>NW_026607493.1:2798677-4198015 GCF_021117445.2 Syzygium oleosum | reverse complement strand
CTGTTATAAGCCTGTATTGCCATTTTATCGGCCGTTCATGTTAGTATTATTTCGACAAGAACTCAACTTATACAGAATTAACTCATTGAATCTTTAAAAATCAGGGTCCACCATGAACCGATGATTCGACCTGAATCGGTCAGGTCAGTGAATGACCGACCCTATAATTGATCGACATGAGACAACAAGGGAGGCAAGACGAAAGCAAATAGTGATGGTAAAAATGGAATCAAACTTAAAACAGATTTAGATATGATCCAGACGTGGGTCCCTTGTGGATTTCGTTCCGATAAATCGGATGTGCAAGTGTGTGAATCCAGGAGCTTCGTCATGTTCAAGCAAACAGTACTTGTACAACGAAGTCGGAGTCCGTACTAAGCTCGAGGGCATGGGGAGAGTCGGTCCTCGAATAAGTTAATTGGTCTACAAAATGTTGACAATCACAGTTCACAACATGGGAATAGACAGGGACAAGACATGGACGTTTTATCAACCGAATCTCGTGATGCTGTCGCGCGCAAAAAAAAAAACAAAAGAAGAGAGAAAAGAACAGTTGATAATTTTCCACGATGCTGGAAATTCGGTCTGCCTTGTTCTGCGGCCTTAACTGTTCTGTATTCTTACAAGAACCCGGTTTTGTGAATCAACTTGGAAGTGCACAAAATCTTTCCTCAATCTTATGCACTCGAAGCATTTATGTACTGCAGATAAAAAGCAGACTCCAGAGGCAACTCCATCAAAAAGATAATCTTAAAACGCCCCAGGAATTGCTAGACGACACGATAGTTGAGGAAGGAGGGAAAACAAAAGGAGTTATACCATTCAGAAGCATGGCGCACGCTGGAACTTGGACGAAACGACCTCTTCCCCGAAATGCTGGGCTTCAGTTCACCCACTGTCACGACGCCCATCTCTTCTCTTCCCCAACTTTTTACAAAGAAAGTTCTAACAGAAAGAGAAGCGATAATGGCAACAAAAACGATAACCTCGACTCTTCTTCACAATACTCCACCGACGAGATGAAATTCTCCTCCACAAATTCTGGGTCGACCAACAAACAAGAATCTAATGCTGTTCTTTCAAGAAGCGGACCCTTTTGGCCTTGATCCACCAAAGCTCATGTTTCCTTCATTGATTGACTACTCAGCTTTAACTCTCTCTCTCTCTCTCTCTCTCTCTCTCTCTCTCTCTGTGAGTGTGTTTGTGGAGAAGTGAAGAGAAAGGTGGAGGAGGAGTGTGGAGAGGAGTCACACGAAGCCATGCAGGAGGAATTAAAGGCAGGTGGTGATGACTTTGGAGTCCCCTCTGTTCAGACTTTAATGGGAATCTTTTTACTCTCTTTTTTTTTTATAATGAGAATGTGCTTCATTTCTCAATCTTGGTCCCCAGAAAGAGAAAAGTCAAGGAAAACAGGAGGGAGGGGGGGATTGTGCGTGTGTGCATGCATTTTTCAAGCGCTTTTCGGTGAAAGATTGCGAAAAGGGAGTCCTTTTCCTGGAGCAAAATCGCAGGAATCCTGAAGGCCTGTCTGTCTCCCTGTGGGCTGTGCTTTAACTCCAATGATGATGATGCCTAAGGGCTAAGCTACACAAAAAAACGATCGGTTTTTTCTGTGATAAGACCAAATCATTTGTACGCACGAACTCGATCACTCGCACAAGCGACGGACTATATCATCAAGAACAAGAACGTGAGCTGGACTTGTGATTGCTACACGTCTGGCTAGAGCTGGATGATACACGCGTGTCAAGTGCAGTGTTCGCCCTCGTCGCTTTCAGAGGCAGATAAAAAGAAAGGGTCACCTTTTCTCTTTACTTTCTGGTTTTTTTGCTAGAGTTGATTATTCTTTTTTTTCTTTCTTCTTTTCCCCTTTGGATTGTCTCTTTTTTTTTTTTAGTTGAAACTTGGCCAGATAAGAAAATAAATCTCAACTTTTTTTTAAAGGGGTTTCGATTTTGTCCCGCCACATTTTAATCCCGTCAAGACAATAGTCAACTTCTCACTTCTCAATTCCATTTCCAATCTATCCGGGTCCTTTAACACGATTTTCTGAGAGGGAATGTTTCTTTAGATTGCTTTCTGAATTTTAATTATGCTCCTACTTTTATTTTTTTGTTTTTCGTGCGATTTTCTTCCACCCCTTCTTCGCTTTTATCTTTTAAGTTGGAAAATATGTACACGGCTTTATACCGGCCTGTCTTTATTTTTATAGTTTTCTAGTTATATTTGTAAAAAAAATAATTAGTTAGGTTTTTGTATAAAGAAATTTTGGCCTTAATGGATATTTTGCAAATACCTTATGCTAAACAAGGCAAAAGGGTAATTAACTTTTAGTTTTTGGAGGGACTCTAGATTGGGGATATATTTCATATGATTTCAAAAGGGAACCACTTATTTGATAACCTAAAAAGATGGAGAGAAATTTAAGAAGTGATGAAAGGGTTAGAATTCTTATTGCGATTTAGCCTATTTTCAAAAATTGGGATTCTTCAAATTTTGGGGTAAAGTAAATTTACCCTTTTGAGAGTAATAGCATAAAATGTTCCTCCATAGTGTAGTACGTGTGTAATTATTCATTGAACCCGATACATGTACCGAAGTGAATCTGAATCGTCGGATCCAGTGTGACCGAATGGGATCCGCCATTTTCAACGGTCCAAATTCCACGCCATAATTTCTCAGGTGCATATAGCTATAACCATCATGACATATGATCACGACCGACCCTGTGGCAATGATGATCACATCATGGAGTCTCGCTTTTGGCCGGAGGGTTTTCCACCTGCAACAGCATATCATATCATGTACTAACAAAAAAGAGTTATGCCAAGCAAATGGCTAGGATCATTGAAATTGGCCCTAGCCCCTTAGTATATTTTCCCCCTGATCACCACCACCTTTAACTAATCTCTCTTTTCTCTTTAAACTATAGTTTATGCTCTCTGCATCTACATTGCAGCTTCGTGAAGAAACCGCATGCTCTTCTTTTAATCTTTCCAATATTCATTTGACAAAGTGTGTGGTGTACATGACCCCTCCATAGCTTATGTGAGCCACATCTGTACAATTATATTGTCCTATTATATTAACTGTCCATGGAACTTTTGGAAGAACCTTCCTTTTCATTTATTTTAAAATTTTCATACGTATATTTTTAAGAAAAAGGTCTACTAGCTAAGCCTATAAATTAGGAGCTAATTAGGCCGACTTTGTCTAGGATCTCTTACCATCACTTTATGAAAAGTTGAGGAATATAGTCATTATGTGGACAGCTGCTGTTTATATTTATCGTTCCACGACCGAAAGTGCCAGTGAGCAATAATTTTGATCTTTAACCATCTGATCTAACTTTATGGCAATCTTCCTTTCATTCTCTCTAGCATTAAGATAATTGGCAAGCGAATTTAGAGAGTTTACGAATTCACAAGGAAAGGAAAAAAGTTAATATCCACTCACAATTGTCAGCTCTCTAACATCTCTTAGCACGATATAATACTCAAGTCATATCTCTATATAATACCCAAGTCATTCTGATAGAATTGCGACAAAAGGTAAATCGAGATTAGTTTACAAACTGCAACACAGATTGTTATGATATTATCTGGGTATACAAGAGGGCGCACTTCTTTAAAAGGCTAGTTACAGTTCGTTGCATTATTCTCATGACGATTATGCCTTCTAAATCTCCTTGATTTGCTCTCACCATGGTACTAACGAACAGCATTCCAGATTAATCAAGAGTTCTAATCATTAAAACTTAGTTTGTCCTGGTACAGATCGATGGATCCTAGGCCATCTGCTAAGCGTTAACAACATCCTACCAAAGTTTTGGCCTACTATCATAAATAGTTCAGGCCATGGAGGGCAGTAAACAGTATAAAAATGGATTTTGTTCCTTTTCCTTTTTCTTTTTCCTTTTTCTTTTTTTTATCTTTTTGTAAATATAAGAAAATTCCAAGAAGTTATAATGAGGCCACAACCGGCAGAATCAATGACGAGAGGCTTGCTTCAGCAAAGGTGACATAAAAAGAAATAAGTTGTGTGGCTCTTCGCTAGAAAAACATTTCTCAACCTGACCTGCAAATTCTTTCTCATATATTCACTTGAAAGTACTTAGGACCATATGCTTTTGGTGCTTTAAGGGTTCTTAAACAAGTTATCAGTCATCATCTGTCTTCTTAATCACGTCAATTAAGCAATCCCAATCATGTTATTATAGGTGTCATTAGCTTTTTGCAGAAGCACAAGATCCCCCCCCCCCCCCCCCTCGCACCCATCCCCCAAACAAGAAATAAAGGAAGGAACGAAGAGGGCTTTCTGGTGTAATTCTTCCTTCTTCTCACCAATTTCAAATGTTATTTTACCATCCCCCAAACAAGAAATAAAGGAAGGAACGAAGAGGGTTTTCTGGTGTAATTCTTCCTTCTTCTCACCAATTTCAAATGTTATTTTACCGCCCTATTAGATCAAAAGCAAAGAGCTAGAAGATAAACCACTAAAACAGCTTTCGATTCTTTCCGTTGTATTCGTTTGTAATAGAAAATAAAACTTGAAATTCTAATGATCCTTCTTTGGATTGAGCAACATAATAGTAGAACGGTTATTGAAACCTCAGTCATTGCAGAAAATACGGACCGTCATCATTTAGAAATCATCTACATGCGAACCTTTTAAGTATTCCCACTGTACGAATCAAATTAACATGGCGAAATCAGAATTTGGTTATCCATGCCTTAAATGTGCATGTAAACTTCTGTCTCAGCCATGTCAAACACATCTCTCCCAAGAAATTTCTCTTTTTTTTTCCTATTCCAAATCTCCTCCTGTTGAGACCACATCCTGTGACATCATATCCAAAGCCTGTTCTCCTCCTGCGAAAGCCAAAAGAAGATATAAAGGACAGAAAAAAAGGGGAATTTTCCCAGGAAGGTGAAAAGCAGACTGGGACTGAATGATTACGGCAGGTGACCAAAGCCGGTGGTCATGATGGTGGAGTACAGGAGACACTTTGAGCCCACCATTTGGAATTCTATGCCAGTTTTTTTTTTTGGTACAGCTCATGGCCCGACCTGCCAACAAGATTTTGGGGTTAGCATTCTTGGGTACAATTC
Organism: Syzygium oleosum; assembly: GCF_021117445.2. NCBI lineage: Eukaryota > Viridiplantae > Streptophyta > Magnoliopsida > Myrtales > Myrtaceae > Syzygium > Syzygium oleosum. The sequence continues at coordinate 4,192,904 of NW_026607493.1, read as the reverse complement.
TCTTGGAATGTCTCTGAAGTTTTACGTCTTAAGGTCAAGAAATTTGATTGATGATGCCCAATCGTATTGCAGATCGGGTCAAAATCGAACTGTTTTTCCCACATTTACCACCTAAAGTAATGTAAAGTGGGGTTTATGGAGTCCCCTCCCCCTTTATTTCTTTTCATTTGCAAAAAACGAAAGAAAGAAAAATGATTGATGCGTGGTGAATTTTCCAGTTTTCACTTTTACCCCTTTGTACCTCATCGACGAAATGCATTGCATGAAGACATAGGAATCATGATTTTTAGCTTAGGATAACATAAGATAAATCCAACACAAGAATTTGGAGATGCTTTTTATTTTAATATGCTAAGGGATATAAAACCCGTGGATCATCATGAGCTAGACCATGATTACCTTGAATTAGTCTTGCTCGAATTGTTGGTCTTGACATGTCCCTAGCAGAAGAATGCAATGGAGGATTTTGAAAAAAAAGGAAAACATTAGTTTCGATCGATTGGGAGAGATTCGAAACTTCGTGCGGACAGAACTTCGCCACGCATTAGCTTTTTCAAAAATCGTAATGGGCCGGCCGATTCAATCGAGTATCGGTCCTGCCCTCGCTGTGACTTTTGATCGATCATGTTCGGCTCGATTCGTTTTTTATCGATTTAATTAGAACATGGCACAATTCAATCCGGTCTCCGTAATAATTTAGAAGATACACCGGTACGTACAAGCAATTATTTTCGATTTTTTGCACGCATTAAATGGAAATTCATAACTTTTTTTTTTAATTGAACAGAACCTTGTTTGGGCTACAGGCTTCTTCAGCATTTTCAGAATTGAGTGACCATTAGCCTAGTTATGACGGGAAGCAAAGAATTGGTTGATCCTCTTAAATTGCAATTTTTTTTTTTGATCGAAACTCTTAAATTGCAATTAGCGAAAGAGAATGTTCAGCAATTTCTTTGAGTTGGGCCATAAGTTGTGCATTAAGTCAAAACCCAGAAAAGTCAATGGTCTTACGCTGACACAAGGTAAAGCCCACTTTTCCATGGACAGACAAGATGACATGACAAGAGCGCGAAGCATATAAGCCCACTTGAAAAAGCCCAAAAGTTGTATTCAGCACCATAGTTAAGAGCAGCAGAAACTTAGGTGTAAACGGAATTTTATGTGACGGATGCAGTGGGTGATAGTAGCAGGCAGTGTAAACGACTGATCAAAAGCGAGATACATACATACATGGCATTGATAACCAAGTAGAGAGAGAGAGAGAGTTGGCTGTAATGACTACATTGACTAATTGTCAAAAAAGTTAATAATTAAATTGGTCAAATTGAAAAGGTTATGATTGATTAACATCAATAGATTTATGAATTTTATGGTAAATTTTTGGATAGAAGTGCTAATGCAAACCAAAGGAGGAGGAGAAAAAAATTTAAAAAGTTCAACAAAGAAAAATGGGAAAAGCCATTATACATTGAGTAGAAAATAACATAAAGAGTTTCGTCGGGGCAAAAAGTTCAAACATATGCGAATGTTATATTTTCTCTCCTATCTTATACGCAAGCTAACCAAAAAGTAAATTTCGTCTCATTTTTAATTATTTTTCCAAATTTCCCTTTATAATGTAAAATAAAAAAACAAAAAGAATATACAATTAATATTTTTAATACTTATGTATATATATTTATCAATTCTTTTAAATCACAGTTATTAAACTTCACGTACGAACAATCTTAGCGTCGAAAATCGAGGGCCTGCCTTGGATTTTTGGTGTTACTGAAATGTACCTCACCTAAGCAAAGGGAAGCTGAAACCTTTCGACTGGGGCCGCCCCCTGTTCAGATGTATATACATGGTGGGCTGTTATGATCGTATTCCTTATTTAACGTGCTGGAGCTTGCATGCCTAATTTTCCTAATTGGCTGCGTTTGGTTGTCCGGATTTCTAAACAGGATAGGACTGGATAGGATAGGATAAGAAATCCTGAGATTCCTTTATATCCTATCCACTGTTTGGTGGACTACGGATTTAAAGTCGGATAGGATAATTTTTTTTTTTTTTGCTATTCACGGGTCCGGAGGAGTCGGTGAAGGAAAAAAAGCTGAGAAATTTTTTTGGTGAAAGCGCACAAGGTGTGGGAATGAAGATGACGGCGAGTGGAGCGTAGGGTTTCTGGAAAAATAGGCATTAGAAATCCTATCCAGGTCTATCCCAACCCCCCTTGGATTTTTTTATCCGGGCTATATCCGGTCTATATCCGACCTTATCCTATCATGGACCACCACCAAATACAGAATAGGATAAAACATATAATATCCTGGCTTTTATCCGGTCGACCAAATGCAGCCTATATGTTTAACGTACGAGAGATGTCGGGATCTCCACAAAACCTCGGACGAAGCAATTTAAGGTCTTATTTAGGCGCATGACAATGATTCTGTGCCCGGGAACAAATTCTGCTCAGAAATGATTCTTTTTTATTCTGTGCCCGGAATTGATTCTCAGCATTTTAAGGCGTTTGTTAACGGCCCAAAATTCCATCCCTGGAATAGAAAAAGAACAAAAATGCGTTTGGTAACGCCACAAAATTTCTTTTTATTAATAATATTTTTAAATATTTTAATATTTCTTTCTTTTTTTCTTTTCTTTTTTTCTTTTCCTCCTTCTTGGCCATGGCCTGTTCACCTGCCATGACCGGTAAAATATTTTTTTATTAATAATATTTTTATTAAAAATATATTGTCTTTTTTTTTGCCATGGCCTGGTCGCTGGCCATGACCAGTAAAATATTTTTTTTATTAATAATATTTTTTATTAAAAATATATATTTTTTTATTTTTTTTTTGCCATGGCCTGGTTGCCGGCCATGGCAGGTAAAATATTTTTTTTAATAATAATATTTTTTATTAAAATATATTTATTAAAAATATACATTTTTATTTTTTTGGGCCATGGCCTGGTCGCCGGTCATGGCAGGTAAAATATTTTTTTTATTAATAATATTTTTATTAAAAATATATATTTTTATTTTTTTTTGCCATGGCTTGGTCGCCGGTCAAAAATTGCCCCTATTCCGGTGCCGGAAATGTCGGCCGGTCGCCGGCCGGAGAACATTTGGCCGGCCGGCGAGCTCAGGTCCTTATTTGATACTAGTTTGGCACTTTGGGTCCTTAATTGATACCTTGTTCACTTGAGGTCCTCTTTTGAAAAAAGGCACCCACTTTGGGTCCTTATTTGATAATTTCCCAAATATTTTTATTAAAAATATACATTTTTTTTTTTTTTTTGCCATGGCCTGGTCGCTGGCCATGGCCGGTAAAATATTTTTTTTTATTAATAATATTTTTATTAAAAATATTTTTTTTTTGCCATGGCCTGGTCACCGGCCATGGCAGGTAAAATATTTTTTTTTATTAATAATATTTTTTATTAAAATATTTTTATTTAAAATATATATTTTTCTTTTTTTTGGCCATGGCCGGTAAAATATTTTTTATTTTAATAATATTTTTTATTAAAATAATTTTATTCTCTTCAGATCCGGCGAGGGCGGTCCTCGGGCCGGACATTAGAAGCTACATTAAAAACCAAGAAAAGGAAGAAGAAAAAAAAATTGATTCTCAAAATTGTTCCCAGAATCAAAAAGCTACTTTTTTTTTTTTTCTTGAAAACTGATTATGGGAACAATTTTTGACAAAATTGTGCCCAGAATCAAAAAATTAAACAAACGCATTTCTGTTTCCAAACTGATTCTGGAAACGAAAGAATAAAATCAAACACGATTTGACAAGTTGTCATGCGCAGCCTTAATACCATATTATGGTTTTATAAGGTTCGAGCTCTATCGTCCCACACGCAGGCGAAAGCTCCAACAGCCGTGGGGGGTGCGCCAGCGATCCACCCTTTCCCTTTCCCTTCCACCATGGCGATTCGCCATATCGTCCGACACTCCGGCACACATGGCAGCCTCTCTATTCCCCTCTCCCCCTAAACCGAACGACGACTCTCTCCATCTTATCGGTCCCGAGTCACTCCCCACTTCCTTCTATGCTTCCCAGGCTGCTTCTGCTCTCTTCCTCCCTGCGTTCCCTCCCCGCAGGTACCTCCCGAGCGACCCGCTTCCCCTTCCCTTCCCTCCCTCGGCCTCTCCCCGCGGTTTCCCCTCGACCCTTTCGCGCTCGCAGTGGGTTCGCCATGGCCCGGCACGCGGACGCCTCGACGTCGCTGCCCCGGGGGCGCGCCAACCGTCTCGCCTCCGAGCATAGCCCTTATCTCCTCCAGCACGCCCACAATCCCGTGCGTGCGAAACGGTTCTCTCTGCTTCTTTCCCGCATGAGTTTGTTCTCCGGGTGTGAACTGTTTAGGAGCAAAAATGTTTCTACTTTCGACGGTTTGATCTCGAGGTTTCGTTCCGTAGAACTCGGGTCGTCGCTTGCTTAGCTTGCGCGTCTGGATTTCTCGAGTGTTTGAATTGATTTCTTGAATAGACACTGTTGAATCCCCCGTAATCTTGGAGTGACTTGAACGAGGGGAATATGGTGGGGAGGAATTTCTGCGTTCTCGTCGCGTCTCGTGAGATAGTCGAGATTGATTAAAGTTTCGATTTTTGGCGATTGAAGGTCAACTGGTATCCGTGGGGTGAAGAGGCTTTCGCCGAAGCAAGAAAGAGGGATGTGCCCATCTTCCTATCAAGTAATATGAAATTCATTTTTGCTCTCTTTGTGGTTTGCGGGTCTGATTCTTTGATAACGTCGTGCATTGCGAGCTTACATACTATTTTTTGGGCATCTCTCGTTGGCATCGTTTTGTTCTTTCATTCGAAGTCGGCTACAGCACGTGCCACTGGTGAGACTTATTCTAATCTAAACGCACTTGTGCTTTATGCAAGATCTTGGGTGGATGGTTTTTAATGGTACAGTGAACTTTTCCTCATGAGTAGGTGTCATGTCATGGAGGTGGAATCCTTTGAAGATGAGGGAGTGGCAAAGTTACTTAATGATTGGTTTGTCAGTGTCAAGGTAAGGACATACCGGTGGATATAGCCTTCTTTTCTTTACCGCATTGGTTGCTACTCGGTGTTGTTTGCTAGTTTCGTAGCTATTTTAGTTATTTGGCTCTGAATAATTTAAAACATTTGTGCTACAGGTGGATCGAGAGGAACGACCAGATGTTGACAAGGTATGTTATTTCTTAATCAGGGGATGTTCCTGATAATTTGGGTTTTATAATTGTCATCATTCATTTACTAGCGATGTTTTTGTCAGTGTTGTGTTTGATTATGTCTTCAACTTAAATGAAAATGGAAGATGTCTGGGCGGTATATTGGCAATGATTAGAATATATCAGATATACTTTGGTAATATGGAGCCGCATATAGAAATTAGGTGAAGCTAATGTACCATTAATTTATGTAGATTATTGCTTGAACCCCTAATGATTTGTTTTTTCCCCATTTTCCAGGTATACATGACATACGTGCAGGCATTGTATGGTGGCGGAGGTTGGCCTCTGAGTGTCTTTCTTTCACCTGACCTGAAACCTCTAATGGGTGGGACTTACTTCCCTCCCGATGATAAATTAGGAAGACCGGGCTTTAAGACTGTTCTCAGGTGAGAAAATGTACCCATTCGTGTATTTGCAATGCTAGCGGTTTGTATTTCCTGAACATTTCAATTCTAGGAGGAGTGTTGATTGTCCATGCAAATGCTATGTAGTTGTATGCTTAATTGATGATCTGATCTTTGTCTGCAATCATATTGTTATAGGAAGGTGAAAGATGCATGGGACAATAGGAGGGATATGCTTGTTAAAGGTGGAACATTTGCCATTGAACAGCTCTCAGAAGCATTATCAGTGAGTGCAGAATCGAATAAATTGTCAGATGGACTTCCCCAAACTGCAGCGCAAAAATGTGCAGACCAGGTGATGATTTTGTGTTTGACCTTTTTAAATTGTTATAATATTTGCTGTAATTCCTATTTCCAAGCTAAACAAAGCTCATCTTGTAGCCAATTGTTTCTTTGAGCTAAAGGTTTTAATTAATCCAATAAATATGTAGATGATCTGGTGATTATTCTCGTAAATGTACATATTTGCTGCATCATGGTTGAGCAGTGGCTTCACGAAGAAGTGCCCTTCAAATACTTTGCTACAATGATGCATAGTTGTTCAATTTACTTGTCACCTTGACCTTCCTTTCACTAACCAAACAGTTAGAGCCTTGGCTTCAAATAAAAAAATTTGTTACTTGTATGTTGTTAGTTCCGTTGTTAATGGGATATACTTCGTTGTTATAGCTTTCGGCAAGTTATGATCCAAAATATGGTGGATTTGGATCAGCCCCGAAGTTTCCGAGACCTGTAGAAGTGCAGTTAATGCTTCATTATGCCAAAAAGCTGGAGGAGGCAGGAAAATCAAGTCAGGCAGATAAGGCTTCGGGTATGGTTTTCTTTAGCTTGAAGTGCATGGCGAGAGGAGGCATCCATGATCACATTGGAGGTGGTTTTCACAGATACAGTGTGGATGAATGCTGGCACGGTGAGTGCCTTCCAAGGGGAAGAATTTGTCTTTTTCCTCCTTTTTTTGGGTTTTTTTTTCCCTCCGTGGGGACGGATATTTCGTGTTAGGGTTTTCTGTGAGATGTGAATCTGATAGAAATAACTGAAGTTCTGTTCTCTTTGCAGTTCCACATTTTGAGAAGATGTTGTATGATCAGGGACAGCTTACCAATGTATATCTGGATTCCTTTACAATCACGAAAGATGTGTTTTATTCGTGTGTTTCCCGTGATATTCTGGACTATTTGAGAAGAGAGATGACCGGGTCTGAAGGTGAAATATTTTCAGCAGAGGATGCAGATAGCGCAGAATATGAAGGAGCCCCCAGGAAAAAGGAAGGTGCCTTTTATGTATGGACTAGCAAAGAGGTGAGTTCACAGGGCATCTGACCTCATTTCCAAGTGATTTATTTAGACATGTACGTTTTGTATTTACTCTGTAATCTGGATAGTCGAATTATCAATATGTTTTGAATTTGTTTTCAGTGTCCTTTTTGGTCGTGCTCCTCTTCTCTTGTCATTTACGGGATATACATGTGATATGAAATGGACTACTTGCTAGGCTTCTCTTTTATTTGTATCATCCCTACTCTGAAAATTCTTTTGATTATAGATATGGGCTATCCTTGTTTGGCTTCAACTTTTCTGTTTTGCTCTGTTGACTGTTCCAATGACTGTTTGGGACCAACAAAACGTATAATTTACAGAGATAGAATCTTCACACTTGCTTCAAGTAACTCTCCCTGACCTACAAATACGTCCATAAACTTGACTGGCTATGATGCTATTATGCATACCGCTTGTTAAGTTATTACCCTGATAAGGAGGAAAGAATGCGATTAAACATTTTCCTTTCCTTTCTGTTTGTAGCTTCTTCATTTGGCTTCTCTGACTAATCTCTGGAATGAAGAATTGAGCTATTGCTCAATAACTAGTTTGCTTGTTGAAAATGTTGGTTTGCTTCTCTGAAGGTTGACGATGTACTTGGAGAGCACTCGGAACTTTTCAAGGACCACTATTACATAAAACCCTCTGGCAACTGCGACCTCTCTAGAGCGAGTGATCCACACAATGAATTTGAGGGGAAAAATGTGCTTATCGAGAGAAGTGATCCTTCAGCCCAGGCATCAAAGCATGGCATGCCTATAAGCAAATATCTTGACATTTTGGGAGAATGTAGACAAAAGCTTTTTGATGTTAGAGTAAGGCGTCCTCGACCACATTTGGATGATAAGGTAATTTCAGGACAGTAGTTTGATTCTTGTAAGAGCTCAATTGCGAAAACTCTCCATGTAATGAAGAAAAAGACTAATGTAATTCTTCTCTGTGACGAAAATTTATCCCGGAACCATCCTCTGCTTTTCTTCAAACCGAAGCAAAACATGCACCGTGTCTTTTACTGTCTTGTATAATTTAATTGGAGGTGCTTGCCAGGTCATTGTTTCATGGAATGGGCTTGTGATATCATCTTTTGCGAGAGCGTCTAGAATTCTCAGAACTGAAGCGGAAGGAACCAAGTTCCATTTTCCTGTTGTCGGCTCTGAGGTAAGCTATGCTGCCTTTTGAATTACTTAATGCTTTTGACTGCTATGCATTTATCCTAGTGATTGTTCTTAATCGCATGCATTCTGCTTGTGACTAGTGGGTAAGATATTGTTCTGTATGTACTGCTATTTTCTTCATCTATTGATAATTATGGGTACTGTTAATGGTGTTTTCGTTGACTACCTAACATGCTTATGGGTAAAGCTTATAGCATGTAGTCATGAACACACTTTATTATTTTTCATTTGCAGCCCAACGAGTACTTGGAGGCAGCGGAGAAGGCAGCCTCTTTTATAAAGAGGCAACTTTATGATGAGCAGACACAGAGACTTCAACATAGCTTCCGCAAAGGCCCATCCAAAGCTCCAGGATTTTTGGACGATTATGCTTTTCTAATCGCAGGGCTCCTTGATTTGTATGAGTTTGGCAGTTCTGTGCAGTGGCTAAAATGGGCAATTCAGTTACAGGACAAACAGGCAAGAGCCATCAGCCAGAGTTTATTTTGCAAACTGCAATTAAATTTATTGCGTTATTTATCTGTTTTGAATTCTTTCTTGTGTTGCGATTTTTCAGGATGAACTCTTCCTTGACAAAGAGGGAGGGGCCTATTTCAACACCCCAGGGGAAGATCCTTCCGTCCTCCTCCGCGTTAAGGAAGATCACGATGGGGCCGAGCCATCAGGAAATTCAGTGTCAGCAATAAATCTCGTCAGATTGGCATCTTTAGTCTCAGGAAGTAGGGCTGCCGGGTACAGGCAGAATGCGGAGCATCTTTTGGTAAATATTCACTTCGTCAGAATCTCTCTTTGCTTTTCTTTCTCACTTGAGAGAAAATAAGTTGCTTCAATGCTGCCGCTACGGTGATGTAGGCCGTTTTCGAGTCGAGATTAAAGGAAGTGCCTATGGCTGTGCCGTTGATGTGTTGTGCGGCTGATATATTCTCGGTCCCTTCTCGGAAGCAAATTGTTGTGGTTGGTCGGAAAGATTCTCAAGAGTTTGAGAAGATGCTTGTCGCTGCTCATGCTGAATATGAACCGAACAAAACAGTATGTAACTGTATCAGAATGGAAAGGGCTTTTCTTTTAGTGTCATCTTGTGTTTATAGCTCCTAAATGCAATTGATGACAGGTGATTCACATCGATCCCACCAACTCAGAGGAGGTACAGTTCTGGGAAGAGAATAACAGTAACATCGCGCTGATGGCCAAAAACAATGCTGCTGAAGACAGAGTGGTGGCGCTTGTGTGCCAGAACTTCACTTGCAGCCCCGCGATCACCAGCGCAAGCTCTCTGCAAGCAAAGCTGTCGCCTAAATCATCCGTCCGAACTGCATCCTAATGGAGCGGAGTGCAGAAACACGAGATGCGAAAGGTTATGCAGCTACGCGCTTTGCGAGTACTTATAGTAAATAACATACTCGAGCCATGTTTAGCTCTGATCGGTAAATAATTTTAGCTGGTGGTGTACAGAGATGAGACTTGTTCGTATACCCTGGTAGTGGTAGTCACAGTAATAAAAAGGCCATTTTGAAGGCTTAGCTTTGTGATATGAATTGTTTGCGTGCCCCAATTCTCATTGTCCTCTTCTTGGCCGAAAGATTGTTTCCCCTTTTCCAATTCTATATAGACAAATTCGAATGAGTAGTTTCTTTGCCGGGCCTGGTTGCTTGTTTACAGTTCCAATTGTTTGGTCAGCTAATACGGACCTTCTTGATCAGTTTCTTTTGAGTTTTTGAACAGAGGCTTTATGATCTCCTGGGTTTGGTGACCTTTACAACTTTTCCTTCTGGAGTTTGTCATTTGACCGACTGGTAAAAAGTCGCAAGTTGTTTTATGTTGGCGAGGTTCAAAAGGTCGATTTTTTTTCTAATGGTACAACAATGTACGGTAGAGAATGTGATTGTTTTGCGAAGCGCAAAGCGCTTGAAAATCGAACAAGTTGCATGGCACGACACTTCACGACAGAGGGCTGATTCTTACCTTTACGGTTTCGACGTCTCGAAGATCCCGTAAAGGTGATTGGACAGAAATGGGGACACAGCCCGTGATTGGCGTGTAGAATATTTTTCTTTTCCACTGAGCTTCCCCTTCCCATTAATTTTTCTCTAAAGTATTCTAGATCGTTTCTTTACATTACATACATTAATACATATGGGGTCTTTTTTATAGATTTAAGTTTTTAAGTTAGACATCTTATCATATTATCACGACTACCGAGTCCCTTGAAAGCTGAAGAGCTAAAGAGGTTTTACAGGGCGATGGGTGAAATAATTATCCAAAGAGTCCTAGATTTATTGTACAATGATCAATTAAGTTTTAAACCTTTTAGTTATACAAATTTAGTCAACTTTTTGATGATTTGTAATTTAGTCATTCAGGCTTATTTTGATTGGAAATTGCTCATGTAAACGTCCGACTGTTTTATATAGGATAGTTGGAGTCGTCAACGTAAATAGTTTTTGCAAAATTTTTAAAATTTTCTGAATTTTTTATTAATTTTTTTCTTCTTTGTTTTTCCATTGGACTGGCGGTTGCACCAAGGGCTGTGGAGACCTCGCCCAAGCCCAAGCCCTTGTGAGTCACAACAAGGGTGTCGTGGGCCACGGCAATGGCGTCACTACCCTCGCGCACCCTCGTTGTGGGCGACGAGGGTTGTGACCCTTGCCCACAGCCATGAGCACTTGGCCAAGGGCTTTATGACAAGGCTAGTGGCAGTTAAAAAAAAAAGAAAATTAATAAAAAAATTCGAAACATCTTTTAAAATTTGTAAAAATTGTCCACGTTAGCGTCAATCATGTCACGTAGGAAAATTAATCTCCACATCAGCAATTTTTGACCAAAATTAATCGGAAGAACTAAATTGGTACAATTGACAAGATTATGATTTAATAGCTGACAATATAATAAGTTTAGGACGTTTTTGGAAAATTTCCCCTTTGCAATCATGGGATTGACGTGAGGGGGTAAGGATGGCCATATTTCTCCTTTGAGAATAATCCAAAATGGAAAGTATTCAATCGGACAAGTAGGAAATGTTGAGGTGAACCAGAAAAAGTTGGATAGAGCCTGATCTTTGATAGATTCGCCTTCGGAAACAAGAAGTTCTGGCCTGGGGGTGGAGAGTTTCATGACAACATTTTTTAATAGTTATTCAATTCATCCATTAAGCTTTGAACCCTGGAATTACAAAAACAATGGAATATAACCGAGTGGCACAACTCCTAAGAATATTCGCTTCATAATTCCCTGTAATGAGCTTTCTTGAATTTTGACCAAAGCAGTCTGCTAAGTATCAACTAATCAAAACCTTCCTTTATCTTGGGTCAATATCTACTAATTTTTCCCATGTTTAATTCTAAGCAGGAGCCACGGAACAGTATATAGTGTTTTGATGCATTTGTTTGTATGGTCGATGTGGTGTCATTGGTTAATCACGTCGTTCACGTGAGGCACGTCTCAATCACCTGTTTTTTTTTAATCTTAAAATCTAGTCTTTATTGATGTGCGCATGTCGCTGTCGCGCCCTATAATATAATGCATCTTATACCATGATATGACTTCTTATAAATGTATCCATCCCTTACATGAACTTGCGGGCAATTTTTTAGGTTTTACCTCTGGATTGACTACATCGTAACCAATCATAGCACGCGATGGGAGCAAATACGAGAGAAACGGTAATTGTGGTGTGTGTATATATATATGTTATGGATTGTTTTTCGATCGTTAAATGTTGCGGGGCTTTTCAGATCTAACGATTCTGGTATAGCTTACCGTATATAAAACACATATCGAATGGTTGCTTGAAATGTAAGCAAAAGCAAAGTCTGTTTTGCAGTTTGGTGAGGAGCTAGACGAGCCGGAAAGCAAAAGCAAAAGCAAAGTCCGTTTTTCAGGAGTTACAGGAGTCAAGTCAATCACTATCAAGTCTCTCTCAGCGCTCATTCTATTCTTACCCACACGGAGAATTGTGTGGATCACGCCATGGCGAGATGCCCAGTGGAGCTGAAGAGCATCTTATTTTCTCTCTCTCTCTCTGTGAGCTAATTCGATTCTTACCCGCGTTGAGGATTGTAGATCACGCCATAGCGATCTGCACAGTGGAGCTGGGGAGCATCTTCTCGAGCGGTCAATTGGTCAATTAGTGCGGAGTTTCGGTTGTGGGGGTTCTTCTGATTGAAGCAATTGGAGTTTTTTCCTTTCTTCTCTCTCTCTCTCTCTGTTTTGGGGGGAGGGGAGGGAGGGGGTGGGCGGGTTGGCGTTCTCGATCGGGTTCGGGTAATTGATCGAGGCCGAGAAATCCCCAGCTGGGTTTCGCTTGTTTCTCCGAGCTGGATAATGGGTCGAAGTGTTCTTGTTGTTCAGGAGAGAGAGCTTTCGGTTCTTGAGCAGCTTCTTTGATTTTCTTTTTTGTTTAGTTTTTTTTTTCTTTTTTGCCTTTTTTTTTTTTGGGCCCCCTGATTATTACCGCGAGAAACAGAGATGCAAGAAAAAGTTTAGCTCTAGGATCTTTTGGAGGAGACAGAAAGATGGAGGATACAGAGCTCGAGGAGGGCGAGGCTTATTCTTACCATGACAACGATCGTGGTTTTGATGACGGCACGGACCCTGATGTTTCTCTATCTTACATTGTAAGGTCTTCTTTTATTTGTGTTTGTTTTGGTTACGTTCTCCGAACTAGTTCGTTCGTTCTCGTGTGTTTCTTGCGCTTAACAAGTGCTGGATTTTAAGGATTTGACTTGCCATATTTGGTCCACTTTACCTCCCATTCGTGGGCTGTAGACACTATATAGGTGGATATGTTTAAATGTCTCTGTACGGCACAGAGATTTGTTTTTGCTACGGGGTTTGGATGCTATTGGACTGAGTTTCTTGTTCACAAAACCTGTTCTAAGCGTTCTATGCGAGGCTAAGTCTCGAGAATCTGGAGGTAAAGAAGAACAGGTTGATGCAATCATCTAATTTGAAAAGGAGAAAGAAATGTTGGCACGGTATATTGTCTAGCTGTTGTCGGCGTTCCGTTTTTCATTCCCAGCAGTTTTATGTATGCAGGGAAAGGTATTTAGCTGGAAAGGGGCTTTTACTTTTGTCTACGTTTCCGATCTTAGAAAAATTCTTAGTATGAAGAGAGGAAGAATGGTGGATAGGATTAGGAAGTAATCTTTTTCTTCGTCACGTAACTTTTTGGTACAGTAGCGGCTATATCTCTGTATAAACCGATACTCTTTGTCTCCTTCATTCTTTTGGTCATTTGTCTAAAGTGTCTTCAGGATTGGATTCCTATACATCCCTGTCCCCTTTGTCGTGTAATTATAGGGAAGTGGTTGATGTTACTGTTTTAATTTTGAAGGGGGAGAAACTTCAGCATGTGCTTGGACACTTCCGTAAAGATTTTGAAGGAGGGGTATCAGCTGAGAACTTGGGTAACTGAAACAGTTAAAGATGATGCTTATTTGTGATCCAAGAATGACGGATGTGTATAACCTTAAGTTTTTGGGAATATGTATTCCACAGGGGCAAAATTTGGTGGTTACGGTTCGTTTTTACCAGCTGACCGGCGGTCTCCTGTTTGGTCCCATTCAAAATCTCCACCAAGAGGTCAGAATTATGGTACACCACGGTCGACGTGTGCATCGAATGTGGAGGTAGAGAGTGTTTTCCTTAGAGGGATACCTGTATTTCAATTTGGTTTTACTTTTATTACTGGATTTAGCACTTAAAGAATTCTGCTTTTACTCAGGATTTGCACCATGATTCTTCAGTTTCCTTGCCCACCACCCATACGAATAGAGATCGATCTGTTTCTGCTGTTACCATATCACACCCTTCAAGGAAGAAAACGAATGTGGAAAATTCAGTTAAGCAAGATGGGTGCATGCCACCTCTCCAGGCTGTAGAGTATACTGACAGTAAGTCTGCCAATTTGTCTGATCAGAAAACGCTGAAGGTTAGAATCAAAGAGGGTGCGGATAACTTGTCGACACAGAAAAGGGCTGCGATTTACAGTGGTCTTGGCCTTGATGTCTCACCGACCTCATCATTGGAGGACAGCCCCTCTGAAAGTGAGGGAATGAGTCATGGACCCCATGACACGTCATTTGAGTCTCCCACCAGTATTTTAAGGGTGAATAATTTTTGACCATTTTTTGAATGTATCAGTTTTTCAATTGCCGTTTTGAGGTTAGTTGTAATATCTTTATTGATTCTGTGGATCAGATGATGACTTCGTATCCGGTGCATGGAAATTTGCTGCTGTCGCCACTTGCGGACGATCTTGTTTTTTAACCATTAAAGAGAAGCATCTATCTGATCATAGGACTGGGGCTGCTTTGAGTGCTGATCCAGCAAGCTCTGGCATGCGGGCAAATGGAATTAATTGTCTGAAGGATCGGAAAAAGGTGATCGGCAAAAAGAAATTGGAGTCATTAAGAAATACTGAGGATTTGAAGGAGGCAAAAGGCGGTAAGGACTCTCGGAGCAGTGCTGATACTGCACCGAAGAAGGAATTGGACATTGACATGCTGGTATGTGAGGAGCTAGTTTCGAAGACTTTGAAGCTTCCAATCTTATCTAACATAGGCACTCCGGGTGACATGGTGAAAAGCACATGGGGGGAATCTTATGGTGCCCATGAAGCCAGCACTGTAGCATTGGACAATATCCTTTCCGATCAAGCTGCAGAAGAAACTACAGAACCACCGTTTAGTCAAGAACTGGGTTCGCTTGACAAGCCCAAGGCCCGTGGTGCTGGGAAACTTGCTAGAGATAAAAGAGGAACTGCCATTGATGATATTGCCGTTCACTCCAGGAAAGAAGGCATTAGTGCAGAAGAAAATTTTCGGGAATCAAAACCTGACTTATGTATTCTGAGGGGAAAGAATGGTTCAGCTGAACGAGTGGTTCAGACGGATAGTCTTTGCGAAATTACTGCTAAAAAAGGTTCTTATATGGACAAAGATGGGTTGACTTTGCCTTCTGGAAAGGATAATCCACCTTCTAACGGGAAAGAAAAAGTGAAAGTTAAAAATGAAGGTGCAGCAGTTGCTGATGCATCCAAAGAGAGCTTGAGTGGTTCAACTTCTGTGACCAAGAATAACAAGAGCCATAGTACAGGCAATTCTAAGTCTAGAAGTGGTCGTGAGGACGCTAAATTGGCCAAAAAACCCGGAAAAGGAAGGGAGAGATACAAAGAATTCTTTGGGGATATAGATGGAGAAGAAGAAAGTCAAAATCAGCTGATGAAAATGGTCCCTGAAGAAAGGCGGAAGGACTCTAGTGCGGTTGAGAAAGGCATATCAGAATATGACGTGAAAAAGGAGAGATTAAGTAGCAAGAGAACTGACATGGCGTCCACATCAGAAGCAGATTATAATACAGCTTCACATTTAGGGTCTGGCTCCGGAAATAACCTTACTGTTGATGCGGCTCCTTCTACTGCAGCTCCTGTCCTAATAGAAGAAAACTGGGTGGGTTGCGATGAGTGCCGAAAATGGCGGCTTCTACCATTCGGAAAAAATCCCCATGACCTGCCTGAGAAGTGGGTCTGTAGCATGCTTGATTGGCTGTAAGTCCCTTTCAAGTGGAATCTTTCTTCTTGTGATTTAAACCAGTAGTTATAGAGAAAGAAGGTGCTTGATATGTGAGCTAATGACTTTTGCTTAATTTGTAACAAATGAGGTAGTTAAGGTGTACATTGCTTCCACTATCTATACAATCTTGATCTACTTCCACAACTAACTTGCTCGTTCTACTTGTTTAGGTCTGGCATGAACCGATGTAGTGTAAGCGAGGAGGAAACTACAAGAGCAATATATGAAATGTTCCATGTTCCCGTTCCTGATGCTCAAAAAAGCGCACCTCTTACTTCTGACGTGATGGGCATGAACTTTGCTTCCTACCAGGATTCGAATAAGAATTTGGGAAGTCGTAGTCCTCAAGCTCATCTTGTAGCCAATTGTTTCTTTGAGCTAAAGGTTTTAATTAATCCAATAAATATGTAGATGATCTGGTGATTATTCTGGTAAATGTACATATTTGCTGCATCATGGTTGAGCAGTGGCTTCACGAAGAAGTGCCCTTCAAATACTTTGCTACAATGATGCATAGTTGTTCAATTTACTTGTCACCTTGACCTTCCTTTCACTAACCAAACAGTTAGAGGCTTGGCTTCAAATAAAAAAATTTGTTACTTGTATGTTGTGAGTTCCGTTGTTAATGGGATATACTTCTTTGTTATAGCTTTCGGCAAGTTACGATCCAAAATATGGTGGATTTGGATCAGCCCCGAAGTTTCCGAGACCTGTAGAAGTGCAGTTAATGCTTCATCATGCCAAAAAGCTGGAGGAGGCAGGAAAATCAAGTCAGGCAGATAAGGCTTCGGGTATGGTTTTCTTTAGCTTGAAGTGCATGGCGAGAGGAGGCATCCATGATCACATTGGAGGTGGTTTTCACAGATACAGTGTGGATGAATGCTGGCACGGTGAGTGCCTTCCAAGGGGAAGAATTTGTCTTTTTCCTCCTTTTTTTGGGTTTTTTTTTCCCTCCGTGGGGACGGATATTTCGTGTTAGGGTTTTCTGTGAGATGTGAATCTGATAGAAATAACTGAAGTTCTGTTCTCTTTGCAGTTCCACATTTTGAGAAGATGTTGTATGATCATGGACAGCTTACCAATGTATATCTGGATTCCTTTACAATCACGAAAGATGTGTTTTATTCGTGTGTTTCCCGTGATATTCTGGACTATTTGAGAAGAGAGATGACTGGGTCTGAAGGTGAAATATTTTCAGCAGAGGATGCAGATAGCGCAGAATATGAAGGAGCCCCCAGGAAAAAGGAAGGTGCTTTTTATGTATGGACTAGCAAAGAGGTGAGTTCACAGGGCATCTGACCTCATTTCCAAGCGATTTATTTAGACATGCACGTTTTGTATTTACTCTGTAATCTGGATAGTCGAATTATCAATATGTTTTGAATTTGTTTTCAGTGTCCTTTTTGGTTGTGCGCCTCTTCTCTTGTCATTTACGGGATATACATGTGATATGAAATGGACTACTTGCTAGGCTTCTCTTTTATTCGTATCATCCCTACTCTGAAAATTCTTTTGATTAGCTTATAGATATGGGCTATCCTTGTTTGGCTTCAACTTTTCTGTTTTGCTCTGTTGACTGTTCCAATGACTGTTTGGGACCAACAAAACGTATAATTTACAGAGATAGAATCTTCACACTTGCTTCAAGTAACTCTCCCTGACCTACAAATACGTCCATAAACTTGACTGGCTATGATGCTATTATGCGTACCGCTTGTTAAGTTATTACCCTGATAAGGAGGAAAGAATGCGATTAAACATTTTCCTTTCCTTTCTGTTTGTAGCTTCTTCATTTGGCTTCTCTGACTAATCTCTGGAATGAAGAATTGAGCTATTGCTCAATAACTAGTTTGCTTGTCTAAATTGAAAATGTTGGTTTTCTTCTCTGAAGGTTGACGATGTACTTGGAGAGCACTCGGAACTTTTCAAGGACCACTATTACATAAAACCCTCTGGCAACTGCGACCTCTCTATAGCAAGTGCTCCACACAATGAATTTAAGGGGAAAAATGTGCTTATCGAGAGAAGTGATCCTTCAGCCCAGGCGTCAAAGCATGGCATGCCTATAAGCAAATATCTTGACATTTTGGGAGAATGTAGACAAAAGCTTTTTGATGTAAGAGTAAGGCGTCCTCGACCACATTTGGATGATAAGGTAATTTCAGGACAGTAGTTTGATTCTTGTAAGAGCTCAATTGCGAAAACTCTCCATGTAATGAAGAAAAAGACTAATGTAATTCTTCTCTGTGACGAAAATTTATCCCGGAACCATCCTCTGCTTTTCTTCAAACCGAAGCAAAACATGCACCGTGTCTTTTACTGTCTTGTATAATTTAATTGGAGGTGCTTGCCAGGTCATTGTTTCATGGAATGGGCTTGTGATATCATCTTTTGCAAGAGCGTCTAGAATTCTCAGAACTGAAGCTGAAGGAACCAAGTTCCATTTTCCTGTTGTCGGTTCTGACGTAAGCTATGCAGCCTTTTGAATTACTTAATGCTTTTGTCTGCTATGCATTTATCCTAGTGATTGTTCTTAATCGCATGCATTCTGCTTGTGACTAGTGGGTAAGATATTGTTCTGTATGTACTGCTATTTTCTTCATCTATTGATAATTATGGGTACTGTTAATGGTGTTTTCGTTGACTACCTAACATGCTTATGGGTAAAGCTTATAGCATGTAGTCATGAACACACTTTATTATTTTCCATTTGCAGCCCAACGAGTACTTGGAGGCAGCGGAGAAGGCAGCCTCTTTTATAAAGAGGCAACTTTATGATGAGCAGACACGGAGACTTCAACATAGCTTCCGCAAAGGCCCATCCAAAGCTCCAGGATTTTTGGACGATTATGCTTTTCTAATAGCAGGGCTCCTTGATTTGTATGAGTTTGGCAGTTCTGTGCAGTGGCTAAAATGGGCAATTCAGTTACAGGACAAACAGGCAAGAGCCATCAGCCAGAGTTTATTTTGCAAACTGCAATTAAATTTATTGCGTTATTTATCTGTTTTGAATTCTTTCTTGTGTTGCGATTTTTCAGGATGAACTCTTCCTTGACAAAGAGGGAGGGGCCTATTTCAACACCCCAGGGGAAGATCCTTCCGTCCTCCTCCGCGTTAAGGAAGATCACGATGGGGCCGAGCCATCAGGAAATTCAGTGTCAGCAATAAATCTCGTCAGAT
This sequence comes from Syzygium oleosum, assembly GCF_021117445.2. Classification (NCBI taxonomy): domain Eukaryota; kingdom Viridiplantae; phylum Streptophyta; class Magnoliopsida; order Myrtales; family Myrtaceae; genus Syzygium; species Syzygium oleosum. The sequence goes on along the minus strand of NW_026607493.1, from coordinate 4,174,041 downwards.
TGGCATCTTTAGTCTCAGGAAGTAGGGCTGCCGGGTACAGGCAGAATGCGGAGCATCTTTTGGTAAATATTCACTTCGTCAGAATCTCTCTTTGCTTTTCTTTCTCACTTGAGAGAAAATAAGTTGCTTCAATGCTGCCACTACGGTGATGTAGGCCGTTTTCGAGTCGAGATTAAAGGAATTGCCTATGGCCGTGCCGTTGATGTGTTGTGCGGCTGATATATTCTCGGTCCCTTCTCGGAAGCAAATTGTTGTGGTTGGTCGGAAAGATTCTCAAGAGTTTGAGAAGATGCTTGTCACTGCTCATGCTGAACATGAACCGAACAAAACAGTATGTAACTGTATCAGAATGGAAAGGGCTTTTCTTTTAGTGTCATCTTGTGTTTATAGCTCCTAAATGCAATTGATGACAGGTGATTCACATCGATCCCACCAACTCAGAGGAGGTACAGTTCTGGGAAGAGAATAACAGTAACATCGCGCTGATGGCCAAAAACAATGCTGCTGAAGACAGAGTGGTGGCGCTTGTGTGCCAGAACTTCACTTGCAGCCCCGCGATCACCAGCGCAAGCTCTCTGCAAGCAAAGCTGTCGCCTAAATCATCCGTCCGAACTGCATCCTAATGGAGCGGAGTGCAGAAACACGAGGTGCGAAAGGTTATGCAGCTACGCGCTTTGCGAGTACTTATAGTAAATAACATACTCGAGCCATGTTTAGCTCTGATCGGTAAATAATTTTAGCTGGTGGTGTACAGAGATGAGACTTGTTCGTCTACCCTGGTAGTGGTAGTCACAGTAATAAAAAGGCCATTTTGAAGGCTTAGCTTTGTGATATGAATTGTTTGCGTGCCCCAATTCTCATTGTCCTCTTCTTGGCCGAAAGATTGTTTCCCCTTTTCCAATTCTATATAGACAAATTCGAATGAGTAGTTTCTTTTAGGGGTGTCAGAACCGAACCGAAAAACCGAACCGAGATACGAACCGAACCGAACCGAACCGAAAATTCATGCATTTTCGGTTCAGTTCGGTTTCGGTTCGGATAATAAATAAATGAATTTGGTTAACATGATGGTTTGGTTCGGTTCGGTTCAAATCGGTTCGGATTTCGGTTTTTTTAATGTGGTTTTCTTCCCTTCGCGCGCGCTCTCTCTCCTCAATCTCACTGTTCATTACTGCTCACCTCTCACTGACTTTTCTCTCTCTCACTTTTTTACTTTATTCTCTCTCTTCCTCTGTCTTCGCACTCTCACTGCTCTCCTCTCTCTCTCTCTCTCTCTCTCTTTCCTGCTTTATTCTCTCTCTTCCCTCACATCATTATCATCTCCCAAAAAGTGACGAAACACATTTTTCTCTCTGGCTTCTTGAAGTTGGGCCAGGTGGCCGCCATTAACCAAACGGGTCGTCCGAGTCCCGGTCCTCGCTTTTTTGTTGTTAGAGCGGGTTCAGTCGCCGGAAGTAAGAAGCAGTCTCGCAGAGAAGGGAAGAGAGAGAGCGGAAGAAGAAGACGAGGAGGGGGAAGGGAAGAAGTGTGAAAAAAGATAAAAGAAGAAGAAACCGAAAACCAAACCGAAACCAAACCGAACCAAACCGAACCAAATCGGTTTATCGGTTCGGTTCCAATTCGGTTCGGTTCCTATTTGGTTCGGTTCAAGGAGGCACCCTTAACGGTTCGGTTCGGTTCGGTTTTTCAAGAAAACCGAACCGAACTGAACCGTTTACACCCCTAGTTTCTTTGCCGGGCCTGGTTGCTTGTTTACAGTTCCAATTGTTTGGTCAGCTAATACGGACCTTCTTGATCAGTTTCTTTTGAGTTTTTGAACAGAGGCTTTATGATCTCCCGGGTTTGGTGACCTTTACAACTTTTCCTTCTGGAGTTTGTCATTTGACCGACTGGTAAAAAGTCGCAAGTTGTTTTATGTTGGCGAGGTTCAAAATAGTCCGTAGATTTTTTTTCTAATGGTACAACAATGTACGGTAGAGAATGTGATTGTTTTGCGAAGCGCAAAGCGCTTGAAAATCGAACAAGTTGCATGGCACGACATTTCACGGTCGAGGACTGATTCTTGCCTTTACGGTTTCGACGTCTCGAAGATCCCGTAAAGGTGATTGGACAGAAATGGGGACACAGCCCGTGATTGGCGTGTAGAATATTTATCTTCTCCACTGAGCTTCCCCTTCCCATTAATTTTTCTCTAAAGTATTCTTGATCGTTTCTTTACAGGATTTACATACATTAATACATATGGGGTCTTTTTTATAGATTTAAGTTTTTAAGTTAGACATCTTATCATATTATCACGACTACCGAGTCCCCTGAAAGCTGAAGAGCTAAAGAGGTTTTACAGGGCGATGGGTGAAATAATTATCCAAAGAGTCCTATATTTATTGTACAATGGTCAATTAAGTTTTAAACCTTTTAGTTATACAAATTTAGTCAACTTTTTGATGATTTGTAATTTTGTCATTCAGGCCTATTTTGATTGGAAATTGCTCATGTAAATGTCCGACCGTCCTATATAGGATAGCCGGAGTCGTCGACGTAAATAGTTTTTGTAAAATTTTTAAAAAATTTCTGAATTTTTTATTAATTTTTTTCTTCTTTTTTTTCCATTGGAGTGGCGGTTGCACCAAGGGCTGTGGAGACCTCGCCCAAGCCCAAGCCCTTGTGGGCCACAACAAGGGTGTCGTGGGCCACGGCAATGGCGTCACTACCCTCGCGCACCCTCGTTGTGGGCGACGAGGGTTGTGACCCTTGCCCACAGCCATGAGCACTTGGCCAAGGGCTTTATGACAAGGCTAGTGGCAGTTAAAAAAAAAGAAAATTAATAAAAAAATTCGAAACATCTTTTAAAATTTGTAAAAATTGTCCACGTTAGCGTCAATCATGTCACGTAGGAAAATTAATCTCCACATCAGCAATTTTTTACCAAAATTAATCGGAAGAACTAAATTGGTACAATTGACAAGATTATGATTTAATAGCTGACAATACAATAAGTTTAGGACTTTTTGGAAAATTTCCCCTTTTCAATCATGGGATTGACGTGAGGGGGTAAGGATGGCCATATTTCTCCTTTGAGAATAATCCAAAATGGAAAGTATTCAACCGGACAAGTGGGAAATGTTGAGGTGAACCAGAAAAAGTCGGGTAGAGCCTGATCTTTGATAGATTCGCCTTCGAAAACAAGAAGTTCTGGCCCGGGGGTGGAGAGTTTCATGACAACATTTTTTAATAGTTATTCAATTCATCCATTAAGCTTTGAACCATGGAATTACAAAAACAATGGAATATAACCGAGTGGCACAACTCCTAAGAATATTCGCTTCATAATTCCCTGTAATGAGCTTTCTTGAATTTTGACCAAAGCAGTCTGCTAAGTATCAACTAATCAAAACCTTCCTTTTTCTTGGATCAATATCTACTAATTTTTCCCATGTTTAATTCTAAGCGGGAGCCACGGAACAGTATATAGTGTTTTGATGCATTTGTTTGTATGGTCGATGCGATGTGATTGGTTTAATCACGTCGTTCACGTGAGGTATGTCTCAATCACCTGTTTTTTTTTAATCTTGAAATCTAGTCTTTATTGATATGCGCATATCGCTGTCGCGCCCTATAATATAATGCATCTTATACCATGATATCACTTCTTATAAATGTATCCATCCCTTACATGAACTTTCGGGCAATTTTTCTTCTTATAAAAGTAGGTTTTACCTCAGGATTGACTATATCGTAACCAATCATGGCACGCGATGGGAGCAAATACGAGAGAAATGGTAATTGTGGTGTGTATATATATGTGATGGATTGTTTTTCGATCGTTAAATGTTGCGGGACTTTTCAGATCTAACGATTCTGGTATAGCTTAACATATATAAAACACATATCGAATGCTTGCTTGAAATGTAAGCAAAAGCAAAGTCTGTTTTGCAGTTTGGTGAGCAGCTAGACGAGCCCGAAAGCAAAAGCAAAAGCAAAGTCCGTTTTTCAGGAGTTACAGGAGTCAAGTCAGTCACCATCAAATCTCTCTCAGCGCTCATTCTGTTCTTACCTACATGGAGAATTGTGTGGATCACGCCATGGCGAGCTGCCCAGTGGAGCTGAAGAGCATCTTTTCGAACGGGTCGGTTGGTCGATTAGTGTGGAACTTCAGTTGGAGGTTTCTTGTGATTGAAGCAAATTGGATTTCCTTTTTTTCTTGGGCCGTTTCTTGATCAGGTTCGATATTGATGGAAGCTGAGAAATTCCGGAGGGTGGTTCTTGGTGCTGTGGAGAGAGAGCTTTAGGTTCTTGAGTAGCAGGAGAACCAACATGGCGTCTGCGCCAGGGAGCAGATTTAGGCTTCTACCATCTGGTAGAAATCCCGATAACCTGCCTGAGAAGTGGGTCTGTAGCATGCTGGACGTGGCATCTTTCCTCTTGTGATTTAAACCAGTAGTTATGGAAGAAGAAGGTGCTTGACATGTTGATTCGAGGTAATGACATTTGCTTAATTCGCGATAAATGAGGTAATGAAGGTGTACGTCGCTCCCATGATCTGTCCAATTTGAGTCGACTTCCAACTCATTTGCTCGATCTACTTGTTTAGGCATATGGCATGAACTGATGTAGTGTAAGCAAGGAGGAAACTACAAAAGCGATATCCAAATGCTTCATCATCCTGATGCTCAAAAAAGCGCTCCTCTTACTTCTGACTTGACGGTCCCAAAAGCTGCTGAAGACGACATCACTTGCAGCACCTCGATCACCAGCGCAAGCTCTGTTCAAGCGAAGACGCCACCCTAGATCATCCCTCCGAATTGCGCATCCTCATGGAGCGGAGTGCAGAAACACGAGGTGTGGAAGGTTCATGGGGCTATGTGGGTTGCTAGCATTCATAGTAAAAACCTAACATACTCGAGTCACGTTAGCTGGTGGTCTATTGAGATGACTCTGTTCATGTACCCTGGAAGTGGTATCACAGTAATGGCAAAGGCCATTTTGAAAGGCCGAGCTTGTGATCTGAGGTTTTACGTATTGTTTCACTTGCTCCAACTCTCAATGTCTTCTTCTTGGCCGCGAGATTGTTTCGTCTTTTCGATTGTCTTGTGCAGCCGAATTCAACAGAGGAGTCTCCTTTGCAGACCCCGATGTTGCTTGTTACAGTAGGGTCAGTTGTTTGTTCAGCTACTCCGGAGCTTCTTGATCAGTTCTTGAGCTTTTTTGACTAACAGCTCTTTTTTTCTCCCGGGTTTGGTGACCTTTTCAACTGTTCTTTCTACTCTCTAGAGTTTTATCAGTTGACCGGCTGGTAAAGTCCGCAAGTTGTTTTATGTTGGTGAGGTTCCAAACATTTCATAAATTCGAGATTTTTTCTAACGGTGCGACGTTGCACGGTAGAAAATGCGACTGTTTTACGAGGTGCAAAGCGCCATAAAATCAATTAAAAGTTGCTTGGCGCGACATTGCCCGGTAGAGAACTGATTCTTATCTTTATGGTTTCGACAACTCCGGGATCCCGTAATCCTTTTCCGCCCCGCTTCTCTTTCCATTACTTTCTTCTCCTGCTATGGTTTTTACAGCATCGCTGCTGTAATTCCAAGGAAGCGTTTCCAAGTCCCTGAAAGCTGGGGAGCTAAAACAGGTTTCCAAGGCAGTCAATGGACGGTTCCAAGGAATACAGAAATTAGAATATGGCCGAGTGGCATAACTCCCAAGAATATTCGCTTCTTATTTCCTTGTCAGGAGCTTTCTTGATTTTAGACCATAAGCCTATCAGAATCTGCATTATTCTTGCGTCAATTACCTCTAAGCAGGAGCCCATGAAGCGACAAACAGTCGATATGGCATAACTGACCAATCATATCGCTCATGTGATATATATCTCGCGATTCCTTTACTTTGAATCTATAAATTCTCGTTTTTATCGACGTCCGTGTGCCATTCTCACGCGATACATCACCCGGGATATTTACACTCCCCGTTATGACCATCTTAATCAATTTTACAGACCTTTCGCCGAATTTTTCTTTTACAAAAATTCCATGTATAGTTTAGTACATATATGCACACATGTTGATGATGTTATAAACTTGCTTGAAACACAAGCGAAGCAAGAACACGTTCATTTTCAGTTCGGTGACTGCCAGACGGGCCTGAAAGGAACGCGATGACGTCGAAATGGCCTGCTTTTTTTTTCTTTACGGTGAATTGGATCTTTCAATTTCTGAAGGAGCAAGAGGAGTCAAGTCAATCACCGTCAATTTACTGTATTATTTTTTGTCATTACTGTGAAAATTAATTTGCTAATTAATGACATCATATTGTCGTCGACCCATATTACGAAAGGATCGTCCGTCCATCGGATTAATCATTGGGATGTTCTGTGATTGTACTGGAGTCACGATCCACAGCCTACTTTCGAGAGGTAAAAAGCTTGCACGCGAATATTTTCTAGTGTAATAACAATATGCTCTTGAATTTCTTTTCTTTTTTTTCACATAAGGCGCGTCGAAACAAATATTAATAAGAGTATCGGGGTAAATTACAAAGTAAGTATAGTTTCTATTTTATTTTAACTTTTCCCTTTTCTCGATAATCGCCGAGTTCGCAGATCTTTGTTTCGTCGAATGTATCATTTGTTTTATCGATGGTTACGAGGCGATGAATTTATATTTATTGAATTTGTTTGAGATAGATTTATTGTTTGGTTTGATTCGTGGAAAATAGAACTTTTCACGGAAAAAAAAAAGTACTTGGATGGTCTTAAAAAGAATTATTTTTTTTTGGAAACAAAAACAGAATTAATTAAGTGTCTCGAAAGCGAAATATTTTTGTTTAAAAAAATTAGAATATTCGTTTTTGTATTTAGTTTCCATAGTTTGATGAGTAATAATAACAAGTGCCTAAATAATCGTCAACATATCTTACAAGGAGAGACTTATGATACGATGATGCATGTTGCGGTGACGGGTTTGCCAATTCGGACCTTAGAGTCGCAATTGCACTAATCGATGTCCGGCCTTTCGAAAGTCTGTGACGGGGGTATAGCTCTACTGCAAATATCCAAAGGATTACTTATGCTAACAATCAATAATCAAGAAAAATAAATTAAGATAATATAATGCTAACAATCCCTTCCCACCCTATTTCAAAAATGAGAAAAAAAATCTCAAAATTATTCAATTCTAGAAGAACCTAAATCAATTTTACTCTACTTTAATCTAGGAAATGGACGAAAAATTGAGAGAGCGAAAATTCCGAAGAAAATAGAGAAAAAAAAAAGTCGAAATTTAATGAGAAGTTGCATTGGAGAAATTCTAATTTTGTGGCATTTTTATAGTGCCTCTTAAACAAAGGACTGAAACATGGTCATCAACTTCATGTCTTAGAGATTCTAATATCGCATTAATCAGCCTGCTTCATATAATTTACATTGAAGTAATGATGGGTTTTTAAGAAAAAGTGCCCTTTTCAATTTGGATTTACAATAAGGTTTTCGGTTCGGTCCCTATATCATGAAAACCCGAACCGAATCATTGATATTCTTACTTTTTTTATTCTCTTCTTTTTTTTTTCAAATTGACACCCCTACTTTACACATGAAAAGAAAACAGCATTGGCGAATACATAGAAAAGTCAACAAAACGGACAAAGAAAGACTAATCAATGAAAATTCCAATGTCAATTATTATGGATGATAAATTTAAGTTGCATGTACATGCACGACGGATAAAGGCGAAGAAGAGGTGCGTTCGGTATTGTGCGACCGTGGAACGCCGCCTGTAGACAAAGGGGATCGGATTTGAATTCCAGCGAATGCGAAAACTTTATGAGCTAATACGGTCGTTAATCCTTCTATTGATCTTCTCTAAAATTTTTATTCTTATTTTCGACATAACATAAGCGCCGAATCTAAAAATCGTGGATTTTCACGAATTTCTTCTAAAGGATCGAGATTTTCACTTTTTACTGATGCGGTCTTCACTAGAAAGACATCCGGCTAGCACGACGAATGTAAAAATTCCTAATGCTCGCACCATCTTTTACCCCTTTACCGCATGTTCCACGGCTATGAATACGACCCATGTCTTTTTTTATTGCATGTTTGATTTTTTTTTTTAATTCTTAGTTTATGCTATCGTAAAGCCACCAAACAGTCATTAGGCTAACATATCTCTATATCCACTAACATATTCTTAAAGCATCAACTTTACCCTGAATGATAATTATGGGCCGAACTTTTTTTTATCTAAATAAAAAGTACAAATTTTTACTCGAATCCCAAATCTGACCTCCGTGATGTGAAATTTTTAAATTGATCGGGTCATAGTTGAGATTTAAGTGAAAGCTGATGATTTTTTATCAGATAAAAGAGAAGTTCGGGCCAGAATTGTTACTCAAAGTAAAGTTTGTGTTTTTTTTTTTTAAGAATTAGGCCCAAAATCATAGCTAGAAAATAAAGGGATTTTTTTTTCTCAATCGAATCATTTCTATACTTAACAAATTTATTTTTCCTCCAAAATCAAATGGTTATAAACTTATAACATAAGGATCGTGTTTGATTTGCAAATTCAAAAATAGTCAAGATAAAAACAAAAAAAGATGAAAACAAAAGAAGATAAAACCATATGTGGACTTCAAAGGCATGTGGAGTTCTTCGCAGACTTTGGAGAACACGTCAAACCGACGCGCCTGCTCAGGCGACTAGCGACACGCGCTGACGGTTCGTGGCTCCCAAGCTTTCGAGTGCAGACGGCGCCTCGTGACGGCGACACGTGGCACAGCAAAGCTAATCTTAAGGCCATCGGTTTCATCACTTGAGCGCAAATGTAAAATGAAAAAGGGAATAATCTCCTAAAAAAATTTCCCCACTTTAAATCAAATCACAATTCCACCTCGATCCTTTTTATTTTATTTAAAATAAGGTTATGACCTTTTACTATAGTCCTAAATCTGCGCTCCCGCATCCAGAAATTGAGGCTAGTTCCCTTGACATGTTCAACATCATGACCCCTTGGAGATTAATTATCAAAATCCGCATATTCACCAACGCCCTCACCTTCATATGGAACAACGACAACCTCACGATATTTGATAATTTTGAAGAGACCGACGTTGGTTTTTTAGACGCGGGGACAAATTTGAAACCAGAGCGAAAGTTGGTTATTTTTTCGGACAAAAGAAAAGGTTAAGTTCGGAGTAGATTTAGAATTGGACTTGAATTTAGGGAGTTTTAGGGGAATTAAGCCGAAATGAGAAATAATTTATATCAGGCGCGTGATCAATGCAAAAAATACTTTTTTTAAGAAAGCAACATGTCCAAAAAGAGAAAAAGCAGCATGTCAAATATTGCAATTATTGCCATTGGAGACCCAAATATTGCAATATCTAGCTAATAAATGAGATTCCATCATCCAACATAGAGTTTTACTTGACTTTCTAACTGCAATTTTAGTTGAGGTTAACACCACAAAAAATCTTAAATTAGTGCACTTATAACAAATTTATTTCAAATTAATTATTGTGACCACAAAAAACCCAAAACCGCTGCACTTGTGACATATATATGCTCCGTTGTTTTCGTTAAATTTTATCATTAAATTGCTGAGTTAAATGACACGTGGCAATTGATGGATGTACCAGTTTAGGGTTTTACATATTTGTCGCGGATTTATCAATTTGTGATTTTTCGTAATATTAATCCAATTTAACGGAGGGTATATTTGTAACAAATGTACCGGTTTGGAATTTTTTGTGATTAAAAAATTAGTTTGGAGGTAAATTTGTCACAAATATACCAGTTTAGGATTTTTCATGGTATTAACCCTTTTAGTTATAAAGCCGTGATTGACCATTGCAATTGTGAGGGGATAGAACCGTCCTAGCCATTATGCTAGTTTGGTCAAACAAAAGAAATAATTATATGGTATTGTGCGATTGGACAGTGTGGAGAAGAAATATGGATTGATCTAAAGTGCCCTCAATCATTTAAAAAAACAAAAAAAAAAAACCAAATGATTCGATGATGATATCTAAGAAATCTATTAATTATGATGTCGTGAATAAATAATTACATACAAAAGTGTAATAGATTACAGATATATTAGTATAATATGTAATTAAATTATTTCACGCTATAAATCGTGGTATATCGATATGATGGCGATTATAAATTGATGTTATTAGTGGACGGAACAACAATAATTAATGATTTGACAATATCATAACGGCTATTACAAGCAAAAAGCATAACGTGTAATAGACATAATAGCCAAACACGCGTTGGCAACTTTAAAATTCAAATCTCAAGATTTGTATATACCCACTAAGTGAATTTACAAAACTCAAAATTGTATCCGTTGATCTATGTACCTAAGTCATGATTAACTTTCATCTCACTTTCACAAAAAGGCCAATCTTACCCCTAAACCTACATCGCAAGCCGTGGCATTTAAATTGGAGATACTGTAATGATTGTGCAAATGGTTAATCTCCCTTTAGTAGTCTAACTCTTCTTTGGTAACTTCCTTTTTGGTCTCTGCTCATTCTTTCTCCCCTTACATATACATGAGAGTTTTCGTTATCGTAATAAGTAGATTTCCCAATAAAAAACACACATGACCAACTTAAAAAAGTAATTGCGCGCCCGAAACATATGCGCGAAAATCAGCTCGTTTGATGAAAGCTTAATAATTTACATTAAATGAGCGATTACACCATCTCATGACATTATTGTCAGGAGCGATTAGTTTTAGAATGGATAGGTTGGAATCTTGAATTTACCTTGTTAAAACTGTTTCTAAATTTTTAAAACCCGAAACCTGCCTTGTTTGTCCTATAACCAATTTTGGAACCTACCTATTTTTCTGGTTAGGTTTCACTGTCTATTCAAGAACCGATATTTTTTTTGTTGGTTATACAACAAAATAATACGAGATACAAAACGGCTCAAAGTAAAAGATGAACGAGGGCGAGCGAGCGAGTCGGGAAGGAGTGAGGACGAGCCCGCGAGCGAGCGAGTGAGGAGGGCGAGTCGAGAGAGAGAGAGTTGCAAAGTGTCCAAGTGAGCTCCAAAAAGACAGAAAAAGGGAAAAATTATGAAACCGTTCCTAAATTTGGTCCGGTTCCCAAACGGTTCTTCAGTCGAAATTGGGGCCGGTTTTCAGAGCGGTCCAATCTGATTCCCGAATAGATCCGGTCCGGTTGGACGGCCCCCCAACTGCTGTATCCCACACGTGTTCAGGACGGGGACGCTCTGCTCCTTTCAAGCACGAAAAGAACGTGCAGCGACTTGCCGTTTCCGGTACAGTCGCTTTCCGAATTCGAAACGCGTTGGAAACGAGAGAGAGAGAGAGAGAGAGAGAGAGAGAGGGCGGAAGGAAGCGACGGCGGCTTGCGGGGGTCGACGCACGCGCTGGGGTAGCGCGAGTCGAGGAGGAAGCGTAGCCCAAGTATGTTCAGACAAGTCGTTCGTTGGAAACACATGGATATAACATCCCCTTCCCCCGCCCCCACCTCCACCCGGCTCTAAAAGCCCCCGTCCGGTCGGTCCGGATCGGTCCGGATCGGTCGGTTGCCAATTCCACGCGACTTTCCAGAGAGAGACAGAGAGAGAGAGAGAGATCATGCGTTAATGTAATGAATTCGCTGCGGGCACGGATGGAGAGAGGGAGAGAGAGGGAGAGAGAGAGAACAGAAACGAGAAAGGAAAATATAAGTTAAAAACGAAAGGGAAAAAAATAACGCGGCTGCTCTGTACACCAAAACCAGAGAGATCCTTTCTCTCTCTCTCTCTCTTCTTTCTGTCTGTCTGTCTCTCTCTCTCTCTCTCTCTCTTTGTCTCTCTCTCTGTGTGAGCTAATTCGATTCTTACCCGCGTTGAGGATTGTAGATCACGCCATAGCGATCTGCACAGTGGAGCTGGGGAGCATCTTCTCGAGCGGTCAATTGGTCAATTAGTGCGGAGTTTCGGTTGTGGGGGTCCTTCTGATTGAAGCAATTGGAGTTTTTTCCTTTCTTCTCTCTCTCTCTCTCTCTTTTGGGGGGAGGGGAGGGAGGGGGTGGGCGGGTTGGCGTTCTCGATCGGGTTCGGGTAATTGATCGAGGCCGAGAAATCCCCAGCTGGGTTTCGCTTGTTTCTCCGAGCTGGATAATGGGTCGAAGGGTTCTTGTTGTTCAGGAGAGAGAGCTTTCGGTTCTTGAGCAGCTTGTTTGATTTTTCTTTTTTTTTTAGTTTTTTTTTTCTTTTTTGCTTTTTTTTTTTTTGGGCCCCCTGATGATTACCGCGAGAAACAGAGATGCAAGAAAAAGTTTAGCTCTAGGATCTTTTGGAGGAGACAGAAAGATGGAGGATACAGAGCTCGAGGAGGGCGAGGCTTATTCTTACCATGACAACGATCGTGGTTTTGATGACGGCACGGACCCTGATGTTTCTCTATCTTACATTGTAAGGTCTTCGTGTTTGTTTTGGTTACGTTCTCTGAACTAGTTCGTTTGTTCTCGTGTGTTTCTTGTGCTTAACAAGTGCTGGATTTTAAGGATTTGACTTGCCATATTTGGTCCACTTTACCTCCCATTCGTGGGCTGTAGACACTATATAGGTGGATATGTTTAAATGTCTCTGTACGGCACGGAGATTTGTTTTTGCTACGGGGTTTGGATGCTATTGGACTGAGTTTCTTGTTCACAGAACCTGTTCTAAGCTTTTTTTTCCGAGGCTAAGTCTCGAGAATCTGGAGGTAAAGAAGAACAGGTTGATGCAATCATCTAATTTGAGAAGGAGAAAGAAATGTTGGCACGGTATATTGTCTAGCTGTTGTCGGCGTTCCGTTTTTCATTCCCAGCAGTTTTATATATGTAGGGAAAGGTATTTAGCTGGAAAGGGGCTTTTACTTTTGTCTAAGTTTCCGATCTTAGAAAAATTCTTAGTATGAAGAGAGGAAGAATGGTGGATGGGATTAGGAAGTAATCTTTTTCTCCGTCGCGTAACTTTTTGGTACAGTAGCGGCTATATCTCTGTATAAACCGATACTCTTTGTCTCCTTCATTCTTTTGGTCATTTGTCTAAAGTGTCTTCAGGATTGGATTCCTATACATCCTTGTCCCCTTTGTCGTGTAATTATAGGGAAGTGGTTGATGTTACTGTTTTAATTTTGAAGGGGGAGAAACTTCAGCATGTGCTCGGACACTTCCGTAAAGATTTTGAAGGAGGGGTATCAGCTGAGAACTTGGGTAACTGAAACAGTTAAAGATGATACTTATTTGTGATCCAAGAATGACGGATGTGTATAACCTTAAGTTTTTGGGAATATGTATTCCACAGGGGCAAAATTTGGTGGTTACGGTTCGTTTTTACCAGCTGACCGGCGGTCTCCTGTTTGGTCCCATTCAAAATCTCCACCAAGAGGTCAGAATTATGATACACCACGGTCGACGCGTGCATCGAATGTGGAGGTAGAGAGTGTTTTCCTTAGAGGGATACCTGTATTTCAATTTGGTTTTACTTTTATTACTGGATTTAGCACTTAAAGAATTCTGCTTTTACTCAGGATTTGCACCATGATTCTTCAGTTTCCTTGCCCACCACCCATACGAATAGAGATCGATCTGTTTCTGCTGTTACCATATCACACCCTTCAAGGAAGAAAACGAATGTGGAAAATTCAGTTAAGCAAGATGGGTGCATGCCACCTCTCCGGGCTGTAGAGTATACTGACAGTAAGTCTGCCAATTTGTCTGATCAGAAAACGCTGAAGGTTAGAATCAAAGTGGGTGCGGATAACTTGTCGACACAGAAAAGGGCTGCGATTTACAGTGGTCTTGGCCTTGATGTCTCACCGACCTCATCATTGGAGGACAGCCCCTCTGAAAGTGAGGGAATGAGTCATGGACCCCATGACACGTCATTTGAGTCTCCCACCAGTATTTTAAGGGTGAATAATTTTTGACCATTTTTTGAATGTATCAGTTTTTCAATTGCCGTTTTGAGGTTAGTTGTAATATCTTTATTGATTCTGTGGATCAGATGATGACTTCGTATCCGGTGCATGGAAATTTGCTGCTGTCGCCACTTGCGGACGATCTTGTTTTGTTAACCATGAAAGAGAAGCATCTATCTGATCATAGGACTGGGCCTGCTTTGAGTGCTGATCCAGCAAGCTCTGGCATGCGGGCAAATGGAATTAATTGTCTGAAGGATCGGAAAAAGGTGATCGGCAAAAAGAAATTGGAGTCATTAAGAAATACTGAGGATTTGAAGGAGGAAAAAGGCGGTAAGGACTCTCGGAGCAGTGCTGATACTGCACCCAAGAAGGAATTGGACATTGACATGCTGGTATGTGAGGAACTAGTTTCGAAGACTTTGAAGCTTCCAATCTTATCTAACATAGGCACTCCGGGTGACATGGTGAAAAGCACATGGGGGGAATCTTATGGTGCCCATGAAGCGAGCACTGTAGCATTGGACAATATCCTTTCCGATCAAGCTGCAGAAGAAACTACACAACCACCGTTTAGTCAAGAACTGGGTTCGCTTGACAAGCCCAAGGCCCGTGGTGCTGGGAAACTTGCTAGAGATAAAAGAGGAACTGCCATTGATGATATTGCCGTTCACTCCAGGAAAGAAGGCATTAGTGCAGAAGAAAATTTTCGGGAATCAAAACCTGACTTATGTATTCTGAGGGGAAAGAATGGTTCAGCTGAACGAGTGGTTCAGACGGATAGTCTTTGCGAAATTACTGCTAAAAAAGGTTCTTATATGGACAAAGATGGGTTGACTTTGCCTTCTGGAAAGGATAATCCACCTTCTAACGGGAAAGAAAAAGTGAAAGTTAAAAATGAAGGTGCAGCAGTTGCTGATGCATCCAAAGAGAGCTTGAGTGGTTCAACTTCTGTGACCAAGAATAACAAGAGCCATAGTACAGGCAATTCTAAGTCTAGAAGTGGTCGTGAGGACGCTAAATTGGCCAAAAAACCCGGAAAAGGAAGGGAGAGATACAAAGAATTCTTTGGGGATATAGATGGAGAAGAAGAAAGTCAAAATCAGCTGATGAAAATGGCCCCTGAAGAAAGGCGGAAGGACTCTAGTGCGGTTGAGAAAGGCATATCAGAATATGACGTGAAAAAGGAGAGATTAAGTAGCAAGAGAACTGACATGGTGTCCACATCAGAAGCAGATTATAATGCAACTTCACATTTAGGTTCTGGCTCCGGAAATAACCCTACTGTTGATGCGGCTCCTTCTACTGCAGCTCCTGTCCTAATAGAAGAAAACTGGGTGGGTTGCGATAAGTGCCGAAAATGGCGGCTTCTACCATTCGGAAAAAATCCCCATGACCTGCCTGAGAAGTGGGTCTGTAGCATGCTTGATTGGCTGTAAGTCCCTTTCAAGTGGAATCTTTCTTCTTGTGATTTAAACCAGTAGTTATAGAGAAAGAAGGTGCTTGATATGTGAGCTAATGACTTTTGCTTAATTTGTAACAAATGAGGTAGTTAAGGTGTACATTGCTTCCACTATCTATACAATCTCGATCTACTTCCACAACTAATTTGCTTGTTCTACTTGTTTAGGTCTGGCATGAACCGATGTGTTGTAAGCGAGGAGGAAACTACAAGAGCAATATATGAAATGTTCCATGTTCCCGTTCCTGATGCTCAAAAAAGCGCACCTATTACTTCTGACGTGATGGGCATAAACTTTGCTTCCTACCAGGATTCGAATAAGAATTTGGGAAGTTGTAGTCCTCAAGCTCTATCTCTATCTTCTGTTGAAAAGAAGAAACATGGAATAAAAAAGCCATCTTTTCCAAGGAACAAAGATGGTCCTGCTCAAACTTCAGACTCCGAGAAAAAGCTCATCGCATCATCTAATAGTAGAAGCTTAAATGATGTAAACAGGACTTCTCTGGAGAATGAAGCTGATGTTTGGCGGATAAGTAAGAGTCATGACCTAGAAGCAGAAAAACACAGCCGTAAGCATAAAATACGCGAGCGACATTCCAGTGGAGGTATTTATTTTAATTTAGAAATTGGAATTTTTTTTGGAAATATTTCTTGTCAAAACTTCGTTACTTATGCAGTAGTATAATGACCAGGTGATGGGAATCATCTGAAGTCCAGTAGAAAGAGGGAAACCGAACCAGATTACCTTAATTCTTCAAAGAAAGTCAAGAATGAAGGAGTGTCGCACGCTAAAGAAGATTGGAGGTCAGACGATGGTAGTTTTACAAGGAAGGTTGGTCATAGCTCTAGTAGTGGATCTCCTGCTTTTGTGGGGAAAAGTCAGCAATTGGATGATCAAACTTCTTTGAAGGTTTCAAAACCCAACACAGCTGAGATAATTCAAGTCTCTGCCAAGTATCCAAGAGACAAAGTGCGGGATTCTTCAGACAGTGGGTGCTTTGAAGCTGGGAATTCCAATGAAGGAGAGCTAGCTACGAAAAAGAGGAAGAAAAGGGATATTCATGGTTCCCAGACTGGTTCAGAATCTCTACCAATTATGGATTATGAACATCATGACAGTGAGCTTCCAGTCAGAGAGATCGATCGCGAGAAAGAAAAAAAGCCTAAAACTTCCAGATCTGAAGGAAAAGAATCTGATCTATGCAAGGGAAGCAGTAGATCTGACAAAGGGGGCAGTAAGATGAGGAACCAGCAACTTGAACATGATCTGGCTGGTGTGGACACAGATCCTGTGAAAAAGAAAGCAAAATCTTCACAACCTGTTGCGGCCACGTCAAGCTCTTCTAAGGTTTGTGGTTCCCGTAAAAGCAGAGGAAGTCTCCAGGATACAAGAGGCTCTCCAGCAGAATCAGTTTCTTCATCTCCTATAAGAAGTTCAAAGTCTGGCAAGCTTGCGTCAGTGACTAGAAAGCTCAAGGAGAAGTATGATTCTCAAGATGCCACTTTGCCTCCCATCGGTAGCCCGAGAAGGTGCTCTGATGTTGAAAATGGAGGTGAAAGCTATGCCATTCGAAATGATTTTTCTGCTGGCAATGCAAAAATACAGTCTCTGCATTCTCCAGAAGTCACTGATCACAAAATTATTAAAGATGGAGTTGATTATGGTCAAGATACTCCTTGTCCAAGTAAAAAACAGGATTCGGACCAGTGGAGTAATGAAAGAGAGAATGGGGACTTGTATCCTGCTAGTGGGTCTCATTCTCAGAAATCTGGAAGGGACTCTTCTTCACGAGTCAAGGACAAAAACAGGAGTTCCAAATACCGAAGTGATGCTGAGACTACTGAGATCTCTTTTGATGACTGCCAAGAGACTGTGTCTTTAAAGGAAGCAAAGTTCAGGGATTACAATATAGATCTTCAGGAGAATGAGCATAAAGAGCTCAAGAAGAAGGATTCTGCTGGGGAATCAAGAGGGAGGACCTCAAGAGGAAGTCAATCGAATCTGAGAGGGCACGAGGATCGAGATGTGAAATTAGATGGTGGGCATACGCAGGATGTGCCTTTTAATTCAAATTGGGATGAAGAAAAATCATCCACAGGGTTAGCTTCTTATAAAGCTGATCAAGCAGGGAATTTATCTCAAAGAGGGAAGCCACTTCCAGTACCACCATCAGGAGCAGGTCATACTGAGATGATGAGATCTCGCTCTGCAGTTGTTCCAGTGCCACTTAAGGGAAGTGAAGCAGGAGTTGCAAAAGCAGATGCCGTTGAAGGTAATGGTGCATCAAAGGCGCAGATGAAAATGGCCGAGGCAGAAAAGGAAAATGGTAGTCAGCATCAGAGTTCGAGACATCTCACCTCCAATGGAAATGGTGTTCGTCATATCGATGCCCAGAGTCCAGTTAGAAGAGATTTGTCAAGCCAGGCTGCAACAAAGGCTTTGAAAGAGGCGAAAGATTTGAAACATCTTGCTGATCGTCTTAAGGTACTTGTATTTCTTCTCTTAAAAAGGTACTTTCTACCCCTATCTTCTTGTGTCTTAGCTACATTTCCATTTTTGCAGTCCTCTGGAGAAAGAACTGGTCTTTACTTCCAGGCAGCCCTCAAGTTTCTTCATGGAGCCTCTTTGTTGGAATCTAGCAAGAGTGACAGTACGAAGCATGGAGAGATGATTCAGTCAGTACAAATATATGGCAGCACGGCAAAATTGTGCGAGTAAGTATCTAGTGTTGACCCCTAGTCTCTGCAGCACATGTGCTTCTTTTCCATGTTGAGAAATGATATGAATATTGGAGCTTCTCCACAATTTTTAATGTGACTCACCCACTGGTTCTTTTTTTATCCTTTCTTATGGATACTTGTACCTGAATAAATGGCACATAACTTAATGACAGTGGTTTAATTTGTTGTAATGAGGTTTCAATTTGTGTATCTAACAATGGGGTGTTCAGTGCTCTTTGAGCACTCAGCTAATATCCGTTGTGCATCTCCAGTGCCATGCACACCGGTTTAATTGAATCGCACCTGCCCACTCTACTTGGGTGGCATCAAGAACAGTGGCAACTTGTGGTGGTAGAGACCTAGGCCTTAAGAAGAAAAGAAAACATGCTTACCTCTTAAGCAACCTGTTGGGGTTCAGTATAAGGCTTCACTGGTTACCCTACTTGACAGGCTAGCATGAGTCATGTACTTCTTTGTCAGTTTTAGAAGCTCTGATCGCTACACTACATCCTTGTACTATCCTTTATTTATCCAAATTTGGTTTTCTGTAGCTTTTCCTTTCTGGTTTAAAGCAATTCAGATCCAAAAGCATTTATCACATGGGGCAATGGCATGTATAGTTGAACAGTCATTTTATCTGAGGAGTACATGACTTTCATGAATCTGGATTGATATCTCTTCATGGTTTTTTAAGTCTACATAGATTGTTCTGATACTAGGGTAGCATTTAGAATCAGAAGCCTGTCATTTAGGGTGTCCTATTTCATTTCTGGCCTATTTTTTGGTACACCTGGATTGTTGTGGCTTCTTTCCTCATCTTTTGATAAGGTAGTCTCTGTGGAATCCTTAGGTTTTGTGCCCATGAATACGAGAAGTCTAAAGATATGGCCTCTGCTGCTTTGGCCTACAAATGCATGGAAGTAGCATATTTGAAAGTAGTTTATTCATCCAACTCTACTGCAAGCAGAGATCGGCTTGAGTTGCTGCCAGCATTCAAATTAAATCCTCCAGGTATTGAGAATGATATCCTCATCCTGATAATGGATTGCTTTTGTGTGTTGGATTATGCTCGTTTCTCTGTATGTCGCATGTGTGTGTGAAATCCTGGTTTCCTTTTCATTCATGTAGGGTTTAGGTTATTCCAGTTGCTTTCCTGTTACATTGTTGCATGGCTCTTGTACTTTGTAAATCCTTGTGCATTGAGGCCTTCATTGCTTGCCCGTGAAAACTATTCATCTGTTCTATTTCTTTTTTATTTCTTCTTTTGAGGTCAGACTTTGACATGTTGACTTTCTGTAGTATGATACCTCTCCAAGTAATCACACTATACGGTTTCCTTTTTATTTTCAATGCATCGTGGTTTCAAACTGTGATTTTGTTTTATTAAATAAAGAACAAACTGGATATTGCAATGCCTTTGATGCAACTTGTTGCTTATTGACCATTTTATCAGGCGAGTCTCCTTCTTCTTCTGCATCAGATGTAGATAATGTGAACAACTCAGCAACAGCAGATAAAGTTGCCCAGCCCAAGGGTGTGAGCTCTCCTCAAGTTCTTGGAAATAACTTTATTTCCGTGCGGACCAGGCCTAACTTTACGCGGTTACTCAATTTTGTAAGTGATCATAATAAGATTGAGATACCATGTCAAATTTCCTACCTTGGTAGTTTAGAAAATTCTAAAGCTAAACTATATAGCTAAATATATCGTGCTTCCTTGGCTTCTTTTAGGACTGTCGTACTTTTACAGTTTCAATGTTAAGATCTTTAAATATGTATCTTTGCAGGCGCAGGATGTAAACAATGCAATGGAGGCTTCTAGAAAATCACGCGTTGCTTTTAGTGCTGCTAAAGCTGCAGCAGGGGATGCTCAGTCCAAGGACGGTATTTTGGGCATTAAGAAGGCTCTTGATTTTAACTTCCAAGATGTAGAGGGACTGCTGGGGCTCGTACGCCTCGCAACGGAGGCTATAAGCCGATAAAAGGAGTCAGTAATTGTGGAAATGATTTCAAAATTATGAGGACACGCCGCTTGGTTCTTGTATCAATTGGTGTTGAGCTTGAGGGGAATGAAAAGGAGGCCGGCCTTCGATCCAGTTCCTGAACTAAATGGTTAAATCTGCACAAAGCATGCCACTGTTCAGTGACCTCCCTTAAATTCCAAGATATGGACGCGCAGAATGTACGGATTAATGGTTCTTAATGCATGTGCTGCTCCTCACCTGATTGTCAGTGGTGAAGAATCCGGTATTGTCATCTAGAGGTGCATTGAGGATTTATCGGTGATTTTGAAGGTTCATATCAGAGTCACAATTGATGAAGCATCATTAGTATGCGTATACATAGTTTTGCGGGAATAAGCTTTCAGCCTGCCGATTTATCATGGTTAAATAAAGCAACTCAAGTTCGAGAAGCTGCCGGCATGTATATAATGTCTCTGTACAGACTATTTCCAGCACGCAATTCCTTACCCGTGTATTAACTAAACATAGACAACTGCATTTTTTTTGGTAAGTTCTGCTTCTGTAAAGCTAATGCTTGCTCTCTCTCTCTCTCTCTCTCTCTCTCTCTCTCTCTCTCTCTGAGTGTTTGGTCGTTTTATTGACTATATGTCCAATTTTGTGCAGGTCACTTCTGGACTTTTCAGTACAGTATGAGCAATTTTCACCAATTGTTGATATCAATAAGATGAATAAAGAGAAGGCGAGATCTCTATGTTGTGTCAAGAGATTGTACAGTAACTGTGAATGCAAAGCTCCCATTCTCCCCTCCTAGTTGTACTATTGGGAGGTCCGTGTAGTTGAACTTTTTGAAGAATTTGCTTGGACATTTTTCATGCGTTGAAATCAAAATACTCATCCTGTCCTTGTTTCCTTCAGCAGAGTCTCATGCAAAGGAACATCTTTAGCTGAAGAGGGAGGAAACTGTTAAATAGGTATTTGTCCAAACATTCTAATTCTTTGAGGAGCCACAATGAGAAGCGAGATCTTTGGGGAGGCTGTTGGGTGAACTATTCTCTCCCCAATTTGTAAGACAAGTTAACTTTATGATAGGTATGATGTACACATAGTTGTAACCACGTCTCTTTGATGGCAACATAGTTTTTCATTTGATTGGTCTGGCATCTGTAAACAGTAGAAACAGATATGGGAAGTTCTCTATTTAACCAATTCAAGAATGTGATGTCTTGATTAGTTTCTGTCGTGCACTCTCAGCTAATGCTTGTGCAAATTAGATTGCGGTGTCCCCTGAAAATTTTTGGGTGCATAAAAATGTTGCAGAAGTAGAAATGAGAGCGTCTGAAGTGTTTTGACAGTTGTTTTGGTTTATTATATCTGTTGCTGTGGGCATATGAGGTTTGGGGATCATGTTAAGGGTGTAGCAATCTGAGAACCAAATCTGATTCTTTCCCAGATAAATTGTCCGAACCTTTGTTTCCTCCTAAGGTTCTAAACGGAGTCAACACTCCAGAGTTTGAGACTTTTTTTCTCGTGTGAAATGATGATCACATCGCATCAGCCAAAGAGGAGAACCAGTACGACATGATCTGGCCAAGATGTGTTTGTTTGGCAGCGAAAAAGTATTGTCCACAGTGTACCATCTGTGTTTGTGTGCAGTTTACGCTGAAGACTGTTTGAGCATCAAGCACTACAAATTCTTCACTCTTGGTTTTTCAACACGATTATAGGACTAATAAATACAGGAATTGCCTGATAAAGAGTTCAATCTTGAAATTTGTTTGCTGATTTGGTTTCTTGAATAGAAGAACACACAAGAAGTACCAGGTTGAGTGATGGTCTGGCGACCCTCAGCGGGCTCTCTCTATCTGCTGCTATTCTCTTTTTTGGTGTATGGTTGATGTGTCACTTTGACACCGGGCCACATCATCATTTGGCTTGTTGAGATCTCGACCGAATTGCATCAGTTGCATGTACCGTGAAATCAATTTGCACCAGTGATACTAACCACAATTCAAACTTCCAAATGAAAGTGACCCGAACGGTACAATTAACATCATCTCAGCAGAACAAAAAAAATTTTGGTCTCCGGGGCGACCGGAAAACCCTAAATTGAACAACAAAATCAAACGGAGATATGATATTTGGTTATATTCTAAACTGGGTTTGATCACATGAACTTGAGTTATCAGGTAAATTTATGGAGCGAAGACCGGTCCACTTGAAACAAGTTCAACGGGAAAAGTGCCAAAAAAGTCCTAAACCTTTTGCATTAGTGCCAATTTAGTCCTAAACCTTTTTTTGGTGCCAATTTAGTCCTAAACCTTTTGCATTGGTGCCAATTTAGTCCTAAACCTTTTTTTGGTGCCAATTCAGTCCTAAACCTTTTAAATTGGTGCCAATTCAGTCCTAAACCTTTTGTTTTTGTGCCAATTTAGTCCTTCAAGCCAATTTAGACCTGAATTTGCGGACGCGGACGCCTGCCGGCCGCCGGCCGGTCACCAGTGCCGACATGGACAACTTTAATAATATTTTAACATTTTTTTGAATTTTTATTTTTTTCCTTTTTTTTTCCACTTTTTTTTTTTGGCTCTCCCTCCTTCCTCTAGCCGGTCGCCGGTCCGGCGACCGGCCAGAGGCCGGCGAGCTCGACCTTGCCGGCCACTGGCCAAGGGCACCCTCACCCGGCGAGGGCTCGAGCCTCACCCGACCAAGGCGAGGCTCGCCCTTGCCGGGTGAGGCCGCCCTGGCCAGTGGCCGGCGAGGTCGAGCTTGCCGGCCTCTGGCCTTTGGCCAGTTGCCGGTCCGGCAACCGGCCAGAGGAAGGAGTGTGACCCAAAAAAAAAATTGGAAAAAAAAGAAAAAAAAGGAAAAAAAAGAAAAATTCAAAAAAATATTAAAATATTATTAAAGTTGTCCACGTCGGCGCCGGTGACCGGCCAGCGGCCGACATGCGTCCACGTCGGCAAATTCCGGTCAAAATTGGCCGGAAGGACTAAATTGGCACAAAAACAAAAGGTTTAGGACTGAATTGGCACAAATTAAAAAGGTTTAGGACTGAATTGGCACCAAAAAAAGGTTTAGGACTAAATTGGCACCAATGCAAAAGGTTTATGACTGAATTGGCACCAAAAAAAGGTTTAGGACTAAATTGGCACTAATGCAAAAGGTTTAGGACTTTTTTGGCACTTTTCCCCAAGTTCAACCATGGCTGCACGACCCTTGTTCAATTGAGAGCTTCATAACATCTGGAGATCCCTCTCCCAACTACTCAACGCTCGATCTTCGCTGTTTTCTTTTTTTTGTCCGGCCAAGAAGAGATTTGCTTCATATTTTACAAGAACTTAGATATGTCGTCATTTTCTTGAGTGAATGACACCCACATATTTTTTGCACTCGTGACATGTCTTGTTAGTTTCATGCCAATATCAGATACATCGGCACAATGTATAATCAGGCGAATTAGCATTGTCCCGATCCCGCGTCTCATTTCCACCATCCTGTTGTTGGAATTCCAGCTCGAGTTCATTCCCATCAACATATGTTTGACATTTTAGGCAGGGGGGAAAGAAAACAAGCCAAAGACTAATGCAATGACAGGAAAACAATCAATGGATTGTTAGACGGGAGGTAATGAAAAGATTTGATTGCACAAATTTGACAAGTTTGAAGACTCTATTGCACTTTTTAAAAGTTATAGGACTCAATTATACATTTGTGACAAGTTTTAAAACTTCAAATACATTTATCCTTTTTTTTTTGAATTCTAGCTTTCTGTGTTTTTTTCCAAAAAAATGCTACTTTTGTGACATGGAGCCATACCAATACCATGTCAATACCACATTCCGAAAACTCTAAAAAAGAGGTGTTGGGATTCAGGCTTGCTAGTTAGCAAGGTTGGCTGACCATAGCTAAAGATATATCGCCGGAAGGATTTGATTATACTTATTCTAAAACATTTTGAAAATGATTGCATGCTGAGCTAAAGTGAAATAATTTGAAGGTATTTGGACCAAGAACGTAAATGCAATATAATATAAATATAAAATAAGATTTTTATTTGTGTGAAGATTTACTTATAAATTCATAAATTATACGCACAGACTTCTCCCCGCTTCCCATTCCCATGGAAAGAGCAATCCTCGGCAAAAGACGTTAATCCGACAACCATGGGCTTCAGATTTTGCAACCTCCGCACCGTCTGCAGGGCCTCCATCTCGAGAACATCACCGGACGCCGCCGACAAGATCCTCCGTCGCGGTCGCGTGATCCGACAGCACTTCCCTCCCCACCTCCGAGACCCATCTCTCGGCGGCGGCGGCGGCGGCGGCGGCGGCGGCGGCTGCTGCTGCCATGTCCCCAGAAGGTGGAACTTGGGCCGCTCTCACCACGATCGCGATCGCGATCACGATCGCGGCCGGTTCTCCGCCGGCGAGGAGGGCGAGCGTATTTTCCGGATGGGCCTCGCCGCCGACGTCTGCTTGGCCGCGGGAAAGGCCGTGACGGGCTATCTGTCGGGGAGCACCGCCATCATTGCCGACGCTGCGCATTCTGCCTCCGACGTGGTATGGTCGATTAGCTTTCTTCATCACTTGGTTGTTCATTTTCTTTTGGCTGTTCCTAGTCTTCGATCTTTGGATTGAGAAGTAGAATCTTTTTTTCTTCGGGGTTACGTCAGATCACCTCGGGTTGTTTTAATTCTTTTGCCCTGGGAAGTAAAACTTAATAGCTTATTCACTAAGCACCTTGTTGGATAGTTCTAACGTAAAGACATTAAGTACCAAAGAATCTAGAGGAGCTCTTGAATGTGTAAACAAAGTTTATGTATTTCCATTGATGAGAGTGGGCTATGATGGACATGAATTCTCCAAAGATTGGTCAAGGCAAAACAAAGAAGATTTGTGATGGTTGTCCTCCTATTGTAAAATAAAATGTGGGAAATTTGAAAATACATATGAAAAAGATGAACCGTTTGAGAACATCGTATCATCTTGAAAACGTAGACAGTTTGAGTTATCTTAGAAATTCAATGGGGCAACCAAAAAAAGCCCATCCTTAGCTTAAGCATATCCCGTTTACCCCGTCGCTGTACTTCTCTTCTTTCAATGGAACTATTTGGTGTATTCGGGGAGCAAAGTAAAGGCTGGTTTTGTGCTTAGTCACATATGGATAGTTTTACATGGCATAGTCAAACATCCATTTTTGTGCTTGACAGCTAGCTTTCTTCTTTCAAGGTTTCTAAGGGGGGGAGGGATGTTATTTCAACTGTTCTAAATCTCTCTTTAATTCCTTGCTTTGTCCTTATTTCTTCTATCTACCACTTTTTTCCTAACTGCAGGTTCTTAGTGGCGTTGCATTATGGTCATATAAAGCTGCAAACGTTCCTAAAGACAAAGATCACCCCTACGGTAATCTCTTCAAGCGCATACCCTCACTAGTCTGACTAAAATAAGTTTTATTCTTGTCTTGATCTCTACCTGTATGCCATATGAATTGAAATCGACGTGAAGGAGCAACACTGTAGAAACCTTCAGGGATCTTGAAGGACGGTATCAATGTCTCTGAAATTGCATGGCCTTGGCAACTCAACCTTTGTGTCTGTCCTTTTGGATAGTTTAAATGCTATGGACATCTACCAGTACCCTTTCCTTATGGATCACATGTAATGGTCCAGTTTTAAAAGTTATCTCTTCTTTCGAGTCTCTATTACCTGATGCATGGTGGTTCATGTCTTGCCAGGCCTTACGTTGAATCCATTTTGTGTATGACGATGACATTTATTCTCTATCTCATGTGAATGTTCGTGTTGTTTACTTTCACTCAACGTTGGGTTGAAAACAAATAATTAGATTACAGGACGTGTCATGATGCTCTAGAGGAGAAATCTCTGACACATTGTAGATATGCATATTAGTATTGACTATTCGCCGTTGATGAGGTTTGCTGTGACTTGATCTTGTTTTAGTGCTGTTTATGTCAAGATGCTAAACTAAAGCAACCGTGTTTGCTTGCTCAAGGCTTTGCTTTCTTTTGCTGCAGGACATGGTAAATTTGAGACTTTAGGAGCACTAGGAATCTCTTGTATGCTTTTGGCTACAGCTGGTGGTATTGCCTGGCATGCTCTAGATCTTTTACTTGTATGATATGTTTCTTACTCATTTTCTGTCTTGAAGAATATGTGTTACCGGAAAAAGTAGTAGTTCCCTAACCCGTTCCTTGCATTAATATTCTCAGATGATTGAGTGAATTACATCTCCATGATTGATAATGTGATACATTCATCTTAGCTGTAAGGCTGCTTTTATTTCCTTGCAGGGTTTGTTGTCTACCACACCTGAAATAGTCAACCATTTCGTCCTAAATGAACATGTTCATAGTCATCATCACGGTGGTCATCACGATGGAATTGACATGGAGCACCCCATCCTTGCTCTCAGTGTGATGATCATATCAATATCTACTAAAGAAGGGTGGGTTTATCGGTTTTCTCTGCCAACCTAATTAAATAGGTTTTTTTGCTGTGGAGATTGCATAGAAAGGGAAAATACCAATTTTTAGTGTATATGGTGTATACGAAAACAATACGCAGTTCTCTCCTTGTTGCATGCCATACGATTTGTTAATGTTGTTTAAGTGGGTCTTCTCACCTCTATGCTTTGACAAACATGTAGCTTCATATTTCACCAATCTTTGGATCTGTCAATTAATCAATATGTTCATGCACATCTTGTTTGTACCACAGTCTATACTGGATAACAAAACGAGCTGGTGAAAGGCTAGGCAGTGGACTAATGAAAGCAAATGCATGGCATCATCGTGCAGATGCAATTTCATCAGTGGTTGCTCTTATCGGTGTAGGTAAGAAAATTTACATGCATTGCATAGATTTAGCGGTAGTTCGATAAACCTTTTAGTTCGACTCACGAGGCATTGTCGATGAACTTTTTGGTTTCTAATTGACAAATGCTGATACAGTGTCATTTGTCCTAATTCAGGAGGCTCTATCCTGGGAATAAAGTTTCTGGATCCCCTAGCAGGACTTGTTGTCTCAGGCATGATCTTTAAGGCTGGACTTGAAGCTGGTTACCAAAGGTTTTATTCCTTTCTGAAAATTTACCTTGCATTTTTTTTGGATAATTAACAAGACAATCATAGTAATTGCAAGACCTAATTTCAGTGCTTTCCATTTGTACTATAACATGATTTCTTAGTTGTATTGTACTAAATTTCGATACCATTATATGATCACTTGCTCCTCCCTTCATCTTGGGCTTGAAAATTTGTTTTATTTCTTACGAAGAATCTCAGTCACTCCTTATTAGTTAAAGGCACTCAGGTAAGTTAGCTGAGAAGAACTGCATGTTCAAATGTACTTGTAATGAGGAAGTCGTAATAATGATTGTTTTGTTCACATAGAAGTTTCATGTTGTATCTATGATCCAAAGAACTAAAATGTTTTCCACTTTGTCCTATTCTCTACATTAAACTCAAATTTTCTCTTTTCTTTCTTTCAGCTGTTAAAGTATCCGTGGTCATTACTATGTTTTTAGTGCCTAAGCTTGGATGGACTATCGTGGCGTTCTGACTAACCTATTCATTCTGACATCTCTTTTGTGACCACAATTTAGCATCTTGGAACTGGTGGATGCTGCAATTCCAGCTGAAGAATTAGATCCAATAAAAGAAACAATACTTAAAGTTCAAGGAGTTAAGGTACGTCTAAATTTTTTTTCAACGGTAGTTAGATCTTGAGGAACTCATTCTACAACTTCCTATACTTTGAACAAAGCCCTTGTGCAAAGTAGACATTAAGTGCATTCTAAATTTGCATTTGGCACAAACCATATGTAGACTGTAGAGAGTCATATTGTAAGATGAGGATAGAATTCAAGCATTTGATTGGAGGTGTTTAACACTTGATCATTTGTAGCCCTTCAATCATAATAATTAATCCTTGGTTAGGTGATGAACTATTTCTGGTAGATTTGTCCCTTAATGAGTAAACATTCTCAAATTCAATATAAATTATGCAATGCTACATAAAGCACTTGGACAACATGACAATTGGATACTCTTCTAGGGATGTCATCGATTGCGGGGAAGGAGAGCTGGTTCATCTCTTTATCTTGATGTGCATATTGAGGTGAGTTTTTATTCTAATAATTTCAAAGTTCAGTTCAAGTAGTGAGGAATGAGAATTCACAGGAAGCGGCTGGAACTTTCAAATTTTCACACATGATGTGACTGAAACTGCAGGACTGGTTTTGCTTAACAGTTTCTTTTACTTATGTACCGCAGGTTGATCCTTTTGTTAGTGTTAGTGCAGCACATGGAGTTGGTGAAACTGTTCGTCATCAAATTCATGAGTCCCACCCTGAAGTTACAGAAGTTTTCATACACATAGGTATCATCCTTCCTTGTCAATTCCAGATTTATATTTGTTTGTGTGGACATCCTAGTATCTTTGATGATGTTTTATTCAGTCAAATGGATGAAACTGGTGAGTCTTGGTTTGCTCTTCTTTACTGGCATGAAGAGATCAAATATAGATCAAGCTAATCATAATAACCTTGGGTTCGGGTGTATCTTTTTTTTTTATTCCGCATAACTTTGTGAAAAGAATCTCATGGTAGACATGAAGTTACTAGAAAATAGGAAAAATCAAGCAATTGGAGCACGTCTCCTGTTATTTGTCTGGATCCGAGAAATTTGAGAGGGTAAAACTTCACGAGTGCTTATCTCATCACTCCGGCATCTTACTTTTTTTTTATTCCGTATAACTTTTTGAGAGAAATCTCATGGAGAATTGCTAGTAACAAAGAATGATTGAGGGCATGAACACTATGGTAAAGCTTCTGACCCAATCCACAAGATCAGATGAGTTGATAATTATTGCAACATTGAGATTATTGGCATGTTTTATTAGTGGGATCAAGATTTATCTACTAGTCAAGTTAGTTGTCCTTTTTTGCGTGACTTAGAAGTGTATTAGTATCTTGACAATTTCCTCAACCTCTCTATAATACGGCTTTTGATGATGTTATGTAGTTCACCTCTTAAGTGCAATGCTTAGGAAGCTTTAGGTATGAAGCCAGAAGGAAGTTACTCTTCTTAGGTATTCACTGCAACTTCCAATAAAATTTCATCATTCAAAATTTAAAGTTTAATCCAGATCGGGCTCACTCCTTTGACACTTATCAATCCTACATCAGTTTTGGGCTCTGATGAATGTCAAAATGAATATGTAGGTACTAGAATTTCATTTTCGTACTTTTACAAACTGTAAACTCGATGCAAAGTGAATAAACTCTTGTGAACATAGATGTTATTTTCCCTCAACTTCAACTACTTCTCATACATAAACCTCTGAAAGAAATTGCAGCATTCTCATTCAACTTGCTAAGTCTAATTTGTTTGTCAAATGTCCGTAGACCCTTTGACTTCTCTGTTTTCTCCAACAAAAGTGGATGAACAAAAACTCTCAAAGGGATTGGTTGTTCCGAACAGAAACAATTGTGTGGATGACAAGGCAATTGAAGCTGTTGTTCGTAATGCTGTCTCATCAAAGCTTTCGAAGGTATTTGTTAGTTCTTTTCACATTGAATTCGAGATATGCACAGTCAATTTAATTAACTATTATGATTGTTACATTTGTTGAGAACATCTGACCCTATCAGATTAGGACTGAAGAACTTACATCCTTGTCCACGGAAATCTGTTTGTGCATACATTCCAGATGTATGATGTCTTTCCTGAAGCCAACTGGTGTGCCTTGCAATTAGTGTTGCTAAGAACGAATCTGTAGTTTCAGCTTTCACCTTTGATGCATATGGTCCAAATAAAGCGCGTTGTGGCCACACGAAAACATACAATTAGGCCATACTGGTGCTTAGGTGTTTCTGGAACTTAGCATTATGTGCATGGCCTTTGCATATGGCTTAAGCTTCTTCTTTTTTTATAGTTACATGCCATATTCCCCCATAGTGTCACCTCATAGCATTGGCTTCTGAACTTTCCATTGCAACTGCATATAATATGACAGTCTCCAGCTTGTTTCAGCAAATGGTCGTGGAACGCATAACACACCACGTGTTGCAAGGCAAAGTCCTACTCGAGGTTGAGGTCTCCATGCCTCCAGAGATGTTAATACGGTAGATATTCTCCCCCTATTGTGGCTTTGTTCTTTGCTAAAATATGAACTTGTTCCCGGTCATTTGATGTTGTTCCTATTCCTCGTTCCAGGAATGCAATGGAGGTAGTGAAAGAAGCTGAAGAGGAGGTTTTGAAGACTGACCCTAACATAGTTCACGTCAGCTTTCAACTAAGGTTAGGGCGTCGAATACCCCGTTCCAATGATGATTTTGAAGAAAGGAATTGGGAGGATAAGTAGTAATTGAGTTTAGAGGCTTGTAAAGTCATTGGAGATTTCTCCTGTGGAGCACAAACATATGCCATTTAGGTTAGAAAGTATATGTAGAATAAAAATCTGTTCCACCCCTTCTAGTATGTGGGATGGATCAGACTTCTCTACTGATTAGGTCTATGAGAAGTCTTGTTTCCCCCGACGAGGCTAAAGTTTTGAAGAGCCTGGTACTTCAAAGTTCAATCTTTTTGAACTGTTATGAACCGTTCTATCTGATCTTTTCTTTTTTGGCTAGATTTTTTTTTCCCCTAAAACCAGTTATTGCTGATATTTTCTTCTAGGTTTACTTCTTCTCCCTACCTGATCTCGGAGAAGGAGAAATTGAAAGAATATTGGTGTCAGAAATAGGATGATGTAGATTTAAGGGTGCGCATGAATACCATTTTGTGCTCGAACTATTTCGAACGTAAATGATTTTTATCAGTGCCCAAACAATTTCGAGCATTTAAAGGCGTTTGATAAACCTGTCCAAAATTTCTATTCCTAGAGTAGAAAAGAATATAAATGCGTTTGAACTAACAAAATTTACGTTCCCAAATAATATTTTAATAATATTTTGAATTGTTAATTTTTTTTTCTTTCTACCATTTTCTTTGGCCATGGCCGATCGCCTGCGACCCATTGGGCCGACGATCGGCCACACCCGGCAGCCTAGCGAGGGCGTCATGGCCCTCGCCGCGGAGGCGAGGGTCGCCTCGCCGCTCGGGCAAGGCCGAGCCTCGCCGCCGATCGCGACGGCGAGGCCTGGCCTCGCCAAAGACGGCGAGGCTCGGCCTCGCCCAGATCTGGAGCTGAGAGCCTCGCCGCTGACCACTGTGCGAGGTCTCGCCGCCCGATCGCGACGGCGAGGTCCCTCGCCTCTCGCCACCGGCGAGGGCCGTGACGCCTGCCGGCCATGCGGGCCGTGGCCGGTCACTTGGCGCCCGGCCCAAATTTTGAAGAACAACACAAAATAAGAAAAAAAAAAAAAAAGAAGAAAAAAATTGATTCTCAAATTATTAAACAAGAAGCAACTTTTTTACTTTTGTTTCTCTTCCAAAATCGTTTCTCGGCACAAATTTTTGCAAAATGTGCCCGGGAATAAAAAGTTTACAAACGCATTTATGTTCCCAAATTATTTTAACAAAAATGTAGAATTTTCACTTTTAACACGTTCTGAAACGGGTCCTTATTGGCCAACTATTCGAGGGTACTCAACAAATGAGTGTAACAAGAAATAGTATACAATTGATTATATCCCTATTGATGTTCCTTTTTTGAGACAATGCTATCTTGATCTTCCCAAATTGATTGATCCAGCAAAACCTTATTGCACCACAATATTTGGTTCACAGGAATGCCAAGCCCTTCTTGAAATTTTAAAAAAATATCTGGTTGGGCCATAATCAAGGACAAAAAAATCTGAAGCATAAAATAATTTCGTATACAAAGAGAGAAGAAAAATCTCACGGGTCATTGTTGTATACTTTGACAATTTTCCAAGATCGCAAGAATGCTAAAACCCTTCTTGAAATTCCACCAATATTTGATTCATACCTCTAAACAAGGACGAAAAATCTTGAAGCATAAGATTACCATAGAAAATAATTAGAAGAGACAGAAAACAGGATCGGACGAGAAAAGTAGGAAGGGAATTCAAGGAACCATTGATCAGATAATTGTAGTCTGATAATTTTTGAGTCGACATCTGTGTGTTTCCGAGAAGGTTATCATCACATCAATGGCTCTCTGCTTCAGGAGCTTCCAAAGAGCAAACAGAGGAGGCAAGAAAAGAGAAAGCGAATATAAACAAGAAGCATAATAGATCAAGATCGCTCGATGACCCAAAAAATTAAAACGAAAAATCGCAACTTTATCACGAGCCGAATCGAATTCATCGAGACGAGGAAAAGGGTAGAAAGAGGAAGCGAGGGAGAGAGGCTCAGAAGGATCCATTGGTAAGTTTTGTAATCACTGAGATTTCCCTCAGAAAATAGGTAGTTTTCAGCATCATCGCCTCCTCCTCCTCCTCCTTCCACACTATCAACACGACATCAAAACACAGACACAGAGAACAAAGTGAGAATGGGGTTCCGCTGCTGCCAGCGATGAAGGTCGAAGCGGCGTCTTCTTCTTCTTCTTCAGATATATATACACGAAGAGAACCCCCATGGAGGGTGGAAGCCGCAGCGCAGATTTTGAAATTAGGGTTAGGGATTTTGTAGTGCGGAAGAGAGGCGCGGAGGCCGGATAGGAATGGGCCATTGTGGGCCGAATGTGGTGCGTAAACATGGACTCAAATGACACGACTTTGGAAATGGGCCAATAAAGATAGAATTTTTGAATTTGAGGGCTAATGTATTGACAAAAGTAGAACCGGACTAAACAGATTCCCGTGGAAATCGATCCAGTTTCCGGTTCCTAAAATTTGGAACCGGTGAATATCGGTTCGGTTCTCAGTTCCAGACGTGGACCGGACCGATTTTTTTGATATTCTTATTATTCCAAATTTCTAAATCCCTAATTCTCATTCTTTTCTCGCTCAGATTCAATCACACAAGCTCGTCGCTCACGCATTTCACTCTCGCTTCTCTCGGTCTCAGTCACGCAACGCTCACGTCGTCCTCGCGACTTGACGCCTCTCAGACTTGGTTCTTGATGATCATTATAGCCTTGTTCATGGAGATGTTCATCATGTTTAGCTTATCATGATACCACGAGCTTGTTTTATTAACATCACTTGTGTAAAAGTTTAGACTATGTGCCAACACTTGCGGTCTTTCAGAGAATAAGAAAAAAAAAAGAGAGAAACGGCCGGTTTTTGGATCCACCCAGAAAAACAGACCACACTGGTCGTCCGGTTCAAGGGTGAAAAGCGGTTCACCCTAAAATCGATCACCCCTAGACAATAGCCATTTTTCATTTGTACCACTAGGAATTTTGTATTGCATCGGGGGACAAATTGTTGAAATCTATCTATATCTCGATATAAAGAATAATTAAATAGACCATCATACATCATCAATGATTAGAATCCGACATATTCGGGCTGTAAAGCTAACAAACCTCCTCAACTTGGCAGTTCGTCTTCATACTCTCTTGTTAAAAGTCATCCATATCAATCTCGAATGGGAAGGGTACACTCATGGTGCACGAAGGAACTAGTCATATTCGAATTTTGGTGTGAACCCCCTAAATTGCCGGCATACCCTCAAATCTAAAAACTAAGGGGGTATTTGGTTCAGCTTTGGGAAGGGGCTTTGAGCCTCGAAAACCCCTTCCCAAAATGCTGGAGTGTTTGGTTCAGCATTTGGCCTAGTATTGGCCAAATGCTAGCATTCCAAATGCTGAAAGCCCAAGGCTGGTCCGGACCAGCCTTGGGCTTTCAACATTCCACGAATGCTACTGTTCATTCTTTTTTTTTTTTTTTTTTTTTTAAAGTTAGGGTTTGAAGCTGCTGTTCTTCTTCGGTGAGGGTGGCCGGCGAGGGAGAAGGGCCGGCGAGGTCGCCTGGGGTCGGGCGACCGCCCAGGCGACCACCCAAGCGACGCCGTCGCTGGGGTCGCTCGACCCAGGCCGTCGCCGCCTGGGTCGCGCGACCTCAGGCGACGGCCGCCCGGGTCGCGCGACCCAAGCGACGACCGCCGCGGCATTGCGCGACCTAGGCGCCGGCCGCCCGAGTCGCGCGACTCGGGCGGCCGCTTGGGTCCCGCGACCCTCGCCGAGGGTCGCCCGACCTCGGCGACGGCCGCCGGCCCCAGATCGGCCGGCGCGGTCGCCTCGACCTCGGCGACGACGCCACCCGAGCGCCGGCCGCCCGAGTCACGCGACTCCGAGGCGGCCGCTTAGGTCACGCGACCCTTGCCGAGGGTCGCCCGACCTCGGGCGACAGCCGCCGGCCCCAGATCTGGCCCACCGGCGGTCGCCCGACCTCAGGCGATGGCCGCCGGCGCCAGATCTGGCTCGCCGGCGTCCGGCCGACGCCGGCTCCGGCGAAGGGTAATAAGTTAGGTTTTTTTATTCCCAAAGTCCATTTGCAAAAAAAATTCACCAAACACTATATTTTGGTCAAAGTAGCTTTACAAAATATTTTTACCAAACACCATTTGCATTTTCCCAGTGGGCTTTCACCCAAAGGTATTTGCATTCCCCCAAGTAGCATTTTCAAAGTTGAACCAAACAGACCCTAAGTCTTGGCGAAGTAGCTCCGGTAATAACGACTCGTGCAATTTTGCGGGTTAAAGAAAACATAGGAGATGGAAGAAATGGCTTCCTCCACACCTTGTTAATAGTGTCTAAAGGGAGAATGCATCTGTTCTCGAAACACAATGTCGATAACATTAACTAAAAAATTTCGCAAGCTTATAGAATGATGTTGATGATAAAGAAGTGGTGCTAATATCCCCATGGATATCAATCATTATATTCTTGTTCAGAAAATTTGTTGCTCACCTTTGAAAACTACTGACCAAATTGAAAATCAATAGAAGCTAAAATTGTCGAGCTTATTTTGTTCTATGAAAGTCACTATCCACATCGAGAATTTACTAACTATAAGGCGGTCGAAAATTGCTTTTCGGAATTCAAAGTTACTTATCACACAACTAATCACTAACAATCGCATTCCCTTGAATATAAAAGAAGAAACCATCAACTACAGTGCAAAGGTTACCCTGTACAATTTCTTATTATTCTATCATGTAGAGAAGTTACTAACCAATTCAAGTGGCTGCAAATTTCTGATATGTGAAAGTTACTTCATGAAATGTACGAATCTACTGTAAATTACAATATCTAGAACCCTCAGGAAATAACAATATGTTAAGGGCAACTAACGTTTTTTGAGGAGGGATTTATTATTTGGTTGATTTCGCGACCAAACAATTACGGATTGCAGTAAAGTACAGTGACCACGAATGAAACACACCAGTTTCTTTTGCCATCCAAGAATGTATAAAAGATGATGCGAAGCCTAAACCATAAAGAATGAAAGCTATCCAACAACTTATGATAAATCCTCTGTACTTTAAAAATCCAAACCCATCTCACCTTCCTCAGCTTTTCAGGAAGAAGATCCGGTTCATCCAAGTTTTTGACATTTCTCCCATAAGTCGTTCACTTGACCGGTCATTGTCTCGTCCCGAGATTTTGTGAATTCAGACTATTCATGTATATGATAGTACAAACATCAAATGCACAACTCCCTCTATATTCGGACAACCCATTGAAAAGGAACTAAAGCTATCTAAGATAAGACGAACAATGAGCTCCGAGCAGTATGACCACCTATCGATTCAAGAAATAAGCGCAAGACTAACCAACCACATCGCATTTACCATTGATGTCCATTTTGGGGCCTCCCTGCTTGATTTATAGGGTGTGCAACACTATGTCCTGGACCGTCGTTGAATGTTGGACTCACACTCGCTGTCACGGGCATTTGACGGGGAAAATTCTGTGCTGAAACATCTTTTGAAACCTTTGCACCTTTCCTCTTCCTCTTTGTGTTGAAAAACCCACATTCCATCGATTCCAATGCTTTTCTCGTCAATGGCCGGTTCCTAGTACTTTGCCTGCACCTGTTCCTATTATGCTGTTGCTCTATGTTGGGAGCGCCATAGGATGGATTTGACAGCTCTGTCTGCTGATCCGACCCAGAGGATGGATGTGATGATTTGGCAGAACTTGTTTGATCATGACTTTGCACTACTTTCTGGGTCAAGGATTCATGAGTTCCAGTATCGGTTGATACTTGCTGGAGAGTCAAGTTGATCGATGCATGGGAATTTTTCTTGTCCAATGATGGAAATCCATTCTTACAACTTTCAGACTTGTGCTCGTCCGGACTGATTTCAACAAAGGAACATGCAACCGAAAATTCTTGAGATGAACCTCCCTGCAAGACTATGCTCTTGTTCTTAACAGACGAAAGAAAATGAAACTCATTCTTGTATAATTTTCTCTGTGCAGAGAGATTTCCGATGCAACTGTTCGATTCTCCACAAGCAAGAGGACTTAAATCTCGCTGTTGTGAGGTGGAACCCTTGCAATCTGGGTGGCCAGCCTTCATTCCCAGGTCAAATCGACATTTCTTAAGCAAGATTGGCTGTATATTATCAATAGCTCTTGTTGCATCACCTGATTTATGAGATCCTGCTCTATCATCAGTTGCATCATCTTTGTCTTCAGACACTTCAGAAGTATCTTTTTCAATTTGCCCAGAATGAGTAGATGCACAGGTCGTCTCACTTGGTAAAAGTCTCACCTCTCTCATCTTAGCCTGTCCTTTACAAACCGAACTAGTATCCACTATCATGAAGCTGGCTGAAGCTGGACTGGGTTTTGAATTCTGGGGCTGCATATACCTCTGGTGGCATTTCCTATTTACAACTTCATCCGAGTCACACTTTGAAGATGTTTCCTGCCAGCTTTCTTCCTTAAGACTAATTTCTTTTACTGCTCCAAGTTCGAGCTCGATAAGCTCGGGGTCCAATTTAACTTTACTCAAGATATCGCTAATAGAGTCGAAGTAGTGGTTTCCTTTCACAAGATGCCCTCTTGTAAACTTTTTGATGCCTGGTGTGAGGAAAACCAAAGAATGCTTTGACCCAGAATGACTGTAATCCTCAGGCTGCTCAGAGTGCCATCCTCTAGCTAAAAGGCGGGGCCAAATAGCTTCCCAGAAAATATCCCTCGACCTAGCTTTACTTAACCTAAAGTCTCCTGTTAGAAGCTTGATTATTTCAGCGGGTGGAAGTAAAGAGCAAGATTTGCCAGTTGGAATCGCTGGAACCTTGCTTTTCTTTTTTGTTGACTCATCGACCACACGGGTGAGATCTCTCTTTCGTTTGCCGATTCCTACTGCTTCGACTAGATGGCCAAGACCGACCGCATCCTTTACAGTGAATACATACTCTTCAAATGAAGTTCTTCCCTCTTCCATTTGCTGAGAAACCTGCAGCCACAATATCTAGATCAGCATGATGTGATGCTTTTCTCACTAAAACAGATACAACTTATAATAGAAGGATACAGATTGAGTAACAAATATAACGCGTTGCGCCAGCAGATATAGCATTCACAGAAACTGATGTGTTCTAAAGATTGGAATGAATTGGCTGACACGAAAATAGTTTGCGAATTCAGAGTATTAGTCCTAAGACAAGAAGCAAAAAAATAACGAGGCGAATTTAAGGTAACATTTTTAGATGCTCCTCTCTGATGTTGCAGCCAAATTATTAGAGAAACAGAACAGATCCTCAGCCTTAGGGCCTTCACAGTTTAACACGGAAGAAAGATTAGGTAAATTCAGCGACTTAACAATTTTCAATACTGTGAAATTTAAAGGGGATGAAGGGATGATTTAATTCCCTAGATTCCTTTCAACCTTATCAAGCTGCTATGGATATTAATCTAGCAGCTGTGAGCCGATAATTGTGGGAACTTACTCCTAGCATGCATAGTGAAATAAATTACATAGCTCAATGAGGAGAGAAACCAGAAAATACTCAAATATAAAAAATAACCGGTGCTCGCTCAAAGGAAAAACCATAAATCCAAGATATAACCCACTTCACTCAACTTCCAAGCCATGGCCTCACTGGCCATGTTACATTGCCCAAATAGTGTTTAACACTGACAGTGTGGAAAGAAACACACTTCTCACTGATGCGACAGGGATGTTTAAATCTACAGATCTAAATGGTCAAATATCAACTTTCCATTGTTCTAAAGTGCCATGGCATTACAACAGAGTCCAGTATTGAACTTGTTTATTTTACCATTCATCGTCTATAGAGTTGAAGTTTCTTGTAGTTTCATAGCATTTAAAATAAGATGTTTATCATGGGAATGTCAGTGTTCTTTAAGTGTTTGAGCAAATATCACCAGAAAATAAAACAGACCGTAATATATTTATGAGAATAGTGATCATAAAGGCCAAACATAATGCTGAAAGTAATCTTAGCGAACACCGGAAACATCAGCTGCCAAACCAGAGTAACTAGTATGCTGATCATGTGCTGGCACATTGTTCAGGGGAAAAAAGGGCAGTGAGTCTGTGACATTCAAGTCAAAACATCAAAATATGAGGGTTGTCATGCATGTTCAATTATTTATCTGTCCGACTGGGATGAATAAGCATGAACAAACCTCAATAATAAGCTTTTGGCAATCCTCTGAGATACGAGAAACTAATCGAGATAGTAATTCCTGGTGCCTCCATCCAGTGAATATCTTCTTCCCAGAAACACGCCTCTTCCGTAACTTCTTACAGTCCAACCATCTGTGATATCCCGACGAACCATAAAACTTCCCGTAGTAAAAGCGCAGTATATCGCCCATCGGTTTACTTTCAACAAACCTCTTAACAAGGATAAGATTCTTCCCAAAGATATACAGACCGAGGGCAAAGCCGTCGCATTCAGACTTAGTCCAAGCTTCGCTGGATGAGTCAGGCAGATTGTAGATGCCAACATCTAGATCCATCTTAGTTTTCGGTTCCTCCACTAAAGAATGCACATCCATCTTATCAGCTCCATCTGCTTCACCAAGTCGTTCAAGATCTTTCACGTCTTCTCCATTAGCAAACATTGTATTTGGAGTCATCAGATTCTCTCCTTTGCCAACAAATTGGGCACCGATTAATTTATTTGAGTTCTGCATAGGATCATTCTCCACAACTATCGAAGGAATTTCAGCTTGGTACTGATCTCCAACCCGTGGAAGGACCTTTGGATCTCCAAAACCATCATTTGTCCTGGATAAACAACTAGAAAGTACCGGGTCTGCAGATTTCTCTTCAGTGCCTTCCATCTTGCTGTGAACGATAAAGAAAGTCCGTCACTAAGATAATTTAAATCAATACATTTCAGAAATATCAAAGCATAAAGATCTAGCTAGTCAAAGAACAAGCTTATATAACATATGAGAACGGACTTGTTATGGGACTCAGACTAAAGTAAGTTGACAGTGACCATGTTTAGCCATTCATTTTAACAGAGAGTCAATTTGTTCCCATCTCGTGCGACCCGTGTCACGAAAAGCATGGACTGATGCCTTCGTTTAGGACCAGTTACAAAGTTATTTTTGAATAATCAATCTTATTATAATAAATGTCATCAGCCTTTTCAAGTATATGATCAAACTATAAATATTCTACTCTGACAAAGGGGATATAAACCTATTACTAGATGCCTCAGTTTTCACATCAATCCACTAGCAAACCCCACGATCTATGACTTCTGGTTCGATATTAATACCATACATGAGACTGCATCAGAGTGATATGGCACCTCCGAGCCAATTGGAATACCACCCGGTTCTCCTATTGTATCAAAATCACCCGATGACATGAAGAAAGTGCTAAAGTTGAGGCTTTTACTAACATATCTATCTTCCACAAATGCTCAGTCATTTGCCTACCTAGGATATTAAATCCTGCATTCTAGCCCAAAAAGGAAGATGGGTGCTTTTGAAATTAGAAAATGAGCAACGAACAATCGCAATAAGATCACAAAACGACTTGCTAATAAGTAAATCAGCAGACATCATAAGCGAATAAATCATATTAAAGCCCAGCATTGATGAATTGACAAGCAAATGCTTTCTAAGCAGAAGAATGTCATTCCTGAATCGATCACCAAGCAAACAAAGCCGCATTTAAAGTTCCCGATCACGAATAACAAGAACACATTATATGATCTGCGTTAGAACCCAAAAGCAATATACGAATAAAGCTACCACGAAAATAAACCTATCGAGCTACAAGCAGCAATCGTTGAGACATCTCCAAATTCAGAGGATGCCCCCAACCTACAACGTCACATTAAATAAATAGACATCAAAGTTAAAACGAATAGCATTCGAGTGAAGGAATCGTAGAATCACCATGTCAACCGCAATCAGTTAAAGCTATGTATAAACCCATATAATTCCAAAACACATTTAACTGATAAAACAACGAAAGAACGAGGAGACACATCCAAATGGATATAGCTAACAAAGCTGAGCATGCAAAGAATGATCGAAAGAAAAAACAGTGATGTAACCATTGGAGAAAGAACTCACACGTCAACAAGCCACGCCCTTAAATGAACAACAGAGCAGGTGGGTCTTTGCGCTGATACTTGATCGCCACCTTTCGGTCGTGAAAAATTAAGGAGGGAGCAGGAGGCAAAGCAAACAGGAAACAGAGGGAATAAGACAAATAGTCATGTTGGAGAGAGGGAGAAAGAGAGAGAGAGAGCGAGAGACAGAGGAGATATATATACTGAAGGTCGAGGGAAGTCAAATTCTTTAGGACTTTGCCAAAGAGAGAGAATGTAGAATTGGCAGAACGAAGTTGTAAGATTCAGAGAGAGAGAGAGAGAAAGGGATGCTGTCTGGTTTGATTTACCTGAGTGCGATGCCACTCGCGTTTCATGAGTTCAAGCCTCGGAGTGATCACGGTGCCATGTTATTTGTTTTGGACGGCAAACTAAACCTCGACAGTCTATAAGTGCATAATTTGGCTTTAGCTTTTACATGATTTTTTTCTTTTTGTAATTTCCTAAGTTTATTGCGAACAAACACATTTTTCACATCTAGGTGTTCTTTTTCACAGGCGCCTCACGGAACATTGCCCCGTTAGGGAATAAGTCAAAATTAGTCATAGAATCTCGAGTTATCCTCGTTAGAATGGAACGTCATAAAAGATGAGACTTGCCCGAAAAGACCTTACCAACTCCCTTACTCATTTAGAAGGCCAGATACTAGTTCACGTCTTTATGGGGCTGTAGTGACCCTTTAGCGGTCCGTATGCATAGGACACGTGACGACTTATTATTGGCCAGCGTTCTTATAAAGGGCTACAGCCTATCAATCATCAATCTTACTAAACTGGGCTATGCAATAAGATCGTGTCCATTAGTCGTCTTAATCCTCTCATTATAAATGCCCTGCAATTTTATTTTTATCGTGGTTCAGAGCTTATCACCATTAGTGGCTTTCCGAAAAGGGAGTAAGATGTGTTTGGTTCAACATTTGCAAAGCCCTTTGGGGCCCTAGAGCTCCTTGAGCAAGCAAATGCCTTTTGGCAAAATTTTTGGGGAGATGCAATTGCATCTGCAATCAGCGTGCCCGGCAAGTGTCTGGTGTGCAATCGGCGAGCAGCCGGCGTGCCACCGACGAGCCATTGCCACCCTCACTAGCAGTGGCTGAGTTTCGCCAACCAATAGTTTGAAATTTTGTATAAAAAAAATTAGCAAAAACCCTTCATAAAGTATAGTTTTTACTAAACAGCCTTTATATCAAAATTATTTTCTGATGTTTTTTTAAAATATATTTTACCAAATATTACTCACATTTCGAAAAGCCTTTTCAGCCCAAAAGCCTTTATAATTTTCCGAGCACATTTCCCCAATGTCAGTCCGAGCACATTTCCCCAATGTCAGTAAAACGAACCCTTAGAATCTTGGTGTGCCCTTGTTTCTGGTAGACTTTCTGACAGGGAATCCAAACCATGAATGATACAATCACCTTAAGAATGGATGCTAGGACAGTTGAGCATTTGAAGATGCTGGAAGACTCCCAACTGAAAATATCTGGCATTTTACAGCTTGACAATTTGAGTCTCGAGTGTTCTGTTTTCCTGAAGAAAATGGTGAAGGTTTGTGGAAATGTGCTGTGCCGCTTTCTTTGGAAAGAGAGGTGAGCTCGAGCAGGAAAATGGTCCAATGAGTCCTAAATTTATTATACGGATGCCAATTTAATCATAAACTTCAATCCTAAATTTTCTAATTTTGCCAATTTAATCTCAAACATTTACGCGAAATTCCAATGTAGTCATTCCAGCTAATTTTCGCCAAAAATCACTGATGTTGTGGTCCTCAACGTTGGACGGCCAACGATGACTGGACCGTTACGTCAGCGATTTTCGGTGAAAAATGACCAAAAATATTACATTGAAATTTCGCGCAGAGGTTTGAAGACTAAATTGACAAAATTGAAAAGCTTATAAATTAATTGACACTTATACTATAGATTTAATATTGATTGGGTAATTTTCTCGAGCTCGAGCTAAGGGAACCTAGGAAGCATGGAGCGATGTCTGCATATCAAAATGTGAAGGTGGATTAGGGCAGCAGAACTTGGCTCTTTGGAAACTTGCCAATATCTTGAAGAAACTTTAGCAACTATTTGATGCAATTTGGTTTGATCTAGGTTCCAGTGGTTAAATGACAGTTTTTATTTTGTAAATTATATACTATTGAAATCCATTTTTCTTAAACTTGTAAATTATTTGAAATAGCCGGTTTATTACAAATTACAAATTACAACTTCATTCAAGTTAATTTCTTTGAAATCCACATATTCTAATTAATTCAAGAAAATCCATTTAATTGAACATAAAGTTGATAAGGGAAATCCTTACCAAAAAAAAAAGTTGATAAGGGAAAATGACACAAATAGCCCCTAAACTTTGGCTCAATACGGAATGTTATCTCTAAATTTTTAATTCATTTAATGTGGTTCTTACAATTCTTTCTATATGTTTAATCTAGTCCTTTAACTTTTAATTTATGCAATCTAGTTCCTCAACTTTCCATAACAAAGTCAATCTTTTCTTCGGTAGCGTTTACAAATTTTCATAATTAAAGTATTGCCCAGATTTTTGAATACCTTTTCATTTCAATCCATTCCTTAAATCAACAAAAAACTATGTTATCTTTTTATTACATTGTACATTTTTTGTCCTTTGAAATATTACTATAGTTACATTTAAGTATATATACACTTATTAAAAATGAGTGTTTCCATAAAAGTATTTAACTAGACTAATAATTTATCTATAGATTTCCCGTACTTATATTAATCTAAATCTTGTTCCTGATTATTAGATAGATAAAGTTTTCAAGGTTTTGTGTTTTGTGTTCTCTTAATTAAATTTAGTTAAATCTATAAATTAAGAAATTAAAATAGCAGAAATATCAACCGCATACAACTCTAAGTGATATTGTACTTTTACCATTATAGATATCATAACTCAAAATATACTTAAAAGGGAACTATCGTAATGTTTACAAAGCCTAAAAAGGTTAAAAAAAAAGTAATAAAAAGATGGTCATATTTTTTTGCTGATTTAGGAAATGGATTGAAAGGAAAAGATTTTCCAAAATCCGGAAAGTAATAATGAGAACTTTTGATTTTTTAATACAGAGTTAAGGGACTAATTGAACATATTGAAAGTTTAGGGACCTGATTGAACATTTATGAATAATTCAAGAGTCGCATCGAACGAATTAAAAGTTCATGGATGACATTGCACATTTGGCCAAAACTTATGGACTATTTGTGTCATTTACCCAAAAACAATCCCATTGAAAAGTATTCCTTTATAATTTTCCAATCATAAGTTCCCATAAATAAGTTTTGAGTTCAAACTTTTAATCGTTACTTGGCCCGTACTTTGCATGCGCATATCTACGGACATATTAATCTACGAAGAAATCCTCTTAACAAAAAAATAAAACAAAAGCGGAACAAATTAAATACATATGCTCTTAATTAATAAACTATATGCAAATTATTTTTTTCCAAATAATTAAATACATTGCACCAAGAGAATTACAATGATTAGAAAGATTAATTTAATATCTTAAGAATATGGATGAGAATAAAGTTCATGAACTTTACTTTTTTCAATAAAATTTTTGTCCTTTTCATTTATATTTCA
Source organism: Syzygium oleosum (assembly GCF_021117445.2). Classification (NCBI taxonomy): domain Eukaryota; kingdom Viridiplantae; phylum Streptophyta; class Magnoliopsida; order Myrtales; family Myrtaceae; genus Syzygium; species Syzygium oleosum. The sequence goes on along the minus strand of NW_026607493.1, from coordinate 4,129,863 downwards.
AATGTTATTGTTCGAGTCTAAAATTGAAAAAAAAAATTAGATAAAGATAAAATACATTAAAAAATATTCTTAAGTATTAAATTTTAATTTTCAAAAAAATTAAAATGGTAAAAATAAAAGAAAACCTCTAAATAAAAAAAAATAAACAAAAGTAGTAGACAAAACTAAATGCACGTGTTGTACCACTTATTTCATTTTAAAAAGGGATATGTTCACCGAAAGTCGTAAAATTTATTACCAAAGTGTAATTGAGTCCTAAAACTTGCTCGAGTCCTAAAACTTGTCAAATTGATTCAATCAAGTCCTAAAGTTAACATCGTCCAATTTGAATAACGAAAAATGCTAACGTGACTTTTTTATATCCCACGTGGCAATGACATGATTTTTTTAATCATTATTTTAATATTAATTTTTATTTAAATTAAATTTAAAAATAAGCTAAATTAAAAAAAAATTAGAAAAAGGAGGAGGAAGGTAGGCTTGCCCTCACCGCCGCCCCACCATCGCCGGGAGGGGCCAACGAGGGTGGGGGGATGACAGGCGGGGGTCACCGGGCCCTAACCAAGGGCCGGGGACCCTCATCGACGATAGGTTATGGCTTGCGAGCCCTCCCCGAGATCGGGCGAGGGTTGCCGGACCTCGCCCAAACCTGGCCGAGGGTCGCCAGTGGTGGCTGACCCTCGCTAGATTTGGGGGAGGGCCGCCACGACGGGGGTCGGCCGCCAATGGCGACCCTCGGCCGAGCCTGGGTGAGGGCCGACGACCCTCGCCCAATCTGGGGGAGGGCTGTGACCCCACGCCTGTTGTCGGCGAGGGTCACCGGTGACCCCTGCCTGCTTTCCCCCTACCTTTGCCGGCCCCTCCCAGCAATGGTGGGGCGGCAGGAGCGGCGGGGAGGGCAAGCCTTCCTTCCCCGCCTATCCTTCTCCTCTTTTTTTTTTCAAATTTAAATAAAAGTAGTATTTCGTTTTGGTCACGTTATTGTCATGTAGGAAAGGAAAAATGTTAAAATAAGTCATGTTAGCGCCACGTCAGCATTTTCCATTAATAAATTTGACGGTATTCACTTTATGACTCATTTGAACCAATTTGATAAGTTTTAGGCCTCGATTGCATATTTTGCAAGTTTTATGACACAATTACACTTTGATAATAAATTTTAGGTCTACTAGTGAACATATCCCTTTTAATAATTAGATTCATAAACTCCTCCTCGAACTCCCTCTCTTCCAAGCAACTCGGCTCTCGAGCACCGCGCGACTCGGTGACTCGGTCGTCCGACTTCAAATTCCGGCGAAGCTGCGGCGACCTGAACCGAAAGAAATGCGGCGGCGGCGGCGGAACATTTTCCCGGGAAATCCGGGCGCCGTCCGGAGCTTCTCAGGTGCCCTCGCGTCGCTCTTCGCCTCCGCAACTCTCTCTCTCTCTCTCGCCCTCTCTGTGTGTGACATTGTTGCGTTGAACCGGAACGATTTTGCAGCCGACGAGGAAGACATCGACGGCGACCTCTCGGATGACTGCGTCTCGTTGGGCGCGCGCGCCGGGAGAGAGGTTAGCGCTCCGCTCCCCGCTCCGTGTTGGATCGCTGTTTGTTTTTTTGACGGATTGCGTTCGGCGTAATTCTTGTGCTCGACCGCTTCTGGTTGCTCCGTCTGGAAACTACCGAACGAGCGTTCGTGCTTCTCGAATTCGACTCGGTTTTTTGTAGATATTGAGAGCCGACTGAAGCATCGGAATGCGCATGGATCGTCTGTTCTGACTGTATATTTTTGTGCTTGCGTAGGACGTACTGCAGATTCTGTCTCAGCTGGAAAAACTCAGAGGTACCTGTATTTCTGTTTCTTGTTCTTGAAATTCTCTTTTTCTCTTTTGAATCGATATGTTTGTCGGATGATCATTGTGAATTTGCAATTCGGTGCGAAGAATATCGATGTCGATATGTCCTTAATAATCGACGAATGATCTAGCAAGTGGCGCCGCTACTGCGACCCTAGTGTTCGTCGTGACTGTTTTTTTTTCATCGCGGAATGTTCAAATATCTGCAATTTGATCAGATGCAGGAGAAACTTCTGCTGTTTGGAGCTCTGTTAAACCATTCGAGGTAGGTGTTACTGGTTTTCCTAGATAATGTTTTCAGCTTGTTTTGCTTAGTATAATGATTTTTTTTTTTTGTAAATTGTGAAACTTGTTCGATTAGGAGCGAGCTGAGTTCCCTCTGGAGGATGAGGTTGAAGTTCCTGATTTTGGCAATGACCGTCGCTTCAGCTGCTCCCCGAAGAGTGAATTCACGCGCTGCGCTGCAGATGACGACGAAATGATATCTGATGATGAGGTACATCGAGAAATAGGTCAGCCCTTTGCTTGGCTATGGCGTACCCGTCCTTGGATATTGTCATACATTATCTAAGCCGCATTTTCTTTATTATACCTTGCGCAGGAAAGTAGCTTGCTTGCTAAACTCTCCACTCTGTCGAGTCATAGAAAGATTCAGGAAGTTGGCTTTCATGCCTCTGAAACGAAAGAGAAGGAATTGCCAACACTCTCTGCGGTAGTCAAAGATGCCGGAGAATCAGTCCAGTCTATTCAAAGTGCTTCATGTTCGTTGAGACATGCTACCCACTCTAGAGCAAACCGCTGTTCTAAAGGTAACATAACTTCGAAGGTTTTAATTGTATATTTTTTTTTCCGTTTTTGTGCCTCCCTGACATTTCCTTCCATAGCTGTATGTTGCCATCAGGCAACTACAAAATTTCTTCATTAGAGTTTAGAATTTCTATATCCGATGGAAAGCAGCTTATAACATCTCAGTTCTTTAAAGTTTCGACTTGGAGATGGAGAGTTTTCTATGCGTATGGAGCTAAGGTAGATTTGATGTCACAATAATTGTGTAGTTTGTTATAGAGAGTTCAATTCCTGATGAAACAAATGGTATGCTGATTCAAGAAAACCATCTTGGTGATTTATTCTGAGGTTGAAATTGACTGAGTACATAATTATGCGTCATATTTTAGTTGGGATTATGCGCTTTTTCCTGTACTCTTCTGTGACTTTGACCTTACAATATAGTTGATGTAGATTTTATACCTAGTCTATCTCTCTATTTGAGAGTTTGCGGTGATTAAACCGAATTTCTTACTTTTCACCGAAATATTTAAATTGAATCTTGCAATATAATAATTTACAGCTTGCCTATCTCATGATTTATATTTCTCTGTAAGTTCGTTGTTTTCCTTCCTCTAATCACCAAACTTTGTCCTTGAAAACTGAGAATCAGCAATATTGGATTTGGCCATTGATTTTTTTCAGTGACATTAGGTAGCTAGCTTTATTTCTCGGAGACTAAACTTCATTTGGATTGGTTGTGTATCTATTGATAATCCAAGCCTAATTTCAGCACTTGGGTTTAATTACTTTTGAAACTTCACATTGACTCGTCTACGGGATTGCCTATGATGACTGGTTTCGTACTTTTGATTGACTCTTTCCTTCTTGAATTTCTTGCTTGGTTCCGTTGCATCCTATAGCATGATTTCTACTTCTCACCCATTATCACCTCTCTGAACTCTGATGTATTTTTGTCCATGGTTCTGCATGGTACGATCTGCGGTTGAATATGTCAACTAACTGCAACAGCTTCCAAAGGCAAAGCCAAGGCAAAATTTTCATTTGGTTTTCACCGAAAGGATGAACACTGGTCCTGTATTGCGAGGGATGAAATTGGGGGGTCACAAAAGGTATGTGAACAGCCGGAAACACATGAAGATGTAAAGGGAATAGATCCGGGCCATCAAGCTATAGATGCCCCTGATGATTTCGATGAAGAAGAAAATGAAGATTCAGAAGTCATGCCGTCCAATGCTCTAGTTCTTGGACATGGATATGCTACGCATTCTATGGCTGACCTTCTAGATGGACTCCATGACAGCAGTAGCCTTCCAAATGTAACGGTTTGCCCTTTCCTTTGTTGAAATTTTTTTACCAGTCAGGACATGGGATTCACTTTTTGATTTACTTTATGATGAAGTCTGGTAGAAAAAGACGGCCTAGGATGGGCTTTGCAAACAGGAGAAGTACATTTACTACGGGACAAGGAATGCCGGATGATGAAGGGGAGCTCGAGGCAGTGGACAGTAGATCACCTAGTGAAGATGAGGTATTCATTGACTTTGACTCTTTTCTTCTTTTTGTGCTTTTTACTTGCGTACGCTTGAAACTGTTTGTATTTTTCCATCCAGAACAACTTTGATGAGCTGAAGCTTCCTGCAGTATACTTTAAACAACAAAGCATGGCAGATTGCATTCAGCAAGTTTTAGATTATACTCCTTTGGACAGTGCAAGTGCTCTTATCACAGTTCCAAAGTCATTGGGGTAGTGTTTGGGGACTAAATTTTTGTTCACACAATTATAGTGGTAAAAGGAGGTGGTAGTCCTGACCGCACTTGCCTATCATCCTGCAGCTTTGGACTATTTGGAAGATTGCAACAGGTCATGCAGATTGAAAAGGAGAGCGAGCAGGAATTCTTGAAGAACCTGCAGGCTGGTGCCAGCGCAAGTTGTGATCTTGTCACTTTGTTTTTCCTGAAAACAGCATCTCCTCTGAAATAGAATAAAAAAATTAGGCTTAATTGAACAGAAAGATTGGTAAAATTACCGATGGAAAAAGGCATTGCTAAAATGGATTTTTCCTGTCTAAGAAAAGTTGCTTTTTTATTTCCGTTGCCTAATTTTGATTATTTTTCATTTTTCCTCAGGTAGATCAGGCTTCATTGATGTAATGATCCTGTCGAGAAACTTGGATGCAAAGCTCACTGTTTGTCTTTGCTCTCTGGAACAGAACCAAGAGGTCAAATTTTGATTAAAATCAATTTTAAGGAATATATTTATCATTCTCATAACTTGCACATCGGTCTAAGAGATTTAGAAGGAACCTACATACATGCTTAACTGAAAAGCCAGCCTATTAAGTTTCTCCTTTCTAATAGTAATTATTCAGATTTTATGCTGTCTTGTGTATACTAATTTTAAGTGCAAGAGCTGTTGTCGACATGTATATTTTTGCTCTGACTTGGAAAATCATAAATAGATTACGAGGGAAGTTTTCGTTTGTTACTCTGAAAATTTGAATCCTTTCAAGTTGGAAGAATATGAATTACTGAACTGTAATTGCTTATTTACTTGAAACCGTCTTGCTCTTCCCTTTTTGTGTAACTAATGATAGTGACGCTATTTTTTTCTTTTTTGCGTATACATTCGTGTATGTAAGAATGTGTGCACAGCGGGATGTGAATGTTCATTTCTGTGTCTGCAGGGAACCCCGTCCTCACATTGTAGTCAGGCAGATTTAACAGGAAGAATGAGGACTGTGATTTTTAACCCAAGAATTTGCAACAATGTTGATCTCGAAATTGGAAACCTGATTCGCATTTATTCCCCTTGGTAGGTATAGTTGGTTTGAAGTACTGTTCTTCTAACGACTGTTCGCCAAAATTCACAGAAAAATATTGCTCGCCGAGATTTCTTTACATCTGGAAATGTTTATCAGTTATTGTAGTTTTGAACCAGAATTTCCCTCACAAGTTGCCAGATTACACGGATTTATGGTCATTCAGTTACCTCGTATCCTGTAAATATATCTTTGTTTCTTGAAATTTTGGATGGAAAATCACATTCAAATGCTGTTTTCATTTGAAGTTCGATGTGGGCATGATCTGTGACAGTGGTAAGCGTCCGTCTGTGTTGCTGAAAGTTAGAAACTGACCCCAATTACATTGCAGGAAGGAGGTTCAAGTCATGGGCTATGAGAAGAGCATAATTTTGTCCACGCACTTTTCTCATGTCTCAGTTTGAATTCAAGTTCCACCAAGGAGGTGACATCATACCTTCCCCGGGTAGTTCATTTGATTTATCAGTCAACACTTTCTGTTCATCTTTAAGAAGTTGAGGCACAATCAAATGCGAAATCTGTGGTTGCGTAACCCCTTGTATTAGTGTTTTTTTTTTTTCCACATCCTCTTTTTTTTTTCCCGTTTTCTTTTTTTCTTTGTTAAGTCAAGTCTGTCACATGATGTGGTGGCAACTACCATATAAGTATTAGATAATGCAATAGATCTGGAGTAGAGTCTTACATGGGGTCTATAATTTACATCTAACACAAATGAAAATTGTGTTCGTTTGAAGAGATTGGTCTCTGGACTGAAGAATTCTCACTAGGACGAGTAGTTTACATGAACTTTTTGGATTTCTTTTTCAAATAGGGTGATTGTGCTCTGTTTGACACCAATTTATTCGCTAGTGCTTCGAAATTGCATTATATGTGTGTTGGAAATTTATATGCTTTTGGGGTTTTGCGGCAGTGCATCAATTTGTTAAATTCTGCCTCTATCAAATAATTGTCATATCACGTGATTTTGTTAACGTGACCTCGCCTACTTAGCAAAATTCAAGCATGGTTGATGACATGGTTCGGTTACGTAGCACAAATTGTGTTGTCTCCATCTAAGCATTGGGTGATCAGGAGAGAGAGAGATTTTAGTATCATCATCTCGGGAAGACACATTGGACGTTAATTTAACGGTTAATGACTATTTAACGGTGTTATCAGTCAAGTGGGAAGCTTCCATCCGCGATTTTAACTAGTGCCTCTTATTGACTCAAATTTATAAGGTTGAGATACTTGATTTAACAAAAAATAAAATTCGAGTACTCGACTGCAAACCATTAGGCACTTGCGGTGTTCTTATCTTCGATCAATTGAACAATGGGCGAATGGCAATGAAACCTATATAGATTTATAGGAAAAATTACCAAAAAATTCCTAAATTCATTGCACTTGTGTCAATTAAGTTCTCAATCTTTCAAGTTTGACCAATTTAGTCATAAATCTGTTGACAATTTGTCAATGTTATTCATCCAGTCAATTTTGGCTGGAAATCGCTGACGTGGACGCTGGGCGTGTTTATGTTAATGTGGACAATTTTTGCAATTTTTCAATATATTATTTTGAATTTTTTTTTTTTTAGCCTTCTTCCTTCGCCGGTCGCGGGCCTCAGCAATGACCAGCCACAGGCGAGGGCCGGCAAGGCTCGCCCTAGTCGAATCTAACAAGAGGTCATCCTTCGCCAACCTCGAGCAACCTTGCCCCGGCAAGGGTTGGTGTCGCCGACTTTGAGTGAGGCTTGACTTCGCTCCTGTGAGGGCGAGCCTCGTTGGCCCTCGCCTGTGGCTGGTCGTCGAGCATCACCGGCCATTGAGGAGGTCCGGCGACCAGTAGAGGAAGAAGGAAAAAAGAAGAAGAAAGGATTGACAAAAGAAAACAAAAAATTATAAAAAAATTATTCACGCCAATGCCGATCATGCCACGTAAGGCGGTCGCGTCTACGTTAGTGATTTCCAACCAAAATTGGCCGATGGATTACATTGTTAAATTGTCAAAATGTTCATGACTAAATTGATCAATTACGTTTGAATTAACACAAGTGTAATAGGTTTAGGATTTTTTATAATTTCACCCCATATTTATAGGTGGCATTGTTTGAAGATCACGTACTATGGACAAATAACTAGCGGAATGCCCTCTATGAGTGGGCTTTTGCTACTTGTGTGGCTAAAACATGTGCAACCATCGCTGCAGAATTGGTTCAATGTGCTAATCCCTCCTTTCCTTGTTCATCCAGCGACCCCACCTTGCAAGCAATGGATTGCCCCGTCGGAATGAGTTCCCTCCTTGAACTTCGGAATTAGTATGCCCTGGTATTCTCTGGTCGTTGCACTATCTTTTTTCTCTGCTTCCCTTTGAGTGACGTTTTGTACTTCACTCTTACTTGATCGATGAATTGTATCTTTCATCAAAACGACCAAGGAAAAACAAGATCAGGATACTTACCAAAAAGATCCTAAACATATTACATTTATGCCGATAAGTCATAAATCTCTTAATTGTACTAATTTAATCATAAACATTTGACTATTTGCCAATGTAATATTAAACCTTTTGCCAATTTGCCTCGCCAAATCAACAGGTTTAGGACTGAATTGGCCAAATTGAAAAAGTTTAAAATTGAATTAGCACAAGTATAATAGGATTACGCCTTTTTTGGTAATTTATCCAAACAGGATCTGTGACCCCTTGCGCTTCACTTCTACATTCGCCATGGAAGTTACCTCTTCTGGTTCGTGCGTCCATGGTGCAGGATCCGATGCCGTGTCTCGCTGTCCCCACCAATGCTGTCCCATGTCTGTTTCACCGTGAAAAAGGGGCGGAATCTTCATAGAATTCGAATGTGAATGTGAATGCAATACGTGGGGTTGACATTGGAGACGAAGGCAGTAAACAACGGAGTACGCTTAGAAGCTAAGATCTCGAGCGGGGCATTAAGTTGGGACACCTTCTCACGTCTCCGGACGGACCGAGTGGGAACATGTTTTGTTTCTATGGATCAGAGTGAGGAGGGTTGATTTGGCTATACCGCACTTGGCATGTGTCGTTCATCGGTTTCCGTCGTCATTCAATGCTGTAAGGTCGTTCTCCCATGTGTTTTCTTATCAGAATAAGGATCTCATCGAGATACTTGCTAGCCCAAATAAGCTCCTGCTAAATTTTCTTTTCATAATGCATTCCCTTTTCTCCCAAACATAATCCGTCGCTTTTTCGAGATCGAATATTTCTTATTAGGTATACTTTTACATGGGCTTGGTACGATCTTTAGAGACTGTGCTCTCGGAACAAATCTTCTCCTTCCATTTTTATGATTTTTTAAACCACTAATATTTTAATCTCAACTGGCAAGGAACGAATGTACCATGTTGTCTATACTCGAATCATGGTGGCTCATCTCATATAAACCATTAGATCATGTGAATTCCATGCGAGGCTCACCCCATCCAACCAACGGCGGTTGCGAATTGAGTCAAATGATCCGAATTCAGGCAATAAATTTCCCTTGGATCTGCGGGGCAACGTTTCTTTCCAATCCCAACCCCCTTGTTTGGTACGAAATTCATGACTACGATGTTGCTGGAAAGGTGTGAACAAAAACTCGTTCTAGCTAAGGACAACCTTTATTCTAAATGATTGTTTCCAAGTGAGTTTCTTTTTTATATTTCTCATTGGGGGGCCGTAAGGGATTTTGTGATTATGCAGGTTTGATTTCGAATCATTGCTCTTGATACTTTTATTTGACTCGATGTCGCGAAATTACACAATGGTGCCATTAATCTATATTTACTCACTCACGATTTAACCACTAACTTCTAGCTGAAATTAAAGCCAAAAAAAAATTTGAAAAAGAAGAAAAAAAACACTTCCAGCCGAAAATGAGTGAGAACAATAAATGTAAACTTGCGATAATAAATACAATGGAAAAAAAAGAAACGCAAAAAGAATGAAGAAACAAGAAATCTTCCGGGGGTCTGCCTTGAATCCTTTGTGGTAGTTAGACATGGCCACGGGCCGGTTTTGGCCCGGAACCAGCTCAAGTCAAACCCGGGACCAGCCCGTTGACCGGGCCCGCTGTTCGGAACCGGCCCGGAATAGCCGGTTCCGAGCCCGGTTCCAAAAAAAAAAAAAAACTGCAGCAGGCCTAGGGCAGGCGGTCAAACAAGCATTTAGTGCCGGAGGTAATATTTTGGATGAACAACGTTCAAGATTAGTTCCGGAATCAGTGGAGGCTCAAGCTTGCGTCGATGATTGGACGAAGGCTCAATATCGACAACAAGAGATAGATCGGAATAATGAATTCGAATTCTTTGACGACGAAGATACCACCACTGCCGGTACCGGTACCAAAACGGGTAGCGACGACTGAGGGTAAAAGAACTACATGGATTTTGATTCTTCTATCCCCAAGAAGATATGTAAGGCGCTTAATGATAATTCATTAAGTTCAAGCCCCATCTCTTTCTCTCTTTTTTTCCCCAAATTTGATTACAATGTACATTTTGATTACATTTTATATTGAATAATTCATTATTTCATAATTTGATAATTCATTATTTTTTTATTTCATAATTTATTTTTTTAATTTTTACCGGCCGGTTCCAAACCGGGCTGGAACCTGAACCGGAACCGCCAGTTCCGAACCGTGGGCATGTCTAGTGGTAGTTACCAAGGGTACCTCACCAAAGTAGAGGAAATCTAAGCTTTTAACTGGGGTCGCCCTGCCTGTCTAAGTGCAAACTAAGGGTGTGCAAAGGAGCCGGGAATTGCCGGGACCAAACCGGAATTAGCGGTTCCTGGTTCCAATTTATTAGAAACGGTGAGTACCGGTATGGTTCCCGGTTCTAGCGTGGAACTACCCACCTGCCCACTGGATCGAATCGGTAATATATATAAATAATTTTGAAGAAAAATTTCCAACAAAAAAAAAAGAAAACATTTTAAGAAAAATGAAAACTAAGTGCTCGTCTCGTCTTACTCTCACTTTGTCTAATTCATTTTTTTATCTCCTATTCATGGTCTCGACTCTTAAGCTCATCGCCCGTTGACTTACGGCCTCGGCTCTCAACTCCCATTAACTCATGGCCACGCCTCCCACCGTTCATCGCCTCCCTCTCTCACTCTCGGTCACCTCCGTTTGCATGAAGATTGGTGGGACCGGTTCCATGGACCCACCTGGGAACTAGATCGGACTGGCAGTTCAGTTATCGGGTGGATCCATGGAATCAACGAGTGGTTCCGAGTTTCAATTTTTCGGAACCGGTCCTTAGTGGGCAGTTCCCGATTCTACGGTGGGAACTGCCCACTCAGACCATGCTCACCCATAGTGTAAACACTGAGCATGCCGATAAGAATGCATTTTTTATTTTAACGTACTAATGCTCTCACGTCCAATCCCTCAATTGGTGAGGATATTTTTCCCTCTCTCCAATGAATACCCCTGAATTTAACGTCTCAGAGTTCATACGAAGTAATTTAAGGACTTACTTAGGTAAAAAGCTCATGATAATAAATACAATAGAAAAAATGTTAATACCACGAAAAATCTCAAACTGATACCACACGTGATAAGTTTACTCTAAACTAATTTTTTTACCATAAAAAACTTCAAATTTGTACATCTGTGACAGATTTACATAAATTAACTTTTGACCATCAAAAACTCAAAATTAGTATATTTATGATAAATTTATTTTCCATTAAATTGGATTAAATCTCGAAAAACCATAAAATGGTTAAACGGCAAACTTGCTTGTCGACAAACTTTCACAAAATGGATTAAGGGGGTGTTTGGTTTAGCTTTGTGAAGGAGCTTTGAGCCTCGAAAGCCCCTTTCCAAAATCCTGGGGTGTTTGGTTCAGCTTTCATGCTAGCATTGGCCAAATGCTAGCATTTGGAATGCTACTGTTCACGTCTTTTTTTTTTTTTTTTTTTTTTGGTTTGAAGCTGTTCATCTTCTTCACCAGGCAGGGCGAGGACGGCCGGCGAGGGTGGCCGGCGAGGGAGAAGGGCCGCGCGAGGTCGCCTGGGACGGCGACCGCCCAGCGAGCGCCGCCGCCGCCCCGGGTCGCGCGACCCAGTGGCGAGGCCCGGGTCGAGCGACCCAGGGCCGTCGCCGCCGGGTCGTGCTACCCTGTGGCGGCGGCTGGGTCGCGCGACCCCGCCGAGGGTCGCCCGTCTCGGCGACCGCCGGCGGCGACAGATCTGGCTCGCCGGGGGTCGCCCGACCTCGAGCGACGGCCGCCGGCGCCAGATCTATCTCGCCGGCTCCGACGATGGGTAGGTTAGTTTTTTTTTTTAATAAATAAGATAATTCTCAAAGTCCATTTGCAAAAAAAATTCACCAAACACTATATTTTGGCAAAAGTAGCTTTACAAAATATTTTTACCAAACACCATTTGCATTTTCCCAACAGGCTTTCACCCAAAGATATTTATATTCTCCCAAGTAGCATTTTCAAAGTTGAACCAAACAGGTCCTAAATCACGCTAAACGGCGCGTCGTGGATGACGACAAACTTGCTTGGTGTGGAAGCGAACGACACGCGCTGCCTCGCTTCCTTCCCCGCGACGCGGTGTCTCTCCTAATCAACGAATCTTCAATCCAATCAAAATTCCCAAATTCATCCCGCCATTTTCCAGCGAAATCCCCAAACTCTCCCCCGCCACCCTCCCCTTTCGCCCCGAACGTCCGCCGGGACAAGACCGTCAATCCGTCGAGCGAATTTCAAAAAGGAAATCTAAATTGTTCCTTTTGAAAAAATTGCCAAGACCCCCCCCCCCCCCCCGTAATTCTTTAAAACTCAGACCACCACCACCACCGTCGTCGTCGTCGTCGTCGCCGCCGCCGCCGCCGCCGCCTCCATGGCCACTCTCTCCGCCGTCTCCTCCCCTCCGTGGCCGAATCACCCTCGGCCGGCCCCCAATTCCGACGACTTCATCCCCCAACCCGACCCCTCCGATCTCTCCCAGACCGTAGATTCCCTCTCTCTGATCCCCGACGGCGACGACCCCCACCGCCGGAACCCTAGCCCCGACCCCGCCTCCGCCCCGGCCAATCCCGCCCCCTCTCCGGCCGACCCGCCCGCCCCTCCTCCCAAGCTCCTCCACCTCTCCTTCAACCAGGACCACACCTGCTTCGCCGTCGGCACCAGCCACGGCTTCCGCATCTACAACTGCGAGCCGTTCCGCGAGATCTTCCGCCGCGACTTCGGTGCGGGCGGCGGCATCGGAGTGGCGGAGATGCTCTTCCGCTGCAACATCCTCGCCCTCGTCGGCGGTGGGCCGGCCCCTCAGTACGCGCCCACCAAGGTCATGATCTGGGACGACCACCAGTCGCGGTGCATAGGCGACCTCACGTTCCGGGCCGAGGTGCGGTCGGTGCGGCTGCGGCGGGACCGGATAGTGGTGGTCCTGGAGCAGACGGTGTTCGTGTACAACTTCGCGGACATGAAGCTGTTGCACCAGATTGAGACGATCGCCAACCCCAAGGGGCTCTGCGTCGTGTCACAGACCGCAGGGTCGCTCGTGCTGGTCTGCCCGGGGCTCCAGAAGGGGCAGGTCAGGATCGAGCATTACGCCTCGAAGAGGACCAAATTCATCATGGCGCACGATTCACGGATCGCGTGCTTCGCGCTCTCTCAGGACGGCAAGTTCCTGGCTACGGCAAGCACGAAAGGGACTCTCATCAGGGTCTTTAATGCGGTTGATGGCACTCTGTTGAAGGAGGTCAGTTGACTTGATTGAGGAATTAGTCTATTTGGAACTGGAATGTGGCTTGTGCATTTAATTTCAGCTGAATTGAGGTGCCCAATGCCCTTTGTTGAGCTGAGAAACGAGTGAGTTGGAAGAACATTTGAATTGTCAAATGACCTACTCCTGTTAGGAGAAAATATTACAGCAAAAGATGGGTTTGAAATCTGGAAAATGACTTTGATGAATAAAACTATTAGACAGTGTCATGACCAATTGTATCGGGGTTATGCGGTGAGTAGTGTTTTGTTTTGTAGGAGCTGGTTACTTGTAAATAACATCTACCATATTGTGTAAACGTTTATTTGTAGTTGTATTTGCTTGATTTGGTTGGACTACGTTATGTAACTCATAGTTCCATTAGTCTCATACTGTTGCAAATGCCAATTATAGTTTATTATCGTCAATCCTGTTCCGTGTGGATGATTTTATCCTGGACCTTTTTATTTGATAGTTAGGTTGGAACATTTGGTTTTATGATGCTGACTGGTAAGTTACATCAGTTTTGCGTCCACCATGTTAAGACACCTTGAGTATTCTGGCAAATCAGTTGTTGCTGGTAAGATGTAGTGTTACATATGTGCTGTTCCTACCATTGACAGCCATGTACTGTAGTTGATCTCCATTTGTTTCCCTTACGAGCAGTTGGCTCTAGGTTCAGTCCTTGTTATGTCTTATATCGCGTTGGTCAAATTAAAGAATCTTCAGTTGCATTTAGAAAGTTTCCGTTGGCTCAATATTTTGAATCATGGACCAATCCATATGGAAGTTTAGTGTGTGAAGCCTCTGGACTCCTTTTCAAAGCTTTTTGCATTATAGAAAAAGGTGAACATTTTTGACACAATTGCACTTGTTGGCAATTTCATTTTGGCCGTCACTTGTGGGCATTTCACAGAGAGAAACTGGGTTGATGTTGTGACTGCTAATTTTAATTTTCTTTGAGTTAGCTTCTGGATTTTGATGCTTTGTGTATGACAGCGTAATTTGTCTAAGTCGTCCTAGTATGGTTTCCATCCAGCATCAAAATTTTCATAATGCTGACAATTCATTATATCGAGATATAAACTTATATTCATATAACATGTTCTGTTGGGCTTCTTTTACATTTTTCTGAGTTAGTTTGATTATTCTTCTGAAAGATTTGAATGAATACCGTTGTAATTAATTTTTGTCATGATTCTGAAACATATTGATGATTCCAATCAACAAAAACATATGCAGATGAGAAGAGGTGCAGATAGAGCGGAAATCTATAGCTTGGCTTTCTCATCAACTGCACAGTGGCTAGCAGTTTCAAGTGACAAGGGTACTGTCCATGTTTTTGGCCTTAAAGTCAACTCAGGATCCACAGGCAATGATGCTTCTGGAAGTGCATCCGATTCTAGTTCTGCTGTTATATCGTCAAATTCATCTCTCTCGTTTATCAGAGGTAAAATGCCTCCTGTTGACAACCAACCTGTGTGCTATCACTAAGTTTTAATTTCATGGTGAATAATCAAGCAAATTGCTACTTTTTCATTTCTGATGGTTTTGGATGTTCATATAGCATTCTTGATAAATATGTTTGAGCCGAACTAGTGAAACTTGTCCTCCAGAAGATGCCGACACAATTTATCGATGATCATCATACTTGCAATCTGCTTTGCTCTTGCTTCAACATAGATTGTTGTTGAATGTCTTCTGATGCAGAAATAATTGACATTCTATCACCTTTCTAGGGTCATGGATGTCATAGAAACTTTGATATTGCCAGAGAATTACTTGCAATAAGTTGGCTTAACTTTGATGCTATTTTAGGATATGTTTTCGCTGCTGATGTTTCTTGCTAAGGTTTATGTAAAAATGAAATTCAATCAATACATCCCATGTGTCACGACATGGAGCAAAAAGATGCTCCTCATTTACAGCATAATGAAGATTCTCTCAGGCTCAGCTTGTGCTGGAAAGCATAAAAGCATTTTAGATACTCAATTCACCTGCAGGCTTAAATCTAGTTGTCATCTGGAGGACTCTGACCAAATAGAATGGAACTATGAGATATACCATATATGGTCTCAACCCATCATTTCTGTATATCCTGAGAGTCTTCAGTAAACAGCAATGTGTAGTTTTGAGAGCCGTAGGTATAGTGTATTAGGCAATCGGATTAGTGTCATGTCTTTGTTCGTCTACTAATAATAACTTTGCTTCTTACTGCATTTCAACCGAGTTAGTTTTAAATGTGAATTTTCTTGTGCAGGAGTTTTGCCTAAATATTTCAGCTCAGAGTGGTCTGTGGCTCAGTATCACTTGCGTGAAGGGTCTCCATATATTGTTGCTTTCGGTCACGAGAAGAACACAGTTGTCATTCTTGGAATGGATGGAAGGTATTTCCATATTACTGTATAATCTACAGCCTTGCATGAAGAGATGTCATATATTGAGGAAAAGGTCTGCGCGTTTGGTTTTGATCTCCATGTTCGTACCCCAGTTTGTAGCTTTTCCTCTCTCTGGTGCCGCTTTCTATTGAAAAGTGGCAAAGCGCTGCTAGATGACATTTAGCATACGACTACCTACTTTCTTTCATCCATCATCATCATCTCTCTCTGTCTCACTCTCTCTCTGAACTTTATGTGTAAGGCCATATATGGAATTGGCTCTTAATCAACCTTGGGCTGAATTTGTTTGCAGCTTTTATCGATGTCAATTTGATCAAGTAACTGGTGGAGAGATGACCCAGCTGGAGTACCACAACTTTCTGGAATCCCAAGCCTCGTGATGACTCCTTCCCGCACTTTTTCTCTGCTCTATATCGTGTAAGTTTTTTAATGTCCCTATATAGAACTTTCTTGTACCTTATGTAGATTCCACAGTATTGTGTAAAGTTGGCATGTGATCTCCCTTTGTCCGGAGAGAAACGATGTAAAGACCGAAAAAAGAAAAAAAAAAAAAAAAAAAAAAGAAGTGCGACGCATCCTCGATTTCTTCCCTACTCAAGCAATTCCGGCTGAACAATACGAAACAATACCGTAATCATCCGCAACATCGTCGCCCAATTCCGAAGAACATTAGTTCCTGGGGCTTGTGTCGAAGTTGATTCTTTGAAGTGCTCGCGAACAAAAGGAAGAGCAGGATTTGCGAAATCTGCATACCCTCCCCCTTTTGACGTGCGAAAGGTGGACACATGCAGGGGACAGATGCGTACTGGGTTTTGAATTATGGATTTGCTTTTGAATTATTCAGAAAGATGCCCGCCGACATCTTTTGTCGTCCTGAGCACATGTGGTTCAAGCTTAGCAATTTGAAAGATAGGGAGATTCAGAAAGTCGCTCCTCCTCGAGCATTTTCTTCGATTTCATTTAACTATCTACAAGACTTTTTAGACCAGCTTTCAATCTAGGATCCCCGCGAATCGAATCGTGCGGACATATGTTATTGAGGGTCTACGGGTCTAGTCTAGTAACGATTTCGTGTTGGAATGGAGCCCCTAGGCTTGCTACATCTACAAGGGACTCAGGGGACCATCCCTCCTACCTGTCGCCCCTGGTAACTAAGAGCGAGTGAATTCAATCTTTCCCCAGTCTTTACATTGATGAGGACAGTTCGTTTTGACTATGGTTAAAATTGCGATCTTCGTCGCCCAACCACCCTCGAATGTACTCGCGAGCAATCGGAGAATCGGTGTTGCTGCCGACAAAACGACTCTGTCGAGATCTTCTTCGCTCGACTAAAACTACTCTAACCGACCAAAAAAAAAAAGACTAAAACTACTCTTCTTTTCTTTTTACTCCACATTTCAAAGCCCCGTTTCATTTTTCTTACTTCAATTTTTTTTGGCCCAAGAAAAGGTACCCTTTCAATGTGTGTGTATATATATATATAAAGAAGGGCCTGATTCCTTTAAAAATCCCCCAACTTTAGGTTAAATCCCAAATCTATCCCGAACTCTGTTTTGTCTTAAAAAAAACTCAAAACTTTAGATTCAGTCCTAAATCTGCCCCAAACTTTTTTTTGTCTAAAAAAAATCTCCAAACTTTAAGTCCAATTCTAAATCTGTCTCAAATTTTACTTTGTGTAAAACAAAATTACCAAAATTCAATTTATTTTCAAAAATATACTTCTGTGATCCAGTTTTAACTTAACATGACACTTCCATATCGATAACAAATCCATAGCAACAAAGTAATGTGGCTTTTTTTTAGACAATGAAAAGTTCGGGGAAAATTTGGATTGAACCTAAAAATTGGATTTTTTTTAAATTAAAAAAAATTAGGGTGGATTTGTTATCGTCCCTAACTTTCATATCCTAGAACGGTTTTATTTTGGAGAATTTCAACAATTTTTATTGGGTTTGATTTGTTATCGAAGTGGAAATGTCACATCGGTCTGTACCTATTACCACATTACTTTGTTAATGTGGATTTGTTATCGAGGCGGTGAGAGGATCTGGAGTATATTTTTTGAAAATAAATTGAAATTTGCGATCTTTTTACACAAAACAAAATTTGGGGCAAATTTGAAACTAAACTTAAAGTTTGGATTTTTTTTAGACAAAAAAATGTTCGGGTCAGATTTGGGACTAGTTCAAAATTTGGGATTTTTTTCGAGATAAAAAAAAAATTTAGATAAATTTGAAACTTGATCTAAAGTTGGGATTTTTTAGGGAATTCACCCTAAGAAGAGGGCAAACTATAAAAAAATCCGAGGGTTCATTCGGACACGTCCCATGCCATGCACAAAGACCCTGCAGCTGTATTACGTGACGTTACATATCGCAGACGTGGGTGTCGTGTACGCATTCTGAGGCAAAGGCGATGTCGGATCTCAAAGACGATTCGTGAAAGTCTCTAAAAACATCAGATCGCTGCACTGAAATTTGTGGTTTGATTTGACCGATTGTTATTTACTCGCCCTTCTGTAGAAAAACACAAAACGAGAAAAAAAAAATTTGTTACGATTAAATTATGCAGCGGACAGCCTCGGCTCCCTCCATCAATCGAGACTCTGAAAATTATCTCCTTGCCCGAGAAAAATTGAAGTACGAAAAAAGAAAAAAGAAAAATAGAGGAAATTATTTACCAAAAAGAGTGGGCCAACATCTTTATTTTCCTATTAAACAATGAACGGTCTATCTAACTTAGGAAGGACGCCGGCCCACATGATAGGTTGATGTCAGAAACTGCATCGACAAACCAAAGGCTTCATTAGCAACCTAGTTAAAGTTAATCCCCAGAACTTAATTACTATTAATACAATCATAAGAGTTTCACATGTAAAACTTTGCGCTCGCGGCCTCGGAAATTCTATACCCTCCAATATTTCGTGGTCGAAATAAGTAACATGAAATTTTTTTGATACGTATAATTTGATAAAGCGGTTACTCATATGAGCTCTTATCTTTTAACTATAGAGATCAACACGAGGCATTCGCTGGTTCAGGTTGGTCAGGTCTCTCTAATGCGAGCGATGCGGAGTCCCCCTTTATGGGTCTTCGAAGACACCTTGATGGCGTCTTTCAAGGAGCGCAACAAGCACGAACACCGACGGGGGAGCTAGGGTTAATAACTTAGTGAGCAAACTCAATTTGTGAAGTAATTACGACTACATATATATACTTACATGGTTAAATTTTAATCTCGTACGAGGGACAGTTTCTCTAGTAAGAAATAAACAAAAAGATCGGAATCAAATTAATGGAACAATCTAGACCTGTTATAGGCTGGGTTGTTATATGGATTAGTTATATGCAATAAATGGATTTAGACCCAACTCAATGGGTCATAAATGGGTATTAAATAGATTCACAACTTATTTAGACCCAACCCACCTCTATGACTCTCTCTCGCCCTCACTCGATCTCAGACTCTCTCACTCTATGCTTTCACTTTAATTTGGGTATGAATTTTCCTAAATTGGGTTAAATATATAAGTGCTTTAGTAATATGGGCGGATCGGATACGAGTCACTAGATTTGTATTACACGGAAATGAGTCAAAATGGGTTCAATTGGTCAATTTAGATCAGATCATTTTTTACTCGATCCACCCGTTTGATAGGTAAAGAACAATCTCTTCGAGTCAATGCATATGGCGATGGGAGGCTAATCTACATTTAACAGCTCCATTAAAGACCAAGCTTAGACGAAACCACAAGTCAACTAGCTTAAACCCTAGAAAAGAAAAGGAACCAATCGTGATTATTTGTAGTTATACTTTTGTCCATCGCTGCATTGGTAGTGCCATTAGTTCTCTGGGTCTGACGGTCATTAACTTTCACGGTCTTTGACCGTTCCATGAGCAAATCGACCCCATTCACCAACTATAGAGATCAAGGGCCGCATGAAGGCCTTTTTTATATTGGGATTGTGCTCTTAATCCAAGGTAGATTATGAATTCCGAAGTTCCATCCGAGCATTGGGATTCAGAGCGAAGCATGTGATGGACTGAAATTGAAACTGCGCTGTATACTTTAATAATTTCCATATCTGTGAAATTCAAAAGCTACATATATATTATAAGCTTGCCAAACAAATATTAAAGAAAAAGACTGTACCATATGATATAAGTGGTCCTCCAAAAAGTTTTGCATTCTAAATTAATGCTTCGTAATTAGCGAACGGCGCAGGCATAAAGAAAGAGGATTATTCAGAAACTTGGACCTCCAAGTTTTGATTAACCCAATGGGAACCGGTTGAAGCACCAGAACTTGCTGACCACGAGTCCAATAATTCACTATTTAATCTCTTGTCTTCGTCAGGGGAAAAATTCCACAGTCTCCCTTTTCATGCCTTCTTTCTTGACTTTGTTTCGTTGCGTAGCTTTCGTGTGATTCGACCATACATTTTTGTTGTCGCGGGAGAAGATCAACATGTTGTTAAAAGAGAAAAGGAAAAAAAAGGACAAGCAAGCTAGAGATTGCTCCGAAAGCAACATGCTTTTGTAAAACGGAAAAATTAACACAGTGATGTAAATTCGATTCTAAACTTTTTGATTTGCCTATGTAGTTTTAAATATTTGCGTGGAATTCCAATACAGTTCTTCCAATCAATTACCGTCAGCAATCGTTAACGTGACGAATCACAAGCTGTCCACATCAACATGCCATATAGGAGGGTCAGCGATGACGGGAAGCCACGTCAGCGATATGCGACGGTAATTGATGGGAAGGACTACACTAAAATTTTGTGCAAAACTTGCCAATGGAACCAGTTGAAGCAATTGAAGCACGGAACCGGCTGAAGCAAAACTTGCAAATGGAACCATCAAGTTTTGATTAACCCAACGGAACTGGTTGAAGCACCAGAACTTGCTGACCACGAGTCCAATAATTTACTATTTAATCTCTCGTCTTTTTCGAAGGGAAAAATTCCACCGTATCCCTTTTCACGCCTTCTTTTTACTTTGTTTCCCTATGTGGCTTTCGTGTAATTGACCAAACATTATAGTTGCTGCAGTAGAAGCTAAACATGTTGTTAAAAAAAGAAAGACAAAAAAAAAGGACAAGAAAAATGAAACTAAAGATTGCTTAGAAAGCAACATGCTTTCGTAAATATAGAAAAATTAACGATTGAGTCCTAAACTTACTATTGTGATGTCAATCCAGTTTTAAATTTTTTAATTTTGTTAATATAGTCATAAATCTTTATATGAAACTCCAATATAGCCCTTCCGGCTAACGCGTTGATCCACAAGTTGTCAACGTCAACTTGCCACAGAGGAGGGTCGTCTATGACAAGAAGCCACGTTGAGAAAGACGCTTTCGATTCACAATAAAAATCAACTCTAATTGCATTCCGAGATGCAAAATTCTATGTTTAATCGATAGTACTTTCTAAGTCCACGAAAAGTTTAGGATTGAAATCGTATCTGCACAATAAGATTGTGACTAATTGGGTAACCACCCCTTCGTAAACATCTTGTGCTAATCTACTCACTCTTATGAGCTCTTTCACACCTCTTGACAGTTAAGCAGAAGGATCCCTAGTTGGCTGTTTTTCAAAAATAAGAAAAGAAGTGGGACTCTTTTGTGAAAAACGACAAAAATGGGTACTTCAGTTTCGAATAAAGATAATTCATCAAGAACGTTGGCCTAATTCAAAGAAAAAAACACAAACTTTAGGTCGGATGACAATTTTGATCCTAACTTTTTTTTGTCTCGTAAAAAAGCATAAATTTTCACTTAAATCTCAAATCTGACCCCCATTGACTTAGAACCACTAATTATTCAACTTGACTATTCCACCTCAGCAATAATTTCACGTGGCTTGCTGACTGGATTTAAAGTAATATTAATTGTTTTATTTTCTGAGCCATAGCTTGAAAAATAACGGTGAAATTGTTCGTATCCTTCACTTCACCGGCAAGTAAAAAAATCTCCAGATTGAATCTCTCTGGCCATACTTCATCATTTTGTCTTAATTTGAATCTGTAAACCACAGTCCGTCGACAGACACCATGGACGAGATCTGCCAAGCTCACCACCATAACCTTTTTTTTTTCTCAAATAAGGGTTCCTTCATATAGAGAGTCAATCGAGGGGCCAGATTTGGGATAAGAGTGAAAGTTGGCGATTTTTTATGAGACGAAAAAAAGTTGGGCCTAGAATTGTCACTCGACCTAAAGTTGGTGCTTTTTTACGAGACAAAAAAAAGTTGGGGCCAAAATTATCTCTCGACCTAAAGTTGTTGCTTTTTTTTTTTGGAATCAACCCCAAAAACATCTACATGGCGCAAACTGCAAAATGGGGGTTGGGGTTTTAGGGAAAACGAAAGGGCAAAGTTGTAAATTTGAACTCTAATTTGGGCAAGTGCCAAAAATTCATTAAGCCTGGGTAGTTCCTGATTCAATTTTTCAGAACAGGTCCTTAGTGGGCGGATCTCGATTTCATGGTAAGAACCGCTCACCCGGACCATGCTTACCTCTGCTAATCTCCATTAGAGAGACCAAGAGTAATTTGTGAAGCCATCACTTTCATCATCATCATCGCATTGAGTGGTAGGTTTAAAAACAACATGCAACTCCTATCTACCAAACCCTCTCTCTCCGCCCACTTATTTTCCATCTAACTTAATGAACCTATTAAATATCATGGGGTTTGTCAATCACTTCTAGTCTAGAAAATAAGCTCAAGACAAGGCAAAGGCCGTACTCGCTTTCGGGCCCGCTTTCGGTCTGCCCACCAATGAGAACAGCAAACAAATAAATTATTTTCTGACCAATAATACAAATGTACCCCGAACTTTTTAATTTGCTTGATGCGATCCTTGAACCGTTGGTAAAATATCCAATGCAGTCATTCCGTTTGCTATTTTTATTTATTGCCAAGCGAAACAAAGCTAATATCAGTTTATATGGAAACTTTGGTGTACCCATATGCGTGCCATTCATCCGATAAACCCAGAAGAAACATCTGTAAGTTGAGTTTCGACGAAGCATACATTATGTAAAAAGGAAGGACGACGATCGGTCCAATCCTTGTCACAGTCAGAAAGTTTTCGGTACGAAATACAATGCTGCATGTGTGCACTGTGAAAAGTCCAGCTCTTCACATGCACCATGTCTGTGTAGTTAGCGTCTATGCGGCACTCAGAATCCAACCACTCCCCCCAAAGACTTTTTCACGTGTACAAAAGGGCTCCTCGCCCTCTTCGTTCTTCACCCTTCTTCATACTCTTCGCTCTGAAATCTCCCTCCCTCCCTCTCTCCCTCTCTCTCTCTCTCTAGCGAAGTGTGAGAAATGGGAGTGAAGCTGTATGGACACCCGATGTCGTCGTGCACGTTGAGGGTGATGGCGTGCCTCTACGAGAAAGGGGTCGATTTCGAGCTCGTCCCGGTCAACATGTTCGCCGGCGAGCAGAAGATGCCGGATTTCCTCGCCAAGAATGTACAGAAAAAAGACTTGGCCATTCCTATCGACTCTCTTACTGTGCTGTTGTTCAGTGTGTATGACCTCTTTTCTGGGTTGTTTCTGTTAATCATTGCTCTTCTTCTACTTTGATTGCAGCCTTTCGGGAAGGTTCCGGTCCTAGAAGATGGCGATCTTACCATTTTCGGTCAGTTTTTCATGCTCATGTTCATTGTATAGAATGCTTTGACAACCCTCTCTCATTTCTCTTGTTTTCTGGAATATGAAATGATGGTATCAGAATCAAGAGCAATCACGGAGTACATATCCAAGAAGTACAAATCCCCCGGCACCGAAGACCTCCTCCGCTCCGACAGCCCCGAAGAGTCCGTCACCGTCCGCGTCTGGGTCGAGGTGGAGTCCCACCACTTCCAGCCGGTGATGTCGCCGATCATCTTCCAGCACTTCGTGGTCCCGCTCCAGGGCAAGGTGCCGGACCAGGCCCTCATCGACGACCACCTCGCGAAGCTCGCCGGGGTCCTCGACGTGTACGAGGCGAGGCTGGCCAAGACCAAGTTCCTCGCCGGCGACTTCTTCTCCCTCGCCGACCTCCACCACTTCCCCTACATGTACTACTTCATGAAGACGCCGTGGGCTGCGGCGGTCACCGACCGCCCCCGCGTGAAGGCGTGGTGGGAGGAGATGTCCGGGCGGGCGGCGTTCAAGAAGGTGGACGAGGGCATGAAGTTTGGTGAGGATAAGAAGTGAGTGAAGCGAAGCGGAAAAGACCAAAAGAAAAATGAATGTCGTGCGAATGTTTTGCTTTTGATTCAGTGTTAGTGTAGTGCGCGTTCTGCGTGAATTGTGATGGGGGTTCATAGGCTAGTCAGAAGGTGTTTTGTCTGCTGAACTATTGCGAAATCCATTTTCTAGCGAAGTCTATCTCTTAACGACCACGATCAAGCTTTGCAAACGTCGGTCGCCAAAACTGACCTAGGGCAACCCTCTCAAATCTCAATCCCTTTCCGCAACAAGAACATGAAAATTTGGTCGCTAGAACTTCTCACGGCCAAAACTTTGGTGGCCAGAAGATGTAGCGACTACATATCGACTTCTCGCGATCTAGAGACCATTTTCTTATTTCTGTTACGATTTGTGGGTCGCAAACTCCCACTGCTCGCTCGCATAGAAGGCCACCTGATCAGAGATGCCACGGACACGACATGCACATGCGTACAAAGACATTGAGAACCGCGATGAAAGGGCGACGTCGGTGGCGGCAGTTGTAGGCGCGTCGATGAGGGTTAGCCGCAGCAGCAGCACTTCGCTGCGGTGTTATCGGAAAGAAGACGACGGCGAAAAGAGCAAAAGACGAAAGGGAACAAGAAGAAGAAGAAGAAGAAGAAGAAGAGTACATCATAGCGGCTGTCGAAATCAAATGCGTTGCGTTGATATGTCATTCTCTCAACGAAAGTAAATAAGACCATGCCGACAAATCCCCCAGTCAGAAAAAATGCACACAACCCTTCCGTTCCACCCCAAGTCATCTCTCAAGTCATCATCTCTCTCGGTCGCTCTCTCTCTCTCTCTCACTCTGTCTCTGTCCATCTCTTTGTCTCTGTTAGGTGCCATGGCCGCATTATCAGCTGCAAAGCTTTATACTTGCAAAGTCACAGAAAGCAACAGTTCAGTTGACCGTACTAGTGAAAAACAGGGAAAAAGAAGATCAGGAAAAAACGGGAAAAATCTGTATGTGCAGCAGCAAACTTTGCGCTGCACGTGTTATACTGCTTGCCAGTCAAAGCTGCAGAACAGCAATTGAAAATCTTCTGATCATTTCACTTGAAGATCAATTTTCACACGTTGAAAAGAACTAAACAGGGAAAATATGATAAATGATACATGAATTTTGGGCCGACGTGCAATGTGATCCCTGACCTTTTAATTTGTTCAATATGATGATTGAATAATTGATAAACATCCGATATAATCCTTTCAGTTGTTCAAACAACTAATCAGACGTTATTTGATGACGTGAATTATTATATCAAGAGTTGGGTTTTTGAAAACCGCGAGTCAACATATCCATTTCTTCATCCATTAGCTTTATAAAACTTATAAAAAAAAAATTAAGGTGCTAACACGTCCAAACACGTCCATCGTTATTGGATCATTATATCCTAGACTAAGATGAATGTCTAGTGTGAATAATTCGCGTGTAACTTTTCTTTTGCCCACCATTCAAACTCTATATATTGGAAGTCACGTTATTAGATTTCGTTAAACTTGAATTAATGACAAGATGACATTTAATATTGTTATATATTTTAGGGATCAGATTGGGCGTTTATCAATATTTCATTGACCACATTGAACAAATTAAAAGTTTTAAGACGACATTACACATTAAACCGAAGTTCATAGATCATTTGAGTCATTTTTCCGACTAAGAACTAGTTTTTCTCTTTTCAATTGATCCGCAAAGTTATTTTTACAATTGCTTATGGGAAAATGGAAAAGAGAAATTTATAATCCTTTTCTGCAAAAATCACGTGACGGTCCATTTCGTTTTTATAATCCGACAGATGCATATGGAGGGAAAGACATGTGATGTGGGGTTTCCCTTTTGGAACCTGTTTGTTTCCCACATTTTAGAAAGTGATTGTCGACTTTCGCATGAAAATAAGAGAAAAAAGTTTGCCTTAAAATAATGTAATTTATTTTAATCATTTTTCGACCAAAAAAAATAAAATAATGTAGTCATTCTCACCAAAGCCGGATCGAATCTGGCCGTCTCGTGGCCATGGCCGGCGCCGCGCCTAGATCCGAGCTCGCGGCCACGGCCCGAATCCCGGCGTCTCACGGCGAGGGGAGCGGTGGACGGCGGCGGTGGAGAGGCGAGTCAGATTGGAGCGAAGGCCATGGCGCGGCGGACGGCGGACGGCGACGTCGGACGGCGGTGTGTGGTGAAGGGGAGGCCGCTAGGCCCATTACTGCTTATATCTGTACCCGCAGGGCCCAAGTACGGCCCGGCCCATTTCCAATCTCTCACTCTCTTTACCAAACGACCTCAGCCGGCCAGAGCAGAGCAACGGAGAAAACCCCCCCACCCAGCGACGGCGCCGGCGAGCCCTCGCGACCAGGTTCGTCGTCTCCCCGCGACGCCACCGGCAGCGCCGGCCGCCACCAGTTTCGTGCCTACCCGTCTCCCTTGGCCGCGCTGGCGCGTCCACCGCCGTCGCTGTCGGCGAATTTGAATGCGTGGCCCGAGTCTTCTCCTTCGAGACCTTTGAACTTACGGGTGATTCTGATTCCTTTTGCTTTGTTTTCCCCTTTTTTCCTGGTTTGGTTGTATCCGATTCAGATACGCTTTGTAATCCCTCATACCTTGCAGTTTCCAGCTTAACATTAGGAAAAAAGATCGTCCCTTTGATAGTTTGAGATACTGTGGGAGCGAAACCCCCGAAGATTTGATGTTGGTTTTGCAAAATTCTGTTTAGAATGCGAAAATTTTGTTGATGCCTTCTCGGTTAACGATAACTTGTTGTTTTCTTGGTTGAATTTGACACATAAGTTGGAGATAAATGTCCTGCTCTTTTGACAGAAATTCGATGACCACGTTCAGATCACGTTCAGAGAGCCAAAAAGTTTTCTGATTTTGCTTTGATTTTGGGACTTTGAAGTAATTGGTGAATATACTGAAGAAATTGAAGATATCGCGAGAATCGTCCGTGGAAATTTAGAGAGCAATGAGTAATTTAGACTCCAGATGCTGCTCAAATATGAGTTTTGAAGCTGTAATTGAAGCAGCTCAAGTTAGCACTGTTAACATCCTTTGTTTATTTTTTTTTTCACCCATTATAACATAGCGCGGTTGCGGTGAAATGAGCTATGTCCGTGTTCTCGCTACCACATCATGGCAGCTCCTATTTCTGCTATTATCCCGCATTTAAGTCTGTGTGTCTGCGTTATATTGGTCTGCTGATTGCCAAGAAATATACGGAAAATCAAAGCTTTTTGGTTTAGATGAATGTGCAAAAAAATGCTATGTTGATGATTCTTATCAAAAGTCGTATTCAATGTTTATCTTTGCTGACCTAACTGACTTGTTTTTTCTGAGATTAATTGTATGTAGAGATTGTACCATTTAAGGTTTACATGTAGATGTTGATTTTGGTAATGAAGCGAGAATGACGGATATACCTTTTTTTCTGGTTTATAGTAGACAGATCGCGTCCGCACTTTTCAGAGTGTTTGACCTGATAACTAGAAGTAAAACAAGAAGAATGAGGATAGTCGGTCTGACTGGTGGAATTGCATCAGGGAAGAGTACAGTCTCCAACCATTTCAAGGCCCATGGTATCCCTGTCGTTGATGCCGACATTGTTGCTCGTGTATGTTTTCCTTGATATTGCTTAAGTTATGATTATTGGTCCTATTGATTTTTTTGCCTAGTTACGATTCACTTTATATTCCTCAAGAATGTTCCCTTATTCTGGTCTGTTACAATCAATGATCTTTGAAAAGGATGTTTTGAGAGTTTTCCTGAAGTTGAGGACTGTAAATCAATCACGATATGTACATCAAATTCTGTCTAGAAATATGACGGCAAGGGGATGGTAGATGGTTTATTTTATATTCATCGGGTATGTTTCCTATCAATTTCTTTCCTTTTTTAAGAGATATATGAATAACAAGGAGACGTTCTAGAAGTTGGAATCTCCAACAAGGAGAAACATTGTGCAAATTTTGAGAATGCTATTCTTTGAAAGATCTCACTTTCTCGTTTGACTGGTTAAATGATTCTTTTGTTGTTGGCTAAGCAGTTTCCGTGTAAAGGAGCTTTGCATTTTGTTTTTCAGTGTCTCTCCTACTCTAAGCTTCCATAAATATCTGTATACTGATGATTTATGAGACGATAGAGTATGGCAACCTTAAACTGTGTCATGTAAAAACACGCAGATAGTTTCACTTAAGAGTACATGTGAAATACTGCAGGGAGTTGTTCTTGTTCTAGCAAGTTTCAATGATTGTGTGGCTCCATGTAGTGAGGATGGCATCTTGCCACTTGACAGGACTTGAAGAGTATATTTTCCTTCTTGGAATTCTTAAATTCCTTGTTGTGCTTGCAGGATGCATTAAAGAAAGGGACTGGTGGATGGAAAAAAGTTGTTGCTGCATTTGGGGAGGAGATTCTACAAGCTAATGGAGAAGTTGATAGGCCAAAGTTGGGCCAAATTGTCTTTTCTGATCCTGCAAAGCGTCAAGTTTTGAATAGGTAATGGTGAATCTGAACTAAACCTGCAGTACTAGTTCTAGCTTCAAAATGGCGATCAAAGCATGCTGGACACAACAGCAAATTTTGCCTTTCATAAGTACAGATGCATAAGTTTCTGCTTGACTAGGAAGATTTCTTGCTCTGATGAAACAGGGGGCAAATTCTAATTTTTAGTTCGTTTACACCTGCCATGGATGTAGTTGCTGTCTGTAATTTGTGATATCAGTCTGAAATTTTTTCACCTTTGAGTTCTGAATTGTCTTGGTCATAGCTGAGTTATTCATTCTGAAGCCAGTAGCCATGTGCTTTTACTGACGCACCTTGGATTTTCTCATGTTTGTTTGAATGATGCATTAACAGTTGCATAGATCTTCAAGATAAGAAATCTTCCAATCTTCTAATTTCCTGAAGCTTTCTGTGCTTACTTATGTTTAGGCTGCTGTCTCCTTACATATCATCTGGCATCTTCCGAGAAATTTTGAAACTTTGGTTGAAAGGACATAAGGTTATTGTCCTTGACATCCCTTTATTGTTTGAGGCAAAGATGGATAAGTGGACAAAGCCCATTGTTGTTGTCTGGGTCGATCCAGAAACTCAGCTTCAACGGCTTATGGCAAGAGACAGAACAAACGAGGAAGATGCTAGGAACAGGATAAATGCTCAGATGCTGTTGGATTTGAAAAGGTCTAAGGCAGACATAGTAATTGACAACACTGGATCATTAGAGGACTTAAATGAGCAGTTCCGGAAGGCTCTGTTCCAAGTCACAAGGCCCTTGACATGGACAGAATTTGCACTTTCTAGACAAGGAGCTTTGTTGGCTCTTTTCTCGATCACCATCGGTGTTCTGGCATTCAGAAAAGCATCCTTGTAAAGGTGATTGCTGTTCAAGCTACAATACAATGTCCAATTCGTCAATCGCTATTTAATATCAGAAATTTGTTGCAAATGTTTTTAGTGCTAAAGCAAATAACTCAATAATAAAATGACGCATTTACAGTTAAACTTTTTCAGGAGTTCCCATCAGTCTTGCTTCTCCTTATGTTTGATGATATCTCATCTTCATTATGAACAGGATGCACATGTTATCTGTGAGTACATCAGCATACACACATTAATATGCAGATATATTGGACTAATATCTGATAGTTCTCGCGACTTGCGTATTATTGTCCAGTGAGTTTCTTGTCAGGAAATAATCACAGACATAGCTCATAAATATAAACACTGTTGCGTCTGATCAATCTACTCAAGTTTACATCTCCATTTTGTTCACAAGTTTCACTTGTTGCTGGATCCTATTACTGAACTCATAGATTTGTGTCAATCCCTTGAGTGGGCATATCATTACTTGATTTGTGTTCTGTTGGAGGTACTGATTAAGTCACCATGAATGTTGCGGCTCCAAACCTCTCACAGATTGATGGCTTTATCTACTAGGCGTTTCATGAAACTAGAATTTTGTGTAAGAACTTGATCAACTCCTGGAAATAAACTTATCTGCGGCTTTAAAAGTAAAATAGTCTGTTTGAAGTAGGTGTTATTGTTTCCTTGAGTCTTTGTTGATTGTCAAAAAGATGTATATGCGTTCATTGTTTATTTGAAGCTTTTTCTTGACTGAGGAAATTATTTAGGAATGGTTCATCACCACAATTAGAATCAAGTCCACATCAGTGAGTATGTGGATTGCACTAATATCCCTATATCTTTTCATTTAATCAAGATGACTAATGTCTATCTCTATTCAGTGAAAAAGTAAAATTAACCCATTATTTTAATATTAAAAGTTTGCTTTAGATAAGTTCAACTGCAATATCTCCTTTTTATAGTAGTTACCATATTATATTGCTTTGTTAGTGCCACTAAAAGTGAAAAACAGAGTAGTTTAATTATTTTGAATCAGTGACAATCTTTGTCTTTTCCATTCTCAAATGCGTTCGTTGTCTTCTTTGTCTGTGTTCATGCTTTTGGTTTTCTTTCCAGGATAGCTTGTCCTGGCAACCACAACCAGAGTTTTGTTCTTTGTTAGAAGAAAGCATTCTTGTTTATTATAATAGTGTAAAATAAACTTGGTCTTATAGAGTAACATAGATTAATTACACTTGTATGATTCCGTACAGGTGTGGGATTTTTATTAGCACTTTCCATAATGTAATTTGTTTCTGAAATGTTAAGAACTAATTTCCCTTGCCAAAATTATCTCACTTCCTAAGTTCTACGTTTTTCATGATTTTGGATACATTTTACTTGTTCATTTGTTACTTCTTGGACTCTCTCCTCCGTCCAGAGCAGAAGGATCACACGAGTGATGACAATAGAGAGAGTGAAGAAGGAGACGAGACTTTATTCTCTTAGTGCAGTCGTAATCTTCTATCTCTTGCGCTTTTCATTAGGTTCATTGATAAGTGAAAGTATAAAAGCCTATTTACACGGAGAAATCGTTTGCTCCAACCACATCGGCTATTCGTTCAATTGCGCTATCTGTTGTATGCTGTTGTTTACGTCATTAGTAAACCTAACAAAGAAAACCCTATTTTTCGGTAGGTCATGCAGCATTCCGATTGTGCAATTACTTGTTTGGTTGGATGATATTTTGCTTTCTAAGGAACTAAAAAGCATGGTCCTATCAAGATTCAAGAATAGAGACATATGTGGTTACATTGTCATCATGTGTCAATGCTCAGTCCTTGAACAAGTTCCTTAATGCATAAGAAAGAGACCCGTGAGTGGCTTTGGATTTGCTAACAAGTTGATGTCCTTTTATCTTTGAAAGTGGGAGGCAAAAGATCATTATTACATACTTTCATTTCCTCTTTTCATTTCATGCACGTACTGATTATTTTGGCTTCATGTGATAATTGTACTTAAGATTTCTGGTGCCAGATCTCATCAAGAAAGTGAAGCCAAAGTAAATGGGGCACTCACGTAAAGTCATCATTTTTATGTTCAATGACTGAAAAAATACAGAAGAAAAGACCTGCAACAGCACTTACCGGGCTATTTCAATCGAAATATGTGAGAGATCAATACTGGCTGACATATATTTCTAAAGCTGTAAAGCAAAGATCTTTTGGCTATGTTTTAATTGAGTGCACCCAGTCTTGACCAATCATTTTGCTCTCAGAACCTTCTAGTTCTTGAGGCCATCTCTGTTAATTTGACAGGTACGATTAAGAATCATACGAATTCTGCAAGTTCTAAGACTCACGGTAAGGAATGATTGCTCTGAACTATTCAAGAAGTATGCGAGAATATTCTATCAAAATACCATTATGCAGAGTATGATATGTATATCTTCTCTTTCTACTTCGAAAGAAAAGTCATATCGATGTCAATGCCTCCCCCCAAAAAAAAATTGTTTCAATCCAAGTCCACTTGTCAATTTCACAAGCAATTGTTCGAAAGTTCTTACCTAGATTTCAGTCTATATAGATCCGCATCATTATAGTCGTTTGATTATGTGGGTTAACGTCCACACATTCGATGATTATGATCATGTTGGTCTATGTCGATAGAGTCGGTCTAACTCATTGCAATGTTGTGTACTTAATCAAACTGCTATTAGCTCGACTTCAGTATGAAAGCACTGTTAAACGATGTTACAATTATCTCACATAGGTCGAGAACCACAGAAAGACACAAATCAAATAAACTCTCTTCCCATTCATAGAATTGGCATCTCCACTCCTTTTTCCGAAAAAAAAAGTTAACATTCAAAACAAGTCCAGGAAGAAAATTACCAGAAAGCAGGTCAGGTCAAGGGACAAAAATTCATCTAGTTTAGCTCGATGCGTACCATATACAACCGCTTTATCAAAAGAAATTACAAACAAGAGGCTGACACGTGAAATCGTATTGCATGATATCTTAATGTGCGCCCACATGAGTTGTCGAGATGCATATACAAATCGTGCTAGAAAAGTTTTGCATCGGAGAATTGATGTGATACGGGAGTAATTGATATTGATAAGAGATTTTGTCTCGAATGGATCTGAATTTATACTATTTGATGAGACAGGTTGACCCACAAACTTTTTCTGGCTCTCTCTTTTTTTTTCCCCGAGACCAAACAAACAAAGTGGTATGTACAGAATGTCGTCAGTTGCTCTTGTGGTATAATGCACATTATACATCTTTTTCTTCAACCTTTTTCTGGATATTTAAGAAGTGTTTCTCAGGCAGCCTCTCTCCCCCTTCTCTTTTTAATTACCTCCTCACAGTTTTCTTCTTAAGCTGGTAGAACTCACTCCTCTCTCTCTCTCCACGCGTGCAAATCCATAGCACAAGCACAGGAGATGGCAGCAAAAGGAGGAGATGGCATGCCAGGAGCCTTAAAATACCAGGTACTGTATCTCTCCTACGTACTCCAATCCGTTTGTTAATTCATTTTTGAAGCATAGTTTCAACGAAACTTCTTAGCTTGGACCTCTCTATGTCTATCGGTTTGATACAGACATGGACGTTGAAGGTCCCAATCCACTGTGAAGGCTGCAGTAGAAAAGTCAAGAGAGTTCTTCACAGCATCGATGGTATAGTGTGTTGCTTACTGTTTCTAGTTTCTGCTCCCATTTACTTCATCAACCACTTGCACAAAGAGCTCGCACCATGTGGTTCTTTTTTGCCTGACCATGCATATATCAAGCTCCTCATAATGTTGATGAGTACATATAGTGATTTATTTTCCTCTTTTATCACTAATCAAGCAAGTCACGTGATTAAGCACCTGGCGATGTTCATAATCGATTCCTATGGCGTCCTACGGATCCAAGTTTCGATTGTAAATCCCGAACTTCTTCATTCGCAAATCTGTATATCAATCCCAAATCACTATAGTTCTTCCATCTGATTTTCAGATTTCGATCGGCTTCCTCACTTTCACTTATGAAAAGACTATCTGAAGAAAATGTCTTTAACGCAACTTTAGTTTGAGATTTTCCGTGAATTGATGATCGCTAAACATATGAATTTCCTTCCCCTCAGGTGTATTTACGACAAACATTGATTCACAACTGCACAAGGTCGAGGTGACTGGTGATGTCGATTCCGAGACACTGATCAAGAAGCTGACCAAATCGGGAAAACAGGCTGAGCTCTGGCCCGATCAGAAGGAGAAAAAATCCGGGAAGTCCAAGAACAAGGACAACAAGCAAGAAAACCCCAAAGATTCCGAAGACGCCGGTGAAGAGGCTTCCAAAGATGCAAATGGAGTTGAAAGCGATGACGACGGCGACGACGATGAAGGGGGAGAGAACCATGGATCGGAAAACAAGGACACGGGTGGCGCGACCAAGGAGGCCGGCGCTGCCGGAACCGGCGGCAAGAAGAAGAAGAAAAAGAAGAAAGGGAAAAAGAAGAACGACGGCGGCACCGGCGATGGGGCAGCCCCGGGCAACACTCCAGGGACGAGCTCGGGATTCAGTCCACCGATTACGGGCTCGATGAGCATGAACCCGTATCCGCCGATCTCCTATTCACCGCAAGTTATGAGCTACAATGCGGCATACCCTAGCCCCAGCACCTCCTACTACGGCGCCTCTCCGATGCATGCATATTTGTACTCTCATCCAGGGCAGGCGTACGCTTTCCCTCCAGCGTCTGATCCGATCAGAAGCTACGCCGACGATGATCATGATCACGACGACGACGACGGCGGGTGCTCAATCATGTGAAGTGATTAACATGTGAATTTGCTAGGTTTTGTTTGAGGGAAACAAGTGTTGTGGAAGTTTATAATACGTATAGTAGGGGGTTGCTTGAAGAATAATGAAATATGGAGAGAGAAATTAAGGGTTTTATGGATGTGCTTTGCATTTTAGGGTAGGAACTCTTCGGTTCAAAAGTCTTTACTTTCTTCTCTTTTTAATTAAGGTTTTGCTTAGTTTCGACCAAAAATAAATTAAGGTTTGCTTAGGGAGGTCAATGTTATGTAATGTATGCATGCTTTGCAGGAACACACTGCTGGGTTTTCTTTTCGTCTCTTTCAATTTTTCCCGAGTACTTCCCAAAACTTACCCTTCGAACTAAGCAAATTGGAAGATTATTAGATGCTCTCGGGTGGCCATCCACCTAATGCAAGTCACGGAGCATCGAGAGCTATGAGCTTTATCGCAAATAATTGGGCAGACCGTCGCGTGATACTTCGAAAGCATTTTATAAAAATTTTCGGGATAAACGAAATGCTCTAAAAATGCATTGAACTCAAGTACTTTAGCAGCTGTAACTTTTTCTTGGGAATTTTGTAGAAAATATTTTTTTTTTCTCCCTCTCTTTATTATCTATCGTGTTTTGAAAAATAAAATAAAAAGAGAAAGGGAGGGATAATAGATTGCTAAAGTGACCCTCACACAAAAAAAAAAAGAGCTGATTTTATTGGCCAGGACATGCTGTACATGCCTTTTTCCCTTTGGCCCCAAAAAGCAAAGAAATCTTCGTTGGTGCCCACCGAATTGGTTTTGGAAAGCTACTCCAAAATTCTCTGTGACTGATATATTTTGTTCCTGATTTCACCTTTTATTTCAAATCTGCCACCTTTACACGAGGAAACCCTAAAAGTTGGGACCAGCGAGAAATCATTCTTTAGCTTATTTCCAACGAGAATCTCTAATGAGTTATGTAATCGATCATATGTAATTGGACCGATTAACAAACAAATCGTCCGACAAAAACGATTAGGAATTATACCATACACTTCCGATGACGGTCTATACATACATGTTTATACGAACAGCCGTGGAATGAAAATAGTGATCTATTTCTAATGTGAATTTGTCGTTGTCACTTTTTAAACTACTGCTTGTGAAGATTGAACTTGTGCATTATTAGTTTAGTGTAGAAAATAAAAGTGGGAATTTATTATCCCAAGAGAAAAAGT
The DNA here is from genome assembly GCF_021117445.2 of Syzygium oleosum. Taxonomy (NCBI): domain Eukaryota; kingdom Viridiplantae; phylum Streptophyta; class Magnoliopsida; order Myrtales; family Myrtaceae; genus Syzygium; species Syzygium oleosum. Next base: position 4,094,705 of record NW_026607493.1, on the reverse strand, counting down.
AGACAAATCTGTATGAAATATCCACGAGGACCACACGACCACCTTTTGCGTACGCTTTATCCGGAGAGTAATTTGCAGAATATTCACCGTCCATTATTTAACCCCCCCGTTTCATTTTATTTTCTAATTTACCGAAAGAGCGTGTGTATATTCTTATCCCGTCAGATATTCTTCGTCCATTTGTCTTTTGACTGGAATTTCCAAAAGGGTGCATTATTTTTGGCAACACATACGCTGCTGAAGCAATTGCAATTTTAGGAAAGATCAGATATGCGGGGGATCATTTTTTTTCTTGGACAAGTACATATAGCAAATGAGAGAAATAAAATAAGGTGGTCATATAAATTTAATATACACGACCTGAGCACGGCGTTAAAAGACTTCATCCGGGGCCTCGTTCGGATGCAAAGCAGATAGAGGGTATTCCTTCCTCTCAAGAAAGACAAAGATAGGGAGGCGAACAAGTGGTATAGAGCGTGCGGATATCGACACGTTAAAATAAAAAAACGTATCCATAGAACCCGTTGTCCCCGTACATTAAACGGACAGGCCGCCGAGGTCATTTTAAGAGTTTCGACTTCTCTTCTATGGTGAGATTACCTCTTAATCAGAACATCAATGATCCACCGGAGACCCTTAGTTAAGATTAAGAGGACATCAATCACAAAATCTTCATGAAAAACTTATTTATGAAAACATGGACATATTAACTGTCGTTTACGAGTAAGAGGCAAAAAGGAAAAGAAAAATAGAAAAGGGCACTTATGCCTTATTTTCCCACCTAAACTTTTCACGAATATTGAGTGTTTAATAGTACACCGGACTTTCATTTAATAGCTTAATCGAATTTTTTAGAACAGTTGACGGAAGGTCTAAAACAATATGACGCTTTATTAGAGCACGAGATATTGAGTTCGAATACTCCAAATCCCTATTTGCTTCATCAATTATATATCTCCGAAAACTCCATTTTATGCTTGATAGGAAGTGTTTGAGTATTTAAATATAAAAACGTGTATTAATCTAATAGTTTAAACTTTTAGAATGGTTCGACGGTGGTCAATAGTATCAATTGTGCATGTGAAGGTGGTCCTCGTAGACGGCACCTCCGAACTTTGTCGAACATAGTCCAAATAGGGTTCAAGTACATCAAGAAAACATTGTGTACGTTTGGATAGATGAATGGAGACTCTAAATAGACACTATTCATATAGCTCAAGGGCTAGGGGGAGAGCATGGGATCGAGTGGAAAGCACACGAACCTCATAAAAGTATCGGGGCAATTCTTCGACTTAGGTGCTTAATTTCTTTTCCGATTCTGCTCATATATATATATGTATGTTAATTTTGCAACCATTTCTTTCCAGCATCTTCTAGAGAATTCTTCCCTAATTCCACTTGTGGCATATATAGAATAAAACCTTAAATATTGGGCTTCCTTTTCCTTAGAATATCTAGGTGGGACATGATCAATTTGATCATCAAATGATTAAGGCTCTCAGGTCCCCCGTGTTCAACGCAAGTATTAAAATAACCATCATAGTGTTTGAATCTGGCTTGTAATAATCCGTTTAACGTAGGAGATGCATTTGACTTTCCTACTGATTGAACTACTTGAATCAGCTGAAGGAGTGAGCATGTACCATACAACCAAACATACAAAAGTAAGCCAACCATGAATTCCTATATTGTGAAGGGAACCACCCTGTAAAGTAAAGAGCCACGCCTAAAGGACCAAACTCGATGCTGAGAACAAGATCTAAAGCCCCGTAGTTGAGAACAAGATTGAAAGCGCAACTTCTCATTCGAAGCATGAAAGTGCTCGAGTCACTTAGAGCGAGAAGAGAGAGGAGTGGCCAAGTAGTAATTTAAGCGTTTGAATTGAACTTTTTGATATGGTATCCGAATCGAGTTTTTAATCCCCATACCCTATTTAAGTTTATTTCACGCGGACTAGACTTTCTAATACTCTACCAAAGTCTCGATCCAGTTAATGGTGTGGTGCGCACCAACGATCAAATCAGTCATCTCATATTTCAATCCACGAAAATGTTGTGATAATTTTGATTACCTAGTTTTTCCGGTGAATAAACGATGATGGTGATGACATTGATGGAGTGGGTGGGATAAAGGAAAGATTAGACAGAGTTTGGTGGAACTTAACAGATAATAATGATGATCAACCCTAATCAAATCATATTTACAAACTCAAGAAAGTTAGGAAATTCGTTACCAAGGAATTCGCCTAAATGGATTGGCGATGGCTAAACAAATAAAGCCAAACATGCCCTGAGAAGAGTTTTAGACAGGAACCTAACTCACATGTACCGTTGAATGAAGCGGACTCCATATGATACCCGACCAATCTAGACGGGTCGGGTCATATAAGGAAATGGGCCACGAATGACGGGCATGATGGGCCTTGAAGTGACTAGCCCAGTTCACGCTCTGAGCAAACTTATTGGGCCTGCCAAAGGCCCATCAATATACAGGTATTCATTCAATTGCAAATATGCAACCTATACTTTTATACATATACATCATCAAATAAACAAAATCATCTAAAAAATCCCCCAAAAGTAATGTCAAGACTCTGCATCTGTTCATCTCTCTATCGCAACAGTCACTTTCGGTCAACTCATCAAACGTGATTATATTTAGAGGCTTTTCTTGATTTGCTTTTTCTCATTTGCAATTGCCACATGGAATTTATTCCTCATCGATGCATTAAAGATTCTTCGACAGATAAAAGCTTTTTATTCGATTCCATGATGTTCTTTTAACGCAGCAAGAATATTAAGTCCGTGTTGCATGGAACTAAAGATCGGATCGGAATCATTAGATGCCTAACGTGGATAATTTTCTCTTCTTCTTTTTTTGGTGAATTCTATGAATTATCAATATCAAAGTAGTTAAATTTTGGATTATTAGAAACCGCTCACTCTGGTCGATTGTTTTCCTAGTATTTAATTCTAGAAAATGAGATGAAAATTGACTAAAAATGGTGAGAACTATAGTAGCAATGTCATCTCATGTTGTTTGATTAGTTAAGTGCGAAAATCATTAATTTTTTTGGAAAAAAATCAAATCAGGGAAGTCTGCTTGTGAAAAGTGGACTAATTAACCAATCGAATCGATTGTGAAATTCGGCGTGTCATCCACTAAGTCAAGAATAGTACCAAATAGCAAGATACCCTTATCTGAAAGTGACAACTGGACCCTCACCACCATGTCTTGCTCAATGCTCAACCATGTGATTTCCTCTCTCTATATATGCACCCTTAATGTCCTCTCCTCAATGCTATTATCTTATCCTCCACACACGCACACCACACAGGCAAAAACTCCATTAAAAAGCATGAAACCTCAGCACCCACCTGGGGATTGCTCTCTCGGCCACGAGAGCAAGAGGGCGGCGACGATCGGAGAGAGGCTCAGGCGAGCGTACGAGGCGGCCGTCGTGGCCGCCGCCGCCGCTCCGTCGAGGGGCGAAGCCCCGGTATGGGGCCGGTTTGCGATCCCGAGAGATGTGGAGAGACGGAAGTCGGGGTATCGCGTCGAGGACCCGATCAGGACCATGATGTTCCTGGGATCTTGGAACCACACTTGAGAAAAAAGGAGCTTGTATCTTTCCTTGCGGAGAAGAAGGGACTGAAGTGATGGGGAGGTGTAAATGAATGGGAGGTGGGGCTAGAGTGTCATGAATATATCCTAGAAATATACGGCATAACCAGGAGATTGTTGTAACTAAATTGATCTTCAATGGTCGAAGATGATAACCGTGTATCCAACTGACTGATGAAGTCAGATGTTGTCGTAAAGCATTTGTAGTAATCTTTCGTTATGTAATTGATCTGTCGAACTAAGTTGAAAGCAATGTCATTTCCTCTGTTATCTTTTCGTGGTTCTTGTCGATCTTGATCGTGGGACTCGGTTTTCCAAGAAGCTCAGGAGGTGGGTGGTCCGACGGGCTTTTACCCGAATCCATATTCTATGTCTGGTTACCCAGTTAGCTCTGAATGTAAAAAATTGATGCTTTGCTTCGAAAACGAAGAAAAAAGATGCAAAAATAGATAGGGCCTTGAAGCCCTCCCATAAAGGAATTCCACTTTTTCGTCCAAATAAGGGAATCGTCAAATTAAAATTTTTTGTGAAATTTTTGGATCAATGTCATTCATGTTTCTCAAGAAATTGAGATTTTGAGGAGCCACGTCATGTATTTATCCGGGTAGCTTCATCTGCTCAAGGTTGAAACCCTCGCTCTTCTGGAAACCCTAAAGTACTTCACTTCACAAAAGCGAGAGAGCTTTCTTGCTGAGTCGGATTGGTTTGATCTGAATGAGCGCACTAGCGAGCTCGTATCGACTAAGTGGGAAGCCAAAGTGGTTATCGAAGAAAGCCGTGATCAGCTGTTGCGGTTTTCACATATCCAATTGGCCCATTGTCTAAGAGCGTCCAGTAGATAAAGTGTAGAAAAATAAAGAATTCTAAAAAATTTTCTGTGATTTCTCTCTTCCAGCTTACGTTTACAAGGCTATAAGTACATTTATATACAAAGAAAAGAATCAACCTTAATTGACCTACAAATCAGGGGATATACATAGAAATAGGAAATATACATAGAAAGAGTATAACACAATAAGAACTTTCCTATTTTGGCTCTAGAAGACAACTCACGCTAACACTCCCCCTCAAGCGGGTGAGAAGATGTCTTTGATACCTAGCTTGACAAGTGAGCTGTGAAAATCTCGACTCGACAAGGCCTTCGTAAGAACATCCGCCAACTGATCTTCAGATCTGACGAATGGAAACTTTATCACCTTAGCATCCAAGTTTTGCTTGACAAAATGCCTATCCACCTCAACATGCTTAGTACGGTCATGTTGAATTGGATTGTGAGAAATTTCAATCGCAGCTTTATTATCACAAAATAGTTTCATCTCGGACTCAGGTGGGAAACCAAATTCTGTCATCAACATTTTTAGCCATAATAGCTTGCATAGACCTTTAGCTACCCCTCGAAATTCTGCTTCAGCACTTGACAAGGCCACAACCTTCTGCTTCTTGCTCCTCCATGTTACCAAGTTTCCTCCCACAAATGTGAAATAGCCTGACATAGACCTCTTATTAGAGATACTACCTGCCCAATCCGCATCCGTAAATCTTTCTACCTCAAGGTGATCATTCTTTGCAAAGAACAACCCTTTTCCTGGAGCTGACTTCAAGTAGCGCAGAATCCGAACCACAGCATTCATATGTTCTTCACTCAGAGCATGCATAAATTGGCTCACAACCCCTATAGCATATGCAATATCAGGACAAGTGTATGACAAATACATTAGTCTCCCTACTAACCTTTGGTATCTATCCTTATTGGTAGGCATCTGATCAGGAAACTCTCCGAGTTTATGATTTTGAACTATAGGAGTGTCAGCAGACTTACATTCCATCATTCTAACCTCAGCTAATAAATCTAATACATACTTTCGCTGAGACAAGAAAATACCTTCCTTCGACCTGGCTACTTCAATTCCCAAAAAATATTTCAGGCCTCCCAAATTTTTCATCTCAAACTCATTGGCTAGCCGCCCTTGAAGGTTTGCAATTTCTTCAAGATCATCCCCTGTGATGATCATATCATCCACGTATATGATCAATGCTGTCACTTTGTCCTATCTATGCTTTAAGAATAACGTATGATCAGAATTACTTTGAGTGTATCCATACCTCTTCATCGTTGAGCTAAACCGACCAAACCACGCATGGGGTGATTGCTTTAACCCATATAATGATCGCTGAAGTTTGCACACCACATTTGACTGATCAGCACACGCATACCCAGGTGGGACTTCCATGCAGATTTCTTCCTCTAGATCTCCGTGAAGAAACGCGTTCTTCACATCAAATTGGTGCAAAGGCTAATCCAGGTTCGTAGCAAGTGACATCAAAACCCGTACGGTATTCAGCTTCACAACTGGAGAGAATGTTTCTTGGTAGTCCACACCATAGGTCTGGGTATATCCCTTTGCTACTAGTCGTGCCTTGTACCTCTCAACTAACCCATCTGCTTTGTATTTGACAGTGAAGACCCACTTGCACCCCACTACCTTCTTCCCCTTCGGCAACTCTACAAATCCCCAGGTCTTTTTTTTTTGCAAGGCTTCCATCTCCTCTTTCATTGCTTGAACCCACTTGGGATCCCTCAGGGCTTCTTGTACTCCACTAGGAACTTGAATTGCGGAGACATTGGCCACAAACACTTTCAAGTGTTACGACAATCTCCTTGTCGAAACATAATTGGTAATAGGGTACTTTGACCTTCGTTCCTCCACATCTGGTGAGTACCTATTAGGAGCCTTGCCTCGATTGTGTCTGTCGGGCAATTTATAACCAACAACCTCATCAGTATCAACAAGAGAATTATGTGTGATAGGAGAGCTTACCTCAGGAGAATGATCGGGTACTAAAGAGGGGATATTTTGAGGAAGAGAGGACTGCTCTTGAGGTTGTTCTTGTGTCTCTTGTAACAAAATAGTTTGCTGGTCATCTTCATTAAGAAGTTGCTGTCGTGAGTCAGATGCATCGCTAATCCCTACCATCAAGCCACCTTCCCACCAATTTACCCTTTCACCATGGATCTCCCCTTGAAAGGTACAATTGGTGGCACGAAAGAAGAGTTCAGATTCAACAAATGTAACGTCCATGGTCACATGAGTTTTCTTTGTGTCCGGATTGTAGCAGCGATATCCCTTCTAGTGGGTTCCATAGCCAAGAAAAACACACTTGACAACACATGGGTCGAGCTTTGTTCGCTGATTTTTATGCAGATGGACGTAAGCCACACACCCAAACACCTTGGGAGGTAAAGTCAAGACTGAAAGAAGTGAGACATACGTCGAAAGAGCGTGAAGCAGGGTCTGGAATGCCAATACGCGGGAGGGCATGCAGTTCATTAGATGCACGGCAGTAACCACAGCCGCATCCTAAAACCGATTCGGAACCTGCCCACCCACTAGGAGTGCCCTCGCTGTCTCCAGGATATGGCGATTTTTCCGTTCGGCAACACCATTTTGCTGGGGTGTCTGAGTGCAAGAGGTCTCGTGAATTAATCCATAGCCTTGAAAATAACCTGTGAGGTGTTGGTTAATATATTCGCCGCCGTTGTCGCTGCAAAGGATACAGATTTGAGCTCCAAATTGAGTCATGACCATGCGGTGAAATACACGAAAGATTGTCCCTACTTCATCTTTATGTTTCATTAAATATAACCAGGTCATCCTTGTACAGTCATCCACAAAAGTTACAAACCAACAAATGTCAGACATAGTAATAATTGGTGAAGCACCCCACACATCCGAATGTATTAATGAAAAAGGAGTTGGGCTCTTTTTAAAACTCAATAGAAAAGAAGCACGATGGCTCTTCGCCAAGATGCAGGTCTCACAATGAAATTCAGAATCTGATAAACTACTGAACAAATTTGGAAATAATTTCTTTAAATACCCAAAAGAAGGGTGTCCTAAGCGACAGTGCCATAGCCAAATTTCTTTCTCCTTAGCAGTAGACTGACCGCGGGTGTAATATTCTCGGCTTTCAGTGAAGTCATCAACAAAGTACAGTCCCTCCCTCTTAGTACCACGTCCAATAATCTCCTTCGTGAGGATATCCTGAAATAAACAAAAGGAGGGATACATAATTACGCTGCAATTCAATTCAGCAGTGATTTGTCCAATAGAGAGCAGTCGGTTAGATAAAGATAGCACTAGCAAAGTATGAGATAATGATAAAGATAGGGAAAGTTCAACACTGCCAGCCCCCAACACAGGAAAACGATGACCATTGGCATTATATATATGTTGTCTCCTCGGAGCGGTGTGGCGCAAAAGATCATCAAGATGGGGTGTCATATGATCAGTAGCGCCTGAATCAACAATCCACCCATCTTTACCTCCCGCTTGAGAAGTATTGACAAGCACAAACCCATTGTTACCTGTAAGATCGGAATCAAGTGCAGCGGTGGAGTCTACCTGTGATACCAAAGATAACGACGAATCACCTATGGCCAAGGAAGCTTGTCCTCTACCCGTTGGATTGTCAGCCTTCTTTTTTGCCTGCAATTCTTTCCACCACTCAGGATAGCCATGCAACTTGAAACATGTCTCCTTTGTATGTCGAGAATTCCCGCAGTGAGTGCAACCCCCTGCTGCTAGCGGTTACGACTTAGCTCTCGGACCAGAGCTCGAGCGCCCTCCCCCAGGCAGAGTAGAACCAAGAACCATTTGTAAAGTAGCATGTCCGGAGCCGAATTCTGGAAATTTTGAGCCTGTTTTGCTGCCACGCGGCACCATAGTAGTAGCAGTGGGAGTCTGTGGCTGTGCCATCATAACGGCGTGGCGCACATCTTCTCTTCTTGCTCGTGCGTAGGCTTGTTCAACCATAAGAAATGGCTGCATCTGCAATACATCAGCCTAACCTTGTCGAGGCGATCATCCAGGCCATCCAAGAATAAATAAACACGATCTTCCTGAACTAAAGTGTTGTATATGTCAATATCATGAGCGCAGGTCGTAGGATTAGGCCGGCGAAAATCAATTTCTCGCCAAAGTCTTTGCAGGTCATTATAATATTTTTCAATGGGTCTGCCTGCCTACTTCAACTGGGTCAGTCGTTGCTTTAAATCATACACCTGGGAGACGTTGGCGCCATCAAAGAATGTTGTAGCCACCGCATCCCAAACCACTTTTGCGGTGGGGTATCGGATGAAGTTGCCAATCAGTGTAGGATCCATGGAATTGATAAGCCAGCCATTCACAGTTGAATCGTTAGTCTTCCACTTCCGGAGGCCGAGATCATTCGAAGAGGGTTGGGGAAGAACCCCAGTAATATATCCCAACTTGTTTTTGCCAGAGATGTACATCTTGACAACTTGGGACCAAAGACCATAGTTGCTTCCTTCTAACTTGACAGCAATCGGGGGAGCCGGAGTCTCAACATGAGATTGTGGGACATGTTGGGATAGGACCCGGGTCAAACGCTCAATAAGAGCATCAGTATTCGAAGTTCCCTCTTGTGCTACCAAGGGAAGAACATCGCCAGTCGGGTTTGTGTCTGCCATAGGGTGATGCAGCACGGTTGCGGCGATCTTCAAGAAATCTGGTTGGAGCAGCAACGAAGGTCGCGGCAATGGAGTCTGATTGATCGAATTGAGTATAGAGTCCCTTGATCGATGGCTCTGATACCATGTAGAAAAATAAAGAATTCTAAAAAAATTTCTGTGATTTCTCTCTTCTAGCTTACGTTTACAAGGCTATAAGTACATTTATATAAAACAATAAGAACTTTCATATTTTAGCTTTCCTATTTTGGCTCTAGAAGACAGCTCACGCTAACATAAAGTACAAAGAAAAATAAGCCCGTCACGAAACTGGGTAGCCTACTCCATATAAGTCCTATGAAATTTATTTCATCTCGTCCAATAAATCCAGACCGATATACTCATCAACTATAATTTAACGGAAAACTAATTAAAGATAAATTTATCACAAGTGTATCAATTTTGGAATTTTGATGATCAAAATATTAGTTTGTAGTAAATTTATTATAGGTGTAATGATTTAGGATTTTTCGTGATATTAACTTTTTTTTTTAAGAGAAGACAAACCCATAAACGAACCGGCGTTTGGTGAATCCGGTCGAACCGAACCGGGCGACTCCGATCTAATCTCGCCTTGACTCAGAAACTGCACCCACTCCGTCGAAGCATCATCTTCTTGGCGAACTAGGGGAGTGAAGCAGAGGTAATGCCTCCTCCAAATCCAATCATTCGTTAATCCGATTGCAACCCTTTTCGATTCGCATCGCGGTGATCGCTGTGTTTAGGTTCCTGCTCTTTCGTTTCTGTTGATTGATTGTTTATCCGAGCTTTTGGTGCGAGATCTTTCGAAGTTGTGGTGACCCAACGGGAGTCACGATTGGTAGAGCTAAATATTGGGGATTGGGATTGGTTTATCGTGATGCTTGATGGGTTTTTTTTCCGATTGGTGAATCGTGGAAGTTTCATATTGCAAGATCAAAACTTTGAATTCGCGGGTTTCGCTTATGATTCGTGGGATTTGAGCTCCAAAATCGGAATTACTCGCTGCTCACTAGGTTTGTCTCCTGCTTTTGTTTAGGAGATTGGACAACAGAGATGGCTTCGTCGCTTCCCTCTGATCACAAAGCCAAAATCATCGATGGAAAAGCCATTGCTCAGACCATTCGATCAGAAATTGCCTCTGAAGTTAGCCACCTTTCTCAGAAGTATGGCAAGGTCTCTCTCTCTCTCTCTCTGCGTGTATGAGTCGGCATGTGTGCGCGTGGGCGAGCCGGGTGGCATGGATGTGTGTGATTAGCTGCTCTTATATTATCTGGAAAAGTTGTTCCAGTATGGCAAGGTTTACGTTGCTAATTTGAATCTTGTTATGTCTCGTTTATGTTAAGTTGATATGGAACTGTTTGTTACTGTTTTTGATGGTATGCTCAAGTTCAGAGCTTTCCTCTCATATTTCTGGTGGACAACAATGCATAAATAAACGCCAGATGCATTTGTGCTTGATTAATATGGAGAGCAAAGTTCCTTCTTCCTTGAGAAAAGCAGTTTAGTCAGAAGGAATGTTTATTTACAACTCAGCTGGCCACACCTAATACTTTATTGCACCAGGCCGTACAAGTGTACTCCTTTGGTGCTCTGTCTGCATGCAGTTCTGAAAGTGAGAAGGGTTCGCATGATTTATTTGTCCCATCTACTAGTTGCTGCAAATGCGTTCCTATTACAGGATGCCTATGCAGAAACTCATATGATCTGTACATTGTTAATGAAAGAGGCCTCCTGTATATTTCTGGATTTAACAGAATGCGATGATTGCCTTCTCATCAAAGTACCAATACTGAAATTTAGGAACAACATCTAATGCAGCCTGTCATAGTATTACTCAGCATTGGGGTTTAACTTGCTGCTGAAGTAGATGTTAGGAATCTTTGCAGTTCCATGTTTCGTGATTGTCCAATTCGTGATCTATCACTACTAGTTACATTGGACTATGTATATTGTACATCTTCGAGAGCTTCCACTTGGCTTATTCTCTTGGTCAATTTTTTTACTTTCAATTGATTAGACATTTGGCTTGTGATCACCACCTTGCAATGAACATAGGTTCCTGGACTTGCTGTGGTGATAGTTGGTACCAGGAAGGATTCGCAAAGCTATGTAAGCATGAAGAGAAAGGCTTGTGCTGAAGTTGGTATCACGTCATTCGATGTAGATTTGCCTGAGCAAGTATCCGAGGCTGAATTGATTGACAAGGTCTACGAGTTAAATGCAAACCCTGATGTACATGGTTGGTCAGTTGATTGTTTTTAAATTTGTTACCTATTGTTATCGCTGTGTTTATTCTATCATCAGTTCGAAAACACTGGTTTAGATGCCCATTTCACATTATTAACCTTTCTTATGATAGCGCTGCTTTACCTGTGCAAAGTTTAGAAAGTCAACTTTTAGACTGGGTTAGATATACGTTCATATGCCTGCAAAAGAAAATTTTATTTTGGAGAATAACATGTAATTTGTAGGCTTCAAAGATGGCAAAAGGCCCCTGATATGAAAAGTTCCAATTTTTGGAGTCACATATCGGAAAGATACGTGTGCCATCTCCAGCTATGGTCTGATTTTTTCAAACCTGTAGCATAAGTTGTGTTAAAGGTTAACGGTGCTGCATTGGAAACATGAAAAAGTGGACCTTGTTGCATAGACTATCCTTTCTAAGCCTACTGATTGCAAAGGCTCAAGTTCCTAAGGCTCTGATCCTCTCCTCACCTTGTGTCTAATCTGCTGCTTTGGCAGGTATACTGGTTCAGCTTCCTTTGCCAAAGCATATAAATGAAGAGAAAGTCTTGAGTGCGATCAGCATCGAGAAAGATGTTGATGGCTTTCATCCTCTAAACATTGGAAAGTTGGCCATGAAAGGCAGAGAACCTTTGTTTCTTCCGTGCACACCCAAGGCAATGATGTTCATGCTTCTTAATTATCATGTTCATACTTCCAGTCTATCTTATTTACTTCCTTCAAGAAGGAAGCAGGATATTCAAGAACTACTACACTAATTGCTCAAGTGTAATTTCTCTAGGGATGCCTCGAACTCCTCTCACGTAGTGGAATAAGTACGAAGGGAAAGAAGGCCGTTGTGGTTGGACGAAGTAACATAGTTGGGTTACCAGTATCCTTGTTGCTTCTGAAGGCGGATGCCACTGTTACTGTAGTCCATTCGCACACTCACGATCCGGAATCTATTATTCGTGAAGCAGACATAATTATTGCTGCAGCTGGACAAGCAATGATGGTATGCAGACTCTCCAGACATTTTATGGTCCTGTCTCTACGAATTAAGGACCTTGTTTTGCGACCTAATTATACCTCTTGAATAGAACAGAGACTTTTGTTTTTGATCTCTGTTAAAGGCTAAATGATCTTAGCTCTTTCTCTTTCTCCTGAGTTGATAAACCTTTCACTGGTAATTGATTATTTCTGTGACCTATATCTCCCTGCACAAATGTGACACTCTTTTTGTGCATTCAAAATTCAGATCAAGGGTAGCTGGATCAAACCGGGTGCTGCAGTCATTGATGTAGGAACTAACGCTGTTGATGATCCCAGTAAGAAAACAGGCTACAGGTTAGTTGGAGATGTGCATTTCGGGGAAGCTAGCAAGGTAGCTGGATACATAACACCCGTTCCAGGTGGTGTGGGCCCAATGACTGTCGCAATGCTATTGAAGAATACCCTCGAGGGTGCTAAGCGCGTGATTGAGAAATGAAGATCTAGTGCTCAAAATGGTACGACACTGGGCAGATCTATAAATTTTGTGTAATGCTGTTTCCAAACTAGTAGATTTTTGTTTGTTGCCACAAAAATCATGCTGTACTTTGTTTTCCCCAGTAACATCATAAACCCAATCTTCATATTGGTGGTCCTTAAAGAGCGACTAATAATGCCATAAACCTAGTTTGTGCGAACAGTATAACCCCCCATCTTTTATTAAGTAGGGAGAATTGACAGCACAAGATTGCAGCACTTGCTCCGATCGATTATTGTCCTCTAATGTCCTTGCTTCTTTAGGTACTCAAGGAATTCTTCACAGTTAATCACGAGAAGGCATTGTAGTTCGCTCAAGCATTGCTTTCATCAATCGAAGCATTGTAACCCTCGAGTTATAGGGAAAATCGGTTGTCAGTTTATTGTTACTTGTGAAGCATATGTATTCCTTGGAATGACAGGGAAGATTTCATCTCTTTACCTAACTCTATGCATCGTCAATTTGTCTCACCGTTTAGTTATGCTGCTTCTTCATTGTGAAGTTTCTTAGAAGAATTTGGCTATTGCTTCATCCTTAAGTTGTCATGCTATAATCTTACCCTCCTTTTTAATTGCTATTTGTGGTTAGAACTTAGATGGTTTGGGACCATCGTCAGATGCATCTACTATTCAACATCTGTCAAAAATGTTTTACCATTCTTATTTTTGTTAAGACGGGGTTCACCTACCTTAACGAAACACATTCCGACTGGAGCCCGCTCCATGTCGCGCCCACCAGAGAGAGAGAGAGAGAGAGTACTTTTGGTGAATGTGTAAAAGGACAACCTTATCAAATACATGTAATGAGCAAATGCCCTTTCAACCCTCATGGGATTAGCTAAACGGCTAAGCGCTTGATTCGAATTGGGTAGATCTCCAAGTCCAATCTGAACGTCTTTTATGAAGGTCACCTTGTGGAGCGGGCGTTGTCTGATATATACGTGAGCATGACATTTGAATGAGTCAGGAAGGATTGTCACGTTATTTGGAGATAAAACTAAAGGAGCAAATGTCCTCATTTCAAATAACCTCGTGCCTCTACTACAATTAAGGATAGTTTTGAAAGGAAAAAACTAGTTTTGGTATTCAGCCAAATACTGAAAGCCCAATGCTAGTAGAGACCGGCAATGGGCTTTTAACTTTCTCAAGGCTAACATTTGACTGAAAGCCTTTTGGAAAGGCTTACCAAACATCTCAACATTTTTTTAAGGGGCTTTGGAGACCGAAAGCCTCTTGAGAAAGTTGTACTAAACGCACTCTTAGAAAGCTCCACCTAATAAACTTTCCACAACGTATAGCATGGCCTATTCGGTAGACGATGGTACAAATGAATTAAGACTACCAAAGATTGCTACGAAAAGATAGTGCCAAAATAAGCTTTGGGCTTAGCATTGCTTCCTTTGGTTGATAGTCAAAGATTCCATTTTACAATCGAGTTATCTAGCTTTTAAGGGCGCGAATGATAATTAATCTATTTCAGAAATCAATTTCTCGCCAGAAATAGATTTTTCTATTTCTATTCCATGAACGAGTTTTTGAGCCAAAATTTGCGTTTAATAACCACACAAAATTTCTCCCTCCCGAGTAGCCGACGAGCGAGAGGCGGCGGATGATGGGCGGTGGTGGGAGGCGACCGGCAACGGGAGGCCGACAATGGCTAGAGGTGGCTAGCGTTGGGCGGCGGACGACGATGGGAGGCGGTCGGCAGCGAAGGACAACAACGGGAGGCGAGCGGCGGGAGAGGTGGCCGACATTGGGTGGCGGAGGAGGACGACGGCCGGCGGCGAAGGAGGATGGCGACGGGAGGCGGCCAGCGGTGGAGGATGACAACAGGAGGCAGCCGGCAGGTGGGTAGCAGTGGGAGGTGGGCGATGTTGGGCGGCGACGGAAGGCTAGCGGCAGTGGGAGGTGGTCGGTGTTGGGCGGTGGCGGGAGGCGACAGAGGATGGCTAGAGGCGGCGACCGACGGTGGGAGACGGCCAACATTGGGCGGCGAAGGAAGGCAAACGGCGAGAGGTGGCCGACAGCGAAGGATGGCGGTGAAACGGCGACAAACAACGGTCGGCAGGCGGCGGAGGACGATGGCCGGTGACAGAAGGAGGCGACCGGCGGCGACTGTGGGGCTGCGGGTGGGTGGCCAATTAGTAGTGAGGGCAAATGATGAGAAGACTTTTTATTTCTCATTTCTGTTCCAGAAATAGAAAAGTAAAAAAATTTTACTTCTGATTTTTGTTCCAAACCTATTTCTAGAGTAGAAATTTGTTCCAGAAATAAAAAAATGAAATTACGTTACCAAACGGATTTCTATTCCAAACCTGTTCCTGGAAACAGAAAAATAGAAAAACAGATAAACTGAATGATTATCATGCACGCCCTAAGTCTTCAAACTTTCATAAAATGTCCAATCAGGCCCTTCCATTAAAAGTTCGATAAATTCCTATATGTGCTGTCGATGCAAACCGCTTGATGACACTATGTTGGAGGATTCCTTTCAAGTTGAACGGATCGAGTTGACAAGATAAACTTGATTTGGACATGTTTTTCTAAAACTTTTAAGGTTCTATTGTGCAAACAAAAGAAAATTAAGGACCAAATTGGATGCCATGCACAAATTTTAGAATGCATGTGGTAACTATCCAATTTGTCAATTTTTTCCTCCAATTTGTCAATTATGACAAAAGGTTTTATGTACTAGTAGGCGCTATTTCCTTTCTCTTTTTGGGCTAAAACACACGGTCTTTTTTTGTTAATCGATCAAATTAGCTTCCTTCCAGCTTTATTAAGCATGTATTAATAATTTACTGACACTATTTCTAAGCAAATGAATGATCCATGAGTTATTACTTTCTTATCTCAGTTTAATTCAAAGTTTTTCTTTTTATGCTTTCTTGAACCCTGTCTTGAAGAGAGCAATTTATTTTTTCCTTCAAAAGAGTAAAAAACTAATACCCGAATGTGCATTCAGTTAGCAGCTTAATTCAAGATTTTATTTGTTTGGTCCTTCCAATCTTTAGACATAAAAATTAGAAAAGAGAAAGATCAAGACTAAACTTTTTTATTTTATTGTTTAATTACGAAGAAAATTATCAATGTTGCTTGTGAAATATGTTGTCAATATTATTTTTTATGAATAAATATAAGTTTGAATGCAAAGAAATTATCATTAGATTTGAACTTCCATCGAAACAACCTAAAAAAGAATAAATGAACGATTTTCTAACAACTCAAATTAACAACAATATTATCTTCGACAAATTAATGAACTCTTGATTGCCAAAACGAAAACTTGTGTTTCAACTTGGAGACATGGTTTTACCGAAAGTTAAAGACATCTTTTTACCTTTACCGAATCAAAAGGACACTGTAAATAATTATGAATATCGAACCAAATCTTGTTATCAAAGGGTAATTTAATTAGTTCACATAAAAACGATGTGTTTCAGTCCAAAAGGTGCGAAAATAGCGTCTCCTTTAACAGAAGAAGAAAGAAATGGAGAGAGAGAGAGAGAGTTTATGAATTTTTCATTAGTTTGTCTTACCTGATTATTTAGATTTGCAACAGTTCATGAGGGCTCATCTAATTTTCACCAAAGCTCATCTAATTTGGATCTTTATACATAATAAATGTAACTTCGAGAGAAGGGAATGAGTTGCAATTATACTTTGAAAACGCAACCGCAAGCAAAGGTCAAGGCCAAGAAGTTTATTTTGAGTTCTTGTTCAGTTCGTGATTGAATGAGCGTCCACGTCGATAAGTACCTTAATTTCAACGAGCTCTCAATTACTAACAACTTTTTTCAAAGAATCTAGATCGTCCCTCATGCAACTATATCAAATTGACTTTCGAAGCGTTTACATCTTGGTCCGGGTTAGCCAGTCCAACACTTAACCCAAGGATTAACCCGCACAGTTAACGACCAAATTGGATGTCATGCACAAATTTTAGAACGCATGTGGTAAATATCTAATTTGTCAATTTTTTTCTCCAATTTGTCAATTATGACAAAAAGGTTTTATGTACTAGTAGGCGCCATTTCCTCGCTCTTTTTGGGGTAAAACACACGGTCTTTTTTTGTTAATCGATCAAATTAGCTTCCTTCCAACTTTATTAAGCATGTATTAATAATTTACTGACACTATTTCTAAGCAAATGAATGAACCATGAGTTATTACTTTCTTATCTCAGTTTAATTCAAAGTTTTTCTTTTTATTCATTCTTGAACCCTGTCTTGAAGAGAGCAATTTATTTTTTCCTTCAAAAGAGTAAAAAACTAATACCCGAATGTGCATTCAGTTAGCAACTTAATTCAAGATTTTATTTGTTTGGTCCTTCCAATCTTTAGACATAAAAACTAGAAAAGATAAAGAAAATAAAAAAGAAAGAGAAAGAGAAAGATCAAGACTAAACTTTTTTATTTTATTGTTTAATTACGAAGAAAATTATCAATGTTTTTTTTTGCTAGAAAGAAAATTATCAATGTTGCTTGTGAAATATGTTGTCAATATTATTTTTTATGAATAAATATAAATTTGAATGCAAAGAAATTATCATTAGATTTGAACTTCCATCGAAACAACCTAAAAAAGAATAAATGAACGATTTTCTAACAACTCAAATTAACAACATTATTATCTTCGGCAAATTAATAAACTCTTGATTGCCAAAAGGAAAACTTGTGTTTCAACTTGGAGACATGGTTTTACCGAAAGTTGAAGACATCCTTTTATCTTTACCGAATCAAAAGGACACTGTAAATAATTATGAATATCGAACCAAATCTTGTTATCAAAGGGTAATTTAATTAGTTCACATGAAAACAATGTGTTTCGGTCCAAAAGGTGCGAAAATAGCATCTCCTTTAACAGAAGAAAGAAATGCAGAGAGAGAGAGATAATTTATGAATTTTTCATAAGTTCATCTAATTACCTGATTATTTCGATTTGTAACAGTTCGTCATCTAATTTTCACCAAAGCTCATCTAATTTGGGTCTTTATACATAATAAATGTAACTTCGAGAGAAAGGAATGAGTTGCAATTATACTTTGAAAACGCAACCGCAAGAAAAGGTCAAGGCCAAGAAGTTTATTTTGAGTTCTTGTTCAGTTCGTGATTGAATGAGTGTCCACGTCGATAAGTACCTTAATTTCAACGAGCTCTCAATTACTAACAACTTTTTTCAAAGAATCTAGAACGTCCCTCATCCAACTATATCAAATTGACTTTCCAAGCGTTTGCATCTTGGTCCGGATTGACCAGTCCAACACTTAACCCAAGGACTAATTCGCACAGTTAATGACCAAATTGAATGTCATGCACAAATTTTAGAACGCATGTGGTAAATATCCAATTTGTCAAATTTTTTTGTCCAATTTGTCAATTATGACAAAAAGGTTTTATGTACTAGTAGGCGCCATTTCCTCGCTCTTTTTGGGGTAAAACACACGGTCTTTTTTTGTTAATCGATCAAATTAGCTTCCTTCCAACTTTATTAAGCATGTATTAATAATTTACTGACACTATTTCTAAGCAAATGAATGATCCATGAGTTATTACTTTCTTATCTCAGTTTAATTCAAAGTTTTTCTTTATATTCTTTCTTGAACCCTGTCTTGAAGAGAGAAATTTATTTTCTCCTTCAAAAGAGTAAAAAACTAATACCCGAATGTGCATTCAGTTAGCAACTTAATTCAAGATTTTATTTGTTTGGTCCTTCCAATCTTTAGACATAAAAACTAGAAAAGATAAAGAAAATAAAAAAGAAAGAGAAAGAGAAAGAGAAAGATCAAGACTAAACGAGCTCTTAATTTCAAAGAATCTAGAACGTCCCTCGTGCAACTATATCAAATTGACTTTCCAAGCATTTACATCTTGGTCCGGATTGGCCAGTCCAACACCTAACATAAGGACCAAACCGTACAGTGTTGATCTCCAATTTTTGGTACCGAGGACCGACCCTGTTGAGCCTAAGATCAAGGACCGAATCGACCCTATGGCCGAGACCAACTGATTATCTTTCTATTTCATTTTTGTATTCCTTGTAATGACAGACATACTATTTCAAATTATATATCTATCGACAATGCAATATTGAGCAACCAAATTATGAATACCGGTACATATCAAACATAAATATAAGATAAGGCAACAACATAAATTTCATACTTGTTAAAAACAACAAACCATGAAAATGAAAACGCGAAATACAATTAAACCATAAAAAGTTCAAAATACGTAATATAAATCATGAATTATACAACTTCATATTTTGTCCATTCTTAAATGATCGCTTCAACTTCCGAACACCTGAAAATAAAACAAACAACACATATAACTAATACTTAACAAGCTATGTTTGTTCAGCTGAGCTGCGCTCATGAGGCAAGTGGCTAGTCGAGCAGCGAAGCGAGCGAGGCGAGAGGCCGAGGTGGGCGAGCAAGGCCAAGGCGAGCGACCAGAGCGAGGTGAGCAAAGAGGGTTTCTATTTTTTTTGGTCGAATTAGGCTGGGTTTCTTTCTACTTTCTAACTAACACGGCAAACTAAATTGCGTAAAAAAGAAGAGAACAAAGGAGGAGGTTGTAGGGTTTAGAGTAGACAAAAACATATAATATATAATAGCTAATAAATATATAATATATACAAGATTGGTTCGGGTTGGACTAACCCTAAACTTTCAAGACTGAGAAACAATTGCACAGTGAAGGGTCCGGTGGTCCTAGGAACAAGACCGACCCAATCCCTCTCGGAATCAGATCAAGACCGGTTGGGTTAGCCCAATCTAAGTATGCTTGCCCCTATTGTGCTCTCTCACCACTTCACTATATAAACAGCTTATGTGATCTAATTCCATGCGTGCATGATTTCCACTTTCCACACGGTATAATAAAGACATCTCACCAAAATGAGAAACCCATCTCCTTTCTCCTCCTTCTTCTTCCTTCTGCTTCTTTCTCACAAGGTCTGGTGTGATTCCCGTTGCAAGCCCATTGTAGCCAGCGATGTCGACCGAGTCCAGTTCGCCATGAACTTGGAGTTCTTGGAGGCCGAGTTCTTCTTGTTCGGCTCGCTCGGCCAAGGGCTCGATAGCATCGCCCCGTACTTGGCCCAGGGCGGTCCGCCGCCGGTCGGGGGGGCAAAGGCCAACCTCGAACCCATCGCCCGTCGCATTACCGAAGAGTTCGGGTATCAAGAAGTCGGCCATCTCAGGTAACACAACTAATTTTTGACATCAGTATGTATGATGATTGTGATGAACGTTGATCGATTTGTGCAGGGCTATCTACACGAGGGTTGGTGGAATCCAAAGGCCTCTGTTGAATTTAAGCGCCCAGAATTTCGAAACGATATTTGATCTAGCCGTGGGTCACAAACTGCAACCTCCATTCAATCCTTACAGAAATACTGTGAACTTTCTCTTAGCATCCTATCTTATCCCCTACGTGGGCCTCGTAGGTTATGTGGGAACCATCCCATTCCTTGAAAGCTACAATTCCAAAAGCGTAAGCCGATTACTCTTTGACTCTCTCTTCAAATTTCGACCAACTTTAATGAGTTGTGGACCCTAAATAACGTGTCTTCATATAGCTAAAAGCTATTGCAGACTGTAGTGTCAAGTCAAATAATTTACTTCTCATTTCGACGCATGTATACAGTTGGTCGCGTCGCTGTTGGGCGTGGAGTCGGGCCAGGACGCGGTGCTGAGGACGCTGCTGTACGAACGCGCGGAGGAGAAGGTCGAGCCTTACGACATGACCGTGGCCGAATTCACCAGCCGTCTGTCGATGCTCAGGAACGAGCTCGCCATGTGCGGGCTGAAGGACGAGGGCATCATGGTGCCCAAGGAGCTCGGGGCCGAGAACCGGACCACGAGCAACGTGTTGTCGGCGGACACGTACTCGCTGTCGTACTCGCGCACCCCGCCGGAGATACTGAGGATAGTCTATGGCAGCGGCAGCGAATACAAGCCCGGTGGGTTCTACCCGGATGGAGGAAACGGGCGTATAGCTCGGAGTTACTTGAAGAATGATTAGGGAGGATATAAGGAATGCTAATAAAGAATAATGTAACATTGTCTTTGCTATACTCATTACGTCAGACAATGGGAAATAATTACCTCATCATATTTTACCAAGTCTATTTATTTGTGATAATCTTGTCATTGTCACTTCTAATCTCGTGCTTATTTGCCTTTCAAAACGATGCGTCTATCCTATAAACGAAGAATTATTAGGTGAGTGTGTGTCTTCTATATCAAAATCAAAGTGGAATTTACATAGTCTTAAGGAACCCCATTTTAAATAGTCCAAATTCTCTTTGTGCATATAGAACATTCGCTGATAATATTGTTACGGAGTATTAATTTCGAACAGTTTCTTCTGGTACGCGAAGAATTAATTTCGCACTTCACTATTTCAAAAATCAAATATCTTAACAAGAGGGACTTTGGAGAGTTATCTCGATATGTACCGATGTTGTCGAAAGGATATTTAACCGATTTTGACCGAGATTTGCAATGCTATAGATGTTTGAAAATTCAAAGACAAGTGCACGACCGGCAACTGATCAATATTTTAAGTTCATAAACTCGCAGTACCAAAAAAAAATAAAAACATGACATTAGTTGGAAAATTTTTAGAATTATAATGATCAATGATGTGAAGACGAAGTATAAATTTAAGGAAAAATTTCAAATAAGGGCCCGAAATGCTCTCGTTTTCTAAAAAATGAGCCTGAAATGGATCTTGTTATAAATAAGGGTCTGAAGTAGCCATATCAATCTTAAAAAGGACTTGATCTCATCCACTGATCAAAAGCATTTTTATCATTTTAATTTTTTTAAAAATTTCTTTCTTTTTTCTATTCTTTTTTCCCGT
The DNA here is from genome assembly GCF_021117445.2 of Syzygium oleosum. Taxonomy (NCBI): domain Eukaryota; kingdom Viridiplantae; phylum Streptophyta; class Magnoliopsida; order Myrtales; family Myrtaceae; genus Syzygium; species Syzygium oleosum. Next base: position 4,072,946 of record NW_026607493.1, on the reverse strand, counting down.
TTCTTTTATTTTTTCTCTATCGCCAACCGGCAAGGGCCGGCGAGGGTTGCCTCGCCAAGGCCTTCCCAGGCCGTCGAGCCCTCGCCCAGTGACCGGTGAGGGTCGCCGAGAAAAAGAAATGGGAAAAAAGGGAAAAAAAATAAACGACGAAAATGACCTTAACTAGCCGGTAAAGTCTGGCCTTACCCACTTCAGATTTTTATTTAAAACAAAATCCACTTCATACATTTACTTGAAATTTTATCTAAATTTAATTTCATATTTGAAAATAATTCCCAATTTCCATCATTTTTTGCGCATGTGCGCCTCTTTATCTCGAGAAAATATTCAGTGGTTGGTGCTCACCACGTCACCAGCCCACATGGCATAAATGAGCTTAGTTGGCTCCACTCGGAGAGTGACACATGTCCTCTGACATGGACACGGAAAGAAAATAAAAAATTAAAATCCGAAGCTTTGTCCTTCTTTTCCCTAGCCGGTCAGTAGACTGCAGAGTGGGTGAAAAAGGACAGAACAATAAACGATAACCCGCTTAAAACTCCCTCTCTTTTTTTCAATTTTCAAGAGCTTCTACCTTTTATACCTTCTCTCTCGCCTTTTACGTTTCTAAGACTCTCTCCCTTCTTTTCTTTTCTTTTCTTTTCAAGAGCTTCTTCACCTGCTCTCTCTCCTCTTTTGCGTTTTCATTTTACCATTGAAAGATGCAGAGGTGCTCTTTCACGCTTCCGATCACTCAGTACTTCGAGTGCTCCAAACAAGCTGGCTTGGTCCGCTCTTACTGCTCTTCTTCTTCTTCCGGTGAGTGTGGTCGTCCGCAGCCACATTTCATTTCTGGTTTGTCTGAAGAGAGACATCAACGTCGTCATCGTCATCCTAGTGCTACTCCTCTTAGTGTTCCTCCTCGAAAGGTTGGGTTGCCTTCGATTTTGTTGTAATATTCAAACATAGGTCATGTTACGAAGAGATCAGTAACCTTACCAATGGTGTGCCAGTGTTGATTTTCTTTTGTCAATGTAAAAATTGTTATAACGGGATCCGTCTGTATAGCAGGTAAGAGTGAGGGAAAAGTGACTTGCGCATGTCAAGGAGCCAAGAAAGCAATCTAGAACGTGCAACGGTGACGTCACAGAACCGTCAAAGGAACAGCGCTACGAGTAACTGGCTCGCAACAAGATCAACAAGACTATCAATAAGAAACAAAAAGATCGATTCATTTTTTTTTCTCTGTTCTCACACACTATCTTCCCCTCTCTCTTCTTGGCTTCTTGTGCTGGGGTGTGTGGTATAGAAATGAGTTTCCATCATTTGACTCGTGTTTTCTGTCTCTTTATCACCAGGTTCTGTGTTTTTTTCTTTTTTTGGGTCTAAAGTTTCTTTTCTGTTGTGTTCGGTGCAACAACTAAGGAGAATAATAACAAAAGGAGTGTGACAGATTTTGGTGTTTGGGAACTGGTATTACACAAACGAGCTCCCGATCACTCAGTACTTAGAGTGTTTTCATTTTACATGGTAAACTACATTTACTTACTCGATTATCAATCGCACTTGACATACTAAAAAGGATTGAAATGAGGAGACACTTGACTTGGTGACTATGGTTAGACTATCAATTTGATAATGGGAGTTTACCCTTAATTGACTTTAAAAAATAAAAGACTTTGTCTGAAGACTTTATGTTCTTTAATGTAATATTTCTTTCGTTTCTTTACCTGGGGGGGATTGATTTTGCAAAAGAATGATCGCAGAAGCATTAACAATGGCAGATGTGTAATGGGAGCCTAATTTCGTCGCAAATACAACGGATACCACAAGGTCACAGAATGTCCCAAAGTTTTGTTTTTTCCCAGGAAAGCACTTCATTGGTTGTTTTCACAGCATCGGACTTCTAGCTATAGTGAATCGATTCCCGTGACATGATAGCTTATGATCGATGGTTGCTAGTTTACTTTTCGCGCAATGGCCTTCACGAAAGGTCATCAGCAGCTTGGAACGCGTTGGCATTTTTGGGATGCATCAAACATGAGAATTGACAACTTTGATATCGTGATGTTCGACATCTTACTCAATGTCGCGGGCATTGTGTCAACATCCAAAACTGCTATGAGAAATTATCGTTTTCTTTGGATGCAATAGTTGCACGAGTGGATGTATGAACGGACGGTGCGGTGCAAATATGGGCTTGTAACCAAAGTGAAGCTCATGAGTTGCTGCGTAAGTTGGAAGAGAAGGAATTGCTGTTCGAATGAAACTACCTGCAGCTACAATAACAAGTCGTCCTGCTTCGAAGTTTGATCCCATTCAAGTTCAGAAATCTAACTTGGGAAAGTTCTCCCTAGTTGAACCAAACCAGATCGACAATTTCAATTTGACCTGAAACCAATTCGAACTGTTCCATGCTCGAGTGTCGACAGTAGCAAAATGAAGTCTGCTCGTTAGGCTATTCAACTCGACTATTTCGATCTCTTTGTTTCCTCAATTACTGAATTTCAAATTAACCATCGCTATCATCCAATTGTAAAGCTCCTAAATGAGTACATTAAGAATGACCACATGACTGGAGTGTAGCCATCTTGGAATCCAGAAATGTACTTCTGCGTCCTCAATCTATACTCGATGTATATATCAATTCTCTCCACAACTTTTCGGCAAAAAACAATACCATAATAAAAGAAACTATAAGTGTGAACGTTCTTGAGTTATCACTAGCACTGGGGACGATGAGCTTAGCTGAGCAAGCTGGAACAGACATCTTGAGATGAATCCCAGCGTCTTCTTCTGAACCAATGTGAGAAGGAAGGTGTCAAGGCATTCATCAAAGCCACAGTCTTCGTAAATAGATCAACCGTATAAATTGGAGGCGATTAACTAGGGAGCGAGAGAGAGACACTGAACCCCTTGGTGGTGCGAAGGAGGTCGGGAAATTTTGTAGAGGAGGAACACCAAGAGGAGCAGCACTAGAATGACGACGACGACATTGATGTCTCTCTTCAGAAAAATCAGAAATGACATGTGGCTGCTGACGACCACAGTCCCCGGAAGAAGAAGAAGAGGAGCAGTAAGAGCGGACCAAGCCAGCTTGTTTGGAGCACTCGAAGTACTGAGTGATCGGAAGTGTGAACATCTTTCAAAGGTAAAATGAAAACGCAAAAGAGGAGAGAGAGCGGGTGAAGAAGCTCTTGAAAAGAAAAGAAGGGAGAGAGTTTTAGAAACGTAAAAGGAGAGAGAAGGTACGGCAGGTAGAAGCTCCTGAAAATAAAAAAGAAGAGAGGGAGTTTTAAGCGGGTTATCATTTATTATTCTGTCCTTCTTCACCCAGTCTGCAGTCTACTAGCCGGCTAGGGAAAAGGAGGAGAAAACTTTGGATTTTAATTTTTTTATTTTCTTTCCATGTCCATGTCAAAGGACATGTCACTCTCCGAGTGGAGCCAACTAAGCTCATATATGCCATGTGGGCCGGTGACGTGGTGAGCAGCAACCACCGAATATTGAGAAAATATTAGGTGGTCCGGGACCGCCAAGCCAGCGTGGTCCCGGACCACTCATGAAGCGCCACGTGGACCACGTGGCGCTTGTGGGGCCGGCTGGCCCGGATGGAAATTTTGCACAAAAAAAAAATATTCATTATTTCTCCTTAGCCCTGCACGCTAGCCCCTCTCTCTCTCTCTCTCTCCTCTGCACGCATTTAATTCTTCTCTCTCTTCTCCTCCTTCGTTTTCGCATCGAAGAGGAAAACCCACCGCTCTTTCCTCTCTGGCTTTCAAATTTATTTTGAATCTCTGCGATTTCGCTCTCAAATTTCGCTCGGCTTCCTCGTTGCTCCGGCGATCTTTCGCTCCGTGGCGTTGTTGCTGCTCCGGCGATCTTTCGCTCTCTGCTCAATGCCATACCGTCGAGAAAGGCGCCAGCCGCAAGCAAGGTTCCCCTCTTCTCCTCTTCCCCCGCGCCTGGATTCTTCGTCGATCCATTTTTTTGTGTGCCCGCGTTGAGCGGTTTTGATTGGTCTTTTTCTTTTACTTTTCTCTTTGGCGGTGGTGGGTTCGGTACAAAATGGGTGGGGAGAGGGAGTCCCCTTCTGGTTTTTTGCCACCATTGTTACTGCAAATGAAAACAAACCCAAGCATGATGCTCTGTTCTAAAGGGGCTGCTAGTTAATTTGCTTCGTGCTCTCGTTTGAAGGTTTGAAGGGATGATGGCTCCGAGCCAAGGGCAAGCGGCATTGCTGACATTCTGCTCCTGCATTAGCCTCACTAGTGTTGCCCTTGTTCTTGCAAACTGTTCTGGACATTGGTAACAACTGGTTTTGGATCATTGCATTAAGCCCCTTAGCGTAAGTGAAGATTGTTTTTCGTTGAAGAGTCCAGTTTCTAGTGTTCCTCATTTCTGAAGAACAAAAATCATCTGTGAATATGCTGAACCCTTGATATGATATTTTGCAGTGGAGCACACTATTGGATGCGGGCATCGTGGAAGGAGCAAATTAAGGTAAAGATGATGGTGGCGGAAGATGCCTGGTTGGAGCAAGCATTTTGATGGCCATGTTGGACGGGGTGAGTATTACTGCGAGATTTTTTTTTTCCAGCTGCATCTTTTGTGTTAATGACAAGCAAAGCATGAATGTTTCAATTTCTTACTACTGTTAGAGATAGGTTGAATTTTGTGGTGAAATTTGTTTTGCCGTTAAAGGCCTTAGCGTAACAATCTCAACATTTTGGTTGAACGTTTCATCACTTGTCTTGTGAGGGTGGTGTTCTTGTTTCTAATATGCGCCTTTTGTTGGTGCCAGCCACAATCAAGCATTGCCTTTGTCAGACAAGGATCATGAAGAGAGGGCAAAAAGATGTGAATTTGTGTCTGAGCTATTATGATCCACCGTCATCGACGATAATTTATGAGTAGGTGCAGAATGGCGGGTGATCTGGAGCTTACGTGACCGAGAATCCGGCCCTACAATCTTTATGGTTGGCCTGGGGTGAATTTGTTGTTTGCTGATGTATTAAAATAGGAAGCAAGGGAATAGGGTGTATAAGCTAAAATGTAATTCTTTCCTTGTCGACTTCGGTTTTGACCCGAGGAAACAATGTTGTGCATAGCTTCTGTGTGATGCTTGGACCTCTCAAAAGTAACGATATTGAAGAACTTTTCTTTATGTCTGTGTACCATGTATTATTCATAAACATATCAAAGCACTATCGAAAAAGCAAGGAATATTGAGTGAGAATCGCTAAATTTTACTGTAGTTAGGACTTGGAAGTAATAGGAATGGAGTGGGGGTAGGATTTTCACGGCACTAGGCATTGCATTCAGCGTTGTTATATTCATTTAAGTGGAAAAATATCATCACAATGCTAGTCTCGCTTGATATCTTCCTCTGTTTCCAATGACCAAAATAAGACCAAATCACAGTGCATAGGAACGAGAACATTCCATGCCACAATTAAACTTCTGACTAGGTTCGAGTCCGAATTTACTCTCTGAGAAGTGAGTTAGCCACTCCTATGCAATTGAATTAGATGCACAAGAGAGAGGAGAACCGCCTAGGAAGAAAAAGGAAGTAGTATTGAGATTGATTAACCCACCTCTTCCAAAAATAGGACCCCTTCAACCAAAACATAAATATCATCAATGTAGTCACAGAAAAATGGATCCTCTTGGGACCACGAACAGTTATCAGTATGGACAAAAACCCCCCTACTTCTCATCTAAATCCCCTCAAAATTAACCATGGACGTGCAAAAAATGGCAGCCCATGTTTATCAATTCGTAAAGACCTAAACTTAACCAACGCAGTGGTAGTCTTATGTACATTATGTTTTGGGTTACATCTCTGACGAAAACATCAAAACATGTTGAGCAAACTCCACTCATCAGACTTGTCTGTCCAGTTGCCATTTTGTCTATGTGGGAATAAAAGGATGGCAGAGGGATTGTGTAGACCTCGCTCCTCCTGTGCTCAAGGCCACAAGCAACCAATACAGTATGAGTGGAACACCTCGCTATTTCCTTAAACTCACCATGACCTGTATCAACGATCATATCGATAAGTTCACATGCAAGGCACCTTGCGCACCAAGGAAAAAACAAATGCAATAAGCACTTGAAAGAAAGCATCATAAAGAGAACAAGCACGGGATTCTAGAGCATAAAATGTATAATAATAGGACCAAAAATCTAGTAGAACATATATAACTCGCATACCTAAATCAATTTCTCTCAAAAGGCTTTTGACCATTGATTGCAATTCCTCTTTTGCTCTATGAAAATGGCTATCTTCACATCCTGCATAAGGAGATGCAGCCCCATCAGAACCGAGGCTGGATCGGCTGCTGGACTGATGATGCTGGTCAGGAACTATAGTTGAGCTCATCCCTACACGTTCGTCCAAAAGTGCCTGGCCAGAACTACTGGGAGTTCTTCTGGACCACCATCACAAGCACTATGCGAAATTTCACCACTGTCTACCACCTGCATCCACCCTCGATTATGACTCCAGAATGATGCGTAACATACAAAATGGAATACCAGGAAAGTGCAGTCAAGTATCGTAAGAAATCAGTATTCAAGAGTCCCCGGTTCATGAGGAGGCACCGGACAAGACTCTAAAAGGATAAAAAAAAAGCATATTGAACCACGGCGACAAAAAAACGTTAGTGAAAGATCATTAAGCGAACCTGATCACCACGCATTCGAAGCGACTCAAAATCGGACCTTGGTTCAAACATTCTGTCAAACACATGGTGCGCAGTGGACGTTCGAGCAATTAAAAGCTTCGAACGCACACCGAGACTTGAAAGAGACCATCAAAACACACTTGTCCAGCGACATACAGCCATAACAAGTTCAAATTCAATCAACTCAGAATTAAATTTTTCCATCTTAAAAGGATTGAAAAAAGGGTCAAAGAAATCAAAACTTCCAACATATCTCAGTGTTCGATTGGGCACATTGGCAGAGATGTAGAACCAAGCAAACAATTAGAGTAATGCAAGTTTCATCATCCGTACCTGAATGAAGTGAAAATGGGATCCCCAGATCTCGGCCGCCCCAGCAGATTAATGGGCGAAGGAAAGCTGCGCCGGAGCAGAGACGGAGCGAGCGAAAGAGCAGCGAGCGAGCGAGCGACGTACCGAGCGCCGGATTTTTCGAGAGCGAGCGTGCGCTGGAGCAGAGACGGAGCGAGGACGAGGGACCCAAACCTTGGCTTCGTCGGAGAGGGGGGAGCAACGAGGAAGCCGAGCGAAATTTGAGAGCGAAATCGCAGAGATTCAAAATAAATTTGAAAGAGAGGAAAGAGCGGTGGGTTTTCCTCTTCGATGCGAAAACGAAGGAGGAGAAGAGAGAGAAGAATTAAATGCGTGCAGAGGAGAGAGAGAGAGAGAGAGGGGCTAGCGTGCAGGGCTAAGGAGAAATAATGAATATTTTTTTTTTGTGCAAAATTTCCATCCGGGCCAGCCGGCCCCACAAGCGCCACGTGGTCCACGTGGCGCTTCATGAGTGGTCCGGGACCACGCTGGCTTGGCGGTCCCGGACCACCTAATATTTTCTCCCGAATATTTTCTCCTTTATCTCGGAGCTCCACCTAAGCCCCGCGACAGAGACAGAGAGAGAGATGCTTCATCTTGCCTCCCGCCTGATGAAGTCTCTTTCTCTCTCTACAGCTCCGGCCACCGCCGCGCTCCAAGAACTCGCCTTTGCTCACTCCCCCGGTCTCCCTTTTCTCTCCCTTTCCGTCTTGCTCGTGACTTTTGTCATCCCTCTGTCGTGTCTGACTTATGCTGCATCTGTCCGTGCAATACATATGTTGGGTGTTGGCATCGAGCTGAGTGAAATGCTTGCTTTACTTTGCGAAGTTCTCCGAGCTGTAGTGCTGCTGTCCCCTCATCTTGGTTTTGTTAGACAGGTGTTGCGAAGGTGGTGCTTAAAAAGGGGAAGACCCAGTTGTTCAAGGATGGCAGTCCCATGGTGTACAGCGGCGCCGTCGACCGGATAATCGGTCGGCCGCCGCCAAGAACCGGGGATGTCGTGATGGTGGCTGATGGGACAGAGAAACCGATTGGGTGGGGCTTGTACAATTCGGTTTCCATGTTCTGTGTTAGGCTGATGCAGCTAGAAGAGGAAGCAACAGGGTGTGGTTACGACTTAACTCTACCAATGAGTTTTTTTCATTTTGCATTGGCATCTCCCCAGGTTGGCAATTTCTTGTAAGTGTTTAATCCGTGTGACAGGAATCCGTCATGTGCATTGAACATGGAGAAGTTGCTCGAGAAAAGAATCGAGGCAGCCATAGAGCTGCGCAAGAGTTTGGGGTTGCCTTCTGTCAATACGAATGCATATCGTCTGATCAACAGCGAAGGGGATAGGTATAGTCTAGATGAATTTTTTTATGAAAAGAGTAGTTTGCCATTATCATTACTGTGATCAAATCGTGCGCTGAGAAATCGATTGGCAATAAATTGGTTAAGACGAAGAAACTGATCGGGTTCATGTGGAACATTGCCAGTCGGCACTATGGCCAGAGGGAGTTTTATGCTAGCATAATCTCACAGGAATTTATCGCAGTCTCCAAGTGGTATTTGTGATAACTCATATTAGGCATACAGATGCGCAGCTAGTTGAGCATTTGTAAACACTACCATTAAATATTGTGAATAAACTTAGTGTTCTTTAAATCATCAAATACCCTCCCCTTCTGTCCTAATTTTGACTTGGGAGCATCCCTTTTCACATTTATCCTAATTTTTACTTGGACATATACTTGTTACTGTGTTTGTGTTCCTTAATGGGAGAAGTATTGTCTGCATCTAGGTTGTCGGGTTTGATCGTCGATGTCTTTGGAGATTTAGCTGTGGTTGCATCATCTGCTGCTTGGGTTGAGAAGTACAGGACAGAAATAGAGGCTTGCATTTGTAAAATCGGCGGCATAAATCACATAAGCTGGAGACCATCCGTCGAAATGTTAAAAGAGGAAGGACTGGATGTATCCAAATTGCGGGAGATGCAGCCTTCTACTTGTCCTAAAAGAACCAAGGTACAGAACAGTTGACGGACTTTCTGTTTATGTATACTAAGATTTGCTTAAGTGAAACTTTTATGTACCTATATATCTTGTTATCGATGAGTTCTTAGAACCGCGTGCTATCTATCCTCTATGTCACTGGAGGATCTAGGACTATGCCTCTTCCAATAGGGTGCAATTTCTTAGAGACGCTTAAAAATTTGGGAGGCTGCCTAAAAACTTGTTGGGCCTGAAAATGCTCTTAGGTTGGAAGAAATGAAGAATGGACCTTTTCTTGCACCTTTTGTCATAGCTGTAGGAGGTGTGTCTTGGAAAGTGCTCTAGAGGAAGGATGACTAGTGGCCAAAAGTGACCTGCTGGGTATATTTCCTTGCGCACTTTAACAAGAAGTTCTCTTTGCGCATAGTCATCTGATGTTTTCCTTTTTGATGGCTCATCTCAGGTTCTTGAGAATGGGATTGCTTATGTCGTCTCACTTGATGGCCAGAAGACAGGATTTTATGCTGATCAACGTGAAAACCGTCAGTTTATATCCACAGTATGTGATGGTCAGAGAGTTCTCGACCTATGCTGCTACAGTGGTGGATTTTCCCTAAATGCAGTTAGGGGAGGTGCTGTTGATGTTTTGGGTATGGCTTAACTGTGCATTCTTTTACTCTTTGTTCCTGACAATGCCACCACTACCCTTAATATATTGCGTCTGTGTGAAAATTGCGTGCAATTTGCTTGCTGTCCTTGGAACAAATATAAGTGATCCAGAGTCATCAAGAATTGGGTTGTTCATATAGCTGTACGAGTGATGAAAATTCACTTTATTAACTAGCAACATTTGCATTATAGTTTACTACGTCCAAATGCTTCCACAATCTATCGGTTTGGACCTTTGTCAAAGTACGTCGGCTGGAACAATATAAACCATTGTATTCATTTTGTGAGAACTTTGCATTGAGTCATTTAGAGGCTTAGCTGGTGGGGGAGAGAGAACTAGTCTTGTCAGGGTCAAGACCGAGGGCACACTTTGCGGACTAGTAGTGGTAGCTATCAGAAGAAGTTATTGGTCTCACATCCTCCATTGCTAGCGCCCTTGGGCAAACATCTGATAGATCAAGTGGTAGGAGATCAACTCATGGTGCTACTAACAGATTCTTCATTAGTAAGGAATAACGTCTAGGATTGCTGCTCATAAGGGGGTGAATAGTCCGGTGGGAATGAAAAGCAGACTTCATTAAAGTCAGTCTTCGTAGGGAAGGTGGATCTAATAAAGCTCAACGGAAAGCTTAGGATCCATCCTCCAACCCCGACTTGGGGGTAGTCAATGCGATGTGAGATGTAGTACAGGGCTGGGGAGTCCCTTGTTCCTACCTAACAAAGGAGGACAAGTTGCTTGTCATCTGTGCTGAGTACTCAGGAGACGAATTATCACACCTGCAAGTAGTAGCAGCCTTTTACATCAGTGCATGCAATTTTCCCCTTGTTGAATCATAAATAAGATGTCAGTGTAGCTGAAGTAGTCTGTGTAACTCTTTCTTTTGTCAATCTTAATTGGTAATCTGAGTTTCGGCTTGGTTTTTAGCAAAGGACTTCATTTGGAATCCTTGTGGACAATAAAGAGAGGATATAGAGATTCCATTGAAGTTCTATCATGTTTCTTTCTAACTGTAAAGATGTGACTTTGACTTAAGTATTTCCAAGGTTAATTAAAATTACAATGAGGATACCCTGGGGCTGACAAACTTTTACGGCTTGTTTAATATTATCCATATCATTTCAGGTATTGATACGTCGTTGCCTGCTTTGGAGCTTGCTCAAGAAAATATTGCTCTTAATAGATTGGATCCAGCCAGGATATCTTTTTTAAAAGAAGACGCAACTGTATTCATGAAGAGTGCTTTATTAAGAAATGAGTCATGGGATATAGTCATACTCGACCCTCCAAAGTTAGCTCCAAAGAGGAAGGTACTGATTTACTGTTCATTTTTAAATGTGAAATAGTTCTAGTAATCGTAGATGTCAATTGCATGCTTTTTTCAGCTGGCAGAAGGAACTTACTCTTTCACTGAGGTAATGACTTGTCAGAAGAAAAATTGAGTTGAAGGACTCTGGTCAACCTGGTCCTGTTCCATCTTGGTTCTGTGTCTTCTTTACCAATAACTTTCACAAGCATTACACTACTCTTCCAGGTTGTACTTATTAATGGTGGTTTTATACTTTCAATGCTTCCGATATAATCATTCATCGACAAGTTACAGATGCCCATAAATCTGGGTTCTGCGAACTATTAATCGGTCGATTTTATCATTGCTGCCACGAAAATTCGCTTTGAGAGGTTTGCGAACTTTTGCTTGTGAAAAGTTATGTCAGCTTCCATTCTTTGGTATTGCGAGGTGAGTGACTCATTGCTTAGTGTCATTTTTCAGGCTCTAAAAAGTGCATTTGGCATGTATAGAAATTTGAACTCACTGGCAATGAGATTGACGAAGAAAGGTGGACTACTTATGACTTGTTCATGTTCTGGAGCTATGACACAGAGTGGGATGTTCATAAAGACACTTCAGGCAAGCATATCACCAGTTCATGTTGTATCTAATATGTAATTACGTCCCTGTTGATTGTTCAAAATTTGTGTGGTGAATGTGGTGATCTAAAGCATTGGTAAAACTGTAGACCGTTAGAGATGTAGCTAGTCATGATAGGACCTCACCCAGCAAGTGTAGAGCTCTTATGATAAAGGACACTACTCTAGTAAGTAGGGGTGATCGGTTCCAGGGTGGGTAGGTTATAGACCCGTGGAGGTCTATAACCTACCATGTTAGAACTGGTTCCAGTTTTTGAAACCCAGAACTTATCCTATTTGCCCTGAAATTGACCTTGGAACCTATCCTGTTTTTCCAGTCTGGTTCCAAGGTCTACCCGAGAACTTGTTTTTCTTGTTCCATTTGTAGGTTTTATTTTTTACAGCAAAATAATATGAGCAACAAAAGTGTTCAAAGTAAAAGATGAATGAGGGCGAGTGAGCAAAGGCCAGTCAGGAACGAGTGAGGGCGAGCCACAAGTGAGCGCAAGGAGGAAAGTGAGTCGCTAGCGAGCGAGAGAGTCTTTGAAGTTTTGAGTGATGTTCAAGAGAACAGAGAAAAAGAAACAGATAGAGAAAAAGATGCCAAGAGAAAAATTAGGGTTTTTAGGTTTTATGAAAGCAGTTCCAACTTTGGTCTGGTCGGTCCGGTTCCCAAGTGGTTCTTCACTCGGAACCAGGAACCGGACCAGGTTTTAGGGCTGTCCAATCTGGTTCCCAGGTAGAACCGGTCCAGTTGCACAGCCCTCTACTAGTAAGAGGCAGCCGTACTAGGTGTTTAGGATTGAAATAAAAACCCAACTAAACCAGAAGATAAGGAAGCTTTTAACCAGAATAATGTTGACTGAACCAAGTTGAACTGGAAAAATAGAGCCAGAGAAAATGGGTGCTTAGATGCACCCTTTTTTCTACAGTTTTGAGAAATCTTTTGGCTATCCTAATCGGGCATGAGATCAACTGCTTTTCTTGCTGATCGGGCCCTGGCAAGCTGCATTTTGCTTGCCAACATGTGATGTCAATGCATACACCACATGGTTCGGAAGCTTTTCCTGTTTGACAGCCTAACATTCTTGAAGTTTTTTATTAGATCACTGTCTAAGATGTTAAGTTTATGTTTTTGATTGGTTTCTATGAAGTTCAGGGCGCAGCATCAGCAGCTGGGAGAAGAGCCACAATTCTGAGACAGAACGGAGCAGGATGTGATCACCCTATTGACCTGTCCTACCCCGAAGGCAAATACCTTTCCAATATTTTAGTAAGAGTACTTTGAAAAATCATAAACGGCATTTGCACATTGTATTAGATATCTGGCGCAATCTCTCCCCATCCATCTTGCTGCAAAGTTTTGGACTCGCTGGCACTTTCCCATTCACCAATCCAACCCCACACTTAAAGATGGCCAAGGCACTCTTATGATGCAGCGCTTTCTTCCTGCTTGAGTACACAGCATATGATCCCCTTTAGCTTCTATATTTAACTAGTCCTTGCTCAAGAAATAGCTCTGGCAAGAAATGACAATATTCGACACTGAAAGCTATAGCCTAAGGTAAACAATCTCCTGAGCAGAGAGATTTGATGGCAATCGAGATTCTTTTACCCCCATAGTGGTCCAAACTGGTTGGCTACCGCAAGCTTCTTTCCGCCATTGAAATTGTCACATGTGCCGTGTCAACTGCTGTTGCTGTTTCGACGCAAGAACTGGTTGTCCCCTGTATTAGAATGGACTCCACACATTAGGAGGATATGGAATTTGAGTCCTATGACACCATATGGATTTGATAGCTTATACCGGGTGAAGATGTACATGTATCAAGAAAAAATAGCACGACTAAAGCTTGCTAAAATTTGCTATTTCAGAAGTGATGAATGAGAGATTGTCTTGATGTTGCATTTTACGGCTACTTGATTGACCGTGCAAAAGGGGTTGGCCCCTGCACTCGTAGAACCTAAAAAGAGGTCCATTTCTGAACTCTCCGCAAATGGTTCCACCCCCTTGAGACAAGAATCGAACCTCATCTCTGTCATGTCTAGAGGAGATTGTAGAAGTGGAGGGTGTCTGTCAAATTTTCACTTAAAGCGCAAAGATGTCCCATCTGTGATGCGAAACTGACCCTATTTTCTCTGCAAAATGTTTTCGATCTTCCGTCCAACCAAGTTTTCTTCAGTAAGCATAAAGCTCTGTTACTTGACATAGTTTGCCCAATGTCTTTCGGACTCACCATTACTAGAGCAGATCCTCCTTTATTATGTATTCTTGAATAGCCGTAGTCGTCCCACCTTTCACGATCCATCGATAATTTACTGCTCATTTCATGCTAATGGACATCTCGTCGATAGCACAGGTGTATTGACATTTGATGTTTTTTACAGGCCCAATAGTTTCTCGACTCCTAGTACCGTCAATGTGGAAAGACCCAGAACTTTCAGTAGAGATTCAGAACCTATCTAGAGGCAACGTTCTCGCGTCAGAATTTGTTGTAGCTAAATACGAAACGCCACCGATTTGCCTAAAGACCAAAACCCTTCATGAGATTGACTGCAATAGATACATGTACACCCTGATCAAACATGTACTTCCTTGTATCAAATAGGGCAATCTTTAAGAGAAAGAGATAGTTTCCTATGGCAAAGCAAACTTAATTAACTCCACTTTGACATCAGGATGATCCATTTTGACATCAACATGAGAGCATTGAGGTCCTACATTACTTCATGAATATTAAATTATTGATACATTGAGCATTTGGACTAACTGCATCACTAAGTCACATACTCTCAAGTTCCAACTCAATTTCAAGGTCTCCATGTTGGATCTCTAGGGCTGAAAAAAGAGGCCTTCACATTACCATCAAGCAATTCAATGGCAGCACTGGACTTTATGCACCTAGGAGTCTTGTACTGATTAATGGACCCTCCTTGGCTTATGAAAAAATCCATCAATAAATCGAACGTGCCGGGATTCACGACCCTAATTTCAAGTGGCCCAGCCGATCTGTCGTTGGAACGGCACCGCCTATAGACGTAGTCCAACTCTTCTTCCACGGCGATGCAACATTCCTCAAGCACGCGATCATCGAGCACCAGCTTGTTCGCCACTAAATTGTTGGGATGATGCTTGATTTCCCAGTAGAGGACATAGTGCCCCGGGACAGATGAAGTGTCCACGCGACTAGTGTATTCCACGAGGAGGGCATCGTGAGGCTCCAGCAGTTTCTTGGCCGCTGTGATGCTCTTGTGGAGATCTTCCTCGTTTGTCTTGTCGTTGTCGATGCTAAGGACGACATTCCTCCGGCAAATAAATCGGAACTGCGGGGCGCGGTTGTGGAAACCTGTCACCTGGAGCACATCCCCGATTCGATACCGATTGAGCCCTGAAATTGACATTTACAACACAGGCAAAAGCGCCATCATCATAATATTGAATCCTTGATGGAGTGATTTTTAGTGTTTTGGATAATTAATTACAGGAAACATGAGGAGAGGAATTAATTAAGATAAAAATTAATTGGAAAATTTTTATAGAAATACGAACAAGCCAAAAATTAACTTTCAAATCATTAGATTGATCAATTGTACCTTCATTGAGCTATGGAGTGAAAAAAAAAAAAATACATCCATATTGGTCCTCCTCCTTCCACTCACTTCAAGCAAACATTAAAAACCAGAGAAAGAAAAATAGCATTTCCTGGATTGAGATTAAAGAAAGAAGGGTATTGTTTTGAATCGTATAAATTTTTTTTTTCTATTAATTAAGGTGCAGTCTTTACTAATTTATTAAGAACCAATTTTATTCCGAATAAAAGGACTAAAGTATATTTCAAAATTATCTTCACTTTTCATTCATATATTAATTTGCATTTGTGAATTTTTAAAAAATTCACAAATTCATCCAAACTTTATGTCATTTGCCCTTCCCCTCTTTCTCTCGCCTTTGCTCTCTCCCACCCCGGCTCAATCCCGACCTACGCCTCGCCCTCACCGACCAAGGGTCGAGCTCCACACGAGCTCCGCCAACATCGAGCTTGACAAATCTGGGACCAACCCAATAGATTTGAGTCAAGCTGGATGCCAACGGAGCTCAATCGGATCTGGGTCAAGATCAACGCTAGCCTAGTTGACGATGGCTTGCGGCTTAGCCAGGGTGGCGGTTGGCAGCACTTGGAGGAGAAGGGCTGAGCAGTGGGTGGCTGGTCGGGTTTTGGGTAAATGTGTTTTTCATCACGGGGGATTTGAAATGGTGGGAGAGACAAAATTGGAAGGAAAACGGTAAATTTGTAATAGGACCATTCGATACAGACTTGGGATGCTAATTGTAGGTTTTCAAAACTCAAGATGGAAATTGATATGAAAATAAAATGTGAGAAAACATTGTGATATTTTCTCGGTGTACTTAACCTG
The DNA here is from genome assembly GCF_021117445.2 of Syzygium oleosum. Lineage (NCBI taxonomy): Eukaryota > Viridiplantae > Streptophyta > Magnoliopsida > Myrtales > Myrtaceae > Syzygium > Syzygium oleosum. The sequence continues at coordinate 4,056,963 of NW_026607493.1, read as the reverse complement.
TGTATATGATTTTTTTTAAAAAAAATTAAATGTCGTTCTATAAACCATTTTAAAGATAGCATTCGAATATAGACCAGCTTCTGAAACCAAAGGAAATTCTCTCTCGTTCCCACCTCAGCATTATCGACAAGGAACTCACATAAAACAAACGAATGTTGCGTTAATACGAGATTAGCGTGATTATCGAGATTATCTGTGAAGTAATGCTAGAGGATAAAGATGGATTCACAGAAGTGATTGATAACACTATATCCTTTCGCAAGACAAGAGTGCACTACTCTTCGACAAAAGGATAATGAGTCAGCATCAGGACGAAGCGATTCACATTCCTAGACGATAAACATGATAATGATCCCACAAACATGGGTCTAAAGTTAAAAGATTATGCTCACCAGCAAATGTAGTGACCACGAGCTCATAATAGCACCCGACCCGGACATTAACCAAGTCCACGAGCTTGCGACCGGACACTTCCTCGTCCTCGTCAATGTCCATCACCAGCGTCCCATTCCCTCCCAAGGGTATGAACTCGAAGTAGCCCATGTTGGGGAGGAGCGTAAACGCGACGTCGCGCGGATCGCACAGCGGCTGCAAGTTGACCCCAAAGTAGCACTCCGACGAGGCGTACATCGTGCACACCAACGGCAGCTTCCCCTTGCTGTAGTACTCGAGGGCCGGTATGTATTGCGCCATCGACCCCGTCACGACAGCCTCGATGTACTTCGCCCTAGGCCAAAGCCGGCACAATATCCCCTTCCACGATGGGCAGCCGCAAATTTCCTGAATCTCTGCTGCGAGGGTAGGGTTCGGTGACTGCAGTATGCTCAACATGGAGGATCGGCACTCGGGGTCAGTGATAAAGGGGTCTAGGCGGCCGGCGGCTATGTCGTCGCACATGCGGCCCCAGTTGCTCTCAAGGAACGATATGGCGCGAAGGAACGCGGATGCGAAGACCGCACCGAGGCGCAGGACCTGGTGCCGGTGGACAAGACCTGACAGGAGCTGGCAATACATGCTCTGGTCGCCGTCATCACACAGGATGGCTGCATATGGGCTCGTGAAGTCATGGTATGCGTCGGGGGCCTGGAACTTGAAGTGCTTGCTCTTGTAGTAGCTCGTGAGCACGGTCCGGGCGGGCAAGCCGCACGGGGTGGACCTCTCCGCCTTGACGAAGTAGAAGTACATGGCCTTGCCCTCGTCGAGCCCCGTGAGATACCTAACATTTGAATTCCCATGTCATGTATGCAAGGCAAAAATATAAAGCATACTTACACATGCTCGACAACTATGGTAATTAGGGTCGTTATTCCTATACTTCAACTTGAAGAATGCAAAAAGAGGAGGGAAAAGGAAAATCAAATTAATTAACTGGCTCATAATGGGCATGATGAGATTATAAAGAAAGGTTCTTCGGTCAATGTCCTCCTCAATTGATGGCATCATCTTGGGCTCTCCAGCAGAAGTCCCTGAGCTACGAATTACACAAGGACATTCTTTTAATCATTGATTAGCTCAAAAAAAATTTAAATCAGAGAAAAATAAGTAACTAGAGCTGAGACAAATAGTAGAGAGAGACCTGCATAACATTTCAGTGATGGGTTTTCCTGTAATTAGAGAGGAACCTTCACCATGAGCAATTCTTGTAATGTAAGGTTGAATGGCCCTGTAAGTGATCACAGGGACCGACTTCTTGAAATCACAAGTGTCCAGTGCTGACCCTCTCAAGTACTTGCTCAAGTACTCAGTTTTCTGGTTTTGCAATAAGATCTCCTTCAGAATGTTTTGCTGGACAATGTCAGCCTCAGATGTGAGCCTCTCTATCTCTTTCAGTGCAGCCTCTCCTTTGTATTCCAATTTCTTGCCATCCATTTTCTTGCGTAACAGAGAAGATATGGAGAGCAAAACAAGTGGTGATATGTAGAGGAGAAGACCCAATGAGGTAGATCACTCTATATGAATAGTTGTGGAGAGCAGCACTATATATAGTGAGAAAAAGATTCATATACATTCGAATCATACTAGATTATACAGAAACTGATCCATGAAGTCGGCATATAAAATGAATATGACAGGCTCTCGCTGGGTATTGAATACGACCCGCATATTCAAATGCTCACTCATGATCTCTCGCGTTGCTTAGTACGTTAATCTTGTGGATAATTTTTAGTATGCTCATTAGTCTTTTCATTATGAATCTTGGGTTGGATTTTCGTGTCTCTTTGTTTGTCACCTCCTGCACATCACAGTCACCAAGTTGGAGCAATATATTGTTGCTGATATCACTTCCACACTGGGAAGCCTAGAGGATAAAACTGGTCGGAAACACACATGCTTCATGCAACTAGAGATTGCTAAAATTTGCTTTGGATGCAATAATTTTGTCGAATATCAGATCAAATCTATCGTGTGGAGGAGGAATCTACAAAAGAAAATTTTCTCTAAAAATGAGTATGTATGTTTGTTAAAACTAAGGGTAATGCTAAAATACCAATCGTATGTACAAGATCTTAGGTGGTAGAATATCATTCTCGGTCTCAACATTAACAAAATATATTCCATGTACTTTCTTTCCCTGGAATATGATATAAACGATCCATGAACTTTAACCTAATGTACAATGTGGTCCATAAATTTTTTATCTATTCAATGTAGTCCATGTCCCTAGACTATACGAAAATGTTCAATGTGATTCCTGAACTTTTAATTTATTTAATATGGTCCATGAACTTTTTGTACATATTCAAACTAGTCCATAAACTATATGAAAATGTTCAATTTCGCCATTCCATTAATTTAAGTTTAGGGACAACATTGAACATTTTTGTATAGTTTAGGGACTAATTTAAACATATACCAAAAGTTCAATAACCATATTGAACAAATTAAAAGTCCATGGATCATATTGCACATTGAGCCAAAAGTTCATGGACTATTTGTGTCATTATCCCTTCTTTCCCTTAAACTTTTGCTTTATGCAGTTTCTTGTACTGAGATACATAACATAAGTGGAATGGCCCCGTTTGATTCAGCATTTGGAATGCTTATTTGAGGTCTAAAGGGCCCGTTTGGTTCAACTTTGAAAATGCTACTTGGGGGAATGCAAATACCTTTGGGTGAAAGCCCATTAGGGAAATGCAAATGGTGTTTGGTAAAAATATTTTGTAAAGCTACTTTGGCCAAAATATAGTGTTTGGTGAATTATTTTTGCAAATGGACTTTGGGAATAAAAAACCTAACTTACCCTTCGCCGGAGCCGGTGCCGGCCGGCCGCCGCCGGCCGTCGCCTGAGGTCGGGCGACGACCGGCAGGCCAGATCTGGGGCCGACGGCTATCGCCCAAGGCCGGGTAACCCTCGGCGAGGGTCGCGGGACCCAAGCGGCCGCCCGAGTCGCGCGACCGAGGCGGCCGGGCGCCCGGGTCGCGCAACCGAGGCGGCCGGGCGCCCGGGTCGCGCGACCTCGCGCGCGACCGCCTGGGTCCCGTGACCTCGCCGAGGGTCGCCTGCCTCGGCGACGGCCGCCGGCCTCTTGCCGCCCGAGCTAGGCCGGCGGCCAGCCTCCTCGCCGGCCACCTCACGAAGAAGAAGATGAATAGTACACACGAGGGGCAAAATCGGAATAAGCCAAAATAACTAAGAGTAGTTTGGGAATAAAAAATTTGGGCTTTCAGCATTCCAAATGCTAGCATTTGGCAATTGCTGATCCAAAAGCTGAACCAAACGGGCCCAAAGTCCCTTGGCCAAATGCAAATGGTGTTTGGCAACTTTTTTTATTCACTTTGAGGAGATGCAATTGCATTTGAAATGCTCTCTAAGGGACTTTTGGCCAATGCAAGAGTGGAGGTGCTTTGGAAAGTCGCATTTTCGAAATGCAACTTGCACTATTCATCACAACTGTTCATCTTCCCCAGAGGCAGGTCCGGCGACCGCTGCCTGAGGGCTAGCCCGACCCCGGCGACCACCGCCTAGGGGTTGCCAGACCTCGGCCGTCGCCTGGGTCGCACGACCCAAGTAACACTTGGATTGGGTCGCGTGACCCAGGCAACGCCCGAGGTTCGGCAACCCCAGGCAGCGGTTGCCGGGGTCGCGCGACCCCAGACGGCAGTGGCCGGCAACTGGATCTGGCCGTCAGCAGTTAGCCGGCGACCAGATCTGGCCGGTGGCGGTGGCTGGATGTTAAGCTCCACCAGAGCTTTTTTTTTTTAAAAAAAATATTAGCAAAAGTCCTTTAGCCCAAGTTGATTTTAAAAAAACACTTACCAAACACTATCTGCATTTCGGAAAACTCCTTTAGCCTAAAGGTATTTACATTCCCCCAAATGCATTCCCCCAAAGTCGAACCAAACGGGCCCTAAGTACCTCTCTTCTTGATTTGTAATTGAAGCATATTTTAAATTTAAACTGAAAGTACAGAGAAACCCTAAATCCTTCATTTCAATGTCAAATTTAAAACCTAGTTCGAGGTATCAAGAGGTCATTCAAGCGACAGCATTTTGCATGGAGGTATATTAGTAAGGAACCATATTAGCGGAAGATGATTGGTTGGCAAAGTAATGGTGACGCTTTCTTGTCTAAATTTTATCCATTAATTGTAATGTATTATGTCACTTTATAAGGTAATTTTATGAATTAATTTATTTATTCCTAGGATTACTTTTGATCAAAAAAGGGTGGTAGTGGAGAAAGAGAAATGATTTTGGCCTTTGGATCGGATTCAAGATGCTGGATGGAACTGCAATGACATACATTTAAGCAACAAAAGAATAAAAACCGTACCTTATCCGGAATGAGATCAGGCACATGAAACTAGAATCAAATCAAATCTTTAACACATCTTTCAAGGGAAGGTTGGTGGTCGATCGCCGCATCCATTTGCAATCCTTCTTTTTTACTTTGCTTTTTCTCTCAGATTCGTGATGATGCATGCATGCTTTGTCCTCTTTTCTTCCTTTCCTTTTCTCTCCTTTGGTGACATAACCTTACACTCTATGGACAAGCACTAAAATCGTACCTGAGAATGTACAATTTCCCATTCTATACCACAAACGACTCATCATTGTATCGTGTTCGAGAATCGAGTATGTGTCACGAGGACAATGGCCAACATAGACGAGTACGAGCATCTTCTCAACGCCATGTATGTTTGATTTTGCCCCAGACAACACCTTTACATACATTTTAGTCCTCCTACATTGTTAGGGAAACCCTTTTCTTTCCCCGCCCTCTAAATATACCCAAAAATCTTGATTTACTAACGTAAGTACCGATAACATGTAGATACTCCATTACTCGGGGCACTTATATCAACCGACGTACAAAGTTGCTCTTGTTAACGTTCCATGCACACGTCCTCATCCAAAACATATTCCATTAAGCATACACATTTCTATATCCTAGCTTCATCCGTCTCGAGGTCACTTGCTCGAGAAACAAAACAAGAATCCCACGACAAAATGCAATGGCATGACTTCACCTTTGCGGGGGCCTAAAGTGAATCTACTTGTTGATTGCAAGGAAGTTTCTGGGTTAGGATAATCTGGCTCTCTCGGCACATAAGTCAAAACCCTAGCTCACCTTTCAGACATGTCCTGCATGCTCATTATTTCCACGCGGGACCATGGTAGCAAGACAAACCAAATAGTGCTTCGATTGTCTTTTTCCCATTCTTGGGAAGCTTTGGGGTAATGGGAGACAAAAGGAGAGAGCTTTTTTCCTGGCAGGCCTTGGATTTTCAGAGGGCAAAAGAAAGTTGGGGGAGCAGAGAGAGAGAGAGAGAGAGTGTGGAAAAGAATGCTCGAGTCATGATATGTTTTTTACCCAGAGAGAGAGAGAGAGAGAGAGAGTGTGTGGAAAAGAATGCTCGAGTCATGAGGTGTTTTTTACCCACACGAAATGTCGTATTTCACCACATGCTTAAACCATGCTCATAGGCCGTACAATGATCATGTCCGGACCGGAACGTACTTTGGAAAAGGGCTTCTATTCCATCATGCTTATCCACTATTTGGGTTTTCCTCGGCGTCGAAATAATGTTATTAAGTAGACAAAAATATGGTTAAGACAGTTATTATAAGACTCATTGGTCGTGCTTTGATAATGCAGGCTCCGTTATTTAATATATCTAATTTTTTTTAGATGATTGCTTTAAACCGAAATATTTTGAAAGAAAGATAATATAAGGAAGAAATCTAGTGAGAGAGAAAGGGCCAAGGAGTGTTGGGCATGTCCTTGAAGAGGGTTCGACAACCCCTTCCAAGTATAGGTGGTGTCCAACGACTTGCCATGCTCAGCTAAGGGCATCGTCGCATGTCGCATGTCGCATGCCGCCCTTTTCAATAGCCTTCCCCCACCCCCAATGTGCTCCTTTGGAGATGCATATAGCAAGGATCAACCTTGCCATGAGCTATGCTTTGTGCCTTAAGCCCTATTTGCGTGTGTCTCTCCCGTTAGGCTAGTCGAAACTCGCCAACTACATAATTCATTATCAATGAAAACGGATGTAGCCTCATCATCGCAAACCCACCTCCACCCCTCCCCCCCCCCAACCTCCCCCTCTCTCTCTCTCTCTAATGAGAGATCGCGACTGCAGGACAAGGTTGCACAACCTTTGTGACCTCAAATCTAGAGGTTGCATATCGAATTTAAGGTTGCGTGACCCTGAATCACAATTGCAACCACTGCCCAGGATTAGAGAGAGAGTGAGCCCGTGATGGAGGATAGTGGCCAGGTCGGGGGGCCAACATTAACGATAAAGACAACAACAATGGTGACGGGCAAAGGTGGGTGACAACTGTTGTGGGCGTGATATCATCATATGCGGATCAAGAAAGAAGTGTGAGAAAAAAAAAAGACAAAAAGAAAAGGAAAATAAAAAGGAAAAATTTTATCATGTAAGTCCGCTGTACATGTTTGAAAAGTCCACATACTTTAATTGATGAAAAAAATTTCGGGTGCTCGATTGCATGATGAGTGATCGTACACGGGCTCTTGGGATATCATTACCCCTCGTTTCTTTCTGGATGAGATGCAAACTTAGACTTCATTTCATGTCGTATCCACAGAGTCCTTTAAGATACACAAACGTCCACATATAGTGGTTGTCTTTTACAATTTTTTCAAAGTTTTTTATATTGACTTGTTTTTTCTTGTACGAATTTTGGAAGAGAAGCAAAAGGGTCTGGAGAGAAGTCCACACAAACAAGAAACCGATGAAAAATAAAAACACAAAGGAAAATTCAAATGGTTCTTATCTATGCACTATAGGAGCCTTTCGAGAAAATATTTGAGGGGTTGCAAAGTACCATGTCATAGATTGACACGATATACATATATGTACCGAAATCTAATAAAAAATTAACACGTGTCCCTGACTTGGCAATCAAATAAGAAAATCAAAAATCAACCTTCCTTTTTTTTTTTTCTCTCTCTCCTTCCTCCACCATCTGCAGTCGTCCAGAGGTCCATGGCCGAGCCATCCCTCCGTCGTCGCCGCAACTCACAAACAAACAGAGCCACCTTCCCTGCTCTCGCTCGTGGCCATGCTTGTCCGTCGCCAAATCTAAAGCCATGACCCATGGTCAAGCCAACCCCCTTCATCATTGTCGCTCACGGCAGGCAGGGATCATCCATCACCAGATCTAAAATCCGTTTCCATCGCCCAACTCGCCACCATCCCCTTCCTTGAGCACAACCGCCGTGGCCGCTACACCCAGCAGCATGTTCCCTCCCTCGGCCTTCGTTGTCGCATATCAAATTCCGCCAAATACATCTGGCTGACCAAATCTGGACTTCGTTGGTCGCATTCGTTGCTGTCAGTGAATGGGACGAGCTCCTGTCGTTGCTGGTATCTTTTCTTTTCCTTTTTGTCCCTGTTCCTAGTGAAGCGACTATCTGCAACGAATTGGGTGGCTTGGCCATGGACGACAGCGACTGCGAGCGGTCGAAGGGTTGGCTCAGCCATGGACGCGTAGCAGTGGACGGCTTGGGCGCAGCGCCGGCGACACTACCAGTGACTATGGATGGAAGAGGTGGCTGAGGTTGGTGGAGGGACCAGAGAGACAAAAAAAGAAGTTGATTTTTAATTTTTTTTTCCTTGATTACCACGTCAGGAACACGTGTTAATTTTTTGATTGGATTTCAATACATATATTGCACACCTTGTCAGCCTATCACGTGAACCACCGAATATTTTCGCCTTTTTGTGACCTTTCCTTAATTTCTTCTTTGAATCATTTCAAGAAGGAAAAGCCAACGAGCTCATAAAAGGTTCTCCACTATTTCTTCTCCACATATGTACTAAAAAAACACACATTATTGAACCAGAACAAAACGAGCAGAAAAAGGCGAAGCTTGCGTGGGGAGCATCCAGGCTTTATTGCATAAGGGGGACAACCTTTTGAACATTGATGGGGTGAGTTTGAAAAATGAAACAAAGCGCCAATAGGAGATGCACAGCCAACCACCTTCGTGGAAGAACCATGTGCTTTATAAAGTCAATAACTTGTTGCATGCCTTTGGATATTTCGTTTATATGAGTTGCCCATGATTTTATTGTGTACAGATCGTGTCGAGAGGATCACACTCCAATTTCCTCATAACCTAAATCAACAAATTTTTCTATGTTGTACTAATACAGATCAAACTTGTGAAGCTTTTTCATGATGGTTGTTGGTTTTTCTTTTCTTTTTTTCTTTTAAGGTGACATGATTGATACTCCGGTAGGGCAAACCCTCCGAAGGTAAGTCATTCTTGTTAATTATAGTATGAGTGACTTATCTTGATATATCATATGTATCAATTGAGTAAATGAAGAAACCGTTTGGTGTCTTTTTATGGTGTTCAAATTATAGAAATTGATGGGAAGACTCTCTTATGACTAAAAACTAACTATCGAATGTGGTTGGCTCAACGATTTCGTGTTCACCTATCATTTACAAGACTGTAAGTTTGAGTTACACCAGATTGTTGCCTCGTGTGGATAGAGTTACGAGCTATTGACATGTGAGCAAAATTGCAATGACGGGATTGCCAAATTTAGACCTTAATTAGGGGTGTACAAAAAAATTGAAAACTGCCTGGACCACTCAAAACAGAACCAGACTGGTCCAAAACAAGCGGTTCCCATGGGCATCAGTCCGGTTCCTGGTTTCAATTTATAACCGGTGAATACCGATCCGGTTCCAAATGTGAAACCACCCACCCGGACCGGACTAGTACATACATACATATTTATTTATTTCTATGTTTTCTTTCATATCAAAACCCTAGTTTCATCTTCGTCTCTCTCCTTCTCTTGCCTCACTCATCTCACGGTTTCCATATAGAGTCCTCAAATTTATCGAGACAACTCCTACCACAACATAGTTTCTAAGGCTAAGTCGATCATCTCCACCTTCTTCTCTTCAATTAAAAATATTTATGAAGGAGTAGGGCCAAACATCGGCCACGGCAAATGACATTTTCTATAACTCTTGCTAGTAACATTCGGCCCATTTTGAATTTGATTTTTGTAAAAGCTTGATGTTGGAAAGTGTAAGTACTAGATATTGATAAGGTGCCTTAGATGACCTAGAGAACCCAACCTTTCAATTAGACTCTTTCCAAAGTCACCCTTGCTAAGAAATAAAACATACGCACACAAACAGATCACGACAAAGGAAGGTAAAACAGATGAACTGGATGAATTTGTTAGAGACATTTCGACCGGTTCCATGGAACAAACGGGTGATTCCCAGTTCCAGGGTGGGAACCGCCCACCCTAGAATCGATCACCCCTAACCTTGATATCTGGGATTTAACTTAGTAGCTACGGCTCAAAGTCTCAAATCGAACATTTTTTTATGTACAGTGATTGCAGGCAGTACTGTGATAACACGTAGAGGAGGCCATCGATCCTTACTCAAAGTAGCTAAATTTTTTGGTACTAGAAACTAACTTATCTATCTGAGTTTTGCTCACTAGTTTTTGAAATAAGAATTAACTGATGGTACAGTATGTATTGACATCGGCAGGTTTGAGGTTTGACCCGTTGAATTAGCCAATCAGGCTCGAAAACATTGACATCATGAGCCTACGGGCTCGACAAGTCCAGCAAGCGGCCAACATTTTGTCAAAGTCGAGCCCAGCCGGTTTAGAACTTTTCCAATGGACAGATTTTGACAAGTGGCTAAAATGAGGCCAATCTGGGCCACTGATTTAGCTTCGACATGACCTTTCCGAAGCCTCGAAAATTTGTGTCAACGCGTCATATTCTCTTAACGGCCGTGCCATCGCTAAAATATTTGAACTTTTGATTAACAATTCAAACGATGCGCACATAGCGAAACGCGCCGTTTCATGTCGACATGCAAATTAAGCGCATACGATGTGTCGTACTTGGGTATTTTCCCTGTAGTTCGTATTTTTGCCCTGTTTCCTATGAATGGAGATTGAGTCCAACATTGCTAGTCTTGAAGTCGACCTTACCGTTGGGCATGAGTTTCACAAAGGTCGGACTCAAGTCCTGATTCAACTTGTAATTGATCGGTTCCAAGTGTGAATAGATATATGTTAGGCCCTAAGGCTAACATATCTAAGGTGATTGAGCATGAAAACTTGATATGTCTCTTTTTCTGGAGTAATGGCGGGGGCACTACTTGCTAGCTTCATATCTTAACTCGTTACACCATAGTTCTGATAGATATAGTTGCAAAAAAGGAAGAATCGTCAAAAAAAGTCTTAAACCTATTGTACAACAACCATTTCAGTCATAAACTTTTTAATTAACCCAATTTAGTCACAAATCATTTGATTATTTGTCAATTTAGTCCTAAACCTTTTGACAATTGGCCAATTTAATCTTTCGGAGAATTTTTCCTTTTTCTCTATGATGTTCTCCCTATTTCTTTTAATGGATTCTTGGGGTTCGTGAGTGATCAAGAGAGTACAGTATCCTTAGTCGTCCCGGCGCCAATTTTAACATATATAGCTGCGAGAAAATTTGCACCAAGTATAAAATTATACATACATAATAGTTTAGCTCGATAATTCAACGCTAGTGTGGCTTTCCATGCAAATCGACGGTATGGAAAAAAGAAGAGGTCGCTTTGGCACGTGAAAAAGGGCTCAAAAAGGCGTGAGATACTAAGAACTTTGATAGACCCAATAAGGGGGGGGGGGGGGGATCGATCATCAAAGAATGAGCCTTGAAACGTACACCTGCCATCTTATAGTATATGCTAAGTTATTCAATGATGCTTCTTGGACATTGGAGCATTATGACAAGCGAAAGAGAAGCATTTCTTGAACCCCCAGTTCGCCTCTTAAAAGGGTTCCTAATCAACAAAATAACCAATCCCACATTTGTTTTCCTTGGTAACATAAAACTAGTTGGTAATTCACCGGAGAAAAGTTGATGAGTTCCTCTAATTAAGGTTAGTAATTTATAAAGAGAGTTGCTAAATTTAAGGCATTACTAAGATATGCGAATAAAAGTTTGTAAACGATAGCAAAAATTGGTAATTGCAAATCGTTAAAAAAAAAAACTAATTAACGTTGGTAAATAACTTAAATGAAAGTTGATAACCGAATACTATGTGGTAGTTCAATGGGAAAAAAAGTTCATGAATTGTATTAAGTTAAGTTAGTAATCTCTAAAAAGAGTTGTGAAATTGTGAAGGGTCTCAAATCAAGGGAAATAAAAGTTATTAAGTCACTTTAATTTAGGTTGATAATTTCACATAACAGTTAAATAAATTTGAAATCATGGAAGTTATGCTTAATGGGGTAAATGATTTTCCTGAACGCATACGTAACAGAATAAATGACTTTCTTGTTCTTGTTCTTTTCTTTTCTTTTTCCATAGGCAATACATTATTCTTCCTAGCGTGTTAGAAAGCTTGAGTGAATTCTTTAATAAAGTTTCTTTCATCATCACACTTTACTTACTTTTTTTATTTATACTTTTCCCCAATTTAAAATCACACGCTTGTACTTTTCTTCTTCCCTCCTACTTACTCCCTATGCTTTATCATGGTCCAATCAAATTAAAAATCAAGTGCTAATATTGGTAAGTTTTTTTTTTGCTTTAAATATAAAATAATTTATAACTCTTGAGGCGACATGATTGATATAATAAATAAAGTAAAGTGATAACGTGAGAAATCGGAAAAAGTACAAAAAAAAGTCTTAAACATATTACATTTGTACAAATTCAGTCCTAAACTTTTTTCACATTGGTATCAATTTAGTCCATCCGGCCAATTTAGGTCGAAAATCGCTAACGTGGACACCAGCTTTCCTATGTGGCCGGCTTTGATGTGGACAATTTTTAATAATATTTTTAATTTTTTGAATATTTTAATTTTTTTTCCTTTCTTTTTTTTTTCCTTTCTTCTCCTATGCCTGTGGTCGGTTCTCGACTATGGCAGGTGACCGGCCATAGGCAACTTGCCACAAGGGTCCAACCCTCACCAGATCTAGCGAGGGCCGCCCTCGCCCAGGCCATGAGGGTCCAATCCTTGCCAGAGCTAGTGAGGGCCGCAATTGCCTTGCTGGCCCTTGCCTATGGCCGGTCCACGGCCAGCGACTGGCCACAGGCCCAAGAAAAGAGAAGGAAGAAAAAAAAGGAAAAAAATTAAAAATTCAAAATAATCATTTAAAAATTCCACATCAACACCAACCATCCACCGACCGTGCACATAGGACAACCGGTGTTCATGTTAGCGATTTCCGACCTAAATTGGTCGGATGGACTGAATTGGCACCAATATGAAAATGTTTGTGATTAAATTGATCCAATTGAGAGGTTTATGACTGAATTGGTATCAATGCTATAAGTTTAGGATTTTTTTTGTACTTTTCCCGTCAGAAATCATTACATTATGTCTATGTTCATTTCTAGGTTCAAAAATCCCACGATGAATAATCTTCAAAGCTTTTTACTTTTATATTACGTTAGACTCTATACACGGATAACAAGTGATCCCAACACAGAGTAAATTGGTGTATTATGAGCACCGAAAACTAAACTTTGGCTAAAAACATGTCGTGCTTTCTTTTACGAAAAAAGCCCGATTATGTTCTTTTTCATTGAACATTTAGCCACCGTAAAAAAGCAAACTATAGTTAGTAAAATCAACAGTGACAAAGCAATGCACTTTTAATTTCTTAATATTGACTTTGAAATGGTCATTTTTATTTAAATTCTCATGGACTCGTATCGTCATGCACCGATCTCATTTTTAACTCGAACGCGGTGGGTTGGGTGCTGAGAAACAAACGCGATGGACTTGTTCAAAAACCTACCTAAAAGTAGACGCACGAAAATATATTAAATCCATGCAATGTTTAATCCATGAAATTGTTATTGCGCGATTTCTATTGAGTATTGAATATGACCTAATTGTTCGAGTAATCACTTCCGGTGCTCAACGTCACTTACCAAAAAGAAAAAAAAAAGGATTATCGGGTTTTCTTGACCGTTTCAAGTACTCGGGGTTTCCGAAAAAGAGAAAAACAAGAGGATTTGCAAATCGAAACTACATCGCGATTGGAGGACCCATAAAAAATACTCACCTAAGGGCAAGAGTTAGATAGTTTGGATCGCAACGAATATATATATATATTTTTTTAAAAAAATTTGTTTTCGAAGTTGGAACTGGCCTTGTGAAATGATTTGTGAAAGGGAGTGCAAAGATGAAGACAGCCGAACTGACGACGACGGTGGTTGGACTAACCCCCTCGAACCGCCGTCGCCCACCGCCCCTTGGCTATTGGTCAACTGAATGCGGTCTTGCGAAAGAAGCCATTAATCTCCCCCATAATTACATCATTGCCCCCCCCCACCTCTTCCTTCTTTGCGTAGCATTTTAGGAAATTATATAAATTAGTAGTAATATTGAAGTGCCTCTAATCATCTTTATTTTTGTTTTTTCTTTATTTATTTTTTCGCTTGGTAAGTTTTTTCGCTGCCGGAGGCCCCCGCTTGCCCTCCGTGGGACGCGCTTCTCGATCAATAGAGGAAAATTTCGGCGCGCTAATGGGTAGCATTTTGATTCGAACCTGAAAGCTCGGCTTAGGATGCCTGAGCATGTCGAGTCCTCGACCGGGCCACCACTATGTGAGTGTACAGCAGCAATACATGGTTAATGTGTAGCAAGCGCAAAATTTTATAAAATCGCTTTCGACTTAAGGCCTCTTGTTTCTCGTATCATTTGAAGGTTTTGTAGGATCACTGTCAATTATCCTGAAAATTTAAATTATTAGATGAAATCATAGCCGAATTTTAAAAATTCTAACAGTAACCAGACCTGATTGATGTTTTTTCCACTTAGATTATTAGGGAAAAAGGAAGGAATTGCCGGGTCTTTTATTAAACCACTGCTCGAGGTTAGGGAAGAGAGGGTTATGTGTCACGGACTGAATTCTCTTGTACTCTTGTGCCCTTGTGAATGGAGTTTCGTGGCGTCGGAGTGAAGAGTGAGCGAGGCAGAGAGGATGATGCAATTGGTCTACAAGAGTGACATCGAGGGGTTTGTGCTAAAAGTTCTAGGATAGAACGATTGTATCTCTGAGGAGCTCTAAATGCGAGTTCACAGACTGGTAAGGAGTTGATCCCACTCTCCTGATGAGGCCATGGCAGGCCGAAACCAATCGTCATGCCGAAGTGTTCTACGTATCTCACTCGAGGGACTTTATGACCCAGCTAAACTGAATATGGTACAATTCGATACGAGGATACCATTCATCATACTGTTTTTAGGAACAACTATAGAAGAAAGGTTGGCCCGATGTTCTCGACTCACCAAGTGTCACACGGGTTATTTCACAATCAAGAATCTGTCGGCCCGTGACAAATAGTCTCAGATCACTCGAGTAATTGATACTTACCTCCCAAAAAATAGGCGATGCAGAAATGAAGACCAAAATACATGGAGGCAGGATTGTCGTCGCTATTGATGTTTTCTTCTTGGCAAGTTACCTTGAAGCTTCGTATTAGTGCATGCCGGCATGGTAAGTGTATCGTGTATGATATTGTACAAGTATTTCTTTTTCTACTAATGTCAAGAGTTACCAAGAATTTCTAACGTATGTACTAATTCGACATGCCAAAAGGTTTAAGGATTATTTAATGCAGTAAATTGGCTTTCTTTTTATAAAGAGCTTCCCGCTCATTTGAATACCCATATAAATCTTGAAAATCCTTTTTTTTTTAAATAACTCGTATAAAACCTGTGTTTATATTCATGTAAAATCAAATATCATCAAGGCTCCATTTGTTTCCCGGAAAATGAATGATTTTGATAATATTTTCCTAAAAGAGATCGATTTATCACTTATAAAAATGAATAAACGAAAAATAGATTCATCGTCCACGAAAATATTTAGATAAACATTGTTGTCGATAAAGAAAATATTTTTTTATTAACTAAATTATTTCAAACGATACGAGTGGTCGTTTTTTTTAAATCAATCATTTTTGGTGAAACAAACGAAAGCCAAAATTAATGAAATACCATTGCGAAATGAAATGAGACGGAAGTATACGGAGTGCATTTGAAGTGGCACTTTCGTGATTATGATAAAAAAAAGTGTCCTTAATGAGATTAATTAAACCTATATTTTAATCTCGTTTCTTGTCCAATGCACCAAAAGTCTCACGTACCAATACCAAACGGAATTATATAAAAGAATCACCATCAATCAATCCAAAGCCAAAACCAACGCCAAGTCCATCGATCACAAATGGCCTCTTCTTCTCTCCTCACTTTCCACGCCCTCTTCCTCACCTCGCTCATCGCCGCCGCCATCTCCACGTCCGCCGCCTCGGCCGGCGGCATCGACGGGCTCACCTGGATGTCCGCCGCCGCCGCCTCCAGGGCGGGCCGGTGCGAGGGGTCGATCGCGGAGTGCATGGCCGAGCAGAACGGCGAGTTCGACATGGACACGGAGGTGAACCGGCGGGTGCTGGCGACGACGCAGTACATAAGCTACGGGGCGCTGCAGCGGAACACGGTGCCGTGCTCGCAGCGGGGCGCCTCCTACTACAACTGCCAGCCCGGCGCGCAGTCCAACCCTTACAGCCGCTCGTGCTCCGCCGTGACGCAGTGCCGCGGCTAAGCGAAACGAACCCACCGTCGATCTAGAACTTCAAGTCTTCTCGGTTCCCTCTGCTTAATCGACTTGCTCTATCTGTCTATCTATTCTGCCAATGCTGTAATGTCGCTCTCGTTATGGATTGACACACCTGTGTGCTTGTTCTATGTTCTTATGCATCTAATTTTCAGGTTCCATTCTAATTTGTGTGCTAATTCGAATCATGAATATGTTAATCGTGCAATTCCTACATGACTTCTGGGGGAATAGGAGAGCCCCCCATGAGGAAAGATGTCGGCTGGAGATATAGACAGCACATATTTTCTGCAGCATCCCTTCTGTCAAAGAAAAAGATGTATGAACACAAGAATATGGTTGGTAAACAGAAAGAAATTTCGTCGAGATAACATGCAACGAAAGCCTTGGCATAGTGAAATGTTGACCTCCTGGCCTTCAAAGCGTTGATTTTGACTTCCGTCGGTGCTAATTTCGCAAAAAGAAACTTGTAAATTTTCCTTTGATTAGTGCAACTTTCGAGCCAGGGTAAAAAAGAAATATCCAGCCACGTTTCGTCCCACGAATTAATAAAAAAAAATTAAGATTTACTCATATTTCTTTCAAAGTAGGCTGAAACTTTCAATAGGCTGAAACTTTCGATGAGCTGAAGGTGGTCAGAGCCTCCTTTCAGGCCTCGAAGGTTGCGGATAGTAGATACGAACTCAAAATCAGCGACGCGTTTGCAAAAGTCACGATCGAAAACTTTTTTTATTTTCGAGTGCCGTTCTAAATGCACATAGCGCTTAAATATAGTCATACGGTCCCCATATGATACAAATTATTATGGATTGGCCGTCCTTGTCGTTAGAGGTGTCAAAAATACCCGAACCGACTTCTCTCTCTTGTCATGAGCAACTTGCCCAAGGCAAGCTTTGTAACTGTAGGCTCGCAGTCGATATCAAACTCTAGCTATACACCGGTGCGTGCACATGCAAGAGAGAGATCAGGAGAGAGCGTGTGTTTGTGAGTCGACAATCATCATAACTATGGTGCGCCGAGGCGAGGTGGTGGCAAGAGGCCTCAGGGAAGGAAGGGATAGAGAGTGTCTTAAGATTTGGCGGGTTCTCTTTTTATATGCCTAAACACATTGTAAAATGTTCATATGCCATGATTCGGTGCGTGAAATAGCATATGACTATAGAGTAATGATCAACGACTTGTCCCGAATTGTCTTTATATTCTTTTATTTTGTTAGTAAATCGAACAACGAACAAAGGCAAAGATAGAGAATCTTAACCTTCTCCATTTTGATTTCCCCTCATTATTTTTCCTTCCGTGCATGTCTTGTGTACACATCCCCTTCCTTCTGTTCTTTCTGCAAGTCTCCATAACTGTCATAAATGGCAAACGACCCCCTCTAGGCCATGCCCGGTTGCAGGATGGGTCGTGCTGGGCCGGCCCGGAACTGGAAATGTGCTGGGCCAGCCCGATCCAATTGGCGTATAAAAACTGACGTCTTCTGGGCCCAAAAATGGGCCCTTTTGCCAATCTGATGACTGGCTACTGATGGGCCGTCGTGGCCCGGTCATCAGTAACTATTGGGCTTCTAGTCTTTTGAAAAAGTGATTCGGCCCACAAACGTCACCGCCCCATCACGCGTCGGGCAGGGCCGGCCCGGCATGCAACGGTGACGGGCATGGAGGGCCGCAGGTGCGTCCATTTCACCCCAATTAATAGTGCCAAAGGAAGGCAGCTTTTTAGCTCCACGCAGGGGCTCCCACGGCCTGTCCCCTCTAATCGGGACACACTTCACGGAAGCACACCACTCGCACACCATGCCTCCCCTCAATTTTCCCACATCTTTTTCTTTCCAAAGATGTGGGGATATCCTCTAATTACTTAACATCCACAGGACCGCGAGGATTTTGGTTTACCTCTGGATGAAACACTACAAGGTTTTGCTTAGGACCAGGTAGCTACATTAACATCAGCAATGAAGTTTATATGCTTCTGAAGCGACCGCAAGTAGCCTGACACGTCCAGACCGTTACGAAATAACTGAAACGATTCCGGTATCCCTATATTCTCTGTGATCTGATCTACGGTGATAATAAATGGGATAATGACACAAACAGTCCCTGAACTTTGGCTCAATGTGTAATTTGGTCCCCGAACTTTTAATTTGTTCAATGTAGTCCTTGAACTTTAACCCAATGTTCAATGTGGTCCCCGAACTTTCAATTTGTTCAACTTGGTCCCTAAACTTTTAGTAAATGTTCAATTTAGTCCCTGAACTATATGAAAATATACAATATAGTTCCTGAACTTGAATTAATGGAATGACTACATTGAATATTTTTATAAAGTTCACGGACTATATTGAACATGTACCAAATATTCAGGGACCACATTGAACAAATTGAAAGTTCAGGGACCATATTGAATATTAGGTTAAAGTTGAGGGACTACATTGAATAAATTAAAAGTTCATGGACCAAATTGCATATTGAATCAAAATTCATGGACTGTTTGTGTCATTTTTTCGTGATAAATACAGCAGAGAAGACGGCCCACGGCCCATGATAAAGCAAGCAGGAGGAACGTGATCCCCCCCCCATCTCCTTCGAACCTCGTGCCCCGAGCCTCTGCTCGCCTCGTCTTCCGTGCCAGCCAATGCCGATCCCATGCACCACGCCACGCGTCGCCATCGTCCCACCGCGCCTCGACCGAGCGCCCTCCACGTGTCCCGAGCGGGGCCCGCCCGCACGGACCGTCCCCCGCCCCCTGTGACGCAATCGCCAGCGTCAGCGCGGAAGCCGTCAACGTTTGAATGCCCCGTGACCTGATCCCGCCAATCACCGCGCGCCAGGTGGCAGCATGGCTCGGATTGGGGAGCCGTTGCTTTTTTCCGGGGTCGGATCGTTCGCCTACGCGACGGGGATCGTCCCCCCTTCATAAAAACAAAGTCCGTCCTTCGCAAAGCCGTTCTTCGCAGGCCTCTTTCGCAGCATCCCCCGACGTTAGGGTTTAGAGAAACGACAATGGCGGATTCTGAGCCCAGAACGCAAACCCAGAACGTAAGTCAGTTTTCCCGATTTCCATGCACAGAAGCAAATTCGCACGCATCTCTCGAAAACGATCACTCGAGTCGAACGGAGGCGAAGAATCGAACGATGATGTATGTTGTCGAACGCGAAAGAAGGGAAGAAACTCGAACTTCTTAAAGAGTGACCTCAACCGGTTCCCATTAGAACTACGGAATGGGATTGTATATCTGGGTTTCGGGTCGGTTTTTGTGCAGAATTTTTTGGTGAATTCCTTTCTTTTTCTATGTATATAGGTTGAGTACAATGAGAGGAGGCTCAAGTACCTGGATTTCGTTCAGATGGCCGTGATTTACATGGTCATCTGCTTCTCCACTCTCTACGAATTCGCCAAGGACAACTCCGGCCCGCTCAGGCCGGGCGTCCAGACCGTCGAGGCCACCGTCAAGGCCGTCGTCGGACCGCTCTGCGACAGGTTCCAAGACGTTCCCTTCGAGATCCTCCGCTTCGTCGACTCCAAGGTCACTGTTAGGCTGCGGTGCACGTTGTGTTTTGTGGCCTCGTTACGTTCGTGTTTCCATAACGTTAGTGCCGCATGTGCTGGACGACGTTGCAGGCAAATTTTCTTGGGATGAAGAAACGTTGCTATGGATATGATTGTGCTCTGGCGTTTTGATTTCGAGTTGATTTGGCAGGTTGACGAGTACGTGCACGAGCTGGACAGCCTCGTGCCGTCGCTGGTGAAGCAAGCGTCGAGCCAAGCCCGAGCCGTGGCCTCGGAGGTGCAGCGCGCCGGCTTCGCCGAGGCCGCGAGGAGCGGGTGCAAGAGGTTGGAGCCGGTGGCGGAGGAGTACGCCGTGGCCGCCTGGCACCGCCTGAATCGGCTGCCGCTCTTCCCGCGGGTGGCGGAGATAGCCGTGCCCACGGTGGCCTACTGGGCCGACAAGTACAACAGGGCGGTGTGCTTCGCGGCGGAGAGGGGCTACCCGGTGTCGGGCTACCTGCCGCTGGTCCCGCTGGATCGGATCGCGAAGGCGTTCGACGAGGCGGAGCGCGGGCCGGCCGCCGCCGCCGCGAACGGGGAGGTTGCGACGGCCCAATAGCTCTTGTCGCTTTCCATGAGTCGCGTTTGCTTTCGAGGTTCCGTTTGGTTTGATCGTTTTCCTCCCGTCTTTTTCGGCCGATGACAAAATGGGATTTTGGGTGCGAGTGCAGAATCTATGTTCCGTTGAGACGAGACGTCCCCAATAAGAAGCTATTCCATATTTCTGACATGATGGTCCGATTTATGCTACCAAAGTTTTATATGATACGACACGACGCAACGTGCGTTGTTAATATGATCGCCGAGCTTAATAACTCTGATTTATGTTATGGAAGTTTTATACGACACGACACAATGCGCATTAATAATATGATCGCCGAGCTTAATAACTTAAAAATCGGAGATCGCACTAATGGATAAATATTTTCATTTCGATGAAGGGGAATTACAAGTCAAATATATCTGTACACTTCATCCTTATGTTATGTAACTTGATATTTTTCTTTTTAGTTAAAAATAATCACTTACGAACGCGATTAGTAGACCCATATATTTCGCTCGAGTCACTCACGTACCAAATGTGTTGGACATAGGTTCTGTTTGTTTCGTAGGTAGTGAATGATTAGGAAAATATATCCACATAAATTACGTTTAGTGCTATCGTTCACAAAAATATTTAGATATAAACTATTATGAATAACAAAAATATTTTCATTGACTAATTATTTTAAGCAATACAAGTAATTATTTTTAAGAAAATATTTTTCAAATCACCATCATTTTGCGCATTTAAAGGAAATTTGTTTCCGATAAACTGACTTTCTTAATGAAAAACATTTTTCATGAACTGAAAACAACAAGCTTAAATTGGAGGAAACGAATTCCCTTTCTGACAAGAAAAAAATCAATTTTCCTAAATCATCAAACAAATGAAAACTAACTATTTTGCTTTAAAATGATTTTCAAAGAAAAAAATTATCTTGAAATTTTCAGTGAAATAAATGCACTTTAGACTCCGTTCGTTTGGCGGAAAATATTCTCCCGGAAAATATTTTCCGGTTTTCAGTGTTCGGGGCGGAAAATGTTTTCCGTGGGAAAATATTTTCCTTCCCCCTCACAAAATAGCCTAAGTCATGGAAAATGACTTCCGCTTCTTCAAAAGCGGAAATCATTTTCCGGAGCTTCTTCAAAAGCTCGAAATCATTTTCCGGAGCTTCTTCTTCACTAAGGTCGCCGCGCCGCCGCTCGTCAGCCGACGAAAAATATTTTCCGAAACTTTTTCATATTGGTCGCCGAACACCGAAAAATTATGTTTCGGAAAAACATTTTTCAGGAAAATGACTTCCATTGCCAAACGAACGGAGCCTTAGTAAAAATAATCAGCACATATCGTTCACATTTGAAACCTAATTCTAGTGATTGTGCATGAACCTCCCTTTGCCTCCCCAAAAATTGCTAAGCACTGAGTTTACATTATCAGTATTGGGGTGTGTTTATTTCGGAAAAACAAGTCCATTCGTTTGAAGGAAAAACTATTGGGTTTTCTGGAAATTATTTTTTGACTTTTTGGAGTTTAGGTGACGGAAAACTAATCAATCTACAAAAAAATGTCTTTCATGGATTAAAACCAACAAGCTTAAATTGAGGAAAAATGGCGTTTTATTTTGGTGGAAATCATTTTTCTTACACCATCAAACAAATGAAAATGATTTATATGGAAAATATTTTTTTTATCACGAAGTTTTCAACAAAACAAGCGTACTCTCCACAATAAAGGCAAATGCTTCAAAATAAGGATTCATTTTCCTTACTTTAATCATGTAATATTTCTTTTGACCATAATTGGTTTTCCATTGATTGATTAGTAAACCAAACACTTGAAAATCCATAAAATTAATTTGCGAAAAAAAATTTCGCTCAAACAAACATAGCTTAAGTCATGGGAAGAATTTTGATAATTGTCCCACGAACAAAAAAACAGAGACAAATTGTCCAAAAAGTTATAAACATAAAAGCAACCCAACTTTCATGTTTTTCAAAGCCGGAATTACCACTAGTACTCCCAATTGTCTGTATGTTTCATCCCTCAGGCTTTTCACCATAATCTTTCAATTTTGTCAATTAAGTCATAAACCGTCTTACTTATTGCCAATTGAGTTTATTCAGTCAATTTTTGCTGGAAATTGCTGACGTGAACGTTGGTTAGCTATGTGGTGCTGATGTGAACATTTTAAAATATATATTTTAATAATATTCTGAATTTTTATATTTTTTTTCCTTTTTGATAGGCCTAACTCCAAAACCCCCCCAAAAAAATAGGGAGAAGGAAAAAAAATCATTAAAAAATATATAAATATTATTTAAAAATGTCCACGTGGTTTTGTCGGCGTTGACGTCAGCGATTTTAGATGGATTTAGTTCGTAAGAAGTGAAAATGTTTAGGATTCAATTGATAAAATTGAAAAATTTATTATTTAATTGTCAAAAGTGTAATATGTTTATAACTTTTTGGACAATTTTCTCGAAAAAAAGAAAAGACTGATCGAAATGCTTTTCCAATTACGGACTCACCGGCGCTTCGTATTTACGAGTTTACCACCGCTCGGATATCCTCCCAGTTTTGGCGGCAAAACCCGCCGCGAACGCCGAACACCCCGACTCCGTCGCTCTCTCCGGCACGTGGTGTTCTCAGTCCTCCGTTCATTCTATTGCTAACTCCCACGGAATCGGCGCCTTTCGCCTTATCTTCGCACTAATTAACCGGCCTCCGACGGCGAGACGTGCGACTCCGGCGTTCGTGTGATTAGGGCTTCGGCCCCCCTCCGATGGAGGCGGAGGGGCCGGGGGCTTCTCCTCCTCCCGCCATCCGGCCCATCAACAAGAGCGCCGTCCACCGGATATGCTCCGGCCAGGTGATCCTCGACCTCTCCTCCGCCGTCAAGGAGCTCGTCGAGAACAGCCTCGACGCCGGCGCCACCAGCGTCGAGATCGCCCTCAAAGAGTACGGGCAGGAGTGGTTCCAGGTCGTCGACAACGGTTGCGGCATTCCGCCGAGCAGCTTCAAGGTAGTGTTTGCTCGTCTTGCGTCGCTCTCGGGTGGGCGGGACTATATGTGCCTGTCGGGGACGTGGACTCTTCGTGCTGTGCAGTAGTGAGCGAGTGGCTAGGGCGTGTTGATTGAGCTCGGTCGATGCTGGAGTGGCATCCATTCTGATCCTCGATCTCCATCGTACTGTAGGGCAATGATAGTTGAACTGAACGTGGATGTGATTGCTCAAAGATTTAACCTTGACAGAAAAGCACTACGATGATCGGTAGAAGGATGGGTGGGTAAACGGATGATGAATAAGGAAACAAGAAAAGAGAATGTGGCTTATTGAAAGCAGGACAGTAGTCTCTGATTACTCAAAAAAAAAAAAAAAAACACAAGTTGTTTGGTGGGGAACGGCGCAGTTGAATCCTATCTCCTAATGTAGTGGATCTCCTGCAACTAATTTCGTGCTTGATACTAGCCTTTTTTTTCTCGTCTTTTATCAAGACTTTGCTTAATGTCGGCTGAGTCCTTGATCAATGCAGGTTCTTGCCCTTAAACATCACACCTCCAAGCTAGCTGATTTTCCGGATCTTCAGTCGCTGACGACGTTTGGCTTTAGAGGCGAGGCATTGAGCTCCCTCTGTGCCTTAGGGAACTTAACAGTCGAGACAAGGACGAAAGATGAGTCAGTCGCCACGCACTTGACTTTTGACCACTCGGGTTTGCTAATCGCTGAGAAGAAGACAGCACGTCAAGTTGGGACAACGGTTACTGTCAAAAAGCTATTCTCGAATCTGCCAGTGCGAAGCAAAGAATTTAGCCGCAATATCCGTAAAGAATATGGGAAATTGATATCTTTAATGAATGTGAGTGTTTCATATTAGCTTCACGAATTCAATTATATTATTATCGATATGGTAAAATATCCTTCAATACCATCTCACCTCTTATTATCTTTGGCTACATACTTTACGTCTGCTGAGTATCACACTGTTGCTAAATTGGCAAGCTCAATATCTATACATGTTCTACCATTGTTTATAAATCTGAACATATTGATTTGGAGCATAGTAGTTTGTTAGGTATTTGTGTCGGAAACTAGGTGCATCTTTTCTGCAATATTGATTTTCGCAGGCTTTATCGACGAGTGGTTTTCTTTGTATAATTAGTTTAGGTGCTTTTTTTTTTTTTTGGATTATGGTTCAAGTTGCATTTAGACTCTGATTATCCTATGGGAGATTCAGTAGATCACACTTCTGCCACTGTGTTGTTCTTCTGTATCATTATCCATGCAAGTTCTTCGGTTTAGCATTTGAAGTATGGAATTTTGTTATTTCTTTGGTGCAGCTTCGGCATCCTTGTAAATTACCTAGGAGATTAATTATAAAATTTGCATTTCCCTCAATTACTTTGATTTGCAGGCCTATGCTCTTATTGCCAAGGGAGTTCGGATTGTTTGCACCAACACAACTGGAAGAAATGCAAAGTCTGTCGTACTTAAAACACAAGGAAGTGGCTCTCTCAAAGATAACATCATAACAGTGTTTGGAATGAATACATTTAAATGCCTAGAGCCTGTGACAATTAGTGTTTCAGGTGATTGTACGGTTGAAGGTTTTCTTTCCAAGCCTGGACAGGGTAGTGGACGCAACTTGGGAGACAGACAATTCTTTTTCGTGAATGGAAGACCAGTCGATATGCCTAAAGTAAGCAAGCTTGTTAATGAGTTATATAAAGGTGCAAACTCAAAGCAGTATCCCGTTGCAGTCATGAAATTCACTGTTCCAACAAGAGCTTGTGATGTTAATGTAACCCCTGACAAAAGGAAAATATTTTTTTCTGATGAAAGCTCCATATTACATGCCCTAAGGGAGGGTTTGCAGCAGATCTATTCCTCAAACAATGCAAGCTTTTGTGTTAACAAGGTCGAGGATCCTTCAATGGAAGAGGATGGCTTGAAGATGCATCCTTCCGATGATAAATCTTATCCATTGATTAAAGAATTAGCTTTGGAGGAAGACCATACGAGAGATCTTGCCGTTGAGCATGCTGCAGATGAAGATGTTTCCCCTCGAGAAGTCAAAGGTGAAATCCAGGCCTCCCCTGTACTGGAAGGATTGAATAAACATAAAGATGATAAATTAGTTGGTGGGGGCTTCAGTCTGAGAGCTCACAGTCTTGATAAATTTAATTATTTCAGTGACAGCACAATGAAAGCCCACCACAAAGGCACCGCTGTTAAACAAAATTCTCAAAACCTATTAGGTTCAGTTGAGAATCCAATTGCTCAAAGAGATTCTCAATGTCGCTCAAGCTGTATTCAGTCATCACTTAAAAATTTTGTTACTGTAAGTAAGAGAAAGCACGAGAACAGTATTTCTGCACTATCTGAAATGCCTGTCTTAAGAAATCACACGCTTCATCTTCCGTTGGAGAAGGACCATTCCAAAATACACTCTGTCGGCATCAGTTCTCCAGCTAAGCACCAGCAAATTGATGTTTCTGATGAAGAAATTGAGTTTGTGCCCTCCAAGCATCATAAGAAAGAAATCTCTGCAAAAATTGATATTTCTGATGGCAGCATCAATGAGGGAGAGCTTGAGGAGGTACGTGACAGTGTATTGTTATATTGAACTTAGTTTCAAGCATAATTGTGTTACTTTATAAAGTTTGTAAACTTTTGTGTTCAATACCAGACAAAAGCTCTCTAGGTGTTTTCCTGTCACCCGAAAGGAAATGCAAACGCACACAACCTTAGTTGAAAATGAACCACGCTACAACTCGATCCCATTAAGCATTGTACCATGTTTTGTCAAAATATGTCTTTGGGACTTTTAGGCATGCCGGGATGCTATAATGAAATGCTTTGAGTCCTATTTGTGTGTTTGGCCAAAAGAATCTTAGACAAGCTATGGATCTAAGACGAATGAAAACAAGAACGATAATGAGCAAATGAGTTATGTAAATTGCCCTCCATATGGAAAGAAGAGAAGTGATGTGCTGGCTACAATGAGTATTCATATGTCTCATTCATGGTTGAACACTATTCACTGGTATTGTTAGCTTAAGTCTGGAATTGCTTCTGCGTGTATGGTTCAACCCAATTTTCAGGAGCACTATGATTGGTCATGCCCGCTGGACTCAATTTAGGCCATAAATTGCTTCCTGATTGCTTCAGAATTCATTATTTGGTTAACACAAAGCATCCTTTATTGAAGAGAGTTGGTAATTGCTGGAATTGTAACTAGCTAGTTATTTTATCCCCTCAATAAATAGAGATTGTTAGTAATATGCATCCCTTTTATTTTACTGACTGCTATACTCTCCGGGCAAAGCAAACTGGGTGGCATTTTTTGCAATAGCTAGATGCATACTTTACTGTAGCCTTCTCTCATGACAAGAATTTGTAGCCACCTCATCTAACAACAGTATTTTTCTAGTGATTCAATTGTCAGTTTTTGAATTTTTTTTCGTGGTCTCTTCCTCTCATAGATACTAGTGGATCAGGAGAAAGTATTGCCTCTTGCTGAGGAAGTTTTAATCAGCAAGGACAACGACAATTTGGCGGAAGATCTTTGTGCATCAGATACCTCTTTTCTAGCTTCTGGATCCACATTAGATACTCAGATGCCTTTGCCTAGTGAAAGGATGTTTTCTACTTTGCAATTTTGTTTTCAAGAGCTACAGACAAGACGACAGAAGAGGCTCTCGAGATTGCAGTCAGGGGCTTATATATGTAGGAGTGTGAAGTCAAAAAGGTCCGCAATTTTACTTTTGTGATAGGACTGATAGTCAAAAGTTCATTCTGTTTCTGATAAAAAAAGGTGCCGATGCTAATTCGTAGACAGTATGCTGCTGCAACATTGGAGCTTTCTCAGCCAGACAATGAGGAGCGAAAAGCAAGGGCTTTAGCTGCAGCAACAAAGGAGTTGGAAATATGTTTCAAGAAAGAAGATTTTCGTCGAATGCAGGTCATAAATCATATATTTGTCATGAACGTAGAAATGTTTGAGCATCAGCTTGTATGTCTCCCTTAGATTTGCTTTAGTAAACCGAGATAGCAGAGTGTTGTGGGAGACATGGCTGTTGTTCTTTTCTGGATCCCCTTTTACTGTGTGATAAGGAAGCATGACACCTTGACTAAACTGAGGTTTTGCTTCTCATGTGTGGCAACTGGCCACTTCCTTGTCAATAACCCCCAGTGGAGACATATTGAGCGCACGTACTGAATAGTATATTAGCTACCGTCAATTGCTCAATTATGTCGATTTTTTGGCAGCTCGTGTACATTAACACTGTTATCTGTGTATTTCATTCTGCAGGTAATGGGGCAATTCAACGTTGGTTTTATCATTGGCAAGTTAGATGAAGACTTATTTATAGTGGATCAGGTAAATTCAAACATTGTTTCAGAGCTTAATTCTGCCTCGGTTATCAAATTTTCTGCCCTTCTTTGCCAAATGATGAGCTTTTGTTGCATCTTTCCTGCAATTTTCATTCGACCGCTTAAGCTAAGATGGATGAGTGATTCCAAGTCTTTTCTCTGCAGCATGCTGCTGATGAGAAGTTTAATTTTGAGCATCTCTGTCATTCCACCATCTTGAACCAACAGCCTTTACTGAGGTGAGGAGCTTAATACCTGCTTCATTGAGCTTAATATCATCATGTCATTTCCCGTTGTGAATACCAAGTGTCGGTTTCTACTTGTTGAGAGAACATGGAAGAACCTGCTCGGGTATGTTGTCTTGGGATTTCCTCCAAGATGTGTCTTTTTTCCCAAAAAATGATAAGTTAAAAGATCCTGGTATCATGAGATTAGGTGCTGCAACCTTGAGATGTGTTTGGAGTATCCGTTTTCATTGTTCAAGGCTTAAAGCTTTGACATTAAAGGTCACTAT
Organism: Syzygium oleosum; assembly: GCF_021117445.2. NCBI lineage: Eukaryota > Viridiplantae > Streptophyta > Magnoliopsida > Myrtales > Myrtaceae > Syzygium > Syzygium oleosum. The sequence continues at coordinate 4,028,873 of NW_026607493.1, read as the reverse complement.
GCATGCTAAACTAGTCTACTAGTGTCCTAGCTTCAGGATTCCATGGTTTACGTTTGGAGATTTTATCTTGTTTATTAAGAGAAGGCGGCTGAACAACACGCGTAGGACTTCTTTATGTTCTAACAAAATGTTCAGCCAGTACAAGTATACATGTTCAAAGAGCTAACAGAGCTACTGAATCTGCACACTCTTTGAATCATTTGGCAATACCTGTGTTGACCTTGCATGATAATCAGGTAGATGCAAATGTCAGTGCTAATAATACTCTATGTGCTTTCTATATGCCATGGTTAAAGCGATAAGTTACTTGGGCAGAAAACAGTTGTGTATTTACCATACTTGCAAAGTTTGGACTTGGTTTTAGGATTGAATTACTTGCTTAAGTTTATTTTCAGAGATTTTGTATGAAACATTTTATTTGAATATAAAAAATTCAAGTATTGATTTTACTCTAAACTGTATATGTAGGCCTTTAAGGTTGGAGTTATCTCCTGAAGAAGAAGTGGTAGCGTCAATGCATATGGACACAATCAGGTGCAATCTTGATATGATCTGGTTTTTACACAGTTTTTAGAATTTTCATATTTGCCACCAAATCGCCAGCAGTTTCAAGATAGAATAAACAAAGGATGTGATAGAGGAAGGCAGGAGAATGAAAATAATAACTTGTCAGCCAAAAATAGTTCCTACGGTTCTTTCTTCCCTCAAAATTCCATGGCTTCTCATAACCATCTTGACGATGCTGACGATTTTGGAGCAAATCTCTTGGTACTCAGAATGCTAGGTGTTCAGGTAATAAGAGAAGTTTTGGAGACATTAAGGGTGTTGAGGATGGTTCTCTGGACTGAAGCAGGCAAATTTGAAAAGAAAAAAGAACAAAGATTGAAATAATTCATATATGCAGTTGGCACATACAACTAGCAACACAGCATTCTTGTGACAATGTCTTTTATCGTTATTCATAGCTACACTTGCAGTCCGCTATCCTAATTTCTAGGGTGATAATTAAGTCCTTAGACAACTAGCAAGTGGAAATACAAATGTCATTTTCATTTGTGTTGAGCATTCTCTGTCTGGTGATTGTACTACATGCCACAACTTTGTTATGCATTCAACATGCGGTGTTTCATTTCATGGTGACGTGACGTTTGTGTCTTCTAAACTTCAGGAAGAATGGTTTTGTTCTCAAAGAAGATCCACATGCTCCACCAGGATGCCATTTTAGACTAACGGCCGTTCCCTTCAGTAAAAACATAACCTTCGGAGTAGAAGGTACTTCCTCTTTAGATTCCCTCTTTCAAGGCAATGGTAATTACAGACTGTTCAGTCAAGCTTTTGTGTTGAGCATCCATCTGATAACCCTTTTGAGCTATTAAGTCAAAGCTATACTATCTAGACACTCATACAGGACATGGAATTATTTCATAAGAAGATTTAAACGTGTCCTTAATTTTGGCCAACAAATCATATGCTATTTGATGAAAGGTAAAACTGAAAATGAATTTAAGGATGTCAGGTTTCTTGTGTGTCAGATCTTGGAAGGGTCAAAATTATGCAGATTAACCTTTTTTGGTGATTTAAACCGTGCCTCTGGAATGCAAGCTGAAAGCATTATGAAGAAAATATCTCGAGAGAAAGAACAAGGGCAGATCATTCTCGTCACTTTGGAATAAAATAACAATTTATATCCATCTCTTACTGGATAATGATGACTTATAGAATCTCGTCTTATCTCTATGGCGCCAAGAGCATCAATTGATAAGCGGATAAGCATATGCAACTACACTGTAGACTTCCACATTCTGTCCAGGAAAGTCACCTCTGCAGATACTTCTGTAGTAGCCGAAATTACTCTACTCAAGATGTAGAACGCTGATTTGCTTTGTAAACAGATGTCAAAGACCTGATCTCCACTCTCGCTGATGGCCATGGGGAATGCTCGATACTTGGTTCTTACAGATCGGACACTGTCAGTTCTGTATGCCCATCTAGAGTTCGTGCGATGCTGGCATCGCGGGCATGTAGATCCTCTGTCAAGATTGGAGATCCTCTCGGAAAAAGCGAGATGCAAAAGGTGATTGGTGTGTCATTTTGCCTTTTATGGATATTTTCCCCCTCTAGCGAAGCTTATTTACCTTGGATGGCTAGATGATTCCACTATCTGGAATAGTCATCGAGCGTGATTTAATGCAAAAGTCTTGCGCAAATGCGCCTCCTCTGTGCTGCTAACTTCCTACATGGTCTTACCTGGGACTTTTGTTGGCTAACCGTTGATGACAAAACGACAGTGATATAATTGGTTTGCTGTCCGACCCATCTTTGGTGCAGATACTTGAACATTTGGCAGATCTCAAGTCTCCTTGGAACTGCCCCCATGGAAGGCCGACCATGCGTCATTTGGTCGACTTGACGGCGATTTGCAAAACGTCAGATGAAGACTCTGCTTAGTTTTGACGATTCATGCTTGATGCTGCCATGAACTGAGGTAATTAAGCCTTGTAACTTATGCGATGATCCGACCGTCGGCAGCACTCTTTTAGCTGCCTGATGATGATGGATAGGAGGTTGTTCATGCAATTGTTGTATAAATCTAGTCTTCAGAATTCTGGATTTCCTCAATGAACAATTTGCGAGGACCTTGATTCAATTACATTTGCCATTAATGTGGTTAGCAGTGTACATATATACAAACGTTCCTGATGTTATTGCGATTTAATTTCATAATTCCCTTAATTAATTGTATTTCGCCATTCCTTTTTAATTAGCTAAGTAGAAAAATCTAGGACTGATTGAAAAGAGAGTTTCGATAAAACAAGACTAGCGAAAGTGCACTTTGAATATAAAAGGCAATTTGAAAGGGATAAAATAAGATTATTAATTTACAAGTTCTTTCATTGATAGAATGCCTATAAAATAACTAATTGAAGATACTTTGAGTATAAAAAAAGGGTTGTGATTTCTTTGAAGTGTGAAGTCTTATTTACTTTAGAAGGGCTTATTGGTATGTACTGAAGCAAAAACAAAATATGATTTTTTTTATTTTCCCTTTCAAATTTAAAATATTATATGAATTAAAAAAAATTGTGAAACAATTATCCGTCCATTTTATGTAAACATTTGAGTGTTGTGAAAGTTTCAAGAGTTTATAACTAAATAAAAAGTCAAAGCAGGCGCGTTTTAAGATTTAAATTAAGTAAAACATAAGAAGTAAAAATCATTCAAAACAAAACCTAATATTATAGATAACAAAATCCTTAGTGAGAATTTTTCTCTTCTCTGACATGGAGTTCACGAATTCAATACCCGAATTCTCTTATTATGCCAGGAAACAACACAATAAAAGAAGATGAAAAGGCTAATAAATTGCTCGAGTTGATTCCATTAAACAAAATAAATCTAATTTGTTATGGTTATAATACAATTCAGGTCTTATGTTGTAGAAAAATCTAAATGTACTCAGTACATACACTATATATATACCACTTGATGCATAAGTTTAACGACTAGCCATTACTTAAGCCGCCGAACATAAAATAGCAAATATCTTTTAAGACACGTACACTAATTTGTTTTGCTTTTCACAAATATACCGATGGTTATATGCAAAATTGCCCTCCCAAGCAAATAATAATATCAATCACGGACGTTCGGCGAAAAGAAATTCCAGAACAGGAAATGAATTTTCGATTTTTTTCGCTTATTTAAAAAGATCTTCTCCTCCTGTTTTCACAGCTCCACCTACGCTCAAGTAGTGGAAACTGGAAAGAAAGGTCTTCACTTTGATCTCTCTCTCTCTCCTCTCTCTCTCTCTCTCTCTCTGGGAAAAGCAAGAGAAACGTCGAAGAAGAAGCAGCGCCCTTTTCTTGGTCCTTCTGAAAGTTGGGAACCTGTTCGAATTCGCTTGTTTCGGAGGTACGTCTTGTTCTCTCGCGCTGGTTTTAGGGTTTAAGCCCATCAAGTCCTTCGCTTTACGGCGATTCCCACAGGAACGTTAGGGTTTTCCCCTCCCTCCGTCGTGTGCCGAAAGCGATCTGATTTGAGAGCTTTCCTTAGATTTGGCCGAAAGTTCTGTGGCTATTCTGACTTGGGTTTTCTTGGGCAGGTCTTTTTTCTTGTTGGGTGTTCGATCTTTTGCCCCGTAAGAGATGGTACGTGTGCTCTTCCTGTTGTTCATCCTTTCGTTTCGCTGCTGAGTAGATTGAGTTGATAAAAACCAAGTAGCCCTTTTTTTTTTTTTTTTAGTTCTTGTTCTGTTTGTCGGCTCGAGGCTCTCTGCGGTGTTTTGAGTGATTAAGGAGGAGTAATTTGGTGGTCGAAATTTTGTCTCTTGCTCGGTGACTCTTGGCCACCAAAGAGTTATGATAGCGCAGAAGTTAAAAGAATATGCTGTATGAATTCTCATGTGTGGTCCCTTGATGTTTGCAGCTTCCACTTTCTTTACTCAAGACTGCGCAAGGCCACCCCATGGTAAGAATGACTCTCTCTCTCGTGTTTGCATTTGGAATATGCAGCATTTTGGTTTAGTTTGTGTTTGTATGACCCATATCATGCTTTGAGATGGAGCTGAGTAAAATTGGATTTGGCATCTTGACAGTTGGTGGAACTGAAGAATGGAGAGACTTACAATGGACATCTGGTCAACTGTGATACTTGGATGAACATCCATCTCCGTGAAGTCATTTGTACCTCCAAAGTAATTTACAACTTTAACCTACCTTACTCATGATCATGTTAATGCCCTTATTTTAATAAAAATGTAGTTCATCCTCTCCCCTTTCCAACAAAATGAGGAAAAATCGGAATAATGTATGATATCCTGATTTTTTCTGCAGGATGGAGATAGGTTTTGGCGAATGCCTGAGTGCTATATCCGTGGAAATACAATTAAGTATCTCCGAGTTCCAGATGAGGTAAGTGTGCCTCAAAGTTCTCATAATTTGGAAGATTATGTGTTTAGATGAAGTCGAGTTTCTTAATAGCCATGGTAGTTTTTATTTATCCATGTTATTCATCATGATATCATGCCTGAAGGTAAGTTGGTTTTACATTAGAGGAGTTGCAACAATGGTACATTTTACATGGATTATTCACATGGTTTTATGTAGTTATCTATAGCTTATTATGGAGAGTTGTATATTGCCTCGAAGGCTTATTGGCTGATCCGAATTTCTTGATAGATGATACTAGGGGTTGCTCATTAGTTTAAGTTCATCAGTTTCCTGATGACTGCTACGGTTTTTAAAAGTGTACAAGCTGCAAGTTACTATTAGGACAATGATCCATCTTAAGATCCTCTTCAACTATAAGAATCAGACAGAATGCAAAAGTATCTGAATTTTTCCTGAGCTATCTTTAGCGGCTTTTTGCTGGTTTCTTTTGTTCTAAACTAATTGCTCGAGGTTCACCAAACAATGACTAGACCTACTGGTTTTGTCTGTCCTAGTTTGTTTCATTTGTTTTATGTACTTTTGTCACCTGACCAGTTTGATTTTCCTTTCAGGTAATTGATAAAGTGCAGGAAGAAACCAAGAGTCGCTCAGGTATGTTTCAGCTAATTAGGAGAAAAACTGTTTACATAGCCTAACTGAATCCTAGACAAGTGAACAAATAAATACTCCTGCGCGAATTTTTTGTTGTAAATATGATATAAGCGTGCAAAAAGCTTTAGTCCAAAGTCTCCAAGTTTCTTGTTTAGGACCGTGTTAAACACTCTGGTATTTGACCTTACCAAAAAAAAAAAAAAAAACACTGGTATTCGAGATAAGCCCATTCTGAATGTCCTTCTTGTATCTTCTCTAAAATTTTCTTTAGAGACTCTTCCGAATGCTTAGCTTAGAAACTTTGCGTACTATTTTGCTTGTGTTGATTTCAAAACAAGTTGAGATTGCTCTAACTTTGTCTGCATTTCTTTGTACAGATAGAAAGCCACCTGGTGTCGGGCGTGGAAGAGGAAGAGGCAGAGAGGATGGTCCTGGTGGAAGGCCAGCTAAAGGAATCGGGCGTGGGCTTGAGGATGGGGGCAGCAAGGGTCCTGGCGGAGGCCGAGGCAAAGGCGGACCTGGTGGGAAGGGAAGTGGAAACAGAGGTAAGATCTTTCTTGTGCAGAGATGGGTAAAAAAGTACAGGAAGGAAAAAAGAAACAAAATAAAATGACAATGAGACTTTTATGTTCGTCCTTGCGTCTGACTAAAAGCATATTGCAAAGTTTATACATGATTATTGAATTTGAACCGTAATTATATTTTGCCAGCACATAATTTGTCTTAATGGCATCATTATTTTGGTGTTGAACTGTATATTTTCACTTATGAGTTGAATAGGCCAACACTTGAGCCTAACACTTGAGCCTATCTGTTAGATAAAGAATTCTAGGGTATGGACTAAGGATTCTGCTTTGCTGTGACAGGAGGAGGGCGAGGCCGTGGCTGAACAGACTGAGATGTTGCAAGTTGGGCAAGTTTGCTGCGTTTTTTGGAGGCATCATCAGCCCGAAATTTATGTGAAATGTTCAGCTTCAGTTATTCTGATATCTCGTTCTTGGGGATTGATCTAGTAAAGGCGGTGTCTAGTGGCAGATTCGATCGATGTTGTACAAGATTTTGGCGTTTCTTTCCTTTCTGTTTTAAAATATCTCTTTCAAGTAATTAAGCATTTGAGTGAAACATGTTGATGCTTCGATCAAGTTATCAGTATTGCAGTATTACTCAACCGACATTTTGATGTCGTCATTGTTGAATGAAGTTTAGTCATGTTGTTACTTACATAGATATGATCGTCTATTCTCAACTTAAGAATAGTGTATTCAACAGTGGGTGCACTGTTATCAGGTTCACCCGGCAAAAAAGAGAGATTACCTACTTTAACGGTAAAAACTAGTTCTTGTTTCCTAAAATTTCTTACCAAGGCATTTCATTTCAGCGGTTTTATTTTGATCAGTGCTTTTAAAGCTAGAGTCCATCTTCAAGCTTCTAAGACGCGTTCATCCTGCTAAAGGGTGTTTGAACTTAATGACGGGGGAAATATATATATACAGAACACACGTCGCTGTGTAATGTATTACAAAAAATAAATCAAATACAGGTCGGCAGCACATATTGATCGCATTGACAATCATTGATGCGGGGTGATGCACGAAAACAAAACAAGTAAAATCTGACGAAAATCTAGTAAGGATGGTGCCTATTTTTCTTGTGGTGACTTCTCGATGACCTTAAAACCAGACTGCTGGACATCCACGATGGACTTGTAGCGGGAGAGTCATCAGAAAGCCAGCAACACAAGCGACCATCCTCGCCACCTGTCCATCCGAAAATGCCTCGGGTTTTGGGACTTGGCCCTGCCACGCCCGACATAGGCAATACGCTCCTAACTACATCTGAGTGGCCACCTCCAAGAACGGCCTCTGGGGATCCTATTGCTGCTCCTCCCTTGTACCTTACAGGGAAGTATCCTAAAGTCCCGGCATTCGTGCCACCAATAACCCACAAACCTTCACCTTCGTCAGCCGAGTGACAGTCTACAAAATAATCAACCTGCAAACACAGGATAAGAACATATAGGACCTCGCTTCAGATCAGACAGGCAAAAATTATGCCCAGACTTGATATTATGCCTGATATGATTCCAGCTATAGAAGAAGTAAGTTAAGCAGGGATACATCAACCAAAACTAATGTGACAAACTCAATCATAGGAATGTGCCACTATTTTTCTAGATCTAGATACACACTGCAAACATTTTTAAATGAAAAGAACCAAGGGAACTAGATGTGAAACGATGAGGCGCATTTCCATTGTAGACAAATCAGTGGAAGCTTGAATTGATTTTCTTCTAGATAACATCTTCTGTGTTCATGCTCTAGATAATTTTCTAGTACTTTAACCTCCCTATTCTTTCACCTTCTGTAAGTTCCCATGTATTAAGATTGCACTCTTCTCCCTTCAATAGAGATTCATGCAGCAAGTGAAGAGGCCTTCATTTACGCAAGCAATAGACTAAAGCAGAAATAGAGTGGAACAGTATCCAAGTATGCAGAAAGTATAATAAAGATAGAACACTTTAAATTTTGCTTCAGTCCAACAATGTTCTGAAGACCAAATGATGAAAAGGACCATTAGTACAGAGTACATTACGCAGCTTGGCAAAGAATCGCACTCAAGCATGAAATATATTAGTGCAGCTATGGTTTCTTGAAACAAATGAGCCTTATGTGCAACATCATTTGCCTAACGGGAGCCAAAAAATTCATAGTTTTGACTCATCATCCCAATAGTAAGTTCTCTTTCAGAGTGAGCTTTGCTCCATAGCCCACATTTCTGGCAAGTGTTGCTTTCTAGACTACAGCTCCAGCTCTTAACATGGTACCATTCGAGTATGTTATAAACAAGTGAAAGAGAGAGACTGCTCAGAAAAAAAGAATCTTACATGATCTAGTGACCAGCTATCAGATGCTAATGTTCGGGCATCTTCAAAGTTGGCTTCATTTGTTCCCTCTTTCCAGTCCCAAACGCTATGGAGAGGCAACAATTCAAAGTTAATATGCAAAACAGCTTATCCAATGGACAAGTCAACATATATGATCACTATAGGACTCAAAGCAATGTCTCCTATGAGATTTTATGCATTTGACATAAAAGATGTCCTTTAAAGCTATTGCATTCAGATGCCTACTTACAAGAAATTGATATAACAATAACTCTTATGTTGTCTATCAGATTTGAACTTGAACTCTATGTGCCTAGTTTAACTCACTGGCCCTAAATCGTGCCTAGTCTATCGTTTTTTCTATACCCAGACCCTCTCTAGATAGATGCAAACTCAACATAAAATGGTATGATTCAGCTTATCCTAAAAATTATAATTTATAATCCAACAAAACCATTTCTAGAGGACTAATGGAAGCTGCCACTGTTCATCAAAAAGAAATTCGATACCTTAAGGTCTCAATATGCGTCAAACACCAGAGCTTTTTGAATGTCTGTCCAAATATCCCCACTTTCCCAATTGAAGTTCCCACATTAATCACCTAAATAAATATACAAACATAAACTTGGTAAAAGAAGTTGGCTGAGCTATAGCATTCTAGATCAAGCATTTAAGTAGATGGCACCGAGAATTGGGTGCTTCAGAATACATAAAAATCAGAAGAGCAGTGCAAAAAGAGAATAAACACCAAAGAGGTAATTAGGTAAAAGCACCTGAATCAAAATATTGTAGTTAACTCCTTAAACACTTTCGACCAAAAAAAAAATTACAAAAAAAAAAAACTCCTTAAACACTAGCAATAAATCCAAATCTTGTTTCATACCGTAGTCAGTAGCAACACGTTCATTTCATGCAGTAAGATTATTTTCTCTCCGTTTGGGTTAGAACAAGCACTATCTTATGACTCATTATATTGTATTGAACAAAAATTATTAACCAAATAAAATTCAAACCCAAGATCACCAAGCATCCACTGCCAAATATTCTTGTAGAGGGTATTCTGTACATTTTGCATTATCTAACCCCAGGCATCAAATGCCAACCAAATCAACCTTCACCCGACTTAAAAATGTTAAACACCCTACACTGCTCATATATACATGAAAATCAATCCCACACAAACGTCCAAGTTTATTAAAATACTAAAAATTAACAGCCGCACCTACCGATTCCAGATGATCATCATCATTGATGTCTCCAGCCGTATCAAATATACATATCAGCCCATCCACTGAAGCTGAAATAAGCTTATTTTGATGGTGAGGGACAAAGTGAACCTAATAAGAAGCATGGAGTTAGTAGAAAGGATGTAACTAACTAAAATGATGACACAAGCCCATGCCTTGTGATATATATTTGGACAACAAATCTTCTTTCACTGAGCTCATAAGAACATACTGAGCATGCATAAGGACAAACCTGGGTAACATCATCCACATGGGAATCTTCTAAACATGCAACCTGCTTTTTATTTCTCCAATCCCAAAAGAGTATCTGGTGGCGCATACAAAAGAAGAAGGAACATAATTAGTAATTTAGTACACTAAAGATAATCATAACACATTCAAAGTTGATCTCAAACTTGTAACCATCAGTCCATCCTGCGATGATCACTACTGAACGCGATAGTCAACACATAGTCTAAGCGCTTGCTATCCGGGCCACAACACAAAGGTCTTCCAAGTTCGCTTGAGCTCATGACATGATGATGCCCAATGTCATTTGCATGTCGTCCGCCCCCACACGAAAAAGGGGTGCAGAAAGGTTGAGAAGCAAAAAAGTGTTGGCCAAATGCATCACAAGCATACATCAAGTATAAACATGAGCCAAGTGGAAGCTTTCATGAGCTGAAGAAACTTCCCATTGCAAAAGGTCATCTCAAAAGACAGGATAAAATTGCCTCCTTGTGCAGTAAACGAAGCAAACCTGAGATTTACATCCAGCAGAAAGAAGACTGTCACTGGAACCACCGAATGAAAAGCTGAAGATCTCCTGTGATGGCCCGGCACGTATGCAAGAAACCTGCATTGTTCAATTATGCAAAACTACCCAATTAGGACAAAATACAGCACTAAGTAAGCGGCTTCTAGCAATGTCCTTATTCCTTACAACGCGCAAGCGGGCTAGCCACACACATGAGTACCTCTTTAAAAGACCTGGTGTCCCAAGCTCGGATGGTGCCATCAGAAGAGCAAGAGTGCAAGGCGTGGGGGCTCGACGGCCCCGAGAACGAAATGCCGTTGATGGTATCGGAGTGACCCCTGCACTCTCCACAGTACTGACCCGTCGTCGGGGAATACAGCTTCACCGTATTGGACGACAACGACACCCCCATCAGCGACCAATCAAACCTTCGACGCATAAATCAAAATCCCTAATTAGAGATCACGAGAAACCAACACTGCCAGCTGCTCGTTTCGACTCGCAAGTTGGAAAATTTAACACACTTCTCGATTCGCGTCCTATCATTTCCGAGTTTCAGCGAGAATCGAACAGGGAAATTGAGCTGGCGAATGGAAAAGATTACGCACTTGGGAGTAATTTCGAAGACGTAGTCGTCGCCGAAGTTGGTCTGGATCGAGTTTCTGAGCCCGAATCTTCGGAAGGAAGAGTCGCTCGGATTTGCGCAGCTGGAGGAAGGAGAGCGTCCTTCCACTTCCACTTCCACGTCCATGTCCATGGCGGCTTCTTCCATCTTTGTGGCTCTCTCCGAGCTCCGTTCAAGCTTAGCTTCTTCAGCTGCCTTCTTGACGGAGGAGCTCGATTTAGGGTTTTAGGGTTTTGCCGTTTTGGTGGAGGCATTCGACATTGTGCATGGTCCCACACCGGAAACTCCAAACTCCCACTTTGGTGTCCAACTGTGGTTTATATATTTTCCTTTTTTTTTTTATAGAAATTTTTTATTTTAATTATTGTAATTTCTGAAATAGATATTGGTGATATGGTAAACAAATAAAAAAAGGAGTGATATATTTCCGAGAAATTATTTTTATTTTATTATCTTATTTCTGAAATTGAAATGTATGCATGACACATATCATATAGAGCACTTCGTATCTTTGAAATAAACTGGGGTATGTCAAGATATGGCTTCTCTGTTAAGCTCAAATCCTAAGCAAAAGTTTGTGCACAAGTAAAGTACCTCACATACTGTCAGGGACTATATGAAAGCAAAAGTAAATGAGCAGGAGAAGAAAAGGGTCGGGTTCGGAAAATGCGGCAAAGAACCCCGACCCATGAAAATCGAATTCCGACGCAGTATCATGGTGATCGAAACAAGAAGTAATTGTGCTGAGGAACAATATGAGTGAAGCCATTAGTGCAGATGATGCTCAAGCTCCTAGAGCGGAACATTAGCTTCCTATGGTTGTCATATCACAAAGAATGAATGAATTACAATACAAAGGACACTTCATTTAGTCCCAACAGGAAGGACTAATTTCTCTCTGCAACATCAAATCACTTCAATCTTAGAGATCTTACAAGAAGATTAAAAAAAACAAGCAAGAGACGGGATCACGGGGCATTAGATCCTCCAACTCCAACAACAATCACACACCTTGAGAACGGCAGAAGACGGATCACGGGGCATTACATCCTCCAACTCCAAGGACAACAGCACTTCAAGAATGGCTGAAGCTGGTGGTGATTGGAATGATGATCACCAGGATAATCACCAGCAGAAGTATAAGCCCGATGCACATCCACTTCCGGTTGCTCCTCTGGTAATCCTTCGCGGTCTTCAGGTCCTTGGTGCCGTCCTTGACGTAGTGTGCGGCGTTCATCACGTGGTGCTCGATGTCATCCATCTTCTCGCCCTGCACCTCCACCATCACTGCCATGTCCAGGAACACCTGGTGCAGCTCCAGCAGGCTCTTCTCCACCTCCTTGGCCGCGTCATATCGGTCCTGGATCTCCACTACTGTCTCCACCACCTTGCCCCTCCCGTGCTCTTGTGCCGCCCTGCTGAGATGCTCCTCACCTCCTGATGCGGCGAAAGCACTCAAGTGTTAATCACATGCAATCAAGTAGCTATATTTTGAGAAGATCTAATGCAAAACTTAATAGGGTGGCACGAAATTAAACTAAACAGGCGAACAAAGGCCCGATCAAAGACAGCAACCAGACTAATGCAGAGTATCGCCCATAACCAGTAAATCAAATCTCATTCATGAGAAGTCCTTCATCCATTGTTAAAGAATGATCTACTGTCAAACAAAACTCCACTATAATTTGGCCTAGTATTAACAAAGATTTTACTGAAAACCCTAAAAAGGAACTTATCTCGATTTGATCTAATAGCAAGTCAAACGGCCAAAATTCTTCTGCCCCCTTTAAATTTTATAACCGAAATACAAAATTAATACATAGTAGGTAACTCGTAGTAGTTCAACCACCAGGCTGAAAGAGGGTTTCGATACGATTTGCTTCACTGAACCAAATCGCATTAATTCCTCGCTCCAACTAGGCCGTGTTAGAATCAGCTATAGCATATGACAAGACTTCCACAATATTAACTGCATACGATATAAATCCTAAATGAACACGATGGAAACATGAGCACAGATCAAACCCGAAAACCTGGACTTACTTACCATTAGAAATGATCTTCTCAATGACCTCCTCATCCGGGTACTCCCCGGTCACCGTGTAATACCGCCTGCCCACAGTGTCCTTATACTCGGTCATCATCCTCTGCCTCAGCCCCTGAAACTCCATCATCAGCTCCTTCAACTTCTTCCTCAGCCCATTGGTCACTGCCACTCGGGTCCGATACATGGTGGTCCCTTCCTTGCATCCCGAGAGTCTCTTGTTCGCCGCGTTAGCACGGTCCATCTCCTCCAGCTGTGACCGTATCGCCCTCGCCTTCTTCAGGACCGCCATAATGTCCGCGTTGATCCGGCTCCTGAGGGACTTGAGCGCCTCGGTCTTGTGGAGGGTCTTGCTCTCTTCGTTCAATTCCTGGAGCCGGCACAGGACCTCACGGATCTGGCCCATCTCTTGCTTCACCTTCTCCGCCTCTTCCAGGAAGAGCCCCATGTTGGTGTCCATCTGGGTTGTAGACGCCGACATCTCGAGGTCGTAGTCCGGGCCAGCCTCAAGGTCCTTCATGGCTTCCTTCTTCAAGTCAACGTAGCTCATGAAGGATTTTGTCATTAAGTCGTTCATCTGCAAAAACAAAACCCAGTTGAAATTAGCTTCTCATGATACTCAAACATCCATTTTTCGGAAAAAGAAAAACCAAATAAACGCGTTCTGCCTCTTGAGTTTTGAGAGAAAAGAAGCTGATTCAGGAATTTGGGAGCAAAACGCGAAGAAATGGTGCCTAAGTGCGACTCGCAAGTAGCTTTATGTGAATCGGAGTGCGAATGTGTGATTGTTCCCAACTTTAGCCAAGAGGGTTTCGTTTGTTTCTAAATTTTCTTCAAGCAAACAATCGGGTGCAGTTCAAAAGAGTAAACTTTCGAATCAATTTGTGAGAACAAGCAAACTCTTACCTTTTCTCAACTAGCAGAAGATCTGGAAAAACCTGAGACCAGCAGAGAGAGAGAGAGAGAGATTGATGGCGATGGGAAGAATCAGGTGATGGGGCGTTTGCTTTTATCAATTGGGATCAATTGGGATCAGGATCAGCAGTGAGTGTGTACCGATTTTCAATTCGTAAAGGAGAGAGAGAGAGAGACAGAGAGAGAGAAAGTGCTCGTCGTGGACTAGCCGTTGAGATCGCAACGGCTATTTGATTTCGACAGATTTTGATTTCGATCGCATGATTTATGTCCTCGGATTCTCGGTTGACGTGCCGGGTCCGAGGACCCACTTCTCTCTTGGATCTTGGATCCCTCTCCCTGTTCTTCTTATCAAATTTTAAGGGCGCCTCTTCCTTTTTGCTTTGCAAGTGTTTCGGAACGTTCTTCTTCGGCTCATTTACACGTACTATCCAAATATCAAGACTCGCTTATTCGGAGCCGGGCCATCATGTTTCAGATTATCAAACTTGAGAGGCGTATGCTGTGACATTATTGTGAACAGAAATATGGATAAGAATGCTATGATTTTTGCATTTTTTTCGCCAGGTTTCGTGAGTGATACGGGCATTAGACAGAACCCGGTTACGACATTTCGGGCATCTGCATTACTACATGTACAAAACATGCACTCGTTCGGGAATGAAGAAAGTGAACGGATCCCTAAATGACGTTTGTTGTCAACTGGATTCTTGTTTTTTCCCATGCTCCCAAAATAAGCTCGGCAAAACTCGAAAATGCAACCAACATTCAACACTGATCGCATACATTATGTAATGGAATCAAGCAGACTCGATACTGCGCTGTGGGCACCGAAGTTCCAAAGAATTTGCCTGGGAAAGAAACGATCTTTTGAAGTCAAAACTTCTACATTCTCCACCATAATGTCGTTTGACCTCACCTCCCCACGCGAAACAAGAGAATATAGTCCGTTCCTTCTTTTTCAACGTAAACTGCAAGTAACCCTAAACACTACACTTGGGTAATAGCAGTAGTGTAACGCATGGTCAATATAAGAGACCAGAGCCCAAATGTTCCCGCAGGGCAGAGAAGGGAAAATCATATGAACCATCAAGTCACAATCAAATACAATGTCAAACATCTCATCAAACATTTTACCTATGAGGTGCCGCTACTTGCCAAATATAGCTTACCATCATGATTTATGTGAGGTAAAAAACAGACATCAACCCACCAGTAGATACTGGTGGGTTGATACTGGAAATGTTCCCGCAGGGCAGAGAAGGGAAAATCATATGAACCATCAAGTCACAATCAAATACAATGTCAAACATCTCATCAAACATTTTACCTATGAGGTGCCGCTACTTGCCAAATATAGCTTACCATCATGATTTATGTGAGGTAAAAAACAGACATCAACCCACCAGTAGATACTGGAAAAATCATCCGGAAACTGTTACATTCAAGATTGTAACACCATGACATTCCTAGCTACTATGGAAATCATGTACTGGGTTCCTTGACTTCCTTCTTCCCGGCTTCTTCATCTTCTTGTTTTGCAGCTGCTTCTGCCTCACCAGCACTTGACTCGCCCGGCTTTGCAACTTCTTGATAAGAGAAGACCACACAAACATTCATCCATAAGTAAAACAGCAGCCAACAGGAAAATTTTGCATGAAAATGACCATAAATGTCTCTGAAAACAACATTGATTGACGTTGCAGAAATCGCATATGAAGAACAGGGTCATACAATTCATCATCAAAACAATTCGTAAATAAAAGAAATGCAATTCTATGTCCATAAAAGAGAACATCATTACCTTCATCATCACTGTCTTCAAAGTCCTCAGGCATGTCATCACCCATTCCCATTCCCATTCCACCAAATTTCTGAAAATTGCAATCAGAAATTAGTTAACAAAGTCGATCAAGATCTACCACACAAAATTCAAAAGGTCAAAAATATCCTACCGAGAAGTCCATGCCCCCGAGATCCAAGTCACCCATACCTATATTATTCAGAAACAGTCAAAACATCAGTATTTACCAACTTAAACCCATCTAAGATGAGGAAACAAAGCGTTGATGAATTTATACCACCACCAGTGTCTTCATCTTCATCCACCCACTTGTCCCAGTCTACTTTGACATAGTGAGGGGGCTTGCCATCTCCTCGCAACAGCTTTTTCCACCATTCTTTCTCTGCCTTCTCCAATATGCAGAAGATGTTCCTAACTCCAATATTGATTTTACTCTCCTAGATAAAAAGAATGAAAGAATAGCACATAAGAAGCAATAATAACTTTATTTCGTGGCTTGGCATCCCAATACCTGACAGTTAATGCACAATTCGCCTTCTAAACTAATCAAGGAAGCTTCCAATATAGCAAACAAGAGCAAGTGAGAGAGAGAGAGAGAGAGAGAGAGAGAGAAAGAGAGAGTTTTAATCGCTCAGGTATTATGCAGTGATGTCCATCAACCAACAACGGCAAAGAAAATTGTAGCGCACTAAAGCAGCTTAATATGGCAACCATTAAAAGGTTGAGCTAAAAGCAGCATCCAGATCACGGCCACATTTGAATGAAATGCTGAACAGATGCATAAGAACATATGCCCGGTATATAATGGAAAATGAATTATAAAAAGCAATTACAGCCTCCTTACCTCCACATCGACCTTATCAAAAAGCTCCAGTTTCAGCTCATAAGGATGGTTTTCAGCTCCAGCCTTGGCGGAAAAGGTGAAAATGCCATCTGGCTCAAGATTGACCTTCGCATCCTTTGCGTCTGGCAGAAGCACTGTAAGGAAGACCTTGTCTTTCCTCTGCGCCCACTTCAATTCTGGATGCCGACTACAAGGTTGCAACAAACTATAAGTAGAGGTCAATCGAAGAAAACGAAAAACAGACAAATTTCAACAACTCATGCACGGTATACGAATCCCAATATAACGGAGTTAACCCAATCGCCGAAGCCGTGTGTTATAAGCAAATAACTCCCCAACAGTTGGAGATTCAATTACACCTAAGAGGTCCATATACAAAGCAAGCTAAAGGAAAACACCACAGAGGCTTACTAAAGGGACCTAGACCCATAAACCCTGGCAGGGAGAAATCTCAGCAAGTCCTTTCACGCACTCCACCCGAATCAGCGCAGACATCCAGAAGCAGGACCGCTCCCACAAAAAAAATAAAAATTAAATCTACCGCTTCAGAGAAAAGTAATCCCAATTCCCATTATACCAAGTACAAACAGCCTACCCACATCATTGCGTAAGCTTTAAAAAGGAAAACAAAGAGAAAAAAACACAAACTATAAGTAGAGGTCAATCGAAGAAAACGAAAAACAGACAAATTTCAACAACTCGTGCACGGTATACGAATCCCAATATAACAGAGTTAACCCAATCGCCGAAGCCGTGTGTTATAAGCAAATAACTCCCCAACAGTTGGAGATTCAATTACACCTAAGAGGTCCATATGCAAAGCAAGCTAAAGGAAAACACCACAGAGGCACACTAAAGGGACCTAGACCCATAAACCCTGACGGAGAGAAATCTCAGCAAGTCCTCTCACGCACTCCACCCGAATCAGCGCAGACATCCAGAAGCAGGACCGCTCCCACAAAAAAAAAAAAAAAAATCTACCGCTTCAGAGAAAAGCAATCCCAATTCCCATTATACCAAGTACAAACTGCCTACCCACATCATTGCGTAAGCTTTAAAAAGGAAAACAAAGAGAAAAAAACACAACCATGTCCACAAAACAAACTACCGCTCCAGAGCAAATTAATCGCCTTTCCCATTTTACCAAACTGCCTGCCTAAAATTCCATATCATTGCCAAGTTTAAAAAGGAAAACGAGAAAAGAATTTAAAAAAAAAAACTTTTCGTTCTCCAGACACAACACGTTCAGTCAAAAAAAAATACAAGCCCTAATTAATTTTTCCCCTCGCATCAAGCTCAATCCACAACCGAAACCGACGAACGTCGATCAAAAACCGCAGACAGTCCAACCAGACGCTCCGATCATCGGCCGGAGCAACGCGCCACGGAGCACGCGGCGGACGCCGAATCGGCGACGCGGTCCGAGCTAAATAAGAGCTAGGGCTGAAGGGATCCATACACGAGGCGCGCCCCAAAGCGGAGGTACCGAGAAGGAAATGCCGACGGAGGACCCGAGAAGGGACGAAGCTTACCTCATGGTTGGCCCGAAATGGAAAGCCGGAGAAAGAAACCCTAGGAGGAGCGAGCAGCAGCAGCAGCAGCAGCGGCAGAAATGCAGCGCGAGCGTCGTCACTTCCCTTCTGCCTCTCTCTCTCTCTCTCTCTCTGCTCAGTGCTTTTATGCGCTGCCCGCAAACTTCTAGTACTTTCTCAAACGCACTGGGTCCCTTGTGTATTTTTTTTTTTTTTACTGGGGGCCGAACCGACGGTCCCCGTGCCGCCCCCAACGCTCGAATCGACGGTCGAAATCGATCGCGGCTCCGTTTTCCAGAAGAAAGGAATAATTATGTGCTTTGCTTTTAGGTCGCCGTGCGTGGCGCCCGTGGTTTGGGCCCTTGGTGGGCCCAATAGCTCCTGGGCCTTGAAAGATTACGAGGGATTTTCGTCGGGATGCTTTTCGTTTTCTCCAAGCAAAGATAAAAATTAAAAAATTGAAAGGATTTTTTTCAAGGGAAAAAGCTACCAAAACCATAAACTATGCCTACTGCGACACATTTACTTCACACGTTTTTGGGGACATGAAAAACCCCAAACTTATATTCATGTGACACATTTACCCCAAACTTTTTTTTGTGACACTAAAAACCCCAAACTTATACATGTATGACACATTTGCCCTAAAATTATCTTTTTATGACACTAAAAATCCCCAAACTTGTCTCATGTGATGCATTTACCCTAACTTTTGAGGTAATTGTGTCACACGGATATAAGTTAGGGTTTTTGGTGTCATAAAAAAATATTTTTAGGTAAATGTGTCACATATGTAAAGTTTGGAGTTTTTAGTGTCACAAAAAAGGTTTAGGGTAAATATGTCATATGAGTATAAATTTGGGGTTTTTGGCCGCTCTTTTTCTTTTTTTAATTGGGTCAAATATGTATTTTCTTGTAAAATTTTGAATTGATGAATCGTAAGACAAAAAAAGTTGAGTGCAATATAGCTAGACGGCCCTCGAAAATCAAAGCACCGCATCTTTCTCGATATCTCTCCTAATTTGAGCACTATTTTTTCGTTTCAAATGGCACGAATGATAACTATTCTGTTTCTCTGTTTTTTTATTTTTTTGTTTTTGGGAATAGGTTTGGAACATAAATTCATTTGGTAAAATAATTTCGTTTTTTTTTATTTCTGGGACAAAATTTGGCCCAGAAATAGATTTAGAATAGAAATAAGGATTTAAAATTTTCTATTTTTGAAAAAGAAACAGAAATAACAACTCTCTTTTATTGCTCACCCTTGCCGCCGCTTTCGCCGCCCGCCACAATCAGGAACAGAAATTTAAGAATAACCTATCAATGGAATTTCTATTACATGAACAGAAAATTTGTGTCATTATCAAACGCTACTTTTTACTCAGAAACTCGTCCGGGAAAAAGAAATAGATTTTTCTATTTCTAATCGGAAATAAGGTCGGGGAAGAGAAATATTGTCATATGTGCCCTAATTGCTTGGCTCTAGCATAAGCTCAATGGAAAAGGCATGTGAATGCTCATAATCATGTGCTTGTAGTACAAGCACAGCCGTCGAATCACTTGCTATTCGAGATGAACGATGCTTGGCATGCCGCGATTAGGCGCAAGAGCCGGGGTATGTGGAACGGGCCATCGTGAACGGCCCGATGAGAATTCGTCCCATCATTCGGTATATCGATTTCGGCGGGCTGTCACGAGTGCGCCCGGGATTGCTCGCTCCGTTAAGATTTGGGGGAGGAAAAGGAATTGGGACGTGGGTGGGCTTTTTGGGTAGGCAAAGGAGAGCATGAAAGCCCAAATACTTCATTGAACTGGGCACCAACTTGTCCAATCGTGATCTAAGCAGACTCTATTGATGTGATAATTGAACTTGATTTGATGATACGGTGCGTGAACAATGTATATAATAAGGCCTGTGTGGAAAATCCCATCGACAAGAGATGTAAATAATGCTTGGACAAATATATGGTGCACATCTTTTATTTTATTTTATTTCAGGAACAAGCAAACGTATGTACGAGTACAAAATTTAACGTCGAATTAGATATGGATCTGCCATCTAGTTTTTATCCATTTTAGTTCTAAGCTAATGCTGTTATGTGTTTGATGTTCTACTTAGCTAATTGAGATGAGGACTAGAAGAGCAACTTTGGTTTTTCTTATTTTAGCTCTAGCTACTCTATTTCCACGCTACGTATGCTGTGAGAATATGCCAATTCATTTATCAGGACATGTTAAACCAAAGGGAAACGAACGATGAAGTAAATCAGAAGACGTTAAATTAGAAAGAAGTTTTGTTTGCCAATCTCTCTCTCGATTTCGACCTCAATATGAGATGGTCGGCGGTGGACGACCCTCGTGGTCAGCCTCGAATTTGAGTGATCAACCATTGTGGATTCGTGTGGGGGGAGAGAGAGAGAGAGAGAGAGAGAGAGAGAGAGAGAGAGAGAGAGAGAGAGAGGAGTTGTGGTTAGGGGTGACTGGTTTTCAGGTGACCCGGTTCCAACCCAGGAATAGGGAACTAGCCCACCTGAATTTGGAACCGGACCGGACCAAACCGACTGGTCCGATCCAGTCCGGTTCTTGGGTGGGCCAATGGAATCGATGGCATTTTCATTTGTAGAGCTTCTTGATCATTAATCCCGCTTCTCTTTTGATGCATATAGGTAACAACTGCACGGTTTATACTGAACAACAATAAATCCAGACACTATACGTGAGGATATTTTTCATATTTGTACACGCATTTCATGTAGGTATTTCAACGAACACACACAGTGATCAATTCGAAAACGAGATTTAGACGTAGCATCGAAAATGATGTACAAAGAATGGGAAAAAAAACAGAGCATTGGATATTTACCTTGATAAGATGCATTTGCGATCACGATTAGCTAAAAACAAAGAAAGAAAGGGAGGTGAGAGTCAAGACTCAAGATGAGACCACAAGAGGGAGGCGGCGAGCGAGAGGGACGCGAGTGACACAGGCGAGAGGGAGAGTTGAGAGAGCGTAAGAGGCGAGAAGATGAAGAATGCGATTAGGGTTTGTGAAAGAGCGAGGAACGCGAGGCTTTCAATAGGAGACGAGCAGAGGACAAGAGTCGTATGTGTTTAGGGCTCTTTACAGATCTGTAAGAGATTTAAAAGAAAAAATCGATTCGATCCGAGTGGACGGTTTCACACGTGGAACCAGAAACGGATTGGTGCCCTCAAGAACAGCCCGAAATCAGCCAATTCAGTCTGGTCTGGGTGGTTCTTTTTACACACCTCTAGTTGTGGTGGGAGGGGTGGTGGCATGACCATAATGGCTATGACAACGAGGAGGCGGTGGCAAAACTATATGCACTACTATCTACTACGGCCTACCCCATTTAAGAAAAAACTTAATTACACAAACTCTATAATTCGCATGATACAACAATCTTATGAAAGTGCGGGAGCCAAAATCGGGTTTACGTACTTCTTCTAGGCACCTATAGAAGTCTTGGCTAACTTCTATTGCTCGGGTTGATTTGACATGGCAGGACAAAATCCGGATAACATTTTCTTCTTTCGAATTTCATATGTCCTTCAAACTTGCACGAAAATGATGCATACCCATACACGTACGACGCAAAGCCTAGGATGTTACACTAGGCATGGAACTGTCGATGATCTCGCACGACGACAAATATTCGCACGATGGTGTCGACGACGTGAACCGAATCATATGCATTAAAGGGCATAAGAGCGTGAAGCAACAAGATTCGTAATGAACTCCGCGACATCGCATGCACGTGCATATGGACAAGACAAGCACAATCCAACCCGCGAAGACAGGCGCCTCTCGATCACAACCGATTCAGATTCACTTATATTTCATCCAGAACCAGAACGAACGAGAGCGAGAGGAACGTGTGATTGCAAAGCTTGTGATGGAAATCGACCCAAAATTTATGTGGAAGAGGACGTTTTGTAAGGTCTCTCTTTTCGCTCTTCTACGTTGTTTCATTCGACGACAGCGAGGGCTCAGCGGACTGGTCCAACCCCATGCAAGTGCCCGCCAGATTCGTCGCTTCGGAGCAAAAGAGCAACGCAACAAAGGGGCTTGAATAACAAAAGTACCGGACGCCATTCGCACTTCTTTTGTCTGGGCAAAGACAAACCGGGACCAGTATATATGACGTCGTATTTCCGATGATGATTGCTAATAATGCAGTCCGGACGTCACACGTGACGTCTGTAGATCGTTTATTGCGCGGATCTGTACGTGCCGGTGATTTTCTATGATGGAAATGTTCGGAATAATATTGCTTGAGTTATGTATGGACATTGGATTTGTTTTTTTAGGCCCGAAAACGATGGAAATTCGTGGAGATAATCTATTTTACTAGTAAAGTTTTTTTCTTTTTTGGAGCGGTACTAGTAGAGTTTGATCGCAGGTCAGTTCTATATAAAAAAATGTTAGAAGTTATTCGACTTGATTAGCCTTTTTCTGAAATTTTTTTTGAAAAAAAAAATGAACTCAAATTTTCCTATCAAGAGCCAGTGAGCCACACCACCATGTACAAATAAATCAATATTTGGACCGCATTTGTTTCACGGAAAATATTTTCCAAAAAAAAAATTTTATGACGTATGGATTGCTTAGAAAAATGAATTAACGGAAAATATTTTCCTAAATCAATGAAAAAGATTTTTCTGCCGAAGCTCAAATTCAAGAAAATGATTTTCCTTTAAAAAATCAGGAAATCAGTTTTCAAAATATGACTAGATTTTGGTGTATGGACAAGGAACTCTGCACTTGGACACAGGAACCCCAATGCTCACTCCCAAGCCCCTTGGCAACACGGTCGAGACTAGATGTCAGGGCCGGGTCCATCGAGGCCGGGCCCGAGACCTCGACGTCCCAATCCGTTTCCATTTGGGCCATGCCCAAAACCCTAGCTGCCACACCCGGGTCCATTGAGGTCGGACCCCGACACTTGTACCTAGGCACCCGACTCCCGAGCCCGAGTCCATTGAGGCCTAAATTCCCTGCGTGCGTGCCCCCAGTCCATCGTGTAGGTCCAAGACCTCAACGCCTGGTCCATCAAAGTTGTGCCCATGACCTCGGTGGTCATGCCACTATCCTAGCGCCTAGGCCCAAGTCCATCAAAGTTGTGCGCAAGACCGCAGCCAACCACGCCTGGGTCCATCGAGGTCAAGCCCCGAACCCTTGGCACCTGGGACCAGGTCCCCAGCGTGGACACCAGTACCGGAGTCCCATGCCCGGCCTTGATTGACCTTGGCCCAGGCGCTGGTCGAGGTTCCGGTCCTAGGCTTTAGTATTCATGGGTCAACCTCGATGGACCCAGGCCTAGGTGTTAGGGGCCTGGCCCCGACCTCTATAGACACGGGCCGAGGCATTAGGGAGCCGGGCACAAGCACCTAATTCTCAAGCTTGGTTTCAGTGAACCCAAGACCAATGCCTGTGCTCATCCCCCGAAGTTGAGGATCTGGACTTGAGACCCCGGTGCTGGTGCTTGAGTTCCTTGACTACTCATACACAAGTCACTAGTGCTCAAATAGTGTCTATTTATTTAGGAAAATCAAATAAAATTTTCGTTACCAAATGATAGAAAATGACTTTTTAGAAAATATCATATTTTTTGCAAAATAAATGGTGCCTTGGACCATAGTGCGACATTTCGAAAGCCTGGATAAGAGGACTTCCTCGTCGCAAAAACAAACCACAACAAGACCATTCGTGCGTGTGTAATGTTTGTTTTCTCATGAATGAGCGGTAGAGAGTAATTATTTTGGCAATCTACTGCGGAAAATTAATGATACTCACTAGTGGCGTTCACAGTTAAAGATTAATAATTTTGGAAAAAAAGAAAATCAAAGAGCGACCTGCAAAACTGTATTCATAAAAGTGACTTCACTCGTCATTGCTGTCGCTTGATTAATGGAAGTCAAGACAGGAGGGTCGTGTTTTTAGCCGTTGGATCACGCAAATGATTCTTAGGGTCTGCATAGCAACGTTTATGTTCCCAGAAACAGTTTCTGATCAGAATTCTTCTATTTCTATTTCTTGGAACAGTTTCTGAGCAAAAAATAGTGTTTAGTAACTGCACAAAATTTTCTATTCCTGAAATAGAAAAGAATAGAAACGCGTTTAGGGCGCGAATGATCCATTTCTATTCCATGGACGATTTTCTCCCTTCTGGGCTACCGACGGAGGACGGTGGTCGGCGGCGGCAGAGGATGGTGGCCGGCGGCGGGAGGCAGTGGAGCACGGCGGTCAGCGGCGGAGCATGGTGGCGTCGGGCGGCGGTGACAGCAGCAGGAGGCAGCGGCGGGAGGTGGCGGGCGGCGAAGGGTTGCCAGCGTCGGTCGATAGAGCACGGCGGTTGGTGGTGAAGGATGGTGGCCGATGGTGGGTGACCGCCGGCGTCGAGTGGCCAGGGGCGGGAGGTGGCTGGCGACCGAGGGCAGCCAGTGCCGGGTGGTGGCCGGCATCGGGCGGTGGAGCACGATGACCGGTGGCGGAGGATGGCGGTCGATGGTGGGTGGCCGCCGGCGGTGGAGGACGGCGACCAGTGGTGGGTGATCGCCGGCGTCGGGTGGTTGACGGGGGGAGGCGGCCAGCGCCAGGTGGCGGCCAGCGTCGAGCGATGGAGCACGGCGGCCAGCGGTGGAGGACTGCGGCCGGTGGAGGGTGGCGACAAGCGTCGAGCGGCGGAGGACAGTGGTCGACGACAAGAGGCGGCCGGCGGGCGTTGGCCGGAGGGTGGCAGCGGAAGGCGGGTGATAGGTGGCGGCGAAGGATGGCGAGAAGCGGCGATGGGTGGGTTGCGGCCGATGGATTGTTTTTTGTTTTTGGAGGATTCCAGAAAAAATCGTTTCTTGTTTTTGTTTCAGAAACAAAGAAGTAGATTTTTTTTGCTTTTTGTTTCTGTTCCAAATCTATTCAAGGATCACTTTTTTGTTCCAGAAACAAAAAAAGTAGATTTTTTTTACTAAAACGGATTTATGTTCTTTTTCTGTTCCGGGGAACAAAAGAACAGAAAAACAAAGAAACATAAACGTTACTAAACGGATTTATGTTCTTTTTCTGTTCCGGGGAACAAAAGAACAGAAAAACAAAGAAACATAAACGTTACTAAACAGACCCTTATTCTGCTTGCGGCCCCGCACGAAACGGCAAAAGATTCTTCACCCGAAACTGTTGCATAGCATAGATATCACACCAGTTATTTAAAAAAAAAGATTTAAAGATAATTACCAAAAGTAAAAAAAATAAAATTATTTTATTTTTAATCGTATTGAGCAGGAGGAGCCAAATTTCAATCACGTGCCACAAGAAACCAAAGAAAAACAAAAGTCGCCCCCTATCTTCTTCTCCACCTTTGGAAAACGCATTCAAAACGGTGGCCGTATTATACATTCCAAATTATTAGTCCAATTCATTCAGATTTTTGAAATTTTTTGGGACCTACAAAGATGATTTGTTTTGTCCTCCACATCTCGATTGTAAGCTAAGGGTAAATAAAGTTTTCTTGACCAACGTTGGCGTTCACGACGACACGATGAGCACTTTTATGGTCTTTCAAAGGAGCAACCCTCGATTGCCATTTTCGCATACAGAGCAATGTATTTTGCTTTGACGAAATTTGAAAGAAAATTTCATTGATGATTGGAGTGTTCCTATTTTGCTATTTATAGATATTAAACCTAGGATGGATGGTATCGATCACATAAAAATTAATCAATAAAGTGTTGGCCTAAATGACCAAAAAAAAAAATTCACTCATCGTTCTATGATTTTGGGTTCAAACTTTATTGGCGGCACTCTGGGAATTGAATTGTGAACGCACCAAGTTGATGCGAGGTAGTGCGCCCTTAAATTGTTTTGACGTGACGGACCGATTGAGATGCATGAAAGCTAATCTAGCTATGACTTAACGAGCTATATATATATATATATAGAGAAGTATTTAGACACGTCTTGTTTTCATAGAGATTTCGGTGTATGCTCTCACTTTTCTTAATCTTAAATGTGAATGTGCACATACTTTTCCTAAAACGTAAGACTTGTTTGTTTGCGCGTTTTAAATGAAAGGCAAAAATCAATCCTTTCATTTTCCACTAAAATTTTAAATACTATTCAAATTTCAAAATCAAATATATATACATAAGTTTACGTGTCAAAACCGATATACTGCGAATGTTTGAAATACTTTGAACTATAAATCAATCAAAGCGTATTGCCACCAAATTTAGGGTGTATTTGTCGGAATATAAATGATTTTGAAAATATTTTCCCGAAACTGGTTGCGTGTATCTCTTATAAAAACGAACAAACCAAAAAAATATTTCCAAGGTCTACGAAAATTTATAGACATGAATTGTTATTGATAGTGAAAATATTTTCATCGGCTAATCATTTTAAGCGATACAAGTTATCACTTTTACAAAAATATTTCCATATTGTTCATTCTTCGCGAAACAAACCGAGCTTTAACATTAATCGAAACCGAAATCAATATTCAAATCATTCGAAATTTTCATTAGCCTTGGCCAACCAAAAAACTTAAAAGACTGTCTGTTTCTCCGTAATTTGATCCGTAAGGAAACAAACACCGAAAATGGATCTTCGGCTTTTAATTGAAGGGCGGGTTCTGTGGTGATTTGACAGGAAATATCCAAGCGATCATAAAAATCAACGTGGAATTGTACAAACCTAAACCAAACCGGAGTTTGACTCGACGGAAAAGTTTAGGAAGTACTATTGAAACAAACTTCGACGGAATTTGACTCGAGGACGAAGCTTGAAAGAGCGGCGGTACTACGCCGGGATTTGACTCGACGACGAAGCACCAAGGATGAAGATTCATATCGGAGGACGACTCGGCGACGTGAATCTGAGCATTAGAACTACTCCTAAAGAATTAAAGCTTGTAAATTGCAGGAAAATAATGGCCTTGGCCAAATGTAAAGGTACGAGTGTAGGAAATGTAAAGATAAAAGAAAGATAAACTGATAAAGAACGTGAGTTCTGTTGTTGATTTCGGGGGTCTTTAAAATACAAACTTGGGATATTTATAATCCCGTACAAGCGTTTACAACTTTTAAATTTTAAATAAAAAGTAACTTCCTAACGGTGGTTATTATCTTCTTATTTTCTAGGCACTCTCCACGTTCAAATAACCACCCTTATCCATAAGCAGTTTTGTTATTGACATCTAACTATCGGTAAGTTGCTGATGCCGATCCTCTGCTCACCCACTATCGGTAAGTTGCGAACTATCGGTAAGTTACCGACGCCAAAGCTCCCGATGCCTATTTCCATGATTTTTTTTCACTTTTTGGTGTAAACACTATCACATAGCACGTCTCTTTCTATTTCGGGAAGACCAATAAAACCACGAAGCACAAGCGAGCGAGTTCAACACCCGTGGAAGAGAGCCTCATATTGTCTGGAAAAAATACGTAAAATAAAGTGAACAAGAAGATTCCGAGAAATTCATCTCGTGATTTAAACCCGGGTGAGAAAAAAAAAATTGTAGGCTTTGCGGGGTCCCTGTCTCCCTAGATAGCATACGAAATGACTTAGCAGTCGTTTTTCGCAAGACAAATCAACATCAGCTTCGCTATTTTTGACCCGGAAATTTGCTTGGGCAGAAAGAAATTTGCCTGGAGGGAAAAGAAATGAAGGGGTTGTCGTTGTCGTACCCAGAAGAAAAGAAACAACATCCTTAGCCACTCGTCGGATTGACGACCGGGAAAAATTACTCGATCGGTTTTGAATTTATGGTATCGATACTAATTTAGCTCTAAATTCTTTAACTTTTTAGTCCAAAATTTTTGCGCGAAATTCCAACAGAGCCTTTCGCTAACGTGGTGGTCCATTCATCGCCGGCCACCACACGAGACACGCAGCGGAAAGACTACACGGGAATTCCGAATAAAGGTTTAGGATTAAATTGGTAAAAATTGAAAAATTCGTGACTAAATTGACATTTGTGTAATATGTTCAAGACTGATCGAACAATTTCCCTGTCGAAGACAGGCGCATACAATTCAAATCTTTTGTTTCATTGGACAAACGAGTCATGGGGTTGGAATATGATAGTTGTGCATATGTGTGTATACAAAGAGCGGTGGCGGGCCCTTCCCTTGTCACTAGTTTTTGTTTTTTAATGCAATGATTAACAAAAACTAAAAATTAAAGAGAAGGACTTGGGGGTCGTCTCCTTGTGATTATTGATAGGGTCAAAGCCTCAAAGGGTTAAATGAAGTCGTCCACCTTTTTTTTTTGGCGACTTATATTTGGAGAAACGTGGTGGGCAAGGATCTCATCCGGGTCTTCTGATTTTATATGAATGTGCAAGTCCACCCACTTTTTTATATGTCCTTTTGCTGATTTTTGGACAAGCGAAATTGGTTTTTTCTTTCTTTTTTTGCTAAATTAGATATAACTAGTTAGATTACATGACATTCACCTCTTAGGAGTAACTTGGAGGATTTTGTGTTTTATTTTGCTGAGGTGTGTCGATATCGCACTCTACAAGAATGGGTCAGATGTTCGAACGGTGTCGAATGACTTAGTCAAATTGATAAAGGAACGATCGAGATGCGTCCTCCCATCGATGTGTGAAGAAGTTTATCCAATCAATTTAGGGTATGCCTGTTTATTATCTTAAAATAAAGAGGATTTCAATTCTCTTTTCTTCTTTGTTAAAGAAGCAATCCCACGTCAATTGTAGTAGATTGGGCACTTAGCACTCTCCCTCGCGCGAGTAATTTGATTAAGAGGTGCAAGCCTTGCAAAATGGAAATTACCATACCGCAACTTTCTCTTAATTTAAAACTCCCTCCGCCTCTAGGCGTGTCGATTCCAAATTCTCATGATTAAACCATGTTTTACCAGACAAAGAATATCTGTCATATTCAAAAAATATCAAATGCCCTTTTACAAGAAAATCGCAAAGAAGGGGAACAAAAATAGAAGCAAAAACATTTGTAGTTTAGTCGATGGTGTTTAAGCTAATCATCGAGACACGTTTTTCAAATCGATGTGGCGAAAACTTATAGTTTTATGGCATTTTCGAAATACATTCATAATAGAGGCTCAGGCCAGGCTAGAAATAACATGTTGCCTACATCTACCCATATCATAAAAATTTACGAATGGTTTTTCTGGGCCGAGGGCTTTCTCACGTGAGATTTTCGTTCAACCCTGTCCATTTAGCTCACGCGCCTAGACCGCGCTGCTCATCTGTTGATCACTACTTATGAGAAGTTAGTCCAATCACCTCATTTTCTCTTGAAATTAGAGGATTCCAGCCCTCATTTTTTTCACGCGCGTGCAACGCCGAGGCTACTATGATCAATTCGCCACCCACTACTCTCGTCGAGATTCGATCTCGAGTCGTGCCCCTAAGAATGGCGTTACAATTTAATAAGTGTGAGCCAGCCTCTAGTCACGTGGACTCAAAATTCATTTTGTTCAATATACATATATATATATTAATTTATTTTTTTGAGTTTTTTTTTTTTTTTTAAAGAGGTCTGTCGATTCCAAGTTGGGAGGGTTACACCATGTTCTATCTAACCGGAGAAGAATATTCGGAGCCCTGCCCCGAACAGTCAAAGTCAAAAATCAAGCATTGATGAACGCCAAGACAAAGCCCCGCCCCGCCCAGCACCGCGTTCTTCCCCACTTCAACACCGCAAATTTCGCAGCCCAGATTTGACCACGCACAACCACGCGCGTCTGAGCACGTCGCCCCCCCTTCAGCCTGACCACCGGCCGCTGCTTGGTCCAGATATCGCCACGTCACCATGCTCGATAAAAAGAAAGGGAGGACACTTTCTGCGATTTCACGTAATGGCCAGAATTATCATTAGCTCGGCTGCCTAACCTTCGATATCGATTGGCTTTTTCCCACTTTGGGAAGTTAATCACATCAATGGGGCTGGCGGGGGACCTGGAAAGTACCATCGATTAAGTTTAGAATTTTGCCTCGAAACGCGATTAGAGTTGATTTTTTTTGGTGAACCGAAAGCTTTTTTTTTCTTCACTATTTGGTACCGATGCAATAATATCCATAACCTTTTTTATGACCTGGGATTACTTGTTGCGGCTATAGATGCGTTTAGAGTGTGAGGTTCTTGCCCCGCTTATCGGTATCTCGAAAGGCAAACCCTCTTTTTTATCTGGAATTCTTTTGCAATGGGCTAAAGTATTAAGATGAGGCATGCACAGTTCGTTTCACCCTCTTAACAACCGTAGTGAAAAAAATCCGGACTATGCAAGCTTTGAGTTGCACGCACCCTATGAATACCGATTGCCACAAAATCTTGTCGAACGTTGTTGCAAGTGATTTGCACCTTAAAAATGGACCGTTACATGTAGTACTCACGAAGCGTAACTGTCGGCATGGGCAGGCAAGAACGGTCACCGCCTCCACCTGAAAGTGCACCCACGCGATGTCACCGCACGTGGGATTTTAGGTTTTGCTTCTTAATGGGCATCCCGCCAATCTTGGCCAACACGTGAGTTCATGTGCGAATCGAACACCGCTACTTCATTGCCTTGTTCAATTTCTTCTTCTTCTTCTTCGAATTTCTCGCTCGATTTATCACCGGTGGACCGAAAAATGAAAATAATTTCTCCTTTTTCAACACTTATCCCGTGATCAGCCCAGCGTTGACTTTCCTTTTTTGCCACCGGTACAGTCCGGGAAAATTTTCCATACTTTGATGACGCAAATTTCCGTTCCAAAAAATCGAAACACTGTACAGTTGATGTCGAAGTAAAGCATCCTGATTAGTTTATCTTGCGTCGCTCGTTGGTGAAGATGGTGAAAAATAAATTTTGATCCTAAAATTTTATCATGACGAACTACAGTTTTATTTTATTTAATTATTATAAAATGGTCGTGCCAAGATACGTTATTTGGTAAGTCATAAATTCTAAGCACAACAGCTCAGCTTTCCCTGTATTATTTTCCCATTTTTCACACTATACCTTCTCCTCTGCCATTACATACAAGGAACTTATTGATTTGCTCTAATTTCTCCCTCCCTCTCCCTTCCTCTCTCTCTCTCTCTCTCTCTGACCATGGCGTCCGTCAAGAAAATTCAACACCGTTCATTTCACTGATTTCAGTTAGAACCAACAGTTCGTATCGAGTCTGTCTTGTTCATATATTGTTGTCCGCTTGCCATGCACAACTCATTCTCCTGACGCAATCTCTCTCTCCCTCCCTCCCTCCCTCCCTCCCTCTGCGTTGATGTGCGTCTTCTTCTGGAGTTTGATGCATACGGGACGAGCAGGAGCTGCAGGCCCATGACCTGGAGCGCGCGGATTCCGTCACGCCCCCACCGCGCGCCGTCGTTTCGGCCGACCCCCTCAGGGCGCTCTTGTCGTTTTGGAGGCCGTGGCCCTTCTCTCCCTCGAGGTGCGATACACGTCGAAGCCGAATGACTTCAACCCCTCTGCTCTCTATCGTTCTGTTTTTCTCTGATCAGCTTATTGCTCTCCACAAATATGCCTTGAACTTAAAACCCTTTTCGATGTCTTTCCAAGATTCAACGGTGTGTGTAGACTTTTAGTTACATCGCCTGTACATGGCAAGTCCCGCTTTCGCAATTCGCTTTTTGGTTTCTTGATTGGCGAGGTATCATTATTTTTTCCTCTCGACTCATTTACTCGTTGTCTTTTGCTTGTTGTGTTGCGGTTTATCGTCCGACAGGCCGAAGAACGTAATCCAACAGCGGGCTTGTAATTATGTGTCATTGCTTCAACCCTTCTATCATTGTGCTGTAATAAAGTGATTAAAGTAATGTTCACTTACAAGTCTTGACAAGATGTGATGATTGGGAGCTGAAAGATGCAGCTATTTAATCTTCAAAACTACCCGTCTTGTTACGAGCTAATGAACGTATATAAGGTTTATGTTAGCGCCGAGCTATTATACAGCACTAGCATATCTCAGTTTCTCAAGCCTTCTCTGATCCTCTGCTTCTCCAGTAGTCTGTCAGATTTCCAAAATTTGTGTGAGCCGAGATTTTTTTTTTTCTGTTAAATAGAAAGGTGGTACTGATTTTTCCCTCGTTTCTTGGCCTTCTAGGACTGATGATTCACTTTCTTCGATATAATTCTCTGTTTCTGTAGTGGGTCTTTCTTGCTTTTTTTTTATTGGTCATGGCATAAATTCTTACTAACTTTCTCAAATGGATCGTTTTGCTTTTTCTTCAGGGAGTGAGATTGAGAGATTGATGAGAACTGGGCAGAGAACTTGATTTCTGGCTTATTTTTCCTGAAGGGTGTGAATATGTCTTCTGGATCTTGGATTTCTTCCCTCTCTTGTTCAACCTCAGAGATTGAATCCCCAGAGAACAATGGCTCTGTTTCACTCATACTTCATTGGCTGAAGTTCATCTTCCTATTCCCATGTCCCCAGAGAGCTCTGCTCTCTTCCATTGACGTTCTCTTCCTATTCGCCCTCCTTGTATTCTCTCTTCTCAAGCTGTTCTCCAGATTCTCTTCCAGGGGTCACTCCATTCCCGACTTCAATAAGCCCTTGATCCGAAACCAAAGAGCTATTCTCAGAACTAATGTTTGGTTCAAGCTCTCTCTGATTGTGACCGTCCTATTAGCATTTTCTTACACCATCATCTGCATCCTTGCCTTCGGCAAGGATGTGGAGTATCCATGGAAGCTGGTGAATGCTCTCTTTTGGTTGGTTCAGGCCATTACTCATGCAGTTGTTACTGTGATTATCATCCATGAGAAGAGGTTCGAAGCCAAGACTCATCCACTGTCACTTAGAGCTTACTGGGCGGCGAGTTTCGTCATTATCGGTTTGTTTGCTATTTCCGGGGTCGTCCGTTTTGCCTCGGTAGAAGGAGCCCCCAATGAGGATTTGAGGTTGGATGACATAGTCTCCATGGTGTCTTTCCCTCTGTCTGTTGCCCTTCTCCTTGTTGCCATCAGAGGATCCACTGGGATAGCGGTGGCTCGAGAATCTGATGGAGAGATGGATGCAGAGTATGAACCGCTTTTGACTAAATCTAATGTGACCAGCTTTGCATCGGCTTCGTTCGTGTCCAAGGCCTTTTGGCTTTGGATGAATCCGCTTCTGAGTAAAGGGTACAAATCGCCTCTCAAAATCGACGAAGTTCCTTCCTTATCACCTGAGCACAGAGCGGAAAGAATGTCGGAGCTGTTCGAAATGAAATGGCCTAAGCCCCACGAAAAATCAAAGCACCCAGTTAGAACCACATTGGTTCGGTGCTTTTGGAGAGAAATTGCCTTCACGGCCTTTCTCGCAATTGTTAGGCTGTGCGTTATGTATGTAGGGCCTATTCTCATCCAAGGATTTGTCAATTTCACTGCTGGTAAAGGAAATTCCCCTTATGAAGGTTATTACCTCGTATTGATCCTTCTTGTCGCAAAGTCCATCGAAGTCTTGACCACCCACCAATTCAACTTCAACTCGCAAAAGCTGGGAATGCTCATCAGATCCACCCTTATTACTTCGCTCTACAGGAAAGGGTTGAGGTTATCGTGCTCAGCTCGCCAATCTCATGGGGTTGGGCAGATTGTGAACTACATGGCAGTCGACGCCCAACAACTCTCAGACATGATGTTACAGTTACATTCCATATGGTTGATGCCTTTGCAAGTCGGTGTTGCTTTAGTGCTCCTCTACAATTACCTCGGTGGAGCAGTTATAGCTGCCGTTGTTGGAATCATTGCTGTTTTTGTGTTTGTTGTGTTTGGAACTCGGCGAAACAACAGATTTCAGTATAATGTGATGAAGAATCGTGACTCGAGGATGAAAGCAACGAACGAGATGCTCAATTACATGCGCGTGATTAAGTTCCAGGCATGGGAAGAACACTTCAACAAGAGGATCCAAAGTTTCCGTGAATCGGAGTTTAGTTGGCTCAGCAAGTTCATGTACTCGGTGTCTGGCAATATTGTGGTGATGTGGAGCACGCCATTGCTGATATCAACCATCACATTTGGTGCCGCAATCTTCTTGGGAGTTCATCTTGATGCCGGTACGGTCTTCACCACCACAACAATTTTCAAAATTTTGCAGGAGCCAATAAGGACCTTCCCGCAATCGATGATCTCTCTCTCACAGGCAATGATATCCTTGGGAAGGCTGGATCGGTACATGGTGAGTAAAGAGTTAGTGGACGGTTCTGTGGAAAGAGTGGAACTTTGTGGAGATGGTATTGCGGTGGAGGTTATGGACGCAGTATTTAGCTGGGACGATGAAAACGGAGAGGAAGTCCTGAAAAATATTAGCATGAAGATTAAGAAGGGTCAGCTCACCGCTATTGTCGGGACTGTTGGATCCGGGAAGTCATCTCTCCTGGCATCAGTTCTTGGTGAGATGCACAAGATATCGGGGGAGGTATGGTTTCTGATAAAGCAATAACTGGTCACCTTTTTTAGTGAAACTTTGTTGGTTCTGCTTTATGAATTTCAAGACTAAAGTTTGTTGTAATTACTCAAATCAAATGTCAATGCAACATCTGTGTCTTTTCAGGTCAGGATATGTGGTACAAGTGCCTATGTTGCTCAAACATCATGGATCCAAAATGGGACTATCCAAGAGAATATCCTATTTGGTTTGCCTATGAACCAAGACAGGTACACGGAAGTAATCAAAGTCTGCTGCTTAGAGAAGGACCTGGACATGATGGAGTATGGAGACCAGACTGAGATTGGAGAGCGCGGCATCAACCTCAGTGGGGGCCAGAAGCAGCGTATTCAGCTAGCAAGAGCTGTTTATCAGGATTGCGATACCTATCTTCTCGATGATGTCTTTAGTGCTGTGGATGCCCATACCGGGACAGAAATATTTAAGGTAACGCAATGATTTAAGTCCGCTGTCTTGGTCTGATCATAATGATATCGCCAATATAACTAGAACTAGGATGCTCATCTATTGATGCTTGTTCCTGACGCAGGAATGTGTTAGAGGAGCTCTTAAAGACAAGACCATTTTACTTGTTACTCACCAAGTCGACTTTTTGCATAATGTCGATCTCATACTGGTGAGCACGCTTTACTAATTCTCCCTAACCACACAACATTTGAACATGCCTTGCTTTTCTTAAATGGGGTGTGTTCTTTCATAGGTGATGCGAGATGGGATGATAGTGCAATCAGGAAAGTACCACGAGTTGCTCGACTCTGGCATGGATTTCAAAGCATTAGTGGCAGCCCATGAAACTTCCATGGAGCTCGTGGATGTACACACCACTGCGCAGGTTGAGAATTCCCTGACAAAACAGCAAAGGCCTCAGGCTAATGGCGAGGAAGCCAACAGCGAGAACAAGGCTCTAGACCAAGTCAAGTCTGATAAGGGAAGTTCGAAGCTCATCAAAGACGAGGAGAGAGAGACTGGTCGAGTCAGCTTGCGCGTGTATAAGTTGTACTGCACTGAAGCCTTTGGATGGTGGGGTGTGGTGGGAGTGGTGCTGCTTTCACTTTTATGGCAGTCGTCCATAATGGCCGGAGATTATTGGCTCGCGTATGAGACTGCAGAAGAGCGTGCTTCGTTATTCAACCCTTCTTTATTCATTCGCATCTATGCAATCATTGCTGGTATTTCCTTTTTGCTGGTTCTGCTAAGAGCCTTTTCTGTTACCATTTTGGGGCTGAAGACAGCACAGATCTTCTTCAGTCAAATACTCCATAGCATCTTGCACGCCCCAATGTCATTCTTCGACACCACGCCTTCAGGAAGAATTTTAACCAGGGTAAGGAAGGATCGGCTGACCCTAATAGGCTGTGCATGTCTTTTGATTGTACATAACGGTTTATGTGAAGAGTGTCTTAGTGATGGCTGTCATTTTCCGCTCTGCAGGCATCGACTGATCAGACAAACGTTGACATCTTCATTCCCTTTCTCATGGGAATGGCCATTGCCATGTATGTCACGGTTCTCAGTATCTTCATCATCACGTGCCAATATGCTTGGCCGACCGTCTTCTTGATAGTACCACTTGGCTGGCTAAATTTCTGGTACAGGGTATGAGCTTTTTCTTTGTAGTTAGCTAATTTTTCGCGAATACTTTGAATATACTTGATCTGGGAAGTATAAGCATTCAAATTCATTCGTTGCTTACCAAAAAACTTGCCACTTGATTGGCCTAATTTAATATGGCCTACTGTAAAAGAGAGCCAATAATTTTAGTGGTCTCTTCTACGTAAACATTGCATTAACGAATCAGTCGCTTCTTGTTCCTAGGGATACTATCTTTCATCGTCTCGTGAACTGACGCGCCTAGACTCGATCACCAAAGCTCCAGTAATCCATCATTTCTCGGAAAGCATTGCCGGCGTCATGACAATCCGCTCTTTCAGAAAGCAGGATAGGTTCAGTCAAGAGAATGTGAATCGTGTTAATGCAAATCTGCGGATGGATTTCCACAACAATGGATCCAACGAGTGGCTGGGTTTCCGTCTGGAATTGATTGGAAGCTTCATGCTCTGCATTTCTGCTGCGTTCATGGTCTTGTTACCCAGCAACATTATCAGACCAGGTACAATTTAGGTTACACACGATCACACAAACACCAAACATTTAGCATGACAACATTGGTTGTGTTGTGTATTTCAAATAGTCTCTCTCTCCACGCGACTCAAAATCTGCTAGGCGTTTCCTCTTATGATGATCAAAAAACTCAAAATGATGTCGACTCTATATATACCAGATTTACTTCTCCATTTGTTAAGTGAGCATCTTGTAAATGTCATGGTACTATCTGGTTTAAAAATT
Source organism: Syzygium oleosum (assembly GCF_021117445.2). Classification (NCBI taxonomy): domain Eukaryota; kingdom Viridiplantae; phylum Streptophyta; class Magnoliopsida; order Myrtales; family Myrtaceae; genus Syzygium; species Syzygium oleosum. Next base: position 3,991,920 of record NW_026607493.1, on the reverse strand, counting down.
TTGATATTCTTGATGACTCTGGCACATACATCGAGTCAGTAGATTCAACTGAAATCGAAACTAAGTTATGGACATCCCTTATGTGTTGGATTTGTTATGGGCTTTCCGAGCAGGCACATAATGCATCTCTAGTTTTAATCGCCTGACATCTTACTGTATTCCACAGAGAATGTTGGTTTATCTCTCTCCTACGGGTTGTCCCTCAATGCTGTCCTCTTCTGGGCCATATATATGAGTTGCTTCGTGGAGAACAGGATGGTCTCGGTTGAGAGGATAAAGCAATTTGCGAACATTCCTTCGGAAGCGGCGTGGGAAATCAAAGATCGCCTTCCTCCTCCGAACTGGCCTTCTCGGGGCAATATTGATCTCGAAGACTTGCAGGTAACTTGACTTATGAGTATCCTTCAAATGGATTTGTCAGTACAGATATAGTTAGGCGTGTTTGTCAATCTTCTGATTTGTCGGCGATGGCTGTTTTTAATCTTTTCTGAATGGTACAGTAATAATCATCTGCAATCTGCAAGCAGGTTAGGTATCGTACAAACACGCCTTTGGTGCTCAAGGGAATTACTCTTAGCATTCATGGGGGCGAGAAGATTGGTGTCGTCGGTCGTACAGGGAGCGGCAAGTCCACTCTCATTCAAGTCTTCTTTAGGCTGGTGGAGCCGACAGGAGGGCAGATAATCATAGACGGCATCAACATTTGCACTCTAGGACTTCACAATCTCCGCTCCCGCTTTGGGATCATCCCTCAAGAGCCCGTCCTGTTTGAGGGCACTGTGAGGAGCAACGTCGATCCAGTCGGACAGTACACCGATGAAGAGATATGGAAGGTATGTTTCTGTTTTGCTATAATGAGAATGTCATACTTCATGTTCGCCACGGCAAATTACGCTTCTGATGCATCGCGGATCACATTAGAGAAGTTGTGATATTTTTTTTCTCATTTCCTTTTGCATCCTTGCATCTGGACTTACAACTCACATTTGGCTTTGTCAATGCCAGAGCCTAGAGAGGTGCCAGCTTAAGGATGTGATCGCTTCCAAACCTGATAAACTCGATTCCTTAGGTACGAAACTTGTCATTGATGAAGATTGTGATGGTGAAATCTTGTTTTTGTTCTTTAGCAGCCAAAGATTTATCAATATACCTGGAATTTGCAGTGGTTGACAATGGAGACAATTGGAGTGTGGGACAAAGGCAGCTTCTCTGCCTAGGGAGGGTGATGCTAAAGCGCAGCCGCCTCTTGTTCATGGACGAGGCGACCGCTTCCGTGGATTCGCAAACCGACGCCGTGATCCAAAGGATCATCCGGGAGGACTTTGCGACCTGCACGATTATCAGCATTGCTCACAGAATCCCCACCGTCATGGACTGTGATCGCGTCCTAGTCATCGATGCAGGTGCGACATTCCCTCCTTGAAACTCGGTTCACTGGATATATTTCAGCATAATCAATCATATGTCTATTTCTCTCTTCTTCTTTTTTGTTTTCTAATGTTGCAGATGCCCAGTAACTTGCTTCACTTGCAGACATTTTTGACATAGAAGTTTTCTTGTACTTTGACAGGAAGAGCAATGGAATTCGATACACCTTCGGCGTTGCTCGAAAGGCCTTCGCTTTTCGGAGCATTGGTCCAGGAGTATGCAAACCGCTCGTCCGGGTTATGAGTGCAACCACCGTCCGTTGCTCAGTTTCCAACAGTTTCCTGCCCTACTCGTCCAAAAGGGAAAATCAATACCGGGGATTTCTCGGGCCCGGGTTGTCGCGATCAACAGTCGTGAAAAGATGTCGAAAAACGACGTCGAATCCTGTAATTCTAGCTAAGCTCCTTAGAGTAGGAACACCAGTTATATCAGGGCAATTCAGGCGCAAAATGCGTCGTTAGATTCTGTACTAAATCAAGAGGATCTTACAATCATATAGATCATAGAACTGTTGTGCTGTACTTGGAGAAGAAAGTATTGTTTCGGCTCGGATGTGAGTACCTAATAAATTTATCCAAGTTTTTAAAGAAAATTTCTGCTTATTTCATGTCTTTTTCTTTCGTTTTTTGCGAAATGCGATTGAATGACTTGTCAAGTGTTAATTCCTTAACTAAGAGAAGCAGTGGTAAGCATTGTGTTATTGCCCGACAAGTGAAGAAACGCGACAAATTTTCCGAGTGGAACTTGGTGCATGTTAGTGCAACTCTCGTGCACCGTTAGATGAGAAAGGCGGTACTTGAGATCCAAAAGATCCGAGGGTGCATGTGAATCGGGGCTCGCTTGCCTCGAGAGTACGGAAAACTTGGTCGGAAATGTCCGAGTACCAATTGCCAATATTGATTACCAAATTCGATTGTAGGTCGTTGCAATAAATTACCAAATTTTTGTTAGTGTACCTTACGAGAGCTCTATGAATTGGCATCCCTTATGCGCGATATTCATATATCTTTACTTGGAGTAAGTGTTAACTTTTCTTCGATGAATCGACCAACTAATTTTTTTTTGGTCTTCAACCCTTTCCCAATAACTCTTATCGTATTTGTATTGATGTTGCCACCTTATCAACTCTTATACAAAATTGCTCATTTTATTTGAGTTACCTATCTAAAGCCACCGATTTGTTTTGAATTGTCAAATTTCATTTTGAGCCACTTAGGGCCGTGAACGATAACCACCCTACTCCTAGAATAAATTTCTCACCAAAAATAGATTTTTTCTACTTCTATTCCTTGAACGAGTTTCTGAACGGAAATATGTGTTTAATAACAACACAAGATATCTCTTCCAGAAACAGAAATTCGTTTGATAGGCCTTCTTAAATATATCCCTCTTACGCTCTTTTCCATTCATCAACGGGCGGTGGGGGAGGTTGTGGCCAGTGGCCGACCGGGGGAGGTGAGGGCTGTTTCTCTTTTTGTTCTAGGATTAAAAAAAGTAGAATATTTTTACTCCTCATTTCTCGTTCAAAATCTATTTATGGAGGAAATAGAAAAGTGAAATTGCGCTATCAAACGAATTTCTATTCCAAATCTATTTCTAGAAACAGAAAAACGGATCTTACCAGAAATAAAACGGTTATCGTAACTCGTAAGCGCCTTATCACTGGTTCATCCGATCAACCATATGTCTTTCCTCTATCCATCTAAAATTAGAAATATAACTATACAATTATAGTTGCGTGGCCTCCCATCCCAATCCCATCTAGTCGTGGCCAGGCATCTCACGTAGCCGCTCGTGGACAAACACGACAAACACGCAATTTCCCACGCGTCCGCATATGGACAAACACGTGGATACATAAATCGCTGCTGATCGACGGCTCAGATTCGCCCACCCGCGAATGCCGAAAACTGAGAGCGGATGCAGCGTCGCATCGCCCGCCTCCCCTTCGGCTTTTTCATCACCCGCAATCATTCGCGAGAACACGATTCGCCATTCCCTCTCTCTCTCTTTGCAGCTTTAGCTCTCGCGGACCAATCGTCAACTCGAACTCCGCTCGCGTTCTCTCGACCGGAGCGAAACGGGTCGAGCGCGCGAATCCGATCGGAGCTCGAGCGGCGATGGCGGAGAAGCCGGCGATGGTGATCGGGATCGACGACAGCGAGCACAGCGCGTACGCGCTGGAGTGGACTCTCGACCGCTTCTTCGCTCCACTCGCGCCCGACCACCCTTTCAAGCTCTTCGTCGTCCACGCCAAGCCCTCCGCTTCCTCCGCCGTCGGTCTCGCCGGCCCCGGTAAAATCGCGACCGTCCGCTGTGCCTCGCGGTGCTTTCGAGCTCAGCGAGCTTTGGTTTTCGCGTTCGCGCGATTTAGAGGGATTTCGGCTCTGATTCGGCCTGGTTTCGGTGTTGGAATCTTGTAGGCTCGGCTGATGTTCTGCCGTTCGTGGAGGCGGACCTCAAGAAGATCGCGGCCAGAGTTCTGGAGAAGGCCAAGGAGATCTGCTGCAGTAAGTCGGTAAGGCCCGATAGACTTTGGACTTAGATGGTGGCTAGTCTTTTCCCGGGGCCGTAGAAGCTGAGATTTCGCGTTTTGCTGGCGTTTCTGCTAGAGAAATGCTGCGGGACGAGGAAACAAGTCCCAGTCCTGTCGTGGTTGAGTAGCTTAGCTGGATTTATTCTTGAATGGATTGTAGCTGCAGATAGAAGATACATGGGATTGATAGAGAATCAGTTGAATGATTATCTTTAAATTGACAATCTATAAGCGCTTCAACTTGATGATCGTACAGTAGACAATTGGATAAGGGAGAGTTCCATAAGCCAGCCATCACTAAAAATTTAACTTTCTGGTCTGATACAAGCATCAAATGTGTGCCAAGAAAGAACTAGGAAATAAGAAAAGAACCTTTTCTGTTCTCTAAAGAGATTGAGATATTGGAGATAAAGGCATTTTCTAACACTTAAAGGAAAAGCTAAGATGAACATCTGTGGGCATTTATGAACTGGCCTTGTTTTTAGGTCAAGTCTTCCGAATCTACAAAGCATGCATCATGATTCTGGGAAGGTGAATTGTCTCATTTTACTGGCCGAAGGCCCAAAGCAACTAAAGCACTAAAGAACAAGATGCTTGAGTAATATTGGACAATAATGTGGGCAATGGATGAGGCACTTGTCTTTACAAGAGGTTATATAATTCTTACAGCAACGATGCGGCCTACCTGCATTGATCCTGGACAATTCACCTTATGAAGCTTTATTGCTTTTTTGGGATTGGCTTTTGGCCTTTTTTGGCACAGCTTAGGTGATTATTAACTACTCTCATGATCAAATTTGATGTCGTCAAAGAGGCGGTGAGGGCAACCGACCTGTAGCAATTCCCCGTAGATACAATGGAAGTAGTCCTCACCCTCGTTAGCTTACACAGTAGCTAGCATTATTTAGAGCATACCATATTGAGTATCTTCACAGGAGTTTGAGCTACAGCTTGACTCCTCATATATTATAGCCTAGCCTACTGGTTTGAAGCAATGCTAAATCCACAGCACCAAGGTGACTATTGACCTGAACCTAGCCACCTAGGATGCTCTGTGCTGCCCATTCAACTGTGGGATAGCCCACTCAATCGACATCTCCTTTTATTGGTAATTCGATATCATGCCCTGCGATGATGTCTACTGAAATTCGTTTAATGCAAGCATTTCCGAAGACTTGAGGAGAAGATACACCTCAAAGAGTCTTCATCAAAAGTAAAACGGTCGAAACCTGACTGATTGAGAAGGTTCTGTTGTACTAACTGATTAAATTTTCATGGGGCTCTGACGATTACGACGACCGCCTGTTCTTTCTGTTACCGAAGAAAACTTCATGCTAGCAAACAGATGTCAGAAACCCCTGGTTCCATTACAACATGCTGTCCATGGTCTATGCCTTGATGCCACTATGAAGATTAATTCGACAATCTATTTTATTTCTAGATAGATTTCGGAAATTGCTGGTTTTGTCATGACTTGGTGTATAAATCCTCGACACTTTTGTGCTCCTGGATACATGAGGTGAAGTTTTAAGAACTTAACTCTAGCAGTTTCATTTTGCATAAACAGGGACAAGAATTAGTGACTTATGGGATATCTGAATATTTTTGTGCATATCCCAATATAATATAGTTACCTCTGTGTATGCACATATTAGAAACATATTTGTCCTGCCATTTCTAATTGAGTGGCTTCTGCATTATTTGCTCTAAAATTTAGTTGGTTCTCATTTTACTTGGTTCATACCGAAGCTTGTACACATAGCTTTTCTTGGAAAACATATTCAAGTGCTTCAGAAAGTGGCGTTATGCTGTTACCTTGGAAATTTTCTGATGAATTTGTTCTTCTACAGGTGAATGATGTTGTACTGGAGGTGGGAGAAGGAGATGCACGAAATGTCCTCTGCGAGGCTGTGGAAAAGCACCACGCTTCCATATTGGTTGTGGGCAACCACGGATACGGAGCTATAAAAAGGTACAGCCATACTTATCCTCGATTTCTGGCTAGATATTCACTCACTCTCTTCAGCAACACAGTGCCGACGATGGCTCATCGGATTCCTGTTGTGAATTGTAGTGGAGGACTTACTGCCACGAGCCTAAGCCATTGTTTCAACTCTCGTGCCGATTGTGGTTATTGATTCCTAATGCAGAATTGCTTCTCTCGTTTTTCCAGGGCCGTCCTGGGCAGCGTGAGTGACTACTGTGCTCACCATGCTCACTGCACCGTGATGATTGTGAAGAAGCCCAAGATCAAGCACTAGGACACAAACCAAGGGGCGCTGCTTGAATAAGTGAAAACGTCCTGGCCCTGATTTATACCGGAGATGTTTCCGAATCACACAAGTCAATCACACTATTGTCCATTCAATAAGGCGCAGACCATATAATTCTTGGCCAAATGTATACTAGAATTTGGACAGCAGTTCCAGTTGTATACGTTGTCTTCATGGGAAAAAATCTTTTCGTGATTTGCTTCTTGCCTGTCAGGACTTGAGGGGGGGCTCGTTTGTGGGCTTTTCTCGATGTTGCTTGTAGTTTCTCTTTGAACCTACAAGAGGTTTTAGTTGTCACAAATGGCGACATTTCACGCCCCTCCTTTCTTTCTTCCCCATGTCTCGATGATTCCAGGTGCCGCATGGCATCTCACTCTCTCAACACCTGTCAAAAGCCACGTCAACTCTTCTCGTAATGCAGCTGCTTTAGTCTGTCGGTTTACGTACAATGATATTTTACTAGAAAAGCGTCTGATTGCTCTCGAAGAGACTCGGAAGTCGGAAGAAAGAGTGAGGCGCGAGCCAGGAATAGCTAACGCAGTCGGAGCTCGTCATGGAGGAGGAGACTAAACTAAGAGAGGCAACAAGAAGAAGTGATGGTGGTTGGAGTGGACGAGAGCGAGCTCAGCTTGTACGCTCTCCAGTGGACCCTCGACTGCTTCTTCGCTCCTTTCGCTCCTCACTTCCCTTTCAAGCTCGTCGTCGTCCATGCCAAGCCCAGCCCCGCCTCTGTTATCGGCGTCGCCGGTCCCAGTAACCTCACCGCTGATCTCTGTATAGAAAGAGATTCGAATGTCCCGGAAGTCCTAGTACAATACAGAGTACCAGTGAATGAAAAGCTTTGTGATTACCTTACCGTTTTTTGAGTCCTACAACTTGTTATGAATAGTTTTTAACGGCAAATTGGACGTGACGTAATTTGAATTTCGTGTGAAGGAACACGGCAATACTTGTATGAATCGTTTCAAGACTTAAAAGGTCGAAGCAAAGTGTTTTTTTAGGACGTCTAGTCTGGTGCATTTCCCACGTATAAGCTACGCATAATCCGCAGCTTGTCTTTTGGCGCACGGCGTGCTATTGTTCGTTTCATTGGAACTTTGAGCAATTATTATTTCTATTGGGGTGCTTACTAGGGGACTCAAGTAGAGTGAGCTATTATCTCTCGGTTTATTGTGTGGTGATTTTCGGTAATTGAACTTGGAGATATCGCAGGAGTAATAAAGGTCTTGCCGATAGTCGATGCCGACTTGAGGAAAATAGCCGCTTGGGTCACTCAAAAGGCCAAGGACATTTGTGACAGCAGATCGGTAAATCGCTTCAGATCTCTCTGGGCACATGACTGGTTAAAAACCCGTGTCTACAGTGTGCTCTTATCTATAGGCTTTTCGTGTCTTTGTGATCGTGGGTGTATCAGCTTGAGGTGGACTCTTGGAGCTTGGCCTTTGATACCTCGTGGCCAGAAAGATTAATCGAAAAGGATAATTCTCCTTATAGTTTACGCACTTCGATGTGAAAAGGGAATCCTCTTATGGAGTTGCACGCGCAAGCGATGCCCCTGAATTAGTTGTGATTTCTTGATGCCAGCGCACAATTTGGAGATGTGACAAACCTGTGGATTAATACTTGTGGTATTATGGGCCTCTGCGGATCTGAACTTATTTGGAAATTAACGTCTGACAGTCTATCGTTTGGTGATCTTGTGCAGGTTCACGATGTAACTTTCCAAGTGATGGAGGGCGATGCTAGGAGCGTTCTCTGCGATGCCGTGGAAAAGCATCATGCTTCAGTACTAGTCGTTGGGAGTCACGGCCATGGAGCTATGAAAAGGTATGCGCTCTTTACTCCATTCGTATCTAAAAGGCAAAGCACACAGAAAGATAGAAAGTTTAGATCTCATGGCAAATTAAGTCATGTTCTCTGTTCCTTTTTCCCTCCTCAAAACATGTTAATGGGATTGTTGAGTTTTTACCATGAGAGCGAAGCGGTTGTTAGCTTACGCGAGCTTCCATTGGACGGATTTGTGTAGATCTCTCTCTTTTTATCTGTGTCATTTGACAATAAGAGAATGCGCTTTATCCCTGCAGGGCTGTTTCGGGTAGCGTCAGCGACTACTGCTCTCATCACGCTCATTGCACCGTGCTGATCGTGAAGAGGCCAAAAATCGAAAGCTAATAAACCCTTCCGAGAATAGCAGTTGTGTAAATCATAGATCATCATGGAGTGTGTACACATAATGACACCAACAAATGGCTTTCCTCTCTCTGATAGACTTGGTTGCATTCTGTTCGTGCATACAAGGTGACTAGACTTGCACTGTTATTACCAGTTCTGTCTCTTCGTGGCCTATATGTTCTCGAGCTTGTTCATTAAGCCTTCAATTGACCTTTAGTTATGTCGCATTTGCGATGAATGGTAAATCCTCTGATGCAATGTTTGTCACTTTCCATCAATCGTTCTTCGAAACTTTTGCTTCAAATATATGATTATTGAACATATCCATACATCACCGATATGACTTAGGCGAGAAGAAGTCCAACCAAACATAATATAGATCACAAGTCTGTCCAGTGTGACGAAATAACATCAAGCTCCCTGAGCCGCGACGACTGACTAGCTTTTGCTTTCACTTGCTGTTGGCAGTAGATGGGTTGTTCCCGATTTCGATGAGAGCACCAGGTTCAGGACCGACGCTTTTCCCCCTCAAGAACCGGGCATACCAATTCGCCGACAGCTTCGGGTATCGCTTCAATTCCGGGTCGTCCAGATCAACGTAGTAGTGGCCGAAACTCGACTCGTAGCCGTCCAGTAGCTCGAGCACGTCCAGGAAGGACCAGGTGAAGTAGCCTATTGTGTTCGACCCATTCCTGACGGATAACATCACGAAACAAAACAGAGCACGATCCAGGTAGCTCGTCATCTTAACCAGGAAAAATCTCTCAGAGACTGGTGGGGTTGGCCGAGTTCCAGAATCACATACCTCACTGAGTCGAGCACCACTCCGATATGCGCGTGAATGTAGCTAATCCGTTCTGTGTCTTGCAAAGTTGTATTCCGCCGAGTCTGCTGCCCTGCAATGCATGGTAATCTTATGAACGAGTCGATTAGCTCACGCTCTCATTCAGAGATGCAATGCACGAGAAGCAAACGCTCGGATCTTCGCGGCAAGAAAGAGTTTACTAGAGAGAGAGAGAGAGAGAGAGACCATTTTCATATATGAGGAGAGGAGGGTTGCCATAGACTTGCTTGAAGTACTCGAGCACTTGCTGAAGACCCTCCGGCATGATCGGTATCTATAACCATGGGAAGGAGAAGCAGAGTAGATAAAAACATGAAACTGCAAACGAACCATGGGATGGAAAAGGTGAAGGAGATAAAAACATGAAAGATCACAACTTTGCACGCGTAGGACATCGGTGCTCACCTCGTAATACTGGGACGTGTTTACATTATCTGCCGTGAAGGAAAACATCAGTGAGTCAATACTGACTGGCCCTGTGTTAGCAATGTTCAAGCACAGCAAAATGTCTTAAGGATTACGATAACTCGTCTGATTATGGTAAATTACGCCTCCAAATTGTGCACGAGGCCAAAATGGAGGCGGACATCACCATACTTGATCACCCATCAGGGTAATGTACTGTGAATTTTGCACGTGAAATGCTTCCTAAGTCTGTCTGTGACAGCTAATTCTGTGACTAGATTTCACATTTCTGCTGCTGCAAGAATCTCTTCGGTGAAACATAATTAACTTCAAGCAAAGCTTTTCCATTGAAGCAAGCAATGTAGATGGCAATGCAAATGTAGGAAAACGTACTGATTAATTCCACAGCCATGTCTCGGTTGAAGTCTCTGGGTTCTCCATCCAGGCTGCTGGACTTGTCTTTGACAGTAATGGAAGTATAATATATCAGTCCCAGAAAGTCAGCCGAACCCTTCACTTGTTTCGATTCGAGAGGAGTGAAGGCCGGGAGTCGAGACCCCACGTTTTGCTTCATCACTCTTGGGTAATCTCCATATATCAGAGGATGCAACAACCTGAAAATGTTTCAATGGCAAGTGTTGAAGGGCTTTGAAAATCCTCCATACTTTGAGTGAGAAATTACTCGGGACGAATAACAAGATGAAATGGATCAGAAATCAGAAGAATTTCGCAATTCTAGTGGCTTAGCACAGAAATCCCCCTTCGAATGTGTCTCAATGTATTAGATATAATCGTGTGAAACCATTATCCTTTTCTATGAAACAAATGTGTTTATCAGCTTAGGCCTAAGGGTAGAGCCGATATAGTAACTGATTACTGTAGAGTAGAATCCTACTAACTTTTCTTCATAAACCACCAAGGAAATGCAGTCAGGCTGATTCAAAAAGAAAACTGCAGCAATAAGAATTCGAAGTCTACCAGCCGACGAAGAAATCTTTGGCTCGCTGTGCGGCAATAAGGTCCTCTGTCGAGTTCGTGAAGGGATAAATCCCAAAACCATAGATGCTGAGACCTATAAAACCCTGCTGCTTCACCTGCAACACCATGTCAATGCACCAAAGCCAAATAATGGACTTTCTTTTCATTTCAACATATCAAGAGGAAGGACAAATTCAGGCCCTGAAGAATCAAAGAGGCCAACAATTCACTTCCATCGCCTTAGAAACCTGTTGATAGGCCACAAAACATATGAACACGCTGAGGGCACGAGACAGTTCTGTAAGTATACCTTATATTTCTCTCTATATAGTTTTGCAACCGATGCATGCGCTAACAAGGCGTTATGAACTACGAGATACGGCTCGGATGAGGAGTTGCCTTTGGTGCAGTTGAATCCGAACGGAGGAGAGCACCGTTTAGGCGGCACGATCCCTTGGTCGTATCCTCCAATGGCATAAATGTTAGGCTCGTTCACAGTAGACCAATACCGAACACGGTCGCCAAACTCCCTGAAGCATACGTCCGCATAGGCCGTGAAATCTTCTCTGCAACCAGAAAAGGAGAGTTTCTTCTCAATATGACAAAGTCTTGGTTTCAAACTATTTTTCGACCCTAATGATGATTTTCTTTTTGGTTTTTGGTTTCCCTAATCACGAAAACATGCTGAGTTATGCATTGTTGCTTCTTATTTCGTAGTCGTTCATAGTTTTAATCCTAACTATATCCCCTGGAGGAGGAGAAAAGATTGAAACTCAGACCAGCAAGGTTTGATAAACATACATGATTTTACGACTAAGCCAGCTTCCATACTCGTCCTCGAGCTCCTGCGGCAAGTCGAAATGGTATAAAGTGACGTGCGGTTGGATACCTGCTTGCCCATCAATAGCATCAAAGAAACAGTTTAGCAGGACAATAAGAAACCACTGTAAGCAAATTTACATTAACTTCATTTGCAGTTCTCAACCGGATTCTGCACTAACCGTTCTTAATAAGTTCGTCAATGAGGTTATTGTAATACTGCAAACCCTTTGGATTCACTGGTCCTCGGCCATCTGGAGGAGCAAAAGAGAGAGATCAATGTTGTCTGATGCTTCAGAAAAGGATATCAAATTGATTCTCTGTGTTAGCTTAAATTTCCAAGTTAACTGCGAGTTCTTACGTGGGATGAGTCTTGACCATGAAATTGAGAACTTGTAGGCATCTAAGCCTGTCTCTACCATGAGTTGAACATCTTCCTGCAAGAAAGGCAACTACCTTACAATGCATAGACATATCGTAGTCCTCAAACATACAATTACAATCCCTATGTGGTCATGTAATATAGCCATGACCGAGAAAATTAGTGTAAAAAAATTATTCAGCTATCCATAACTCTATGTGATATCTTGTTCTGTAATTTAGGTTTTGAAGAGTCGCACCTTGTATTTGTGATACCCGTCACAAGCTACATCTCCAGTTGCTCCATTTGCAAAACCTGGAAAATCAAGTGGGTATCTTCTCTTTTCGTTAAACTGTCAACCAAAGAACAAATGTTCAACCGAAAATTGCCACAAAACTATTCACTCGATCGCCTTCACTAGAGTTGGAAACAGAATAACTGCTTGTGTGATATGTACTGTGCGAGACAGCTCGACATTCTAAGATCCGCAGAATCCTCTTGAGCACGAATAACGTGAATACTTTGCCAGTATGGCGATGTCACAGAATACTCTCGTTTTCATAGCGATGTTGCCATTAGTCACAACAGAAGTAGTTAGATGAAATCTAATAAACGGTAGGCGTAAATTGGGAGAGCTATACCCTGTAAAAAGTGCGGCTAAACTCAGTTGAAGTTTGTTTAGCAGGTATTGTTATCATCCTTTGATGGGGATATTCTTACCTTTCCATCTGATAAAACAGTTATGCTACAAACAATGAATGTTTATGACGTTTTATCAACGGTTGTTCTATGTACTATCTGCTAATCATAGTTTGCGAGTTCGGTGAAGAAAAACCTGAGGGAATAACTGCTCATTTTGTAGCAAGGCAAACGTCCCCCCTTGCAAATCACTCCCCCACATATAACCGCATAGATTCATGCAAGCGAGCAAGAGAAAAGGAAAACAAACTACTTGCATGAAACACAAACATAAAATTGGAAAGGAACAAAGATGACTCGACAAACATGCACATGTGAGTGAACACGCGCTCGCACAGAGAGAAGAAACAGATCAACCGTCACCTGCATGGGTGAAGGTGTCCCAGACACTGGGCGTCCTTCCATCTTCATTTGCTGCCCCTTCAACCTATTATACTCCCACCATTTTTGGCACACATCTCTAATTAGAAACATACGATGAATAAAACATGTAAGTCGATAACAACACATGGATAGCATTCACTATAGTTCTCCCAAAACTTGTTGATAACTGTCTCAGAAGTGAAACGACGTGGGAAGTTGCTAAAACCTGGTAAGCCGATGTGCCTGAACCAAACACGAATCCGGGTGGGAAGTCGTATCGACTGTATGTATCAGCTCCAAAGACAGCAGTCAGAGCTGGTTGCACTGCAAGAATCAGCAAAAATCCGAGCCTGCACATTTTCTTATTCTTTAAATGTGGACTGACAGTCACACAGACACACAAGTTAAACTAGTTCATCATCCACAGCTTGTAAATGAATGTGTGTGGAGTGTGTGTGTGTGTGAGAGAGAGAGAGAGACAGAGACAGAGACAGAGACAGAGAGGCAGAGACAAGAACATCTTGGTCCTTCTCTCATTCATGATTCTTCATGTACTAACAGACAACAAGAAGTTTTGCGTTCTCGACTTGGTATTCTGTCACATGTGGTCCAGGAAGACTCCAGTTTTTACAGATATTATTGGTTCTCGTGTAGACCAAGCGATTCTTGGGTACTTACTTGTGTGGTTCGCATCATTTTCTCGCCTCTTTTCACTTGATTTGAATGCTCACTGTACATGCACCCTTAATTCCAGTGAGGCGTCTCAAATTTTCTAAACATGATTGGTCTTTTCATCTCGTAGAGAGCACGTCAGTAGACAAAAATGCAACGGCTTTTCTACCATGGAACTTGATCTTTACCTACACAAGCACAAGCACCCAACGTGGGATCTGATGACTGAGCCACAAGCCGCAAGCACATCAATACACGTGCAATATATCGGTTCCGGATAGTTATTTCTTTGGTCCATATAGTTTCGTGAGATCTTGCTTTTGATCATTATATTTTATGTCATGCCCGAAATAAATTTGAGGCAAAATCTAACTCTGATACTATGTTTGAAAGTCCGATCCAAATGTTTAATATGATAGGTAGAGGGAGGCCACGTGCGTATAAAGAACATATAAAATCAAATAATCAATTGATGTTGGCTATTTCCACACTAATTTGGAATGAAAAGAAGGGGCTCAAAATAATTATGAGAGAAAAGGAGAGAGAGAGTTTGAACGGATTGAGACATAATAATTGATTTCCAAAAACTTTTCATTGAATGAGAACTACATTGAAGTTCTTGTTAAGTACTAAACTTTTCTTCGACCAAAAAAAAAAAAAAAGTACTAAACTTTTCGATTTTATCATTTTAATCCTAACCCTTTACTCGAATTTCCAATTTAATTCTTCTAGTCAATTTTCACCAGAAATCAAGAAAATTACCAAAACTAGCCTAAACCTACTGCAATTGTACCAATTTAGTCCTAAATCTTTTTTTTGTGTCAATTCAATCCTAAACCTTTTATATTTGTGCCAATTCAATCCATCCGGCCAATTTTGGCCGGCCGATGCTGACATGGACGCCGACCGGTGCTGGCCGTCTAGCTGACGCGACAATTTTTTTAAAAAAATTATTTTTTTCAATTTTTTTAATTTTCTTTTCCATCTTTTCCCTAGCCGGTCGTCACCGGACCGGCCAAGGGCTGAGACTGGCGTAGTTCGCCCTCGCTGGCACTAGAGAGGGTGAGCGTCGCCGTCGGTGGGCGAGGTCGAGCTCGCCCGGCCATGGTGAGGCTTGACCTTGCCCAGTGACAGTGAGGCAGCCTAGATCTGGCTCACCCTCGCCGTCAATGGGTGAGGTCAAGCCTCGCCCGGCAATAACTAGCCAGGAAGAAGATGGAAAAAAAATGCGAAAAAAATATTTAAAAATTGCCACATCCGGCCGACGTCCACATCAACGCCAGCTGACCAAAATTGATCAAATTGGCTGAATTGACACAAATACAAAAGATTTAGAACTGAATTGGTTCAAAAAATAAGTTTATGACTGAATTGACACAACTGTAATATGTTTAAGACTGTTTTGGTAATTTTCCTCCAGAAATCTCTAACGTAGCGATCCAGTCACCACCGGTTGTCCTACATGGCATACCGTAACTCAACCGTTTCCGGCAAAAATTTTGTACAAAGATTTATGACTAAATTGACAAAAATGAAAAATTTAAAACTAAATTGTCACCCGTACAATAGAGTCAGAACTGATTGAACAATCCCTACGTCTATGGTGGCACCAAGACAAGATACCAATGACCACAGCAATGGCGATGGTGGGCGATGAAGATGACAATCTCATTCTCTCCACTCTACCTTCGACAGGCAATTATATGGTCCCTTGAGAGATGAGTTCCATGACGGCTGCTAATCGTAATGACGTGCATTTTCCGTCATACCAAGTGTTAAAACATGAAAAACTGTTGAAAAAAGAACAAATGAAAAATTAAACCACCGGGCAAGAAGTTTTATTTCTTTTATCTAACAGCCGCAAACCCTCCAAAAAGGTTTCGCTGAGCACCCCGTCACTCGGCCGCCGTCCCAGAAGATTTTTCTCCTTTTTTCTATGGATTTTTATTAATCAATGTCCCGAAACACTCGTTAGCCACTTGCAATAAAGAAACATTATCTTTTCCAATATACCAATTACATATAATACGAGAAAACGCAAGAAGAAATGACAATCTTTCTTAATTAAGTTATATAAAAGGCACTCGTTTACAAAATCTTTTTTACTTCATTTTATCTTACTAAATTGCTGTCTTCCTGTCCTAAGAAACATTACAGACTAAGCACGCGATGTTTGAGTAAACTATCTTAACTAAGACCACAAATAGGAGCCCCATGGATTGCTGCTTCAATCCCACCCACGCCATGCGAGTTCGAATCCTACGACTAGCATTGCAACCTGGAAATTAATCCGGAGCAAGGGACGAGGGCCCTCCTAGCGCCCTGTGAGGACTTTGCTCCACAACAAAGAACAAGGGACTGCGCGCAAGCGCATCCATGGGACATACCAAAGAGAAATCCATAACGCTTTCGATACTCAACCATCATACATGAAGTACTGGGACGAATTTCCTCTAATTTCTCCCCGTCCACTAAATAAAATCAGCAAACAGCTTCATATCAACTACATTGATAATATTTGACCGGAGGAGACATGAGGCATATGTAAGAACCACGAAGTTCCACAATCTCACGAAACTAGAAATATATGCAGTTCAGAAAAGATAAATACCGTTCAAATCTCTTACAAGCAGCATACTCAAGAACCAAGTTCAAATTCATGGAAACTAAATGAGTTCTATAAAGTAATTAACAGCACAGTTGACACACTCAGGAACCGTCATGATATTGAAGTCTTTCAGAAAGCTAACACCTGGTTTTCCAATTATAACGATGATTTATTAAAGCTAAGTTGAATGCTCCATTTGGGTCACATCTTTCAAGGTCCACATTCAGCTAGCCCCGCAATCCTATCACCTGTCAATAAATACAAACCATATTCAGGACAATGGCAATAAACTCACGCACAATATGATGACAAAGAAATCTCAACAAGCACTGTAAAATGTGAGCAAAATATATAAATACTAATTCATTAATTACTTTTTCCATTAACACAATTATGAGTTAGCACGACATCAATAAACACTATCATGCTGGAAAAAAGACAAGACCGGGATAAGCTCTTGCTCCTGCTCCTGCTAGGACTCTTGCTTGCACTGCGCTTCCTAGGGCTTTTGCTCAGCTGTTTCTCACGCTGCAGTATGCCAACATTACCTCATAGGAATAAGAATATAAAACAGATAATATACCTAAAAAGACCAACCTTTATGCAAACAAGATACCAGTTCGGGGGGGATAAAAAAAGAAGATTCTAAAATGACAATTTAAACATTTTACTAAAATAATTATCACCATCAAAAACCAAAGCAGAACCGAACTCTTATAGCTTCAATTTAAGCTTTCATAGATAAATCATGCAATTTATTTGGTGCTTTTAGCTAAAAGTTAAGAGCATAATTGGGGGCAGACACTCCCCAATACAGGCACAAAAGATCTGCAGGGGCAACATCCCAAAAGTTCGGCCTATATCAAGCAAACTGCTGATACAAACCAGTTAAGGCCCCGTTTGGTTCAGCATTGGGAATGCTCATTTGGCCTTAAACGAGCATTCCCAAAATGCTGAACCGTTTGGTTCAGCATTGGAGTTCCAATGCTCATTTGGTAGCATTTGGAATGCTGAATGCTCAAAGCTGGTCCGGACCAGCTTTGAGCATTAGCATTCCACGAATGCTAACTGTTCCCCCAAAAAAAAATATATATTTCTTCTTCAGCAAAGCGTGGCCGGCTAGGGCGGCCGGGGAGGGGCCAGCGCCGCCGGCGAGGTCGCGCGACCCCGGGCGGCGACGGCCTGGGTCGAGTGACGGCCGCCTGGGGTAGCTCGACCCGGGCCGTCGCCGTCGCCGCCCGGGTTCGCGCGACCTCAGCCGACGGCGCACTTGGGGTCGCGTGGCGCCGTCACATGGGGTCGCGCGACCCTCGCCGCAGGGTCGCGCGACCTCGAGCGACGGTCGCCCGGGTCGCGTGGCCGTTACACGAGGTCGCGCGACCCCAAGCTGCGACGACAGACACGGGTGTCGCGACCCAGGGCGACGACGGCTGGGTCGCTGCGACCCAGGGGCGACGCCACCCGAGGTCGCGCTACCTCAGGCCTCCTCCGGCGACAGCCGCCGGTGCCAGATCTGGCTCGCCGGCGGCCGTAGCTCTTCGCCGGAGCCGGCGAAGGGTACTTTTAAAAATAATAAAAAAAAAAGCTCCCAAAGCCCATTTGTAAAAAGAAATAACCAAACACAATTGCATTTCCCCAAGTGGCTTTCAAATAATTTTTTACCAAACGCCATTTGCATTTTTTCAAGTGCCTTTCACCTAAAGGTATTTGCATTCCCCAAATGAGCATTCTAAAAGCCGAACCAAACGGGCCCTAAATATTAAAAAGACATGACAACGTGGTTAAAAAGAGACGGCCTAAACCCACAAAAGAAAAACTTACAGAAGGCAATGGTGATCTGGATCTTGAACGCGATCTGCAAAAGTTCCAGAAAGAACCAAATTTAAAATCCACACGTCTTTCATCCAAGAGCCTTGATGCCTCTCCCACGTCAGATTACCATTTTCAGAATGAAAAGATTAAGCCGTAAATCTTTTGAGACTTAAGAAAAAACATCAAACCCATTATGAGTCCAGCTAAATAGCATAAATTAAAGGGGAAAAGAACGAGTTTATCATCATGAAAGATCAGAAAAGTAGACAAATGAGGAAAATGCACCCTAAAGTACCAAAACAATCCAAAGGAGTCCAGATAGTCATCCTATTAGCTCGAGACTTCTTGAAGTAGATCCCAATGGAACTAGTTCACAGAATCCAGCTCTGTTATTCCATGATCTCCTTTGTTCCCAATCTAGCACCCACGGAATTGTGATGCTAATTAAATTAGAACAGAGACACCATGAAGCTTTCCAAAGCTGCCCATCTAGAAAACGTCATACCTCCACAACCATATAGTTGCAGGCAACTGAACCATATCCCACCAAGATCCTAATATTGAATCCCCAGTTTGCCGCATTTATCCATATCCATATCCATATCTATAAAAAGAGAACAGATGATTTTCATACAGAAGGCAAAAGAACAGTTATTCGGAAGAATTCCAAGACACCCCCTACCGTGCAATAAAAACAGTTTCAAATTCTGAATATTGATCACCTAATCATGATGCGACTGTTAGCCCGCCCATAAAAGCCATCAAATAATCTCCAAAATAATATCAAACCACATGAACATTTAAGGGGATAGTGCCTTAAAAATAGTAAAGACCCACAAACAATAAGGAATTTAATCCAATAGTTGGAGCAAAACGCACCTGCTACACAAGTCTTGCAGAATCGAAAGCGTAAATAGTTGGGAAAAAATGGACATCTTAGACCCATCATTTGTTTGAACTTGAGAAATTATTGAACGGAAGATGACTTAATAGGAGAAAGCAAATTAACAAGCACCACCGCAAGTACTTCATTAGCAAAATATGATCCTAATTATCAAACTCGGAGAACAAAAAAGAAGAATACATAAGATTCCGTGACTTGGCCCCCAGCATAGTCAGGCAAACCCCCACCAAAATCATACTTTGTGAAAGAAATTATTGTACATTGAAACTTCACATCTGCAACCCTTTTTGCATTATAACCCACTTTTAAGGCATAAAGCTCTGAGAAATGGAGGAACAAACCATGATTAAGCCAACTAGCCAGAGAAAGCATACCCTGATAAGGAAGGTGACTTAGAGCGGGAGTGTGAAGGAGATCGAGACTTTGCAGGTGAACGCCGTGTACTTTTGGTTTTCGGAGACTTGCTGCATTTTAAAAGAAAAGGGTTTAGAAAATTGAAATACAAAAAAAATACATGCATCACTATTCGAGAAAACCAGACCTCACACTCCTGCTACGACTGCGGCTGGGACTGCGAGGACTGCGACTATAGCTCCGGCCTCTAGGACTTCTTGATGACTCGCGCTTTGAATCATATTCCTTAACCTGCACATGCACATACACAAGAAACCAGTTCAAATTACTTAAATGCACGCACACACAAGTGTGTACCTGATGGTAACTGATAAAAGAGCGGCATCAAAAGTCATACCCGAATATATGACCGGGAAAAGGCATTTCTGAACTCTGAATCATCGAGTTTCTTTATCTGCAGAGAAAATGTACACAATCTCATTCGCAGAATGGACAGACCCAACAAGCTTGGGCAAATAAATCTCTATCCTAACATACCAATAAAAGCATGACAAGGCAAAAGACTTACTGCATACTTCATGTCTTCATAGTTGGTATAGTCCACGACCCCTGTTGTGCCTTCAAGACAAGATCCACAAACATCCTTATCAGAATAAGAAAAAGAAAACTGAAAGAAATATATACAGCAAAACCAACATTTCTCCATGTATGATGCATTATATACACTAGAACATGTAACTGCCTCCAATAAGAGAATGGATCATGGACTCAAAAATAAAAAACCTGAACTATTCAACTTCACAATAAAAATCGTTGATTAAAATATTTGAATTTTTAGTACCTCGAACTTAACAAGAACTTCAATAGAAGCCGGATGTAATCCATATAACTTATCAACTTACCATTACTATCACGAAAAACCTGTGAGAAGCAGACATCTCCTCCTCGACGCATGTGATCCTAACCAAAGAAAGCACGCATCAACTAACTAAAAGAATAGATTCAATACATCAACCTCACATGCACACATTAACGTACATACACAGAGAGGGAAGAAAACCAGAAACAATTATCAATAGATCCAGGTCATTCTCACCTTAAGATCTTGCCATGAAGCTGAAGATGGTAGCCCACTAACCAGGACTGTATAACAATGAGTGTGGAAATTAGATATGTGTATGCAAAGGACAAGAACCCACTAGATTTATAATATGAAGAATTACAACCTCTAAATTCAGAGTGCCTCGATACTCCACGTGAACCCCGACCACCACCATGACTACTGTGGCGATCAGATGATGATGAGTGCCCGCGACCACCATGAGCAAGCTCCACCTATTATACAACAAATAGTTACACATGAGGAAGGTCACAATGTTAATCAGGGAGCATTTATAAAGGTACGTTCCGAAGATAGCCAACCCTTAAACGATGCCCATCAAAATCATAGCCATCACGACCATGGATGGCATCTTCAGCATCTCGAGCATCTTCAAACTGTAAGTGACAATCTTAGTCAGAAAAAAGAAGCCAGCCAGGAAATGTGGGAAGCAAATTTTAAATTTCTTATGCTCGCCTCAACAAATGCATAACCAGGAGGCCTGGGTGGTATCTTCAGATCAATGTGTGCTATCGGTCCATACTGCAAAAAGAGAAGACAAGTAAGGGAAAGAAGACAGAAAGTATATTCATCAGAGTAAAGACACCTGCAACTTGTTCCACAGCCCACATCGTTTGAATAAGTAAATACAAACTGAAGGAAACAAATAATCCTAGAAAAATCTCAGTTCACCACCAAACAGTCTCTACTTCACATATGCTTTATCACGAAGTAGGATTAAACAACATTCTCTAAATTACTGATTAATGGAGCTCAGGCGCCTGAACTTTTCCAAGATCAGAACTCCAATCAAGATTTTTTCTTGCATCCCCAAAACTATTTATTTCTTATTCATCCACGTAGATCAATTTATAAGAGAACATGCTACTGCAAGATGATTGAGTACACTTGGAAAAACTGAGGCACCAAAGGACAGATGCTACCCGTGTTTTCCTTACAAAAGGAACAGTTTGCCATTTGTATCCATTCCAAGTGCTAATGAGGAGCTTAAGGATATATAATAGCTTGTTATACCAAGAGGAGAAAACGAATACTCAAGGATTGAGAACATTCTCCTCAGCACCTCAGACAAAAGAGATAATGTAATGCACATTGGCATACAGTCGTGACCGATGTCGTCCCAGTTCAATCATCAGCATGTGGTAATCCAGCTGCATTGTCATTTAGCAAGGAAAAAGAGGAACAATTTTGTAGACTCGAGTCACCCCCATTAAGGTGATAGAGCTAATAAGAGTCAAGATTACACAGAATAAACGAAAAGACTGAAAAAATAGCACGTATGAACACTGGAAGCATAATCAACATAACCAAAAAGCAGATAAACAGGAAAGAAAAAAATAATTCATCGTTTATGTTGTTGTTTAACATAACCAAGCCATGGGCATTAGCCCAAGAAGAACCATTGCCATGAGATTTCAAACGTCGAACCTAAAGTTACAATTTTGACCAATCACCTCAATCGCCATGCCCATCGTTTGCTCCGAGACAACAGAATGAAGCACGTACTAAAAAACTCCAATTCAAACATGCATCAACACGACGGAACATCAAAAAAGCATACATGAAAAGAAAAAAAGAGGGGGGAAATGAAAAGAAAACCTGCATCGGGTAAATTTCGCAAACCCAAAAACAAGGACTGCACGAGAATTCGACAAACCTTGCGGAACAAGTCCTCCACTTCTCTCTCGCGGATGTCGCCGGGTAGGTTCCCAACGTAAACAGTCCTGCTCGCACGGCTGCTCATCTTGCCCTAGCACCACCAAGAGAGGAGCGACAAGAATCCTAGATCAGCACGACATTGACCTTCGCCGACAGAAGCTACGCCGAGGTACATGCGAAAGAGCACGTGGGAAGCGAAGAGAAGCTGTGAAATCGACCGAGAGGGCTTACCTTCGAAAGCTTGAAGATCGCTCGAGGAAGAGGAGGAGGAGGGAGGAGGAAGGAGGAGCAGAGGCGCTACGATGACTAGGGTTTTGAAAGATGTGGGTCGGGCTTGAACATAAAGTAAAGACTCCGAGTGCAGGATATCGTGTGCCGAGGCGTACGTTAACATATTGGTGGGGCGCTCTTTTCCCGTTAATTAAGCGGAAGCCCCTTAACTTGTTGGAAATTTCAAGTTTTCCCCTGAAAAATTTTCTTTTTTCCCGATTGGCCTTAAAAGCGTTCTCGAATGTCGATTTAATTTCGCGTGGTGGTCATTAATCATTATATTCGAACCGTCACTTGATTTTAATTTCAATTATTAAGCATTGTTTGACCCATTGTCAATAGAAAAGCTATTGTAGACATTTATAGTTGCATAGATGACATGTATACTTAAAAATAAAAAAGCGTTTCTTTTTCTCCCGTTGGCCTTGAAACCATCCGCGAATGTCAATTCAATTTCATGTGGTGGTGACCGCATGCAATCACATCACAACCATTGGATGTAAATTTCAATTATTAAATAGCATTAAATCCATTGTGAATATGAAAACTGTTTTTATACATTTATGGTTGGATGGATAATTAAGATGAAAAATCGTTTCTTTTTCTTTTGTAATCGATGCACTTCAACCTAGCTCTGTCAAACTTTTGATTAAATGCTGACATAGTGGCCACTTGGTAATCATAGAAAATTGACCACGTGTTTTTCGCCGAGAGATTAACTACGTTCCCGTCACAATGCTAAATTACAAAGAATAATAACTTTACTACTTTTACTAATTGAAATCAAAGTTCCGTGATTCATTATAAAATCTACTGAAATTCAATGGCCACAGTGAAGTTTACCTACAATTTCTGGTGGTGAGTCATTTAGAGATATAGTGACGTTTGTTTGTTGTAACTAGAGGTACTTTTCACTCCTCCTTATGATATTCCCTCCAAAATATAAAAATCGAAAGGTATTGTTTAAGTTTCAAAATGTATGAAAAAATTACATGTTGTTTTACATGTCAATATTCGTATGTTCTGATAAATTTACGTGTTTCAAATTAAACAGAGTTCATAGAGTGAATTCAAGCAAAGTCATAAAACGTAAAAAGTTATAAGCAAAAATCACCTTAGACAAGAGCAAATGTAATCCTCATGCATCCAAGGAAATTATTTCACAGAAGCAAATGTTATCCGCGTGCATTCAGCTAAAGTCCTTTGGACGCATTTGGTTCAATTTATGGAATGGGCTTTGGAGCTCTGAAGCCCCTTGGTCAAATGAAAATGGCTTTTAGCTACTTTTTTGACTCACTTTGAAGAGTTATCTGTGGGAAAATTGTCCAAAAAGTCCTAAATCTAATGCATTTTTGCTAATTCGGTCTAAACCTTTTAATTTTGCCAATTGAGTCCTAAACATTTTAATTTCTTGTCAATTGAGTCCATCCGGTCAATTTTGACCGGAAATCGCTGATGTGGACGCCGGGTGACCACGTGGCGCTAACGTGGACATTTTTATATAATATTTTAATAATTTCTGAACTTTTTATGTTTTTTTTCTTCTTTTTTTCCTTTTCCGAGGGCCGCCAAGCCCTTGACTAGCCAAATCTGGGCGAGGCGTCCCTTGCCCAAAGCCGGCGAGGATCGGCCGACCCTTGCCCAGAGCACGTGAGGGTTGCCGGCCCTAGCTTCAAAATCCAGAAAAAAAAAAAGAGAAAAAGAAAAAAAAACATAAAAAAGTTCAAAAATTATTAAAATACTATATAAAAATGTCCACGTCAGCGCCACATGGTCGCCCGGCGTCCACATCAGCAATTTCCGGCCAAAATTAGCCAGATGGACTCAATTGGCAAGAAATGAAAAGATTTAGAACTCAATTGGTAAAGTTAAAAGGTTTAGAACTGAATTGGCAAAAATACAGTAGGTTGAGGATTTTTCGGACAATTTTCTCAGTTATCTATCTATCTCAAATTGCAATTTACCAAACAGTTATTGCATTTACATCATTTAACATTATCACCCCGATTGTTTCGATGTGATAACTAATTATTTTGATAATACATGAATCGAAACACATCCATCTATCTCAAATTTCAAGTTAATCAGTTTCGTTTGACATCAAATTGGGATTACTCTAGATAAATTTGCGTTGTATGCGACTTGTTGAAGAAATGACAACCCTACTTATAAGATTGAGTTGCATACAACTGCTATGCTCATCCAGAGAGGAGACGTCCGGTCTTCAAACTATAGTGGTACAACTACATTGTCATACAATATTATCGTTGCTCACACGATCAAGCTTCACTGCTTTCTATAGAACCAATCGTGTTGGTATTCTATTCAAGCTACCAAGTAAGATGGGAGAGAAAAGGATACTTCTCACCTCATGAGCATCCAACGGTAAGTAACAATTCTAATGCTTCAATCACAAAACTCGAGCGTCCGAGCAAAAGAAATTTTTGTACGGCGCTCCATATACCATTTCCACAAGGGATGTTACCACTTAAATTGAAACAAAAGCTTTGTTGCTCATTTTCCCGTCAGTTGCGCAATTTGGAAGTGCATATTCTCAACTCACTCCGTTTCTCGACTCTTTACATGCTTCTGTTCGTCATTGAATATCTAATTGCCATGCATACTTGAAAAGGCGTTATTGGATTCATCTTGAGAACATTGGAAAGTGAAATGATCCGATTCTAGGATCAGGTGTTTTAGGGAAAATGGACAATTGAGAGGACTTTTAGTGCATGTTATGTGCACTGCTTAATGGTCTATCTTCAGTCCAAACGGCTAATCTCTCTCTAGACCTAGCAAAGGAAGTCAAAAATGTTAATAAGGCAGACATGCCATCCCACCTACAAAGGCCCTTTTATTTGAAAGACCAGAATCAACTATAAAACAACTTTCAAATCCTCAAAATATGCAAGAAACAAGTCGGATATTCCCCTTTTGCAAAGCCGACCAAAGCAACAAAACCCTCCAATGAATCGAGAGTGTACAAAAAAGTCAAACGACAAAGTCCAATTGATAAGAGATCCTCATACATGTGTTTATTCAGTTCAGAGTTTGCAACTAGGACATGTTTCTGTCATGCGTGATGGCTGTGAGTACCATCTCCGCCCTCAGGCTTCTGTGCGGCTGCCCGAAGTTTCCGCTGCTCTTCCTTGTAAATTCTGTTTCTCCGTTGGAACTGCAATACAAACCAAGCAAAGAAAACCATATGTAAGGAAGTATCTAACCAATCATATCTTTTCCCTGAATTACTATCATTTGTCGATCCAAGACAGTCATAACATAGTTATGCACCCACACTTGAGTATATCAATCTTCCACAGGAGTAAAGTGTATGACAATGAAATGAAAATGGAGCCATAATAATCACGTTGGAGAATTGAGCTATTGGAAGCAGGGTTTCCAATTTCACGTGAAGGGGCATAGCTAAACAAAGATATTGGGTGACGGTAATTGCTGATTAATCCACTGTGAGGTGTGATCATCACTAAATCAAGCCATTGTCATATGAACACTAACAGAGATTGCATTTATGAAATCCCAAAATTTTGCACTGATGAAACCCCAAAATTTTGCACTCTTCCCTACAAAGGCTCTCAGAAATGTCACCAGCCAGCCCCTGGAATCCATAGCTATTAACTAGGTTTCATTCATTGACCACATCGTTGCAGGTGCATCTACCACCCTTTCTCAATTCTTTTTCTAATAGACTGATTCTAATCACGGGGATCATTGAAGTGCTCCTAAAAGAGGACTAACTCTAAAATTGGTACAAGTCAACAACCTTTGAGCTCCAACAGAAAAAATTTTGAAATAGCACCATGACCACGAAAGTTCATCCTGACCAAAAATCTAAGAATTTACTGGCTGAAAAAGGAGAAGGCACTGGTACTGCAAGATAATATGCCCTAAAAGACTTCATTGATAGGATCACTAAAATATTAGTAATTTGGAGTCTGTTAGAGGCAGCATCTAGTGATTAAAGTAGTCTTAAAATGTGGTAATTTGTATATTTAACTCCATAACTTGGTCTAGTGTGTGAATTGTGAAGCACTGTTCTTAAAACCAAAAGACTGGTTTAATTGGTTTCATACCATCTGTTGACAGCATGATATCAATAGCTAAATTTTGACTAAAATTAAAATCCCCCAAATTGCTGAAGAAGATTGGAAAAAACAAGTACTATACAGAATCTATACAGCAATTCTTCAACTTAATCGCACAAAAGCACGACAAGACTATTGCTTGCTTTATTTTATCAATCAGCAGATATATGATAAATTTGTCATCTAAACGAAATAAATTAATAAATTACGATGTTAACATGAATTTATCATCTGTTATTATTGCTTTTCTCCTACTTACACATCCCTTCTGAAGTTTCATTGGTAATTATGATTTTATATACTATATAACCAGTTCAAACCCCGGTAGTACCAGACCAAACAGGTAAAACTGATGCAGTCACCAATAGGTTTCGAACCACCATCAGGAAAAGAGCTGGTTTCAAAGCATCAGCATGATGCTACTCTTGTCCAAGGAGCCTCACAGCAATAAGCAAAATATATACTTTTCGTCATTTTACAAAGTCCCAACAGATACAATAACTCTTCAAAAAGATGCTTCCCAAACATCTCTTTCTTGTGTCAAACTGCTTCCCTGATAGTTCATTTTCTGGCAAACACATAAAAAGAGATGGAAAAAGGAGGAGTTCAAATAGGATGCACAATGAGGTGCAAATGGTGGGTTGATCTTCTATCCTTATGAATACACGTAGAAATTAAGCTGCAATCAGATTTCGTTCTTACTGCGTAATTAATTCTGCCTACCTCTGCTAGCTTTACTTTTGGAAGTAGGCTAAGCAGCTCAGAAGGAAACCATGAGTTTCAGCTAAAGTTACTGGAATGGGACATGGCTATATGGCTCATGAATTCTCAAGGCATCACCCAAAATACTGTAGTATTTGTGGTCGTCGCGACCATAAACTATCTAGCGCGACTAAAGGCAATTTACCAGTTAATTCTAAGTCCATAATCTAGAAATGAACCTGAGATCTTGTGTTGACGCCTTCATGGACTGTGAGCAAATTTTTACTACAGTCTATCCCGAGAACGTTCAATTAACAAAATAAAACCCAGAACAAACTCGACCGTGCATTTCACTTCAAACCAATGCAGCCGCTCTGCTGTTATAGTGCAGTTCATCGTAGCCTACATACAAGCAATAGCACCAACTCCACCTCAGGGCTTCCTTCACACATAAGAGGAATGCACTAATCATATCTACTTATAAGCTCTATTTCTGCTCATAAAACTGAAAGCAACAGTCAGAGGCAAACCGAATCAAGCCCCTTCAAATACGACACAGTCCCATTGACGATTGTAAAAATCCTCTCAAATAAATCGCACGGCATTGCCCCGACGATGCAACGCATCATCAATCAGGCTCACCTACTGATCTGCGGCATCGACCACAAACGCATAACTCAGACTCCCAGTCCAATTAAGCACACGGACCACTACCTGAGCATCATCGTCGAGGTGTCCTAATCCAATTGTCGAGACTAGGGTTTCATCACAAGCATCCCGCAAAGCTAATGGCTTCAATCTGCGAACCAATCAAGCAGAGAGAGAGAGAGAGAGAGAGAGAGAGAGAGAGAGAGACCTCCTTGGAGTGGTGGAGGCACTCGAGGTAGTCTTCGCGGAGGAGGGCGCAGTCCTTGGGCTCTCTGCAGCGGGACATGCACTCGCTGAAGTCGACCCAGAAATCGTAGCACCTCCCTTTGTTCCCCGTGATTCCCCAGCCCGACGCCATTGTCACCGAGCTCTCACCTCTGTCTCTCTCTCGCTCGCTCGCTCTCGATCTCGACGATGGTGATGGCGGTGCGCCAGTGGGGGGTTGCTCGACGGGTTCGACCGTGGTCAAAATGAGGAGAGAGGTGGATGCCGGAAAGGGATGATTCGATGGCGACGAACGACCGCGATGATTTCGTACTTGTAAGGTCTACCTCGGTTATGCTGTGGCTGTTCGTACCTTATCCTGCCCCGTTTTGGAAAATGACACAAATGGAACATGAATTTTAATTTAATATGCAATGTGATCCCTTAATTTAAATATTTGTACAATATCGTCCCTGAAATTTTTAACTGGGTCCATGAATTAATGTTATCCCCGAACTAGAATTAATAAAATAACAACATCAAACATTTTATGTAATTCAGGAACTACGTTGAACATGTACCAAAAACTTAAGAACCGCATTAAACAAATTAAAAGTTCAAAAATCATATTATATATTGGACTAAGTTCATGAATCATTTGTGTCATTACCCCATTCATTTTCTTCTCCCGTTGTCCTTTAGTTCGTTATGGCTAATATCGTGATAATTGTCAAATATGCTTCATAAAAAACTTATCTCTTTTCTAAAATAGGATTAATATCATTAGTGGCCCTATATTTTTCCCTATAAATTCAAAATCTTCACATTTCCCTCTTTCCCAAAAACGGCCTTCTACTTTCTAAAAACATATCAGTGTTAGCTCTGCTATTACATTTTTTGTTTGCCAAATTTCTAAGATAAGCTGTTGAATTGTTGACATGAATGCTACGATACACATGTCGTGTGTATTATGTAGGGATAATGACCCAAACAGTCCTTGAACTAGAATGACTATATTGAACATTTTCAAATAGTTCATGGACTAAATTGAACATGTACTAAAAGTCCAGGGACCACGTTGAATAGATTAAAAGTTCAGAGACCAAATTGAACATTAGGCTAAAGTTCAGGAATTACATTGAACAAATTAAAAGCCGAAAGATCAAATTGCACATTAGACCAAAGTTCATTGACTATTTAGGTGATTTTCCCTATTATGTAACACTAAATAAGTGCCACATCATGCAACTAAAAAATTTAAAACAAAAACAAAATCGAGAGATCACGTCTACCATGTCCATGAGCTCTAATTCTAAGCTCGCGCAACCATAACCATTCAAGCTTAAGCTCGCAGCCGCCTCAGTCAAATCTTGAGCTCTTGGGCATGACCACTTGAGCTCGCGGCCATAGTGGCTCGATTTGAGCTAGTAGACCATGGTCGCACAACCTTCATGCTACAATGATCATGGCTGCTTGAATTTTGAGCCCATGGGTCATGGCCTAGATCTAAAGTTCGCCACAGTTACGATGGCTTCAATTTTGTACTTTTTGCAGCTATGGTAGAGCTCACGGATGGCTGAAAAAGCTTCAAGCTCGCTACGGCTATGATAGCGAAATTGATGGTTGCGAGTGTATGTAAATCATAATTTTTGTGTTGTTATGAGGGTTAGATTTTGTGGATTTTAAATTTGGTAGATTTTGTAGAAGAAGAAATGACAAATCAATAAAGCTGTGAGTTTGGTCGTCCGGATTTAAATTAAAATACTATATGATGAGATGGAATTAGAAATCATCCAAACATCCTCCTAATTGTATATAAAATTAAAAATCTTTGAAAATCTTATTTGCCCAGTGCAATTTCCCGTTATATCCAGATCTCGTGTTTGAGCTCTCTCATTAGCATCTTAAACCCGCTCTCTTTAGCTTCCTCCAGCTCATCTCCTTCACCACCAATTTCGCCATATCCACCGCCATCTCTAACTTTAAATCGTAGTCCTCGCTCAGCTTCACCGTATCAAAGGCGATTCGGGCACCGTCTAAGATGAGCTTCGGGAGAGGTAATAACCGCAGCAATCTGGTAGATGCGGCAGCAATGGTTGATGTAGAGATGAAGGTTGGTGACGGGGTGGTGGACGCTGCACGCGAAGCTCAGGTGCCACATGACGTCAAAGTGACAATTTGGGGTAGCGAGGAACGGAGAGAAGGTGGATGGAGATCCGTCGGTGGATGGCACTGGGACACTGAGTAAGGAGGGCAGACACGCCTCTATTATGGATGATGATCTCAAAGGATTCGTTGCACTCATGGAGGGATTCGAATTCTTTGACTGTAATGGCCATGTGACGTATAACTTCTCCTTTTCACCTTCAATCTTTTGAGCACAATCGGCTGGATGGTGATGATAATCGAGGTAATTGCGCGATATGATCAACTATGATAAATGTGGCTCTTGCCGTGTGGGCGGCGAAGCCGGTGGGTTTATCCCACCTCCTATCTTAGGTATCTTATCCGATTTAGAACGTCCAAACATCAAATAAGATATTTTGTTATACTATTTGGACTCGGTTACGAACTACTATACGCAACCCAAGAGGGGAGAGATATGACATGAAAAAGAGAAAAGTCAACCTTTGAGAAGGAAAAGTTTATAAGCGCATTTGTAATTTTATGTTTGAAAAAAATTGTTTTTCCCGAAATTCACTTTTAAGGAAAGTGATTGATTTTCCCCAGTTTGGTTGGAAGCATAAAAGCGAGAGGAAAATAGTCTTCCGTTATTTGAATTAAAACAGAATAAATAACAAAAGATCAACAAATTTCAAATAAAATACCTTGATAAAGCAAGTACGGAAACTATAAATTATAGTAATTATAAACAAAAATATACGTAAAAGTACTCAATTTCTTCATTCTTTTCCCCTTAATTCAAATCAGTATCGAGAAGAAGTGAAGAGGTAAGTACAAAATACTTTGACATTTTTACAAATACCTTCTCTAAACTCTCCACTTTAACGCCATTAAATAAATTTATAAAAAAAATCTCAGATCGAAAATATCAATTTGTAATAAACGAGGACATTACTTGTTGATTATTAATAAGAAATAGAGAGAATGAATTCTAGAAGCTAACGATGATGCGAGAGAGAAATAACATTATCAGCTCTAAGCTTGATTAAGTACTTTAATGTGCTGTGCTATCGACCAACGGGAAATTTAGCTAATGAAAACGTTTTCAAATCTAATGAGATGGATATTTTTTTCTTGATTTTTTACCGTAAATTTTTTAAATCGACTTATCATATTCACTTTTCCAAACATCGGAAATATTTACAAAATATTTTTACATACATTTTTGTCAACGAAATAAACGTACTATAGTCAACAAATATTTAACGTGTGGTGACAATTAATGGAATTATGCATCAAGTCGAGCAATAGAGTCTTCATATTACCCCGAGAAAATTCCAAATAAAAGCCTAAAGTGTCATCGTTTTCTCAAATAAAAGCCTAAAATGGATTTTATTTCAAATAAAAACTTGAAGTGGCAGTTTCAAGGAAGGGCTTGACTTTTTGGTTAATAAGAGCATTTTTGTCCTTGACCTTTTTTGAATTTTTCTCTTTTCTGGTTTTTTCTTTCTTCTTCGCGGGTGGCCAATCTGAAGTGATGGGCGGCCATCAGTAATGCCGAGAGAGGGCTGGGTGAGGCCGCCCTCGCCTGTGCCCTCACCCTATCTAGCGAGGGTTGCCAGCCCTCGCTAGAAAGAAAAAAATGAGAAAAGAATAATTTAAAATTAAAATTGTCTTTAAACGAAAATATTTTTGATAGGCCGGCGAGACCGCCGTGATCGGACTCTTATTTGAAATTGCCATGACCACTTGAGATCCTTATTTGAGACTGACATGGCTATTTCACGCCCTTATTTGATACGAGCTTCACTTCAAGCATTTTCGGACCATTATTTGGAATTTTCCCCCATTAACTTTTCTTTTATTTTTTCGTTGGTTCGCCTGACTGCGCAAGCGCATGTGCCGTCGTCCCCGTCGCACACGCAGAGCCGGCCGGTCCCCAAGCCTCCCGGAGGGATCCCGAATGGCGACCGCCGCACGGCCCGACCCGAGAGGCCACGACCTCGACGAGCTCGACCTCTACACCATCCCCATCCACTCCAGTTAAGTCCCTCTCTCTCTCTCTCTCTCTCCCGACAAAAACCCTAGTTCGATTTTCCTCGTACCGGCTCACCCCGACAATGGCGCGCTTCCGCCCTCGCAGGCTGGTTCTCCTGGGACGAGATCCACGACACGGAGAGGGCCGCCCTCCGGGAGTTCTTCGACGGGAGCTCCATCTCGAGGACCCCCAAGATCTACAAGGACTACAGGGACTTCATCATCAACCGGTACCGGGAGGACCCGTCGAGGCGGCTCACCTTCACCGACGTCCGGAAGGCCCTCGTCGGCGACGTCTGCCTCCTCCGCAAGGTCTTCCTCTTCCTCGAGAAGTGGGGGCTCATCAATTTCGCCGCGCCCCCGGGCCGCGGGGCCGGAGGAGGAGGAGGCGGCGAGGGGGGCGATGATGATGATGGTGGCGCGAGGCGCGGCACGGTGGTGGTCGAAGACGGGGCGCCGGTCGGGGTCCGGGTCGTGGCGGTACCGAATTCGGGGAGGCCAGTGATTTTGCCTCCTCCGGCCGTTGGCAGGTATGATGGCGGGAAGGGGTCGAGCGTGGGGCAGTTTAGGTTGCCTTCCCTGGCTTCGTATTCCGACGTTTTTGCCGGATTGATGAAGCAGAAGGGGTTGGTTTGTGGGAGCTGTGGCGGAACTTGTGAGTCTGGATGCTATGAATATACTAAGGTATACTCTCTATGATTACTTATTTGGATTACCAAAATGATTAGGTTGGCTATGAGGTTACCGATTCGATTCCTCTTGTCTGTCACATTACTTAAGCTTGGCTTTTTAAGTACTTCCTCGAGCACATGTACTTAATTTGCTAGATTTTTGCTCCAATGGTTGTGGATGATCGGGTTCAAGATTCTATGGTGCAACATCGTATTGGCTTTTTTGTCATCTTAACGAGGCGAGTGAGCTCACCGATTCGAAAGGAGCAGGTTTTCATGATCGGCGCGTTTTTTCATGACCGATTGGATTTTAATACGAAGCACTGGTGGGGCGTGTTCTGTGATTGTAGTTTGCAAATTTCTTTGATGGAATGATCTGTTTAGAGTTAAGTGGCAATCGGACCGTGATTTTGATTTACGTGAATTGAATTGCGGATGGCTACTCATTCAGTGAGTACATGTATTGAAGAAAGAAAATGCGAGACAATTAGTTAATATTTAGTTGCCCTTTATTCGGGGTTCAAATTACTCATTCAGCGTAAAAAAAAGGAACAAGTTCGTTTAAAGGGACGTCATGGTGATTCTTTTATCCATATCCCTCTTTTTGGCTGATTTTCTTCTCTTAATCCCTTTTGGGAAAACAATATAAAGGATTACAGCATTTGCTTCCTCACCCACCTTCCTTCCTTATGTTCTTTTCATTCGTTTCCTTTTCTCTCTTAGCTTTGGTCCTAACAGCAACAACATGCAGTGAGTGGAAAAATTTCTTGATGGAGATTCCTTTGCGTATAACTTGCTCCAGCAAAGTTTTCTGGGCAAGATCTATGTTGTTTCTGTAGTTGTGAACTTGCATTTTTATCTATTTTGATTGGCAAAACTCTTTTTTTAACCATTAAGTACATACTTCAGCAGGGCGATTTTAAAATTTGTGTGAACTGCTACAACAATGGAAGTTGTGGAGAGAACAAGTCATTAGATGATTTTGAGTTCAAGGAAGGCAAGGGAAGCTCTGCAAGTCATGCAGCTCTCTGGACCGAGGCAGAAACTCAACTCCTTCTGGAATCCATTTCA
Source organism: Syzygium oleosum (assembly GCF_021117445.2). Classification (NCBI taxonomy): domain Eukaryota; kingdom Viridiplantae; phylum Streptophyta; class Magnoliopsida; order Myrtales; family Myrtaceae; genus Syzygium; species Syzygium oleosum. The sequence goes on along the minus strand of NW_026607493.1, from coordinate 3,958,083 downwards.
AAGCATGGGGATGACTGGGATCTAGTGGCACAAAATGTGAAGACAAAGACTAAACTTGATTGCATATTGAAGCTCATAGAATTACCTTTTGGGGAGTTCTTGTTGGGTTATACCAACAGAAATGGTAGAGATCAAAATGTTGACGGAAATGCTAACAATACATCTCAAGTTCAGTCAGTTACTTCTGAATTACCAGATCAAACCAAAACAGAGGAACGATCTAATGACCAAATAGAAGAGATCGTGCAGAACCAGATTAACGATGTTCTCAATGAGGGTCCTCCTCTTAAAAAGAAGCGTGCAGCTTCCCTCTCTGATGGTGGTAGTTCTCTCATGAAACAGGTATTTTTTTTTGTTATATGTTGTTTCTATAGGCCAACTTTTGTACATAGACCCTGTTTAGGGATGTCAGTGATTTTTAATAATCCAGTTGTGTAAGCTCCATTCCTTTTGGTGCAAAATTATGAGGTTCCTGTATGTTTTTCCAAGGCTATATTATGCGACAAGCCAGTGAATAAATGCTGTCATTCCTCTTTGGGGAGAGATTTACTCTGAATTATTATTAGGCTATCTTTCCTTTTCAAGCAGCTCATAGATAAATGAGGTGGGCAATTTTAATTATGGTCTGTCTTTTACGCTTCCATAATCATTCTGTAATAGGTGTCTCTGATGTCGGCACTGGTTGGGCCGGATATCACTTCTGCTGCTACTGAATCTGCTGTTTCAGCGATTTGCAATGAAACCTTTTGTCCAAGGGAGATTTTTTATGGTTCCATGGGTCATATAAGCAATGGATCATCTGTTCCTGCAATGAACCACCTGGGAAGGTAACATGAATGATTTATTATGAGATTGTGAAAAAGAGGTTATCTTGTCTAAACTTTGATGCCTAGTATACCTTCTGCTTTCCAGGGACATTGAAAATGGAGATGCTGAGATGAACGATGAGGTCCCACTAGCCGGTATTTTTCTTTTTCAACTATAGTATGAACTTCAATCGCGTCCTTTGGCAAGTGGGAAGCCAATGTCAACCCCATTTCCTTCCCCCAAAAAAGTAAAAGAACTCACATTTTTTTTAGATGCCGGAGTAGAATGTTGGTATTGCCATTTTTGGTCTGCACCGTTTCTTCTGAAACCTGATGACCAGTCATCTGCTTTGTTATCTGTAGTGCATGGTTCGCTAATTTATAATTAATATCAGAACTAGACTGAATTCATCTCATATTGCCATAACAGATGCCCAGGGGCCACTCCCAACAAGAAGTCACATGCCTTTGCAGGTAAGAGCTGCAACTGCGACCGCTCTTGGAGTAGTTGCTGCTCGTGCCAAATTGTTGGCGGACCAGGAAGATAGAGAAATTGAACAGAAAGTGGCCTCAATTATTGAAACACAGGTGATTCTTAGTGTCTGCTTATTTAGTAGTCATATGATATGGATGGTCCATGCTCTAGTGCAACTTCATTTTTCTTGAGTCGTGATAAGCTGTGAGGTAGCTTAGCTTCTACTTGTATCTGAAGTTACTGACGGCATACTTTTGGTTTTTTGGGCGTGATTTGTTCTGTCGATTTTTCATCAACTTGTAGATTTATTCATTATTTATCGCCTTTCTTTTTCTGTCAATGCTTGGGGCAGATGAAGAAAGTGCATGACAAAATCAAGTATTTTGAACATCTCGGACATATAATGGAGAAAGAGTACGCCGAAATCGATGACCTTAAAGGGCTGGTCGTGTCGGAGCGGATTAGCATTCTACAGAAGGCATTGAACGCCGGCATATCTAGGTGGAGAGATCACTTCTCCTTGAAACCGCTGACCGGCAGCTGATGGCTCTGTCACGAGCCAATTTAAGCTTTGATGGAAATGTGTGGGCAGACAAGTATGAAACTTTTTTGTGTTTCAAGATGAAGGGCATTTCCTTTTTATATGGTACATGGCTGTAGTTTAATCAATTGGAGGAACGATGCGCGTTGGTCATCTCTTTGAGTCATTTTGTTTTGTTATCGGCTTATCTGATGTATGCAGGTGCTATATATATTGCGGGGAACCTCTTAAGAAGCTAAACCATTGAACTTTATTCGATTTAATATGTGCTGAAACTAAATTTTTCGATGTTGATCTTCTTTCAGCAGTCTTGCAGTCAGTTGGTTCTTGTATTTGACGGGGAGTTTGGATTGAGCTTTAATTTTTATTCAGCTTAAATTTTAGGACACACTCATTTTGACTTTTTGTGAATTCAAAATACCTAAAACTATCACACAGTGTATATGTTGGCACATAAATTCCCTTAAATTTGGTAATATTCGACGAATCACGTGAATTAAGCTTAACTCGAGTCAGATTCACCCGGTAAAATTTCTAAATCATCGTGTTAACACGATACATCCTAAAAGCCGGGGGTGTCAAGCTCGACTCCTTGTTGCTTTTGCGCTTATCACCTCATTTAAAATACTGAAAACATTAAATCAATATTAACAAAACGATGTAATGAATGAAGCACGCAAATAATATAGTACAATTATTTATTCCTTTTCACGTAATTGAAATTTTTATTCTTGGGAACTGTCATGAAATTCGATTCAATATTAGCAGTTGGAGGTTTTCTTAAGGAGAGTTTACCTCATTATCGAGCTTTTTTTACTTTCAGAGGCGTTGGAAATCATCAAAAACTATAAAAAGCGCCATTTTATTTTTTATTTTTTCCCAAGGACTTTTCACATTTTCGAAATTTCGAAAAACCTTACAAGAAGATGTCCACGACGCATATGTACGTGGGCGACGCCGAGCGCGTGAGCTCATTCACGTGAAGTCATCCGTCTGGGCCCGGGGACATCGCGACCGTCGATCTCGCGTAATCAAGCCCGGTGTAAACGAGTCGCTCTCTAGTCTTATTAATCATGATCAATTTCTTTCCACGTCCGCGACTAAAGCGGACGACCCCCCACAGAACAACATCGGGGCCCACCTTCCCCCTTCGACCTTCGGGGAGAAGGTAACCGGTCCTCGATCCCCTGCTCCCGCGACCAGCGTACGCCGCTCCCCCGCCGTACAGGTCAACCGACGAGAGTCAAAGTCAGAGGCAAAGGTCCTCTCCCCCAGATCCCAGAGCCCATCCGCAGGCCGACACGTGCGGTTCCCAAATACGACGCAGAGCAGGGGATCAGGGACTGCGCGGGAGCAACCTCCTCCTTCGTCCTGAGAAAACTTTTGCGAGCAGGCTTTGCTCCCACTTCATTTCGCTCTCGCTAGCAGTAGCAGCGACCGCGAGCGATTCCATTGCGATCGGGACGCACAGTTGCTCGAAGGACTTCGACAATGGCGGCGAGGCCTTCTTCTCCGACGCCGTCGTCGTGTAGCTCCTCGTACTCGTCTCAGTTCCCTTCTTCCTCCAGGTTCCCGCCCCTCCCCATCATGGCCCTCCGCGAGAAGATCGTCGAGAAGATCCTCGAGAATCGCGTCACCCTCATCGTCGGCGAAACCGGATGCGGTACTCTCTCTCACTCTCTCTCTCTCGCTCTCTCTGTGTAGAGCGCACTGCTGCATTGCACTGTGGTTGCGTTGAGTCTGAGGTGTGAACCATGGGTTAAGGCGTCGAATTTGGCGCTGCGATTTCGGATGATCGGGGTCGTTGTTGGGAGATTTTAGGCGAAGGAGTGCTTCGTTTCTCCCTTGTTGAAGCTTTCGAACTCGTGCGATGCGAATCGAGCGCGGTGCGATTCCTTTATCCTCTCGCTAGCGTTTTGGTGTGCGATCATCCAGCGCGTTGCCTCCCCTTTCATCGCTAGCTCGTGGACTTTGCACTCGTATTTCCCGGTGTCTTGCTGCTTCGGAAGCCGAACCGAAGAACCTAAAAAACTTTCATGAATGATGAAGAGGTCACTTTGGTGTAGCTCTGTATTATTTGGTCTCGTACAGCATATGCTGATGCTCACAAAACTGTGGGAATGTGATTGCGTCATCGTTTTTGTTTTTGTTAAAATGAATGAAAATTTCGTACTCAGTTTCTTAGTTGATCTCTGCAATAGCGCTGACGCATGGAATGTCTGTCTACAGAATTCTTAATCTGGTTAATTTGATTATCTAACGGAAAATTGGAAAAGATACGAGCTCATTTTGGCTGGTAACCTCGGGGACCATGTATTTTATTCAGTTTTGTATTCACTGATTTCGATTGCTAAAGACTTATAGGAGAAGGAAGCTGGCAAATGTATATGTTGCAATCTTCTTTTGTCACATCCTGGAATTTGGGGATTTGGCTTGATGCCAGGAAGTGAATTGTTTATTGTTATTGTTAATATTATAACTGCTACTGCTATTATTCCTATTATTATCATCACTGTTATTCTTCTTATTATACTAAAGCTGAATAGAGTCTTTTATTATCTAGCTTTTAAGAGGATTGAAAAAGATTATTCGGGATCCAAATAGTTTGGTTTTTCTAGTTGTATCATTACAAGTTTTTATTGGCTGAATGTTGTTTGTAAACCAATTTCCTGTGTAATCCAATAGGATGATTATATTTGTACTTGGCCTGAAGTTACAAAAGTGGATTGGCAATCGAATTTCATTGGAACCTGTGCTATCTACTTCTCTACATCTGATGGATGCTACGACCTGCTTTTGTTAGTCCTCCACAGTTTGCTGCTTGGGTTCGATCTGATTGTGTATTCTAAATATTCAGGGAAGAGCTCTCAAGTGCCCCAATTTCTGCTAGAGAGAAGTATCTATCCCGTAGTATGTACACAACCTCGCAGATTTGCAGTAGTAGCTGTGGCGAAAATGGTTGCAAAATCCCGTAATTGTGAGTTGGGAGGGGAAGTTGGCTATCACATTGGTCATTTAAAGAATATGTCATCCAGGTAGCGGTGCAACGCCTCTCTCTCTCCCCCCGCCCCCCCACACACACACACACACACACACACATGTGCACACGCGGAAAAAATTAAAAGAAAGAAACATGTGTGTATATGTATATTTGTCTTTTTCGTTGGGCTTCTGTAGCTGTTGGCTGGCACTACCAATAGTCACGTATTATTTAGATTTCTACTGTCCAGCAGGTTTTTAATATTTGCGTTCTTTATCTGTCCTCCCTTACTTTTGAGCTAATCTTCAGTGAACTTGGCCGATAGGTATTGTATATTGTTTTCCACTCTACTGAAGTAATTAATAATACAGGTTGACAGTCCTTTAAGTTAAATTGGTCCAACAAATTCAGCCAGACCATTACAGAAATATGAATTCTTGACCCATCTATATCTTATAGTGTGAAGAGTTTCCAAGTTCTATGATCATCTTAAGTAGTGAGAATGTCCATGAGCATGGTAACTTCAACATCCACACAACTGATAAATAGTTACATCATGCGGAATGTACTATGTTATTTGTCAAGCTGCCAATGCGAAACACTCAAAACATGTCAAAATATCCAAATATCGATATGTAGAATCCTGTATAATTTGTTCACAAGTTTCCAAAAATTAAAAATTAATTCTCTTTTTCGAAATTTTAAAGGGAGAGTCATAAATTGAAGTAATAAGTTGGACAAATAGGCCCACATTCCACATTGTAATTGACTTTTTTCCACGCACATGTAATGTTGGATTCATTAATCATTTTATCTTCTTCGATTTCATATGATAATTAGTTTTCTGTCATATCTATGTCATTAATGCATGTTCAAGCAAGTAAAACATGGTGTCTTAAATGGTCAAACACGTAAGTGCAAGGGTCACTACCATTGATTTATGATTGATGTAATCTTGGTTAAGTCACTTCTCTTTTTTTTAGTGGCTCGTGCTAATTTTACATTGATTCGTTATTTGAAAGTGCCTTAGGCATTTGTGTTGTGTCTATCTTAAACTAAAGTCCTTTTACGTTTCTATCTGTCTTCTTTTACAGTTCAAAGATTGCTTTCAAAACTGCGGGAGTTTTGTTAGAGGAGATTCGTGAGAAGGGTGTGAGTGCGCTTGATTACAAGGCTATCATACTAGATGAAGTGCATGAGAGATCTGTAGAGTCTGATCTTCTTCTTGTCTGTGTGAAGCAGTTTCTCCTGAAGAACAAGAACCTCAGGTCAGGTTATCAATTTTTTTTTGGATTTCTGTGCATTTCCTTGTATTTGATATCATTCGAAGTTCATGGCTCATTCTACACAAAATGATGGTGTGATAGAAGCTTTTCCAAGTAGCTTTATCGATAATCATTGCTGGTGATACTTGGGCGAGTTTGCTGTTATGATGTGCTGAAATCGTTTTTCTTTATCTTCAGGATTTATAATATTCTGCATCTTTTGTGAAAACAAGAATGTCAGCAGGCGGTTTATCAGTAACAAGCTTGTATCAGATAGGCGTTCAGATAGAATGTGGATGCATTTGATTGAATGACCAAGTGGAAAGAATAAATTGCATTTGCAATGTATACAGAAAACAATATCTTTGATTTGATGTATACAGAAACCGTATCTTTGATTTGATGTTTCATATATAGTGGGTTGCTTTGTGGCTTTGGAAACTTAGTTCCTGTCTGATATTTTACAGGGTGGTATTAATGTCTGCAACAGCTGATATTACAAGATACAGGGACTACTTTGGAGATATTGCTAGGGATGAAAGAGTAGAGGTGCTTGCCATTCCTAACTCCGACCGGCAAACTATTTATCAAAAACGAGTGTTATATCTTGAGCAGGTAAAAGCTCGCTTATTTGCCATATAGGCTAAATTTGTAGCATTAATTTTAAAGAGTACCTGCTCAATGGTAGATCATTTGGCATTCTTGTTTCAGATGGAATTTCAAGGCGTGTTAGCGTAACTTTTGCTTTTTAACTATAGAATTTACCTTTTGCTTTTAGTATTTAGATTTGACTTTTATTTAACATGCAACACCTTGAATTTTCGAAAGCATACGATTTTTGGCAATTTGAGTCATTTAAAGACATGTCAACTTTTTTTCATGATTTTTTAATATAACATTGTTAAATATTTGGTGGGAAAGCCATATATATTTATATTTTCCATAAAGTCATAAGTAGCTTAAGAAGTCAAAACAAACAGATCCTGAACTGAACTTAGTCTTTGAAACATGTAGTAAAATAAGACTGGAAACTCATAATCCCTCTTCATTTATTTGAGCCACCCATGTTTTTGCACTTATCAAATGCTTGAACAGTTGTTGACTGGGATCCTTAATTCTCTGGCATTTCAATCTGGTTCCTGATCTCATTTCTTAATACTTGCAATATGGATTACTTCCTGATATCATTGTGTATTAGTGAACAAATAGATATAAGAACAAAAATGCATGTTGGCCTTAGTAGTAAATAGTTCCTGTGGCAGTCTTACTGGCGAAGCATAATACCTATGTGGCAATATGGGAGTTCTTGCTCCTGCTTTCAGAAAGTCACAACAAGCAGACATCTAAAAGCAGAAGCAAGTGGAAGTTGAAACAATTTAAAAGCAGATTGTAAGAAGCAACCTAGGGCTGATTTTGCAGCTGTGGCTGTTCTAACTTCTAATTGTAAGTGTCGTAGAATACTCATAAAGTTCGTCTTTTACACTTGAAATCGTTACGTGGGAGTCCATCAAGATAACGTCGATATTTGGTGCCGTTTATTACCCTAATGGCTGATATTTTCTAATTAGTGTGAGTAGGATTTTACTTTTACTTCTTTATCCATTGTTAGAATCTTAGTTGAAATAAGGAAATATTTATCAATTAATTTCCTAGTTTATTTGTGTATTTTCTTCTTTTTTCTTCTAGTTTAGTACGCATATAAATATGCGCTTTTATTTTGATGCAAAGCAGCATATTTTTTAAAATAATGAAAGAATTACGAGAGACTTTTCCCTGAATTTGTGCCTGTGAGAATGTTGCGCCTTGGCGTTTTTTGCGGATTGATTTATCCGCATTTACCCCATTTCTACTACGTCAGTTGGTGTCAGAGTTGACAAAATCCCTGGAGATGGGAGCCATGTCTATTAACGACGGCAATGGAAGCAACTGCCCCGTCAACGAAGATCTGCAATGAACTCTAGACACGTGAGCAGAGCAGCTCAGTCTGGGGGAAATATCGAAAGGGCTGATGAAGTGGCGCTACGGCTGTATATTGTCTGCGAGAAACTGTTCAAGGACTTGCTCCAATGGTTCGGAACAATCGTCAGCTAGCCTACCTAAAGGATTTTAATTTGGATGGGTATAGGCAGGGAGATGATTTTGGAAGTTAGTACAGAGGTCACGGTTTCAGTTGAGATGGGATGTCGACCGTGATTAAGCCTAGGCTGCAATTTCTATGGCGGGAAATGCAGGAGAGGTCATTGTGGTAGCGGTGATAGCGGATAGTGAATGATGGGGGAGTTATTAAAGACAAATGAAAACAAGAGAGTATATGCAAATTCCCTTTGATATCATTTCCTTGGTAGAGTTCATATGTATACAAGAGAAATAACAATCCCGTGATTCTTTTGATAAATAAAATCTAAAAGACAAGTCAAACAAATTAATTACAGAACCCAATAAAAATAAAAACACCTCAGCATCAAATCTGTCATGTGCGATTGTAATTGAAATCTTCCTAATTTGGCTTTGGTTTGGCCTGAGATTGAATGTGTGGATCAATACTCCCCATCGAACTGGTCATTGGGATAGGCCAACCGAGTTTGTATCTAAAATGAGTAAAGCCATTATGAGCAAGGGGCTTTACAAATATGTCCGCCAATTATAATAAGGATGGTAAATACCGAGTGATGATAGAAGGGTGACCTAGGGAAGCATGATAATTCCTGACAGTTGTTTTTTCTCTGTAGAAAGGTTAATTATTATGTTTCTCATAAAGAGATAAGTATCTTCAAGGTTTTTCCAAATGTATCTTGGGAGGCATGCTGCATTCATTAGATTTTGCTGAACAGGTAACCAAATTGCTCGGAATTAGTTCAGAGTCATCACCAGTGACATATTGCAATGGGGAGAGCCCTTCAACAGCCAATGCAAATATCAAACCTGAAGTTCACAGACTCATTCATGATTTGGTAATGCATATCCATGAAAATGAGCCCGACATTGAAAAGAGCATATTAATTTTTCTGCCGACGTACCGTTCACTAGAGGAGCAATGGCGTCTTTTGAAGTCGTCAAGTTCATTGTTCAAAGTTCATATTTTGCATAGTAGTATAGACACAGAACAAGCTTTGCTGGCTATGAAGATTTGGAAGTCCCACCGTAAGGTAAGACACTTTTGGGAAGCTCAAATAAAGTTCTCATGTTTCGGCGTTGGAGTTTTCTTAATTTGCATATTTGCTTCTTGCATGATCAGAATATGGGTAACTACATCAAAATTACTGTGCTCCATCTGAAGGCATCATATTATTTAGTCTCTTTTTCTTTCTTTTTTGGGTTATACGTTGTTTAGTTTGCAGAAGTATTTTTTTTTGGTCTGAGTCTGCAGAAGTATTTGAGAAAGCAATAAAACATGGCGATTGTGTTCTTTGAAAAGCTATCACAATGGAAAACTGTATCAATGGATTTTAGATTAAAACTTTGCTTTTATTGACTTGGGAATCTTCAGCAGCATGTATGCCAATGAGCTGACACAGAAAAGGGAAGCCAAGGATCTTGCTTACCCTACTGATATCATTGCATAGGTGCAGATCTTTTAGGCATGTTTCTCTGTGTGCTTCTCCTCAAGTTGTGATTTTCATGAAGGCAATGGATTAGTTTGTCTCTGCTTTTGTTAGGAATGGTTATGAATTTATGGGTACATATCAATGTGAATTTAGTATAAGACCGTACTATTGTTTGCTGTTGGACTGTACGTTTTCTTATGCCATTATTAGTGTTGAAGTGCGTGCATGACAGTTAGAGGTTATGAATGAAGAAAAAAAAAATTATTGAGAGGAATTGTGTGATTATCTGGTGGGGTGAATATAGTTATAGCGGATAGTTATCAGACATGTATAAAGTGGGTGGCTACTTGATGAAATGAGTATGGTTAGTAGCAAGGGTTATATTGGAATGCCAAATAAGGGAAACAAATATGACTTTTCCCTTAATATAGATTTATGATTAAGTTGGATCTCTTTTCTTTGGCCAGTCAGAGAAAATATCATATATTTTGAGTTCCTTTTGACTTTGAAAGTTCTTTTTGACCAGATAATATTAGCTACAAACATTGCGGAGTCATCAGTGACAATTCCAAAAGTAGCTTTCATAATTGATTCATGTCGGTCATTACAAGTTTACTGGGATGGTAATAGGAAAAGTGAACACTCCGAGCTCATGTGGGTATCCAAATCTCAGGTATCATATAAAGCTCAGCAACTTAGTCTCAGTTTCTATGTGAAGTGCATGAAATTCAAAGTTTTGTGCAGGCTGAACAACGGAGAGGAAGAACAGGTCGGACCTGTGATGGAGAGATTTATAGATTGGTAACAGGATCGTTTTTCAGTAATCTAGAGGATCACGAGTGTCCAACTATACTGAGATTATCACTGCGACAGCAAGTACTTCTAATCTGTTGTGCTGATTCAAGGGCCATTAACGATCCCAGAGGTATGTTCCTTCTGTCTAGAAGTGTTCTGTTGTAATGTGCTCTTTTCCTGTTCCGCCTTTAACATCAACATATCTGCCCAGATGCATCCATCTTCTCTTAGAACTGGAAGTGCAAAATGGTTCTCCAACCTATGCATAAAAAATCATGCAAATGAATGGGAAATAAACAAATGCAGGGAAGAGGGCAAAATCAAAACTGAGGAGTCTTTTTCTTTCCTCCCTCTTTTAGCACAGCCTTACCTTTCTAGAGCATTGAGGGCCTCCCTTCCAATGCGACTTAAATCCAAAACTGATCACCTCCGTTTTGTTCCAGTGGACTTGCCCATTCAGCATCCATTCCGGATATGTGTCGCATTTTTAAGATCAATTACACTAGTCATGGCATTCTGCCTTGCCAATTTTTTCTTGTTCGATCAACTTCCCTCCATATTGAAACCCTATACAGCTAACCTGCCGCTAACCTGCAGCTCGAGGAAACACCTCAAGAAATCTCATTCTCAATATTCACAAAGCATTAATTTATCTGTCCTTTGGTCACCCTTCCAATGGCTAATAAAGAAATAGGTACCTTACACACCTTCATGTATATATATGGAATGGCGAGGCATGCTGTTTTTAAGCTATTTGGAAGATACAGAAAGGGGGATCGTGTGTCCTGATCTAAATTAAGAAGTATTGTCTTTGGATCTTTTACTTTTTGTGCTTAGGTAGGATTACTGGAACTTCATGCAGAAATTATTGTGAAGCTATATTACTAACGCGTCCGGTTGCATCTATCAGTATCTGATTGTAGTTGACATTGGATGATCTTAAAAGGGAACTCGCATCTATTCTGGAACTCTAAGATGTATATGAGACACATTTCCATGATTACGCTTTTAGTATTCCCTGATCTTCTGCATTCACATATTCAGAATTTTGATTAAAATGCTAATCCATGAAAAATAAATGTTAGTATTGTTGCAGAAGGCTTTAGACCCTCCTGATCCTGATGTTGTTCAAGATGCATTAGATTTGCTTGTTCGTATGGGTGCACTAAAGACATCTCCTAGAGGGAGGCTTGAGCCAACATTCTATGGACGTCTGCTTTCCTGTTTCTCTCTGTCTTTTGATGCATCTCTGCTCATAATCAAGTTTGGTGAAGTTGGATTGCTGCATGAGGGCATTCTTCTTGGTGTATTGATGGATACGCAACCTCTACCCATTGTGCATCCTTTTGGGAAGGAATTTTTGGTACTTCCTATCAAGCAAATGGCGAATTTCTATTTTAGATCCATCAACAGGAAAAAGACATTACTTTCATTGGCTATTCCCCTTTTCTTTCCAGTTCAGAAAGTACGTTGACTGCTACTTTAGCGGAGATACTAACAACCCCCCAGTTGGTCAGAAGGAGGTGATGTTAATGGCAAACTTGTCTGCCTTTAAGTTTTGGCAGCGCATTTTCAAGGTATTCTCATCATTTATTCTTGAAGATCTTTCGGGTATTCATTCTCTTATCTATGTGTTGCTTTTCTCTGAAGGACGAGTATCGCGTTAAGCATTTGAATCAAGTTCTTCAATTTGATGACATGAAAGCTACAGAGAAGATGGTGCTGAAGACTGAAGAAGAATGGTGCTTCTTTCATAATCTTGTGCAGTTGTCACTTAATCACATCGCTGAAATATGTACAGCTGCAACTTTGTCCTTTGAGTTCTCTCTTGTCACCTCTCTTCCCCTTTCTTTTTTCCATTAATTGGCCTTTTGATTATCAGTTTGCTTTTCCTCAGATGAAGATGTCCTGAGTTCATTGCATCGATTTCGGCCCAACTTCCTTGCTACATCCGATTCTTTTCCTTCTTATTACTATCCTCATGAGTTCCAACACAAGTGCCTCCTTGAGTGTCCGTCAAATGAAGATGAAGATGCAGCTGGCCTAGATGACGAACAACTTAATTCTTCTGCCGACAGCAGGAAATGTGTTGCTGTGCCATTTGTTGCCCCAAATGACTTCCAGACAAAGGATGTGACTGACAAATTGACAGCTGTTGTCAAAGAGGTACAATATCATACTTTATGTGCTCCTTTTGCAGATATCTATTGAATTAAGATTCCTTTGTCGGCAATTTTTTGATAGATAAGAGCTCATTACTCTGGTGTGGCACACAGTGATCAGCCCAATAGTTCTACTGAGAGTGGTTTCTCTGTTAACAACAACGGTGAATTATGTATATATTTTCTTAGGGGATCTTGCAACAGGGGCAGTAATTGCCCATTTTCTCATTCCCTTCAAGCAAAACAACCTATGTGCAAATTCTTCTTCTCTTTACAGGTTCATACTTCACTCTGACTTTAATTTCACCGTATATAATAAGCATGCACTTGTTAACCGCATATGAATTTTCAGTCTCAAAGTTTGTACCCACTTACCAAGTGAATGTTTGGTGATATGTTATACCTTATCATGAATGCGATTGAAGAATGCTTTACCTGTTGACTGAAGCAAATAAAGATTGACAAGTTGGTGGCATGCTTTATATCTTATAGTTAACTTTCGCACTACTGTGATTCACGAGACTCTGTTCACAGAATGCATGTAATACATGAGATTCTTCCCCATTTTCAAAAACATGGTTGTCTTGATCCATAGGACGATAGAACCCCTCCATATGTAATTGTAAAGTGATTGCTCTTACTAAATTGTCAGCATATCAGATTCCATTGCTTTGTTATTCATGCTCAGTGCCAGTGGTATATGCTTCAATAAGTTTCTTCCTATCTAGTTATATAATTAATTTAATCAAACTAAGACCACGAATAACACCTTTTCCATCTCCTGAGATTCTTGAATTTGGTGAGAGAATTCATTCTTTTTCTTGAAAATTTCAAATTTTATGATTCTGTCATTTGGAGGCCTCGTATTGAAAGCTGCCTTGTTACACGCGCTTGGGAGCACTGCTAGGGGCCTGCTTTAGTTTTTTCAGAGTGCTTCAGTTCTTCTTAGATGCTTGGCAAGCACTCTAAACCTGGTGCATTAGGAACTTTAAAATGGTGATCATTCTTCAGCAGCTTCTGAAGGAGTCGCTCTGATTAGGAGCATTCCTTTTGAGTACTTTATGTCTGAAGATATATAGCACTTTAAGAACACGGCTCTGTTATGGTCATTTTGAGGCCACAGCTATAAACAACTACAGGCTATGGCACTAAAGGTAATAACAGAAGTTATTGCAAAAATAAACTAACCTTGATTGGGTACTTATAAAATGGATTCTATCGATGCTTCATGGGAGTTGAAACGAAAAAAGCAAAGAAATATCTGGATTTTGTGTACAGTCCTTCTAAGAGATTAGAGGCTTCTGAGCTTAAATTGGTTGCTCCTCGTCACAAGCAACAGTTCCAAAAGCTGGTATTGGGATTGCTTGCATATAGTCCTCCTAAGAGATTAGAGGCTTTTGAGCCTAAATTGGTCGCTCCTTGTCTGAAGCAAGAGATTCAAAAGCTGGTATTGGGATTGCTCGTATGTCATTGTACCTGTAGCTGATTATGTCCAAGTCATGCCACACTCTCCACATATGCTCTTAAGTCTTGTTTTTATCACTGCTGCTACTTTATTCCCCCATGCAAAATGCAAGTAATTCATTAATTGATTGTGTAATTGGACTTGCAGGGTTGTCGGAACGGTGATTCATGTTCCTTCTCTCATGACATGGGCACATCATTTTCGTCTGTTAGTGAGCCAAGTTCATGCATCCCAGAAAATGGCGATGCTGACCCAGCATTACTTATTCAGTTTTTTCCTTTTGCCGAAGTTGGGGAAATTCTCATCTTGGATGACACCGACTTTCATTTTACCTCCAACATTGCCCGCAATTATGATCCTTTAAGAATGGTTGCCACCACATCTCTTCTTGAATCCTCCATATTTGACCCGTCATTGACTGATGTCAAGATTATGTGGGGACTCCATCACCCATACCAGACCATCATAGGGAAATCTCCGGAGAGCCAAGTTCTGTGGAAGTCAGTAAAATGCGTCTTGTGGTTTCCTGATTTTGAAATTTATGGATATGGAAAAAATTTGGAGGGACAGAGAAGTTTCGTGAAGAACTTCTTTGAGTATTTGGTGATTCGGCTACTTGCTGATGCTTTATATGAAGTGCCGGTTATTCTTACCATGAATAACCTTAGGTTTTCGCAACTGCAGGTAATTACTGCTACTGAAAGATGGTATAATGTTTTCTCATTGCTGCGTTTGCTTGATCACTGGGTCTTGTAAAGAATCTGTGATCATCAGGCAATTGCACATGCTTGGCAGAGAGCATACTAGTTCCACGCATGGCCAGTAATCTAGATTTTCATTTTTGTTCTCGAGTTTAGCTTTCCTGATCAGTAGTCACACCGATGAATTTTTTAGCTCGGTTTTAAGTAGCAGCTTTAAAAGCTTATAATAGTGTGCTCAAGACATCTTTTGTAGATATCCGTTGTTAGCCCCCGGTGTTGTTTTGATGCCTTTGTGATTATTGTTCCAGGTGGAGAAGCTGGGAAGGAGCAGCTTCTTCTTTCTCAGCGAGTCATTTCCTTTCGACGAGCAGTGCTTTGGGGAATTGTCGGATCGTATACCCACCAAGAAACCGATGGTGGTATCCAAGTCCATCTCGTATGTTTTTTACATGTACCCTCCCGCAGACGTTGGGTCCGATGATTTCCAAGCTGCGATTCAAAAATGTCTGCATGATGTTCAGTAATTTTCAGTTTGGTGATGGTTCATAAGTAGTTTTTTGAGGATTTCCCTTTTTGGAAGATTCTTCAGTGAATGCCCCTAGGTTTTGCCGTATTATGTTAGACAGATGACGGGATGTTTATTCTAGGCAATTGAACTATCAAAAGTCCCTGCCGGTTGCGACATTGTTTCTTCGCATGGTGTGTCGGTGGATTCAAATTATCCTGAGTATCACAAACATGTCAAGGTCTTCTGGGCCATTGGAAGCTCTTCTCGAGCTCCGTCCTTTTCAGTTTGACCCATTTTTCGACCTTAAGCAAAAAACAAACGCCTCTTACGAGAGTAATGTTGAGGTTGTTTGATACTGAAGCTGCCATGGACGATTTGAATGCGAAGTGACTTGAGACCACGAGTAGGATGAATGACGTTAATGCTTTGGATCCCAGTTTTCAATTTCAGAATAGAACTGTGTTTAAATTTAATCGAAAGAGTTCGATTGGAATAGCAACTTACAATTTGATTGGATGGGACACTTATCTTCTTGTTTGGAAGGAGACAAATTGACATTCACAGAAAAGCATTGGGTAATTCCAACCAGGGGTGGAGCCAAAAGGAGGTCTGAATGTATGGTTTAAGCGGACTTTTTTTATAAAGTCAGGTTCTGAAAGCGAGCCGAACCGAACCGCGAAAACGTGGAGTGGCTTAGATTTTGGTTTTGCATCATGGGTGAAGGGTTTAGGTTTTCACGGAATCAGTACTCCATCTAAGCTGCTTTTGACTTTTGATCTAAACTCACGGGATCACAAATAATCAAAGAGAAAAAAAAAATATATAAAACAAGAAAAACCGACAACAAAATCGAATCGTAAAAAAATGGTCGGTCCGGTACGACTTCAAACTACGAATGCTCTCGTCTGATCTGATCTCATCTTTTGTTCGAACATGAGATTTGGTTTTGTTTGGCGATGGAAACCGGATCAAACCGGACCGAGCTCACTTTAGGCCGATTATGAACTAATTTAACCATCCACTGATTTTTCCTTTTTGTTTTTTTTGGCAGAAGCGCATGATCTAAACGTCCATGACGTGTCGAAGTGAGGATGGACGTTCCGAGTTTCTAAACGCTCGCGCGATTTTACAATTGCTCGGGGGGTGAGGGGGCCATCTCTCTCAAAAATATCCGTACCTTGTTTCGGTATCCAGAATCTTATACAAATCAGCTGCGGCCGCCAGTCTTACCAATACCGACTCCCAACTGCGAGCGAGCGCGCGAGCGAAATCAGCTTCTTCTTCTTCTTCTTCTTTCTTCTTCGCAAAGGTCGCAACTTTCTGAGCTAAACCCCTCCGTCTCCGTGCCTTCTCCACACACGATCGACTGAGCCAGAACCCATTGCTTGCCATGCTTTGCCAATGTCGCCCTCGCCCAGGACTCTAGCTTCCCGTCACTCCATCGACTCCTGCGCCGTCCAGCTCCACTCGTGGAAGCCCTTCCTCCCCAAAGTCCCCGACCCCGATCACCCCCACATACCCAACTCCTCCTCCAATGGCGGCGGCGGCGGCCATGCGGGGCTCCACTCCAAGCGGCCCTGCCTCTCCGATCGGGTGACTTCGTTCTCGATCGACGCCGCCCTCGACATGTCGAGGCTCAGCCTGTTCGACGATGACAGGTCGATCGCCGACGTGGGGAATCTGAAGATGAGGGAGAGCCTCCAGCTGATCGCCAGGAAGCGGAGGCGGAGGGGGTCGAGGTCCGTGTCCGGGCGGAGCAGCGATCGGAGCGGGACACGGCGGTGCTGCTCCGTCGGGGCGTCCGCCGCGGCCTCGGACATCCCGATGGCGGTGGGGACGGACTCGAGCGGGGAGCTGTTTGGGAACGGGGATTGGGCGTCGGACGTGAGCGAGGTACGCAATAATGGCGGCCCGAGGAGGGACAAAGATGGTGGAGGAGGAGGGAGTGTGGAGAGGGAGAATTTGGGCTTGGGGTTTGGGCAAGCTGGGAATTTTGGCGATGTGGTGCCGGGGAACGAGTCAGGGTACGGAAGTGAGCCGGGCTATCGCGGCGACGCCGAGTTCGGTTATGGGGATGAGGTGGATGAGGAGGAGGAGGATGCTAGGGCATTGTTTTGGGGCCACCAATTTGGAGGTATATAACTTTTGGCTTTGATTTGATTTCTCTGGATCTTTGATGAGTTTGTTAAGTTTTGTCATGTTTAGTTGAATCCTAATGTTTTGCCTTGCTTCAAAATTGGTATTTGGAAGAGAAGAAGTTTTTCTGTTTTCCTATTGTTGAAGGCAAATAAGATTTAAGGATAGTGTGGAATTTTGTTGCTCAGTCAGTGTTATAGGGAAAAGATGAAATTTGACTAGTCCTGACGTTTCAATATGGTTCTTTAGCATGATTCTCTTGGCTGCCTGGATATAAATGGCTAATTTCTTTTGTTGGTTTGTGAGTGGATTTGGAATTGCATTTCATTGACTTATGATGCATCATATTGGGCTTTTATGATTGAAGTTGTGTAGATTGCTTGAAACTCCAACATTTCGCCGTTCATCGGTTGACAACATGATAGAATGGTCTTGAATGCTGGAAGGAGTAATATTATGTATGATGCAGTTTTTCATGGTCTCCGTGTGCTCCGTTATGATTTCAGAGTTGAATAAATCGAATGAGGCTCACGCATCCTTTCTTCCAGGAGTCACATGTTAGAGCCAATTAAAGTCTCTCTTGCTTACTCTCGATGGTTTCCAGTCTGTAGGTGCTGTCGACTTCTTAGCAGCATCTATTTATATGGTGTTGCTCATAATAGCGCGTTCCTTTTTCTGATGAAACTTCAACCCTTCTTTTCCCTGAAATCCATGCTGATAGCGGAAGATTAAGGATACTTACCTGTGCATAAGGACAATTTTGGAGTGAGTCGGTTCTTAAGCAACGTGCACAAGGCCTGGAGTTTTAGGAAACTTAAGATGTTAAGTGAGTTGAAAACGGAAGGCATCTCATTCATTGAAGGCTTTTACATTTGGTTTGAGATTGAGAGCAAACCTGCTTTCGTCATATCTCACTTGAACTTCTTGTACTCATATATCCTGTTTATCTATTTTTTGGATGCTAATATCTTGCTGTCACAATGGGTACATGACTGTGTGCTATCTCTTGCAAAACCTTTTATGCTTTAATACAAACGAAGTCTTTCCTTTGCTATGAAGTGCCAATGTTGTTTTAGCCCTCATCTGTTGCTTTCTAAGTGAAACATTTATTTTAGACGTTTGTGTCTCTTCAGCATTTTAGTGTGACGACAGAATCTGCATATTTTGCATGTTAGACTTATCCATTCTCTCCCAACTGATATGTTATTAGTCATCAATTATGACTGGCTTTGGAATGGAAACCTATCCCTCAAGTCTCTTCCCCAGAGAGTCATCATGGTCATGTTCAGCTGGTGGAGAGAGATTGAGAAATCATCTTCAGGATCTTGAGTTATTTTTGCATGATTCTTTCATTGTAGTGGCTTGTCTCGTCTTATCTTGCTTTGGTATGTTTGTGTCATATACAGATTCCAAAATGGAGATGGTTGGTGAGAACACATTCACCGATCAGAAGGCTCATCACAGATGCCGCAGGAAGAA
This sequence comes from Syzygium oleosum, assembly GCF_021117445.2. Taxonomy (NCBI): domain Eukaryota; kingdom Viridiplantae; phylum Streptophyta; class Magnoliopsida; order Myrtales; family Myrtaceae; genus Syzygium; species Syzygium oleosum. The sequence goes on along the minus strand of NW_026607493.1, from coordinate 3,939,225 downwards.
GCACGACTTTAGAATGGTCGAACCTTCCAGATAGCTAATCTCTCGTTTGAGTGATTGCCTCCTTCCGTCGCCCACCGGTCAGTTTTTGTGAGTTCACCGGCTCTTGGATGGAGCAGGGTTTAGGTTTGGAAAATTGCCTCATCGGAGGTACTCCATGCATGAGATAATAGTCAATGTAAGTATAATTTCTCATTTTCCTGGCTGGAAGCCTTAATGGGTTTCTTCAACCATGATTTGAGAGTGACTTACCCCTAATATTTCCGTCTGTAAGGGAACTGGTAAAGACACCCCAGTGTTGTCTTGTTGTAAACGACATTCGTCACGGAAAAGCCACTTATGTACATTAAGCTAGTGAAGTTGGAGTGTTGTTGCTTATCAAAAGAGCAGGCATGCGAAATTTCACTTTGATTATACAGTATGCCAATGCATCACATATATTTTATTGTCGTGGAATCTCTTTATATGCGACAGTAGTATCTCCATACACAGCCAGAAATTATAGCAAGTGGAACCCTCAAAGTTCGAAACTTGACATCGATGAGGCTAAATTAACTCCAAAATTGGCATCCACCGAAGAGTCGGTCTTTCTAGATCAACATCGATGGGTCCTTCGTCGCCAGCAGCTCGGAAGGAGCAATTGCGGGAGCCCATCGTGATGAATCGGGAGCTCTGCTGGATGGATTCGCAAAAGAATCTCAGCTTCTCCGGCTATTCACGCGGAAACTTTGGCTCTGATGTAGGCTGTCTCGTATTTTACGTCTAGAAGAGACGAAGAGCTGTGCTACGAGACTGATAGTTTTGTTCTGACTTAAGCTATGCAAAGCGAAGCTCACATGCCGCGGTAAGTGGGAGTACTCAATTGTGTGGAAGGGCTGCTAACAGAATAGCGGATTGGGTAACCAAGTTCGAACGTATAGATACTTTACCCCTTTCTTGGTTGGCCCACCTCCAACCCTTTTGAAATTTACAGTGTTTTGATGCCCTTATTTTGTGCTTTTTGTCTAAAAACTCTTTGACTTTCGATATTATTTACATTTTCGATAAAAAAAAAACAATATAGAGAATCCTTCCAATCGATGAAGCACAACCCATTTTCTTGGCAACTCATTGGCCGTGCAGAAAAATGAATATGGTTAGTGAAGGTCGCACGATGAACAAAGAAACTAAGAAATACACAGAGCTGTGAGACATGTCGTGCCTTAATGAGACAACCTTTTCTATAGACGAGAGATGAATTTGATAAAATTTGGGACTAAAGCAGGATCCGTGCCTATAAGCGCATGGGAATTCACGGTTCTTCTAAATATGAAGACACGATAAATATACATCCGAGCCTCTGACTCTATCCAGCGGTTCTTCTAAATATGAAGACACGATAAATATACATCCGAGCCTCTGACTCTATCCAGCAGAGATGTGATATCCATGAGAGATCAGGTGTATAGACCCAAAACTATAGTTCAATATGAACTTTATAACATCGGTGGACAGCTAATCTTCCTCATCATCTTCCTGATCTTCTTCGTCTCTGTCTTCTTCAACATCATCCGGATCTTCTTCAGCGTCTTCTTGCTTGCCTTGCTTTTTGGTGTCAGCAGCATTTCCTGAAGGATAAAGAAGGTATTTAAAGGTGCACAACATATGATAATGCTGGCGAAAAGAAAAGCCACTTCTTGGACTAGAATAGACTATTCAATCAAAAAGTTTCCAAAATGAAATGTCTACAATGGGTGAAAGACCAGCAAAAATAACCGATAGGTGATAGTGAGTTCAATTTATGAAGCTATAAATTACTTGCGCAATAGCACAGCAGCTACTTTATCAAAGCATCTATAGTATGCGTACACCATCTATCGTATGCGTACACCATAGCCATTGAAAGAATGCTCATGAAGGCAAGGTTCCAAGAAACAAAAAGAAAACAAAGTTGCAATTCACAGCTCACAACATCAAAGGCCATGTCCCTCAATGCATCTACAGTTCTCCTTTTTGTGCTTATGCAGGAATAAGTTTGCAATGTTTAGTTAGCGTACCATATTCATTGAAGATGACTCCACCAGAGCACAATCCTTCCTCAACTTTGACAAGTTGAAGGGTCATCCTAGGTCCAATCTCCTGGAGCTTAACTGCACTTTTTGACGAAGATCGATTTACTCTACCAAGATCACTAGTCAAGGTTACTGTCGCAGCTTCATCGTCTGCTTCACTTTCCGATCCATATCCAGCCCTTCAAACACACATGGAAATCCACATATGATTAAAGAGGTAACTGACTAACATAGTGCAATGAATGAAGCTGCTAAACACTTGGTTTTTGAGAGAGGGAGAGAAAAGGGGGGAGGATTTAATTTTCTCTTTCCATAAACTTTATCACCTTCAAATACTATTTCATCCCATTAACTCCACTTTCACAACGAAACGACAACCAAATAAACCTCCATTTTAAGAATCGGAAGTTTACTTTGCCATTTGCAGGCAGATCCAACACATTCTAAAGTAACGGGAACACTTTGAATATCTTTAGAGTTCAAAGATGATCAAACGTAAATAGCCAATCGTGCTCTATACTATACCAAAAAGGAATGAAAGGGATGGCCCCTATCCTCTAATTTTCAGGGTCTTTCAAAGATTATAAGACAAGAATACTTACTTTGTCACAAAGTCACTCACATCATGTAGATTCCTAAGATCAGGGACTTGATGATTCTGCACAAACTTTCTAATTCTACGAGATACTCCAACAGGCTGTAGCCTAATTGAATAATGACGAAAATCTACAAGTTTCGTCTCTTTATTGTAATTAAGCAGGACAATTCTCTGACAAGAAGCAAGCTTGACCTGAAAATAACAACAAAGATCCAACATTAACAAAGTAAAAAAGTGCAGTCTGTAATGGAAGACGATAAAAAAATAATAACCACTCACAGTGTTAATGTCGATGGCTGGAAAAATATTCTGAAACATGATAGTTGTGAGCTTCAAATGTTGTTCACCAGTCCCAAATCCAGAAAGTACAATCTGCACGTGCAATAAAGATTTCGGTGCATGAGACATGAGACCAATCCAAATGGAGAGATCACGGGATCTCCCAGTCCAACTTTCGGTCATAACTCTGGACAGACAGATCTTAGCAGAAAAACTCTTCTATTTCAAATCAATAAAATATACAAAAGAGCAGGAGATGAGATGCACAAAGACAATTAATTTGAGTCAGAGTATCAGATCATCATCCTTTTCAGTCTGAAGGTTTAGAGGTATAAACACATCAATAAAACGCGGTAGAGCTCATTTTTGGCTTGTTTACGTCTAACAATTCAACTAAGGGACACATATTCAGGGCTGAAAATGAGGCTTGACCGTTCTCAAGTGAGTAGAGTCCAAATCAAGCAACAAGCTCTCAGAGTTATTCATGTCCCACGTAGTATTTACAAGACTTCATAACACCCTCATAATTGATCAACTGATCTAAAGATAACATGATACGTTTTACACAAAGATATGGTCAACTTGTATGAACTACACATATCTAAATCCTGCTCATCAACTCAAGCTACAACTTGTTTACTCGGTTGAAAAATGTCTTGACAATAGATGGATACATGCCATTTATTTGCACCATCGTGTCTCATTCTTCTGGGCAAAGCATTATCTAGACAAACCAAAGATATATCATCACCTCTTATTGGATTCATAATATCTCAAAATTGTAACTACACAACATTTAAAACAACCTCAGGTGAAACAAGAAACATCCTAGTAGCCGGAAGGCTCATGTATCGTGCATATGAGATGGTCATCAACTACACACAACCTCATCTATGTTGCAAAGAGGCTCTTTCCATGAACAGAACAAATAACTACTGGATCCCGTTGCAACAACCTCAGTCGAACACAAATGCCTAATGAATGAATTTTGAAGTAAGCAACCAGGGGATAATAAGGAGAAACATTAAAATAGGCACAGTTCTTCAATTATGAGATTACCAAAGGCGGGTTTTTGAAGAGATCCTTTGGACTTCTAGGACGCAATTGAGATTGTGCAACATCAGCTGCCAGAGCGTATTCCTTAATCTTAAAAGTAAGTGTGGGACCTTGTGGTGTCCTTGCAACCCTCAAGTAAGGTGCAGTTTCAGTTTTTGACAGCATGAGAAAATGAGTAACACCCATAGGTCCAGCCACATTCAAAAAGTCTTTGAGGTTATTCCTTTTCTTCTCCTGCATGAACAAATTAGGAAAAGAAATATGAATGCAAAGCTTAAATCCTATCGAAAGGGTGCACAGAACAAAGAAAAGAAACATGTAGATTGACACCTACTACGGATAAAGTTATAAGCGATCTGCAATTCAAATTGGGTATTAGCAACAGATGACTACAGCTCCAGAATAAGAGCTATAATTACTACAAAAAATCAACATACTATGCTAAATTCTAAAAGCTACCTGGACTATTCAATGGCAATGTACTGACAAATTAACCTCGACTGTATTCTTTTAACAAACACACTCGGTTCAACTGATGCAATTGTTCAACCTTTGATAGAATAAATTTCTCCACATTTCTTCAGTAATGAAAGACAAAAACACATCAAAGCAACATCCACCTTATTATAGCGGTCACCTTAAGCATAAGCTACACATTGCTTGGAGAAAGACTTTCATCAAGTTTAACAAAATATTATGATGAAGAAACTTATACCTTGAGTTTGAGGGCAGTATACGGGAGCATTAATTTCCTCAAGTCCATTTCAAGTTGCTTCAGGGGTCCTGGCAGCTTCCCCCTCGAGAAGACAAAGCTCTTAGGGATCTTATCCCCTGTTATGTGATCAACATTCCCGGGCTTGGGCTTTTTCATAACTGGCTTTACAAACGCCTTTTTCTTATTCTAATTGAATTCACAACAAATTAGAACGTTAAGTGCAGAATAAGATAAAATTACTACTACCACGCTCAATTTATGTTTTCCCGAAAAAAAAAGACTACAAATATAATTTGATCACATCTCTTTCACTTTTCTCAACCAAGAACACTCGTGCCAAAACTGAACCATACATTTCGAAAACGGGCCATCGTGCCGTTTCACGATCTCAACAGGAAACCCCAATGTCCGCTATGCCTTCCAGCTCAAGCAGATGCACACGCACGGTGCACGTTAGGCAGTCCCTAGAAGAGAGAAAAGCTAAATAAGCACAATACATATTTAGAACACAAAGCAAAGTTCCCAGCTGAACAAGTACAACCCAACTCCCATTAGCTCAACCTAGAAGTCCTCGCCTCGACTTTTCCACAATCTTGCAGAGTATTGACAAACATAAATCTAGACCCAGCAATTTGCATATAATAAGCCCACAAATGAAACCCAAAAGACAATCGATCACTTTCCTACTAAGTACTAACACACTTCACCTACGCGCTAGCCTTCAGATATCATGCAGCAAGAACCCAGTGTCCCAATCTATATTCCACCAGAATTCAGGCTCTCAACCCCACGCACAAGTAAGCAGAACAAAACACGGTGTCGAGGATGTATAGAAGAAGTCCAGCTAAATGCCAGATTAAACGATCCCTTCAAACGATTATGTAGCGAACATCACAACTCCATCCAGAACCCGAGCTTCCAAAGAGCCAACACAGAGCCACGTCTCGCGGAGAGACAAGGGTTTACCTTTGCGCTTGATGTGCGCGTGAGAGAGAGAGATGCGATGATGGTAGCAGGAAGGTGAACACTGGTGCGCCACGGCGAAAGACGAAAGGAGAATAAAAAGGCGGATTGCAGGCAAAGTTTGAGAGAAGAACCGGTCGGTAGCGGACCGCGCCTTTTTACCAGGTTAGGGTTTTAGGGCTTTTCTGCAGGGTTTTTAGGTCCAATTTGACAAGGCGTTCAATGAGATGGAATTGTGGAAAATTTGTCATATTCCTATTTCTCGTTTGGTAGATGGCCAAATATAACCTACACTTAGGATTAATATGGACCTGAGCAGGTCGTTAAAAGGCTTTAACCCTAAAATCTCTCCCTTAGATTTTCAAGGTTGTAAAACTCTTAATGAGATACTGCTTGCTACGGGGAGTTCCTAGGTAAATTGGCCGTCGAGTCATTAAACAAGACGTTGCGTTGTAATTCAAGGAGGTAAATCTTATCAAAACATCAAGGATCCGGATTTTTTCTTAGTTTTGTCGAAAAAAATTTCCAATAAATTTAGTTCTTTTCTATGTCGTCGAGCAAATTTAAAGATGAATTGTCAAGTACAAATTTTCACTTTTATTATGCATATCACCATCAAACCCCTTCTTATTCGTTCTCTTACATTTATATATATATATATATATATATATATATATGTGTGTGTGTGTGTGTGTGTGTATGTGTGTATATATGTGTGTGTATATATATATGTGTGTGTATGTATATAAGGATGATCAGATGAAGCAAAAAAAAACCCACTTTGAAGATTTTTCTAGAAAAAATAAATTATATAGATAATTTTTTAACATAATCAATTTATTATTTACAAATTTTCACTTTTATTGTGCATATCACCATCAAACCCCTTCTTCCAAAAAAATAAAATCACACTTACATTTCTAACGAAAAACTTTAAAAGATGAAATTTAACTAAATCAAAAATTGCATAAAATAAGCAATTTTTTAAAAATGCCGGGGAAATCTCATTATTGAATACAGACATTAATATCATTCACGAAGTTTGTACGTAAAAATATCAAAATGCCCCATTGTGCATAATGTTTTTAGTATATCCCTAAATATTCCATAACGCCTTACGTCTGCGTAAAAGCATCTCATCAATAGCAAGAGAAAAAGATAAGTTCTTAATATATTAAATACATTGACTTGATATATATTTTAGATTAATAAAATAAAAAAATAAAATATTCACCAAGAAAGTGAGCCTTTGAGATAAGAGGGAGAAAGAATAAATAAGTTTTTACATGAGCAATGATGGAGAAGGTTTTTCAAGTTATTCACTATATCAAAGAATTTGTCTTTTCTTTCCTTACTAGTGGCGTTTATATGGAGCATGTAAAATGTTATCGTAATATTTAAGAGTACACTAAAAAAAATCATTAATATGCTTAAAAAAAGCATGAAATACGTAATTATGGCGACTAGAATTTAATTAAAATATAAAAAAGAGAAAAGGAAGGAATGGGGCGATCACTTTAAATTGCAATAGAATGATTAAAGGCAATTTAGTCTTTTTAGAGTAAATGTGATGGATTTAGTCGTATAGAGAGTGGAAATAGCATCGTCCTAAAACAAAAGCAAAAACCCTGTGCTACTATACTCATAGGATGACCACCGCTCGTGGCAGTTGGCAAGGTTACGTGGAATATGTTGGCATGCTAGTGTACCTGTAAGTGAAGTCAATCGCTGCGGCATATTGGCAACCCCCGACGTGGTTTGCAGTGGCTAGATTTGCCTAGATTTGGCCATGCGCCATATAGATAGAGAAGAACTCTTGGGCAATCACCGCGTGATAGTTACCCGAGACTTGAGAACATCTAGCAGTAATCGATAGTGGCGCAATCAGCACTCTCTATCTCTTTATTCTTTTTAATTTTTTGCTCGGGTGTTCCAAATTTATCCCCTTATAGGATTCAAATAACTTATTCAGTCTTTTATCCGGAAATATCTGGATTTGACTTATCAAACTTGTGTCGCCAAATGTCAAATAGGATAATCGGGCCACCAAGTGCGCCTATTCTATTTCAATCCCATTCCTTGTCTTGACTATTAAAGGCGGCACCACGATGTATACAGCAAGAGATTCTCAAGTAAAATAGTAGGCGTCAATGGGCCAAAATAGCCGGATATGAGCCGGTTTGCACTCGAGAAGGAATTACTTGTACAAGCTCATCCGAATTATGCATCGGTCTTATTGGCTCAAGCTGACCCCGCAAACAATTAAGCCTATGATCCCTCGTACTTTAGGACTAAACCATGTAATATTTGCCTTCCGGAAGATTGGACAACCAGTTGGGTAATGGGAGACATAAATTAAAAGCGCAAGAAAATTTCACGCTATACTTCATAAATTTATTGGCATATCTAACCATCCAATAGAAATTTCGCGCCATTCTTCATAAATTTATTCAATGAGGGTGATTCTCACATTTTTCCTTTCTTTTTGTTTTAAATCTTGTGGCGCATTTTGAAGCTTTAATGCAAAATGCTCAAAACTCTTAAAATGCATCTATACCGACGTGGCATGGAGATTTGTGTATAATTTTTTTATAGCAGTACAAAAATATTTTTTATTAATTAATTATTTTAAGCGATATAAATAATTAATTTTAGAAAAATATTTTTCAAATTATTCATTTTTTGTGAAATAAACGGAACATAAGATGATATATAAGATAAATAAAATTCTATGCAGATTTCTCTGAGGGTCATGACCAAGTTTTAAGTTTTAAGTAGGCTTAGGTATCTAGGGGTCGAAATTCAGCGGGCTCTACTAATTAAACGGGGCCTAACAAAGCCTATGAATACTTTCTTGTTTTCACAAGCTGGTCACGATTGGCAAAAAGCAAAACGCATTCGACTGTGTGTCCTCTTCATCTTCATCGAAGGAACGTCTCACCTTCATGTGGTTCCCTACTTTCATAAAATATCACGAGCTATATGACCTTTGACCTCTTGAAATGCCGAAAAAAGGAACAATTCCAATGGATTGAATATAATAATGAATTTCATGCAATGATGTCTAGTGTTTTTTTTTTTAATCCGACACGTATGATACGCAAGTTGTACAAACGATTTCCTATCAGATAAATCTAGTTTCTTTAGGTTTATATGCCACCCTTCGCCTCACCTTGCAGTGCCAACTTCACGCCCCCCATTCATAAATCATAACCTGACTCCCGAGTTTCCTTACTAATTTGGTGAGCCGATCCACGAAGTTGCCAATTCTTTGGAGGTACTAATTAGGGGTGTAAACGGTTCGGTTTGGTTCGATTTTCTTGAAAAATCGAACCGAATTGTTAGAGGTGCACCCTTAAATCATACCGAATCGAACCGAACCGAATCGCGCTCGATCGAACCGAATATGAACCGAACCGAAAAATCTGTTGGGTTCGATTTTTTCTTCTTCTTCTTTGTTTTTTTTTAACTTTTTATTCGCAGCATGGTTTTCGGTTTTGGGGTCTCTCTTCGTCCTCCTCCTCCTCGTCTCCTTCGTCCTCTTCTTCTCCCTGACTACCATCTTCTTCCTCATCGTCATCTCCGTCGAAATCCTCATCGCCGTCGCTATCATGGGTGGATCCGGAGCGACTGGGAGCGGTACCGTCGGGGGGTAAATCTCGGGATCGTGAACGAGCAAGGCGCAGAGCCCATTGTGGAGACGGACGAGTCTACAGAGCTGTCGGTCATTGGGCGGCTTTGATGATGACGACGACGTCGCCCGCGACGAGAATGCAGGAGGGAGCCCCCATGGTTCAGCACAGTCGAGGCCCGGTCTGGTCTTTCTCTCTCGCTTTGCGTGGGGGAGAGGAAGAGAAGCAAAAGGGGGCGAGTCGGGTGAGGGGAAAGAGGAGGAGAGAGAATAAAGAAAGAAAAGGGAAAGAGAGAGAAACCGACATTAGATTCGATCCGAACCAAACTGAATTATCAACTAACTAAATTTTTTTACTTATTGGTTCGGTTTTGATTTCTGTTTCGGTTCGATTTTTGACACCCTACTGCGAATTTAAAGTGAAAAATTACTCGGAATGGATAGGGTCAAGTATGATTTAATGTCCGAGTTGAGTTGTTAAAATTGTATAACATGAAAATAGGTCGATATGTATTAAACAAGTCATATTAGATCGGACCATTTTCGATCCGACTCGCCCTTTTACGGGCCTAAATACGTACTAAGGCTAGCACGAGTCCACAACGAGGGCGATAATGGGGGACGTGAGCTCATTCGTCTGGTTTAGGGAGATCGTGACCGTTGATCTCAAGCTCGGCGCAAACAAGTCTCCTCTAATTACTGAGGTTTATCTTAGTGGTCATCTTTTCTTCGTGAGAATGGGAGGTGAGAAGTTTGATTTATCACTTTCTTCGAAGAAGTTAAGGGTGAGGAAATTTAATTTTAGACGTGGGTTGCGAAAAAAAACGAGTCGTGAGTAGTCTTAAGCATGATGGATTTCTTTCCACGTCCGCGACTAAAAGCGAACGGGAACAACATCGGGTGCCACCTTCCATTTCGACCTTCGGGGAGAAGGTAACCGGCCCTTGATCCCCTGCCCCCGGGACCAGCGTACGCCGCTTCCCCCGTACAAGTCAACCGACGACAGTCGAAGTCAAAGTCAGAGGTCCTCCCACAGAACCCATCCTTAGGCCGACACGTGTAGTTCCCAAAATACGATGCCGAGCAGGGGATCAGGGAGTGCGCGGGAGCAAACCTCCTCCTTCGTCCTTTAGAAACTTTTGCGAGGACGCTTTGCTTCACACTTCCATTTCGCTAGCAGTAGCAGCGACCGCGAGCGATTCCATTGCGATCGGGACGCGCAGTTGCTCGAAGGACTTCGACAATGGCGGCGAGGCCTTCTTCTCCGACGACGCCGTCGTGTAGCTCCTCGTGTTCGTCTCAGTTGCCTTCTTCCTCCGGGTCCCCTCCACTCCCCATCATGGCCCTCCGCGAGATGATCGTCGAGAAGATCCTCGAGAATCGCGTCACCCTCATCGTCGGCGAAACCGGATGCGGTACTGTCTCTCTCTCTCTTTCTCTCTCTCTGTAGAGTGCTCTGCTGCATTGCACTGTGGTTGCGTTAAGTTTGAGCGGTGAACGATGAATTTGAGACGCTGAATTTGGCGCTGCGATTTCGGATGATCGGGGTCGTTTTTGGGAGACTTTATGTGAAGAAGTTCGTTCATTTCTCCTGCTGAGGCTTTCGAACTCGTATGATGCGAATCGAGTGCATGAGATTCCTTTATTCTCTCGCTAGCCTTTTGGTTTCCGATCATCCAGCACGTCGCCTCGCCTTTCTTCGCTAGTTCGTCGACTATGTTACTGTATTTCATGGTGTTTCGCGGTTTCAGAAACTATACCGAAGGAACCTAAGGTGTTCATGAATGATAAAGAGGTCACTTTAGTGTAGCTCTGTATTGTTTGGTCTCTCGCAGCATGTACTGATGGTCACAAAACTGTGGCAGCGTGGTTGCGTCAACGTTTTTGTTTTATTCAAGTGAAAGAAAATTTCGTACTCGGTTTCTTTAGTTAATCTCTGCAACAGCGCCAACGCATGAAATGTCTGTCTAAAGAATTCTTAATCTCATTTTTTTTGTTTTATGGACCATGTATTTTATTCAGCTAAGCACTTCGTATTCACTGATTCCGATTGCTAAGAACTTATTGGAGAAGGAAGCCAGCTGATTGTAGATTTTGTATTCTTCATGAGTCACATCTGGAATATGGAGATTTGGCTTGATGTCAGGTGTAATTGGTTTCATTATTGTTGTTGTTGTTATCATCATTATTTTAAAGCTGAATACAGTCTTCCATTAACTAGCTTTTAAGAGAAGTGAAAAAGATTATTCAGGATCCAAATAGTTTGGTTTTTCTAGTTCTATATTTGATTTTCCTTCAATTTAAAGGAAGCTTTCGATAGAAGCTAAAGACAGGCCTTCAAGATCAGTATCATTAGAAGTTTTTATTGGCTTATTGTTGATTGTAAACCCGATTAAACTGTGTAATCCAATACCGGGATGATTATATTTGTGCTTGCCCTGAAGTTACAAATGTGGATTGGGAATCGAGTTTCATCAGAACCTGTGTTATTAACTTCTCTGCATCTGATTGATGCTATGACCTGTTTTTGTTAGTCCTCCACAGTTTGCTGCTTGGGATCGATCTGATTGTATGTAAATATTCAGGGAAGAGCTCCCAAGTGCCTCAATTTCTGCTTGAGAGAAACATCTATCCCGCAGTATGTGTACAACCTTGCGAATCTGCAGTAGTAGACATGGCCAAAATGGTTGCAAAAGCCCGTAATTGTGAGTTGGGAGGGGAAGTTGGATATCACATTGGTCATTTAAAGAATATATCATCCAGGTAGCGATGCATGCTCTCTCTCTCTCTCTCATAGGAAAAAAGTTTGAAAGAAACATATGCGTCTTTTATCACCATTTCCTTAAATCGAGAATTAGATGGTCCATGATGTTTGATATGCTGTCTATTTTTAATATCTACTGTCCTTTATTTTGTTCAGCAGGTTTGGATTTTGTGCCTTCTTTATCTGTCCTCCATTACCTTTGAGCTAATCTCTAGTGAACTTATTGGCAGATAGGTCTTGTATTCCACTCTACTGAACTAATAAATAATACAGGTGGATAGTCTTTTAAGTTAAGTTGGCCAAACATATTCAGCCATACCATTACAGAAATACGAACTATTTTCCTATCTATAAATTATGTTCGAAGAGTTTCCAAATTCTATGATCATCTCAAGTATTGAGAAAAATGTCCATGAGCATGGGGACTTCAACATCCACACAACCGATGAACCTTTCTGTCATCACTATACCATATTAGTATGAAATAGTTACAACTTGTGAGATGTACTATGTTATTCATCGAGCTTTCATGTGTAAAGTAGTTACAGGGTCTGAATTTTTATTTAATGCGAAATACTTGAAACTTCAAAATATACAAGTATCGAAATGTACAATCCTAAATAATTTGTTCACAATTTTCCAAAACTTAAAATCTTTATTTTCTTTTTCAAAATTTTGGAGGGAAAGTTATACGTAGAAGTAATAAGTTGTACCAAATAGGTCCATATTCAACCTTGTAAGTGAATTTTTCCACACAAATGTGATTTTTCTTTCTTTTTTTCTTTCACACAAATGTGATCTTAGATTTCATTGATCATTTTCTTTTCTTCGATTTCATATGGTCTAGTTTTTCTTATTCATATCTATGTCATTAATGCATGTTCAGAAAGCAAAACACTCTGTCTTAAATGGTCAAACATGTAAATGCAAGAGTCACTTCCGTTGATTTATTAACTATGTATATATTGGTTAAGACATTTTTTTTTTGGTGCCTCATGCTAATTTTACATTGATTCACCGATTGGAAGTGCTTTAGGCATCTGTGTTGTATGTATTTTAAACTAAAGTCCTTATTCCTTTCTGCCTGTCTTCTTTTACAGCTCAAAGATTGCTTTCAAAACTGCGGAAGTTTTGTTAGATGAAATACTTCAGAAGGGTCTGAATGCGCTTGATTACAAGGCTATCATAGTAGATGAAGTGCATGAAAGATCTGTAGAGTCTGATCTCCTTCTTATCTACGTGAAGCAGTTCCTCCTAGAGAACAACAACCTCAGGTCAGTTTATTAATCTTTCTATGTATTTGGTGTCATTCGAAGTTTATCACTTAGTCTGCACAAAATGATGGTGTCATAGAAGCAATTTCGAATAGCTTTATCGATAATCATTCCTGGTGATACTTGGGGAGTCTCTGGTTATGATGCAGTGAAATCTTTTTTCTTTATCTTCAAGCATTTTATAATATGCATCACTTGTGAAAATGAAAATCTCAATGGGCGGTTTATCAATAACATGCTTATATCAGGTAGTGGTGCAAATAGAATGAGAATGCAGTTGGTTTAATAATGAAGTGGAAAGAATCAATCCCGCTGGCAATATATACAGATAACCGTATCTTTGAACTTGATTTGATGTTTCATGGATAGTGGTCACTTGTGGCCTAAGAAACTTAGTTCCTGTTTGATAATTTACAGGGTGGTACTATTAATGTCTGCAACAGCCGATATTACAAAATTCAGGGACTACTTTGGTGATATTGCTAGGAATGAAAGAGCAGAGGTGGTTGCCATTCCTAACTCCAACCGGCAAACCATTTATCAAAGGAGAGTTGTATATCTTGAGGAGGTAAAAGCTTGGTTATTAGTCCAGAGAGGCCTAAATTTGCAGCATTAATTTTCAAGAGTACCCGCTCAATTTTTGATCATTTGGCATTCTTGTTTCACATGGTGTGTTGGCGTAATTTTTGCTTTTAAAAATAGACTTTACTTTCTGCTTTTAGTATTTAGATTTGACTTTTATTTAATACGTAACTCCTTGAATTTTTGAAAGCATGTAATTATTATCAATTTGAATCATTTAAAGACACGTAATTTTTTTTCCTGATTTTTTAATTTTCAAAATAATTATTTCTAATATTTGGTGGGAAAGCCATATATATGTATTCTTATTTGCGGTAAAGTCATAAGTAGTCTAAGAAGTCACAATAAACAGATCCTGAACTGAAGTTTGTCCTTGAAATTATCATGTAGTAAAAGAAGACTGGAATCTCCCACTGCCTTTTCACTTATTCGAGCCTTCCCTGTTTTTGCACTTATCAAATGCTAGAAAAGTTAGAAGGAAGTAGTAGTTCTTGTGGCAATTCTTAGTGGCGAAGCATATTGCCTACGGGGCAATGCTTGCGAGTACTTGCTTCTGCTTTTTAGAAGTCTGCTTGAAATGGTTTGAAAGCAGATTTTCGAGAAGCAATCCAGGGCTGAATTTGCAGCTGTGGCCGTTCAAACTTTTAATTGTAAATGTTGGAGAATACTCGTAAAGTTTGTTTCTACTCTTGAAATCATGAGGCGGGGTCCATGAAGATAATGTCGAGATTTGTTGCGGATTTATTACCCTAATGGTTAATGATTTTTTAATTAGAATGTGAATAGGATTTTACTTTAATTATCTTAGTTGATTTTATTCGTACAAGGCACTAATTATCAATTTGTCATATTTTCCTAGTTTATTTTTTTAATATTCTTTTACTTAGTTTAGGTTTTCACGAATATGCGCTTTATTTTAACGTAAAGCAGCTCATCTGTGAGCATGTTGCGCCTTGTGCGTGTTTTGCGGATTCATTTATCCGTGTTTATCCCATTTCTGCTGTGTCAATTGGTGTTGGAGCCGATAAAATCGCTGGTGAGCGAAGCCATGTCTAGTAACAATGGCAATGGAAGCAACCGTCCCGTTGATGAAGATCAGGGGGCTCAAGCTTTGTGGACGGCTACTCGTCGTCTCAAGGCATCTCAACGGGCCGTGGAGTAGAATCTTCAATTGTCAATTGACTCTAGATACGTTAGTGGGGGAAAATTATCTAAAAAGTTATAAACCTATTGCATTTTTGCCAATTCAGCCATAAACATTTCAATTTTGTTAATTGAGTCATAAACTTTTTCATTTTTTGCCAATTGCGTCTTAAACCTTTTCACTTCTTGCCAATTGAATCCATCAGACTAATTTTGGACAGAAATTGTTGACGTGGACGCCGGCCGGCCTATGTGGCGCTGACATGGACAATCTTGGAGGGAAAAACAGGAAAAAGAAAAGAAAAATAAAAATTTGAAAAATATTAAAATATTATTAAAAATTGTCTACGTCAGCGCCATGTAGGCCGGCCGGTATTTCTAGCAAAAATTAGTCGGATGGACTCAATTGGCAATAAGTAAAAAAGTTTAGGACTCAATTGGCAAAAAGTGAAAAGGTTCGTGATTTGATTGGTAAAATTGAAAAGTTTAGGATTAAAGTGCAATAAATTTAGAATTGTTTGGACAATTTTCCCCGTTAGTGGAGCGGCTTGGTCCGAGGGAAAACCCGGAAAGGGCTAATGAATTAGCGCCACATATGCATAATCCTCGCGGCCAACCGCTCGACGGAGTCTGGTGGTTCATCACAATCATTATGATTGGCCTACCTAGAGGAATAATTCGGGTTGGGATGAGCTGGGAGATGATTTCGGAAGTCAGTACGGAGATCACGGCTTCAGCTGAGACGGGGACGAGGACTGTGTTGAAGCCTGTGGCTGGAATCACCACGGCGGAACCTACTAACAAATAAACAAGCACTACTATTACCCTTGTACACTTCTCTATCAACAGATTACAAAGCAACAAGAACTCTTAATAGAGAGAATCACAAATAAGCAATAGCACGATTGGAAACAGAGAGAGAACAAGATAATATCAGAGTTACAACTTTCTTAATTTTCTGCCAACCCTTTCAGCTTGATTTTTAATCTCTTATGTAGAACTTGAGTCTCTAATTTGGACGTTGGAGAGTCTTCAAGAAAGTCAAAGCGCCATAGGGGTTGAGAGAGACACCATCGCTGGAAGTCTGACTGCTCGTACAATCTGATTTTCCAGGCAAAAGTAAGGTTCTCTAAATAATCTGTTACCTCTGTCAGCAATCCGTTTCTCTGGTTGCTTGAACAAAACAGGCAAAAATTGTTTTGATATAACCTTAAAGAAATGCACTTTTTAAATCTATTTGATCTAACTTGGTGTTGTCTAAGTCTACGCTACTCTCCCAGATTAAAGATCATCGACAGGCTGGAATATACTAGTAATCTCGTGAGTAGTTACACGTAGCATGAGCTCCTTCTACCCGAAGCTGGTAGATTTCACTATCAATAAACAAGTACTGCTCTCATATGTGTACATTCCTTAAACTATAGACTAAAGTGAGTAATAACAACTCTCAATGATTAAAATCGCACTTGTAACATAGTAAGAATATGACAATGTCAGTGTTTGTAACTTTGTCAATTTTCCGTCATCATTCCTTTGGCGTGCATTGATCTTCTTATATAGTTTTCATCTTTAGACTAGCCGCTGGACAATATTCAGGATTCAATTTGCCGTTGGAGATGATGGACACAATCACCAGAGATCTGATTGCCCATATAATCAAATAGTCCCAGTAATAGTGAGGTTTCTCCAAATAGAGTTAGCCGTGCTTGGTCCATTCCACCAAATCGATAACAATCAATTAGATTAACTTAAATTATTCCTTCCGGAATTCCAAGTCTTAGGTTAGCTGTAAAATCCTTTTGACCCGCAAGATTAGTCAAAAGAATATATGGGTCTTCATATTCAGGTCACATAATCATATGATTAATGCGATCATCATAGTTGATATAGGTACTTGCTTATATCGACAATCCAATAAGTCTATCCAAGCTTCCCGGGGTAGTTGACTTACATATATTGCCATCCATTGGTCTTCCTGAGTACATTAGTGTTGAAAACTTTACTCAGTGTTCATCTTATCACGGTCACGAATTTCCTATTCTTCCACATTTGTTCACCATTTATCAAGGTTTATCCAGCTTTTATCAATCTTTTTCACTTTGTACTTGGGATTCCGTCAATGTCGGTAACGTATCCTTTATATCAACATTACCTGAAATAAGATAACATATGCTTTTATTGAATAATAATGAGAAATAGATGATTTTTTCAATTTCAAAATATCATAGAGGTTTTCTCAACAATCCAGTGAGTCTATCCAAGCTTCCGGCCGGTAGTTGACTTACATATATTGCCATCCATTGGTCTTCCTGAGTACATTAGTGTTTTAGACTTTACTCAGCTGTTTACCTTATCACGGTATTTCCAAACCTTCACGAATTTCCCGTTCTTCCGGACTTGTTTACCCTATATCAAGGTCCATCCAGATCTTTTCACTTTATACTTTGGATTCCATCAATGGCGATAAAGTATCTTTATATTAACATTACCTAAAATAAGATAACATCTGCCTTTACTGAATAATAATAAGAAATAGATGGTTATGTCAATTTCAAAATGTCATAGAAGTTTTCCCAACACATTCTATTATGGTGTACGAGGACATTTGACTTGGTGTTGAATTGTGCTTTGATTAAAATGATCATGTAAACAAAGACTAGAAAATTCAGATTTCCTCTTCAATGGATATGCAATATCGTGAAAAATCATCAATAAACACCACATAGTACCGAAACTGTGGTAATGAAGAAACGGGGCTGGTCTATCTAAATGTATCTTGTCCAAAGAATGGGAACATCGAAAATATGAAGGACGAAATGGCAATTTAGCACTTTTATTAATTCGACAACTAGTGCAAAGTCCACAAGTTGGTTTACTGACAGAAATAAAATTGTTCCTTCTCAAATATTGCAAAATTTGACTATTTGGGTGTCGCAAAGTTTGATGCCCATACATGCTCATTTGCTGACTTTTGCCTCTAAGAGAAAAATGCTGAATTCTGTGGATCTCTGACGGCATACAAATCAACGATGAGTACTGCCCGGTATCCAGACTTGATGTGTCTTTGAGTTCCCGATACAAAAACTAGATCCATTAAACTCAAAATAAGAAGCATAATCCTGCCTGAGTTGAGAAACAGAGAGAAGACTCTTCTTTATTTGGGTAACCACCAAAATGTTTCGATGTGCAAGAGTGCTAGGTGCATTTCCAATAAGACCAGTACCAATATGAGTAATTGGAAGTGATTCGATGTGCAAGAGTGCTGATGCTCATATCACAGATGCATTTCCAAAAAGAAATCCTTAAATATCTTGACTTTCAACTAATTTAGCTTTGAAGTGACAAATTTAGCCGCTTTGAGATTCGAGGGAAATGAACATTTGGGAGCTGCAGCCATTGGTGTAGCATGTAGGGAAGAGGTCTGGGTGCCTTGCATAATGTCTGATTGTAGGGGTGAGCATGGTTCCAGGATAGAATTTGGAACCTGAGTGGACATTTGTCGCTTTCAGGTTCTAGGGTATGCAGGGTAGGTTTCAGGTTCCAAAAACTGGGGAACTTGTCTTGACGGGTAGGTTCCAGGTAGGTGGAACCTGAACACGAAACAAGTTTTTGTGTTTTTCTTGATTTATGTCTTCGTGCAATCCTCCGGTATTCCATAACGCCTGATGATGAATGTATAATCTGGAATTACTAGTTTGAACTTGCATTTTATGATTGAGACTTCTACTTTGTTAATGCTTTTTATTCTTTGTGTGTCTAATTATATAAGTTGTGGTTAGTGGATTGTAGCAGCAAGTGGTGGTCATTAAAGGTGATGATTCACTACAATCATTCAATTATTAATATAGGTGGAACCTGAGTAGACCTAGAATCCGTGACAGGGTAGGTTACAAGGTATGCAGGGTAGGTTCTAGGTTCTAAAAAACGAGGAACCTTTTCCAACAGGTAGGTTTCAGGTTTCAGGTGTAACCTATATGGAACCTGAAACCGTTCACCCTTATTTGATTGTGATAATCAAATAAATAATTTTCATTATCCCTAGGCAAAAATCGCTTTTTAACAGCGTTTGCATCTTTGACCATGTTGTAACTAGTGTTTTGCCTTCTAACTGACGCTTCTCCTCCAGTTTTTCCCCCAAAGAGTAAGCTCTGCCCTTTGAATTTATGCCTCACAAGTTTTACCATCTGATTCTCAGGAATCTCCATAGAAGGTAGGAATTTCCACTTCCTTCTTGAATTCCTCCTCCCACCAATGGCCACGGTCATCACCACCACGATCCCGCTGATCAACACCATAAACGCAACCACGACCCAACTGCTCATCCGCGTCCGTATAAGTTTATTGATTCACACATTCAATCTAGGGCTAAACCGAAGCCAAATTAGAAAGATTCGATAACAACCGCGCAGGGCAGATTCGATGCTGGGTTGTTTTTGTTTTGATTTGATTATGGAATCTAAGCTGTTTAATTTGTTTTTCAGATTTTGATTGTTAAAAAAAATCACAAGAAACAATACAATCTCTAATTTGATCTTTCTATGGAGGAAAAATTATGAAAGCAACCTTTAATTCTACAAAAATTAGGGATAATTGTTCCGGTGTATCCTATCATAATCGGTTTCCAGCTGTTGGAACTGGTTCCTTTATAAACCGGCATGGAACTGAACCGGCGGTTCCACGGTCAACTTGAGAACCGAGCCTATTTTAAAAGGAATCGGTCAATGCCGGTTCCCCAATTTTTTTTTTACCCAGGAATCTACCCAGTCCTGTGTGAACCGGTCATGTAAGGCTAGTTTGATTCGTTTCTCAAGTTGAACTGGTCCGGTGCTCACCCCTTGCAAAAACACTAATATTTTTTTTTGGTAATAGCAAAAACACTAATATGGATGCCTAAGAATTTAAGCTAGAATGAAAAAAATGGAGATTTGCATTTGGATGTCTCCATTTATATGATTCAATAAAATAATTTCTATTACCTCTGCCACACATTAGATT
Organism: Syzygium oleosum; assembly: GCF_021117445.2. Lineage (NCBI taxonomy): Eukaryota > Viridiplantae > Streptophyta > Magnoliopsida > Myrtales > Myrtaceae > Syzygium > Syzygium oleosum. Next base: position 3,919,177 of record NW_026607493.1, on the reverse strand, counting down.
CTCTCTAGCAAAAATGCATGTTGTAATGATAACACCCACAACAAACATTAAAGCTACATCCTCCCTTAACGGACTTTATGTAAACATATGAAAACAGACGCAATTGGACCTTGATTTGCGCATCCGCTTGTGGGAAGAACTCGAGTACTTTAGACCTATTTCGTTCATGTATAAAATAATGGATGATTCAGGGCTTCAAAGTGCACCATAACCCAAGGCTACTAACAAAGTAAGGCCTGCATATCCATTTGCCCGCTGGCTTGACAAGTGGCATGTCTTATCTCAGTATACGTTCAATACCTCCTGACATCATACTCCATGGGCATTTTCCTAAATATGTCTTTCACATATTGCAACAAATTCATTAAATATGCTACATTAAGGCTGTCCTTTTATTGACCATGGCGTATAAAGTTCCCTGTTAGTGTTTTTCCTGCTCATGTCCAGATGCAGTACTCCTGTGTCAATAAATGTGTCTAGTCATGCTCAATCCAATACCAGGCCCCTACTCCCTCAATCCCGTAAAACCCAAAACGATCATACAATAATGGGGAAAACTTCTTTGACAGTGGAGCAGAGTTGGTTCAGAAGATGAAATCCTCATGTTTGTCAAAAAATGTGGGAAAAAGAGATGGCAGAATCGTGGTACTTTTTTTTTTTCTTGCGATGGCATAATTGATAATGTGAGTGACACTGTATCTTTAAGATCAACATTTTACACAAGCAAAAGCCATCGATGAAGCATGATAATTCCCGACAGTTGTTTTTTCTCTTTTCTATAGAAAGGTTAATTGCTATGTTTCATGAAGAGATGAGTATCTTCGAGGTTTTTCCAAATATAGCTTGAGAGGCATACTGTTATTTATTAAATTTTGCTGAACAGGTAACCAAATTGCTTGGAACTAGTTCAGAGTCATTGTCAGTGAAATATTGCAATGGGGAAAGCCCTTCAACAGCCAATGCAGATGTTGAACCTGAAGTCCACAGACTCATTCATGATTTGGTAATGCATATACATGAAAATGAGCCAGATATTGAAAAGAGCATATTAATTTTTCTGCCAACAATCGGTTCATGGGAGGAGCAATGGTGTCTTTTGAAGTCCTCAAGTTCGTTGTTCAAAGTCATTTTGGATAATGGTAAATACACAGAACAAGCTTTGTTCGATATGAAGACCTGGAAGTCCCACCGTAAGGTAAGATGCGCTTTTGGGAAGCTCAAATAAACTTCTCATGTTTCGGCATTGGAGTTCTCTTAATTTGCATGTTAGCTTCTTGCATGATCAGAATATTGGTAACTAAATCAAGAATAATGTGCTCCATCTAAAGGCATCATATCATTTTGTCTGTCATTTTTTTTTGGGGGTGAAAATGAAATGTTGTTTAGCTTGTAGAAGTATTTGAGAAAGCAATAAAACATGAAGATTGTGTTCTTCTGAATGCTATCACAATGGAAAACTGTATCAATAGAATTTACATAAAAACCTTGCTTGTACTGACTTCGGAATCTTTGGCAGCATTTATGTCAATAAACTGATGCAGAAAAGGGAAGCCGAGGATCTTACTTACCCTGTTGATATCATTGCATAGGTGCAGATCTTGTAGGCATGTTTCTCCATGTGCTTCTCCTCATGTTGCGTTCTTCAAGGAGGCTATGGATTAGTTTGCCTCTACTTTTGTTAGGAACGGTTAAGAAATTATGTGTACTTATCAATGTGAAATTAGTATGAGACCAATATAGTATTTGCTGTGGGACTGTACCTTTTCTTATGCCATTACTAGTGTTGAAGTTTGTGCATGATTGTGGGAGGTTATGAACGAGAAAAAGAAAAAAAATCTGAGAGGAGTTGGGTGATTATTTAATGGGGTGGATATGGTGATAGTGGAGACATGTATGAAATGGGTGGTTACTTGATGAAATGAATGTAGTAAGAGTAAGGGCAATGTTGGAATGTCAAAAAAGTGAGACACGTACAACTTTTCCCCTAATGATATGGATTTATGATTAAGTTGGATCTCTTTTTGTTAGCCAGTTAAGAGAAACATATCACATATTTGAGTTCCTTCTGATTTGAAAAGTCTCTTTAACCAGATAATATTTTCTGCCGAGTCACCAGTGACAATTCCGGAAGTAGCCTTTATAATTGATTCGTGTCGCTCATCAGAAGTTTACTGGGACGGTAGTAGGAAATGTGAATATTTGGGGCTCATGTGGGTATCCAAATCTCAGGTATCATATAAAGCTCAGCAACTTAGTCTTGGTTTCTGTGTTATGTTCATGAGATTCAGAGTTACATGTAGGCTGAGCAACGAAGAGGAGAAACCGGTTGGACCTGTGATGGAGAGATTTATAGATTGGTAACTCGATCGTTTTTCAGTGATCTAGAGGATTACGAGTGTCCAACTATGCTGAGATTATTACTGCAACAGCAAATACTTCTAATCTGTTGCGCTGAACTAGAGGCCATTAATGATCCCAGAGGTATGTTCCTTCTGTCTATAAAACAGTACGTGTGCTGTTGCAATGTCCTCTCTTTCTGTTTTACCTTTGTCATCCGCAAGCTTGCCCAGATGCATCAATCTTCTCTTAGAACTGGAAGTGCAAAATGGGACTCCAACCTATGCGTAAAAAATCATGCAAAAGGATGGGATACAAACAAATGTGGCAAAATCAAAACTGAGAAGTCCTTTTCTTTTCTCCCTCTTTTAGCATAGCCTTACCTTTCTAGTGCACTAAGGGCCCTCCCTTCCACTGTCACTAAAATCCAAAACTGATGACCTCCGTTTTATCCCAGTGGACTTGCCCATAGAGTATCTGTTCCCATTGTGTGTTGTGTTTTTAAGATCAATGAGTACATTGGTCCGGACATTCTGCCTTGCAAAATTTTTCTTGTTCAATCAACTCCCTCCATATTGGAACCCGATGCAGCTAACAGGAAGTGACAAGGAAGCAAATCTCTTCAACAAGGTAGAAATTCTTCAGCTCAAGGAACACCACGAGACATCCCATTTTCAATATACACAAAGCTTTATGGGATTTAACTGTCCTTTGTCACCCTTCAATTGACTAATCAAGAAATAGATACCTTACACACTTCCAAGTAAATATAGTTTGTGAAGAAACTATGGAAGTCTTGAAATGAATGGAAAGGCATGCTGTTTTAAACCTACTCAGAAGATACCGAAAGGGGGATCGTCAGTACTGATCTAAATTAAGAAGTTTTGGAATCTTTTCCTTTTTGTGCTTAGCTAGGACTATTGGAAAAACTTCATGCAGAAATTATTCTGAAGCCATATTACCGACACGTCCCCACTGCATTTTTCACTATTTGATTACGCAAAAATTGACATTGGATGATTTTAAAAGGGAACTCGCTTCTATTCCAGAACTCTAAGATACTTGACACACATTGCCATTATTATGTTTTTAGCATTCCCTGCTATTCTGCATTCATAGATTCAGTATTTTTTTTATTAATAGAAATGCTAATCCTTGAAAAATAATGTTAGTGTTGTTGCAGAAGGCTTTAGACCCTCCTGATCCTGATGTTGTTCAGGATGCATTAGATTTGCTAGTTCATATGGGTTTACTCCAGACATCTCATAGAGGGAGGCTTGAGCCAACATTCTATGGACGTCTGATTGCCAGTTTTTCTCTGTCTTTTGATGCATCTCTGCTCATGATTAAGTTTGGGGAGGTTGGATTGCTGCATGAGGGCATTCTTCTTGGTGTATTGATGGATATGCAACCTCGACCCATCATCCATTTTTTTGGGGAGGATGATTTGGTACCTCCTATCTAGTAAATGCCAATTTCTTTTTAAGATCCATCAACAGGTGAAAGACAGTACTCACATTGGCTATTCTCCTTTTTTTTCCAGTTCCAAAAGTACCTTGACAGCTACTTTAGCAGAGATACTAACAAACCCCGAACCGGTCCTCTAAAGGAGGTGATCTTAATGGCGAACTTGTGTGCCTTTAAGTTTTGGCAGCGCATTTTCAAGGTATTCCCATGATTTATTCTTGAAGATCTTTAAGTTATTGATTCTCATATGCATGTTGTATTCTTCTGAAGGACAAGTATCGCACTAAGCAGTTAAATCAGGTTCTACAATTTGATGACATGAAAGCTACAGAGATGGTGCTGGAGACTGAAGAAGAATGGTGCTTCTTTCATAATCTTAGACAGCCATCACTTAATCATGTCGCTAAAATATGTACAGTTGCAACTTCGTCCTTTGAGTTCTCTCCTGTCACCTCTCTTCCCCTTTTCTTTCTTCAATTGGTTGGACTTTTGATTTTGAACTTGCTTTTCCTCAGATGAAGATGTCCTGAGTTCATTGCATCGATTTCGGCCCAACTTCCTTGGTACATCTGAAGGTTTTCCTTCTTATTACTATCCTTGTGACTTCCAACACAAATGCCTCCTTGAGTGTCAGCCAAATGAAGATGAAGATGCAGCTGGCCTAGATGACGAAGAACTTAAATCATCTGCCGACACCAGGGAATGTGTTGCCATGCCATTTGTTGCCCCAAATGACTTCCAGACAAAAAATGTGGCTGACAAATTGACAGCTGTTGTCAAAGAGGTACTTTATCATACTTTACGTGCCCTTTTGCAGATACCTATTGAATTTAGTTTCCTTCGTCTGTAATGTTTTATAGATAAAAGCTCATTACTTTGGATTGGCACCCGGTGATCAGCCCAAGAGTTCTTCTGAGAGTCGTTTCTCTGTTGACAAGTGGGGTAAATTATGTAGACATTTTCTAAAAGGATCCTGCAACAGGGGCAGTAATTGCTCGTTTTCTCATTCATTCCAAGCAAAACGACCTTTGTGCAGATACTTCTCCTCTTTACAGGTTTATACTTCACTTTGACTTTTATTTTCACCGTACATAATATGCATGCATGTGTTATCAGCATATAAATTTCGTTTCTCAGAGTTTGTACCCACTTACCAAGTGAATGTTTGGTGACATGTTATGCTTTATCGTGAATGTGATTGAAGAATTCTTTCATCGCTTGATTGAAGCAAATAAAGCAGTAGATAACATTGACAAGCTCGTGGCCTGCTTTATATCTTATAGTTAACTTCGTAAATTGCCTACTACTGCAATGCACAAGACTCTGTTCACAGAATGCATGACACATACTTGAGATTCTTCCCCATTTTTAAAGGAAGGGTCATGTTGATCCATAGGGCGGTGGAACCCCTCCATATATAATTGTAAATTGATCTGCTCGTGCTTAGTTTAGTTGTCAGCATATCAGATTTCATTGCTTTGTTGTTCATGCTCAGTGGTACATGCTTCACTAAGTTTCTTCGTATCTAGTTATGTATTTAATTTTATCAAACTAAGACCACCACAAACACCTTCTCCAGCTCCTGATGTTCTTGAATTTTTTGAGAGAATATATTCTTTTTCTCAAGAATTCCAGATCTCATGATTCTGTCACTTGGAGGCCTCATATTGAAAGTTGCCTTGGAACATGCGCCTAGGAGCACTGCTTGGCTCCTGCTCTAGTTTTTTTGGAGTGCTTTGATTCTTCTTAGATGCTTGGCAAGCACTCAAAAGCTGGTGAGCAGCTTCTGGAGAAGTTGCTCTGATCTGGAGAGTTCGTATTATTACTTTATATTTGAAGGTCTATAGCACTTCTAGAACACGCTCTATTATGCTCATTTTGAAGCCACAGCTATAACACAACTACAGGCTACAGCACTAAAGGTTATAGCAGAAGTTACTGCAAAGCTAAATAAACCTTGATAGGTACTTCACAAAAGAATTTCATTGATGCTTCATGGATGTTGAAAATGTCGTAGAAGCAAATAAACTTCTGGATTTTGCGTTTATAGTCCTCCTTAGAGATTAGAGGCTTCTGAGCTTAAATTGGCCACTCCTTGTCACAAGCAAGAGTTCCAAAAGCTGGTATTGGGATTGCTTGCACATAGTCCTCCTAAGAGATTAGAGGCTTCTGAGCTTAAATAGGTCGCTCCTTGTCTGAAGTAAGAGTTTCGAAAGGCTGGTATTGGGATTGCTCGTGTACGTGAGCCTGTGGCTGATTATGTCCAAGTCGTGCCACTTTCCTCATATGCTCTTAAGTCATGTTTTTATCTCTGCTGCTACTTTATTCCCCCGTACAAAGTGAAAGTAATTCATTAATTGATTGAGTAATTGGACTTGCAGGGTTGTCGGAAGGGTGATTCATGTTCCTTCTCTCATGATCTGGGCAGGTCATTTTCATCAGTCACTAAGCTAAGTTCATGCATCCCAGAAAATGGTGATGCTGACCCGGCACTACTTATTCGGTTATTTCCTTTTGCTGATGATGGGAATATTCTTATCTTGGATGACACCACCTTCCATTTTACCTCCAACATTGCCCGGAGTTATGATCCTTTTAGAATGGTTGCCACCACACGTCTTCTGGAATCCTCCATATCTGACCCGTCATTGACTGATGTCAAGATTATGTGGGGACTCCATCACCCATATCAAACCATCATAGGGAAATCTGCGGAGAGTCAAGTTCTGTGGAAGTCAGTGAAATGCGTCCTGTGGTTTCCTGATTTTGAAGTTTGCGGACATAAAAAAAATTTTGAGGGACAGAGAAGTTTCATGAAGAATTTCTTCGAGTATCTGGCAATTCGGCTACTTGCTGACTCTTTATGTGAAGTGCCGGTTGTTCTTACCATGAATAACCTTAGGTTTTCAAAACTGCAGGTAATTGCTATATCTGAAAGATGGTAACAATTTTTCGTCATTGCTGCATTTGCTTGCTCATGGGATCTTGTAAGGAATAGGTGATGGACTGATCAGGCTTGGTAGAGAGCTCGCAATTTCCATTCATGGCCAGTAAACTAGATTTTTATGTTTGTTCTCGAGTGTATCTTTGCTAATCCGTAGTTACACTGATGAATCTTTCAGCTCGGTATTGAGTAGCATCTTTAAACTCTTTTGCTAAAGTTCATAATAATGTGTTCAAGACGTCTTTTATAGATATCCGTTGTTAGCCCCCAGTGTTGTTTTGACACCTTTGTGATTATTGTTCCAGGTGGAGAAGCTGGGAAGGAGCAGCTTCTTCTTTCTCACCGAGTCATTTCCTTTTGCCGAGCAGAGCTTTGGGGAATTGTCGGATGTTATGCCCGCCAAGAAACTGATGGAGGTATCCAAGCCCATCGCGTATGTTTTTCGCATGTACCCTCCTCCCACAGACGTCAAGCCCGATGATTTCCAAGCTGCTATTCGAAAATGTCTGCACGATGTTCAGTAACTTTCAGTGGCGTATGGGATCAGAAGGTCATTAATTGGTCGTATGAAGTTTCGAGGATTCCTCCTTTTGTGAGGTTCTTCAGTGAATGCGCTTAGGTATCGCTGTGTTACGTTGGACAGATGACAGGATGTTTATTGTATTGTATGTAGTCGAACTATCGGCAGTCCTCGCCCTGTTGCGACATTGCCTCTTTGGAAAGTGTGTAGGTTGATATGCAAAGTGTGTTGGTTGATTCAAATACTCGAGTAATGCAAGCATGTCCAGTCCTTCTGGGCCATTGGAAGCTCTTCTTCAATCCAGTCCTTTGAGTTTGACCCACTTTCGACCTTGGCAAAAATAAACCCAACGCTCAGGAGAGTCTTGTTTAAGATGTTTGATATTGAAGCTGCTATGGACAATCTAAATGTGGAGTGAATTGAGAGAAAAAGGTAGCATGTTCGCATCGTAACGTTAATGCCTTGGATGGCTGTTTTCTAATTCAGAATATAGCCGTCTTTGAGTTTAACCAAACCAAAGGGTTCGAAAGGGATCGCAACTACAAAATAAATATTTCATTTCAATTTGGTTTGACGGGACGCTTCTTTCCTTTTATGGAAGTAGACGGCCTAAAAATTACACATCCCTAGGAAAAAAAATGTAAAATTCTAACTGAGCCAAAAAAAGGTTTAAATCCGTGGTTTGAGTGCTTTCTTGAGAAAAGCCGGTTCACAAATCGAACAAACCATTTTTTGTGGTCTGATTTGGTTTCAATTTTTTCGAAACCAAACCAAACTGCAAAAACGTATTATGCGACCTACTAATTTTTTGATTCTATTTATCATTTATACGTGGAAACAGTATCTTTTTTTAAATGTGAAGTAGCTTAGATTTTCATTTTGTATATCATGAGCGCAGAGTTTGGTTTTTATGAAATTAATACTCTGTCCAAGTTACTCTGTCCAACTCACGAAATTACAAATAATAAAAGAGAAGAAGAAAATAAAAGAAGAAAAACGATATCAAACCAAATCGTAAATAATAGTTGGCTTGGTTTGATTCCAAACTAGTCTACAATTGGTTTCGTTTGGTCTCATTCTGTTTGAACTTTCGGTTCGGTTTGACGACAAAACCGAACCAAATAGCATTGTGCTTGCCCCTAATTCCGACATTTTCATTTTTAGGGCAATTGTATTTGTTGTAATTATAAGTGTTAATTGTGGATTAATGGCTCAACATTAGTGCTCGTGTAACCGTTATGTCCTAATTGTTGCAATTATTGTGAGCATTTAATATAGCTGTTAATTGTGGATTAATGGCTTTGCTAATGTGAGCATAACCGACCAATTCATGTCCCTTCAGTTTTCTGCAGTTATTTTTCCTTGTCTATAAATAGACGTGTCTTCTTAATTCAAACGAGAGGTAGAGAAAGAACTCCTCGAAGTACTCCTAGAGCGTCTCTTGATTTTTCTCTTCAACAATATTCCTTAAAGTGTGCTGATTTCGAGAAGTGTTTGATAGAGCCCTATTCGTATAGTGCTGATACAAACAGTGTTACACATTCTTCTTCTATTTTTTTTCCAACAATCTTAAGGCGATTAACTTATTGTTTGTTGTTCTATTAGAAATTCGTGATGGCTGATAACAATGGAGTACCCAATGATGTCCATAATGTTTCTGGAGATGTTCTTATGGTCATTTTGACTGGTGAGGTTCAAACCTTATAGCCTGGTGTTGTGGCAGCAAATGCTGCAAGCCTTCGGGTTGAAACCATCTATGGTGGTACCGGTGCAAGTCGTTTGACTGACATACCTGAGACTGTTTTTCCAAACAGTACAGGCTAAATGGCATATGATTTATTTTTTGGCGGGATGGTTCAACAGGCTTTGCCTAGTTTGATGGTACCACCTCCAATGACATCGAATGAGAAACCGGAGAAATTCATTGGTGTGGGCTTTAAGCAGTGGCAATGGAAGATGTTCTTCTATCTGACCACGCTAAATCTGGTCAGGTACCTATCGGAGGTGTGCTTGATAATCAGTTCATATGAGCAAGATGTCACCACGCTCGAGGCGTTGGAGGCTTGGAAGCATGGGGACTTCCTTTGCTGAAACTAACTGTTTGGTAAATTTTCTATACAATGTTTATTGTAACATTGAAATTGCTAAACAGTTATGGGAGTCCTTAGAAAAGAAATACAAAACCGAAGACGCAGGCACCAAGAAATTGTGGTTGCCAAATTCTTGGATTTCAAGATGGTAAATTCTAAATTTGTCATGAATCAAGTCCAGGGATTGCAAATAATTTTGAATGACATCTTTGATGAGGGAATGATATTTAGTGAATCATTCCAAGTGACAGCTATTATTGAGAAGTTGTCGCCGTATTGGTCAGACTTCAAAAATTATTTGAAGCACAAACGGAAAGAGATGAACCTTGAAGATCCCATTTTACGCCTCAAAATCGAGGAGGATAATAGGAGAAATGCAAACCCTCCTATGAAGCCGAAGGCCAACACCGTGGAAGTTTCCAATTCCAAGCGAGATAGGAAGTGGAAGAAATCCTTTCAAGGGAAAGCAAGTAGAAGGAACAATCCCATAAATTCCAAGGGACGTGTTTTATTTGCAATAAGCCTGGCCACTGGGCTAAGGATTGCAAGAAGTGCACGAGCAAATGCAAATGCAGTGATACAACCAAACAACTAAATCTAACAGAGCAAGAAGATAATGAGAGACTGATTGTTGTGGTGGTGTTTGAGGTATCTTTGGTGTCGAACAATACCGATTGGTGGTTGGACACAGGTGCCACAAATCACATTTGTGTGGATAAATACATGTTCTCATCTTACGAGAAGGCTGAAGAAGATGAGACGATTTAAATGGCTAACTCTACATCAGCAAAAGTTGCTGAGAGAGGAAGAGTGATCCTGAAGTTCACCTCCGGTAAGGATATCATCTTGCAAAATGTGCTACATGTACCGGAGATTCGAAAGAATCTTATTTCTTGCCCCATACTTGTCAAGAAGTGTTTCAAAATTATATTTGAATATGACAAGTTTGTACTTTCCAAAGGGAGGATGTATGTGGCGAAAATATACTTGTATAATGACATGTTGAAAGCTAATATGACTGTCATTGATGTAAACTCTAAATTCTTGTACCCAATGACTATTAATAAAGAGAAGTCTTCAGTTTACACTGTTGTGGCTCCTTATTTATGGCATGGTAGATTAGGACATGTAAACTATGGTACAATGAAGAAATTAACAAACTTGGGGCTAATTCCAAGGTTTGAGTTGGATGCCTGTTACAAGAGTGAGACTTGTGTTGAGGCTAAGTTTGCTAAGAATTCTTTCAAATTGATTGAAAGAACGAGTGAACCTATACAATTATTCATAATGATATATGTGATTTAAATTTTGTAGAAAGTAGATGTGAAAAGAAGTACTTCATCACTTTTATAGATGATTGTACTCGATTCTGTTATGTTTATTTATTAACTAGCAAAGATGAGGCCATGAGCATATTTATTAAGTATAAAAATGAGGTCGAGAACCAAATAGAAAGACGAATCAAAGCGCCTAGGTCTGGCAGAGGATGAGAATACAATTCTTCCAATTTAAAAGAGTTGTATGCTAGTTTGGGTATAATTCTCCAAACAACTGTACCTTATACTCCGCAGCAAAATGGAGTTACTGAACGGAATAATATAACTCTAAAGGAGATGGCTAATGCCATGTTCTCAAGTTCAGGTTTACCTCATAACTTGTGGGGGGAATCAGTTTTAAATGCAAACTATATTTTAAATAAAGTGCCCTATAAGAAGACAGGTAAAACTCCATATGAATTATGGAATGGAAGGTTGCCATCCTACAATTTTTTTTTAAAGTGTGGGGTGCCCAGTCAAGGTGGCAATTCCTCCTCCTAAACAAACTCGGTTGGGATCTAAAACGGTGGATTGCATATTCATCGGTTATGCTCAAAAGAGAAGCGTATACGGATTTTTGGTTCATAATTTGAAAATGTGAAAAACCATGCCAATACTATCCTAGAATCAAGAGATGCTGAATTCTTTTAGAAAATATATTCTGCGAAAAGAAATCAGGGTGAACTTTCTTGGAAGAGAATTAAAAATTCAGAATCTGAGAATGAGGAAGTTGAGGCCGAAGAAGCCGAACTTCGAAGGAGCAAGATGTCGTAGATTGAAAAATCTTTCGGACCTAATTTTTTGACATGTTAGAAGGTGAGCCTCAAACGTTTCAAGAGGCAATGTCAACTCTAGATGCTCCTTACTGGAAAGAAGCTATTGACATTGAAATTAATTCTGTCTTAGGTAATCACACTAGGGAATTGGTTGATCTTCCATTAGGAAATAAACCACTTGGATGTAAATGGATCTTCAAAAAGAAGCGTAAAGCTGATGGTTCCATCGATAAGTCTAAAGCAAGGCTTGTTGCCAAATAGTTTAAACAAAGAGGGGGTATAGACTACTTTGATACTTATTTACCTGTAACGAGAACAACATATGTTAGGATGTTGATTGCTAGAGCTTAGCTATACAATTTGTAGGTACATCAAATGAATGTGAAAACTGTTGAGAAAATCTCCTAATATATTTTGAAGTTGACAAAACTGTCCATAAGTGTTTGTAAGTCTGATAAATGCTTTGAAATATTTTGATTCATGAAGTTATTCTTGGAAGAGAAGCATATGGCAATCTTGTTCAAATTGTGAAATTACTTCAAGATAAGAGATTTAGACATGATACCGCAAACGAAGAAGTTCAGACTTTATACTGCAGATGAAGAGGTTCAGACTTTATAATACAGATAAAGAGATTTAAACTTTATACTCAAAGAGGTTAAGACTTTATACCAGAAATGATAAACTACGGACACAAGTTTAGAACATAAGTCCAGAACATAACACAAGTTTAGAATGTAAGTTCAGAACATAAAGTCCAGAATGTGACACAAGTTCATAACATAAGTCCAAAATGTAAAGTCCATAATGTGACAAAAGTTCAAACATAAGTCCAGAACGTGACACAAGTTGAGAACGTACGCAACGACTAGTAATTTAGATTGGATTTCACATATAAAAAGATTCGATTAACTCAATTTTGAAGATTGTTTTGCAACGGTTTAATATGCAAAACATCTTGTCTCGAGACAAGTCACTTTCCCAGCGAAAAAGCTTTATTTATGGAAACCAAGAATTTGGTTGTACAGGCTACCAGATTCAGCGAAAATTTAGATTTTGTTCCTCAACGGTTACGCAATTTTCTTGATACAGTTATGTCCAACGGGTAAATTGGATGGCGATCCTCTAAAGACTGTTCAACGGCTAAATTGGAAGTGGAGAAGTATAAAATAAGACCAATGTACCGACGAGCAGAAGCAAGAGACGAAGTCCAGAATCTAGAATTCCAAAGTCTAAGTGATCTTCAATCTTTATACTTGTCTTTCGTGAGCTTAAAAGTGTAATCATTTGAGAGGTATAAATAATGTCATAAGTGTGTGCTTAGGTGTGAGATAGTGTGATCTATCGGCTTGGTATAAGCAGCACTAACTTTGGGGAGAAGTGCTTGGCTTTAAGCGGCACAACTTGCTATAACTTCTCATTGATTTGATTAGTGGAATCCAGTCAGTAGGCTATCAGCGTATGAGAGTAGACGTATGCTTAATTTAAGTCGAACCACTATACGTCTTGTGTGCAGATTTTCTCATCCGTTAAAACTCATTTTATTTAGGGAAATTTTCAATTAAGGACCCAAAGTGGGTTTTTTTTTTTCAAAAAAGGACCTCAAGTGGACAATGTTTCAATTAATGACCCAAAGTGCCCAAATTAGTCTCAAATAAGGACCCAGCTCGCTGGCCGGCGATCGTGAGACATTTTCCAGCGCCGGAATAGGGGCAATTTTATCTTTTTCTTTCTTTTTTTTCTTTTTTCTTCTCTCTTCCCTCTTGTGGCTATCATCGGCGACGTTCGCCGGCCTCAAGCGAGGGCCTCCCTCGCCGGCGTCGGGCGAGGGTCACCTTCGCCTAGGCGGGTGAGGCCGAGGGTGGCCCTCACCGCAACCCTCGCCAGCCCAGTCGAGGGCGGCTCTTGCTCGCCCAGATCCGGCAAGGGCTGCCCTTGGCCTCGCTAGCCCAAGCGAGGGTTGCCCTCGCCTGGGCTAGTGAGGGTTGCGGCGGGGGCCGCCCTCGGCCTCGCTAGCGTTGGGCGAGGGTGGCCCTCGCCTGGGCTGGCGAGGGCGTTCCTCGCTAGATCCGGCGAGGCCGAGGGCAGCTCTTGCCCACCTAGGCGAGGGCCACTCTCGCCCACCCAGGTGAGGGCGGCAGTCGCTCGACACCGGCGAAGGCGGCCCTCGCCTAAGGCCGGCGGTCGTTGCCCGACGCTGGCGAAGGTGACCCTCACCTGAGGCCGGTGGACGTCATCGGCGATAGCCACAAGAGGGAAGAGAGAAAAGAAAAAAGGAAAAAGAAGGAAAAAGAAAGAAAAAGACAAAATTGCCTCTAATTCGGCGTCGGAAAATGTCTCACGGTCGCCGACCGACAAACATTTGGCCGGCTGGCGAGCTAGGTCCTTATTTGAGACTAGTTTGGGCATTTTGGGTCCTTAATTGAAACATTGTCTACTTGGAGTCCTTTATTGAAAAAAAGAGACCCACTTTGGGTCCTTAATTGAAATTTTCTCTTTTATTTATTACATTGCACACGTGAACAATTACTATCAAAGACTATTTAAAATATGAACGTTGTTCAGACTTTGTTCTTGATCTTTTACTTCGGCTTTAAATTGATCAAGAATTGTTTTAAATCACCTATTCACCCCCCTCTAGGTGATTCTTGTTAGCCACCTCAAAAACTGAATTTTTGAATGGTGATCTCGACGAGAAGATTTATATGGAACAACTTGAGAGATTCAAAGTCAAAGGACAAGAACACAAAGTGTGTCAACTTGTCAAATCATTGTATGGACTTAAACAAACTCCTAAACAATGGCACGAGAAGTTTTACTATGTGATGATCCAAAATGGATATAGAATCATTGAGTGTGATGAATGTGTATACACTAAATCCACAACCGTTGGATGTATACTTATTTGTCTATATGTTGATGACTTGTTGATTTTTGGAGATAATGCTGAGGTTATCAAAATCATCAAGAATGTTCTCAAGAAGCACTTTGAGATGAAAGACTTAGGTGTTGCGGATGTTATACTCGGTATCAAAATTCTAAGGAATTATGATGGTCTAGGTTTAACACAATCTCATTACATTGAAAAGGTAATTGAGAGGTTTAAAGTGTTTGGCATTAAAAATGCGAATAATCATTTTCTTCCACACCTAACTTTAAGAAAGAATATTGGAAACAGTATCAGGCAGCTGGAGTACTCTCAAATAATCGACAGTATCATATACATCATGAACTGCACTAGACTAGATATTATGCACTCAGTAAGAAAATTGAGCCGGTATACTAGTAATCCGGGTCATGAGCATTGGAATGCTCTTTTGAGAGTGTTGGGTTATTTGCAAAGAACCAAAGACTATATTTTGAAAAATGGCAAATATCCTGCTGTCTTGGAAGGCTATTGTGATGCTAACTGGATTTCGAATTTTGATTAATCGAAATCGACTAACGAATATATGTTCACAGTAGAAGGTGCCGTAGTATCGTGGAAATCCTCAAAGCAAACTCTAATAGCGCGCTCCACAATAAAATCAGAGTTTGTTGCTTTGGATAAAGCTACTAAAGAAGCAGAGTGGCTTCGACAGTTTCTAGAAGATGTTCCGTTGTGGCTAAAACCTACGCCTCCGATATTCATTTATTGTGACAATCAAGCAGCGATTGCAAGAGCACAAAATGTGATATATAAGGGTGAGTCTAGACATATTTGTCGTAGACATAATAGCGTAAAGCAGTTGCTTTCAAATGGAATAATTTCTTTGGACTTTATAAAGTCAAAGGAAAATATTGTGGATCCACTGACAAAAATATTTTGTCGAGAGAGCAGGTAAACTGTGCATCGAGGGTATTGGGGTTAAAAGCCTTAACTCAATAAAAAGGTTCTGGGTGGAAACCTAATCTAGCAATTGGAGATCCCATGGACTAGGTTCAATAAGACAACACAAATTTTGAAAACTCTAGTATGTGCACCGTCTCCTACTCCTATGATGCAACAGTGCTTCCTATAACGTTTTAAGGATACGCTATGCGTTTAATGATTCTTATAGCTAGGAATTCAACATTCTAGTAAGGTATGGTAGGATACCTTTAATAGGAATGACCTATATGCATGGAGCTGGTCGACTCTATGAAAATTTTTAAAGGCTAGATTTTCTAAAGCATGCATGGATCCTGAGAGGTTCAAGGCCGAAAGAATGAATGCAACCAAGAACCAATCTTGATTGGGAGAAACTCTGTGTGAGATCTATTGTCTGGGCTTACAACAACTGGCGGTTCAAGGCCTAGTCTACCGACTGGTTAAGTATGTCTGATAGATTTTCACTAAAGAAGGTTCAAAGCGAAAGCTGCCTATTTTAATGCAGTTTATCTCCATAGGCACACTTGGAATTCTTCGAGTTAGTTAAAGTTTTGTTGAGCCATTATGTGGGGGATTGTTGTAATTATAAGTGTAACCATTATGTCCTAATTGTTGTAATTATTGCGGATTAATAGCTCTACTAATGTGAGCATAATCAACGAGTTCATGTCCCTTCAGTTTTCTGTAGTTATTTTCTCTCGTCTATAAATAGATGTGTTTTCTTAGTTCAAACGAGACATAGAGAAGAACTCCTCGAAGTACTCCTAGAGCGTCTCTTGAGTTTTCTTTTCAATAATATTCCTTTAAGTGTGTCGGTTCCAAGAAGTGTTCGACATAGTCCTGTTCGTATAGCACTGATACAAACAGGTTCGAGATGTTGTATCTTGGGAGGCATAGTTCGTGAAGCTGCTTAATACCGTTGGCAGGAACTAATCGCCTTAAGAAAATTTGGTTATCTGTACCTCACCTTTTGTTCTATTTTGTTATCGCTTTCTCGGATTTTTTTTACAACAAACAGTGTTACGTATTCTTTTTCTATTTTTTTTCAACAGTATTATCATGTCTTCTGAATTACTTTCTTTTCCTTTTCTTTTTTTTTTCCCGAAGCGCATACTGTAATGTTATGGCTTCTAGCTTAAGCTGATACGCATTCATGATGCATGTCATGACATATCATCGGACAGTTCCTATAAGAGAGAAAAGCTAAATAAGCAAAACAACATACTTAAAACACAGAGCAAAGTTCCCAGCTAACCATAAATCTAGACCCCGCATTGTGCATATGATAAGCCGAAAAATAAAACCATAAGGCAATCGATCACTTTCATACTAATACACTTCACCTACGTGCTGGCCTTCAGATATCATTCAGCAAGAACCCGGCGTCCCAATCTATGCTCCACAAGAATTTGAGTTCCCAACTTCGCGCACTAGTAAGCCGAGCAAAAAACAGAAATGTCAAAGATGTATAGAACAAGGCCAGTAAAATACTAGATTAAATGATCCCTTCAAGCGATAATATTAGCCAAACAACTCCATTCAGAACCCGAGCTTCAAAAGCACAAGCACAAAGCCATGTCTCACGGAGAGAGAGGTTACCTTTGCGCTTGATGTGTGCGTGAGAGAGATGCGACGATGGTAGCAGGAGGGTGTGAAACGCTGGTTCCAGTGCAAAGACGAAAGGAGAACAAAAAGCGGATTGCAGGCAAGTTTGAGGGAAGAACCGGTCAGTGGACCGCGGCTTTTTACCAGGTTAGGGTTTTTGCAGGGTTTTTAGGGCTAATTGGACAAGGCGATCAATAAGATGGAACATGTGGAAAATTTGTCATATTCTATTTCTTGTTTGGTAGTTGGAAAAATATAACTACACTTAAGATTAAATAAATAACAAAAAATTATATAAATGACTCTAAAACAAGGACGGCGCTTTTTCCATCTTCTATATAACTAAATCAACACAAGTTTCATCAAAAAGACAAAATTTCCCTCAACCATTCAATTGTAATTTAAGTGGTGATCCCAAATTTATTAACTTTCCTTTTTTTTTCTTAGTTTTTCTATTTCTATGTAGAATCTAGTTATCATAATTAAGAATTTCACATGTTTAGTTTTCTTTATTGTAGGTTTCCGGGGCACTATGTTTTTTTTTTATCTTTAGATTTTACTTCCATAAAAATTAGTTTTGTGGAAAAAGAAATTTCCAAGAAACCTAGTTCTTTTCTACGTTGTCGAGCAAATTTAAGGATAAATTGTCAAGTAGAATTTAGAAAAAGAAATTTATATAGACAATTTTTTAACACAATCACTTGTTTACAAATTTTCACTTTTGTTGTGCATATTACCTTCAAACCCCATCTTATTGGTTTTCTTATATAAAAAGAATTATAAATGACATATTTAATCCGTATTCTGACTATATCATAATTTATATAGATGACGTTTTAATATTCTCCACAAATATAGATCAGCATTTTAAGCACATTGGTCATTTCATTGATGTTGTAAAAAGGAATGATTTAGTAGTTTCACCTACTAAATATCTCTTTTTAAAACAAAGGTCAGGTTCCTAGGACATTATATCCATTTAGGAACTATTATACCTATTAAAAGATCAATAGCATTTTCAAAAAAATTTCCTGATGAAATTCAACATAAAAATCAATTGCAGAGATTTCTTGAAAGTTTGAATTATGTTATAGATTTCTTTCCTTAAATCAATATAATTTGCAAACCTCTTCATCAGAGACTTAAAAAAGATCCTCCACCTTGGACTTCAGCTCATACTTATATTGTGAAAAAAAATCAAATATAGTATCAAAGAAATTCCTTGCTTACGTCTTACTGCTCTTCTGCTTTCAAAATCGTAGAAATAGATGCTTCAGAAATTGGATATGGAGGAATTCTAAAGCAGTCAAGAGATAACAAAAAACAAGTTGTTCAGTTTGTCTCCAAATATTAAAATGACTATCAAAAGAATTATTCCACCATCAAAAAGGAAATTCTTGGTATTGTTTTATCTATATCCAAATTTCAGGGAGATCTTTTGAACCAAAATTTTTTTATTAAGAATTGATTGTAAGTCTGCCAAAGATGTTTTGCAAAAAGATGTTCAAAATATTGCCTCAAAACAGATTTTTGCCAGATGGCTAACTATATTATTCGTTTTTTATTTTGATATCGAATTCATAAATGGTGTTTTAACTTCTTTACCTGGTTTTCTCACAAAAGAATTTTTACATGGAAAATGCCTCCCAATAAACCCACTCGAAGAGACAAAGGCAAAGAAATTGCTGAATTCTCATAACAAAAATCCAAGGGCTTAACCAATATTAGGACCTGGTTTCAAGCAGTTCAATCTACTGAACCACCTTTGAATATTACCACCATTTCCAACCAGGTTGACAAAATGGAACCCACCTCTCCATCTACAAACACTTCTTTTGATATTACTAAACTATCTCACAAAGAAGCACTAAGAGTTCTTGAAGCAGCTTTTAATAGCCAGCCACCAAAACAATCGGTGGTAAGTGCAAATCCATCTCCTCAAGCCGATCAAAAGGCAATAGGGAAAAAAATTTCTAGTGCGGTGGTCATTCAGCCAATCAAGGCAGCCCTTCAAAAACAAAAATCTATTTTCATTCCAAAAACTGTATTTCAAAATATGAGTACAGTTGAAAACGGATTTTTCCTTGAAAAACCATACATGTTTGCAAAAAATATGTTTTCTAAAAAATTTAATTATGTTCCTCATGATTTTTACAAAACAAATGAGTTTTATGAGAGAATCTTGACATAAACAAAATCTGCCACCATCAAACATTTCTCTGATAAAACCCACATCAATTATTTTACGGCAAGGATCCATAAAATCATTCATCATTCCCAATGGAAACTTCATCCTACAACCATGGTGAAATTTGATGTCAAAATCACTGAACCACTTCCACACAGATTTTTATATTCATATTTTGATTACCAACAAGCTTGGTGAAACACTTCCTTCAGGAAAGATGCCAATAACACTCATACCTAGCTATTTTTCTTTGAAAAGTTTGATATTCGCCAAGTGCCTTTTTGGTTTATTAGATGGTGGAAACATTTTGGTCCCATTGTTGAAATTCTACACCCATGGGTGCAACCCAGCCACAAGATATTTTCTAGCCAATTCACACCACTTTCATATGAAATCAGATTCCCTCAACTGATGCTCTTTTTTCTATACTTTGGAGTATCATGGTTCATGGCATGGGATTTTGATTATAGAAAATCTATCGATCTAAATACCATTGTCCTCATCAAAAAATTTAAGGTGAAATGGTGGGATGATTTTAAATTTTGGGATAGAGTTACTGGACAAGTAGTTACATATTGGCTAAATAACAAAAGCCCTAACCCAATTAATTCAGACAATATCACTCCTTTCCTCCATGATAAAGGGTTTGTTTTATCAAAACTAGCATCTGCTAAATCCCATCAGCAACTGGCAGGGATGCTAGAACATGCCCTTTCTCAATTGGAAGATTCGAGTTCTTCCCATTCTCACCATAGCGGAAACTCTAATGAAGATGATTGTTATGGCATACCAGGCATGTCAGGTATCCAATGGGGAGATGTAAAGGATGAAGAAGAAGACGAAGAAGAGGATTCTCCAGAATCGTTGTCCAAATTTTGAAAAGATAGCAAAGGAGCCGAAAGATGCTTGTGTCTGTCAACTTTCATAATTATGTTTGTTAGCTTTTATAAAAGCATGCACTGATCATTGTATCACTGTACAAATTTCACTATTCACCTATTACTATTTACTATAGTAAGACCCTGTGAACCTTTTCTACAGTAACCTAGATACCTTTAAAAACGGACCTCTTCCATCTGAAAGGGCACTCATCATTCTTCAGATCAAATTTTCATATATCTCCAGAGTCTCTATCTCTCTCATCTCTTCGGGAAAATAAGAGAATACTCTCAAAACTTTCCACATCCCATACCTTGATCCTACTTCTTGAATATCTTCACTCCTTTTCTTGGATTCCAAAATCCAGTAAGTTTCATATCCATATATCATCCATGAAACACCTTTATGTTCCAAATCTTGTTCATGATTTGAGGATACAAAGGCTTTTATTTTCTGTAATTTGCACTTGTACTTTTGATATCTCCACTCGTAATCTTTTGATATTGTTTAGATGTCAGTAATTATCTTAATCTTTGCTTAATCTTTTCTTAACTGCAATTTATATCACATTATTTTAATTTACATACCCCACAATCGGCAGGTTTTATCGCCTGTGGTTGGTCTGCTCATTATTTAATTTTGATGTAATTTTCTGCCTTTATTATATATCATTACTTTTTCTTATCGTTTTACCCTTTTTTCTTAATGCTCATTCTTTTATTTAGTTTCATATTGTTTCTAACCATTGAATATTTATTTCTTGACATAGAACATATTCTTGATTTTATACATTATCTTGAGTTTTTAAGATACGATTTATTAAATAATCCTCACCTCTATCATCATTAATCCTCTCTATAATCCCCAGACCCTAGGACATCCTTATGGTATCAGAGCCAAGGGGGTAGATATAGATACTCTTTTTTAAGCTCATTCTGCAGTTAAGACAATTTCCTTCGTGGAAATCTTTCTATAGATCTTTGTGGTAGATGTGGTCCTGGCAGTAAAATCTAGTGAGATACCAAGACTATTGGTCAGCATCATTTGAGATCTATTTGAAAGAAAAAAGTAGTCTCTTGCAATGAACTCATTAAGAAGATCAATGTCTTCTTCTAGTTCTATATCACAAATGTCCTTAGACCGAGGATCTATAAATAGAGAAGAAATTAGTATAGAAGATTTTAATAAATCTATAGAAAATTGGATCATTCCAAAGGTTAAGTTTAACTAGATTTATGAACATTCTAATTTTAATTTTTTTGGGAAAAATGATTATATAATAGTTACCGAGGAAAGAGATGTACCTCTTTCTAACTCCTTTGCTTCAATACAACTTTTGAATAAAGATTCTATGAAAAAACATGCCCATAAATGGAATTATATACATATAGGTTTTGTCCAAGTGGGAGCCAAACCTCTTACTAAAGAAGGATTAGATATCTCTTTACTCCTTGTATTAAGAGATGCAAGACTTTTAAAATATGATGAATCCATTTTCGGAGCTATAGAAACCAATCTATGCAGTGGAACAATCCATTTCGATAGCCATCCATCATTCACTGTTTCTCTTAAAGATAAAAATATCTTGAAACCTCTAACTCTTCAAATAAAAACTCATAATTATTCAATAGCTAAAGGGTCAATTCCTATAGCACTTGTACGTAGAGTTTATTACAACGTAATGAATTCTGCCTTTGGTAGCAAAACTTTTAAACTCCATTTTACAAGGAAAACTCTTCTATTATAAACTGATATTTCAAAAGCTAATGTTACCATTTCTAGAACAATTCCATTGAATCAATTAGAAAACCAAATTTGCCAACAAGTTCATAATTTTGATCCTACCAATATTGTTCAACATCTAGAAGGGAGAGTAATTATACAATTTTCCAAAAGATCTTGTGATATTCCTAAAAGGTCTTGTGATATCAGATCAATTCCTTCATGGCATTCAACTTCTTCTTGAAGATCTATAGACTCAAATCCAAACATCCATTCTATTATCACTCCTGAAGGAGGACAAGCAAGTGCTTCTCCACTCCCCAATATCAGTGGCATAGATAATATATCAGGTATATCTAGACCTATTTACCAACATAACTCAGAATACCCTGAACCCAATCCCTCTGAGATGGAAGATTCTGAGATCAACGTCATGGAAATGGAGTTTGTACCAAACAAAACATTTTTAAATCAAGAATTTAATTCTTTCGAAAACAAGCAAATTAGAGAATGGTTCTTTACCAACTTCAAAGACCAGGCTAGGCAAATAAAAAAAGGCTACGATGAGTACATGCACAATCATGAAATTCAATTGTTCCTTTTTGATTGGTTCAAAGATGAATTTTTAAAAGAAAAACAGATATGTGTTCTAGACCAGTTTCATAAGTGGAAATTAGACAATGGCCAAGTCATTGAATCTAATCATCCCCCACTTAGAAAGATAAAATTATAGCACCGAGAAACAAAAATCGTTGCTTCCCCTTTTAAACATCTTCAGAAATGGAAAGCATAGGTTTAAAAAATATAGTTAAACATAATAATTATTCTAATCAACACCTTCATACCATAGGAAAACAATTGGATAGAATAAAATCTTCAGTCCAACGCAATTCCTCAAAAATCATTTTTGAATCAAAAAATTTAAAAACACCTCTTTTTAAAAAAATTGAACTCCCTAAAAATCTTAGCACAGAATTTGCTAAAGCCTTAGATGAAAGGAAAATGATTCTTAAAGGTAAAGCAATTTTTAAAGAAGAATCTTCAATAACTTTGGATACTCCAAAAATAGGGAATTTTGTTGTAAAAGATACCCCGATCAGATTAATGTTTTAGACAAATTTGATACTAAATAAGTTCCTGAAATAAATAGGATTACATGGAGAGATCCTCAAAAATTATATTTTTCTAGAGCAACACCTCTTGATATAATCATGGAAGAATCATCTTCAAAACTACAAAACAAGTATTATTCTAATACAATAAATGAATGGAACATAGATGGCATTTTTGAACAAAATCTTATAAATATCCTTACCCAAATGGTCATGCTTGCTAATACTTATAAAACCGTCCCAGATACTACATATTGTTTTATAGCATATATTTTAATAGCAGGTTTCACAGGTCAACTAAAGGGATGGTGGGATAATTACCTAACTGATGAACAGAGAAATCAAATTTTAAATGCTTATAAGTTAGATGATTATGGTCAAAGAATTGTTGATGAGGAAGATCAACCCATCCAAGATGCTGTTAACACTCTTATATTTTCTATATCTCAACATTTTATAGGAGATGCATCTCATATTCGTGATAAGAATCAATATCTCTTATCCAATATGAAGTGTAAATCGTTAGGAGAATTTAGAGAATACAAAAAAATATTCTTGCGAAGAGTTTTCCAAAAAACAGATTGTAACTAGCATTTTTGAAAAGAAAAATTCCTTGTTGGATTACCTAAACTCATAGGAGAACAAGTTCGTAATAAGATAAGAGAAGAATATGGAGAACATATTCCATATAACCATCTTTTTTATGGCGAATTAACCTCTTATGTTTATAAAATTGGAACACAACTGTGTACTAATATACGTCTTCAAAAACAGGTAAAAAAGGAACAAAAAACTTATAATAAAGGATTATGAGACTTTTGTGCACAATATGATCCCTCTTTTAAACTTTCTGAATATTCCAAACCTAAATGCTCAGGAAGATGCTTACCTAAATGCTAAACTAGAAAAAAGTTTAATAAAAAAATTTATAAGAAAAGATTAAGCAAAGATTAAGCTATATATGTAAACACACACACACACATACATACATACATATATATAAATATATATAATGGGATGATTAGATGTAGCAAAAAAAAACCCTCTTTGAAGATTTTTCAAAAAAATAAAATTACAATAACATTCTCCAACGAAAAATTTTAAAAGATGAAATTTAATTAAATGAAAATTTTGCATAAAATAAGAAAATGGGAAAAAACCACCAAAAACCCCAAACTTTGCCACCTGTGACACATTTACCCTGAACTTTTTTTTGTGACACAAAAAACCCCAAACTATGCTATTTGTGACACATTTACCCCAATGTACTTTAGTCCATGAGCATTTTCGTCTTTTTTGCTTTTTTTTTTTCCTTTTCGGCGAGGGCCGCCCTCGCCAGCGAGGGTCGCCCTCGCCTGAGTCTGGCGAGGGCAACCCTCGCTCGCCCGAGCGAGGCGACCCTCGCCCGACTCAGCGAGGGCGACCCCGCAGAGCGCCGGGCGAGGGCGACACTGTCGGCGTCGGCGAGGGTCGCCCTCGCCGGAGTCGGGCGAGGCCGCCCTCGCTTGCCCAGCGAGGCGACCCTCGCCCGACTCGGGCGAGGGCCTGGGCGAGCGAGGGCCGCCCTAGCCCGACTCAGGCGAGGGTCGACCAGGCGAGGCGATCCTCGCCCGACGCCGGTGAGGGCGGCCCTCGCCAAAAAGAAAAAAAAAAGGGAAAAGAAGAAGAAGAAAAAAAGACGAAAATGGCCATGGACTAAAGTATAATGGGGTAAATGTGTCACAAATAGCATAGTTTGGGGTTTTTGGTGTCACAAAAAAAAGTTAAGGGTAAATGTGTCACAGGTGACAAAGTTTGGGATTTTTGGTGGTCTTTTCCCTAAGAAAATTGTTAAAATTGCCGGTGAAATCTCAATCTTGAACTGATAAAAAATAATATCATTCACAAAGTGTGTACGTAAAAATATCAAGATGCCTCATTGTGCATAATGTTTTCAATATGTCCCTAGATATTCCATAACGCCTTACATTTGTGTAAAAGCATCTCGCCAATAATAAGGGAAAAAGATAAATCCTCTAATATAGTAAATAAATTGACTTGATATATATTTTAGACTAGTAAAATTAAAAATTCACTAAGAAAGTGAGCTTTTGAGATAAGAGGGAGAAAGAATAAATAAGTTTTTATATTAGCAATGATGAAGAAGAGACTTTCAAGTTTTTTACTATATCAAAGAATTTGTCTTTTTTTTCTTTGCTAGTGGCTTTTACATGGAACACGTGAAACGTTATAGTAATATCTAAGAATACATTAAAATAATTCTTCAATACACTAAAAAAAACAAAACATGTGAAATGGGTAATTATGGCAACTAGAACTTTAATTAAGATAGGAAAAATAGGAAAAAGACGGAATATGGTGATCACTCTAAATTGCAATTAAATGATTAAGGGTAATTTAGTCTTTTTAGTGTAAATGGGATGGATTTAGTCATTGGATGGTGAAAATACAGCAACCCTAAAACAAAAGGAAAAACCCTATGCTACTATGCTCATAGGACAGCCACTCGTGGTGGTTAGCAAGGCAACATGGAATGTGTTGGCTCGCAGGTGTACCCAGGTGAAGTCAATCGCTACGGCATATCGGCGACCACCCGATGTAGTTTGCAGTGGTTAGATTTGCCTAGATTTGGCCATGCGCAATAGAGAGAGAGAAACTCTCGGGCAATTACCGTGTGGTGGTTGCCTAAGAGTTGCAAACATCGAGTGGTAATCGACAGTGGTGCAATCGCACTCTCTATCTCTTTATATCTTTTTAATTTTTTGCTTGGGCATGTTCAAATTTATATGCCCATAAGATTCGAATAACTTATGCAGTCTTTTATCCGGATATATCCAGATTTGACCTATCCAACATGTGTCGCCAAACGTCAAATAGGATAATCGGGCTATCAAACACGCCTATTCCATTTCAATTCCATTCCTTGTCTTGACGATTAAACTCGGCACAGTGTATATAGCAAGAGATTCTTATGTAAAATAGTAAGCACAAGTGTGCCAAATAGACGTATATGAGCCGGTTTGCACTTAAGCAGGAATTACTTGTACAAGCTCATCCGATTTATGCATTGGTCTTATTGGCTCAAGCTGACCCAGCAAACAACTAAGCCTATGATCCTGTGTACTTTAGGACTAAACCATGTAATATTTGCCTTCCGGAGGATTGGACAACCAGCTAGGTAATGGGAGACATAAATTAAAAGTGCAAGAAAAATTTCACTCCGTACCTCATAAATTTATGGGCATATTTAACCATCCAATAGAAATTTCGTGCCATTCTTCATAAATTTATTCAATGGGGGTGATTCTTACATTTTTCCTTTTTTTTTTAAATCTTGCGGCGCATTTTGACGCTTTAATGCAAAATGCTCAAAACTCTTAAAATGCATCTATACCAACGTGGCATGGAGATTCATTTATAATTTTTTTCATTACTATGAAAATATTTTTCATTAACTAATTATTTCAAACAATATAAATAATTAATTTTAGGAAAATGCTTTCCAAACTATTCATTTTTTGCAAAACAAACGAAATCTAAAATGGGATACAAGATAAAAAAAATTCCATACATAATTTTTCCGACGCTGTCTTGACCAATTTTTTACTAGGCTTGAGTATCTTATCTAGGAGTCGAAATTTATCAGGTTCTACTAAATAAATGGCCTCGCAAAGCCTATAAATCTTTTCTTGTTTTCACAAGCTGGTCACGATAATTTTCAGGCAAAGGCAAAATGCATTCGACTGTGTCCTCTTCATCTTCATCGAGGGAAGGTCTCATCTTCATGTGGTTCCCTACTTTGATAAATACCACGAGCTATATGACCTTTGACCTCTTGGAATGCTGAAAAAAGGAACAAGTCCAATGTCTCGTGTTTTTTTTTTAATCCAACATGTATGATACGCAAGTTGAACAAAAAGATTTCATATTAGATAAATCACGAGTCTCCTTAATTGCTCTTATGAGAAAGAGCTGTGCAGTGAGCAGATACTGCGAGCATCAGAATCATTCCCAATTTCTTTAGGTTTATATAATTATGAACATCTTCCACCGCCCTTCGCCTCACTTGCAGTGCCAGCTTCATGGCCCCGTCCATAAACCGATCCCTGAGCTCCCTTCCTAACTTGGTGAGCTGATTCATGGAGTCCCCAATTCTTTGGAGGTAAAAATTTAAAGAGAAAAAATTGCTAAGAATGGAACTCGCGTTAGGTCAAGTATGGTTTAATGTCGGAATTGGGTTGCTAAAATTGTATAACATGAAAATAGATTAATATGTATTAAATAAGTCAAATTAAATCGGATTATTTTCAATCTAACCTCCCTTTTTACGGGCCTAAATACATACTAAGGCCGGCACGAGTCCACGACCACGGTTGACGTGAGCTCATCCATCTGGTCTAGGGAGATCGTAACTGTTGATCTCGCGTAATCAAGCCCAGCGTAAACGAGTCGTCTTTAGTCTTAAGGTGCGAATGATAACCAATCCGTTTTTATGATTTTCTATTTTTCTGTTCCCGGGAACAGGTTTGGAATAGAAAATCTGTTTGGTAACGCAATTTCATTTTTCTATTTCTAAAATAAATTTCTACTCCAGAAATAGGTTTGGAATGGAATCCAAAAGTAAAATTTTTCTACTTTTTTGTTTACAGAACAAAAATGAGAAATAAAAACTTTTCTTATTACTTACCCTCACTACTATCCGGCCACTCACCTGCCGCTTGTTGTCGCCGCTTGTCGCCTTACGCCGCCGCTGGTCGCCTCCCACTGCCGCTGGTTGCCTCTTGCTGGCCACTAGCCACCTCTCGCCGCCGTCTCCCGCCGGCCACCTCCCGTCGCCATCTCTTGCCGCCCGTCATCTACCTTCCTCTAACGCCCAATGCTGGTCGCCTCTCGCTATTGGCTGCTGCCGCTCATTGGCCACCTCCTGCCGTCCTTTGCCGCCGTCCGCCAGCTGGCCGCCTCCCATCTTTGTCCTCCGCCACCGACTGCCTCCCATCTTTGTCCTTTGCTGCCACCCGCCTCCCACAGCCGCTCACCCGCCATCTGCAACCTCCCGTCGTCGGTCGTCGCCGGCCGCCTCCCGTTGTCGATTGCCTCCTACCGCCGTCCGTTGTTCGCCACCTCCTGCCCTTCGTCTACTTGGAAGGGAGAAATTTTGTGTCTTTATCAAACGAATTTTTATTTCAGAAACAGAAATTTTATGTTGTTATCAAATATATATTTTAGCTCAGAAAATCGTCCATATAACAAAAATAAAAAAAAATTATTTCTAATTAAAAATTAATTTTTAAAATAGAATAATTATCATTCGCGACTTTAATCATCGCCGATTTCTTTCCATGTCCGCGACTAAAAGCGAACAGAATAACATCGGGTTCCTCCTTCCATTTCGACCTTCGTGGAGAAGGTAACCGGCCCTTGATCCCTTGCTCCCGCGACTAGCGTACGCCACTCCCCCCGTACAAGTCAACCGGCGACAGTCGAAGTCAAAGTCAGAGGTCCTCCCATGGAACCCATCCGTAGGCCGACACCTGTAGTTTCCAAAATGCGACGACGAGCAGGGGATCAGGGAGCGCGCGGGAGCAAACCTCCTCCTTCGTCCTTTAGAAACTTTTGCGAGCACGCTTTGCTTCACACTTTCATTTCGCTCTCGCTAGCAGTAGCAGCGAACGCGAGCGATTCCATTGCGATCGGGACACACAGTGCTCGAAGGACTTCGACAATGGCGGCGAGGCCTTCTTCTCCGACGACGGCGTCGTGTAGCTCCTCGTATTCGTCTCAGTTGCCTTCTTCCTCCGGGTCCCCTCCACTCCCCATCATGGCCCTCCGCGAGAAGATCCTCGAGAAGATCCTCGAGAATCGCGTCACCCTCATCGTCGGCGAAACCGGATGCGGTACTCTCTCTCTCTCTCTCTGCAGATTGCTCTGCTGCATTGCACTGTGGTTGCGTTAAGTTTGAGCGGTGAACGATGAAAATAAGACGCTGAATTTGGCGCTGCGATTTCGGATGATCGGGGTCGTTTTTGGGAGACTTTATGTGAAGAAGTCCTTCATTTCTCCTACTGAGGCTTTCGAACTCGTGTGATGCAAATCGAGTGCATGCGATTCCTTTATTCTCTCGCTAGCCTCTTGGTTTGCGATCATCCAGCACGTTGCCTCCCCTTTCATCGCTAGTTCGTCGACTATGTTATTGAATTTCACGGTGTTTCGTGGTTTCGGAAACTATACTGAAGGAACCTAAGGTGTTCATGAATGATGAAGAGGTCACTTTAGCGTAGCTCTGTATTGTTTGGTCTCGTGCAGCATGTGCTGATGCTCACAAAACTGTGGCAACGTGGTCGCGTCAACGTTTTTGTTTTATTCAAGTGAAATAAATTTCGTACTCGGTTTCTTTAGTTAATCTCTGCAACAGCGCCAACGCATGAAATGTCTGTCTAAAGAATTCTTAATCTCATTTTTTGTTTTATGGACCATGTGTTTTATTCAGCTAAGCACTTCGTATTCACTGATTCCGATTGCTAAGAACTTATTGGAGAAGGAAGCCAGCTGATTGTAGATTTTGTATTCTTCATGAGTCACATCTGGAATATGGAGATTTGGCTTGATGTCAGGTGTAATTGGTTTCATTATTGTTGTTGTTGTTATCATCATTATTTTAAAGCTGAATACAGTCTTCCATTATCTAGCTTTTAAGAGGATTGAAAAAGATTATTCAGGATCCAAATAGTTTGGTTTTTCTAGTTCTATATTTGATTTTCCTTCAATTTAAAGGAAGCTTTCAATAGAAACTAAAGTCGGGCCTTCAAGATCTGTATCATTAAAAGTTTTTATTGGCTGATTGTGGATTGTAAACCGATTTAACCGTGTAATCCAATACCGGGATTATTATATTTGTGCTTGCCTGAAGTTGTAAATGTGGATTGGGAATCGAGTTTCATCAGAACCTGTGTTGTTAACTTCTCTGCATCTGATTGATGCTATGACCTGTTTTTGTTAGTCCTCCACAGTTTGCTGCTTGGGATCAATCTGATTATATATAAATATTCAGGGAAGAGCTCTCAAGTGCCTCAGTTTCTGCTAGAGAGAAACATCTATCCCATAATATGTGCACAACGTAGCGAATCTGCAGTAGTAGCCATGGCGAAAATGGTTGCAAAAGCCCATAATTGTGAGTTGGGAGGGGAAGTTGGATATCACATTGGTCATTTAAAGAATATATCATCCAGGTAGCGATGCATGCTCTCTCTCTCTCTTTCTCTCTCTCTCTCTCCCACATGTGCAGGAAAATAGTTGAAAGAAACACATGCCTCTTTTATCACCATTTCCTTAAATCGAGAATTAGATGGTCCATGATGTTTGATGTGCTGTTTATTTCTTTGGGCTTCTGGAGCTGTTGGCTGGCACTGCCGATAGTCACACATTGTTTTTATATCTACTGTCCTTTATTTCCTCCAGCAGGTTTGGATTTTTTGCCTTCTTTATTCGTCCTCCATTACTTTTGAGCTAATCTTTAGTGAACTTATTTGCAGATTGGTATTGTTTTCCACTCTACTGAACTAATAAATAATTCAGGTGGACAGTCTTTTAAGTTGAGTTGGCCCAACATGTTCTGCCACACCATTACAGAAATATGAACTCTTTTCCCATCTATATTTTATGTGTGCTGATTTTCCAAATTCTATGATCATCTTAAGTATTGAGAAAAATGTCGATGGGCATGGTGACTGCAACATCCGCACAACTGATGAACCTTTCTGTCATTACTATACCATATTAGTATGAGTAGTTACAACTTGTGAGATGTTATACGTCAAGCTTTCGCGTGTAAAGTAGTTATAGGGTCTGAATTTTTATTTAATGTGAAACACTTGAAACATTTCAAAATATACAAATATCGAAATGTACAATCCTATATAATTTGTCCACATTTTCCAAAACTTAAAATCTTTATTTTCTTTTTTGAAATTTTGGAGGAAAAGTCATACATAGAAGTAATAACATGGACCAAATAGGTCCATAATCAACCTTGCAAGTGACACAAATGTGATCTTAGATTTCATTCATCATTTTATTTTCTTCGATTCCATGTGGTAAAGTTTTTCTTATTTATATCTATGTCATTAGTGCATGTTCAGAAAGTAAAACACTGTGTCTTAAATGGTCAAACACGTAAATGCAAGAGTCACTTCCATTGATTTTTTATCTATGTATATATTGGTTGAGACATTTTTTTTTCAGTGGCTCATGCTAATTTTACATTGATTCACCAATTGGAAGTGCTTTAGGCATCTGTGTTGTATGTATTTTAAACTAAAGTCCTTATTCCTTTCTGCCCGTCTTCTTTTGCAGCTCAAAGATTGCTTTCAAAACTGCGGGAGTTTTGTTCGATGAAATACTTGAGAAGGGTCTGAATGCGCTTGATTGCAAGGCTATCATAGTAGATGAAGTGCATGAAAGATCTGTGGAGTCTGATCTCCTTCTTATCTACGTGAAGCAGTTTCTCCTAGAGAACAACAACCTCAGGTCAGGTTAATAATTTTTCCCTGTATTTGGTGTCATTCGAAGTGTACCACTTAGTCTGCACAAAATGATGGTGTCATAGAAGCAATTTCGAGTAGCTTTATCGATAATCATTGCTGGTGATACTTGGGGAGTCTGTGGTTATGATGTGGTGAAATCTTTTTTCTTTATCTTCAAGCATTTTATAATATGCATCACTTGTGAAAATGAAAATCTCAACGGGCGGTTTATCAATAACATGCTTATATCAGGTAGTGGTGCAAATAGAATGTGAATGCAGTTGATTTAATAATGAAGTGGAAAGAATCAATCACACTGGCAATATATACAGAAAACCGTATCTTTGATTTCATGTTTCATGGATAGTGGTAGCTTTGTGGCCTAAGAAACTTAGTCCCTGTTTGATAATTTACAGGGTGGTATTAATGTCTGCAATAGCCGATATTGCGAAATTCAGGGACTACTTTGGTGATATTGCTAGGAATGAAAGAGTAGAGGTGGTTGCCATTCCTAACTCCAACCAGCAAACCATTTATCAAAGAAGCGTTTTATATCTTGAGCAGGTAAAAGCTCCGTTATTAGTCCAGATAGGACTAAATTTGCAGCATTTATTTTCAAGAGTACCCGCTCAATTTTTGATCATATGGCATTCTTGTTTCACATGGAATTTCAAGGTGTGTTGGCGTAATTTTTGCTTTTAAAATAGACTTTACTTTCTGCTTTTAGTATTTAGATTTGACTTTTATTTAATACGTAAC
The DNA here is from genome assembly GCF_021117445.2 of Syzygium oleosum. Taxonomy (NCBI): domain Eukaryota; kingdom Viridiplantae; phylum Streptophyta; class Magnoliopsida; order Myrtales; family Myrtaceae; genus Syzygium; species Syzygium oleosum. The sequence continues at coordinate 3,887,093 of NW_026607493.1, read as the reverse complement.
TCCTTGAATTTATGGAAGCATGTAATTATTAGCAATTCGAGTCGTTTAAAGACACGTAAATTTTTTTCCTGATTTTTTAATTTTCAAAATAATTATTTCTAATATTTGGTGGGAAAGTCATTTACATATTTTTATTTGCGGTAAAGTCATAATTAGTCTAAGAAGTCGAAACAAACAGATCCTGAACCGAACTTTGTCCTTGAAATTATCATGTAGTAAAAGAAGACCGGAATCTCCTACTGCCTTTTCACTTATTCGAGCCACCCCTGTTTTTGCACTTATCAAATGCTAGAAAAGTTAGAAGGAAGTAGTAGTTCTTGTGGAAATTCAAGAAGCAAACCAGGGCTGATTTTGCAGCTGTGGCCGTTCAAACTTTTAATTGTAACTGTTAGAGAATACTTGCAAAATTTGTTTCTACTCTTGAAATTGTGACGCGGGGGTCCATCAAGATAATGTCGAGATTTGTTGCGGATTTATTGCCCTAATGGTTGATGATTTTTTAATTAGAATGTGAATAGGAATTTACTTTTGTTTCTTTATCCGTAGTATAATCTTAGTTGATTTTATTCGTGCAAGGCACTAATTATCATTTGGTCACATTTTCCTAGTTTATTATTTTTTTTAATTTTCTTTTACCTAGTTTGGGTTTTCACGAATATGCACTTTATTTTGACGTAAAGCAGCTCATATGTGAGTGTGTTGCGCCTTGTGTGTGTTTTGCGGATTCATATATCCGTGTTTATCCCATTTCTGCTGCGTCAATTGGTATCGGAGCTGGTAAAATCGCTAGTGAGCGGAGCCATGTCTGGTAACGATGGCAATGGAAGCAACCGTCCCACTGACGAAGATCAGGGGGCGCAGGCCTTGTGGACGGCTACTCGTCGTCTCAAGGCACCTCAACGGCCATGGAGCAGAATCTTCAATTAACTCTGGACACGTTAGTGGAGCGGCTCGGTCCGGGGGAAACCCTGGAAAGGCTGACAAATTAGCGCCGCGGACGAATAATCCTCGCGGCCAGCTGCTCAAAGGAGTCTGGTGGTTCGGAACAATCGATATGACTGGCCTACCTAGAATAATTCGGATTGGGATGAGCTGGGAGATGATTTGGGAAGTCAGTACGGAGATCAAGGCTTCAGCTGAGACGGGGATGTGGACTGTGTTGAAGCCTATGGCTGGTATCACCACGGCGGGCGATGCGGGAGAGGTCATTGACACTGCAGAAAAACCCATAGCTAATTAGAGAATTGCTGAACTAGTCTAACCATGTGCAAGGGGCTTGTTTTAAGCCATTTAGTGCTCGTTCAAGTAAACACATGATCAGGCCGAGATGGATTGTGGTATCCAAGGGGCTGCTCCATGTATACTGGAATATCAAGATGTCCATAAAGGAAGGCATTTTTGACCTCGAGTAGTTGCTGAATGGGCCAATTATGAATGGCTGCAACATTAAGAATGATTCGACGGGTTTCGGGCTTGACGAACTGCATTGAAGGTTTCTAAAAAATCAACACCCTCTTCTTGATGAACCTCCTTGGTGTCTGGTCGACCTTTGAGATGATCCAAAGTTCCACCGGCACCAAGTTTGGTTTTGAAGACCCACATGCAACAAAACAAAGTTCATGTTTTGTTGTTGAGGAACAACATACCAAGTATTATTTGTGGGGAAAAGTGTCTGAAAAGTATCCTTTGCATTGGTGTTTATTTAGTCACAAACCTTTTTTTGGTGTCAATTGAGTCCTAAACCTTTTGTCTTTGTGTCAATTTAGCCATTCTAATTAATTTTGACCGGATATTGTTGATGTGGACACTGGCCGGCATACGTGGCATTGCCGGCACTAGCATAGACAATTTTAAATAATATTTTAATAATTTTTCGATTTTTTAATAATTGTTTCTATTTTTTTTTCTTTTTTTTTCCTTTCTTCTACCTTTGGACGGTGACTGGACACCAGCCATCGGCCATGGTCGGCCGCTTGGCCTTGCTTGGGTGAGTCTACCGTCACTTGGACAAGGCCGCTGTCGCCCGCCACAGGTAAAGCTTGGCCGACCCTTGCCTGGGTGAGGGCGTTCCCCGGCGGGGGCTCCCCTTGCCATATCTGGCGAGGTCGCTGTGGCCTGGGCGAGCCAGATCTGGCGAGGGGAGCCGTTGCCGCCGAGGAACGCCCTCTCCCATGCAAGGCCCTGCGAGGGTCAGCTTTGCCCAGGCTAGATCTGGCGAGATCGGCCCTCGCCCAGGCCACGGTGGCCTTGCTGGGCATCGCCCATGCCCAGGCGAGGCCGCTGTGGTCTGGGCGAGGGCTGGCCTCGCCCGTGGCGGGTGACGGCGGCCTCGCCCGGGTGAGCAAGCAGCATCCGGGTGAAAGCAGAGTGGCTAGTTGTTAGTCACCTCCACTATCAAGTAAGGTTTGGTTGGGACCGAGTTGTGGAGAAGTGGACACAAATCTTGCCTCCCGAAGTGTTGAACAACTACTATAATGGGCTGGCGATGAAAACTTCGATTTGCTCCACAAAGCTAGCTCCTGGCCTGCCTCGTCATCAATTTTAAATGGAAAAAGAAATTTAGGGAAGGGAGTGATGCCTCTTGACCTCAAATGAAAGATGGGAGGCTAGCTTTGTGAGGTCAAGAGGAGAGGAGCTAGAAGCCTGGCCAGCCCACCCGCGGTGGCCGGCCATCGCCTGTGGCTAGTGGCCGGTCACCGGCCAAAGGTAGAAGAAAGGGGTAAAAAAAGAAAAAAAGAAGAAAAAAATAAAAAAAAAATATTAAAATATTATTAAAAATTATCCACGTCAATGCCGGTAGTGTTACGTAGGTTGGCCAGCGTCCATGTCAGCAATATTTAGTTAAAATTAGCCGAAAGTATTGAATTGACACAAAAACAAAAGGTATAAGATTCAATTTACACTAAATAAAGTTTGACTTTTCGTACACTTTTTCCATTATTTGTGGCAAGAGCATATATTTCATCAACCACTGCCTAGATACCACTGTCTAGATACTGCTCATTCTTCTTCTTTGATACCTACATGAAAAAGTGATTTCATACCACTGTCTAGATACTACTCATTCTTCTTCTTTGATACCTACATGAAAAAGTGATTTCATCTCTTATTTTGTACCCTAATAAAATTGGGTCCTTTCTTGTTTGGTGACGCGTCAAACTTCCAATTGATTTTCTTGTTCTTTTTCAACTCTTTAGAACATTGTTGTTTGAAATGATCAGGATTTCCACAATTAGAACAGCTATAAAATTGCTCAACTATTGGTTTGATAAACTGTTTTCTGTAATGGTTTTTTAGACATATAAGCAGGAGGTCTTTCTTTCAATCTTTCTTTAACCTTTCGAAAAGGATATTGATTTTCCTTTTCTTTTTCATATCTAAAACCAGATTTATTGTGATAAGGAATTTAATTAGTAAAATCTTTCAAGAGTTTTTGATTCGAGAGAAAATAATTTTCTTGCAAATTTTGAAGTTTCTTCTTTTATGGCACTTTCCTTCTGAGAAAGTTCTTGTTCATTCTTAATAGTGGCCAGTTCTTTTTGCAGACGTTCAAGTTCTTGCTTTTGCGAAATATCTTGTTCTGTTAATTTTGAAACTTCTTTCTTCACTATATAAATATTTTTTGAAGCTTTTCTATGCTCATCATAAATTTCTTTTAAAAATTCTTTCATTTCATCATAAATGAGTTTAGGTGACATTACCTCTTCTTCATCAATTTGAGCGTCAGCCAATATACATAAATTTTTTTGCGCTGCGTCTTCATCACTCAATTCATACTCCGTGTCACTCCAGGGTTGTGCCTTTAATGCTCTATTCTTTTTTCAAACTTACCTTTTTTTATCTTCGAGTAAAGAGCAATCTGACTAGAAATGACCAGGTTTCCTAAACTCAAAAGAGTTGATTTCCTTACCTTTGCTGTGGTCCTTGTCCTTGGAGAATTTTCTTTCTTCAGTCGACTTTATTGGCATTTTGCCCTTGAAATTTCTCCCTTTTCTCATGAGGCTTTTGAGTCTTCTTGTTAATGGAGCCATGTCTTCGTCTTCGAATGACGTTGAATCACCTACATCAACAGTATCGGCTTTAAAAGTAATGGACTTCTTACCTTTAAGGTTGTTCTCATCATTTTGTAGCTTGACTTCACAGGACATTAGTGTTCCTATTAGCTCATCCATTGATAAGGGCTGAATTGTCGACGTTTCACGAATTGATGTCTTCACATGACTCTACTCTTTTAGAAGAGCTCTCAGAAGTTTGTTCACATTTTCCTGCATTTGTTTACGCTTTTCCTTGATTGGTGAGACCATCGATGATTTCTATGTCTCATGTACATTTGTCGCTATATCATCTGGCCTCATCTTGAACGTCTCGTAATTTCTAAGAAGGATGATCTTCTTTGTCTCTTATTTGGTCAGTTCCTTCAAATGTACCTTGGAGTGTATCCCGGATTTCTTTTGCTGTGGTACAAGAGGAGACATGATTAAATCCAGTTGGAGATAATGCACAATATAAGACATGAAGTACTTTAGTATTTAAAGGTCTTCTAGTTAATTCTTCAAGAGTGACAGCAGGTTGAGGTGGCTGCGGAGGAGGATTAGCTTGATTATCTCCAGCAGCTGCTACTAGTGGAATAGGTACAGGTGCTCTCACGACTTGAGGAGCGAATGAACAATTTTCTATGATCTTCCAAATTCTGAAGTCCGTTGACAGGATATATACTCACATGCTCTGTTTCCAATAATCATAGTCAGTTCCATCAAAGTAAGGTGGTCTTGTAGTAGATTGACCTTCAACAATACTATTGCCAATAATTTTAGCTATAATTCAGGATCTTTATGCTTAGAAATGAAAGCAATTTAGATAACAAGTAACGTGGCTCTGGTACCAATTGTTGAGGCTAACAAAGCAACTTAGGGGATGAATAGGTTGATTTAAAACTTTAATAAGTTTTTGCTGAATATTTTAAGTTTAACTTTTATAGATATGGGAACTGTTTGATAATATCAAATGCAAATGCTTCTATCACATGAATTTAAAGGAATAATGGGGTAGAAGCTTTTGCAGACAGATTTTGTAGTGGTTCAATTTATATTAAGCCTACGTCCATTCTACCATATAGCAGCCATTAACAAGGCCGGGATCCATTAGTAACCTTAAGAGACATTACAATATAGCAATTGCTGCTTTTACTTGAAACCGATAGAACCACTATCAAATAAAAAAGCACTACTATTATCCTTGTACACTTCTCTATTAAGAGATTACAAGCAACAAGAACTCTAAATAGAGAGAATCACAAATAAGCAGCACCCCAATTGCAAACAGAGAGAGAACAAGATGATATCAGAGTTACAACTTTCTCAATTTTTTTGCCAACCTTTCAGCTTGATTTTAATCTCTAACGTGGAACTCGAGTCTCTAATTTAGACGTTGGAGAGTCTTGAAGAAAGTCAAAGAGCCGTAGGGGTTGGGAGACACCATCGCTAGAAGTCTGACAGCTCGTACGGTCTGATTTTCCTGGCAAAAGTGAGGTTTCTCTAAATAATCTGTTGTCTCTGTCAACAATCCGTTTCTCTTGCTGCTTGAACAAAACAAGCAAAAACTGTTTGGGAAAATACCACAAAAAATTCTAAACTATATTATTTGTGACAAATTTATCCTGAATTTTTTTTGTGACACTAAAAATCTCAAATTATATCACTTGTGAAAAATTTACCATGAACTTTTTTTTGTGACACGAAAAACCCCAAACTATGCCACTTGTGACACATTTACCCCACAATCTTTGGCTCATGAGCATTTTCGTCTTTTTCCTTTTTCTATTTTTTTCCTTTTTTTTTTCTTTTCTTCTCCGACGAGGGCAGCCCTCGCCTGGGCGGGCGAGGGCGAGGACGAGGGCAGCTTGCCCGACGCCGGCGAGGGTTGCCCTCACCCGACTCTGGCGAAGTCGCTCGACGCCGGATTTGCCAAGGGTGACCCTTGCCCCACACCGGCGAGGGTCGCCTTCGCTCGACGCCGGTGAGGGTCGCCCTCACCAAATTTGGCGTCAAGCGACCAACTCAGGCGAGGGCAACCCTCGTCGGTGTCGAGCGAGGGCTGCCCTCGTCGGATTTGGCTAGGGCGACCCTCGCTCGACGCTGGATCTGGTGAGGGCGACCCTCGCCTGGATGGGTGAGGGCTACCCTTGTTGGAGAAGAAAAGAAAAATAAAAAGGAAAAAAACAGAAAAATGAAAAATACGAAAATGCCCATGGATCAAAGTATTGTAGGGTAAATGTTTCACAAGTGACATAATTTGGGGTTTTTTGTGTCACAAAAAAAATTCAGGATAAATTTGTCACAAGTGACAATTTGGATTTTTTGTATCACAAAAAACAGTTTAGGGTAAATTTATCACAAGTGGTATAGTTTGGGGTTTTTCGTGTCACAAAAAAAATTCAGGGTAAATTTATCACAAATGACATAATTTGGATTTTTTTGTATAACAAAAAAAGTTGAGGGTAAATTTATCACAAATGGCATAGTTTGGGGTTTTTAGTGCTATTTTCCCAAACTGTTTTGGTATAACCATAAAGATATGCACTTTTTACATCTATTTGATTTAACCGATGTTGTTTAAGCCCATGTCTACTCTCCCAGATTACAGATCATCACATCTATTTGATTTAACCGATATTGTTTAAGCCCATGTCTACTCTCCCAGATTACAGTTCATCAACTGACTGTAATCTACTAATAATCTTGTGAGTAATTACAACGTAGCACGAGCTCCTTCTACCCGAAGCTGATAAATTTCATTATCAAAACAAGCACTGCTCTCACACTTGTACACACGCTCGTAACATAGTAAGAATATGACTATGTCAGTGTTTGTAGCTTTGTCAATTTTCTGTCATCAATCCCTCGGCGTGCGTTGATCTTCTTATGTAGTTTCAATCTTCGGACTAGCCGTTGGACAATATTCAAGATTCAATTTGCCTGGAGATGATGGACACAATCACTGAAGATCTGATTGCGTATGCAATCAAATATCCTTAGTAATAGTGAGGTTTCTCCAAATAGAATTAGCCATGCTTGATAATAATCCATTCCACCAAATGGATAACAATCAATTAGATTAGCTTCAATTATTCCTTCCAGAATTGGGTCTTCTTATTTAGATCACGTAATCATATGATTAATGCATTCATCATAGTCGATATACAGAGCTACTTATATTAACAATCAATGACATATTTAATTGAGGAGACAAATGAGGCCCAGAAAAATTTGAACTCAAGACCTCATACTTTGATACCGTGTGAGATTTTGTGGGATCATTGTCAACTGTTCTAAAGGCTTAAATTGTTAGATGAAGGCGTAGTTTAATATTTAATTATTTTAATAATAAGAAATAGATGGTTTTGTCAATTTTAAAATATCATAGAGGTTTTCCCAACACATTCCGTTATGGTGTATGGGGACATTTGACTTGAGGTTCAATCCTGCTTTTGATTAAAATGATCATGTAAACTAAGGCTAGAAAATTCAGATTTCCTCTTCAATGGATATGACGAACAATATCGTGAATACTGACAGAAATAAAATTATTCCTTCTCAAATATTGCAAAATTTGACTATCTGGGTGTCCCAATCTTTGATGCCAAACTTGCTCATTTGCTGATTTTTGCCTAAAAATGCTGAATTCTGTGGATCTCTGACAGCATACAAATCAGCGATGATTACTGCCCGATATCCAGAGTTGATGTGTTTTTGAGTCCTCGATACAAAAACTAGATCCATTAAACTCAAAATAACAAGGATATTCCTGCCTGAGTTGAGAAACAGAGAGAAGACTCTCCTTTATTCGGGTAACCACCAAAATGTTTCGATGTGCAAGAGTGCTAGATGCATTTCCAATAAGACCAGCACCAATATGAATAATTGGAAGTGATACGCCACTGGCCACCATTACACTATCAAGGCCATGATGAGGTAGCAAGTTTGTAAGTTTACCCGGTTTATCTGTGTTATGAACATCAGCACTTGTGTCTGGATGCCTTCATCATCATGCGGGTCAGAATTATGCAATGCAGTTAGGCTGTGGGCAATGCTATTGCTTTGATAACTGTTGTCAAATCGATGCCAACACTTAAGTGTGATGGCCTTTCTTTTTCCAAATTTGACAAGAAGGCAAAGATGCCGTAAGAGGGTTTGAGTTTGAGCGAGCAGACTGGGAAGCTGTTGTGGGTCTTCCCTGATTTGATTGCGAGAAACCACGACCTCTTGAATTAAAGCTAAATGAGCCGCCACGACCTTTATTGCTGCCTCCTCGATTCCCACCGGGGTTACGCTGAGAAACAAACGCCATTGAGGTGTTTGACGCTGCAGTCATGCTTCTTTTGTTAGGTAATTCATAGCTTTGAAATTGTTGGATAACTTCTGCATATGATGGAAGGACGGGTCGAAGCATGGTGGTCTTGAAAAAATTCGTAATTGTCACCAAGGCCTTCCAGCAACCAGAAAACTTTATTTGCGTCCGAAACAAGTAGACCAATAGTAGCATTTACTTGATTATAGATGCCCTTGAATTCTAAGATAGACAGCTAAGGGTTGAGTCCCTCTTTGAATATGTTGCAAATGTGCAAGGAGGTCGAATTCCCGGACGACAGAGCTCTCAGTATACTGTTCTGTTAGAGCGTTCCATACCTGTGTGGCTGTTTTAAGCCCCACTGCAAGTCCAAGAGCTTCTTCCCTACCTGTGGTACCGATAGAGCTCACGGTACCAATGACCCAAGATTTGATGAGTCAGATCTGTCCCAACCCATGATTTGTAATCAGGATTTGCAATCAGCTTCCCATTTTCTCGATCAAGTGTTGGTGGAGAAGTGGCTGTTTCGCCAGTGAGAAACCCTTGAATATCTTTACTTTCAACTAATTTAGCTTTGAAGTGACAAATTTAGCCGCTTTGAGATTCGAGGGAAATGAATATTTGGGAGCAGCAGCCATTGTTGCAGCATGTAGGGAAGGGGTCTGGCTGCCTTGCATAAACGTTTGATTGTGACACTCACATAAATAATTTTCATTGTCGCTAGGCAAAAATCGCCTCTTTAACAGCGTTTGCATCTTTGACCATGTTGTAACTAGGGTCTTGCCTTCTAACTGACGTTCCTCCTCCAGTTTTTCCCACCAAAAGTAAGCTCTGCCCTTGAATTTATACCTCACAAGTTTCACCCTCTGATTCTCGGGAATCTCCATGTTTTCGAAAAATCGATCCACCTCATCCAGCCAATTTGTGAAGTCTTTGATATGAGGCAGGAATTTCCACCTCTTGAATTCCTCCTCCCACCAATGGCCACGGTCATCGCCACCACAATCCCGTTGATCAACACCATAATCGCAACCACAACCCCACTGCTCATCCATGTCGTTATAACTACTGATCCACACATTCAATCTAGGGCTAAACCGAAGCCAAATTAGGAACATTTCGATAACAACCGCGCATGGCAGATTTGATGCTGGGTTGTTTTTATTTTGATTTGATTCTAGAATCTAAGTTGTTTAACTTGTTTTTCAGATTTTGTTTGTTAAAATAATCATAAGAAACAATACGATCTCTAATTTGATCTTTCTATGGAGGAAAAATTATGAAAGTAACCTCTGATTCAGCAAAAATTAGGGGTATTTGGTTCCAGTGTAGGTAGATTTTGGAGCAGGAACCTAGAATCTATTCTATCATGGTCGGTTTCTAGATGTTGGAACCGGTTCCTTTAGAAACCGGCCGGTTCCACAGTCGACTTGAGAATCAAGCCTATTTTAAAATGAGTCGGTCCAGGCCGGTTCCCCAATTTTTTTTTAACCGGGAATCTACCTGGTCCGTGTAAACCGGTCATGTAAGGCCAGTTCGATTCGGTTCTCAAGTTGAACCGGTCCGGTGCCTGCCCATTGCAAAAACACTAATATGATGCCTAAGAATTTGAGCTAGAATGACAAAATGGAGATTTGCGTTTGGATCATCTCCATTTATATGATTCGATAAAATTATTTTTATTACCTCTGCTACACATTAGAATATCTCTAGCAAAAATGCATGCTGTAATGATAACACCCACAGCAAACAATAAAGCTACATCCTTATGTAAACATATGAAAACAGATACAATTAGACCTTCATTTGCGCATCCGCTTGTGGGAAGAACTAGAGTACTTTAAACCTATTTCGTTCATGCACAACTTAATAGATGATTCAGGGCTTCAAAGTGCACCATAGCCCAAGGCAACTCGTAACAAAGTAAGGCCTGCATATCCATTTGCCCCCTAGCTTGACAAGTGGCGTATCTTATCTCAGTATACGTTCAATACGTCCTGACATCATACTACAGGTGCATTTTCCTAAATATGTCTTCCACATTAAGGCTGTCCTTTTTATGACTATGGCGTATAAAGTTCCCTGTTAGTGCTTTTCCTGCTTATGTCCAGATGTAGTACTCCTGTGTCAATATATGTGTCTAGTCATATTCAATCCAATACCAGGCCCCTATTCCCTCAACCCCGTAAAACCCAAAACGATTATACAATAATGGGGAAAACTTTTTTGACAGTGGAGCAGAGTTCGTTCAGAAGATGAAATCCTCGTGTTTGTAAAAAAATGTGGGAAAAGAGAATGCAGAATCATGGTACTTTTTTTTTTCTTGCTATGGCATAATTTTTTGTTTTTGGTCAGATGCGATGGCATAATTGATAACGTGAGTGACACTGAATCTTTAAGATCAACATTTTACACAAGAAAAAGCCATCGATATAGCATGATATTCCGGACAGTTGTTTTTTCTCTTTTCTATAGAAAGGTTAATTACTATGTTCCTCATGAAGAGATGAGTATCGTCGGGGTTTTTTCAAATATAGCTTGTAAGTCATACTGTTATTTATTAAATTTTGCTGAACAGGTAACCAAATTGCTTGGAATTAGTTCAGAGTCATTGTCAGTGAAATATTGCAATGGGGAAAGCCCTTCAACAGCTGATGCAGATATTGAACCTGAAGTCCACAGACTCATTCATGATTTGGTAATGCATATACATGAAAATGAGCCAGACATTGAAAAGAGCATATTAATTTTTCTGCCAACATACCGCTCAAAGGTGCAGCAATGGCGTCTTTTGAAGTCCTTAGGTTCATTGTTCAAAGTCATTTTGCGTGACAGTATAGACACAGAAGAAGCTTTGTTGTATATGAAGATGTGGAAGTCCCAACGTAAGGTGAGATGTGCTTTCGGGAAGCTCAAATAAGCTTCTCATGTTTCGGCATTGGAGTTCTCTTAATTTGCGTGTTAGCTTCTTGCATGATCAGAATATCGGTAACTAAATCGAGATTAATGTGCTCCATCTAAAGGCATGATATCATTTAGTCTCTCATTTTTTTTTGGGTTAAAATGTTGTTTAGTTTGTAGAAGTATTTGGGGAAGCAATAAAACATGAAGATTGCGTTCTTCTGAAAAGCTATCACAATGGAAAACTGTATCAATAGATTTTACATGAAAAACCTTGCTTGTGTTGACTTCTGAATCTTCGGCAGCATTTATGTCAATAAACTGATGCAGAAAGGGAAGCCAAGGATCTTGCTTACCCTATTGATATCATTGCATAGGTGCAGATCTTTTGGGCATATTTCTCCATGTGCTTCTCCTCAAGTTGCGTTCTTCAAGAAGGCTATGGATTAGTTTGCCTCTGCTTTTGTTAGGAACGGTTATGAAATTATGTGTACTTATCAATGGGAAATTAGTTTGAGACCATTATAGTATTTGCTGTGGAACTGTACCTTTTCTTATGCCATTATTAGTGTTGAAGCGCGGGTGATTGTGGGAGGTTATCAACGATAAAAAGAAAAAAAAATCGAGAGGAATTGGGTGATTATTTAAAGGGGTGGATATGATAGTGGAGACATGTACGAAATGGGTGGTTACCTGATGAAATGAACGTAGTTAGAGTAAGGGTGATATTGGAATGTCAAAAAGTGAGACAAGTAGAACTTTTCCCCTAATGATATGGATTTATGATTAAGTTGGATCTCTTTTCATTAGCCAGTTAGAGAAACATATCACATATTCGAGTTCCTTCTGATTTGAAAATTCTTTTTAACCAGATAATATTAGCTGCCGAGTCATCAGTGACAATGCCGAAAGTAGCTTTCATTATTGATTCGTGTCGATCATTACAAGTTTACTGGGACGGTACTAGGAAATGTGAATTCTCGGGGCTCAAGTGGGTATCCAAACTTCAGGTATCATATATAGCTCAGCAACTTAGTCTTAGTTTCTGTGTTATGTTCATGAGATTCAAAGTTCCATGCAGGCTGAGCGACGAAGAGGAAGAACTGGTCGGACCTGTGATGGAGAGATTTATAGATTGGTAACTCAATCGTTTTTCAGTGATCTAGAGGATTACAAGTGTCCAACTATGCTGAGATTATCACTGCAACTGCAAATACTTTTAATCTGTTGTGCTGAACTAGAGGCCATTAATGATCCCAGAGGTATGTTCCTTCTGTCTATAAAACGATAAGTGTGCTGTTGAAATGTCCTCTCTTCCTGTTTCACCTTTGTCATCTACAAACTTGCCCAGATGCATCAATCTTCTCTTAGAACTGGAAGTGCAAAATAGGACTCCAACCTATGCGTAAAAAATCATGCAAAAGGATGGGAAATAAACAAATGTAGGGACGAGGGCAAAATCAAAACTGGGAAGTCCTTTTCTTTCCTCCCTCTTTTAGCATAGCCTTACCTTTAGGGCCTCCCTTCCACCGCCACTGAAATCCAAAACTGATGACCTCCGTTTTATCCCAGTGGACTTGCCCATACAGCATCTGTTCCCATTGTGTGTGGTGTTTTTAAGATCAATGAGTACATTGGTCGGGACATTCTGCCTCGCAAAATTTTTCTTGTTCGATCAACTCCCTCCATATTGGAACCCTATGCAGCTAACAAGAAGTGACGAGGAAGCGAATCTCTTCAACAAGGTGGAAATTCTTGAGCTCGAGGAATACCGTGAGACATCCCAATTTCAATATTCACCAAGCATCAAGGAATTTAACTGTCCTTTGTCACCCTTCAATTGACTAATCAAGAAATAGATACCTTATACACTTTCATGTAAATATAATTTGTGAAGAAACTATGGAAGTCTTGAAATGAATGGAAAAGCATGCTGTTTTAAAGCTATTCAGAAGATACTGAAAGGGGGATCTTCAGTGCTGATCTAAATTAAGAAGTATTGTCTTTGGATCTTTTTCTTTTTGTGCTTAGCTAGGACTACTGGAAAAACTTCACGCAGAAATTATTCTGAAGCCATATTACTTACACATCCCCGCTGCGTTTACCACTATTTGATTGCGCAAAAATTGACATTGGATGATTTTTTAAAAGGGAACTCACATCTATTCCAGAACTCTAAGATAAATTGGCACACATTTCCATGATGATGTTTTTAGCATTCCCTGATATTTTGCATTCATATATTCAGTTTTATTTGATTAATAGAAATGCTAATCCTTGAAAAATAATGTTAGTGTTGTTGCAGAAGGCTTTAGACCCCCCTGATCCTGATGTTGTTCAGGATGCATTAGATTTGCTAGTTCATATGGGTGCACTCCAGACATCTCATAGAGGGAGGCTTGAGTCAACATTCTATGGACGTCTGCTTGCCAGTTTATCTCTGTCTTTTGAGGCATCTCTGCTCGTAATTAAGTTTGGGGAGGTTGGATTGCTGCATGAGGGCATTCTTCTTGGTGTATTGATGGATAAGCAATCTCTACCCATCATCCATGTTTTTGGGGAGGATGATTCGGTACTTCTTATCAAGCTAATGCCAATTTTTTTTTTAAATCCATCAACAGGTGAAAGACATTACTCTCATTGGCTATTCCCCTTTTCTTTCCAGTTCACAAAGTACCTTGACAACTACTTTAGCAGAGATACTAACAAACCCCCAATCGGTCCTCTAAAGGAGGTGATCTTGATGGCGAACTTGTGTGCCTTTAAGTTTTGGCAGCGCATTTTCAAGGTATTCTCATGATTTATTCTTGAAGATCTTTAAGATATTCATTCTCATTTGTATGTTGTGTTCTTCTGAAGGACAAGTATCGCACTAAGCATTTGAATCAAGTTCTACAATTTGATGACATGAAAGCTACAAAGAAGATGGTGCTGGAGACTGAAGAAGAATGGTGCTTCTTGCATAATCTTAGTCGGTCGTCACTCAATCATGTCGCTGAAACATGTACAGTTGCAACTTTGTCCTTTGAGTTCTTTCCTGTCATCTCTCTTCCCCTTTTCTTTCTTCAATTGGTTGGACTTTTAATTTTGAATTTTCTTTTCCTCAGATGAAGATGTCCTGAGTTCATTGCATCGATTTCGGCCCAACTTCCTTGGTACATCTGAAGGTTTTCCTTCTTATTACTATCCTTGTGACTTCCAACACAAATGCCTCCTTGAGTGTCGGCCAAATGAAGATGAAGATGAAGATGAAGATGCAGCTGGCCTAGATGACGAAGAACTTAATTCATCTGCCGACATCAGGGAATGTGTTGCCATGCCATTTGTTGCCCCAAATGACTTCCAAACAAAAAATGTGGCTGACAAATTGACAGCTGTTGTCAAAGAGGTACTTTATCATACTTTACGTGCCCTTTTGCCAATACTTATTGAATTAAGTTTCCTTTGTCTGTAATGTTTTTATAGATAAAAGCTCATTACTATGGATTGGCACCCAGTGATCAGCCCAAGAGTTCTTCCCAGAGTCGTTTTTCTGTCAACAAAGGGGGTAAATTATGTAGACATTTTCTAAAAGGATCTTGCAGCAGGGGCAGTAATTGCTCGTTTTCTCAATCATTCCAAGCAAAAAAGCCTATGTGCAAATTCTTCGTCACTTTACAGGTTTATACTTCACTCTGACTTTTATTTTCACCGTATATAATATGCATGCACGTGTTATCAGTATATAAATTTCCTTTCTCAGAGTTTGTACCCACTTACCAAGTTAATGTTTGGTTAATTGTCATGCATTATCGTGAATGTGATTGAAGAATTCTTTTACTGCTAGATTGAAGCAAATAAAGCAGTAAATACCATTGACAAGTTCGTGGCATGCTTTATATCTTATAGTTAACTTTGTAAATTGCCTACTACTGCAATTCACAAGACTCTGTTCACAGAATGCATATGACACATACTTGAGATTCGTCCCCTTTTTTAAAGGAATGGTCGTGTTGATCCATAGGGCGATGGAACCCCTCCATATATAATTGTAAATTGATCTGCTCGTGCTTAGTTGTCAGCATATCAGATTCCACTGCTTTGTTGTTCATGCTCAGTGGTACATGCTTCACTAAGTTTCTTCGTATCTAGTTATGTATTTTATTTAATCAAACTTAGACCACCACGAACACCTTCTCCAGCTCCTGATGTTCTTGAATTTTTTGAGAGAATTTATTCTTTTTCTCAAGAATTTCAAATCTTATGATTCTGTCATCTGGAGGCCTCATATTGAAAGTTTCCTTGGAACATGCGCCCAGCACTGCTTGGCACCTGCTCTAGTTTTTTGGGATTGCTTCGATTCTTCTTAGATGCTTGGCAAGCACTCAAAAGTTGGTGCCGTTAGAACCTTCAATGGTGTTCATTCTTCAGCAGCTTCTGGAGAAGTTGCTCTGATCTGGAGAGTTCATATTAATTACTTTATATTTGAAGGTCTATAGCACTTTTAGAACACGCTCTGTTATGCTCATTTTGAAGCCACAGCTATAACACAACTACAGGCTACAGCACTAAAGGTTATAGCAGAAGTTACTGCAAAGCTAAACAAACCTTGATAGGGAACTTATAAAAAGAATTCTGTTGATGCTTCATGGATGTTGAAAAGGTCATAGAAGCAAATAAACTTCTGGATTTTGCATATATAGTCCTCCCAAGAGATCAGAGACTTCTGAGCTTAAATTGGCCGCTCCTTGTCCCAAGCAAGAGTTCCAAAGGCCGGTATTGGGATTGCTTGCATATTGTCCTCCTAAAAGATTAGGGGCTTTTGAGCTTAGACAGGTCGCTCCTTGTCTGAAGCAAGAGTTTCAAAAAGCTGGTATTGGGATTGCTCATGTGTACGTGAACCTGTAGCTGATTATGTCCAAGTCATGCCACGCTCTCCTCATATGCTCTTAAGTCTTGTTTTTATATCTGCTGCTACTTTATTCCCACATGCTAAGTGAAAGTAATTCATTAATTGATTGTGTAATTGGACTTGCAGGGTTGTCGGAACGGTGATTCATGTTTCTTCTCTCATGATCTGGGCACATCATTTTCATCAGTCACTAAACTAAGTTCATGCATCCCAGAAAATGGTGATGCTGACCCGGCACTACTTATTCGGTTATTTCCTTTTGCTGATGATGGGAATATTCTTATCTTGGATGACACCACCTTCCATTTTACCTCCAACATTGCCCGGAGTTATGATCCTTTTAGAATGGTTGCCACCACACGTCTTCTGGAATCCTCCATATGTGACCCGTCATTGACTGATGTCAAGATTATGTGGGGATTCCATCACCCATACCAAACCATCATAGGGAAATCTGCGGAGAGTCAAGTTCTGTGGAAGTCAGTGAAATGCGTCCTGTGGTTTCCTGATTTTGAAGTTTGCGGACATAAAAAAAATTTTGAGGGACAGAGAAGTTTCATGAAGAATTTCTTCGAGTATCTGGCAATTCGGCTACTTGCTGACTCTTTATGTGAAGTGCCGGTTGTTCTTACCATGAATAACCTTAGGTTTTCAAAACTGCAGGTAATTGCTATATCTGAAAGATGGTAACAATTTTTCCTCATTGCTGCATTTGCTTGCTCATGGGATCTTGAAAGGAATAAGTGATCGACTGATCAGGCTTGGTAGAGAGCTCACAATTTCCATTCATGGCCAATAAACTAGATTTTTTTGTTTGTTCTCGAGTGTATCTTTGCTAATCGGTAGTTACAATGATGAATCTTTCAGCTCGGTATTGAGTAGCATCTTTAAACTCTTTTGCTAAATTTCATAATAATGTGTCCAAGACATCTTTTTATAGATATCCGTTGTTAGCCCCCAGTGTTGTTTTGACACCTTTGTGATTATTGTTCCAGGTGGAGAAGCTGGGAAGGAGCAGCTTCTTCTTTCTCACCGAGTCATTTCCTTTTGCCGAGCAGAGCTTTGGGGAATTGTCGGATGTTATGCCCACCAAGAAACTGATGGAGGTATCCAAGCCCATCTCGTATGTTTTTCGCATGTACCCTCCTCCCACAGATGTCAAGCCCGATGATTTCCAAGCTGCGATTCGAAAGTGTCTGCACGATGTTCAGTAACTTTCAGTGGCGTATGGGATCAAAAGGTCATTAATTGGTGGTCGTATGAAGTTCCGAGGATTCCTCCTTTTGTGAGGTTCTTCAGCGAATGCGCTTAGGTATCGCCGTGTTACGTTGGACAGATGACAGGATGTTTATTGTCTTGTATGTAGATGAATCCTTACCAAAAAAAAACTATCGACAGTCCTCGCCCGTTGCGACATTGCCTCTTTGCAAAGTGTGTAGGTTGATATGCAAAGTGTGTTGGTTGATTTAAAATACTCGAGTAATACAGACACGTTGAGGTCTTCTGGGCCATTGGAAGCTCTTCTTCAATCTAGTCCTTTGAGTTTGACCCACTTTCGACCTTGGCAAAAATAAACCCAACGCTTAGGAGAGTCTTGTTTAAGATGTTTGATATTGAAGCTGCCATGGACAATCTAAATGTGGAGTGAATTGAGAGAAAAAAGTAGCATGTTCGCAACGTTAATGCCTTGGATGGCTGTTTTCTAATTCAGAATATAGCTGTCTTTGAGTTTAACCAAACCAAAGGGTTCAAAGGGAGTCGCAACGACCAAATAAATATTTCATTTCAATTTGGTTTGACGGGACGCTTCTTTCCTTTTATGGAAGTAGACGGCCTAAAAATTACACATCCCTCCAAAAAAAATTGTATAATTCTAACTAGGGGTGAGCCAAAAAAAGGTTTAAATCCGTGGTTGGAGTAATTTCTTGAGAAAAACCAGTTCACAAATCGAACAAAACCATTTTTTGTGGTCAGATTTGGTTTCAATTTTTTCGAAACCAAACCAAACTGCAAAAACACACTATGCGACCTGCTAATTTTTTGATTATATTTATCATTTATACATGGAAATAGTCTCTTTTTTTAAATGTGAAGTAGCTTAGATTTTCATTTTGTATGTCATGAGCGTAGAGTTTGGTTTTTATGAAATTACAAATAATTAAAGAGAAGAAGAAAATAAAAGAAGAAAAACGATATCAAACCAAATCGTAAATAATAGTTGGTTTGGTTTGACTCCAACTAGTCTACAATTGGTTTCGTTTGGTCTCATTCTATTCGAACTGTATTTACGAGGTTCGATTCGGTTTGACGACAAAACCGAACCAAATAGCATTGTGCTCACCCCTAATTCCGACATTTTCATTTTTAGGTCGATTGTATTTGTTGTAATTGTAAGTGTTAATTGTGGATTAATGGCTTATTAGTACTCGTGTAACCGTTATGTCCTAATAGTTGCAATTATTGTGGATTAATGGCTCTACTAATGTGAGCATTTAATATAGCTGTTAATTGCGGATTAATGGCTCTACTAATGTGAGCATAACCGATGAGTTCATGTCCCTTCAGTTTTCTACAGTTATTTTCCCTCGTCTATAGATAAACGTGACTTCTTAGTTCAAACGAGAGATAGAGAAAGAACTCCTCGAAGTACTCCTAGAGCGTCTCTTGAGTTTTCTCTTCAACAATATTCCTCTAAGTGTGCCGGTTTCGAGAAGTGTTCGACAGAGTCCTGTTCGTATAGTGTTGACACAAACAGTGTTACGTATTCTTCTTCTATTTTTTCCAACAATCTTAAGGCGATTAACTTACTGTTTATTCTTCTATCATAAATTCATGATGGATGATAATAATGGAGTATTCAATGATGTCCAAAATGTTTCTGGAGATGTTCTTATGGTTGTTTCGATTGGTGAGGTTCAAACCTCGTGGCCTGGTGTTGTGGCAGCAAATGCTGCGGGCCTTCAGGCTGAAACCATCTATGGTGGTACAAGTGCAAGTCGTTTGACTGACATACCCAGGACTGTTTTCCAAACAATACAGGCCAAATGGCATATGGTTTATTTTCTTGAGGGATGGTTCAACAGGCTTTGCCTAGTTTGATGGTATCACCTCCAGTGACACCGAATGAGAAACCGGAGAAATTCATTGGTGCGGGCTT
Organism: Syzygium oleosum; assembly: GCF_021117445.2. Taxonomy (NCBI): domain Eukaryota; kingdom Viridiplantae; phylum Streptophyta; class Magnoliopsida; order Myrtales; family Myrtaceae; genus Syzygium; species Syzygium oleosum. The sequence goes on along the minus strand of NW_026607493.1, from coordinate 3,867,798 downwards.
TAAGCAGTGGTAACGGAAGATGTTCTTCTATTTGACCACGCTGAATCTGGTCAAGTACCTATCAGGGGTGTGCCCGATAATTAGTCCATATGAGCAAGATGTCACCACACTCGGGGCGTTGGAGGCTTGGAAGCATGAGGACTTCCTATGCCGAAACTATATCGTTAAGTGTTTGGTAAATTCTCTATACAATGTTTATTGTAATATTGAAACTGCTAAACAGTTATGGGAGTCCTTAGAAAAGAAATACAAAATTGAGGATGCGAGCACCAAGAAATTCGTGGTTGCCAAATTCTTGGATTTCAAGATGGTGGATTCTAAATTTGTCATGAATCAGGTCCAGCAATTGTAAATAATTCTGAACGACATCTTTGCTGAGGGAATGATACTTAGTGAATCATTCCAAGTGGTAGCTATTATAGAGAAGCTGCCTCCGTGCTGGTCAGACTTCAAAAATTATTTGAGGCACATACAGAAAGAGATGAGCCTTGAAGATCCCATTTTGCACCTCAGAATCGAGGAGGACAATAGGAGAAATGCAAACCTCCTATGGAACCGAAGGCCAACGCTGTGAAATTTTCCAATTCCAAGCAAGATAGGAAGAGGAAGAAGTCATTTCAAGGGAAAGGCAAGCAGAAGAAACAGTCCCATAAATTCCAAGGGACGTGTTTTGTTTGCAGTAAGCCTGGCCATCGGGCTAAGGATTGCAAGAAGCGCCCAAGCAAAGGCAAATGCGGTGGTACAACAAAACAGTTGAATCCAACATAGCAGGAAGATAATGAAAGACTTATTGCTGTGGTGGTGTCCGAGGCATCTTTGGTGTCGAACAATACCGATTGTTGATTGGACACAGGTGCCACAAATTACATTTGTGTGGATAAATACATGTTCTCGTCTTACGAGAAGGCTAAGGAAGATGAGATGATTTATATGGCTAACTCTACATCAGCAAAAGTTGTTGGGAGATGAAAAGTGATCCTGAAGTTCACCTCCGGCAAGGAGATCATCCTGCAAAATGTGCTACATGTACCGGAGATCCAGAAGAATCTCATTTCTGGTCCCATACTTGTCAAGAAGGGCTTCAAAATTGTATTTGAATTTGACAAGTTTGTATTTTCCAAATGGGGGATATATGTGGGGAAAAGGTCCTTTTATAATGACATGTTGAAAGCTAATGTGGCTATCATTAATATAAACTGTAAATTCTTGTACCCAAAGACTATTAATAAAGAGAAGTCTTCAGTTAACACTGTTGTGGCTCCTTATCTATCGCATGGTAGATTATGACATGTTAATTATGGTACAATGAAGAAATTAGCAAACTTGGGGCTAATTCCAAGGTTTGAGTTGGATGCCCGTTACAAGTGTGAGACTTGTGTGAGGCTAAGTTTGCTAAGAAATCTTTCAAATCGATTGAAAGAACGAGTGAACCTATACAATTAATCCATAGTGATCTATGTGATTTAAAGTTTGTAGAAAGTAGATGTGGAAAGAAGTACTTCATCACTTTTATAGATAATTGTACTCAATTTTGCTATGTTTATTTATTAACTAGCAAAGATGAGGCTACGGGCATGTTTATCAAGTATAAAAATGAGGTCGAGAACCAAATTGATAGACGAATCAAAGCGCTTAAGTCTGACAGAGAAGGAGAATACAATTCTTCCAATTTAAACGAGTTGCGTGCTAGTTTGGGGATAATTCTACAAACAACTGCACCTTATACTCCGCACCAAAATGGAGTTGCTGAACGGAAGAATAGAACTCTAAAGGAGATGGCTAACGCCATGCTCTTAAGTTCGGGTTTACCTCAAAACTCGTGGGAGGAAGCAATTTTAACTGCAAACTACATTTTAAATAAAGTGCCCCGCAAGAAGATAGGTAAAACTCCATACGAATTATGGAATGGAAGGTTGCCATCCTACAATTTTTTTTTAAGTGTGAAGGTGCTTAGTCAAGGTGGCAATTCCTCCTCCTAAACAAACTCAGTTGAGACCTAAAATGGTGGATTGCATATTCATCGTTTGTGCTCAAAATAGAAGCGTTTGGTTCATAAATATGAAAATGTAAAAATCCATGCCAATAATACCCTAGAATCAAGGGATGCTGAATTCTTTGAGGACATATATTCTGCGAAAAGAAATCAGGGTGAACTTTCTTGGAAGAGAATTAAAAATTCAGAATCTGAGAATGAGGAAGTTGAGGCTAAAGAAGCTGAACTTTGAAGGAGCAAGAGGTCGCGGATTGAAAAATCTTTCAAACCTGATTTTCTGACATACATGTTAGAAGGTAAGTCTCAAACGTTTCAAGAGGTAATGTCAATTCCAGATGCTCCTTACTGGAAAGAAGCTGTTGACATTGAAATTGATTCTATCCTAAGTAATCACACTTGGGAATTGGTTGATCTTCGATAAGGAAATAAATCAATTGGATGTAGATGGATCTTAAAAAAGAAGCGTTAAGCTGATGGTTCCATAGATAAGTACATAGCAAGACTTGTTGCCAAATGGTTTAGACAAAGAGGGGGTCTAGACTACTTTGATACTTATTTACCTGTAACAAGAATAACATTTGTTAGGATGTTGATTGCTATAGCTTAGCTATACAATTTGCAGGTACATCAAATGGATGTGAAGACGATATTCTTGAATGGTGATCTCGACGAGGAGATCTATATGGAACAACCTGAGAGATTCAAGGTCAAAGGATAAGAATACAAAGTGTGTAAACTTGTCAAATCATTGTATGAACTGAAACAAGCTCCTAAACAATGGCATGAGAAGTTTGATCGTGTGATGATCCAAAATGGATATAAAATCAATGAGTATGACAAATGTGTATACACTAAATCCACAACCGTTGGATGTGTACTTATTTGTCTATATGTCGATGACTTGTTGATTTTTGGAGATAACGCCGAGGTTATCAAAATCACCAAGAGGGTTCTCAAGAAGAACTTTGAGATTAAAGATTTAGGTGTTGCGGATGTTATACTCGGCATCAAAATTCTAAGGAATTATGCTTGTCTAGGTTTAACACAATCTCATTACATTGAAAAGGTAATTGAGAGGTTTAAAGGGTGCGGCATTAAAAATGCGAATAATCCTTTTCTTCCACACCTAACTTTAAGAAAGAATATTGGAAACAGTATCAGGCAGCTAGAGTACTCTCAAATGATCGGCAGCATCATGTACATCATAAACTGCATTAGACCAAATATTGCGCACTCAGTAGGAAAACTGAGCTAGTATACTAATAACCGAAATCCAATTGGCATCACAATAGCCTTCTAAGATAGCAGGATATTTGCCATATTGCAGAATATAGTCTTTGGTTCTTTGCAAATAACCCAACACTCTCAAAAGAGCATTCCAATGCTCATAACCAAGATATTGTCTGGGCTTACACCAACAACTGGCGATTCAAGGCCTAGTCCACCAACTGGTTAAGTATGTCCGATAGACTTTCACTAAAGAAGGTTTAAAGCGAAAGCTATCTATCTTAATGCAGTTTATCTCCATAGGCACACTTGGAATTCTTCGAGTCAGTCAAAGTTTTGTTGAGCCATTATGTGTGGGATTGTTGTAATTATAAGTGTTAATTGTGGATTAATGGCTCAACATTAGTGCTCGTATAGCCGTTATGTCCTAATTGTTGCAATTATTGTGGATTAATGGCTCTACTAATGTGAGCATTTAATATAACTATTAATTGTGGATTAATGGCTTTACTAATGTGAGCATAACCGACGAGTTCATGTCCCTTCAGTTTTATGTAGTTATTTTCCTTGTCTATAAATAAACGTGTCTTCTTAGTTCAAACGAGAGATGGAGAAAGAACTCCTCGAAGTACTCCTAGAGCGTCTCTTGAGTTTTCTCTTCAATAATATTTCTCTAAGTGTGCCGGTTTTGAGAAGTATTCGACAGAGTCCTGTTTGTATAGTGCTGATACAAACAGGTTCGATATATTCTATCTTGGGAGGTATAGTTCGTGAAGCTGCTTAGCACCGTTGGCAGGAACTAAACGTGTTAAGGAAATTTGGTTATCCGTACCTCACCTCCTGTTTTATTTTGTTATCGCTTTCTCGGATTTATTGTTTTTTTTGTTACAACAAACAATGTTACTTATTCTTCTTCTATTTTTTTTCAACAGTATTATCATGTCTTCCGAATTACTTTCTTTTCCTTTTCTTTTTTTTTTCCCGAAGCGCATACTGTAACGTTATGGCTTCCAGCTTAAGCTGATACGCATTCATGATGCACGTCATGACATATCATCGGACAGTTCCTATAAGAGAGAAAAGCTAAATACTCAAAACAACATACTTAAAACACAAAGCAAAGTTCCCAGCTAACCATAAATCTGGACCCCGCATTGTGCATATGATCAGCCAAAAAATGAAACCAAAAGACGATCGAACACTTTCATACTAATACACTTCACCTAGGTGCTGGCCTTCAGATATCATTCAGCAAGAACCCGGCGTCCCAATCTATGCTCCACAAGAATTCGAGTTCCCAACTGCGCGCACTAGTAAGCCGAGCAAAAAACAGAAATGTCAAAGATGTATAGAACAAGGCCAGTAAAATACTAGATTAAATGATCCCTTCAAGCGATAATATTAGCCAAACAACTCCATTCAGAACCCGAGCTTCAAAAGCACAAGCACAAAGCCATGTCTCACGGAGAGAGAGGTTACCTTTGCGCTTGATATGTGCGTGAGAGAGATGCGACGATGGTAGCAGGAGGGTGTAAACGCTGGTTCCAGTGCAAAGACGAAAGGAGAACAAAAAGCGGATTGCAGGCAAGTTTGAGGGAAGAACCGGTCAGTGGACCGCGGCTTTTTACCAGGTTAGGGTTTTTCCAGGGTTTTTAGGGCTAATTGGACAAGGCGATCAATAAGATGGAACATGCGGAAAATTTGTCATATTCTATTTCTTGTTTGGTAGATGGAAAAATATAAGTACACTTAAGATTAAATAAATAACAAAAAATTATATAAATGACTCTAAAACAAGGACGGCGCTATTTTCACCTTCTATATAACTAAATCAACACAAGTTTCATCAAAAAGACAAAATTTCCCTCAATCATTCAATTGCAATTTAAGCGGTGATCCCAAATTTATTAACTTTCCTTTTTTTTTCTTAGTTTTTCTATTTCTATGTAGGATCTAGTTATCATAATTAAGAATTTCACATGTTTAGTTTTCTTTATTGTAGGTTTCCGGGGCACTATGTTTTTTTTTCATCTTTAGATTTTACTTCCATAAAAATTAGTTTTGTGGAAAAAGAAATTTCCAAGAAACCTAGTTCTTTTCTACGTTGTCGAGCAAATCTAAGGATAAATTGTCTAGTAGAATTTAGAAAAAGAAATTTATATAGACAATTTTTTAACACAATCACTTGTTTACAAATTTTCACTTTTGTTGTGCATATTACCTTCAAACCCCATCTTATTGGTTTTCTTATATAAAAAGAATTATAAATGACATATTTAATCCGTATTCTGACTATATCATAATTTATATAGATGATGTTTTAATATTCTCCACAAATATAGATCAGCATTTTAAGCACATTGGTCATTTCATTAATGTTGTAAAAAGGAATGGTTTAGTAGTTTCACCAACTAAAATATATATTTTTTAAAACAAAGGTTAGGTTCCTAGGACATTATATCCATTTAGGAACTATTATACCTATTAAAAGATCAATAGCATTTTCAAAAAAATTTCCTGATGAAATTCGACATAAAAATCAATTGCAGAGATTTCTTGAAAGTTTGAATTATGTTATAGATTTCTTTCCTTATATCAATATAATTTGCAAACCTCTTCATTAGAGACTTAAAAAAGCTCTTCCACCTTGGACTTGAGCTCATACTTATATTGTGAAAAAAATCAAACATAGTATCAAAGAAATTCCTTGCTTACATCTTATTGCTCCTCTGCTTTCAAAATCGTAGAAACAGATGCTTCAGAAATTGGATATGGAGGAATTCTAAAGCAGTCAAGAGATAACAAAAAACAAGTTGTTCGGTTTGTCTCCAAATATTAAAATGACTGTCAAAAGAATTATTCCACCATCAAAAAGGAAATTCTTGGTATTGTTTTATCTATATCCAAATTTTAGGGAGATCTTTTAAACCAAAATTTTTTATTAAGAATTGATTGTAAGTCTGCCAAAGATGTTTTGCAAAAAGATGTTCAAAATATTGTCTCAAAACAGATTTTTCCCAGATGACTAGCTATATTATTCATTTTTGATTTTGATATCGAATTCATAAATGGTGTTTTAAATTCTTTACCTGATTTTCTCACAAAAGAATTTTTACATGTAAAATGCCTCTCAATAAATCCACTCGAAGAGACAAAGGCAAAGAAATTGCTGAATCCTCATAACAAAAATCCAAGGGCTTAACCAATATTAGGACCTGGTTTCAAGCAGTTCAATCTACTGAACCACCTTTGAATATTATCACCATTTCCAACCAGGTTGACAAAATGGAACCCACCTCTCCATCTACAAATACTTCTTTTGATATTAATAAACTATCTCACAAAGAAGCACTAAGACTTCTTGAAGCAGCTTTAAATAGCCAGCCACCAAAACAATCGGTGGTAAGTGCAAATCCATCTCCTCTAGCCGATCAAAAGGCAATAGGGAAAATAATTTTTAGTGCGGTGGTCATTCGGCCAATCAAGGCAGCCCCTCAAAAACAAAAATCTGTTTTCATTCCAAAAACTGTATTTCAAAATATGAGTACAGTTGAAAATGGATTTTTCTTTGAAAACCCATACATGTTTGCAAAAAATATGTTTTCTAAAAAAATTAATTATGTTCCTCATGATTTTTACAAAACAAATGAGTTTTATGAGAGAATCTTGACATAAACAAAATCTGCCACCATCAAACATTTCTCTGATGAAACCCACATCAATTATTTTATGGCAAGGATCCATAAAATCATTCATCATTCCCAATGGAAACTCCATCCTCCAACCATGGTGAAATTTGATGTCAAAATCACTGAACCACTTCCACACAGATCTTTATATTCATATTTTGATTACCAACAAGTTTGTTGGAACACTTTCTTCAGGAAAGATGCCAATAATACTCATACCTAGCTATTTTTCTTTGAAAAGTTTGATATTCGCCAAGTGCCTTTCTGGTTTATTAGATGGTGGAAACATTTTGGTCCCATTGTTGAAATTCTACACCCATGGGTGTAACCCAGCCACAAGATATTCTCTAGCCAATTCACACCACTTTCATATGAAATCAGATTCCCTCAACTGATGCTCTTTTTTCTATACTTCGGAGTATCATGGGTCATGGCATGGGATTTTGATTATAGAAAATTTGTCGATCTAAACACCATTGTCCTCATCAGAAAATTTAAGGTCAAATGGTGGGATGGTTTTAAATTTTGGGATAGAGTTACTGGACAAGCAGTTATAGATTGGTTGAATAACAAAAGCTCTAACCCAATTAATTCAGATAATATCACTCCTTTCCTCCATGATAAAGGGTTCATTTTATCAAAACTAGCATCTGCTAAATCTGTCACGTCCCGAACCCTACGGTGCGCGAGCATCCCAACCGAGATCGAATTTGTGCGACGTCCCGCGTCGCCGACCCAACACCCAACACAGAGATCAAGACACATGCGGAAGCAACATAAACACCCGTACAATTTAAAACACATGCCCAAGGATAGCACAAACCACAAACAACATTATAAATATACACTTGCATTAACATCAGGGAAACATATGCAATATCCATTGCGTAAAATACATGATAAACCAAAAGCGGGTCAACGGCCACTACTGACAAAAAGGGGTAGGTGGCCCGAGCGGTCAGTCTAAACACTAATCTAAGGAAGGGCTCCGATCAAAAAGGTATCGGCCCAACCTAACTAGGGATACAGCTAAACCCTAAGGTACCCAGTCCGGGTCAAATCCCGAGGATTCGGAAGAACTGTCAGACCACTCGACCTCAGAGTCCATGGAATCCAGCTCGGACTAGGCTTCTGCCGACTCGTCCTCAGAATCGCCCTCCTCTGGCTCGCCCTCCGGCTCGGGGTCCTGCTCCATTGGCTCCGGCTCGCCATCCGACTCCATAGGCTCCAGGTCGAAATCCCAATCCACTGGCTCCTCATCCATCGGGTCTGGCTCGTCGACCTCCTAGATGACGAGTCCGTGTCCGTCGTCAGAATCCTCTCCGAATGAGGCCTCGAGGCTCGCCAGATCTCCATTGGTACACTGGGGATCTATATCACCTAGCCCATTGAACGGGACATCAAAGGTCCTAAGAGGTCCGAAAGTCTTAGAGTAGTCTCTGAAGCACCAACCTATGTACTCGTGGGCCTGAAAGTGCTACTCGCCCACGTCAACCCATACTGCAGTAAAATGCCTAATATACGTATCCCCATTCCCTACGGGGTACTCGATCACCTCCCGGTCTATCCGGGACGGGATCCCAAAACGGATTGGAACTTGTGACATCCTCAGGGCCGGGGGTCTGAAAATGTGGGTTTTAACAACTGTGAGAACGAATCTTAGCGAGTAAATCCCCTAAACCTAAACTAGGCTAACATGCACCTCCTGACAGGTAAACAATCACACGAACAGACCAATATAACAATCAATTGACCTAGGCCCTCGGGCCCGGATCGATCATATAAACGACCTTGCAGGTTAGACAGTTCATAATAGCAGTAGTAGTGCAGAACCCACACATGGTGCACACGCGATCATACTTAGCCACACGTACGCTATGCACATGCTTACACACCTGCCAATGCACTCTTGCACACATATGCCATCAATATGTTCGTGCTCATGATCCGGCTCAATAATGCACACTTGCACACTGCCAATTCTCATTTATTAATTGACCCGCGTAACACGCATCAGGTCTGACAATATCCAACACTTCCTGGTCCGCGTAACACGCATCAGGCGCAACACCGATCTCCATATACGGACCGAACCCGCGTAAAACGCATCAGGTTGGCCGTCTTTCGGCAATCCGGGCATCGTCCCATGTAAAACGCATCAGGACAGGTTCAATACCTCGCGTAACACGCATCATGGCTTTATGTGATCACACGTACACACATCAAATTTTTATCTGAACCCGTGTAAAACGCATCAAGGCGATTAGGTGATCACATGCTCATGTCGGGCATGCATACTCGCACAATTCTTGTATCATGCCAATGCTCAGCATACGAAAGGCGTGTCCATGCAATTCCGGTACTCGGGCAACCATATGATTCACAATGAGCATTCAAATTCCAAGCATAGTCGCATAATCAAGTGATGCTACAACATACTCAATTTGTGCCTTAACATGCTCGCTAGACACGACGTACCCAATTCATGCCATAACATGCTCACTTAATCACAACATGCCCAAAGCCACAATTTAACATGCTCAATTAATCGATTTAATCCAATTCAAGCACGACACATAATTCATGCGACTAGTACAGTATAATTATGCACACTCGAGGCCCGCCACGCTACTCCAATCTCGGCCACTCTAGGGACACACTACAAGGCGTCACAACATTCAAAAGAACCAATCACAATTCAGCCAATACAAGGACACCCAAGACTCGAACGGCAATTTCACGATAAATCTCACAACTTAGCCAAATCTTGCCTAATTGAATCCACATTTACCGGTCACAACTCAGCCCACTCTAGGGCACTAATCCACCTCCAAATAATCACATTGGGTCAACCAAATCACCACAACATCAGCCACAACAACCAGCCACTAATTACCCCAAAATTTACCCTAATTAACCCCTAAATTAACCTAAACCTATCTAGAAATGCTAATTAGCCTAATTAGGGTTTAGGGTTAATACTCACTTAGGCTCCTAAGCTCCAATCAAGCTGGCCGGAAGGGGGAAAACGGGCCGGCTGATTGCCGGTTCACGGCGGCGGACGGTGGCTCCCGCGGCGACGGCGACGGCTTGGTGGTGACCCGGCCTAGCAAGGCGGCGAAGGGGCGTCGGTGATGGTGATGGTGGCGGACGGGAAAGAGAGAGAGGGAGAAATGAGGGTGGCTTGGTGGTGAGGCGAGACGGCGGACGGCGGTGGCGTGCGGCGGCGGCTCCTCCAGCGGCGGCGGCTCACGGCCGAGCAAGGAAGAGGGGGAGATTGACAAGGGAGAGAGGAGAGGGGGAGTGGCCGGAGATGATGGTGAGCGAAAATGAGGGAGAGAGAGTGAGAGATGAGAGTGTATAGGCTAGTGTTGAGTGGGGGTGGTTGAACAACCTTCCAAAAATTTCCATCTTGTCCTTTCCACTCACAACATGATCCAATGGCCCACATTTGATCATCAAACTCATCCAATGGCTTAAAAAGGTCAACCCCACTATCTCCAAGGGGCATATTGGTCCAAAATTTTCGGCCACAAGGGGGGGCTGAAAATGTCCATTTTACCCTCCAATAATTCCTCTAAAATTCGGATCCAAGGCTTGGGGCATAAGGGCAATTTGCTAATTTTCCGGTCTTGTGCCGAAATTTCATTTTTCGATCATACCGATCCCAAACATGATTGGCCACACTAATACAACGTCGTCTTTGCAAAATAGTCGCGTACGCCCGTGAAATTCGACGCCTAAGTCCGGATTAAATTCAACGACCAATTTCGCTCAAATGCGATTTTAGTGTCTCTTACTAACGGGCGGCTGTTTAGGGGTTACGCGTATCGACCTAGGATTACTCAAGTCGTGACGGTCTCAATTTCCAAGAGAACGCGAGAATTTATCGCTAGTTCCGGGGGTCGCGATCGTTCGGAATAAATTCGGGATTGTTCGCCACGCGTACTCTCAGTCGTGCGGAATCACCCGCGATCTGATCGTACTTCGTTGGCCAAATCAAATCCGTCACTCTCCTTGGATCGGCCCACATTGGCACAAAATATTCTCTCGTCGTTCCTCGAAATCGAACTCGATTCACGGTCGAGTTCTTGGGTCCACGTACCGTTTTCCTATTTATCCCTTCCCTATTGGTCAGTATCCCGATAATGATCAATTCCGAGCGAGACTTACTAAAATGAAATGAGAAATAAACATCCATATCATTAATCCCGGAAGTGGGTCAAATTCAGGATGTTACAAAATCCCATCAGCAACTGGCAGGGATGCTAAAACATGCCCTTTCTCAATTAGAAGATTCGAGTTCTTCCCATTCTCATCATAGCGGAAACTCTAATGAAGATGACTGTTATGGTATATCAGGAATATCAGGTATCCAATGGGGAGATGTAAAGGACGAAGAAGAAGACAAAAAAGAGGATTCTCCATAATCATTGTCCAAATTTTGAAAAGATAGCAAAGGAGCTGAAAGATACTTGTGTCTATCAACTTTCATAATTATGTATGTTAGCTTTTATAAAAGCATGCACTGATCACTGTACAAATTTCACTATTCACCTATTACTATTTACTATAGTAAGACCCCGTGAACCTTTTCTACAGTAACCTAGATGCCTTTAAAAACGGACCTCTTCCATCCGAAAGGGCACTTATCATTCTTCAGATCAAATTTTCATATATCTGCAGAGTCTCTATCTCTCTCATCTCTTCAGGAAAAATAAGAGAATACTATCAAAACTTTCCACATCCCATACCCTGATCCTACTTCTTGAATATCTTCACTCCTTTTCTTGGAATCCAAAATCCAGTAAGTTTCATATCCATATATCATCCCTGAAACACCTTTATGTTCCAAATCTTGTTCATGATTTGAGGATACAAAGGCTTTTATTTTCTATAATTTGCACTTGTACTTTTGATATCTCCACTTGTAATCTTTTGATATTGTTTAGATGTCAGTAATTATCTTAATCTTTGCTTAATCTTTTCTTAATTGCAATTTATATCATAGTATTTTAATTTACATACCTCACAATCGGCAGGTTTCACCACCTGTGGTTGGTCTGCTCATTATTTAAATTTTGACGTAATTTTCTGCCTTTATTATATATCATTACTTTTTCTTATTCTTTACCAAAAAAAATTACTTTTTCTTATCGTTTGACCCTTTTTTCTAAATGCTCATTCTTTTATTTAGTTTCATATTGTTTCTAACCATTGAATATTTATTTCTTGACATAGAACATATTCTTGATTTTATACATTATCTTGAGTTTTTAAGATACGATTTATTAAATAATCCTCACCTTTATCATCATTAATCCTCTCTATAATCCCCAGACCCTAGGACATCCTTATGGTATCAGAGCCAAGGGGGTAGATGTAGATACTCTTTTTTAAGCTCATTCTGCAGTTAAGACAATTTCCTTCGTGGAAATCTTTCTATAGATCTTTGTGGTAGATGTGGTGTGACGCCCCAGAATGTCATGCGCGACACAAAACCCTTAGCATTATCTTTAATATGGCTAGCGGAAGACAATGACTAAACATGAATATCACACAAATTTAGTCAAAAAACTTTTTGTTCTCATTAACAAACCCTTGTCAGATTTACAATCCAGACAAAGCATCATATAAGTACAAAAAAGACAAAAACAAATAAAAAATAAAAACTGGGTAGGTCAGGGTTGCCTATCTCTAACTAGATCCTACATCCAAAAGTTTGCCTAAAGTCCGAAGCTGTCACAGGTCGATCACTTCACCCTCCGCTGCAGAACCATCATCGTCTAGGTTGAAGCCCCTCAACGGGTCAATCAACTCGCCCTCCAAGTTGAAATACCAAGCAACAAAGAGATAAGGAACCCATTCCGGAAGCCCCACATCAACCCATATCGTAGAGCTACACTGAATATATACGGCGTCAGACTCCGGCACAAACACATCCTCATAAACAACGTCATGATAAACGGGAACTCCAAAACGTAGGGGCTGTGGAACATCCATCCTACATGTCTGAAAAAATAATGGAATGAGCCGAAGCCAGTAACTGAAATCTCTAGTTTTAAGTTAGGAAAATCAGCTTACCACTTCACCTGGCATAAACACACACGCATGCATAGCAAACGATATGCATAAAACTTGCATGTAAGTTTTACCTTTTTCGATTGGATGTGCCACAAAATCTGAATAATGCAATATACCATAATATTTTCACTCAAACGCAAGCATGATATAAAACATTTATGCTCTTACGATTAGGTTTATTACTTCATCCTCCCAAACACTCCCGGGGCATCCCGACCAACGGGGCATCTCAACTCCGAGGCATCTCGGCACACACCCGGGGCATCTCGACTCCCGAGGCATCCCGAAACACTCCCCGGGGCATCCCGACATGCAGGGCATCGTCACACACCACTAAATGGACGACAAGCTTATTATTATTCTCATGCAAGTCATGACAACCAAGTATTTACATGCAAAAATCCGCTTTGGTCTGTCCCATACCAAGCCATCACGGTTTTGTACTTTAAAATCATGAAATGCATTATCGAGCAATTAAATATGAAGCAATACATTTCAGACTCAGAAACAAACTCAGTTCATAAGCAAATTCAAGTTCAGAAACAAATTCGAGTCATCAGAAGCAAGTTCGGGTCATCAGAAGCAAAATCGGTTCGGTCATCAGAAGCAAGTTTAGACTAAGAAGGAAGTTCAAATTCAGAAAATAAGGTATGTGCAGTAAAGTCCGAATCAATTTTAGAAGTAAAGCCCGAACATTTTTCAAAGGTATTCAGAACTAGAATTTTGAAATTAAAATCTGCCCAATTTCAGAAATAAACATAATCATCACTTTGAGTAAAACGATTTTCTATTATGTTTAAACATACATAAACCAATAAGAAGAGTTCAACGATTACCTCAAGGATAACACTTACACGTTCAAGTTTAATCATTCCTCTTGTAGATTTTCACTATACTTGTAAAGAAACAAATCATATCCATTTGAACATGCACAGAACTAGCAAAACAGATTCAACAATCATCACAACCTCACTATTGCACATCAAAATAACCTTTCTCAAGAACTAGCAAAACAGATTCAACTATCATCACAACCTCATTATTGCACATCAAAATAACCTTTCTCAAGCAACCAAGTTAAAAGTGACAAGTAGATTTACTTAGCTTAAACCTAGAGTTTTCACTTACCTTGTACAGAATCTGAACACTCCAAAGGTTAAAACTCTTCCACAGATTTTTGGATCGGTGCTGGTGAGAGTAGAAAATGAAGGAGAGAGTGTCGGTTTGGGCAAAATTGTCTTCGGTAATTACCTAGACGAAGATGAAAACTGAGAAGTATACGAAGGGGTGGGTAAATTCATTGTATTCACATGTGGCACCTTATCTCTTCATCAGGGCCAGGTGGAAGAAATCAGTGGCTTAATCGTAAGAGTATTGGCCAAGGAAAATGATTACCCAAGGCTTAGGTGTCTAGCTCAAGGGGACAAATGGCATCCGGTCAATCTTTCATTCAATAGACACGTGAGAAAAGAAGAGTCCAGAGGGATATTTTGAGAGGATATCTTTCCCCTTTTCCCTTAATGGCAATTTAAAAAAAATAAAAAGGCTAACATTACTTAACCAACATTAATCAATAATAATAATACCCAATAGTTACCAAGACAACGATAATTTAATTAATACCGCACTACGATTAACGTACACGACAATGTCTAAATATTAAACACGTCGAACTCGGTACGATTACGTTTTCGAATCCGCGCTTTGCGAAATACGATCCAACGAAAATTTCTACGCGTTCGCACGAATACTAACTTAAATAATACTTAGTGTTATATCTAAGTATCATTTTCAAACATAGAAAATTTCTAACGTCACAAACATATTATTACGAAATTTCCGGATGTCACAACTCTTCCCCCCTTAAGAAATTTCGTCCTCAAAATTCAGAATTACCTGAACATTCAAAAAGATGTGGATATTTGCATCTCATATCCTCCTCATTTTCCCACGTTGCTTCTTCCATGTCATGATATTGCCACAAGACCTTGACCAACGGAATGGTCTTGTTTCTCAAAACTTGTTCCCTTCTATCCAAGATTCGTACTGGTTTCTCCACATAAGTTATTCTTTCGTCTACCTCGATCGTCTCAAAATCCAATACATGAGTAGGATTTGGCTCATATTTCCTCAACATAGACACATGGAAAACATTGTAAATATTGGAGAGTCTGGGTGGCAATGCCAATCTATAGGCCAAGTCACCAATTTTCTAGAGGATTTCAAAAGGTCCAATAAATCTCGGACTTAACTTGCCTTTCTTTCCAAATCGTGATACACCTTTCATCGGCGACACCTTTAAGAATACATGATCACCAACGTTAAACTCCAGTGGTCTTCGACGCTTATCTGCATAACTCTTCTGTCGACTTTGTGCAATTTTAAGTCGATCCCGAATCACTATTATTGCATCCGAAGTGATTCGTACTAATTCGGGTCTATAAGTTTTCTTTCTCCCACTTCGTTCCAGCAAATAGGAGTTCTACAGGCTCTCCCGTACAATGCTTCAAAGGGAGCCATGCCAATACTTTGCTAAAAATTGTTATTGTAAGCAAATTCCACCAAATGTAAGTACTCATCCCAACTACCTTTAAAGTCGATTATGCATGCTCGCAACATATCCTCCAATGTCTGTATGGTTCTTTCTGATTGTCCATCTATTTGGGGGTGAAAAGCGGTGCTGAGTTGAAGTTTAGTTCCCAATGCAGCTTGAAGACTTCGCCAAAAATTTGTAGTGAACCTAGGGTCTCGATCAGATGTGATAGTCACAGGTACTCCATGTAAACGAACTATTTGTTGGACATATAATTCTGCATACTTTTCCAACGCGTAGTCTATTCACACCGCAATGAAATGAGCAGACTTAGTCAGACAATCCACTATTACCCAAATGGAGTTGTGACCTTTTGATGTCCTTGGCAAACCTTGAACAAAGTCCACTGTCACGTGCTCCCATTTCCACTCAGGTATTTCTAACGGTTTTAACATTCCACCCGGCTTACGATGCTCAGCTTTCACTTGTTGACACGTCAAACATCTCGAGACATGTTTGGCAATATCAACTTTCATACCATTCCACCAATAGTGCCGACGAAGGTTCTGATACATTTTCGTACTTCCTGGATGAACACTATAATTACTTCGATGAGCTTCCGACAAAATTTCATTCCTTAAATCAATGTCATTAGGTACACAAAGTTGTCCATGAAATTTTAAAACTCCATCTTCTGATACCTGAAAGTCTGGCCTTTTTCCTTCTAAAGTCTCCTCCCTGACTTTTGAAATCTCAAGATCTGTTTGTTGTAGGATCTTGATTCTTTGCATAATCTCAAGTGCAATTCTAAGAGTAGCGATTATACTTGAAAGACTACTCATAGCAAATCTGAAGTCAGAATCTCAAGCCTCTTCAAGTAAGGTCCATCCTTTGACCATCATATGTGCAATTACTTGTGTCGACTTCCGACTGAGAGCATCCGCAACTTTGTTTGCCTTTCCGGGATGATACAAAATCTCACAGTCATAGTCTTTCAATAACTCCATCCAACGCCTCTGCCTCATATTTAATTCTTTTTTGAAGAACAAGTACTTCAAGCTCTTATGGTCGGTGTAGATTTCAAATTTTTCTCCATACAAGTGGTGCCTCCATATTTTTAATGCAAACACAATTGCTGCAAGTTCTAAATCATGAGTCGGATAGTTCAATTCATATGACTTTAGCTGTCTCGACGCATAAGCAACAACCCTTCCATGTTGCATTAAAACACAACCAAGCCTCTTATGGGATGCGTCACTATAAACTACAAAACCTCCAGATCCTGCCGGTATCATCAATATTGGAGCCATAGTCAATCTTCTTTTAAGTTCTTGAAAACTTTGATCACATTCTTCTGACCATTCGAACTTCACTTCCTTCCTTGTCAATTTAGTCAATGGAGCCGCAAGGCGAGAAAATCCTTCAACAAATCTTCGATAATATCCGACTAGACCCAAGAAACTTCGAATCTCCGTTATCGTTGTCGGTCTTGACCAATTTATTACCGACTCAACCTTTGATGGGTCCACCGATATTCCTTCACCGGTTACTACATGACCCAGAAATACCACACGATTCAACCAGAATTCACACTTGCTAAATTTTGCATATAACTTGTGTTCACGAAGTGTTTGAAGCACAAGTCTCAGATGTTGCTCATGCTCTTCTTGTTCCTTTGAGTATATAAGGCTATCATCGATGAACACTATTACGAATTGATCCAAAAACGGCTTAAATACTCTATTCATTAAATCCATGAATGCTGCTGGTGCATTAGTTAAATCAAAATGCATAACTAAGAATTCGTAATGTCCATATCGAATTTGAAAAGCCGTCTTAGGAATATCTTCCTTCTTAATCCACAATTGATGATACCCCGACCTTAAATCGAACTTGGAGAATACTGATGCCCCTTGTAGCTGATCAGATAAGTCATCGATCCTCAGTAGCGGATACTTATTCTTGATCGTGACTTGGTTTAATTGTCGATAATCAATGCAAAGGCGCATTGATCCATCTTTCTTCTTTACAGACAATACCGGTGCACCCCAAGGTAATGTACTAGGTCGAATAAAACATTTGTCAAGTAATTCTTGTAGTTGCACTTTTAATTCCTTTAGCTCCGCTAATGCCATCCGATATGGAGCTTTGGAAATAGGATCTGTTCCCGGAGCTAATTTGATGACATATTCGATTTCATGCTCTGGTGGTAACCCTGGTAATTCTTCCGGGAATACTTCAGGAAATTCTTAAACTACGGGGATTTCTTCAAGTTTCATTTCTTCCCTTGACTGATCCCCTACAAACGCCAAGTATCCTTGACAACCATTGTCAAGAAGACGATGTGCCTCGAGCGCGGAGATAAGTGGCATTGAAGGATTTGCTTCATTTCCAAAGAATTCGAAACTAGGACAATTAGGGGGATTAAATTGGATTATCTTCCGATAGCAGTCCATGTTAGCTCGTTGCTTACGAAGCCAATCCATCCCCAGAATAACATCGAAGTCATACATAGTCAATATGATCAAATCTACTATTTGATCATGTCCACTTATAGTAATCTTACAGTCTTTACATATCAATGTGGACATAATTGTATCTCTTAGCAGTGTAGAAACACAAAAGGATATTTCGAGTGGTCTAGGACTTAATCCAATCAAGTCCACGAATCGTGCAGATATGAATGAATGCGTGGCACCCGTATTAAATAATGCATAAGCATTCTTGTTGCACACAGAGATAATACCTGATATAACTGTCTTGGAGGCTTCAGCTTCCTCCTGTGTGACTGCATAAACTCGACCTTGAGCTGGTGGCCTTTGGGATTTTCCTTGTTGCGAGATCTTGTTTTGGGATGACTGTTGTAGTTGTCGTGGAGGCGTGATACGTTGTTGCTTCATCACTGGACAATCTCTTAATATGTGACCTCGCTATCCACACCAATAACACTCCCTTAAAGTTGGGCATGGTGTACCTTTATGTTGCTTGCCACAAGTGCGACATATATTATTAGGAGATTGCATATGCATCACCGGTCGGTTGTTCCGTGTGAATCCAAAACCTCTAACATTGTTCCTTTTATTTGGAACAAATGGCCGTTTTCCAGTTTGCATGGTCCTTTTGTCACAATGAAAATTAGGTTGGAAAGTTTGGCGATTGGGTCGTGCCTGGAAAGTCAATGTTGTCTCCGCTAACTCCGCCAAATCCTTTTCCACAAGTTGTGTGTGTTCGTACAACTCATTATAATCCATCAAATTCAAGGGCACTAGCTTACTCCTGATATCTGGTCTCAAGCCATCTCGAAATCTCTTAGCTTTGTCTTCCTTGTCTTCAACCATCCTGGGGGCGAACCTTGACAATTCTGCAAATTTTGCTTCATATTGATCCACCGTCATATCATTTTCCTTCAACTGCATGAATTCTATCATTTTCTTATCTCGAGCACAATCCGAAAAATACTTCACGAAAAATGCCTTGACAAAGTTACCCCAAGTCACAGTAGCACCAGTTGGGAATACCATTTCCTTAGACGCCCTCCACCAGTGTCTGGCATTTCCTTGGAGTTGGTATTCGGCTAGGGCCACCTTGTCAATATCATTGCAATCTAGTAATGCAAATATCTTCTCCATTTCATCAACCCACGATTCTGCCGCTTCAGGATTTCCTATTCCAGCAAATCTTGGTGGTTTTAGTTTCAAGAATTGCTCGACCAAGCCATGCAAACGGCCACCATTCCCCGAACTAGAGGCAGCTTGTTATTGTGCTTGTTTTTCTATCAAAGTTCCGACATTTGCGAGTGCCAGAAGAATATTTTCCATCCGAGGATCTTGCCCCGAATTATCACTTGAGCTCATCTTGTCTTACAAGGCCTACAGTATTATATAACTAAGCAGCTAATTAATTAGTAACAAATGTTACTTGTACCACACAAGCAATCAAAGCAAACACATGCATTCAGTATTTTGTGCAATCTATTCTACTACTCCAACCACTAAGCGCACCTTGTCACTCCATGGGTAAACCTGCTCTGATACCAAACAGGCTATGACGCCCCAGAACGTCATGCGAGACACAAAACCCTTAGCATTATCTTTAATATGGCCAGCGGAAGACAATGACTAAACATGAATATCACACAAATTTAGTCAAAAAACTTTTTCTTCTCATTAACAAACCCTTGTCAGATTTGCAACCTAGACAAAGCATCATATAAGTACAAAAAAGACAAAAAAAAAATGGGTTGGTCAGGGTTGCCTATCTCCAACTAGATCCTACATCCAAAAGTCTGCCTAAAGTCCAAAGCTGTCACGGGTCGATCACTTCACTCTCCGCTGCGGAACCATCATCGTCTAGGTTGAAGCCCTTCAACGGGCCAATCAACTCGCCCTACAAGTTGAAATACCAAGCAACAAAAAGATAAGGAACCCATTCCGGAAGCCCCACATCAACCCATATCGTAGAGCTACACTTAGTATATACGGCGTCAGACTCCGGCACAAACACATCCTCATAAATAGCGTCATGATAAACGGGAACTCCAAAACGTAGGGGCTGTGGAACATCCATCCTACATGTCTGAAAAAATAATGGAATGAGCCGAAGCCCTGTAACTGAAATCTTTAGTTTTAAGTTAGGAAAATCAGCTTACCACTTCACCTGGCATAAATACACACGCATGCATAGCAAACGATATGCATAGAACTTGCATGTAAGTTTTACCTTTTCCGATTGGATGTGTCGCAAAATCTGAGTAATGCAATATACCATAATATTTTCACTCAAACGCAAGCATGATATAAAACATTTATGCTCTTACGATTAGGTTCATTACTTCATCCTCCCGAACACTCCCGGGGCATCCCGACCAAATTAGAGAATGGTTCTTTACCAACTTCAAAGACTAGGCTAGGCAAATAAAAAAAAGACTACGATGAGTACATGCACAGCCATGAAATTCAATTGTTCTTTTTTGATTGGTTCAAAGATGAATTTTTAAAAGAAAAACAGATATGTGTTCTAGACCAGTTTCATAAGTGGAAATTAAACAATGGCCAAATCATTGAATATAATCATCCCCCACTTAGAAAGATAAAATTACAACACCGAGAAACAGAAATCGTTTCTTCCCTTTTTAAAACATCTTCAGAAATGGAAAGCATAGGTTTAAAAAATATAGTTAAACAGAATAATTATTCTAATCAACACCTTCATACCATAGGAAAACAATTGGATATAAAATCTTCAGTCCAACACAATTCCTCAAAAATCATTTTTTAATCAAAAAATTTAAAAACACCTCTTTTTAAAAAATTTGAACTCCCTAAAAATCTTAGCACAGAATTTGCTTAAGCCTTAGATGAAAGGAAAAGGATTCTTAAAGGTAAAGCAATTTTTAAAGAAGAATCTTCAATAACTTTGGATACTCCAAAAATAGGGAATTTTGTTGTAAAAATACCCCTGATCAGATTAATGTTTTAGACAAATTTGATACTAAATAAGTTCCTGAAATAAATAGGATTACATGGAGAGATCCTCAAAAATTATATTTTTCTAGAGCAACAACTCTTGATATAATCATGGAAGAATCATCTTCAAAACTACAGAACAAGTATTAGTCTAATACAATAAATGAATGGAACATAGATGGCATTTCTGAATAAAATCTTATAAATATCGTTACCCAAATGGTCATGCTTGCTAATACTTATAAAACCGTCCCAGATACTACATATTATTCTGTGGCATATCTTTTAATAGCAGGTTTCACAGGTCAACTAAAGGAATGGTGGGATAATCACCTAACTGATGAACGGAGAAATCAAATTCTAAATGCTTATAAGTTAGATGATTATGGTCAAAGAATTGTTGATGAAGAAGATCAACCCATCCAAGATGCTGTTAACACTCTTATATTTTCTATATCTCAACATTTTATAGGAGATTCATATCATATTCGTGATAAGAATCAATATCTCTTATCCAATATGAAGTGTAAATCTTTAGGAGAATTTAGAGAATACAAAAAAATATTCTTGCGAAGAGTTTTCCAAAGAAGAGATTGTAACCAGCTTGTTTGGAAAGAAAAATTCCTTGCTGGATTACCTAAACTCATAGGAGAACAAGTTCGTAATAAGATAAGAGAAGAATATGGAGAACATATTCCATATAACCATCTTTCTTATGACGAATTAACCTCTTATGTTTATAAAATTGGAACACAACTGTGTACTAATATACGTCTTCAAAAACAGGTAAAAAAGGAACAAAAAACTTATAATAAAGGATTAGGAGACTTTTGTGCACAATATGATTCCTCTTTTAAACTTTCTGAATATTCCAAACCTAAATGCGTAGGAAGATGCTTACCTGAATGCTAAACTAGAAAAAATTTTAATAAAAAATTTTATAAGAAAAGATTAAGCAAAGATTAAGCTATATATGTAAACACACACGTATACATACATACATACATATATATATATATATATATATATATATATATATATATAATGGGATGATTAGATATAGCAAAAAAAACCCTCTTTGAAGATTTTCCAAAAAAATAAAATTACAATAACATTCTCCAACAAAAAATTTTAAAAGATGAAATTTAATTAAATGAAAATTTTGCATAAAATAAGAAAATTGTTAAAATTGCTGGTGAAATCTCATTCTTGAATTGATAAAAATTAATATCATTCACAAAGTGTGTACGTAAAAATATCAAGATGCCTCATTGTGCATAATGTTTTCAATATGTCCCTAGATATTCCATAACGCCTTACATTTGTGTAAAAGCATCTCGCCAATAATAAGGGAAAAAGATAACTCCCCTAATATAGTAAATAAATTGACTCGATATATATGTTAGACTAGTAAAATTAAAAAATTAAAAATTCAGTAAGAAAGTGAGCTTTTGAGATAAGAGGGAGAAAGAATAAATAAGTTTTTATATTAGCAATGATGAAGAAGAGACTTTCAAGTTTTTTACTATATCAAAGAATTTGTCTTTTTTTCTTTGCTAGTAGCTTTTACACGGAACACGTGAAACGTTATAGTAATATCTAAGAACGCATTAAAAAAATTCTTCAATACACTAAAAAAAACAAAACATGTGAAATGGGTAATTATGGCAACTAGAACTTTAATTAAGATAGGAAAAATAGGAAAAAGAAGGAATAAGGTGATCACTCTAAATTACAATTAAATGATTAAGGGTAATTTAGTCTTTTTAGTGTAAATGGGATGGATTTAGTCATGTGGATGGTGAAAATAGAGCAACCCTAAAACAAAAGGAAAAACCCTAAGCTACTATGCTCATAGGACAGCCACTCGTGGTGGTTAGCAAGGCAACATGGAATGTGTTGGCTCGCTGCTGTACCCGGGTGAAGTCAATTGCTGCGGCATATCGGCGACCACCCGATGTAGTTTGTAGTGGTTGGATTTGCCTAGATCTGGCCATGCGCAATAGAGAGAGAAAACCTCTCGGGCAATTACCGTGTGGTGGTTGCCTAAGAGTTGCAAACATCGAGCGGTAATCGACAGTGGCGCAATCGCAATCGCACTCTCTATCTCTTTATATCTTTTTAATTTTTTGCTCGGGCGTGTTCAAATTTATATTCCCATAAGATTCGAATAACTTATGCAGTCTTTTATCCGGATATATCCGGATTTAACCTATCCGACATGTGTCGCCAAAAGTCAAATAGGATAATCGGGCTATCAAACACACCTATTCCATTTCAATCCCATTCCTTGTCTTGACGATTAAACTCGGCACAGTGTATATAGCAAGAGATTCTTATGTAAAATAGTAAGCACAAGTGTGCCAAATAGACGTACATGAGCCGGTTTGCACTTAAGCAGGAATTACTTGTACAAGCTCATTCGATTTATGCATTGGTCTTATTGGCTCAAGCTGACCCAGCAAACAACTAAGTCTATGATCCTGTGTACTTTAGGACTAAACCATGTAATATTTGCCTTCCGGAGGATTGGACAACCAGCTAGGTAATGGGAGACAAATTAAAAGTGCAAGAAAAATTTCACGCCATACCTCATAAATTTATTGGCATATTTAACCATCCAATAGAAATTCCGTGCCATTCTTCATAAATTTATTCAATGGGAGTGATTCTTACATTTTTCCTTTTTTTTTTTTTAAATCTTGTGGCGCATTTTGACGCTTTAATGCAAAATGCTCAAAACTCTTAAAATGCATCTATACCGACGTGGCATGGAGATCCGTGTACAATTTTTTTCATTACTATGAAAATATTTTTCATTAACTAATTATTTCAAATAATATAAATAATTAATTTTGGGAAAATGCTTTCCAAACTATTCATTTTTCGCAAAACAAACGAAATCTAAAGTGGGATACAAGATAAAAAAAATTCCATACATAATTTCTCCGACGCGATCTTGACCAATTTTTTACTAGGCTTGAGTATCTTATCTAGGAGTCGAAATTTATCAGGCTCTACTAATTTATTTATTTTTTGATCGAAAGGCTCTACTAATTAAATGGCCTCGCAAAGCCTATAAATCTTTTCTTGTTTTCACAAGCTGGTCACGATAATTTTCAGGCAAAGGCAAAATGCATTCGACTGTGTCCTCTTCATCTTCATCGAAGGAAGGTCTCATCTTCATGTGGTTCCCTACTTAGATAAATACCACGAGCTATATGACCTTTTGACCTCTTGAAATGCTGAAAAAAGGGAACAAGTCCAATGTCTCGTGTTTTTTTTTTAAATTTAATATGTACGATGCGCAAGTTGAACAAAAAGATTTCATATTAGATAAATCACGAGTCTCCTTACTTGCTCATATGAGAAAGAGCTGTGCAGTGAGCAGATAATGCGAGCATCAAAATCATTCCCAATTTCTTTAGGTTTTTGTAATTATGAACATCTTCCACCACCCTCCGCCTCACTTGCAGTGCCAGCTTCATGCCCCCATCCATAAACCGATCCCTGAGCTCCCTTCCTAACTTGTTGAGCTGAATCATGGAGTCGCCAATTCTTTGAAGGAAAAAATTTAAAGAGAAAAATTGCTAAGAATGGAACTCAAGTTAGGTCAAGTATGGTTTAATGTCGGAATTGGGTTGCTAAAATTGTATAACATGAAAGTAGATTAATATGTATTAAATAAGTCAAATTAAATCGGATTATTTTCGATCTAACCTCCCTTTTTACGGGCCTAAATACATACTAAGGCCGGCACGCATCCATGACCATGGTTGACGTGAGCTCATCCGTCTGGTCTAGGGAGATCGTGACCGTTGATCTCGCGTAATCAAGCCCGACGTAAACGAGTCGTCTCTAGTCTCAATAACCATTCTATTTTTCTGTTCCCGAGAACAGGTTTGAAACAGAAAATTAGTTTGGTAACGCAATTTCATTTTTCTATTTCTAAAACAAATTTCTACTCCAAGAATAGGTTTGGAACAGAATCCAGAAGTAAATTTTTTTTACTTTTCTGTTTGTGAAACAGAAATGAAAAATAAAAACTCTTCTCATCGCTTGCTCTCACTACTAGCTGGCCGCTCACCCGCTGCCAGTCGCCGTCGCCAGTTGCCTCCCATTGCCGCTGGCTGCCTCCCGCCAGCCATCTCCTGCCACCCGTTGTCTACCTTCCTCAAACGCCCAATGTTGGTTGTCTCTCAGTGTCGACCGCTGCTACTTGCCGGCCACCTCCTGCCGTCCTCCGCTGCCCGCATGCTAGCCGCCTCCCGTCTTTGTCCTTCGCCAATGGCCACCTCCTATCTTTGTCCTTCACTGCCACCCACCTCCCGTCATCGGCTGCCTCCCGCAGTCGCCCTCCCATTGTCTATTGCTGCCCGTCGCCTCCCGTTGTCGTCCCCCTCCTGTCGCCGCCCATTGTCTATCGCCTCCTGCCCTTTGTCACTCAGGAGAGAGAAATTTTGTATAATTATCAAACGAATTTTTATTTCAAAAACAAAAATTTTGTGTTGTTATCAAATGCATATTTTGATTTAAAAACTCGTTTTTTTTTTGTAACCCGAGAACCCCCCGCACGGCCTACAGCCGGAGGGGTAAATTCGGGGTGACGCTAGTGTAGGACCCACCACCGTGACGTCACGCTTAAGAATCCCTAACGACAGCGCTGGGATTCGAACTCCTTTCCTTTGTGAGGGGAAGAGAGCCCGAAGCCAACGCAGCCGCTGCGGGCGGTGGTTGATTTAAAAACTCGTTCATGGAACAAAAATGAAAAAATTCATTTCTGATAAAAAATTAATTTTTAAAACAGAATAATTATTATTCGCCCATTTAATCATTTAATCATGGTCAATTTCTTTCCACGTCCGCGACTAAAAGCGAACAGAATAACATCGGGTTCCCCCTTCCATTTCGACCTTCGGGGAGAAGGTAACCGGCCATTGATCCCCTGCTCCCGCGACCAGCGCACGCCACTCCCCCCGTACAAGTCAACCGACGACAGTCGAAGTCAAAGTCAGAGGTCCTCCCGCAGAGCCCATCCGTAGGCCGACACGTGTAGTTCCCAAAATGCGACGCCGAGCAGGGGATCAAGGACTGCGCGGGAGCAAACCTCCTCCTTCGTCCTTCAGAGACTTTTGCGAGCACGCTTTGCTTCCACTTTCATTTCGCTCGCGCTAGCAGCTACCGCGAGCGATTCCGTTGCGATCAGGAGAGAGAGAGAGAGAGAGAGAGAGAAGGAGAAGAAGCGCTCGAAGGACTTCGACAATGGCGGCGAGGCCTTCTTCTCCGACGACGCCGTCGTGTAGCTCCTCGTTTTCGTCTCAGTTGCCTTCTTCCTCCGGGTCCCCTCCACTCCCCATCATGGCCCTCCGCGAGAAGATCGTCGAGAAGATCCTCGAGAATCGTGTCACCCTCATCGTCGGCGAAACCGGATGCGGTACTCTCTCCCTCTCTCTCTCTCTCTCTCTGTAGAGTGCTCTGCTGCATTGCACTGTGGTTCCGTTAAGTTTGACGTGGGAACGATGAATTTGAGACGCTGAATTTGGCGCTGCGATTTTGGATGATCGGGGTCGTTATTGGGAGATTTTATGTGAAGGAGTCCTTCGTTTCTCCTGCTGAGGCTTTCGAACTCGTATGATGCGAATCGAGTGCATGAGATTCCTTTATTCTCTCGCTAGCCTTTTGGTTTCCGATCATCCAGCACGTCGCCTCGCCTTTCTTCGCTAGTTCGTCGACTATGTTATTGTATTTCATGGTGTTTCGCGGTTTCAGAAACTATACCGAAGGAACCTAAGGTGTTCATGAATGATAAAGAGGTCACTTTAGTGTAGCTCTGTATTGTTTGGTCTCTTGCAGCATGTACTGATGGTCACAAAACTGTGGCAGCGTGGTTGCGTCAACGATTTTTGTTTTATTCAAGTGAATGAAAATTTCGTACTCAGTTTGTTAGTTAATCTCTGTAATAGCGCCAACGCATGAAATGTCTGTCTAAAGAATTCTTAGTCTCAGTTTTTTGTTTTATGGACCATGTTTTATTCAGCTAAGCACTTCGTGTTCACTGATTCCGATTGCTAAAAACATATTGGAGAAGGAAGCCAGCTGATTCTTCATGAGTCACATCTGGAATATGGAGATTTGGCTTGATGTCAGGATGTAATTGGTTTATTGTTGTTGTTTTTGTTATCATTATTTTAAAGCTGAATACAGTCTTCCATTATCTAGCTTTTAAGAGGAGTGAAAAAGATTATACAGGTTCCAAATAGTTTGGTTTTTCTAGTTCTATATTTGATTTTCCTTCAATTTAAAGGAAGCTTTCAATAGAAACTAAAGATGGGGCCTTCAAGATCTGTATCATTGGAAGTTTTTGTCGGCTGAATGTTGATTGTAAACCGATTTAACTATGTAATCCAATACTGGGATGATTATATTTGTGCTTGCCCTGAAGTTATAAATGTGGATTGGGAATTAAATTTCATTGGAACCTGTGTTATCTACTTCTCTGCGTCTGATTGATGCTCTGACCTGTTTTTGTTAGTTCTCCACAGTTTGCTGCTTGGGATCTGATTATTTATTCTAAATATCAGGGAAGAGCTCTCAAGTGCCTCAGTTTCTGCTAGAGAGAAACATCTATCCCGTAATATGTACACAGCCTAGCAGATATGCAGTAGTAGCCATGGCAAAAATGGTTGCAAAAGCCCGTAATTGTGAGTTGGGAGAGGAAGTTGGATATCACGTTGGTCATTTAAAGAAGATATCTTCCAGGTAGCGATGCATGCTCTCTCTCTCTCTCTCTCTCTCCCACGCACGTGCGCTCAGCAAAAAGGTTAAAAGAAAGAAACACATGCGTCTATTATCACCATGTCCTTAATATCGAGAATTAGATGGTCCATGATGTTTGATATGCTGTCTATTTCTTTGGGCTTCTGGAGCTGTTGGCTGGCACTACCAATAGTCACGCATTGTTTTTACTAACTACTGTCTTATTTCCTTCCGCAGGTTTGGATTTTTTGCCTTCTTTATCTGTCCTCCATTACTTTTGAGCTAATCTTTAGTGAACTTATTTGCAGATACGTATTGTTTTCCACTCTACTGAACTAATAAATAATACAGGTGGACAGTCTTTTATGTTAAGTTGGCCCAACATATTCAGCCATACCATTACAGAAATATGAACTCTTTTCCCATCTATATTTTATGTGTGAAGAGTTTCCAAATTCTATGATCATCTTAAGTCATGAGAAAAATGTCCATGAGCGAGGTGACTTCAACATCCACACAACTGATGAACCTTTCTGTCATTACTATATTAGTATCAAATAGTTACAACATGTGAAATGTACTATGTTATTTGTCAAGCTTTCGTATGTAAAATAGTTATAGGGTCTGAATTATTATTTAATGTGAAACACTTGAAACATTTCAAAATATACAAATATCGAAATGTACAATCCTATATAATAAGTTGGACCAAATAGGTACATATTCAACCTTGTAAATGAATTTTTCCGCACAAATGTGATCTAAGATTTCATTAATCATTATGTTTTCTTCGATTTCATATGGTAAAGTTTTTTTATTCATGTCTATGTCATTACTGCATGTTCAGAAAGTAAAACACTGTATCTTAAATGGCTAAACACGTAAATTCAAGTCACTTCCATTGATTTATTATCTATGTATATATTGGTTAAGACATTGTTTTTTCAGTGGCTCATGCTAATTTTACATTGATTAACCATTTGGAAGTGCCTTTAGGCATCTGTGTTGTGTGTATTTTAAACTAAAGTCCTTATTCCTTTCTACCTGTCTTCTTTTACAGCCCAAAGATTGCTTTCAAAACTGCGGGAGTTTTGTTAGATGAAATACGTGACAAGGGTCTGAATGCGCTTGATTGCAAGGCTATCATACTAGATGAAGTGCATGAAAGATCTGTAGACTCTGATCTTCTTCTGATCTACGTGAAGCAGTTTCTCCTAGAGAACAACAACCTCAGGTCAGGCTATAAATTTCTACCTGTATTTGATGTCATTCGAAGTTTATTACTTAGTCTGCACGAGGTGATGGTGTCATATAAGCTTTTTCATTGATAATCATTGCTGGTGATGCATGGGGAGTATGTGGTTATGATGCAGTGAAATCTTTTTTCTTTATCTTCAGGCATTTTATAATATGCATCACTTGTGAAAATGAAAATCTCAACAGGCAGTTTATAAATAACATTGCTTGTATCAGGTAGTAGAGCAAATAGAATGTGAATGCTTTTGATTTAATAACGAAGTGGAAAGAATCAATTACACCGGCAATATATACAGAAAACCATATCTTTGATTTGATGTTTCATGGATAGCGGTTGCTTTGTGGCCTTAGAAACTTAGTTCCTGTTTGATAATTTACAGGGTGGTGTTAATGTCTGCAACAGCCGATATTGCAAAATACAGGGACTACTTTGGAGATATTGCTAGGAATGAAAGAGTAGAGGTGGTTGCCATTCCTAACTCCAACCAGCAAACCATTTATCAAAGAAGAGTCTTATATCTTGAGCAGGTAAAAGCTCGGTTATTACCCGCTCAATGGTTGATCATTTGGCATTCTTGTTTCACATGGAATTTCAAGGCGTGCTGGTGTAATTTTTGCCTTTAAAAATAGACTTTATTTCTGCTTTTAGTATTTAGATTTGACTTTTATTTAATGCGTAACTCCTTGAATTTTTTAAAGCATGTAAATATTAGCAATTTGAGTCATTGAAAAGACATGTAAACTTTTTTTCCTGATTTTTTAATTTTCAAAATAATTATTTTTGAATATTTGGTGGGAAAGTCATACATATATTTTTATTTGCGGTGAAGTCATAAGTAGCTTTTTTTTTTTGGACGGAAAAGTCGTAAGTAGTTTTTTTTTTGGTCAAAGTCATAGGTAGTTTAAGAAGTCAAAACAAACAGATCCTGAACTGAACTTTGTCCTCGAAATTATCATGTAGTAAAAGAAGACCGGAATCTCCTACTGCCTTTTGACTTATTCGAGCCACCCCTGTTTTTGCACTTATCAAATGCTAGAAAAGTTAGAAGGAAGTAGTTCTTGTGTGGCAATTCTTAGTGGCGAAGCATAATGCCTTCGGGGCAATGCTTGCGAGTACTTGCTTCTGCTTTTAGAAGTCTGCTTGAAACGGTTTGAAAGCAGATTTTCGAGAAGCAATCCAGGGCTGATTTTGCAGCTGTGGTCGTTCAAACTTTTAATTGTAACTGTTGGAGAATACTTCCAAAGCTTGTTTCTACTCTTGAAATCGTGACGCGGGGGTCCATCAAGATAATGTCGAGATGTGTTGCGG
The DNA here is from genome assembly GCF_021117445.2 of Syzygium oleosum. Classification (NCBI taxonomy): domain Eukaryota; kingdom Viridiplantae; phylum Streptophyta; class Magnoliopsida; order Myrtales; family Myrtaceae; genus Syzygium; species Syzygium oleosum. The sequence goes on along the minus strand of NW_026607493.1, from coordinate 3,837,485 downwards.
ATTATTACCCTAATGGTTGATGATTTTTTAATTAGAATGTGAATAGGATTTTTCTTCTATTTCTTTATCCGTAGAATAATCTTAGTTGATTTTATTCGTACAAGGCATTAATTTTCAATTGGTCACATTTTCCTAGTTTATTTTTTAATTTTCTTTTACCTAGTTTGGGTTTTCATGAATATGCGCTTTATTTTGACGTAAAGTAGCTCATATGTGAGCGGGTTGCGCCTTTTATGTGTTTTGCGGATTTATTTATCTGTGTTTATCCTCTGCTGCGTCAATTGGTATCGGAGACGGTGAAATTGTCGGTGAGCGGAGCCATGTGTGGTAACGATGGCAATGGAAGCAACCGTCTCACTGACAAAGATCAGGGGGCGTAGGTCTTGTGGACGGCTACTCGTCGTCTCAAGGCATCTCATCGGGCCATGGAGCAGAATCTTCAATTAACTCTAGATGCATTAGTGGGGAAAAATTATCCAAAAAGTCATAAATCTATTGCACTTTTACTAATTCAGTTCTAAACATTTTAATTTTGCCAATTTTTTTTTTATTAATTGAGTCATAAACTTTTTCACTTCTTGTCAATTGAGTCCATTTGGCTAATTTTGATCGGAAATCTCTGATGAGGACGCTGGCTGGCCTACGAAGAGCTGATGTGGACAATCTTGGAGGGAAAAAAAAAAGAAAAAGAAAAAAGGAAAAAGAATAGAAAAGAAAAATAAAAAAATTGAAATTTTCAAAAAAATATTAAAATATTAATAAAAATTATCCACGTTAGCGCCACGTAGACCGGTCAGAGTTCACATTAGCGCCACATAAGTTACCCAGCGTTCACGTTAGCGATTTCCGGTCAAAATTAGTCGGATTGACTCAATTGACAAGAAGTGAAAAGGCTTGGGATTCAATTGGCAAAAATAAAAAGTTTAAGACTGAATTGGCAAAAATGCAATAGGTTTATGACTTTTTGGACAATTTTTCCCGTTGTTGGAGTGGCTTGGTCCGGGGGAAAACCCGGAAAGGGTGGACGAATAATCCTCATGGCCAACCGCTCAAAAGAGTGTGGTGGTACGGAACAATCGTTATGATTGGCCTACCTAGAGGAATAATTCGGGTTGGGATGAGCTGGGAGGTGATTTCGGAAATCAGCACGGAGATCACGGCTTCAGCTGAGACGGGGATGTGGATTGTGTTGAAGCCTATGGCTGGAATCACCAGGGCGGAACCTACTATCAAATAAACAAAGCACTACTATTACCATTGTATCTCTATTGACATATTACAAGCAACGAGAACTCTTAATAGAAAATCACAGAGAAGCAGTAGCACGATTGGAAACAGATAGAGAACAAGATAATATCAGAGATACAACTTTCTTAATTTTCTGCCAACCCTTTCAGCTTGATTTTTAATCTCTTATGTAGAACTCGAGTCTCTAATTTAGACGTCGGAGTCTTCAAGAAAGTTAAAGCGCCATAGTAGTTGAGAGACACCATCGCTGGAAGTCTGACTGCTCGCGCAACCTGATTTTCCTGGCAAAAGTAAGGTTCTCTAAGGCTCCGTTCATTTGGCGGAAAATATTCTCCTTTTGGAAAATATTTTCCCGGAAGTCATTTTCCTGGAAAATGTTTTCCCGGAATATAATTTTCTGGTGTTCGGCGACCAATATGAAAAAGTTTTGGAAAATATTTTTCGCGGCCGCGCCGCAACAGGGCGGCAGCGGCATTGTGCCAGCGGCGCGGCGGACGGCGATCGGCGGCGGGGCGGACGGCGAACGTCCGGCGGCTGCCCGGCAGCGCGGAGCGACCGGGCTGTGGCGAGCGACCGGGCTTGTGGGCGGGCGACCGCGGCCAACGTTCGGCGTTCGGGCAGCGGCGGGCAATAAAGCGGCGGCGGGCGGCGTCGGCGGGCGGCCGGCGGCGGTGGCGGCGGCACGGCGACCGGCGACCTTGCGAAGAAGAAGAAGAAGAAGAAGAAGCTCCGGAAAATGATTTTCGCTTTTGAAAAAGCGGAAATCATTTTCTATAGATTTAGGCTATTTTGTGAGGGAGGGAAGGAAAATATTTGTCCACGGAAAACGTTTTCCACCCCCCGAACACCGGAAAATTCGGAAAATATTTTCCGGGAGAATATTTTTCGCCAAACGAATGGAGCTTTAGTCTGTTGCCTCTGTCAGCAATCTGTTTCTCTTGTTGCTTGAACAAAACAGGCAAAAATTGTTTTGATGACCTTAAAGAAATGCACTTTTTAAATCTATTTGATTTAACTTGATATTGTCTGAGTCCACGCTACTCTCTCATATTAAAGATCATCGGGATAAGGACACTAGAAGTGCTATAATTTTCGTACGGCGCTCACTTGAATGTCATAACTTATTTTTCGCTCACTTGAGTGCTACATTGGAGTAAAATGAATCATTTGAGTGTCAGTTCCGGCAAATCATCCTACGTGGATTTTTTAATTAATTTTCCATCCGACATGAATTTTTAAATGTTATTTTATTTTATTGATTTTATTGAATTTTTTTCTTTATCTTTTTTATTTTTCTCTATCTTTTTTATTTTTCCTTCATTTTTTCAAGGTTGGCAAGGGTCGCCGGCGACCCTTGCCAGAGGCCTTGCCCTTGGCCAAACTGGGTGAGGGCCGCCTCGCCATTGGCCGGTATGGCCGCGAAGGCCCATGGCGAGGCCATAGCGGCCTCGCCGGCCGTGAGCGAGGCAGCGAAGGCTCTCGCTAGATCTAGCTAGCCTACATCGCCCACGGCCGCGAAAGCCCTTGGCGAGGCCATTGCGGCTTCACCGGTCACGGGTGAGGCGGCGAAAGCTCTCGCCAAATCTGGCGAGGCAGCCTCGCCCGCGGCCGCCTAGATCTGGCGACGACCTTCGCGGCCTAGCCCAGGGCCTTTGCGGCCAAGGGCAAGGCGGCCCTAGCCCAATCTTGGCGAGGCCTTCACAGCTGGCAAGGGTCACCGGTGACCTTCGCCGGCATTGAAAAAAAAATTTGCAAAAAATAAAAAATATTAAAAAATTGTCTACTTCAGCTCTTGCGAAGCCACGTAGGACGACTGGCATCCACATCGGATTTTCAGGCGAGGCAAATCGCCGATGGTACTCAAGTGATCCATTTTTCAAATTTTTGGCATTCAAGTGAGCGAAAAAAAAGTTATGGCACTCAAGTGAGCATCGTATAAAAGTTATGGCACTCCTAGTGTTCTTATCCCAAGATCATCAATGCGCTACAATATATTAGCAGTCTCGTGAGTAGTTGCATGTAGCACGAGGTCCTTCTACCTGAAGTTGATAGATTTAACTATCAATAAACAAGTACTACTCTCACATGTGTACACTCCTTAAACTATAGACTAAAGTGAGTAATAACAACTCTCAACAAGTGAGTAAAATCGTGCTCATAACATAGTAAGAATATGACAATGTCAGTGTTTGTAGCTTTGTCAATTTTCTGTCATCATTCCTTTGGCGTGTGTTGATCTTCTTATATAGTTTTCATCTTTTGACTAGCCGTTGGATAATATTCAGGATTCAATTTGTCGTTGGAAATGATGGACACAATCACCGAAGATCTGATTGCCCATATAATCAAATGGTCCCAATAATTGTGAGGCTTCTCCAAATAGAGTTAGCTGTTCTTGGTCCATTCCACCAAATCGATAACAATCAATTAGATTAGCTTCAATTGTTCTTTCCAGAATTCCAAGCCTTAGGTTAGTTGTAAAATCCTTTTGACTCGCAAGATTAGTCAAAAGAATATACGAGTCTTCTTATTTAGATCACGTAATCATATGATTAATGCGATCATCATAGTTGATATAGGTACTTGCTCATATCAACAATCCAATGAGTCTATCCAAGCTTCCCGGGGTAGTTGACTTACGTATATTGCCATCCGTTGGTCTTCCTGAGTACATTAGTGTTGAAGACTTTACTTAGTATTCATCTTATCACAGTATTTCCAAACCTTCATGAACTTCCTATTCTTCCGCATTTGTTCACCATTTATCAAGGTTTATTTAGCCTTTATCAATCTATTTCACTTTGTACTTCAGATTCCGTCGATGTCAATAACGTGTCCTTTATATCAATATTGCCTGAAATAGGACAACATTTGCTTTTATTGAATAATAATGACAAATAGATGGTTTTGTCAATTTCAAAATATCATAGAGGTTTTCTCAACAATCCAGTGAGTCTATCCAAGCCGACCGGTAGTTGACTTACATATATTGCCATCCATTGGTCTTCCCGAGTACATTAGTGTTTTAGACTTTACTCAGTTTATCTTATCACGGTATTTCCAAACCTTCACGAATTTCCTGTTCTTCCGGATTTGTTTACCCTATATCAAGGTCCATCCAGATCTTTTCACTTTATACTTCGGATTCTGTTCTTCTGGATTTGTTTTGTCAATTCCGTCAATGTTTATCTTATCAATGTTGTCTTATTTCATTACCTGAAATAAGACAACATCTGCCTTTACTGAATAATAATAAGAAATAGATGGTTTTGTCAATTTCAAAATGTCATAGAAGTTTTCCAAACACATTCTATTATGGTGTATGAGGACATTTGACTTGGTGTTGAATTGGACTTTGATTAAAATGATCATGTAAACAAAGACTAGAAAATTCAGATTTCCTCTTCAATGGATATGCAATATCGTGAAAAATCATCAATAAACACCACATAGTACCGAAACTGTGGTAATGAAGAAACGGTAATTTAGCACTTTTATTAATTCAACAACTAGTGCAAAGTCCACTAGTTGGTTTACTGACAGAAATAAAATTATTCCTTCTCAAATATTGCAAAATTTGACTATTTGGGTGTCAGAAAGTTTGATGCCATACTTTCTCGTTTGCTGACTCTTGCCTCTAAGAGAAAAATTCTGAATTCTGTGGATCTCTGACGGCACACAAATCAGCGATGATTACCGCCCGGTATCTAGACTTGATGTTTCTTTGAGTTCCCGATACAAAAACTAGATCCATTAAACTCAAAATAAGAAGGATAATTTTGCCTGAGTTGAGAAACAGAGAGAAGTCTCTTCTTATTTGGGTAACCACCAAAATGTTTCGTTGTGCGAGAGTGCTTGGTGCATTTCCAATAAGACCACTACCAATATGAGTAATTGGAAGTGATTCGATGTGCAAGAGTGCTGATGCTCATATCACAGATGCATTCCCAAAAAGAAATCCTTGAATATCTTGACTTTCAACTAATTTGGCTTTGAAGTGACAAATTTAGCCGCTTTGAGATTTGAGGGAAATGAACATTTGGGAGCAGCAGCCATTGTTGTAGCATGTAGGGAAGAGGCCTAGGTGCCTTGCATAAATGTTTGATTTTAGAGGTGAGCATGGTTCCGAAGTAGAACCTGGAGGCACCTGTCAGTTCTAGGTTGTAGGGTATGCAAGGTAGGTTTCAAGTTCTAAAAATTGAGAAATCTGTTTCGACGGGTAGGTTCCAAGTAGGTGAAACTTGAACATGAAACAAGTTTTTGTATTTTTTTTTTTTGTTTATGTCTTTGCGCAATCCTGGCGTCCCATGATGAATATATAATCTGGAACTACTAGTCTGAGCTTACATTTATGATTGAGACTTCTACTTTGTTAATGTTTCATATTCTGTGTGTCTAAATATATAAGTTATGGTCAGTAGATTGTAGTAGCAAGTTGTGGTTATTAAAGGTGATGATTCACTGTAATCGTTTAATTAATAATATAGGTAGAACTTGAGAAGACCTGGAACCCGTAGGTTATAAGGTATGCATGGTAGGTTTCATATTCTAAAAAATGAGGAACCTGTTCCTACGGGTAGGTTCTGGGTTTCAGGTGGAATCTGTATGGAACCTGAAACCGTTCACCTCTATTTGATTGTGACGATCAAATAAATAATTTTCATTATCCCTAGGCAAAAATCGCCTCTTTAAGAGCGTTTGCATCTTTGACCATGTTGTAACTAGTGTTTTTCCTTCCAACTGACGCTCCTCCTCCAGTTTTTCCCACCAAGAGTAAGCTTTGCCCTTTGAATTTTTGCCTCACTAGTTTTACCCTCTGATTCTCAGGAATCTCCATAGAGAGTGGGAATTCCCACTTCCTTCTTGAATTCCTCCTCCCACCAATGGCCACAGTCATCACCACCACGTTTCCGCTGATCAACACCATAAACGCAACCACGATCCCACTGCTCATCCGCGTCGTTATAAGTTTATTGATCCACACATCTAGGGCTAAACCGAAGCCAAATTAGAAAGATTTCGATAACAACCGTTCAGGGCAGATTCGATGCTGGGTTGTTTCTACTTTGATTTGATTCTGGAATCTAAGTTGTTTAACTTGTTTTTCAGATTTTGTTTGTTAAAAAAAAAATCATAAGAAACAATACAATCTCTAATTTGATCTTTCTATGGAGGAAAAATTATGACAGTAACCTTTAATTCTACAAAAATTAGGGATAGTTGGTTCCAATGTATCCTATCATAGTTGGTTTCCGGTTGTTGGAACTGGTTCCCTTAGAAACCGGCATGGAACTGAACCGTCAGTTCAACGGTCAACTCAAGAACTGAGCCTGTTTTAAAAGGAATCGGTCAATGCCCGTTCCCTAATTTTTTTTACCTAGGAATCTACTCGGTCCCGTGTGAACCGGTCATGTAAGGCTAGTTTGATTCGTTTCTCATGTTGAACTGGTCCCGTGCTCACCCCTTGCAAAAACACTAATATTTTCTTTTGGTCATAGCAAAAACACTAATCTGGATGCCTAAGAATTTAAGCTAGAATGAAAAAATTGGAGATTTGCGTTTGGATGTCTCCATTTTTATGATTCAATAAAATTATTTTTATTACCTCTGCTACACATTAGAATCTCTCTAGCAAAAATGCATGTTGTAATGATAACACCCACAAAAAACATTAAAGCAACACCCTCCCTCAACGGACTTCATGTAAACATATGAAAACAGATGCAATTGGACCTTCATTTGCGTACCCGCTTGTGGGAAGAACTCGAGTACTTTAAACCTATTTCGTTCATGCACTAGATAATAGATGGTTCAGGGCTTCAAAGTGCACCATAACCCAAGGCTACTAACAAAGTAAGGCCCGCATATCCATTTGCCCCCTAGCTTGACAAGTGGCATATCTTATCTCAGTATACGTTCAATACCTCCTGACATCATACTCCATGTGCATTTTCCTAAATATGTCTTACACATATTGCACCAAATTCATTAAATATGCTACATTAAGGCTGTCCTTTTTATGACCATGGCGTATGAAGTTCCGTGTCAGTGATTTTCCTGCTCATGTCCAGATGTAGTAGTCCTGTGTCAATAAATGCGTCTAGTCATATTCAATCCGATATCAGGCCCAGGTCCAGGCCCCTATTCCCTCAACCCCGTTAAAACAAATAAAATAGTACTTTTCCTTGTCCCACATAAGGAAGTTCTGATTGTGTGGGCCACTATATTAGTGGAGATGTCTTTTAATTTGTTCAAATGAAGATGATGCATTGTGGGCTAGATCTCACAATACCCGCGTGGGAGTGCATGATTTTGACGCTATTCGCGCACTTAGCACTCGCGGATGATAGTTAGCACTAATCCTCGTTTATTATTTTTTATTTATTAAATTTCGAATTTATTATTATAAAATAACAGTTTTATCCTAATGAAAAAGTGTGAATATTGGCAATAGAGTTGCGGTTATTTTTTTATTAATTAATTTCGAAATTTATTATTTTGCCTAACGGTTATTAGGCGTTCTTATAACCTTTGGAAGAATTATCCTTTCGGACATAACTACTTCACCTTTGGAAGATTATGTTTTTTCGGATATAACTCCTTCAACGTTGAAAGGTTATATTTATGCAAAGATTATTTTTTCAGAATTTATAAAATTCGGATTAAGAAAAAATGATTAAAAATAATAATAATTAAAAAAATATTATTCTTTTATTTTATTATTATTTTAATCCGAATTTTTGAATATGTCTTTTGAGAAGCATCTTTTCACAATGCAACTTAATGCAACTTTTCCAGAAAGGTTGCATTCGGTTCAAGAAAGAGTGAAGTATATATTCATATTTTTCAAGTCTTTTTTCTCCAACTTAAATACTTCTTTCTTAAAACAATACAGTCATCTTTTCCAATTGTTTCCCTTGAGAGACCCTAAAGAAATACCAGAATTGCTATCTGATATTCTCATTCGGGACTTTGTTGTATCCTAGAGGATTTTGTCCCGTAACTATTAGCAACGTTGTGAGGCAAATAATTCCTTAAAGATAGTGTTATCACGCCTCAAAGTCTGATTCAATTTTCTTATCCACGTGTACATTTTTCCCAACAGTTAATTCAAAAGATGAAATCCTCATGTTTGTCAAAAAATGTGGGAAAAAGAGATGGCAAAATCATGGTACTTTTTTTTTTTCTTGCGATGGCATAATTGATAATGTGAGTGACACTGAATCTTTAAGATCAACGTTTTACACAAGCAAAAGCCATGGATGAAGCATGGTAATTCCCCACAGTTGTTTTTTCTCTTTTCTATAGAAAGATTAGTTACTATGTTTCTCATGAAGAGATGAGTATCTTCGAGGTTTTTCCGAATATAGCTTGAGAGGCATACTGTTATTTATTAAATTTGCTGAACAGGTAACCAAATTGCTTGGAACTAGTTCAGAGTCATTGTCAGTGGAATATTGCAATGGGGAAAGCCCTTCAACAGCCAATGCAGATATTGAACCTGAAGTCCACAGACTCATTCATGATTTGGTAATGCATATACATGAAAATGAGCCAGACATTGAAAAGAGCATATTAATTTTTCTGCCAACAATCCGTTCATGGGAGGAGCAATGGCGTCTTTTGAAGTCCTCAAGTTCGTTGTTCAAAGTCATTTTGCATAACGGTAAATACATAGAACAAGCTTTGTTGGATATGAAGATCTGGAAGTCCCACCGTAAGGTAAGATATGCTTTTGGGAAGCTCAAATAAACTTCTCATGTTTCGGCATTGGAGTTCTCTTAATTTGCATGTTAGCTTCTTGCATGATAAGAATATCGGTAACTAAATCAAGATTAATGTGCTCCATCTAAAGACATCATATCATTTTGTCTGTCATTTTTTTGGGGTTAAAATGAAATGTTGTTTAGCTTGCTTGTATTGACTTCTGAATCTTTGGCAGCATTTATGTCAATAAACTGATGCAGAAAAGGTAAGCCGAGGATCTTACTTACCCTATTGATATCATTGCATAGGTGCAGATCTTGTAGGCATTTTTCTCCATGTGCTTCTCCTCATGTTGCGTTCTTCAAGAAGACTATGGATTAGTTTGCCTCTGCTTTTGTTAGGAACGGTTAAGAAATTATGTGTAATCAATGTGAAATTAGCACGAGACCAATATAGTATTTGCTGTGGGACTGTACCTTTTCTTATGCCGTTGTTAGTGTTGAAGCGTGTGCATGACTGTGGGAGGTTATGAACGAGAAAAAGAAAAAAAAAATGGAGAGGAGCTGGGTGATTATTTAATGGGGTGGGTATGGTGTTAGTGGAGACACGTATGAAATGGGTGGTTACTTGATGAAATGAACGTAGTTAGAGTAAGGGTGATGTTGGAATGTCAAAAAAGTGAGACAAGTACAACTTTTCCCCTAATGATATGGATTTATGATTAAGTTGGATCTCTTTTCGTTAGCCAGTTAGAGAAACATATCACATATTTGAGCTCCTTCTGATTTGAAAAGTCTCTTTAACCAGATAATATTAGCTGCCGAGTCATCAGTGACAATTCCAGAAGTAGCCTTTATAATTGATTCGTGTCGCTCATCACAAGTTTACTGGGACAGTAATAGGAAATGCGAATTATCAGGGTTCATGTGGGTATCCAAATCTCAGGTATCATATAAAGCTCAGCAACTTAGTCTTAGTTTCTGTGTTATGTTCATGAGATTCAGAGTTACATGTAGGCTGAGCAACGAAGAGGAAAAACCGGTCGGACCTGTGATGGAGAGATTTATAGATTGGTAACTCGATCATTTTTCAGTGATCTAGAGGATTACGAGTGTCCAACTATGCTGAGATTATTACTGCAACAGCAAATACTTCTAATCTGTTGCGCTGAACTAGAGGCCATCAATGATCCCAGAGGTATGTTCCTTCTGTCTATAAAACGATAAGTGTGCTGTTGAAATGTCCTCTCTTCCTGTTTTACCTTTGTCATCTACAAGCTTGCCCAGATGCATCAATCTTCTCTTAGAACTGGAAGTGCAAAATGGGACTCCAACCTATGCGTAAAAAATCACGCAAAAGGATGGGATACAAACAAATGTGGCAAAATCAAAACTGAGAAGTCCTTTTCTTTCCTCCCTCTTTAAGCATAGCCTTACCTTTCTAGAGCATTAAGGGCCTCCCTTCCACTGTCACTAAAATCCAAAACTGATGACCTCCGTTTTATCCCAGTGGACTTGCCCATAGAGCATCTGTTCCCATTTTGTGTTGTGTTTTTAAGATCAATGAGTACATTGGTCAGGACATTCTGCCTTGCAAATTTTTTCTTGTTCGATCAACTCCCTCCATATTGGAACCCGATGCAGCTAACATGAAGTGACGAGGAAGCAAATCTCTTCAACAAGGTGGAAATTCTTCAGCTCAAGGAACACCACGAGACATCCCATTTTCAATATTCACAAAGCGTTATGGGATTTAACTGTCCTTTGTCACCCTTCAATTGACTAATCAAGAAATAAATACCTTAATACACTTTCGTGTCCATATAGTTTGTGAAGAAACTATGAAAGTCTTGAAATGAATGGAAAGTCATGCTGTTTTAAAGCTATTCAGAAGATACCAAAAAGGGGGATCGACAGTACTGATCTAAATTAAGAAGTATGGTCTTTGGATCTTTTCCTTTTTGTGCTTAGCTAGGACTATTGGAAAAACTTCATGCAGAAATTATTCTGAAGCCATATTACCAACACGTCCCCTCTGCATTTATCACTATTTGATTGCGCAAAAATTGACATTGGATGATTTTAAAGGGGAACTGGCATCTATTCCAGAACTCTAAGATACATGACACACATTTCCATTATTATGTTTTTAGCATTCCCTGCTATTCTGCATTCATATATTCAGTATCTTTTAATTAATAGAAATGCTAATCCTTGAAAAATATTGTCAGTGTTGTTGCAGAAGGCTTTAGACCCTCCTGATCCTGATGTTGTTCAAAATGCATTAGATTTGTTAGTTCATATGGGTTTACTCCAGATATCTCATAGAGGGAGGCTTGAGCCAACGTTCTACGGACGTCTGCTTGCCAGTTTTTCTCTGTCTTTTGATGCATCTCTGCTCATGATTAAGTTTGGGGAGGTTGGATTGCTGCATGAGGGCATTCTTCTTGCTGTATTGATGGATACGCAACCTCTACCCATCATCCATTTTTTTGGGGAGGGTGATTTGGTACCTCCTATCAAGCAAATGCCAATTTCTTTTTAAGATCCATCTACAGGTGAAAGACGGTACTCTCATTGGCTATTCCCCTTTTTTTTTCCAGTTCGCAAAGTACCTCGACAGCTACTTTAGCAGAGATACTAACAAGCCCACAATCGGTCCTCTAAAGGAGGTGATCTTAATGGCGAACTTGTGTGCCTTTAAGTTTTGGCAGCGCATTTTCAAGGTATTCCCATGATTTATTCTTGAAGATCTTTAAGTTATTCATTCTCATATGTATGTTGTATTCTTCTGAAGGACAAGTATCGCACTAAGCATTTAAATCAAGTTCTACAATTTGATGACATGAAAGCTACAGAGATGGTGCTGGAGACTGAAGAAGAATGGTGCTTCTTTCATAATCTTAGACAGCCATCACTTAATCATGTCGCTAAAATATGTACAGTTGCAACTTCGTCCTTTGAGTTCTCTCTTGTCACCTCTCTTCCCCTTTTCTTTCTTCAATTGGTTGGACTTTTGATTTTGAATTTGCTTTTCCTCAGATGAAGATGTCCTGAGTTCATTGCATCGATTTCGGCCCAACTTCGTTGGTACATCTAAAGGTTTTCCTTCTTATTACTATCCTTGTGACTTCCAACACAAATGCCTCCTTGAGTGTCGGCCAAATGAAGATGAAGATGAAGATGAAGATGCAGCTGGCCTAGATGACGAAGAACTTGAATCATCTGCCGACACCAGGGAATGTGTTGCTACGCCATTTGTTACCCCAAATGACTTCCAGACAAAAAATGTGGCTGACAAATTGACAGTTGTTGTCAAAGAGGTACTTTATCATACTTTACGTGCCCTTTTGCAGATACCTATTGAATTTAGTTTCCTTCGTCTGTAATGTTTTTATAGATAAAAGCTCATTACTTTGGATTGGCACCCGGTGATCAGCCCAAGAGTTCTTCCGAGAGTCGTTTCTCTGTTAACAAGTGGGGTAAATTATGTAGACATTTTCTAAAAGGATCCTGCAACAGGGGCAGTAATTGCTCGTTTTCTCATTCATTCCAAGCAAAACGACCTATGTGCAAATTCTTCTCCTCTTTACAGGTTTATACTTCACTTTGACTTTTATTTTCACCGTACATAATATGCATGCACGTGTTATCAGCATATAAATTTCCTTTCTCAGAGTTTGTACCCACTTACCATGTGAATGTTTGGTGACGTGTTATGCTTTATCGTGAATGTGATTGAAGAATTCTTTCACCGCTTGATTGAAGCAAATAAAGCAGTAGATAACATTGACAAGTTCGTGGCATGCTTTATATCTTATGGTTAACTTCGTAAATTGCCTACTACTGCAATTCACAAGACTCCGTTCACAGAATGCATGACACATACTTGAGATTCTTCCCCATTTTTAAAGGAATGGTCGTGTTGATCCATAGGGCAGTGAAACCCCTCCATATATAATTGTAAATTGATCTGCTCGTGCTTAGTTGTCAGCATATCAGATTTCATTGCTTTGTTGTTCATGCTCAGTGGTACATGCTTCACTAAGTTTCTTCGTATCTAGTTATGTATTTAATTTAATCAAACTAAGACCACCACGAACACCTTCTCCAGCTCCTGATGTTCTTGAATTGTTTGAGTGAATTTTTTCTTTTTCTCAAGAATTCCAATTCTCATGATTCTGTCACTTGGAGGCCTCATATTGAAAGTCGCCTTGGAACATGCGCCTAGGAGCACTGCTTGGCACCTGCTCTAGTTTTTTCGGAGTGCTCCGATTCTTCTTAGATGCTTGCAAGCACTCCAAAGCTGGTGAGCAGCTTCTGGAGAAGTTGCTCTGATCTGGAGAGTTTGTATTATTACTTTATATTTGAAGGTCTATAGCACTTCTAGAACACGCTCCATTATGCTCATTTTGAAGCCACAGCTATAACACAACTACAGGCTACAGCATTAAGGCCTCATTTGGTTCAGCTTTTGGCCAAAAGCCCTTCCCAAAATGCTGAACCGTTTGGTTCATCTCTCGGCCTAGCATTTGGAATGCCGAATCCAAATTTTTTGTCCCCAAACTACCCTCACTTATTTTGGCTTATTCTGGTTTTGTTCCTCTTGTTATTGTTCATCTTTTTCGTGAGGCGACCGGCGAGGGAGGCTGGCGAGGGCGGCCGACACTGGATCGGGCCGGCGAGAGGCCGGCGAGGTCGCATGACCCAGGCGACGGCCGCCTGAGGCCGCGCAACCGCCCAGGCGCTGCTGGCCTGGGTCGCACGAGGTCGTCTGCCGCCTGGGTCGCGCGACCATAGGCGGTCGGCACCTGGGTCACTCGACCTTAGGTGGCCGTCGCCTGGGTTGCGCGACCCTAGCGCCGGCTGCCTAGGTCACGCGACCCTTGCCGAGGGTCGTTTGGCCTAAGGCGACGGCTGCCGCCGGAAAATCTGGCTCGCCAGCATTAGATCTAGCTCGCCGGCGACCGTAGGCCTTCGCCGGCTACAGCGAAGGGTAGGGTAAGTTTTTTTTTTTAATAAAAAAGATAATTCCCAAAGCCCTTTTGCGAAAAAAAATTTGCCAAACACTACTTGGGCCAAATAGTTTTATAAAGGATTTTTTACCAAACGCCATTTGTATTTTCCCAATGAGCTTTAACCTAAAGGTATTTGCATTCCCCTAAGTAGCAGTTGGAAAGTTGAACCAACCGGGCCCTAAAGGTCATAGCAGAAGTTACTGCAAAGCTAAATAAACCTTGATAGGTACTTCACAAAAGAATTTCGTTGATGCTTCATGGATGTTGAAAAGGTCATAGAAGCAAATAAACTTCTGGATTTTGCGTTTATAGTCCTCCGAGGCTTCTGAGCTTAAATTGGCCACTCCTTGTCACAAGCAGGAGTTCCAAAAGCTGGTATTGGGATTGCTTGCACATAGTCCTCCTAAGAGATTAAGAGGCTTCTGAGCTTAAATAGGTCGCTCCTTGTCTGAAGCAAGAGTTTCAAAAGGCTGGTATTGAGATTGCTCGTGTACATGAGCCTGTAGCTGATTATGTCCAAGTCATGCCACTTTCCTCATATGCTCTTAAGTCATGTTTTTATCTCTGCTGCTACTTTATTCCCCCATACAAAGTGAAAGTAATTCATTAATTGATTGGGTAATTGGACTTGCAGGGTTGTCGAAACGGTGATTCATGTTCCTTCTCTCATGATCTGGGCACATCATTTTCATCAGTCACTAAGCCAAGTTCATGCATCCCAGAAAATGACGATGGTGACCCGGCACTACTTATTCGGTTATTTCCTGTTGCGGATTATGGGAAGATTCTCATCTTGGATGACACCAACTTCCATTTTACCTCCAACATTGCTCGGAGTTATGATCCTTTTAGAATGGTTGCCACCACACATCTTCTGGAATCCCCCATATCTGACCCGTCATTGACTGATGTCAAGATTATGTGGGGACTCCATCACCCATACCAAACCATCATAGGGAAATCTGCGGAGAGTCAAGTTCTGTGGATGTCAGTGAAATGCGTCTTGTGGTTTCCTGATTTTGAAATTTGCGGATATGGAAAAAATTTGGAGGGACAGAGAAGGTTAATGAAGAATTTCTTTGAGTATCTGGCAATTCGGCTACTTGCTGACGCTTTATGTGAAGTGCCGGTTGTTCTTACCATGAATAACCTTAGGTTTTCAGAACTGCAGGTAATTACTGTATCTGAAAGATGGTAACGATTTTTTTGTCATTGCTGCGTTTGCTTGCTCATGGGATCTGTAAGGAATAGGTGATCGACTGATCAGACAATTGCATGTGCTCGGCAGAGAGCTCGCTATTTCCGTGCATGGGCAGTAAGCTAGATTTTTATTTTTGTTCACGAGGGTATCTTTGCTAATTGGTAGTTACACTGATGAATCTTTCAGCTCGGTTTTAAGTAGCATCTTTAAACTCTATTGCTAAAGTTCATAATAGTGTGTTCAAGACATCTTTTGTAGATATCCGTCGTTAGCCCCGAGTGTTGTTTTGACACCTTTGTGATTATTGTTCCAGGTGGAGAAGCTGGGAAGGAGCAGCTTCTTCTTTCTCACCAAGTCATTTCCTTTCGCCGAGCAGAGCTACGGGGAACTATCGGATGTTATACCCACCAAGAAACCGATGGAGGTATCCAAGCCCATCTCGTATGTTTTTCGCATGTACCCTCCCGCAGACATCGAGCCCGATGATTTCCAAGCTGCGATACGGAAATGTCTGCATGATGTTGAGTAACTTTCAGTGGCGCATGGGATCAAAAGGTCATCGATTGTTCATATGAAGTTTCGAGGATTCTTCCTTTTGTGAGGTTCTTCCGTGAATGCGCTTAGGCATCGCCGTGTTACGTTGGACAGATGACAGGATGTTTATTGTATTGTATGTAGTTGAACTATCGAAAGCCCTCGCCCGTTGCGACATTGCTTCTTTGCAAAGTGTGTAGGTTGATGCAGAATACTCGAGTAACGCAAACATGTCGAGGTCTTCTGGGCCATTGGAAGCTCTTCTTCAATTCAGTCCTTTTGAGTTTGACCCCTCTTTCCCACTTAGCAAAATAAAGCCAACGCTCAGGAGAGTCTTGTTTAAGATGTTTGAGATTGAAGTTGCCATGGACAATCTAAATGTGGAGTGAATTGAGAGAAAAAGTAGCATGTTCGCATCATAACGTTGATGCCTTGAATCAAAAAATTTGAACATACTAAATTCGTTTTCTAAAAGAGGTCCTAATAGAATTTTAGAGGACAAAATACTAAATGCTCTACCCCTGCGGTGACGGAGCGACAAAAGTTTTGTGAATTCAAGGAAATGGATAAGAGATTCGTGGGATTGACGTGAGTGGGTAGGGATGGCTATATTTCTAGGAGCAAAGTCCAAGCGAATATGAGACGGCCTGAATCATCAGTTAAAGCCCCTAAATGATCGCTCAGTAATAAGGGAGATAGGGCTGCAGGGATGGCAAGGAGGTTTTCTGATTCAGCGGTACGATTTATATGACGCTTGCATCCTCTGTATTACTGCGTATTACTACGGCTGCTAGCATAAATCGATTGAGCAACGACTAGTAGACCACCTAATAAAGGATATTTATTATTGCGCAGTGCAGATAAATCCGTGAGGGATTATATGTAAAATGGCTCTATTGAGACCCGTATAATTTAGAATATAGTTGGCTTTGAATTTAGCCAAAGAGTTCAAACGCAACTACAAATTAAATATTTTCAATTTGGTTTGACGGGATGCTTATTTCCTTTTATGGAAGTAGACTGCCTAAAAATTTCACATCCCTAGGAAAAAAAATGTATAATTCTAACTAGGGGTGTGCCAAAAAAAGGTTTAAATCCGTGGTTTGAGTACTTTCTTGAGAAAAACCGGTTAACAAATCGAACAAAACCATTTTCTGTGGTTTGATTTGGTTTCAATTTTTCGAAACCAAACCAAACTGCGAAAACGTATTATGCGATCTACAAATTTTTTGATTATATTTATCGTTTATACGTGGAAATAGTCTCTTTTTTTAAATGTGAAGTAGCTTAGATTTGCATTTTGTATGAAATTATGAATTGTCATGAGCATAGAGGTTGGTTTTTATGAAATTAAACGCGTATTTTTGTTCAGAAACTCATCCGGGTAGACATGGCCACAAGGACGGTTTCGACCCGGGTCAAAGTTTCCGAGTTCAGGAGATCTAGGTTAGGACCCAGTGGGGTCAACCCAAGTGAATGTAGGAACCGCCTGTGGCCTACGGGCCCGGTTCCAGTTCCAACAAAAAAAAACTACAAATAAGTGGAGAAACTCTTTTTTTCTCCAAATTTGATTACAATGTACATTTTGATTACATTTTATATTGAATAATTCATTATTTCATAATTTGATAATTCATTATTTTTTTATTTCATAATTTATTTTTTTAATTTTTACCGGCCGGTTCCGAACCGTGGCCATGTCTGCGTCCAGGGAAAAAAAATAGAAAAATTTATTTTTAAAACAGAATGGTTATCATTCGCGCTTAAACGAGCATCGTACAAAAGTTTCCTTATTTTCATTAGTTTTTAAAATTTAAAAACTATTTTTGAATTTTAGAAAAAAAAATTTAAAATTGTTTTTTGCATTTTTCTTTTCAGGCCAAATTAAAGGCTATAGATCTATTTATTTAGAACCCGAGGTTATGGTGATGGCTTTTCAGTTCTGATCTTGTCTACGTGCATGTCATTGCTACACAAAGCTTTTGTAGCTCTCCCCTGCTCTGCTATAATGGAGAGAACTCGCCCCTTGGCGAAATTCCATGCGTCCCGCTAAGCTTCACCAGATGCGACCTTCCGCAAGCACGAAGCTCGTTTCCTTAACGCACCCGACCCTCAACTTCGCTCACCGCACCTTCGAATCCTTCGTCTGGAACAACATCATTCGAGCCCATGCCCAGTCCACCGTCTCCCTCCGACCTCCGCTGTCGGTCTTCGCTCGCATGCGCTCCCACGGCGTCGAACCCGACTTCCACACCTTCCCTTTCCTCCTCCAGTCCTTCGATTCCGCTCCCCATCTCCAATCGGGTCGGCAGATCCACGCTCAAGTTTTCGCCTTTGGGCTCGACCGCGACGCCTTCGTCCGGACTTGTCTCATCAACATGTACTCTTCTTGCGGCGACGCGGGGCTCGCGCGCCGGGTGTTCGACGAGATCGCCGAACCGGATTTGCCGTCTTGGAATTCGATCGTCAACGCGTGCTTGAAAGTGGGCCGGAGCGATGCTGCCCGTGCGCTGTTCGACGAAATGCCTGAGAGGAACGTGATATCTTGGAGTTGCATGATTAATGGGTACGTTCGGTGTGGGGAGTTTAAGGAAGCGCTGACTTTGTTCAGGGAGATGCAACTCGCGGAAGGTACTTTGGTTAGGCCTAATGAGTTTACCATGTCCGGAGTGCTTTCAGCGTGTGGGCGGTTGGGTGCGCTGGAACATGGGAAGTGGGCTCATGCTTATATTGACAAATGTGCGATAGAAGTTGATGTTGTGTTGGGGACTTGTCTTATAGACATGTATGCTAAATGCGGGAGTATTGAGAGGGCGAGGTTGGTTTTCGGCAATTTGGGTCCTAACAAGGATGTGATGGCTTGGAGTGCTATGATATCGGGCTTGGCAATGCATGGTCATGCTGGGGAATGTCTCGACTTGTTCTCGGACATGAGACAGCAAGGTGTGAAACCTAACAGTGTGACATACTTGGGTATTCTTTGTGCTTGTGTTCATGGACGTTTGGTGAGTCAAGGGAAGGAATTTTTCAGGAAAATGAGCGAGGTGCATGGAATAACTCCGATGATTCAACACTACGGTTGTCTTGTGGATCTTTTTGGGAGAGCAGGTCTACTAAAGGAAGCATGGACCGTGGTGAAATCGATGCCTATGGAGCCTGATTTGCTCATATGGGGTGCTCTACTGAGTGGATCCAGGACACATGGTGACATTGAAACATGTGAGATTGCGCTCAGAAAGCTAATCCAGCTGGATCCTGGCAATAGTGGTGCCTATGTGCTTCTATCAAATGTTTATGCGAAATTGGGTAGATGGAATGAAGTGAGGCAAGTCAGAAATCTAATGGAAGCAAAGGGCATTTATAAAGTCCCTGGGTGTAGCTTAGTAGAGCTTGATGGGATACTTCATGAGTTTTTTGTGGGAGATGATTCCCATCCGGAAACTAAGGAGATTTATATGATGCTTGATGAGATCATGACGAAACTGAAGAAGGCAGGGTATGTGGGAAACACAAAAGAAGTATTGCTTGATTTGGATGAGGAAGCAAAAGAGCTTGCTCTATCCCTTCATTGTGAAAGACTGGCTATAGCATTTTGCTTTTTAAAAACTAGTGCCGGTACTCCCGTACGAATCATTAAGAACCTTAGAATATGCGGTGATTGTCACGTTGCCATAAAGATGATATCCAAAGTCTACAGGCGCGAGATCGTGATCAGGGACTGCAATCGGTTTCACCACTTCAATGAAGGAGTTTGCTCTTGCAAAGATTTCTGGTAGATTAAAAATTTTCTGGGTTAATTTTATGAAACTCGGAGGGTCCTGTCGATTTTCATAGGTCCGTGTGGCCGCAGAAATTTGGACATGACACTGACTGAAACAATAATTCATCCACACAAATTCTGGCAGTCAAATACCCTCGAAAGGCAGGTGTCGGGTTGTTAAGATGCAGTTTGAGCTTTGCATTATATCGAGTGGTCTGAACCACGAGCCCTGGGAGTATAGTCATATACCAAGAGGACATCGACTTGAAAAATCCTGTAAGGCCTGTGGGAAATTGTAAGTTTATAATATTCTTCCGAATATTGTTATCATGAAATTTTTTTCGCCTTCACAATTACAGTGAATGACTGCACGGAGAATTGACATGATGATGATGTTTATGGTTCCAAGCTCTAACACTCATAATTACTACAGAAATTATCAGACTTTGGATCTCTGTGCAGGTTATATATGAAGACCTTCCTTGAGGTGGGAAGAAGCATCGCCCTTGGCTGAACTGTGGCTGTTTATAGTTGGTAACAGGTATCTGTTGAAGGCATCTGGCTGTTTATAGTTGGTGACAGTACCTGTTGATGGCTCTGTTTATAATTTGTATACTTTCCTGTTGTGGACGGTACCTATTAAATTTTCTGACGTTTTCTAATCATGGGTAATAATATTAGTAGTCCTTGAATTTTTCCTCATTATTCAATACCATCTTTTAATATTTTTTGTGCGATGTCGTTCCTGAACTTCTTATATTTGTTCAACATGGTTCGTTAAAGATTTAACGAAATTTGCTGAAGTAGCGATTAAAGTTACTAACTTGTTATTTTGTTTAGTTCAATTTTGTACTTGAACTTCATTTATTAGTTCAATTTCGTCTTTAAACTTCTTCTTTTTTTACACAAGCCACTGACAAGACATACGGACTACACGAATTAGTGTGTTCATATAAGCTTAATCGTAAGGAATAGTAAAACCATATCAAGTATAAATTGATACTTTTACTTGTTTACGACGTGCTTGGACTCGTCTAGGTAAGAAACTTAAAATGTTCCTCGTCTTAACACGACATGCTGATTTATATTTAGAAATTCTTACAACATGTAAATGCAAGTAAACGTTTTTATGTATAAGAATTCATATGTTAAAGGTTTTATTTGTATAATCCATTTATTAACGTGTTGTGTTTGGGATTTAATGTTATAGAATAATTAATGAATATCTTGTGTTGGGATAATGACATAATGCAATTGAGAGAGAATAAAAGAACAGTTCTGGCGCAAACTTAGCAAAGTATTGGGACGAAATTGAACAAAAGTATTCCACCCACGTAGAAGATTTCGTCAATAATTTTAACGAAAAGACCACATTGAACTACTTTATAAAGTTCCAGGACAACATTGAACAAAAAAAAAAAAACAAGCAAACAAACAAACAAAATCAAGGGATGACATTATGGAGCAAAACTTCAAGCATTATTAGTGTCATTACCTCTTTAATCGATTGCTCCGTCAATTATATAATGCATGTTATACTGATAGTAGCTGTTTTTCTCCTCCAAGCAGTTGCTCGCCTTGCAACAAGGTACAATGTCATTTCTTCAAGTCCGGCTGGCTAGTGTAGTTGCATGTTAATCTCGTGGTCATGGATTGATCGATCAATTATGAACGGGCCAATAGCATCTTCGTCACTTCCACATCTTGAAACTATTTCGTAATCAAATCAAGCTGTGGGAAACGGTCGAAAGCAAAAAATCTACAATGGCAAATGCATTAAGGATAATGTGTGCTTTATCTCTTGCTTCTTCTTTTTTTCAATTTATCTAGTGGTCAGATGGTGCCCGAGTTAGCTTCGGAGCACTTCAACAAATCGAAGTCCTGGGCTCTCTTGAGGGAAAATTCCCCCCATTGATTTGGTGCATTAAAGATTGTGCTCCTGGAATGCACCCAATAGGACTTGATAAACATGTGTTATTCCTCGGAGAAATTTTGAATTCCGGAATCTATTATTGTTGTAGAAGAAAATTTCCATCGGAAATGGAGCACTAGTAAACCAAAGCCGCACATATGAGCACTAAGAGGTATTGGGGAAAAGTGCCAAAAAAGTCTTAAACCTTTTGTATTTGTGCCAATTTAGTTCTAAACCTTTTTTTGGTGCCAATTCAGTTCTAAACCTTTTGCATTGGTGCCAATTTAATCATAACCTTTTTTTGATGTCAATTGAGTCCTAAACCTTTTGTATTTGTGCCAATTCAATCCTAAACCTTTTGTCTTTGTACCAATTTAGTCCTTCCGGTAAATTTTGGCCGGATTTTGCTGACGTGGACGCCGACCGGCCGGCAGCCGGTCACCGGCGCTGACGTGGACAACTTTAATATTTTTTTTGAATTTTTATTAATTTTTTTCTTTTTTTCTTTTCTTTTTTTTTTTTCTCTCCCCTCCCTCCAGCCGGTCACCGGACCGGCGACCGGTCGGTGGCTAGAGGCCAGAGGCCGGCACCGGCGAGGCTCGCCCACGCCGGCCACTGGCGAGGCTCGAGCCCTCGCCAGAGGCCGCTGGCGAGGGCTCGAGCCTCGTCATGGCTGGGCGAGGCCCGACCTCGCCGGATCTAGTGAGGTCGAGCCTCGCCGCCAGAGGCCGCTGGCGAGGGCTTGAGCCTCGTCATGGCTGGGCGAGGCCCGACCTCGCCGGATCTAGTGAGGTCGAGCCTCACCAGCGGCTGGGCGAGGCACGACCTCACCGAATCTGGCGAGGTCGGGCCTTGCCCAGCGTGAGGCCGCCCTCGCCAGTGGCCGGTGTGGGCAAGCCTCGCTGGCGTCAACCTCTGGCCAGAGGCCACCGGCTGGAGGGAGGGGAGAGAAAAACAAAAAGAAAAGAAAAAAATTCAAAAAAATTCAAATAAAATATTATTAAAGTTGTCCACGACGCCACGTCAGCGCCGGTGACCAGCCGCCGGCCGATCGGCGTCCATGTCAGTAAAATCCGACTAAAATTGACCGGAATGACTGAATTGGCACAAAGATAAAAAGGTTTAGGACTGAATTGGCACAAATGCAAAAAGGTTTGAGACTTAATTGACACCAAAAAAAGGTTGAGGACTAAATTGGCACCAATGCAAAAGGTTTAGGACTGAATTGGCACCAAAAAAAGGTTTAGGACTAAATTGGCACCAATGCAAAAAGTTTAGGACTTTTTTGGCACTTTTCCCATAGGTATTTCCACTAGATGCCCGACAAGTCCCATCTCAATTTGATTCAATACATACTATCACATGATTGTAATTACTTTGTATTATCATACAATATTACTATCGAACTCTCCTCGACAATGAATCCAGATAATATTTGCTTATTTAATTCAATTTACCGATTTCGATTAAATAAAATTCAATTTACTGATAACCAAGTTCATAAAATTTCTTGTCTTGATGAAAATAAAAATAAAGAGAATTCGAAAATCATAAATATTTAAAGAAGATCAATTTTTTAAGATATGTTTGAAAAAATAGAAACATGTTTATTAAAATAGAAAAAAGAATTTGAACTTTTTATTTTATTTTTGTTGGACAAAAATATTGGAATTTGTCTTCCTGTTTGCCCAGAAAGAGGCATTCCGTATCTCCACGTGAAACCATATGAATAAGACAGTAAACCTAACTTTCTATCTTATAGCCAGCGCATCACCACATGTTCCTTGCTTCCCATTTGTTTTATCGTTCCTGTCTCTGTCTTCGTGGCGTGGGCTGGCGTTTCGTTTTTGTATATTTTCCATGATTGTGTCGTGTCCTCTTCATTTTTGATAAATTTATAATGGTATCGCGTGTCGGTAATGTGGGAGCCCCATATAATGACTATTACACCATTTGTATTATTGTGTTTATGAGCTTGCCTTCGATATCATTTTGTCCTATCGTTGATGATTTGTCCTTGGAGATACTGAGGAAGAAAATTGGAAAATGACAAATAATTTCTGAACTTTGGTCTAATATATAATGTCG
Source organism: Syzygium oleosum (assembly GCF_021117445.2). Lineage (NCBI taxonomy): Eukaryota > Viridiplantae > Streptophyta > Magnoliopsida > Myrtales > Myrtaceae > Syzygium > Syzygium oleosum. Next base: position 3,814,018 of record NW_026607493.1, on the reverse strand, counting down.
TTCATAAACTTTTAATTTGTTCAATATGATCTTTGAAAATTGACCAAATATGTAATATCATCCCTGAACTTTTATTTTACTTAGAGATTGCATTGAATATTTACCAATAGTTCAAGGATTACATCGAACATATTAAAAGTCTAGGGACGATATTGCATATTGGGCCAAAATTTGGAGACCACACTATACAAATTAAAAATTTAGAGATGATATTATATATTGAACCAAAATTAATGGACCATTTATAATACCTAGAGAAATCCTCTCTTTTTTTCACGTCCCAAATCCGGCGCTCTAATGTCACTCGATTTCCACATCATATTTTAATTCCACGCCATAGCCACGTGTCAGCTTATAAATGGACGGAAGGAACACGTCGGCTCCTGACCTGGCGCCACTGGAACGTCTTCTCGGCTATAACAGCTGCCAACACGGAACGGGCGACGGTGGAGGGGTTCGGGTCGTGAGCGACCTGAAAAAGATGCAAAACGTGCTCGAGTTCCGGTCATATGTGTGGACCCCACTCTTTTTAAACTTAATTGTTGGCGGTCAGAGTTTTCCAAATTAAATCGAGGCAGCAAAAACAAACATAATTAAATAAAAAAGAAAAAAAGGGGGAAATGGCGCCCCTTGCCAGTTGCCAGTAATCTACTAATCACCATTCACGCCGGAGCCACGTATGCTCGCCTCCTCCATGCGCACGTCCCCCACCGTCTTACGTTTCGCCGCAGGGTCTCGTCGCCGCCTCCTCTCACGGCGGTTCACCCGGCGGAGATTTCCCTCGTGTAAGTTCGGCTCATCGCTCGTGCATCCACCGATCACTTCTCTTCTCTTCTCCTTGCGGTTCGCATCCGCGTCGTCGCCGTCGTATGCGAGCGTTCGCGCGTCGATCGGTGTTTTGTTTTTTTTTGTGTGTGTTCGACGCCGAGAGGTTTCGGGGCGTTCGATTCGGACGTCGTCGCATTCCTCTATCCGTTGCTCCTTTCGGTTCGCGGTCGTTGTATTTGGATTTTCCTTTTGCCTCGGTCAATCCCCGATTTGGTAACCGGTCGTCGCAATGCGATCTCCTGCTTTTGAACATCCGCCGCTTTTCGTTCTCTGTTATGGCGACGTGCGATAGTTACCTTGCGGTCAAATTGCCGTGGGGCCGGCCTATCTGTGCACTGTCAATGGCTAGTAGCGATCGATCATACGCTCGGAGTTGCGTTCTCTGGGAGCTTAGTCTCATGCTCTGCGTACGATAGTTTAAGTTTGGGGGAGCTTGTTGGCGGAAGAAGTAGGGTCGACCGTGTGAACTTGGGAGGTGTGCGAGCGAGAATCATGACGAGATTCAAATCTATCTCGCCCCCCCTCTCTCTCTCTCTCTCTCTCTCTCTCTCTCTCTCTCATTTCGATGAGACGCAGAGTAGGTGATGGAAATAACTGCAGTGGTGGAACTATCCTCTTTCTAATGGAATTGAGGGCATCCCTTGTCTTTAAATGTTCCTAGAAGTATATCAAATTACAGATATTAGGATCCCCTTAATAAATTCATTGTTATGCTTTATCTGCGGTTATCGTGAATTGAATTTGTCGATTAGACCGAGGGAATTAGATTGTTCACTGTGCACGTAAGGCTGAGGTTTTAATAGGAATATATAGCTGAATATACATATGATTGTCCTCTTTCTATTTGAGTGGGATATGCTTTGTTAAAACTGGTTTTTAAGCTTGCGCTCTTTTGCTCCGATGCCTAGTGCAGTTGGGTTTATGTTGATCAACGGTGATGCAGGTAATGTGAACTTTGACATATGCATCCACATTGTTGAACTGTGCCTTGGGCTTGATAAATATGACCTCAGTTCATAAGCCACCGAGTGATAGCACACTCCGCGTTTCCGGCATTTTGGGCCAGGAAGTATGTGAGAGCTACTTGCTTTTTCCTGGTGAAACAGCCCTTGGAGATGCCTTCCGAGCCTTCATCTATTTCCTCGGTCTTGCTTACTGCTTTATTGGATTATCAGCTATCACCGCAAGGTTTTTCCGTTCTATGGAGAATGTTGTGAAGCAGACACGTGAGGTGGTAGAGATAGATCCCCATACGAATTCAAAGGTGGTTAGACAAGAAAAGGTGTGGAATTACACTATTGCAGACATTACTCTACTGGCTTTTGGAACTAGCTTCCCTCAAATATCTTTAGCTACTATTGATGCTCTAAGAAACCTGGGGGACGTCTATGCTGGAGGTAAGCCTTGGACTCCCGTACTTGTTATGTCTAAGAGTGTCATTTACCTGGACAACTTCTAAAATTTACTGATTGTATCATTATCACGGGAAATGGAAGCAAGTTTATTAACAAAAGCATCTCTGATTTGTCATTCTGTAGTAATGAAATCTTACTTTGCCAATATCATTTATGCTCAAGGCTGCGACTTTTTGTGTTAAATTCCTTGTAATTTTGCGAGATACTCTTTGCTCAAACAAAACCGAGTGCGGCTAGCTTTAATATATTCTAGTTTTTTTGGATTTAGGGAATCGATCTATCTCTAAAATGGTTTGGGAAGTTTTATTGAAGAAATGTTGACCCAAAAATGCTGGTTATTGTGTAGAAGACTCTGTGATCTTTTCTGGGCCAAATACCACAAAAAAGACAGCCTTTCACCACTGTGATAAATTTAACTCGACCTCTCAAAGGTATAAAAAGCAAAGCATATGCGCTACAAATTAACACGGCCTCTCAAATGTACCGAAAAAATACATAACCTTTTACTATTGTGACAAGTATTCCATCCATTCTAGGTGTTATCTTGTGCTCATGTCAGTTCACCTAACTATTACTGCGTTGACAACTAGTAATGGCTAGTAGCAATACATTCGCAAACCCCTAAATGCAGTTCACTTTCATCTTAATATTGATTTCATGGCGTCTCCTCAACAGTGAAATCACATTATTTTCTCTAAACAAGTGTAAAAAAATTCTCTCTCTCTCTCTCTCTCTCTCTCTCTCTCTCTCTCTCTCTCTAAAAAGATATCCAGTATTTTCTTCAGAGTAGGACCTTTCAGATAAAGATCCAAACCATTTGGCTATGGATGGAATAGTAACATCTGCTATTTTTGTCAAATAGACCAGATATTGTGCATTTTTTTTGGTAAGTTTGAAAGGCCATGTTAAACATGTCATAGTAATAAAAGGCTGTGCTTTTCTTTGTTATTTGGCCTATTTTCTGAAGACGGTGGATGATTTTGTTTTAGAATTTCAATCTAAGTGTTGCTCCTTGTGATATCTTTGTCGAATTATATATTTATTTACAGTAAATGACACACTCCACAAAGATATACTGTTTTATGCTCATTTTGAACATGGTCCTGGAACTCTTCCCTCTCCTTCAACTCTTGTGGACATTATACTGATCTGATTTTTATAGCTTCTGCTATAATCTTCCCAGCCTCAATGCTTGATCTATAGTTTACATTGGTTCATGCTTAATTTTGTGCGAGCAAACAGATAAATTTTGCTTTGCTAACGTTTTGCAGAATCTTTTTATCCTAGATTTGGGTCCTGGAACGCTTGTAGGCTCTGCTGCATTTGACCTATTTCCTATTCATGCTGTCTGTGTCTTGGTTCCTAAAGCTGGTGAATTGAAGAAGATATCAGATCTTGGCGTTTGGGTAGTGGAGCTCTTTTGGTCTTTCTGGGCTTATTTTTGGCTGTACATAATTTTGAAGGTAATATTGCTGAAAACTTAAATGATTGAGCTTTCTGACAGGACGCGATAACATTAGAGTTTCTCTCGACTTGCTTCTTTCTTTTACAGATGTGATAAAGTGTTTCCAAGTGACATTCTGTTTTTTCAAAGAAACTAGTGAAAAATTCCGGCCATAGATGGTTATATTGACTAATAAGATCATCGAGCTTTGTAATCTGATGCAGTTATCAGAGAAATTGCTTTAACTTGTTAAAGGAGCCATTAGCTGCCAAACCTGTTACTCAGGGATGTTTGACATCGATGCAGGTTTGGACTCCTGACATTGTCACACTTTGGGAGGCACTTTTGACTGTGCTGCAGTTCGGGTTACTACTGGTACATGCATATGCTCAAGACAAGCGCTGGTCCTACTTATATCTTCCTTTGTATGTCTATATAATCTCCCTGATACCTTTTGTTTGAACTAAGGATTCATCAGATTATATCTGTTAATTGAGTTGACCGTCTCATAATGTTTCATATTGACAATGCCTTTTCTCCCTGTCCAAAGAGCAAGGGGCGAGAGGCCAGAGGACTGGGTGCCAGAAGAGGCTACTTCAAATAAACATGCGGACAATGTTGATGATGAGCACTCCGAGATAATTCTAATTGGTGAAAATAATGAAAGGAGTATTGTGGACATCTTTTCCATCCATTCTGGAAGTGGAACAGGTCAATCTCTGAAGTTGCTGTTGTGCAGATCTTTCCTGCACTTATTTGCTTTATTGGTAGTTATGCAGCACATGACATGCTAAACAACCACATTCTTCACTTACTGTTTCTCCCTGCTTGGCTGATAAGTTCTTTTGCTAGTGGCACAGACGTATAGACACTGCTTCCATGTCCATGTGAGCAAAAATGTGACATGCTGTAGCTATTGTTAATTTGATTCGTTGTGTTGTGTAAATAGTTGACATCTATTTTCTGGTCGGCAGCACCATATTTTTCCCTTTTAGATTTTATTCTCTGTCCAGCTGCTCTTAGTTACATTTACATTTAGCGCATGGGATCTAATAGGTGCGTGTCACATTTATACTGTGCATGTGGTAAATGACCTGGCTTGCCACAAATAATGTTTATAAGTTTTTACACCAAGTAACAAATATTTGTATAGTCCCTTGGATTTGTATAGTCCCTTTGGAACTTGGTTAGTCTCTTGCTTTCCTTTGTATTTGGTGATTTGAAAGTAATATATACCTTACAAAAAAAAAAAAAAAAAAAAAAAAAAAAAAAACAAATATTTGTATGCTTAGAGTAACATTATTTATATGAGTTCTGGTAGTTCCGCATGCTTTTGGTAGGCTTCTTTATTCCACTTGTTCAGCTTCTACTCTGATTTTACATGAACCTTTTAATTTAAGGAGGATCATTCTTTTAGGTCCAATTTATCACCATGTACCTGGCAGTGATTTAGCCGAAACCTCTGATGAACATCATGTGCTTTCACTTTGGAAGGAACAGTTTGTTGATGCGCTGATGGTAAGTTATGCTATCTAAATTAGTTCTTTTGGACTACCCACCTAGAAATGAAGGGCAACCTTCAAATTTTTCTCATCTAATTGGATGACAACATTTTAATGGAATGCTCAGCTTTGTATGTCTCTCTTTAAAGCGCGAATGACGCCACTGATCATGTTGAGGAACTGCTTGTTTTAAAAAGTCCGACTTTCAAGGAAAAAGTCATTACTTGGAGGGTTAATAACGTCACCCATCTTTCCTTTTTCTTTCTTTGTTTTTATTCATTTCGAATTTCATATGCATGCTTCTTCATGTACATATTGTGTTTCTGTTCTTGCAACTTGCAAGATCAATCATTCATTTGATATGGCAGACACTTTTTTGAGTTGTTTTACTTTTTGGCTCCCTAATATGGTTCGCTTGATCTATCCTCTGCTTTCTTGTGGTTAGAACTACATCTATTTGAACTTATGAAATGGCGTAACATGGGTATCAGTTGATGGCATTCTCGTTGAAGGAAAGTAGTACGAAGGATTACAATCAAGTCAAAATAGAATGAGTGAATTGCACACAACTTTCCTCTTTTCCGCGTAGAGATAGCATCTTTAATTTTGGTTCGGCTATTCAAACTCTAGTAGAGAGTCAAAATTATCCTTGAAGGAAAATTACATAAGCAATCTCAATTTCTCTTATGCTACAGGTTGCATGCTCAGTGAAAATAACATAAACTATCCCAACATTTTCTTGTTCTACAGCGTGCATTAGAATGTACACTTCACTCCCTAAGGTTTTGAAAAATGAATCCTTTTTACCTTGGAGTTAAACCATTGAAAATGAACGGCGCAAAGTGTGGTCCTTTCAAAATTTCAGGGTGCAAAAAGTTGGATTTTGAAACTTGAGGGTGTTTAGTATTGGTTTTGAAACTGGGGGATGCAAAGTGTAACTGGGGAAACTTGAGGATGGTTCTGTAGTTTTTCCTATTTAAAGTAAATGAAGAAGAACCTTATTGTAATGGGCATTGGCCCAGTTCCTTTGATTTGCGGGGAATGCCTATTCTCTTTTTGTTTTAGGCATGCAAACATGACAAAAAGTGGGAGTCATTATTATTTCGTTTACATGCTAGGTCCCGAACATAAGTTCTTGGTTGTCATCTATCTTTCAATTTTTTTCTTTTGTCTTCTCTTGGCCAGGCTTGATGTCTCCATGAAAAGATGCACTAAAGCTTCACAAATTTTTATGCAGTTTGTATAATTTAGTTGTAATCAGCAATGAAATTAAATGATTCAGTGTTGGAGGAACTTCATGATTTATATTAACATTGTCTGACAATGATATCCTCGTCCTTTTTCGATCTCCTGCGTTTTTATTTTTTGAGTCTCCCTCGTTTTTTAAACAGTTGGAGAGCGCTGAGACGAAGAAGTCTGACAGCATATATGTGCGGGCTTTGCGAATGTTGTGGCAGTCACTTCTTGCACCTTGGAGGCTCATGTTTGCTTTAGTTCCTCCTTGCCAAATTGCTCATGGCTGGATTGCTTTCATTTGCTCTTTAACCTTTATCAGTGGAATAGCTTATGTGGTGACCAAACTCACAGATCTAATTAGCTGCGTGACAGGTACCTAAATTTTGCTACTGTTAGTGTTACCAATCTTTGTTTCGATTTAAAAAGGGTGGCAATTTGAGGTCAGCCACAAATTGTCTAAGGTAGTCATTTACATTCTTAGTGTTTGTGCAGGGATAAATGCTTATGTCATAGCATTTACAGCGCTGGCTACTGGAACGTCATGGCCAGACTTAGTTGCTAGTAAGATTGCTGCTGAAAGGCAGACAACAGCTGATTCTGCCATTGCAAACATCACTTGCAGGTTTACTTAATTAAATAACGTTGCCTCATTCGCATTCACCCGTGTGCACGATTATAAATGTTGTTTTTCTCGAACCATATAGTTGTCAGTTTGACTTTTATCTGAAAGCCGTCCCTCTGCCGCCTGTGAGATTGGGATTTGGAAAATTTCCTGTAGCCAATCGCAACTGAAATATTCATTTCGTATGGTTAGCAACCAGTAATTTTGGGGTATTTGTGAGACAGTGCTGCGTGTAGAAGCTGCAATTCTGCTGATTGGAAGAAACTCACCTGATCTGATTATTAAATCCATAATATCATTGCTAACAAAACATTTCCTTTAAATACAGGGGCACTTCTTTCCTTAGTCCTTACTTCTTTTCTCTAGTTTCCATGTGAAAATTTTACTTGGAAATATGCAAACAAGTTTAGTTACACTTTCTTTGACTGTCTCTCTCATAGCTACTCATGAAATGAAAGATTATTCAACAAGGAGCACTGAACAATTAATACTCTTCATCTGGTGTCAGCCTTGTCTGATGTGTTAAGGCCATGTTTTGTGGCTTCTTTATTGAGCTTGCAGCACCATATCCACGTAGTTCATCTGGTTTTTTAAAAGAAATGATACAGCACTACCACGAGTTTACTGAAAACTTTGAACTGACCATTTTCTTTTTCTTGCTGTGTTTTGTAGTAATTCAGTGAACATATATGTGGGCATAGGCGTCCCATGGCTAATTGACACCGCATACAACTTCATCGTGTATCGGGAACCTTTGAGAATCCAGAATGCAGCCGGACTTAGCTTCTCATTGCTCGTGTTCTTTTGTACGTCTGTGGGGTGTATATCAGTTCTCGTGCTTCGGCGTCTCACGTTGGGTGCGGAATTGGGAGGGCCAAAGCCTTGGGCTTGGCTAACCAGTATTTACTTCATGTTGCTCTGGGTCATCTTTGTGGTGCTTTCCTCTCTCAAAGTTTCTGGCATCATATAGGAAGGATTTATTCCGGTTGGTTTCCTATATTATCATCACTCTTTGTTTTTTTTTTCCTTCTTTATTCTTTTTTTTTGCTTCTTATACCCTCTTTTTTTTTTTTGGACAACTTCATATACCCACTTTGGAAGGTATTTGTTGGAGCATAGACCTTGGATTTCATTCTGGCCCTCATAACCCCTTACCATCAGGTGGTTTGCCCCGGGCCTCGGACATGGACGCTTCCATTGTTGAGGCAGATCCTCAAAAGCCTTCTCCTATCGCAGGTACTCTCGGTGCTCAAGTCAGATTTCTTATATAGAGATGTACCGAATAGGCATGGAGTGAGCTACATTTGATGGAGAAGAAGCATATGCTGATAGATTTATTAGAAATATCTTTACATGACCGAGCATTAAGAGCACAGACACATTCAACTTTTTCTTCTTTTTTTTCCGAAATTTCATGTATCGAGAGAATCCAATGCTCGTTGAATACAAAGTCTTGAGTACATAATGTCATCAGCATACTTTTTAATTGCTCCTAGCCTAAAAAAAAAATGTATATTGTGAGATTAATGGTATAACACTTGCACATTTAAACACGCGCACTTTCTTTGTGATTTAGGTCGAGTTGAAAATGGTTCAACCCACTTTAACCTAATTAACTCGTTTTGATTCATTTTTATGTAATACAAATCTAATAACTCATACCCAACCTAACTTATATTACCATAATAATTTTATATTTAACCAAATATAGGAAAACTTGCACTAAAATTGAGGTGAGAGTGTGGAGTGAACAAGTGCGAAATCAAGTAAGAACGAGAAAGTAAAGAAAAAGTCATAGAGATAGGTTGTGTTTAAGTAAGTTATGAATTTATTTAAAATCCATATTATTTTAGATTTTATCATTTTAAACCCATTTACTGAATATAATTAACTCATATAACGACTCAGCCTGTCAAATATGGCAAATATGGATTAAGAAATGAGTTTATGACCCATTTTGACAAGTCTAATCACAAAGCCACATCATGCACACAAAATTTGTAATATATACACAAGAAAAAATGGACAAAGCCAAAATCGCTCAGGCCACAGATTTATCATATCATGTTTCCGAGAAACTATAAGACCCTTTTGAACTCATCGCAAAGCATCCTTCAAAAAATTCCCCTACATTACTTTACACACCATAAATCCAAGCTTCACAAACCCAGATATGCAAATAAATTACAGGCAAAACCACTATTTCATTACCTAGAAACAGAGCATTACAGATCCAAGTGACCTCGAAAAACCCTGTCGATCTCATTGCCCATGCTCTGAATCATTTAGCGGCGATGATAGGGTGAAAAGCAGATTCGAGTCAACAACCAGACTTAACCATGAAGCGCATTCATCCGTGCAGCTGTGAGTTTGTGCACCCACAGAGAAAGAAAGAAGCGACTCCAGATTGACCTGTAAAAGGATGATCCAAGGCCGTCAGTAGTTGCAGACATTTCATGATCTCCAGCCAATCTACAAATGCCACATTTAACTGGGATTGCTCGTGGGACATATCGGGCATTCCCCATCCAACAAGCGTTGTCCAGTTAGCAAACTAAGGCATCCAGTTCGTACTTGAGTTGAGAGAGCAGCGACTGGAATTCACTCACTGCCTCAGCATCACTTGAGATAATATGAAGCAAAACGTCTCGGGAAAAACAAAATCAAGGCTGGAGGATAACCGGAGTAGAAGCCTGAGCTTAAAGCCAACCGAGATCTACGGTTGGTTCAGAACAGGAAGGGCGGGATGCGATCTGACTATATTCAGCACACCTTTTGCAGTCGCCTGTCAATGAAGGGAAGTAGTTATAGCTCCTGTGAACATCCTAGGCCCAAAACTATTGGGTGTTTCTCATGAAAATATTACCTCAAAGAAGGAATTGAAATTCAGCCGTAAAAGAAAACGCCTGAGAAATGGAGCCCGTTGACTTCCAGCAAGCCTACTGCTACGCAATATAGTATACAAGGAGTTGGATTTCTTGTTAAATTCCTGGAACACATAAAAGAGGTGAGGTTATAATAGAGGATGAGTGCTTAAAGAGACCAGCCACAATGATATTTTTTATGCTTGTTAAAAGGTATATTGGCCAATACATGTTACACAGCTAGTCCAGAGGAAAGCATAGCAAGGCTAGAACTTTCACACGTTGCTGACGAAAAGAACGACAATAGAATGCTAGACTCAACATGCAGTATTTTCTTCATTGATGTGCTACTCCTAATATTGTCGCCATTAAGGTTCAGTCTCCTCTGCCAAGATGAGAATAAAGTTATATCAAGGCCCCGATCTATTTCTGTTATAATACATTATGGCTTTAACAAGTAACGATTCTCAATGCATGAAACAGATCTTTGACAGAGCAGTCAAAGGTTGGACTATTGATCATTTTGTCACTCGATTGTGAAGCTGTAAGTCAATCATCTTTCTGACCAAAAAAAAAAAAAGTCCATCATCTAGATCGTGGACAAACACGGACCTAACTAATGAAAATGAACTTATAAAATACCTCTGTAATTTGTTCCAGTTCGGCTGTATTTGCAAAACCCTCTTGATTCTCGACGGTCCAGCAAAACTGTAGGCAAAGTTTCATTATGCTATCCAGTATCCTTGACACTGAACCAATATCTAAGAAAGACTGAGAAATCAAGGCTGATAAGTACCTGCGTGTGATGGAACGGAGATGTAAGCCTCATGATGCAAGCATAAACAATCAGAGCAACAATGATCCACTACAAAACATGAGAACTAAGGGCTAAGGGAGTGCGATCTGACAAGGAAGTGCGCAAAGACAAGAATGTCTGCAGCGCAACAACATGAACGTCTGAAGTGCAACATTGATGGTTAGGAACCATAATTGTCCAACTAGAAACTTGAACTAAGCAGAGAGGCAATTGTGTGGAATGAATTGAATGAAGCCAATCCAAGCTACTCCGAAAAGGAATGCATCAAGGAAAGATTAGCTATAAATGTCAAATGATGAGATGATGCTCGGAGAAAATAGTTATTCCACAGGAATCCTCCCACCAAACTTCAGAAGAAAGGCAGTTGTATGAGATGAATTGCATAAAAAATTAATCCATGGTTTTTAAGAATCAGAAATGGAGCCCGCTTATATTTAATGTCGGAGAGAGTTTACTTCATATCAAAATGAGTTTACTCTTTTTTATGCTTTTCTTAAGTTGAACATTCATACAGATCAGCATCTAACAAGACAAGTAAAAATAAAGCTTCCCTAATCACATACTTTCCCCATAATTGAAACTGGTCATACCACAGCAAAACATTATCCCCAGAACATTTCAGTACATCGAGCGTGGTAAGCTTCGGTATGTGGAACAAAAGGGGAAACGAGAAACTTCCCCTATCAAAATGTGGTAGGATAGAGGAAGATTCTTTCGAGCATGCAGTACCAATAAGACATGATCATTTGAGATTAGGTAGATAGTTCATTATGCTTAAAACATAGCCAAGACACAAAGTAGCATGTCAAAACAAATTTACTTGTGTTTAAGAAGATTTTCTACTACAAAATATAACATGAAGAATATATCATGTGAAAGAACATATGACTGGAATATGCATTTGGAACCGCAGATCACTAGTGAAAGAGCGTATCCTGTGGTGAAATAGTTTATTCTGGTAGCCCTCATAAGATAATTTCTGCCATCAATAAAAGATCCCAAGAATGGACACCGCCATTATATTCTTCCACAGCCATCTCTATAATCCATCCACAAAGTTGGCTCCCCAGAAAGGGGGAGTTCGTTGGATATTGCATTTCTCCACACTCGTTATGCAAGTTTATATATCAAAATGACAGGTAATTTCATTTTTCGTCTCGTGCCTTGACTTTGAAGATACCAGATGGTGCATCCTGGAGATAATATTTTGTTCGCATATGTATCGAAACAACATATAATTCAATCACAAATTTTCCATATAGTTGTTGATGTTATACATGCTACCATTATGCTATTAAAACTTTTATAATCCAAAAATCATTCAACTCATGTTTTGCGTATTATCTTTAAGCAATCAATAAATCATAAGCCAATAAAATTATTTTACTTACTCTTGATGGTACCCTACAAGTTCAGTGAAGTCATTAGAATTTTGGATGCGTGCTTGTAAGACATTCCACTGAGATTCTATCACATCCACCTGCAAGGAGATTCATACGTTAAGAGTAGCGTACTTTACGGATGAAGACAAGTAAAAAGATCTGTTGACTTCTACAGTACAGAAAGATATGGTAAAGATACACATGTTCGGATGAAACTACGGAGATTACTTTAAAGTCTATACTCCAACCTTCCGAAGCTTATACTGATTACTGAATGCAATTAATAAATAGGTCCAATCCATGCTTTAGACCTTCAATAGCCCAACTTTTACAAAACTTCCCCCATTGTTTCTTCTTCTCCCTTACTTAAGCTGCCCTATCTTTTCATGATTTCCCCCCCTATTTTCTTCCATCTTTCTTTCAGTGGACACAGCACTCCGTGCTGCTTTTCTTCCAATAGAATATGGTAGGAAACTTACAAACCTGGATATAAAACTGAAGATTCCTGGTCAAGAATGCCATGTGCTCTCTAACCCGCCAGGCAGGTTTGAGGTATTGACGTCGTTTCTGAGGCATTGAGCTGTTTACACTATCATTAGCATGTTTGGAAAATTCTACATGATCTTGATGCATCATAGATGCCCATGATTTATCCAACTCCATTTGCGTTCGCTTTAGCCGTAGCAAATACTGGAAGACCTTGCAGTACCTGGAAAATTCTTGATGTCAAAACACAGTCAATTGTTTAGCATGCTAATTCCTTTCCAAAAAGGTGCTACTCTTGTTCAGAGTGCCCTTCTCCCAGTAAATCAACATAAAGAACTACTGGAAAGGAATCTTACTTAGAGAGAACTTCTTGAGTAAAGAACAATTCGAGGGGCCAATCAACAGAATAATCAAGGTAAATACCATCCCATCCATCAAGGGACATCTCTGAGGACACATTTGGAGGAGCAGCATTAAGTTTTCCCTTCATTAAATCTACTTGGGAAGATTTGACTGGAATCCCAAATGAAGGCATCCTAACACATCACAAAATTTAGTGTGCCATTACCAACATGCCTTAAAAGGTAAATTTACAGATTCAGTCTCAAATGTAACCATGCAGAAAGTCAACATAAGCACCAACCGCAAGGTCACTCTAGAGTAGTACTTGTCTTCCTCACCGATCGTCTTTAGCGCAGCCTGAAGGAGGAAATTGGAGACAAATAAACTGTCGTGCCTAAAAATTCTATTACAAAATGACATAAATTCAGAATATGTGAAAGCTACAGCTTACCAGCTGGAAGGGAACCATAAGATCAGCTTCAGCAGTTGACTGACGTGGTGGCAAGCGCATCAGTTGCCGACTTTCCTCAAGAAAACACTGGAAAAAAGTTATCAGCTACTTAATCAAACAACTCAATGGCCAAAGGACTCCACACAGTGTAAGAAAAGTATAACTGCAAGTTTAACTTAACTACAAATGACTCCACAGAACAAACATATAGATTCAGTTCAACATCAGAGAAAATATCCACAAATATATAAGTTACCCCTATTCCATACCTGGAAGAAATCTCCCTTTGCTAAAAGAAAATAGTCTTTTAAAGCCTTAAGATGGCCGTTCAAGTCAGCACGAATGACCACGAGCTGAAGAAAAAGAAGAATGAGAAATGAAATTTGAAAAAATACAGGGTAAAGATATAAGCATCCATCACCTGCCAAAGATGACTGGCAGCAATTGCTCGAATGGAGTCAACGGCACATTCAAATGATCTCTTGTGAAACTCAGATGACTCCTATAAACATCAATCCAAGTAAAAGTAAATGTAGCTTAGATACTACAGTTGTATTTAAACAATAAGAGAACATGGAGTCCAATGCTGTTCTTGAGTCTTGGCAACAAAGAATATGGGCAGTACAGACCTTTAGGTCTCCAAGCAATGTTTCAATCTTATCAGCCTCAGACTGAGGAAATAATTCCTCTCCACTGAGCTTTGAGTCCACAAGGGGCTCCTTCAGAAAGGGAAATCGTCCAACGGACCCTTGAATTTTTTGAGGGCCTCTCTGCATTTGTTGATGACTTGTAGCATCGTGAAACCGAAAGGATGTACTCGGATTACGGAGAACCCTGATTGCTTTACCAGCAAATAACACTGATTCTGCGACACGCATATGGATATACTCAGGAAGCATATCCTACAAAATAACATAAAAGAAATTAAAGGAAACAGAGCCAGAAAGTTCCAAAAGTTGGAATCATAAAACTTATGTCACATTACAGCAAAAGTAAGAGAATCGCAAGACGACTTCAAAGACTCTGAGGAAAGAAAATGCAAGCAAGCATAAATGAAAGAAACAAGTCTCCAGAATAGTAAACAATATTGATGATACTAGAAATTAACAGGAAAAAAATCCAATCATGATGCTATATATGAAAAATTGTGCTTCTCATATGTCAAACTTCAAAGCAACAACAATCTGCCAAAAAGCAATCCAAGTTTGCAAGCCTCGCTTCAGTAAAGAAAGCTATATTAATTTCTATTCTTTTTTCCCTTTTTGAATATGAGATTCACTGATGAGCACCAAGGGGTAGGAATATTCAAGAAAATCAAAAACTCTACATTGAGCAGAATGAGGAATAAAAACCACAACAACCAATACAAACATCTAAAATATCATTATGCTATACCAAACAAATATGAAATCCCAGGTGCCAATCCGTCAAAGAAGTATCATCAGTTGACAAACGAGACAATCTTCTGGACAGATTTGCATGGCTTGAGCCATGATCTACATCCCTCTCTTCCTGCCTGTGATTCAACATAAAATAAATAAATAAATTAGAATTCCATGAAAGACAAGCTCCACATCATAATGGATATCCGAGCACAATTATGTCATACTTCCACAAGTTACGCTTGAGTTGTCAACATCGTCTTCCCTAACAGAGTACCCTCAGAAACTTGGTTAAATTGTGATGATAATACGAAACCTCACAATTCAGTTTAGATAGGTCAGTCAGGCAAAACGACATGGTAGCAATATAAAGAAAAATCCACTTTAACCATCGGCCATCTGAGCCAGTATTGTTTTCCATTAACTTTAACATTAACAATGGTGGCCACCTAAAAAAGTTCATTTCCAAGCAACTCGGTTAATAGTCAGTACATGTATGTACCTTCTGATAAAAAATTCTCCATACTGGTCTTGAAGGATGCCATAGACCATCCAAGATGCAAGTTGGTTGTACATGACTTGGTGTCCGTGCCACAGAAGCCTGTAACAAAAGGCGCCAATTAGCTTTAGTTTCTTTTTAGGCCACCATTAGCTTTAGTTCATTAACGGCGGACGAGGCCATGCGACTAGATGGTGAGATTGCTACATTGCAAATAGAGTATGTCATATAACAAGCACCTAACCATTATCGGCATTCCTAAGGAATATCTAAATTAAGTTTACAAGCCTTGAACCAAATCCACTATCAAATACTTTTATCCAAATAATTCCCCAAGAATGGAAGGAACACATCATCCTTCAAAAAATCTACAGCAATGTCGCAAGGCCATCCACTAAGCTGTATATAAATGCAACCAAGAAACATATCAAGTAGAAATCATGCATCGCATAGTCATCAGAAAACGTACCTCTGAATGCATGTCTGCAGTTCAGGTACCCCACAGTGGCATCGCTTATGTAAAAGGTTTAGAAGTTGTCCTCCACGAATATCATTCCGTTCAATCTCAAGTATGAGCTCGTATAGGGGTGGCAAGAGAACATAAAACTGGGAAGAGAAACCATTATACAGAAAACGTTTAAGAGTTTTCTTGTTGATTTAAGCATCACACAAACTAATATCACGGACCCAAAGCTCAGCAAGCAATATAACCTTGTTGAGGCCTTGAGTGACAGTGGCCAAAATGGGCAAAGATTCCGACAATAACTTCTGCTCAATGTGCAGAACAGCAGACCTGTAGACTGACAGTATCTCAACAATGCCATTAGCAATGGCCCTACGGTAAACGCTCGGTTTTTCTTCTTTCTTCTTTGACAACTCAGAAATTCTCTCCAAGGGAGACAAGTTTGGAGACCTTATCCAGCTTAAATTTCGAGATTTCGTGGCAAACCTATCCAACTCTCGATAATAGAACCCTAGTGTGATGAGCCTCTCGATGAGATCCCTGCAACATCACAATTTTTGCCGCCAAGACAGACATAACAGTTCTTAGCGAGGACTGATGAAGATCAAAGCTCCATTAAGTAAATCAGCACAGACACGCATGAAGTAAATCAAGTACATAAGCAGCATTTCAGAATCACACAAATTCTCCTTCCGTCTACATCACCGTAACCTTCCCTTCTCAGCTCGGGACATAATCTAAAATCTCCACTCGCGACCACATTCCTTAACGCTATAGCCATTGAACAACGACATTTTCATGCGCGGGCACACTAAACCATAGCATTTCCTAAATTTTCCATGCGAGACATCAGCAGGAACTCGCACCTTATTACCGCGAAATCAACACGCGATCGCATAGAAACCGAGACAAGAAACCTAAAAGGCGGAGCACAACAGACATCGCGAGGTTCGTGTTCAGAAATCGCATGCCCTAACACAGTCCCGCTCCTTCAAAGCAAAAAACGGACAGCAGAGCCAAAGTACCTCTCGCTAGGCTCGATGAAGGAGACATCGGGCGCGAGCTTGAAGGCGCGCTCGTCCGAAATGGGAGCATCTGGAGAGAGAGGGAGCCCGAGGGACCGCCGGTGCTCTCGCTCGTCGACGATGAGATCTCCGGTGCAGCCGAGGAGCGCGAGCAGGAGCTCGTGCAACATCGTTTACTCGCGCCTCTCTTCTTCAGCGGCGATCGGCGCGAGACCGCGAGCGTTGAAGGAGGGAAGCGATGGCCTGATGAAAGCTGCCTGATGAGAGAGAATTGCGGAAGCTCATGGCGTCGAAGCTCCCTTCTCACGGTCCAGAATCAAGAGAGAGTGTAGAGAGAGAGAGTGACAGAGAGGAAAAGACAGAAGGAAGAAGAAGACGAAGCCCAGTGTTTTTGAATGCATGAAGCCCAACCAAAGAGCAGAGTAGGGCGAGTGGGGAAAAATTGCCCCGCTCGCCGATTTTAGATGATTGACTGTAAAAAAGATAATCTGAATTAAGAAAACTGCGTAAAGAAAAATGAAAAAAAATTTCAAAAAACTATTTCCACTTTTTATCTCAATATCAACTTGTGTCCCGAATTCCGATATCAATTTGTATCCTGAAATTTAAAAACCTACAATTTACATCTCAAAACAAAACCCACAAATTCAAGAAAACCAATCCATCTTTAAATCCGTCCATACCCCAAATCATTCCCACCTTTTTCCCCCTCTCTCTCTCTCTCTCTCGCCTTGCTCTCTTTTTCTCTCCCCTCTCTCTCTCTCTCGGGCTCCCTCCACCAATCCCAGCCAACGTATTGCCGCCACCGATCCCGACCGAGCCCCATTGTGCACGTCTCTCTCTCACTATGTTGTATGCGTCTCTCTCTTCTTAACTATGGCCGGCACCAAATTTTGATCGAGCTCCGTTTGCGTCGAGTTGAGATTGACTCAGATTTAGAGTTGAACTCGATAGATTGGAGTTCAGCTTTGACACTGAGGGAGCTCAACTTAGTTTTGGGTCAAACTTGATTGATCTAATTCGAGTTCAACGCCAGCAGAGCTCGATAGGCCGCAGCTCAACTATGGCCACGGCACGACATGTGGTGCCGAGAAAGGAGGAGTTGAGTAAATTCCTAAATGGTACAGAATGTTAAATGCAAAGTTGGGATGTTAATTGTAGACTTACAAAACGTAAGGGTAAACAGATGTAAGAATGGAATGTGAAGATATGCCAAGCTAGTCGAGGACTAACTAGCGGTTGCGGCCACTCCGACCGTGTAGAGATGGTCGCTGTACCTTTGCTAGAGTGTAGAGGACCACGACCACCACAAGACGGTCATAGAGAGAGAGAAAGCGAAGAAGGGAGAACTACAGATCACAAGGAGTTAGAGAGGAGAGGGCTCGCCAACAGCAGCAACCACCATCGCGATAGCCTCCCTCTGCCGACCCCAGCAATATGCGCCTTTTCTTTTTCTATTGCCGAATTTATTCTTTGCTTTGTCTAATTAAAATTGGCTAAAAAATGAATTTCATCCACACCTCGCAATCTCTACTCATGAGGACAGTGGATTTAATGGCGACACTTTTAGAAGATACCTGCTAACGAAATAGAAGTGCAGAATTTAAAAGATGCTCGCCGTTATGCCCACGTAAGAAATCATAAGATACAGAACAAACGGGGATGCCCAAGGGCTATAAAAAAAAATGTCACTATCGCTTCTCAGTGGAAAACTAAACTTAGCTTTCCCTTGGGAAAGGCTTCATTGAGCCTCTCCTGCTTTCAAAACTGGAATTACATCAAGAATGGGTGAATAAATAATCATCAAAATCATTAAGGAAGAAACTAAACTGCATTTCCTATCAATTTTTTGCCTTAGCTATGTTCTTGTTATTGCTCTTGCCAGCTTTTTTCCTCTTGCTCGAATGCCTCTGTTCATTCCCATACTCTGCCTTTTCATGAGGATTCACCTCCTCAAACTTGATGGGCTTTATGATTGTCCCTGATTTCTTCACCACCTGCACATGCAGTCAACGACTGACTGTGTGAGAGGGAAAGAAAAAAGCACGTTCCCATTACATGCGTGTGTTCACAGTGGGAAATAAGGAGAAACCAGTCCATTCCACTAAATGAGCACGTCAACCTTCTTGCGACACTACGTATTAAATTCGGTCCTCTTTTCACTCGGCTTAAACTCGACTGCTCAGTTACAGAGAGGAAAAGTTCTCCGAAGAAAATAAACTGTATGGGAGGGGTAGCTGGACACATACCTCAGGGCGATTCAGAGCTCCAATTGTTGTTGCTGGGTTAAATTCAGGGCCGATGGGCATGCGAATACTCTGTTCAAAAACGTCCTTAGAGGTGAAAGGAAAAGGCAATGATTTTGTGTGTAGCTTCTCAGCCTGCCAAACAAGCAAAGAACACATCCGCTTACATGAGTCTGACATGAAGCACCCCTGAATTTCAAAACCAGATAATAACACTATATACATCCGTTAGATTCTATGCCTCTGACATGAAGCCACATATTCTGCTGCTGCCTGCTGGTTGTAATAGCAAACAAGAAAATGATCTGGAAGTAAACAAATGAGTACGAGGCAAACACTAAAGAAACTAACCTTTTTATCTACTTTTTCAGATATAATAACGTTCTTGAGATGTGCATCCTTTCTCTTTTTAAGGGCATCTTCCCTCTTCTTCTTGGCATTTTCATGTTCTCTCAACATCCAAGAAGGCAACCCTTTCTTTTGCTGGATATGGGTCCACTGGCCCCAACCTGGAAGTAAAATGGGTTTCTCGGGTTCAGGATTTTCCTCGTTCAGAATCTCCATTTTGTCTTTCTCAAAATCTTCTTCCACATCATCCCCGGCAAAAGCACGGCGAATAAGCTCCGCTTGTGAAGGAAGTTCATACGATTGCGTTGGGCCAGAAGATAATATTCCATCTACCATCTGTCCTTCACTCTCAGTATCACTATCCCCACTCGCTTCCTGTACAGAGAGTTACATAAGCTCATTCATTAGTCTTGAGAGAGAGAGAGAGAGAGAGCAGGTAGAGAGGGGGTGAGGGCCCTTCCACAAACCTCCAAATCTTTCTTCTGTGAAGCAGGTTCCAATAAATCTTGCTTCTTTTCCATAGCAGAGTCTACTTTATTGCTGCCTTTCATCTGCACGTATCACGCCAAAAGGGTTAGCATGAAATTTGGTCCACTCCAAAGAATAGCTCACTGAAATTTTTTCAACTACTACATAACCTTTCTCCATCCATCTGATGCAAATATAGCAACTTCATATGTTGTCTTGGCACCAGGGTTCTTTACAATATCATCAAAGCTCTGAAAATATGAATTTGTGGAGCACATCAGATATACAGAAAAGAGGAGCACCTTTAAGCAGAAAAAAAGAAGTTCAAATCCACCTTGAAGACAGAATGATCATGTGTATCGGAATCAGGGTGAAGTACAGTAGAACCATTTTGAACTTCGTTCTGCATGTCATTCCCAGAGTGGCTCCCACCGTCAATATGTTCTCTGGTCTCCATGTCGTCTTCGCTATCACCATCATCATAAGTTCTTTCTGATTTGCTAACCTTGTTTGCTCCGGGGGCCTGCTGCTTAACTGCACCAAATACCATTCTACCTTTCACAGAATTTGCTTTAGTATCTTCTACTCCCTGTGAATCCTCCATCTGCTTTGATGATGATTCATACTCTTGAAGAGCAAGTCTAGCTTCTTCTACAGCTGCATCTCTTTTTTTCTTCAGTCCGCGTGCCTAAACAATGAAGATTATTCAAGAGCATCAGACTACTCTCAAGAACATACATCCAAAGAGCTTCACTCTTGGGTATTTGGGGAAAAACTATTTCCACATTGAAACCATGAAACCATAATGTAAAGGGGCATCAGACTCCTCTCAGCATCTTGTATTAGCATGGAAAGCTAATAACAATTGCACGCTTCAAGAGACATTAAGAAAAATAACCTATTTATTAGATTTCTCTTCTCTGCATGCAACTGAAAAGGTTCATGCTTCTTATTCTTCAAATAGAAAAAAGATTGAATCAAAGATATTACCATAAAAGGTAAAGAAAGGACTCCAGTGTTGGGAATTTCGTCATCTTCCTCGAATACTTTGAGTGTCTTCTCCTTTGCTTTGGCCAACAAATTGGAGTCTTTATCTTGGTCTGAGCCCGCAGAATTTTCATCATCATCGTCCTCATCACTACTCTCCTCACTACTGCTACTGTCCTTCATGGAGTTCATTTTCCTGGTCAACAAGGCATGTTGGTGAAGCTGTTCTGCAATTGCTGCACGAGTACCGTCGTCTTGGGTAGTCAAACCACGCTGCAAAATGCGCTTTGCCCACTTTGAGCTGTTTTTGTGCTTTAAAGTCATACGTTCCTGTACCAAATTAGCAGATGTCGCAGCTCATATGAGTCAGATAGTTCTGTAATTTACTTGGAAGAATCTCTTTGTGCTTGTTTTGTGATTAAATTACCTCTGCCCGTTTGAACTCTTGCTTCATTGCCTGCTCTTTAGCAGCTTCTGGATCCATTTCAATTTGTGAAGAAGTAGCTTTCAGTCTATCCTTCTTCATTAATCGATGATAAGTTTTCGATTTAATCTTCTTTATATGCTTTTGCTTTATCTCATGGCGAAAAAGAAGGCTGCGCATTTTAGCGATACGATCCCTTCGTTCCTTTTCATCTTCAATTGATGTCTGGAAAACAATATTTTGGGAGAGAGAATTTCAATTCAATGCAATGTTTACCAAATGAATAAATCACTACTTGAAAGCAACTAATAAAGTCAATCTAAGAAGTAAAAGATCGAAAGCATAGAGAGTTTGTCATATCCTGCAACTGCATACCTACAAGCATGACCATTGGTATATGAAAGCACATACATAAACCAAATCACAGACATCCTACTGACTGGAAAATTACATCTAAAAATAAGTCTGTTATAGAAGCAATCTATTCAGTTCTAGGTGAGGGGAACGCCACCACCACAACATTTTAACAACCGAATTGTTTACTAATGAACAGTGCATACAGAAACTTTCCACAACTTATCACCCCTTTCTCCTGAATCTAATGATGGTTTCTTTAGGAGCTTAGTTTGGGAGAAAACTAGTATTTACCAATAATGTCTACATTTATTAAAAATTGGGATTAGCTACCCAAGAAGCCTCCTTCGGAAGACTACATAATGATCCTTGATGGCATCAACTTGCCAAACAAACAGCCATTCTGGAAGAAAACACACAAGTCCAAGACTTGTAAATACAGTGGAAAATTATGTATCATAGGAAGGACTGCAGGAATCAAACTGCGGGACAAAAGTAATTAAAAATCAAGATTACAACAAAATAGGAAACCTTAATAAAAACAATACCTTGTTTAATTCAAGAAGCCTGGCACCATCTTTTTCGTGTGCTTCTTTAACCTTGTCGTCATGAACTAATGAAGCGATTTTTTTCTCAAACTCAGTTCTTGGTTCAAATTCAGAAGCTATTGCCCCAACAGTTGAAAACCCCAAGTCTACGTCCTGATCAAAATATACAGTGGGTGCCTCCCTGTTCCTCTTTACCAAAGGTTCCCACTTTGTTATGTCTTTCTTTGACTGTTCGTATGCAACCTTCCTCTCTAACTTCTCTCTATATGGCTTGGGAAGTGGAGCTTGAATAGACATGGGTTTTTTTTCCATCTGAGATGTCCTCTTTCTAAGCTTGCTATAACCAGCTTTTCCATGAAGAGGGTCAAGAAGATCTTGAATGGTAATGCGGCCATCACCATCCCCCACATCATGGCTAGGATTGAACTCGGACTCCGGATATGCCTCTGACACAACAAGATCACCCTTTTTCCTCTTCTTGCCTGAGAAATAACATTCACCGCACATCAACTCCATTGTCGCTAAACTTTTAAGTAATGAAGATCCAACACTGAAGAGTATACAATGTACAAGCATATTGACTAAGCCATGAAAATGCCATAATTGTAACCATCTAATCACGTGGCCATGGACGTTTAAATTTTCAGTCATGGGAGATCCACTTCACTGCCAATAAGTAAGAGGAAGAGGGAAAGCCATTACCCTGAAATGTCTCACTTGGCATTCCAGTGATCTCCTGCAACATTCTGATGTGCCTTCCTTCATCTTCATCTTCAGCCTCGGCATTGGACGGATCTGCCCCATCACTGCGGCCAACATCCTCGTCATCATCAGATGAAATATTCTCGTCCTGCAGGAGGAAAAAGTTTGAAGAGAGAAATCCTACTTTAGCAATGACCAAAACACCTGACGGCACAGTTTCAACGTCAGCTCTCAAATAAATCACGTTCTAGAGCAAACCAAAACCTCAGGTAAACCCTAAACTCCTCAAAGGTCCAAGCATTGCCAACTAAATTCGCTTCTAAACCAACAAAAAGCAAAAGGAACGACCAATTTATTTCCAAACTAACAGAACCCCTAACAGTTCATATCACGGAGAACAAGTTGACCCCAGCACCAACAAAGCTAAGCAGGAACTGCATCAACTCAAGGATGGCCAATTCGCTTCCTTCCTAAGAAAACCGAGAGCGAACAAATTTCAATCACCTCGAACTCGTCAGGCAACTCGTACTCCAGATTGTCCACCGGATCGAACCTGCGGTTCCTCCCGGACTCTTCCTGGGGCGCCTCCTCCTCGTACTCGTACACGTCGCGGCCGTTGCCCAACTCCGCCTCGTCGGAATCGATCTCCTCGCCTTCGCTGTCCGACGGACGGCTAGGGTTCAGCCGCTCGAGCTCCTTCCTCAGTGCGTTCGGCAAGCGAGGTCCGGTCCTCTTCCTATTGTCCATGTGCTGCTTCTTCTTGTGGTTCTTGTCCTTAGGCAGGGTTTTGGACATGGATTGCTGCTTGCGCTTCTTGTTCGGTCTCTCCGAGCCGCGGCTCTTCATCTTCTTCTCCACCATGATGGAGAGGCTTCGGAGCGGCGGAAAGGGGGGCGGCCCTGCTCTGTGCGAGTGATTTGGCGGCGAATTGGCGTCTCCCTCCCTTACAGAATACAGATTTACTGGACCGGTGGGTCGGTTTAATTATGCTTCGGACCGACTCGAGGCGAGCGAGTTGAACCGGTCGAGCCTGAATTGCTCGGGCCGGGCCTCCACATAGAGGACTCTTGTTTAGGGAACCTAATAGCAATTCGCAATTAATAAAAGGGTGCTATAGAAAATGATTTGATTTTCAATGGACTAATTATAAGTTAGTTAGATTAACCATCTCTTTTCAATTTTAAAAAAATTAACACCTAAAATACTCGTTAACAAGATTGTGCTTTTTTCTCACTGAGTTTCTTTCTAGCAAGAACATTAGGTAATGCATATCCCCATTACGAATTAGTCACATAGCAGTATAGCACAATCAACATCACGCGACATCACATATAATAATCATCTTCGCGCCCAGTTGGAACCCTCACTCAGTCGCACACCGCAATCCTCAAATTTAAGCAGTTATCCATATTTTTCCGTCCTAGGCATGTGCGCAAAATTCCTAAATCCCGACAGCAGGGGAGAATCGAGAAAGGGCAACTGCGGGCGCATCCCAAAGATCAACTTGCACTGTAGAAGCGCCCAAAATCACGAGCCTTCCACAATTTTTCTCGTCCCGGTGAAGTTGTGCAATCAGCCCAGACCCTGAATACATGTACCGTTTCATGTGTCTAAATGCTCGTGGGGCTCTTACATTTAGGAACATGAAGCACAAAAAAAGGCTTTGGCAGACGAAGGTGACCTGCCTATGATCTTTTCTGGTGCACAAAATGCCTTCTTGATCTTCCACGAAGACAAAGAAAGGTAGCATGGCAACTTGATATACTGCAAATGCAATCTAGATAAATAAGAGCAGGTCCATTGTATAAGAGTTCCTAGACGGTTGATAGCTCAAAACCATTGATCCGAATAACTTGAATCAGTTCCCTCAAAATGATATTGCATAAATGAAGAGAACATCAGAAAGAGAAAATCTACAGTAATACAAGAATGCTAGACATCCTATCAGACAGTATTTCACAAACCCTAAAGATAGATTAGCCGAACTACATTAAGAGTTCTTCTTACAAGATGCATTATCGCAGAAAGAAGCAGTGAGAAGTCGGCCCTCTATTTCTTTGCATAAGTGATCAACATTGGGTTTTGCGAGGTTAACTTGAAACCTTGAAGCGCCTGCATTGCGACCGTCGATTGCATCTCGTCACCGTACTCAACAAATGCGATCCCCGGCTTCGTTTCCACCATCCTTACTTCCTTAAAACCAGGGTATTGAAGAAAGAGCATTTGCAACATCATTGGAGTCGTCTCATGAGGAAGATTCTGAACAAAAAGTATGTTATTTGGCGGAGCTGGAGCTTCTGGAACTTTTGCACCTCCTGGATACGGTACTTGTGATAGCTGCATCATTCAAGAGATAGAATTGTCGGTTACGAACTGGAGGATAAGCAACTGAATGGTAGGTAACTGTATTTAGCTTTCAAGACAAGTTCCATTAATTAAAATTGATCACTAAATGAAAATCCAAACAGCTGAAATATTAACAAATCTAATTAAAGTTGACTTTTAGCTCATTTCTAAATAATTAAGGAAGTGGGATTTTGCTTCCAAAGGTTCAGCATTTTACCAATAAAAAGAAAATAAAAAATTGCTATTGTCCTGCCACTACTCGGCAGGTTTATGATGACTGGCCATTTAGTTGTTCATGCACGGTAAAGAAAATAGCTTTAAGAAAGCATTTTGAGCCAAAGTAATGTGCCGAACAGGGCTCAAATACTCTTCAGTCATCCCGGAGAAGTATTACAGCCATAAACAAAGCATAATCCAAAAATTAGCATAAAGACTACAAGTAGAACCATGAGCTCAATTGGATAGTACAGAACTTGAAGGGGAAGGATGTCACACCCACTGAGTGGAAGATGCATGTGATAATTTCTAAACTAGATTTTCATTTCATGTCTGCAATTGAGAAATTTATAAAGGAAAACATGTACACAGAGCTTGAGAAATTAAGGATAGTGCGACCATTAGAGTTTCCTATAATAGAGGATTAAGCAGAAGCAAAAGGTTTTCACTGATTTTCCAAAAAGTTAAATTGGATATGCACTTATGATGATCAACTAGAACAAAATCAACTAAAAGAGGGCCAACATCATCTCAGCTGGCTAGAGGTTAGACAAGCAGCAGAATTCCCAACTTCCTCCTATAGCTCATCCTGTTCTGGTTTTAAAATTTATGTACAATGAACAGGGAAAAAAGCTGGGCACTTCACAGTGTTAATCATCTTACTCAAACAAATTTCACAGAAAAAGCAGCATAAGATCCTCATGAAATAGAAAAAATGCTTACAGGAGGCATAGCACCATAAGCACCAGGATAAGCAGGATTCACACCAACTCCAGCTTGATTAGCATCATGTTGATCCTTTCGTTTTTTACCTGTATCAAAACCGAAGTTTCAGGTCACAAGAAAGAAATCAAATTACAAACATAAAATTTAGCATGCACCATACAGGTAGCAACAAAAAGGCACGGTAAGCTGGACTCCGAAATCTTAATTGCCAAAGGCTACCTTCAAATAATCACATCATGCATGCATGAAAAAGTTGCGTACCTTTCTCCTCGTGTCTCTTTCGTTTTTCACGAGGAACAAAAGTACCATCAGCCTTTGCAATTATGTCTGATTTCGTCTTTGCATATTGTATTCTCTGTTCAATTAAAATATATCTATCACTGTAGACTTAAACAAGCACATAGAAGTCCCAAATATAAAGACAACTTCAATATCAAACAGGCAACTAATCTCGACAAACTCAAAACTGAAAGTACAGGACCGGAACAGAATGATAGGAAACCAGAAAACCAAACAGTGACCACTGTCAGTGGTTTTCCACAAGAGCAACATGATTAGCATCATAATGATTGCCAGTAATGTCCAAAAGGGGGGAAGAAATAAAAATATTTGCACAAAGAAACCGGATAGTATATGAAAAGGGATAAGTATATAGCTCATTAATAACAATAATCACTGGAAAGAATGATCTTTAGACTTAGGGCCTATTTGTTTATGTTTTTTTAAAAGTAAGTAGCAACTTTTCATTTTCAAGCAAAAATGTAAATACTACACAAATTTTAAAGAAATTATAAACAATTATAAATAAATGTATGTGTCAGCATTTGTATATTGCAAAAGTTTCAAGCTTTGAGCCAAGATAAAGTTAAACTGTGTCCGCCGCAAGATTTAGATTAAGCAAATGGTAAAAATATAAGCCTATCTAACCACGCCCTTAAATAACTAGATGGCTCTCTAAAAAACTGAAGATACATGTAAAATCTCTCTGGGTGAAAATATAATCAATAGCCAAATTAAAGGGTCAAAGCTATCAGTTTTTGTATCTGATCAAGAAATGAAGTTTGCTTTTTTCCTCTCCCCTGTTGTGCTTAATTATAGTATGAAGCTACAGTTGCACTATCGCAGAAAAGTATAAGAGAGAAGATGGCATAGTACTAGTCATCAATCATATTTCAGCATTCTTGAAATTCAATAAGGTTCACATGCCATAAGAACAGCACCATATGAAAGTTACAGCGGCAAATTAGAGTTCTGCAATGGCAGCTAGTAATAACTTCTGCACATAAAGCCAACTTTTTCTTCTTGTTTATATTTTCTATAAGATAAGTAAAACGGAATCCACCGGTAAAAGACTTGGATGTCCTTGTAAACGAAGAAGCATAGACAGCAAGTTGCTACTAGTGCAGCAACTGCAACAAAGGGGATAAACAGCAAAACTGACTGTTGAAAATCACACCAAATTTCAAAGGAAAACCAGCATTTAGGATTTGCAACTGTCATCTGATCCATCCATGGGGCAAGACAGTTCAGAGAATTGCAACTAAATAATCGCAATTAGGCCCTATGTGTCTATTTATCCAATATCATGTCAGATAGCCCTCATGTTGTAGTTTAGTTGCCTGTTTCATGCATGCAAGCAGCAAAACAATAAGCTCCCATGAGTGTTTGTGATTATGACCAATAGCAACTGCCTCTGCCGCTGAACATGTTCCAGTGTGTAACTTCTTTGTCAGGGAAAAAGGGAATTAGACTCATCCAGAGTTACTTAGTAGGATTTCTAGACAGAGACATGGAGTTCCTTTGGATGACAAAACATGAGTAGGATATCAAACCAAAGAGACGATGCCGATCCCACTACTTTCTCAGCATTGACATACCCATCATCTTTGGCGACAACGTCCCGGATTCAAATAAGCCCTCAGAGATTCTGATTCGATCAAGCAAAGATCAAAGAAGCAATTGTATAATATGTTTCCCCCGCAAATCAAAACAAATTTGCTACTCCTCATAGTAGCAGCAAGCACAAAAATAAAACAGCATATCGCGCCATAAAACAAGAGGATCAGATCTTCGTGAAGAGCCTCTCCTCAAAAGCAAAGGGCAAAGGCTTACCATGGGCTTATCATAAAAGGGGAAGTCCTGCATTTGCCTTAGGGCACTGGTGGCGGATTGGACTTCCTTGAAGATAACCCAAGCTTGACCCTTGTGCTTCAGGGTCTTGAACGCCAGAACCTCCAATATCTCCCCGAATTGCGAGAACACCGCCCTCAGCGACTTCTTCAGCTCTGCAAAAAGAACCCACGAAGAGACAAGATCGCTCAAATTCAACACAGCGGGATGCCGAATAAACAAAGGGCGCGAGCTAGCCCCTCCCAGGGCTTGCGTTCGCCCGCACGTACCGTCGATTTTGATTTTCTCGTTGAGGTTGTTGATGTAAATGGTCATGTTGGGAGAGACTTCGCTGTTGCTGTTGGCCTCCGCCATCGTGCTCTTCCCTCGCTGGCTCCGGTTCCGAACTCTGGCGGAGAGGGATGTCGGAGGCGAACCTGTGTCGGATTTTCGAGCTCGGACCGAGGAGCGAAGAGAGAGATCAGTCACAGCAGTGGGAAGCCACACTGACCTGACCTTCAGAATTGTCGAGGGTTTATGGTTCTCGCCCGGTGGGTATTGGTCTGAGGAGCGATGTCGACGAGACGAAACCAGAGGTTTCGATTTGGGCCGTAGATATGGGCCTCGAACCCCCCCCAGCCCTCGTCCAATGGGCCTTCGCTAATTTAGAACCCAGTTCATTGCCCAAATGAGAAGCCCGTCCAATCAAAAGACCGTCTTTGGTAAATTACTGGTATTTTCTTGTCCGGGTGGTCCCACCCCAGACCTTTAGACTACGTTTGATCATTAGGATTTTATTTTTTTTCGAATAGAATAAGGTAGGACAGGATAAAGTTCGAATAGGATACCGATGGGATTTATAATATGATGTTCAGT
Source organism: Syzygium oleosum (assembly GCF_021117445.2). Lineage (NCBI taxonomy): Eukaryota > Viridiplantae > Streptophyta > Magnoliopsida > Myrtales > Myrtaceae > Syzygium > Syzygium oleosum. The sequence goes on along the minus strand of NW_026607493.1, from coordinate 3,784,910 downwards.
GCTTGATAAATGTCCGAATACAATATGAATACTGAAAGAACTGCCTCGAAAAAATTTGTCGCTTTTAACCACTGTCAACTACACCATCTTCTTCATGCCGCACAATGACGGCATCATCCAAATCGGGGGCCTCACAAGTTTCTCGAAAGTTCTCCAAGGACTTCAATATGCATACGTGAGAGGAAAAAACGAAAAAGAAAATCAAAAAGGGATCATACAAGGGAGGGTGGCTCGGTTTTTCTCCCTCAATCTACCATTGTCGTATGTCCTGCAACTTCAAATTCCAGTGAGCCTTATCTTCTTGTCATCATTACAACGCCATCAGATTCCCTTTCACCCACTTTTCTTACTGATCTTTATCGACAATGCCAAGGTTTGTCAACTCAACACCAAACAGCCCATAAAGTCACGCGCACCTCCATCCTCATCTACCTTCATCTTCTTATACCGTCATTCATCAATCTCTCTCTCACCGGACCAACACCCAACAAACATGGCCATGAATCATAACCTCGCGTTGCCCAGTTTGCCATAAGCTTGGACCGGGAATGGTCATTCGCCAATCACCCAAATAAAAGGATCTCATGCCAGCTCGCAGCTATTAGTCCCCATTGGCAACCCCAATTTTGAAGGATACAATGTGAGCTTGCGATCATGTCCTTCAACGTTGGCCATGACAATAGAGGCCGCAACCGACATCAAGGTCAAGGGCCAGCCTCAGGTGATCCTAAATCTAGTCCCCTGAGGCCGGTAACCTCAGATTTGAGGTTGTGCACTGGTTTTCGATAGTCTTCGAGGTGAAAACTTGTACATGATTTTCTCTACGTTGAATTCTTATCTTATCTAGGTATATTCCACCCTCTAGATTAGATTTTTTTATCCAGGTATATCCGATTTGTGTGTTCCCCCAAACACCGGATATAATATAAATTATCCTATCCAGATTTATATCTAATGTACCAAATCCGAATTCAGATTGGGATACAGTAAGATAAGGTAGGATTAGAAATTCCTTACTGCTTCGGCCACCACCCGCCACATCCAATACTTCCCGTAGTGCCCTGAGTTTGATGTCCTATCCATTACCCTCTCAATTGACTTTCTCATGGTCGCTATTGTCTAGGGAAACCTCATGTGGATCCCTTGTCTATGTCGTTGGTCAAATTTTAATAAATGTCAGAATGGAGGTGCTGTAAGGCTAGAAATAACGGTAACTTAAGCAAACATTTTTCCTTTTGTACCTCCTCCGCATCCTAAAGAACAAATTCAGTATTTAGAACATACACCAGTTCCTTTGTTCGCCGAGCCAATTGGTTCAGTTCGTCATGGATCTTTGGTGCCTTTGGGAGTGAAATGTCACCCACATTGAGCTTATGAACTATATTTTTCACTTGGAATCTTGCTACAACCAATTTCTTTCGTAAGATTTTTCAGTTTCATCTTCTTTCTGATTGCTGCTACACTTATCATAGACCTGCCGAGGCATACATATTTGATAGCAAAATATAAGCAGCAACTTGCTTTGCAAGTTCAACATTGCCGTGAACTCGGCAAGCTCAAAGAATTGTACGCTAGACCATCGGCAAGCTCAAAGAACTGTACGCTAGACTAGTGTATCACCCCTAAAAGGCATTGAATCTATAAGATATAAACTGAAAGGCTTCGACAAGGGATCCAAATCTACCCAACAAGTCCACTATGCATGCACGGTTTTCGATTCTGGTGCGGACACCTTTTCACCCTTCGTCACCAAAACACGAACGAAGGTGACGACAATCGGGTGGTGGTCAAAAGTAACGACGATCGGCTGTCGTGGTAGTGGTTCTCGTGCAATGGTTGGCGAAACAATATCGAAATGCATTACTCCATTGCTCTATCATGGGAAGATAGTAGTGTTAAGTTCTCTTAATTTTTTTTATCCAATTTGGATTTATCTCACCATCTTTCCGAATTTCTTACCAAGCATTTTATCCAAGCATATTCTTGTTTGTACAATCCGGAGGATGACGCCAAATATCATATATGATAATTTGTTATCTTATCTAGACTCAATTCCGAATTAGCAAAGACAGCCTAAAAAAGTTTAATTTTTCGAAATTCAAAATCAAAATTATTTTCACATCACTTTATTAAATTTACTCTCAATTAGTTATCAATGATTTTTTTTTATATAAATCCATCCTAGAGTCAGGGAGACTAGCTCACTAGCTTGAGGGACAGAGATGAGGCGATATAGAATCCCAAGGCACGCCAAAATGAAAGGTACGGAGGAACTCATTCGTATTAAAATACATTTCGTTGGTGTCTGGAGAAAAGATAGGAAAATTATACTTTGAATGCATATCATAATTATCTAGAATCCCTCCAAGGAACTTTATTTTTTTTTTACCTGATACTTGAGCTGAAAATTTTTGTACTTGGAGAAACGTTCGGCTCTTTTTAAGATAAACGCTTGATCGCTTTTGATTTAAACGCTTGATCTTGTGATTTTTGAAGTTTTCAAATCATTTGCGGTTGTGTTCATTGTAACTCTATCGGTACTCAAAAAGTTTAGATCACCAGACCATGTCAGAATCATAAACTTCCACCGAACTAAACATTTCCGGGGGGTGTGGTGTGGCTTAAATTAGAATTGGTTCGGTTCGGTTCGGATTTTCTGAAAATCCGAACCGAACACCGCAGTTCAGAATGTGTTTATATTTTGATCCGAACCGAGTTGCAAACCGAATATGGTCGAACCAAAAAATTCAGTTTGGTTCGGTTCGGTTCGATTCGGCTCAAATCAGATCAGATTTCGGTTTTCTCTCTCTTTTTTGGCGAGCGGGACGAAATAGGGTTTTTCCTTCGACTGCTTCCCCTTCGTCCCCATTGACGGAATCATGGAGGCGTCAAGCAATCCTCTCCTGAGTCCTGACCACCACCACCACTACAGACAAATTTGACCCATCACCTCCGGCAATCGTCTCACTGTTGAGCTCCGCCACGCCACTCTTGCTCCCGCCGCCACCACAACAACGGAGTCCCCTCTCTCAGCCACCCACAACACACGAAAACTCAACGCCACAATAGCACCACCTCTCGGCCGCCCGCTACACAAGACCTCGACATGTCGTCATCTCCTTCGATTTGGTGGAGTCGCCTCCAGATCTGGATGCTCGATGGGTCATGGAGGCTATGTTCCTGAGTTCAAGGTCGCTATCCTGCTTCATCCTCTAGGCACTGCTTCAGGCATAATTGCTCAAAGGAATGTCTCGGGACAAACTTGAACTCTGGAAACAAAAACCAAGGGAAAAGGAAGACAAGAGATGAGCCTAAAAGAGACAAAAGCTAGAATTGGAGATGAGGAAGAAGAGAGACAGACATTATAAAAAACCAAATTTATATTGGTTACCTGAACCGAATCAATCCGATCTGAATTGACTCGAAAAAAAAAACAGTTTATTTTCCCATAACCTGAACTGAAATAAAGTTGAACCGAAAAATTCAGAATTTTCGGTTTTGGTTTCGGTTCGGGTTTTGGTTCGGTTCTTGACATCCCTATGTGGTGTGGCTTAAATTAGAATTGCTTCTAGCTGAATTCTTGGGGAAGGGTCACTAAGGGTGTGTTTGGTATATTGACTGATTCTATTTTGTTCCCGGGAGCAAAAAAAGAATAGAAATCTGTTTGGTAAATTTTTTGTTCCCAGACACAAATTTGTTTCCAAAATCAGTTTTGAAATAGAATCAAGAATAAAAAAAAGTTGATACTTAATTCTGGGAACAAGAATCAGAAATATAAGAGATTTTTTTTTCTTTTTCTTCTTTTCCGTTCTTCTTCTTTCCTAGTCAACGACAGGCTAGGGCCACGACGCCCTCACCGGCCATGGCCAAGAAGGAGAAGAAGAAAAAAAGAAAAAAGAAAGAAATATTAAAATTATTAAAATATTATTAATAAAAAGAAATTTTATGCGGCGCATTTATGTTCTTTTTCTATCCAAGAATGGGAATTTTGGGCCGTTACCAAACGCCTTCAAATGCTTAGAAATTATTTTCGGGAACAAAATAAAAAACAATCATTTCTGAGCAGAAATTGTTTTCGGAAACAAAATGATTACCAAACTCACTATAAGTGGGTAGTCCGTAAAATGTTAGATATAAATGTTGTAGGTACTACAAAATCCTTATGATTGTATATTGAAAACACAAATACCTTTTTTGGAAGTAATCAAAGGTTAGTTAGTTCATATGCCGGGAGCAATTCAGTTTCGAATTAGATCGTAATCATTCATGGATTTGCCCATATGACTGATCCTCTGTCCGAGAGACCCTGGGAAGAAAGTCGCTTGACCAGCCAAGAACAAATGCTCCGGAAGAGCGTCGTTGACGCATAAACGCACGATGAGCTTTGTTTTGTAGACACAGATGGTTCGCCGCAAAGGCCTGCTTTTGACCTGGTCCCTTTTGATCTCCATCAATCCTCGTGGACGAAGAAGAAGCAGCAGATTCGTTTCTCTCGTCTGTCTCGGCTCTATAAAAAAATCTCCCACGCACGTCCTTTTGTCATCGTCACAGAAAGAAGAAGAAGAAGAAGAAGAAGAAGGGATCGAGAGAGGAAAGATTTTCATCGAATAAGCGAAGGTTTCTTTAGGATTTTCAGAATCTTTGCCCTGTCATGGCTCGATCTTTCTCGAGCGCCAAGCTTCTCTCCGCTTTCGCCGCCGACGCAATCTCGAACACCGTTGCCAGGTAAACCGCGCGCTTCCCATGCGTCCCCCTTCCATCTCCCGAACAAACCCCATTCCAGTCACTGACCCGATCCGTGCTTAATGTTCTCGAAATTACAGGCGCGGGTATTCGGCGGCGGCACGAGGTGCGACGGCCCAAGTGGCAAAAGCCGGTGGCGCCACGAGGAGCGGTGCTGCGGCGGTGAAGAACACAGGGGAGGAGGAGAAGATGGCGAGGTCGGACGGGCAGGTTTCCTGGGCACCCGACCCGAGAACAGGGCATTACAGACCCGAGAACAGCATCGAGGAGATCGACGTGGCTGAGCTGCGAGCAGAGCTCTTGAGGCAGAAGGAATGATTTTTACGAGTGGGGTTTGGCAGATATGTGTGAATGAGGCTCCGTTATCGTTTCGTTCGCATGAAGAAAGAGTCGCGCTCACTAGTTGTTGGCGATGAATTTTTGTTCGATCCTTCCTAGAGTAATACAGAACATCGGACGTACGCCATGATTCAATTGATTAATGGTTATATTACTAGAAATCCTCTGTTTATGGGCTTCAAATGCTACTTCTCTGAATACGCACCATTAGCTCGTTCAGTCACAGCGCACATATCACAAAACCGTACAAGTTGATGCAACGAAATTACAAGAGAGACTTCAACGACGGCACGTGCATCCATCGTTTGCTTCCAGACTCAAACCACGAACACACCTACGAAGACGACAAAGAAGAAGAAGAGGAAGCCCGGAACTCGCCGTGGCATCACAGGCCAGCCCGCACCCACACCGCGGGCACTCGGCGAAGTTCTCCACCGGGAATCCCGCCGACGCAACCCCGATGGAGAACTCCAGCTTGCCCCCCTGCCGCACCACCTCCACGATGCTCAGCCACACCACCGTCACCTTCACGCTCACCCCCTTCAGCCCTCTCAGCATCTCCCTCTCGATCACCCCCTCGATCGTCCGCTCGTACTTGAGCTGGTACGAGTTCTCGAGCGTGAAGCTGCACGTGCCGTTCAGGCTCGCCGTGAACTCGCCCGTGGCCTTGTCCAGCTCGTACCCCGTTATGCCCTTCGGGAGGAGGCCGACCGGGAACCCGTACGACTGGAGCACCTCGTACGCTGACGGCGAACGCTCCTTGCCATTGGAGGAGGCGACCGGTGCCGAGAGGATGGCAACCCAGAAAAAGAAGAAGAAGGTCGCGCAAAGAGACTCGGTCCGAGACATGCATTCCGATGGCCGAAGATTGACGATTCTTGGCTTGGAAAGAATCGACGAGGAAGGCTTATGGAAGTTCGATGACCGGGAAATGCGATGGAGAGGGCGTGGAGATTTTCGTTTCATTCGCTTCACGGATCACACAATTGTCATCGACTGCATCACAGTACTCTTGATCGTTTTGGACAGTATGATCTGAGGCAGAGCAGTCGAGTCGCAGATTCGTTTTTTGGCAAAATTTCCTCAGAGCACACATGCTCGTGCCACGTCTGAGATCGCTTTGACACTTGCATGCGGCGATTATCCACCTATTCTTGCCAGTTGCCAGAGGAATGCATGAACATGAGGGTTCATGTCATCTTCTTGATCTTGAGTAGATAGATGTCGTATACTAACACTTGCCATATACGGAGACGTAATTAATCTCTATTATAAAGGGGCCTCGCAATGTCCAATAGAAAGCCCAAAATGCAGACTTAAGGTCCAAGGCTCACCGACCGGCTTTGCTAGATTGCTCGCAGCTTGAGGCCCAATGAAGAAGCCCACCTCATTCCCCCTACATATACGCGCACGTTGGAATGACCTTTCTTTCTCAGACGCACTCTTGACTTTAAACATCGATCATTAGAGGTTCATTCGGGGACAAGATGGCTGCCAACAAGCATGCGGCCCTACTAGTAAAGGGATTAGGGGGCGGGACCGGAGAATACCAAGTCTGGAGTTCGATCCCTGTCAGTACTGCACACACATGTACATAGAAGAGAAGAATGAGGAAAAAAAAAAGGATAAGATGGCCAGAAAAAACATACAGGTTAGACTGTTTTCTTAAGAAAGCGCCTAGGGTAGATCTTATCTCGTATAAGGCCATGAAGCGAGCAACTTTATCTCATAATATACCCTACCAAATCTTCGTCGTCCAGCGAGCACATGCCATTCTACTAACAATCACAATCGGTCTGAAAAATTGAGGAGACAAAATTTACAAGAACAACTCCCAATTAACTTATTACACGGAGACAGATTCCACACCTCTTTGTTTTAACATCGGTTTGCTTCCTGAATATTTTGGAAAGCTGCTCATTTGCCCCTAACATATGAAGTTAATATACAACAAAGGCTGCCTCGAACCACAAAATAAGAATCAAGGGACCATCATGCCTCAAAATAACACCACCTCCCACTGTCCTAGCAACTTAACGGGGGAAAAAGACATTACACAAGTATCGTAACTTTTGTACGGAGCTCACCTTAAGTGTCATAATTTTTTTTTTCAATCATTTTAATACCATGGCTTCTAAAAAACATTCATTTTAGTGCGATAAATTTTTTTCGATTACTTGTGCGACATGAAATGCCACCAATCTGACATGGCATAGCATTTGTGGTGAACATTTTCTAAAATTAATGGACCTCAAGTGATCGAAAAAAAAAATGTTATGGCGCTCAAGAAAATTATAGCACTGGACTCTAGTAATATCCTTATGCCCAACTTAATGTGATCGGGGCGTGCATTTAGTGCGAAGCATGAAAAGATGAAACCGTGTGAGTTCGTGTATGGAATCAAGGAGTTTAATTCTTGACCATCTCTACTTACGGGGTGTTCATAATAAGTAGCTTGACAAAGTGCAGATCCTATCATTTCACTTCTCTTGTCCTCGTAACAAGAACGACATTATACAAGTGAGAAAAATACATTAACTCTGAACCAGGCTAAAATAAGCAGCAACTGAAACACCAACGCCCATCCTCAGCAAACGTTCTAGTTATTTTGTGGAGACTGAGATGAAACTATTCACTTCTCCTTCCTCAAAGAAAACTCTCCAAGGCGTAAAACTCAAAATTTCTTGATGAAGTCATAAATGTGATTGCTAACTTCCTCTGGCTTTTCTTGCTGGAGAAAATGAGCCACTCCTTCCATCACGACTACTTCTTGCAAGAACGGCACAAGTTTCTTGAGCCCGCCATTGTGAATGTACTCTTTAACACCGGGTATATGATAGGTAGCGTCGAGGTCCCCAACAATAAATTTAACTGGCACTTTAATTTGCACTCCAGTCCATGGCGCGGCCAGCTCCCAGGTTCTGCAACAAGAAAGGTATCATCTCTTCGCTAGTTACCTAGCAAATCACTTTTCACTAGGTCTAAACTCAAGTTCTACAGCAAACCACATAGGATGATATATCTCAACTCGTGAAGAGGCTCCAAAGAGAACAATGCAACGTTGGATCCAAATTACGCAAAAGAGAGGACAGTGTTCAACAGGACTGTTGATTAAGGGTTAAAACTAGACTTCAGCCCTGCCTTTATAAATTATACTATCTATCAGGCAAACCTTCTAGCCCAAGTCGGGAAGATACTTACCCTTCTTTCATAATATTGCGATTATCAATCTGACAGACAACTGCCTCCAATCCAATTGAATAGGGTGAAACTTACAAGTTCAATGCTCGATAATAGTTCAATCCTCCCGTGAAGCCTTTCTGACTGAATTTGCTGGCATAATAATTGATGTCTTCCTCTGACAACCAGGGGGGCAATTTATCTCGAGAGCTGGCCAAACCTGAAAACCCTATTTCTTTTGGAACACAAGGCGGTTTTGGATTACGGCTTGTGAGAAATAGCTTCATAAGTTTTGTGATGTCAGCTCGTGCAAAGTCTTCTTCAGCTTCTCCAGGTTCCTAGACAGATCGTAAGTCCTTTCAGGAGCATGGAAAATATAATGGTCAAATCATATAAAGGGAGAGATTAAGGAAGCACCTGAAAGGATTAAAGTGGCACTTGGGCAATAAAAAGGTAAAATGTAAAATCTAATCGAATCAACAGTTAAGGTTGTTCGGTTAGAACATGAATATGATACTTGCAAAACATGCTCAAGATGTGTACTTGTATTGTAGTGGAGACCCTTCTCGCCACAGAAGATCTGGGAAGGATCTTATTAAAAATGATATTCCATGTCCTCTCTCTGCACTAAGCAAAGTTTCCAAGGAGCACTTAACTGCATGTACAGTTCTAGAACACAGATCCTTTTAGCCCAGGATAGTCTAGTAAGTTACATTGCTAGGAGTTCTGAGGACATCCAACTTCGTCAGCCGGATCACTTTCTTCCAGCGTTCTATCCAAAACTCAATTTAAGTTACTAAATAGCGAAAACAGAAGTCAACATCACTTGCTCAGAACAATGTTTGCTCTGGTTCTATAACTGTAAATTGGTGAAAAACTCAAGTTTTATGGCCGGAGTGCTCATCCTGGGGTAAGCGAAGTCCAACACTTGGATAATGGGGAGTTCCAAGAAGGTCAAAAAGCTTAAACTGGGAGCATCATATTGCTCCTTTTCACTCCAAGCATCTTATGCGAAATTGTTCTCTGCATTCACATCTCACACGTGCACTTAACACATAAAACACAGTTGGTTAAGCTGATAGAAAGGGAAATCTCTCATGTCTGATTCATGGGCAGGACATTAAATTCAAAGCATCTAAACCAGAAACAAGAAGTAAAATCAAAACATCAAAGCAGTAACAAATAAGATCAAAGCAACAGAGCAGCTTTAGCCAGTATTATGAAGGATCCACTTACTATAAACGCAGAAACAACAAATGAAAGGATTTCTTGTAGTATCACCTATAAATCAACTCAAATGGTGCCGCAGCAAACTCAAGGTGACCCCATTTAAGAGAAAATTCTGTTCTTAAGACAACCACTTCCAATAACAGGAAAAGTTGTCTATCCCAGATTTATCAGAAGCCACAAACAGCAGAGCCATCAACTCCCTCGCTATCAGGTCACTGTTCAAAGATAGTCAGCTTCATTGATCCACAGCCTCAATTAGGCAAAGAACAGAATCGCTAAAACATTCCAAAACCCACAAAAATCACCACATAAACACAATCAATCAATCAAGTCAACAAAACAGAACCAACCCACAACCACAAATCCAATTTTCACTCACCTGAAACCGACAGATGTAGTAATCATCGCCAAACAACGCCCTGAACGAATCGATAGGCTTCCTCTCCGGATTCCTCGGGTGAAACACGATGCTCGTGTTCACCAGCGCCTTCACCCTGTCGGGCCTGAGCAGGCAAAAGTACCACGCCATGGCCGCCCCCCAGTCGTGCCCCACCAGGAACACGCGCTCGACGCCGAGCGCGTCCAGGAGCCCCACCAGGTCGCCCACGATGTGGAACGCCGTGTACGACGCCGCGGACGGTGGCGCGTCGGTGTCGCCGTAGCCGCGGAGGTCGGGGGCGACGGCCCGGTACCCGAGGGAGGCGAGGGACAGCATCTGGTGGCGCCACGTGTACCAGAGGTCGGGGAAGCCGTGGAGGAACAGGACCACGGGGCCGTCGCCGACCGACGCGACGTGCATGTCGATGCCGTTGGTGCGGACCGTCGCGTGCTCTATCTTCTCCATCTCCACGGAGTTCTGGTGGTGCCCTTGCGTCCTTCTCCGCCTGAGCGAGCTTGGGTTCGAGCCAGAAAATGGAGGGTCGTCGTTGGATTGATCAATCTACCGAAACAAAATTTTTCAGTCTTTATCAGAAGGAGGAGGAAGGAAGGAAGAAGACGGCGGAACAAGAAAAGTTGTCGTTTCGCTTTGTCCCGTTGCTGGGAACGAGCGAATAGCAACAGAGAAGCTTTTTACTCGTAAGTTCAGTCAGTCGTTCGCAAACACTACACGGGATTGAATTCTTCAAAAGCCGCCGAAGGAAATTAAACTCTTTTCTCACGATTGAAGTTAGGCAATAGAATTCGACCAAAAAAAAAAAGTTAGGCGATAGAAAGCTGTGTGAAGTGTTCAAAAAATTGTTTGATTTATTGACTTAATTGTCTTGCATGATGACATGGAAAAAAGTTATGTATTTGGGTTGGCGGCCGGCCCCACAAAGGAAAGGAAGTATATTTTCTTTTTTCCTTTTTTTTTTTTTGGGTTGGGGAGTGGGGGTTGAAACCTAAAAAGAAAGTTGAAGGGTTGAACATAGCAAGAACAAGAGGAGAGGAAAATTAGGAAATTTTATTTCTACAATGGAAAAAATTAGAAAGAAATTAACTGCTATAATGAGATTTGGAGAATTGTGGGGATTTTATCCATTCTTAGTTGTTTTGCAAATCAAACGAGCGATCGCAACTCACTGATTGCTATTGACTCGATAAAATATTTTTCTCAATCGTATAAATTATATGTCTTGTGTTACACATTAATATGATCTTACTGACAACTAAACGTTCTAATCCATGAGTTGTTCCAATAGTGTCATTTATTCAGCAATTAAACGTATCGGTTTAAATCATCATATTTGTTCTTTCTCTTGACGTTACCTAAGGAATATGAGCCTAATAATTGAAAATTTTCTTACATCTAAACTATGTCTCTACAAAAACATTCATACGGTATTATTCTCAAATTTTCGTTGGACTCGTAGAATTCAATTTCGAGCTTCAACTCGAGCTAGCATGGTCTTTGATATGAGTTTTACTGCGGGCGACAAATTAAAGTTCCAATATTTTAAAAGATAAAGCCCGAGTCAAGTCAGATCTCGACTATTCAACATTAGTCCTCACCTGAAACCTGCAAATGATGCAATCCACTTAGGATCACCTGGGAATTTAGGGAACAAATTATTACACTTATTTGGCTGCATTGTAATTTACTTCACCTTCACTTTCTTCACTTCGATTTTCTTTGCCTGCATTTTCTCCGGTTCCTATTTTTGCTTCCAAACACATTGTAAAAGTAGATGGAGTCCATATTTATGAGTCGACAACCAAAGACATAATAAAGAAATTTCTTTTTCAATAAGGAATGACGGAAAATATGACTCATTTTGTCACGCCCCGCACCCTACGAGCGCGCGATTATCCCGCGATGGTCGATCATTGAACGCGACGTCCCAAGACGCGTCGCCGACCCAACCCAAACATCAGAGATTAGGCACGCGCGGAAGCAAATAGAAACAACCCGGACAATTAATAATGACAAGGGGTAACAATAGCACAAAACAATAACTGTAATTCCTACACTTAGCAAATACATACAATGCTCATCAAAAGGGACAATGGTTCACGAACTTAACTCCTCTACAAAAGGGGAAACTCAAAATACGGGACACTCGACCCGTCCTCGATCTCCGAGATACCCTTGCAGCGTCTCTCATCACTCACGGTCGCGGATCTGAAATGGTTATATAATAACCGTGAGAACGAGTCTCAATAAGCAACCCCCTATACCCCACGTAGGCCAATGCGTACCCAGACAAGTCGTACATGCAAACTACCCCATAACATATAGAGTTCACATCATTACACTTACCTTGCCCTCGAATCACGAGTCAACCCTGCATATTAGTCCAAACAAGATAATGCAAGAATAGTTCATCATCATATCACGGTCACCCGGCACACGCAATCTCACTCGCATTCAACCAGCCCAGCCAAGCAACCACACGTTCAACTGGTCAATTAAATCACACGCTCAACCAACCCAAATCAGTCCACACGCTCAACCAGGTCAATTCGATCACACGCTCAACCACCAATTCAATCACACTCAAATCACATGCGTGTCCGAACATCTTTCTCACAACTCGCGCCACTTGCGCCTCAAATTCATTCTCACGAGGCACACAAGCCTCACAATTCGATCAATTCCAATGGCCGCCGTCAACACGTCCCAAGCCATACCATTCAATCAATTCCAGTGGCCGCCGTCAACACGTCCCAAGCCACACTTTCCTTTCACGGACCGCCGTCAACACGTCCCAAGTCCGTAGCCCTCCGATCAATCCGGGCTCAAATTCCAATGACCGACGTAAACACGTCCCGGTCCAACACACCTTTAACGGGCCACCGTCAACACGTCTCAAGCCCGAATCCATTTGGCACATCGGCCATTCATGCCTTCACACGGACCGCCGTCAACACGTCCCAAGTCCGTAGCCCTCCGATCAATCCGGGCTTAAAATCGACAGGCAAGCACACGCCAATCAATTAAATCAATTTCACGCCAATTGCATCAAACAACCCATACTCACAACTCAGTCCAATTCACAATTCGCCACCTTAGTCTACAAACCCGACGTTCAAGTCGGCCACGCACCATTACCCGAGTCAAGCATATCATTTAATCCAATTTAAATAGCGCAATTGTAACATAATATAATTAAATTAAAACACGCCCTAGCCGTTCTAACCCGAGACAAGTCAATAAAGTACCCAAAATACTAGGTAGGGTTTAGGAAGCCACTTACTAGATTTTGGCCCGGAAAAAGTCGGCTCGGGCCTAAAATGGCCCGAGTGAACAGTGTCTCACTCGGCGCGGGGCTCGGCCATGGCGCTCGGCCATGGGCACAGCCCTCGGCCACGGGCACAAGGCTCGGTCACGGGCTCGGTCACGGGCGCGGGCGCGGGCAACGGGCGCGGCAGCGGGCGCGGCAGCGGGCGCGGGCGTGGGCAACGGGCGCGGGCGTGGGCACGCGGCTTGGTCACGGTCCGAGCTGGTCGGCCGGGGCTAGCTGGCTGGTCGGGGCGGCGACCAGCGGCGGCGGTGACGTGGTGGCGACGGCCAGGCGTGGCGGCAGCGTGCTGGGAGGAGAGGCCAGTCGGGTGAGAGAAAGAGAGACAGAGAACGAGAGGGAGAGAAAGGAAGAGGAGGAGAGGGAGACAGAGGCTGAGGGGGAGGCAGCGGACCGGCGGCGGCGGCGACGGTCGGCTAGCTGCACGGCGGAGCGGCGGCGGCGAGCTGGCGACGCGGCGCAGCGAGCTGGCTCGGCTCGGGCAGAACCGGACAGGGAGGAGACCGGGGGAGGGGAGAGGCAAGGGGGTTGGCGGCTGGTCTCGCGGCGTCGACGGGGCGGAGGCGGTGGCTGGGCGACGCGCCGGCGAGCTGGGCAGGCGCCGGGGGTGACGAGTAGCGGCGGCAAGCTCGCTGCGCTGCTGCGCGCGCCCCGCGGGCAAGCCGGCGAGGGGCGATCGGGGCGGCTGGCGAACGGCGCGACGGCGGCGGAGCTTGCGGGCGACGGTGGCAGGGCGGCACGACGCGACGGCTCGGCGAGCAGAACCGGAACGGACGGAGACAGTCGGGCCCGAAGAAGAAGAAGAAGAAGAAGAAGAAGAAGAAGAGAAAGGAAGAGGAGAGAGGAGAGAGAGAGTGTCAGAAGGGGGGGAAAGGGGTTGGTCTGCTTGGGGAATGGGCGTGGACGGGACGGGACGCATGCAGAGGAGACGTGCGGCCAGAAGAAAAAGAAAGGAGAGAGAGAGAGAGAGAGAGAGAGAGAGAGAGACGTGCGCGGGGGAGGGGACGGGCGGCGCGGCAGAGGAGAGAGGAGAGAGAAAGAGAGAGAAAAAGTTAATATTTATCCTCGAGCGCGAATCAACGGACACGGTTCAAACTAAATATTATTCTAATTATCGCGATTCAAATCCGGGAAAAGATCTAACTGTCCCCGAAAAATCCCAAACAATAATATAAGACAACGGGCCAAAATAAAATAACTCAAGACTCACTATGAGGGAGGTCTACCAGTCCAAATTCGCACCCGGTCCAAAAATCCACTTTCTCACTATTCCTAATCACCTCGACGCTGGCCACAATAATATTGACACCGTCCAATTTATTTCGTCCCGAAACTCTCGAAAATCGACTGCCAAGGTCAGGGTCTAAATAACGGCCAAATTCGATCGAATGCGATTCTAGCGAAATCTCAAGATTTAAAAATAATAACCGGGAGTGATCAGTTCCCGGGTGAGATTTTTACTATAAGCGCACTGACGAAATACTCGTTCTATAAATCCCAAAAATGGGCCAAAATTCGGAATGTCACACATTTGATACAAATAGAATAGACTAGCTATTGTAGTTTGGATTTCGATCGCAAAGTTATGAAGTTTAGCATATGAAGGGTGTGTTTGTTTTACGGAAAATATAACGTTTTTGGAAAATATTTTCCGGAAAATCATTTTCTAGGAAAATAGTTAGTTTTCTTTTGTTTGGTGATATGTGATCGAAAACATTTTCTGGTATTTGGATCTCATTTAGAAAATAATTTTAATCCCATGATTTTATCTCAGGCAAAAAAAAAAATTCGCATTTTAAAATATTTTTATTTTTAAAAATAAAAAATAATAAGAAAAAAAGAAAGAAAAGAATAAAAAATTAAAAAATTAAAGGGAAGCAATTCCAGAAATTATTTTCACCTTCTTAGATTAGAGAATTCACTTTCCTAATTTTATACATGAATATTTTTCTTGATTGAAAAGTGTTTTCAATTTACTAATCATTTTCGGCGAACCAGACGGGTGAAAGTCCGGCAAACGGATTCCTATAAAATACTTCCCTTGAAACAAACGCATCTCAAATGTATCTAAGATTTGTCATCTTGTGGCTTAGATTTTCCTTTTTTCTCTTTTCTTTTCATCTTTTCCATCCCCATTTTTTTTGTCTAATTCCATCCCCCATTGAATGCTCAGATTTGTAACTTTTTTTTTTGGATATATTCATTAAAAGTTCAAAAATTTGTCACAAAAACGCAATTGAGTCCTAAAACTAACAAAAATTACAATCAAATCCTAAAACTTATCGAACTGGTTCAATCGAGTCCTAAAATTAACACTGTCCAATTTGGCTAACGAAAAATACTAACGTGACTTTTTATTATATTGTTCTATCCTATGTAGCGATGGCATGATTTTTTTGTTATTATTTTAATACTGATTTTATTTAAATTAAAATTTAAAAATAAGTTTAAAAAAAGGAGGGGGAGGATAAGCGGGGAGAGAGGGCTTAACCTCCCCCTTTTTATTATATTTTTCTATCCTATGTAGCGATGGCATGGTTTTTTGTTATTATTTTAATACTGATTTTATTTAAATTAAAATTTAAAAATAAGTTTAAAAAAAAAGGAGGAGGAGGATAGGCAGGGAGGGAGGGCTTAACCTCCCCCCCTCCCCCCCTGCCGTCCCACCATCGCCGAGAGGGGCTGGCGAGGGGGGGGGGGGGCGGCAAGCGGGGGTTGCCATGCCCCGGTAATGCTTACTCAATGTATTATCCATGTCTTTCGATGTATAGGTAGGCATTTTTACCCATCCCAGTAATGCTCTCGCACGCATTTGATATTGAAGTTCAAGTACTTACATCAAAAGGAACATCTTGTGATTTAATTTTAGTTCCACATAATTTAGGAAAACTCTCTCCATGCTAAGTGGTAATTTGTTTCATTTTTGCTCCCTTTGCCATCTTAATTGTCTGTAGAGGGTCGCTATTTGTCTTAACTCTCTTGCCCCAGCGATCACTTCTCATCCTCGTCAAATCAGGTCACTACGCACACTCCCTCTCTCTTGAATCTAGGCTCGCAACGTGAGATTTAAGGTCACCACCTCGGGCAAGCCCAATCTAGGACCCACAATTCTCTTATCACCGAAAAAATGATAAAGAAAACTTCGATTAAAATTTCAACCAAAATCCTTAGTTAACCTTTGGACGAACATTTTCCCTATCTTTCATTCACTTTACCTTCAATGACTGGTCAACTGGAATATATTTACCTAAGGTTCTAGACTCAAGATATACAGCCTGAAACTTTTTCTTTACTTTGGAATGCCATAACATTGAACTTACAGCAGTGACAATAGGCACGTTGGAAGCCCAAAATTAAAATTCTCTCTTTATTTTTTCACGCCAAAACTATTTATAATTTTCTATTTACAAAAGAATATATATTTTTTCTTTAAAAAAAAGGGGGATTACACTTGACAGAGAGAAAGAGAGAGAGGACGGCTGTCATCAGCGAGGGCAGCTTGCGTTGGCAACACCAACTTTTTCATAAACTTTTTGACTCTACTCTTTCTTTTACTTAGATTTTCTTTTCCTTCTAATTTTCTGTCTTTTTATTGATGCGACGCCCATTCAGCGCTACATCAGGGCCACCTGCGCAAATAGTAAAGGGAAATATACTAAAAGTTGCGCTATAAACTTTCGATCTAAGAAAAGGCGATAGAGTTAACAGAATAACTATCGTGATCGACTATGACAAGCCTTAGAATTTAAAAGTACAAAGCAAACAGTTTTAGGATTATTGTGGCAACTGGAATAGATTTTTGGCCAGAAAAAGAAAAATTTATTCCCTGGACGAGTTTCTAAATAGAAGTACGCATTTGATAACGACACAAAATTTCTCTTTCTAGAATAGAAATTTATTTAATAACGACACAAAATTTTTCCCTCTTATACTCTTTTCCATTCATCGATGGTCGGCGCCCGGCGAGGGGTGGTGGGCCACGATGGCCAGCAAATGGCCGGTGGTGGAAGGCAGCGAGCGGCGGCTATGTGCGACAGAAGGCGAGGGCGAGCAATAAGAAGAATTTTTTTCTCCTTTTGCTCCAGAAATAGAAAAGTATAACATTTTTACTTCTCATTTATGTTCCAAATCTATTTCTGGACTAAAAATTTGTTCAAAAAATATAAAAATGAAATTGCGCTACCAAATAGATTTCTGCTCTAAATCTGTTCCCGAAAAAAGAAAAATAGGAAAATGGAGAAACAAAATGGTTATTAGGAGCGCCCAAAGAGGAATGGCAAGTCAACAAAACTAGAATACAAAATCAACATATTTAGTAATGTAACATATTTTCATCAAGTGTCAAATATTTATTTGTTGGGAAAATTACCAAAACAGTCTGAAACATATTGTAATTGTGTCAATTCAGTCCGTAATCCTTTTTTTGTGTCAATTGAGTCATAAAGTTTTTGTTTTTGTGTCAATTTAGTCAATCTGGTCAATTTTGGCCGGTTTGCGCTAATATAGATGCTAGCTATCCTACGTGGTGCGAGTGACGCTAAAGTGAACAGTTTTTAATAAAATTTTAATAGTTTTTCGAATTATTTTTTTTATTTTCTTATCGGCGACCAGCTAGAGGTTCAAGATAAGGGGAGGAAAACAAAAGAAAGGGAAAAATAAGTATAAAAATTTGAAAAATTATTAAAAATTATCCGCATTAGTGCCAGCCACGTCACGTAGGACGGCCGGCACCCATGTCAATGCTAACGGCCAAAAACTGGGCGAATAGACTGAATTGGCACAAATATAAAATGTTTAGGACTCAATTGGCACAATTGCGATAATAATAGATTTATGACTGTTTTGGTAATTTTTCCTTTATTTGTTTGAATACTCAGGTTTTAGTATGTTAGATCACTTAATATATCGTTCCATTGTGATACCCAACGACAGAAAAATTTTAAAAACAAGACAATTCAAAAAAGTAACAGCTTGTTCCTTTATTAATGGGGAAAAACAACAGCTTCTTCCTTTATTTTTTGGAGAGAGAGTAATATAGATCATGGGGATGAGAATTTCTTGAAGAAGTCATGAATGTGAGCGGTGACCTCCTGAGGCTTCTCTTGCTGGAGGAAATGAGCCACTCCCTCCATCACCACCACTTCTTCCAAGTTGGGCACCGCCCGCTTGAACCCGCCGCCGTGGATGTGCTCCTTCACGCCAGGGATGTGATAGGTGAGGTCCAGGTCCCCCACTATGAACTTCGTCGGCACGTTGATCGGCACTCCGTCCCATGGCGCCGATAGCTCGCTGCTTCTGCGTACATAAAGAAGATCCTAATGATCGAAATTGATTCAAGATATCACTTTCGATTGCAATGCCTCAGAAAAGGAAAAGATTGAAGTAGCAACATGTAATTTACTTTGCGCCCATCTTCGTTCCGACGGAACAACATTGGTTTGTATCACTTTGAGAACACAGCTACTTAGATGTTGAAAAGGGTGTGACAGAAACAAGCCATCACAAATACAAACTAGCTAGTGTGGTTGTCATGCTTCGAATGGATTCTATATTTCAGAATTTGTTGAAAAATTTATGTTTACTAAAACTCATTCTCTACTTTTTCGCATACATCTTATATGAAAATTTAATATTGTTTGAAAGCTATCTGATCATACTGTTATAATTATGTTCAGATTGAGTTTTTAAGAGGTTTTCTTTGAACTTTTACTTGTCAATAAAAAATCTTAAAATCGAATGCATTTAATGTTTGAAAGTCACTTTTACTATAATATATATTAGATAATAGATGAGATGAATTAGCTAGCGTCTTTTGTTACGAGCACTGTTTACGCTAAACATTCTACTATTCTAGCATTTTCCTCCTCATCAATGCATCTGCTCGAACATCGGAGAAATGTCAACGTATTCTTTCCCCGGACCCGCTACTAAAATGAACTTATCAGAGAAATCCAAATCCGTAGTAACTTACATAATGAACGCGTGAAACCAACAAATTTTTTTTTTGTCCATCTTACTCTAACTCTCACCTCACTCTCAGTCTTTTGCTTTGCCTCTTGCAAGGTGTGAGAGTTGAAACCCATATCCGAAACTACACGTCCCCATCCCTAATCTCCCCAGAAAGTGAGGATTCGAACTCCCCGCTTCCCCCTTTTCAAGTAGGAAGGATGACTACTGGGGCAAACCCCAGTAATTGCATGAAACCAACATGACTCGGCAAGTTTTCACCAAAAAAAAAAAATGCCTTGTAATCCCATCGAAAAACAATTTAGTGATGGCAGCAACGATTGGTAAAGATGTATCGACACCATGTAACCATATGCAACTATCATCATTATATATCATTCATATTTCTAGCCTATGAACTTTCACCACAACTCAAGCTATATCGCACCATGTAGGCAACGTGATTCAAATTTTCTATCAGCGTTCGAACGATAAGAGAGCACGAGATTAGAGAGAAACTTACAAGTCCAAGCAACGGTAATAGTTCAAAGCTCCGGTGAAGCCGGTCCGGCTGAATTCGGCGGTGAAGTAGTTGATGTCGTCCTCGGTCAGCCAAGAGGGCAACTCAATCTGGTGCTGCTCGAATTGTTTGGTCAATTCCGAGAATCCTTTATCTTTAGGCATGCGATGTGGGCCTGGATCACGGCTTGTGAGGATTAGCTTCATGAGCTTGGCATTATCGACTTTTGCAAAGTCGTCTTCCATCTCTCCAGGTTTCTACCAAGTTACAGATTACCATCTCAGGAAAGTAACTTAAGATCGACAACAACAGTTGACTGCTAAAGAGCATAAACGAGTCGAGTTACTAGGATGCTGCTCGAGAATTAAGATCGAATTAGCAGTTAAACTCCGATTCTACTCAAGTTGGCGTGATCTGTGACCTACATTCTGCTAGCCGCCACGGCTGAAAGTTCCAAATTTGTAAGAAATCAAGCTTGAGTCGAGTCGGATCTCGACTATTTAACATCTGTCCTCACCTGAAACCTGCAAACGTAGTAATCATCTCCATACATCGCCCTCGTCGACTCAACGGGCTTCCCCTCCGGATCGCTCGGGAACCACATGAGCCTTTGGAACCACGTGACGCTCGTGTTGACCAAAGCCCTAACTCGGTCGGGCCTGAACAGGCACAGGCACCACGCGATGATCGCTCCCCAGTCGTGCCCCACCACGAACACCCGCCCGATCCCCAGCGCGTCCAGCATCCCCACCAGGTCCCCCACCACGTGGAACGCCGTGTACGACTCCACGCACGGCGGTGCGTCGGTGCCGCCGTAGCCCCGGAGGTCGGGCGCGACGGCACGGTAGCCAAGGGCCGAGAGGGACACCATCTGGTGGCGCCACGAGTACCAGAGCTCCGGGAAGCCGTGGAGGAAGAGGATCGTGTCAGGGCCGTCGCCGACGGACGCCACGTGCATGTTTATGCCATTGGTGCGGACCGTCGCGTGCTCGATCTTCTCCATTTTTTTTTCCGATGTTTTCCTGTGTTTCTTCCGTTCTCTGTTGAACGAGTTTTGCCAGTGTAGCAAAGAAGAGGAAGATGAGATGAAATGACAGTATGCAATGAATCGAGAGGAGGGGTGTCAATGGGTCGGGTCGGGCCGGATTTTCATGATACCCGACCCGACCCGAAATAATGGACATGTGTGCTCGGCCCGACCCAAAACAAGACCCGAACATGATATAACCAAGTGATCGGGACGGGTCGGTTCGGGTCGGGTCGGGCCGGGTTCCGTGTTTCAAACTCAACCAAACGATTTTATTCTTGCTTTCTCATCACCTCAAAAACCTGCCAAATTCATTCCACGCCCAAAAATGAATTTCTGATTTCCACGCTCTCCACTCGCGCCTATGCCAACACTCCCTTCTGCTTCCTGAGTTTCTATCTTTCCGCGCCGCCCCGTCTCCTCCGTTGCAGCACGCCGAAGATGCCCCTTCCGGCGCGGCCTCGCCGGTGAAGCCTGAGCCTCCCGAGGAGCCGCGAGGTGCGGAGTCAATTCTAAACAGAAAAGCGAGGTGCGAGGTCACGAGGTGCGCGACCGTGGCGGCGACGTGAAGTCCAATACAATTAGGCGCCAGTCCGAGGGTATGGTGCGATGACTCGTAAAGGGCTTGATGCCGCGACCCCATGCACGACAATAAAACGAAACAGAGCAGAAATCAGTGGACAAATCTAGAATGAATCAAAACCAATTTTACAGACCGGAAAGAAACGACTTGGGAGACACGGTGGCGCGTGAGGTTCTCCGGAGAAGAATTTGAAGCTCACTGAAGACCTGGTATAGACCGAATGCTCCGCTGTCTCTGTTTTTACTCCCCCACCGTAAGTTCCGAGGCTAGTCTGGAAGATGAGGGAGCTTCGATGGGCAGTTTCTTGCCGCATGATCCGATCCGACTCTTGTTGAAAGCTGACCACATTTAGCTCGACGAAATGGATGGCGATTTGAGACATTCGACAACGGCGACGAGCGACTCTGTCCCACTCTGACTGGACTGAGTTGAGCGAACCTAGCAAGTAGTGAGGGCTCGCTCGATGCAGCAGAGAACGGTGTCGCGCATGCGCTGATGGTCCACTCACCGATCGCCGACTGGTTCGCCTACAGCTTCTGCGGCGAATGTTGGTCTCTGTTTCGCTCTGTATCTGGTAAAGACCGCTCTGCGGTGGGCGACAGGCCGCGGCAACAACTCGAGTACCCATTGCGCCACGGCTGCTTGGCAGAGAGGAAGCAGAGAAGAAGCTGACGCGACCCCAACACCCGACCCGGTGGAGATGATCGCGAACGCCATCGCGCTCTGTCAATTCATGGCCCTCCCAGACAAAACCCGAGAAGAAGATCCGCTTCTGTTCGGTAAAAGATCCCTGTGCATGAGCGATGTGTAGGCGTGTGGGATGATCTGAAGCTGTCAGGGGAGACCAAGAAAGAGGACGGAAGAGCTGAGAAGCCTTTGTTCTTCGCGAAATTGGCGAAGAAACTACGAAGTGGCCGGCATGGATGGTTCGGAAGCGCTATCTGGCCGAAAGACCCCAAGATCTAGGGTTTCCTTATTTGGGTTTTTCTTGTTTGGGTTGGGCTTGGGTACCCGAACCAAATAAATTCAAAACATGACCCAATTATTTTTCTTGTTACCCAAACAAATTAAGACCCAACCAGACCAAATACGAAAATTTCCTGTTTGGATCGGGTCGGGTCGTGTTTGGACGGGTTTTTTTGACACCCCTAATCGAGAGTGAGTTAGGTCGTTTTCGTGGAACCCACCACAAACAGCTGGAGAGGAAGGAGACACACCTGGCAATAAATTGTCAAATGTACGACCAAGTGGCAACTACTCCCATGACGATGCGATAGTTACCTCCGCCCTTCTTTGACCGGTCAACAGGGTGACGTTACACTTGTGGATAGCCAGGATAATAATACCAACAGTTCCTGAATTTCGATCCAATGTGCAGTGTGATCTCTAAATTTTTAATTTATTCAATGTAGTCTATGAACTTTAGCTTAATATTCAATATAATCCCCGAATTTTTAATTTGTTCATTATAATCTCTAGACTTTTGGTATATGTTCAACGTAGTCCCTGAACTTGAATTAATGGAAAGATTACATTGAACATTTTTATATAGTTGTACCAAAATTTTATGGACGATATTGAGCAAATAAAACATTCAGGGATCATATTACATATTGAATTAAAGTTTAGGGATCATATTGCAAATCGAGTCAAAATTCAGGAACTGTTTGTGCCATTTTCCCTTTTTAAACATGGATATGCCAGATAGGGGTGTCAAAAAAGCCCACGTCAACCCGACCCGGCCCGACCCTACCCTAAAATTTCGGATATTTTGGGGTCGGGCTTAGTCTTCTTTAGAATAGGGTTTTTAAGTGTGGGTATTGTTAGAGTTGGGCTGGGTCGGGCTTTTTTGACACCAGTACCCACTTACCCAATACCCACAGCAGCAAAGATATTTTAGCATCTCCCGTTGCTCCTCTGCCAAATTCTATGGATAAGAATGGACTCCCAGTCTTCTTCACCTTCTCCCAATTGAAGCTCTGACGACGGCCTCTTCAAATGCCATGGGACTCGCTTCAGCCATTTAGAGTTGTGCGCGAAGCCCTTGTCTCTTCTATCCATCGCTGCGCGGGGCTTAACGGCCACTGCCGTGGCCGTGGCCGTGGCCGTCGCCGTCTCCGTCTCCGTCGCTGTTGCTGTCGCTTAGGCTCTCGTCTCGGTTCGCCTGCGCTCGCAGTCCAGATCGCAAGTCTCTCCTTCATCGCTACCCGCCCCCACGTTAGCTTTCTTTGACTGGTCTGAATTGGATGTGATTTTTCTTTTTCTTGGTTCTACAAATAATCGCACGCTCCATGGCCACTGCGCTCCTGTCTCTTGCTTGAGAAAGACTGAGCAGGAGGACGATTTATCCACCTCTAGTGAGATTTTGGCGTTGTGGCACCGGCACTGACCCGATCCTACCCTACCCGACCCGACCCATCTCTTGAAGTAAATGCTGAATAGGGTCTTGGGTAGGGGCGGGGCGGTTCAAGCGCGACCCTATACGTTTCCGGTCGGATAGGGTATCAAGAAAGCCCGACTCGACCCGACCCATTGACACCCCTAACAATTAACACCTCAACGGTCAGAAAACAAATAACTACGGCATAATCTTTACATATATTTTTTATATTTTTTTCTCTACTCTCTCTCTCTTCATTCTATTACTATTCTTACTTTTTCGCCTAATTTAGTAGTACCATTTTGAAAAAAAAAACAATTATTAAAAGAAAATGGATATATATCCCACAAAATGACATTTAGGGGGCGTTTGACAAGTTGTCAAATAATGAAAATTTCTGTTATTTTGTTCTTAGAATCAGTTTGGGAACAGAAATCCATTTGTTAAAATTTTTGTGCCCGGACATAAATTTGCAAAAAATTATTCCCAGAATCAGTTTTGGAACAAAATCAATAAGCAAAAAAAAGTAGCCTCTTAATTCTGGAACAATTTTTCCATTTATGATTTTTCTTGGTTTTCTTCTTCCTTTTTGGTTTGTTCCTCTTCTTCTTCCCAGTTTGCCGCCGGCCACACGCCAGCGTCAGCGAGGGTGACTCGCGACTGCGACAGCGAGGCCTCGCCTAGCCATGGTGAGGGCGGCGGCGAGGGTCGCAACTCCCTCGCTAGCCCTGGCCTGTGGCCGGTCGCCGACGCCGACGACTGGTCATAGCCAAGGAAGGGAAGGAAAAAAAAGGAAAAAAAGAGAAAGAAATATTAAAAAATTCAAAATATTATTAATAAAAAGAAATTTTGTATAGTTACTAAACGCATTTATGTTCTTTTTTTATTTTAAGAATAGAAATTTTGTGCAGTTACCAAACGCTTTCAAATGCTTAGAAATTGTTTTCGGGTACAGAATAAAAAAGAATTATTTATGAGCAGAATCAATTCTCGTGCATAGAATCGTTGCCATGCGCACCCTTAATAACTACGAAGTTATGTGTCTTCTTGCATATTTTTCAATGTTTATGTTTTACATTTCACGCTTTGCTCAATTTATATTATGATTACTTTTTACTGTATTTAAATGATTATCTGGAGATATATCAAAAAAATTTACAAATCTATATATATTGGTATTGCAATGAGATGTGAGGCATTGGTGTCTGGATGATGTGGTTTCCCTAGCATTATGGATTTTTTTTTAATTTTTTTCAATTTGAAACTTACATAAGAGATATCATCAGTTTATTGTAATTATGTTAACGCGGGGGAGGAAGTAGTTATGGTGCGAACAAAAATGTCATATTATTATGTAGTTCTTTCCAATCACATTGTAGAAAATAAATCCAATTTTATCATAGTAATAACAATGACAATGATGATGATAGATAGATCATCTATCATGATAAAGTTTTAGTAACAATAGAAAGATGTAACGGGGTTTGATGATTTGTCGTCCTTCTTTTTAATTGCCGAGATAACTTTTACGATCTTTCTTTTGTATTTTTTGCAATGTCAAAAAAATCGTTATGCAATTTTTAAATGTTCAATCTATATGTGCATCGCATTATTATAAAAAGCTGAGGGGCCATGAATTTCTGCACTAATTTTTAATTGCAAGAAATCGAGTAAACTAATCGATGCAATCCCTTTTTTCCTTTCCTTAGTGCATTATTTTCCTCTTTGGCCGACGTCTATGCACCATTCATTATTGATCATCGGATGCGAGCTGTGATTATTCGTTATACCGAGAGGTATAAAGACAAAATCATATCAACATCCAAGCTTTGAAGTCGAATTTTTAATTACTTTATATCATTATCAAAATGCTAGTTTATCTCTTAGAACTTGTTGATTCTATCGAGGTTGGATCTGGATAAGGTCAAACTCATTACAAAATTATATGCATGCGCTCCATCATTGGTCAGTACATATGGTGGTGTTATTAGAAAAGAAAAAAGATAATTACAAGAATCATTCTTGAACTTTAGTTTAATGTCTAATATTATCACAAACTTTTAATTTATTTAATGTAGTCCATTAACTTTAGCGCAATTTACAATATCATCCCTGAACTTTTTATTTGTTCAATGTAGTTCCTAAATTTTTAGTAAATGTTCGATCTAATCTCTAAACTATATGTCAACATCCAATGTTATTCTTCCATTAATTGAAAATGACGAGATTTGCTGGTTTGGCTTCCAATTTAGTAAGTCTGAACAGTGGGAAAAAAAATAAAAACGTTGCACATGGATTTTTCACGCGAGATATTCAACTCAAATCAAAATATAGTAAACCACGTCATCAAATAGCATAGATAATTATTATTTTTGTTTAATTGAAAGGATTATCATATTTAGGGACCACATTTTCGGTGTGCCGGTGGCGAAAAGGCCAGTGATGATTGATGGCTTCCTCTTGTGCCTATTCTACTAGAGAGGGAGGATTCAAGAAATTTCTTCCTCGTTTTGCTTGTGTTGCTTTGGAGAGCCAAATCATCGTAATACCAAAAAGAAAAGAGAAAAAAATTTTACCTAGAATTTTTTGGACAAAAATGCCCCTTCTTCGGGTGGCCGAAACCTTGTTTGAGACTTGCTTGCCCCTTCAAAGCTCTTATTTAAGATAAGTTTTTATTTGAAATTTTCCTCATAATGAACGGAGAGTTTCGTCTCTTCCGTGGAACCACCACAAGCAGATGCTGGAGTAGAAGAAGACAAAAAGACATTCCCCTTTAAAAAAAAAAGAGAGAATAAAATTAAATTTTCCATAAGTTTAATTATTCTATTTGGTCGCCGTTAAAGATGAGAAGAAATCTCGCTAATTTGGGGAAGATATTACTTCTTCACTTCAATTTTCTTTGCCTACATTTTCTCCATTACCTGTTTTTTGCTTCCAAACATATGCAAAAGTGGATGATGTCCATATTTGTCAGAACAATCGAAGGCATGAATTTACGGAAATTGCTTCTTAATAAGGAAGGGAGGGAAATGTGACTCATTTGATACAAACAGAAAAGACTAGTTATTCTATAGTTATTATTTCGATCCTGTAAAGTTGTGGAGTAAATTAACATGTTAAATGTATCCTAGGTTAGTCCTCGTGTGGCTTAGATTTATTTCCTTTTTCTCTTTTGCTCTTTTCCATCCCCAATTGGACGGCGCAGATTTATTCCCTTATTCTTTTCGTTTTTCCTCTTTTCCAGCCACCCTCTCTCTCTTTCTCCCCTCTAGAATTTACGCTCGCGACGTGAGATTTAAGGTCGCAACCTCGGGCAACGTCAAATCTAGATCCTAAACTTCTCTTATTATTGAAAAAAGGATAGAGAAAACTTCGATTGAAATTTCAATCAAAATACTTAGTTAACCTTTGGACGAACATTTTCCTTACCCAAAGGATTCTACATTCAAGATATATGACCTGAGACTTTTTCTTCACTTCGGAATGCTATTGCAGTGACAATAGGCATGTTGGAGGCCCAAAATTCAAATTCTATTTTCAAAACTTTCTAATTACAAAAGGGGCAAAGGCACCACCCTCTATATGGTTCCTCACCCCTCCAATCTCCATTTTTTTTTATTATATACTTTTTTTTAGGTCTTTTTTTTTTTTTAAATTTTCAGTCTTTTATGATGTGATGCACATTTGGCGCCATAGCAATGTCACTTGTGCAAAATGCAAAGGGAACTTTAATAAAAACGACACATTGACGTTCCTTCTAAGGAAAGCCGACAGAGTTGACGGAATGATAACCGTGGACTAGCGTGACAAGTCTTAGGATTCAAAGGCATAAAGTAAAAAGTTTTAGCATTATCATCACAAGTGTTAGGAGTCTTCTATAATTCTCCCAAAGATAAAAACAAATTACCTTTTTCTGTTACACCTTGAAAGGCGACAACTGTATTATCCTAAAGAGAAATGCCAAGTCAATGAAATTCGTACACAAAATGGATGTAAAACCAGTAATACAGATTTTTATCAAGTGTCGAATATTTGTCTGTTTAAATACTAAATCATATTGTGTTAGATCACTTCATATATCGTTACCATTGAAATACCAAACGACAGAAAAATATGAAAAGAAGACAGTTCAAGAAAGGCAATAGTTTCGTCCTTTATTATTGAGCAGCTTCATCCTTAATTGTTTTGCAGAGAGCACTAGATCATGGGGATGAGAATTTCTTGATGAAGTCATGAATGTGTGCAGTGACCTCCTCAGGCTTCTCTTGCTGGAGGAAATGAGCCACTCCCTCCATCACCACCACTTCTTCCAAGTTGGGCGCAACCTGCTTGAACCCGCCGCCGTGGATGTACTCCTTCACGCCGGGGATGTGATAGATGAGGTCCAGGTCCCCCACCACGAACTTCACCGGCACTTCGATTCGCGCTCCGGTCCACGGCGCCGATAGCTCCCAATTTCTGCGTTCGTAAAGGAGGTTATTGTCGGTCGGAATGGACTTGAGATATCATTTTGATTGCAACGCCAAAAGAAAGATTGAAAAAGAAGGAGAAGATTTAAGAGGCTACTTTTTATTCAGAAAAGAAAACAATCGTTTTAATTAAATTGAATACATTTAAGTCACATTTATTATACAATCTTAGACATTAGATTAGATAAAATAGCTCCTGTGGTCTGAGAATTATTTAGCCTAACCTTCTGGCGTTTTCCTCCTCATAATTCCATCTGCTTGAACATTGGGGGAATGTCAACGTATCCGGAGGGGGCAATTTTAGGCACAACAGAGGAACACGACTCGAACAAGATAGGAATTTATCGAGAGAAATCAAAATCCGTCACACTCGAGCAATTAGCTCGAAACCAACATCAATCAGCAGGTTTTCACGAGTAATAAATGCCTTTTGTAATCCCGTTGAAAAGCATTTTTGGATGGCACCAACTTAGTTAGAATGTATTGACATGTCATGAACTGGCGCTGTCCACCCATACATGACAGATCATTTTCGTATATCACTCAGATTTCTACCCCATCAATTTTCACCGTGACTCAAGCCAGATCACACAACCCCGAGAAGTGTTATTCAAATATTTATTGGTACCATCTCCAACATTCGACCTGTAAGAGAGCATGAGCTTAGAGAGAGAGAAACGTACAGGTCCAAACAACGATAATAGTTTAATCCTCCGGTGAAGCCAGTCCGGCTGAATTCGGCGGCGTAGTAGTTGATGTCATCGTCGGTCAGCCAAGAGGGCAAGTCAACCGGGCGGTCCTGGAATAGTTTGGTCATTCCTGAGAATCCTAGGTCTTTAGGCACGATCAGTGGGCCTGGATTACGGCTCGTGAGGAAGAGCTGAAAGATTTTGGCAGTATCAGCTTTTGCAAGGTCTTCTTCCATCTCTCCAGGTTCCTATCAAGTATAAAAGATTACATGCATAGTCAGGAAGGTAACTATAAAGTTCCAAATCTTTAAAAGATGAAGCTCAAGGCAAGTCAGATCTCGACTTTACAACGCTGACCCTCACCTGAAACCTGCAAACGTAGTAATCATCTCCGTACATCGCCCTCACCGACTCCAGGGGCTTCCTCTCCGGATCACTTGGGAACCACATGCGGCCAGGGCACCACGGGACGCTCGTGTTGACCAGCGCCCTCACTCGGTCGGGTCTGAAGAGGCACAGGTACCACGCGATGAGCGCCCCCCAGTCGTGCCCCACCACGAACACCTGCCCGATTCCCAGCGCATCCAGCATCCCCACAAGGTCCCCCACCACGTGGAACGCCGAGTAGGACCCCACGCACGGCGGTGCGTCGGTGCCGCCGTAGCCCCGGAGGTCAGGCGCCACGGCACGGTAGCCAAGGGCCGCAAGGGACACCATCTGGTGGCGCCACGAGTACCACAGCTCCGGGAAGCCGTGGATGAAGAGGACCGTGTCGGGGCCGTCGCCGACGGACGCCACGTGCATGTTTATGCCGTTGGTTCGAACAGTTGCGTGCTCGATCTTCTCCATTTTTTCGACGTTTTCCTGTTTCGTTTCAGTTCTCTGCTGAACGAGTTTTGTGAGTGTATCGAAGGAGAAGGACAGACGAAACGAGAGTATATAATCAATGGAGAGTTTGGAGAAAGAAGACAGAATGACGTTTCCTACTAAAACAAGGAGAATTAAGTCATATTTTCCTTAAGAAAGGGCAATTTTTTTCCCTTTTGTCGCCGTTCACCTGTACAAGATCGGAATTGACGGATTTGTATTATGTGTTGGAACGTATGTTTAGAACTCATCGCTTTATAAATCAGAAGTGTACAAAGGCTGTCACGTACATGCCTACATGGTATTTCATACGGGCAATTTTTTACTCCAATCATGCCTCTAATTAGTAGGCTGTAATGTACATATCCCACATGAAAGTTTAACTGAAATTAAGTCTTTGTTTGGAAAATTCGGATGAGGAATTGGTATGGAAAGAAATGGGTGGGCCAAAAGCCAATTCTTTGTTTGCACTGGACAAGAACGTTGTTTGCACTGGACAAGAATGTTGTTTTCACCGTCCAATACTTTCTCATTTCAATTTGGTCACAATTTCCAAACAAATTAAATTTCAATTCTTTATCTTTTTTTCACCTTCACTTTCAACACTCCAAACAGTGAGTAACTCCTTTTTCTTCACTTCAATTATCTTTACCTGAATTTTCTCCGGCTCCTAGTTTTGCTCCCAAACACACTTTAATAGCGGATGATGTCCATGTTTGTAACTCGATAAAAAAAAAATTAATAAGGAATGAAGAAAAACATGACTTGTGTAGGATTTCCATCTTGCGAGGTTATGGAACAAATTACTGTCTTAAATGTACCCTTTTAGGTTAATATTCATTGTGCCCATTGTCGCGACCTCCCCGAACCGGCCCCGCCGCCTAAGGTGGTTTGGCTAATGGATTACTAAGTTAAACCTAGCTCGAGCTCTCCCAAGCCCATACCAATTCGCGACTTAAGTTTAAGTTGTTAACATGCAAATCAATTTTATCTAGGAGTCGCCACTAATCGATTTTGGTGGGCCGATTAGACACCCAAATGAAACACGGGAGGAATGCTTCACTTCTACGAACCAGAGATTCAATGGGTACGGAGACTTGATTACACTAGCGATCTACTAGTGCCCTTTCGGTACCTAAACTTGATTACTTGCAAATTAACGTACTAGGTAGCCTATCGAAAAAGCTAAAATTCCGTCTAACCATGCTAAAAATAGAAAATACCAACCAATAATTTAAAGACGCGCAACCAAATAATCACAAGGAAAACAAGCAACCAGTGACCTAGCATCGTCTCTAAAAAAGAAAAGGCAATCAAAAGCCCTAAAGTAAAGCCCTCATGGCTTATCCGATTTTTGGGAATTTTTTATAGGGTTTTTTCTCATTCTTTTCATTTTTTTGTTTTGAGTTTTTAACCTAAAATCTAGTGAAATTAAGCCCAAACTGATTTCTGAACATCTCCTAATTTTCTGATTTTTTTTTGAATTTTTCTGAATTTTTTAATATTTTTTAATTTTCTGATTTTTTAATGTTTTTCAGACTTTTAATATTTTTTTGGGTTTTTAAATATTTTCGAATTTTTTGGAATTTTTAATATTTTAATATTTTTTTGAATTATTTAGTATTTTTTAATGTTTTAATATAATAATTCCGGACCGGGTCCCCTGACCCGATCCGCCCGACACATGACCCGGGATCCCCATTCCCTGCTCCTTTCTATTTTTTATTTATTTTCCCCTCTTTTCCTTTTCTTTTCTCTTTTTTTTGTTTCTTTTTCTTTTTCTATTATTTCTTTTCTATTCTTCATCCCCTACGTGCTTTTCCAGAACTTCTCCTCTGTTCTTCACCGAGAGCTCTTCAACACACCACGCCGGGCACGCCGCTCGGCCTCCGACCGACGACGCGCGTCGCGAACGCCGACGACCGACACCGGGCTCCCACTCTCACCACCGACATCCACATCCGCCGAACCGACAGCTAGTACCGAGCACGAGACGACACCGCCGACCAAACACCGATCTCGACTTCTATTTTTTTTATAACTCCACATCTCAACCAGATCTAAAACCCTAAACATATACTCACATAAAACACATGATGCAAGGTTGGGAAAAGAACTACGACGGCCTCCAACTGCATGCGTGGATCCGGCGACAAGAATGGCAACTCTGGCAAAGGCTTCATCAAAGGCCCACTCGGACACACGACCAATATGCCATCACAACAAAACAACACAGAATCAATCACCAAACACTAATATCAGAATAAACAAACGTGAATCTAAGATTTTTACGGGTCAACGTGGTGACTGCGGTTTAGGTTTTCATTCGGGCATTTCATCGAACAAGTGGAATGTGCCTAAAACTAAGGGTTTCTAAGTGGATTTCAGCGGGATTCAAAGGTTTTTCTTGATAGAAATCGCTCAAGAACACGTCCTGAAGGTGAAAAGAAGCATTTTCCTCGTCTTGCGGTGCTGGGCGACCACCGAATAGGCTCGGTGTGCCCGGCACCCGAGAGGCAGGGGAGGGGGAAGCGAAACGGGGGATGAAAAAGAGAGACCCACCTGGTTCAAGGCCAACCGGAGCAAGGCGCGACGACCGGGGGAGTTCGGCAACGGCTCAGGCGGCCCTCCGGCGAGCGGGCGAGACTCGGGTCTCCCGACTCCCTCGGCTCGCTCACGGTCTCCTCTTTCTCTCTTCAAACTCTCTCTTTTTCCTCCTTTCTCCTCTCTGTTTCCTCCCGTTTCTCCTCTTCTCCCTCTGGAACTCTCCCTCTCTCCCTCGGAACTCTCCCCCCTCCATGCCTCTGTGTTCTCTCGCTCTCTTTAAGCTCTCCTCTGCGCGTACAGATTGCAGGTTTTCCTTTTTCGTGTGAATGTCGCCAGGTTTACAAGTCAAGAAACCTTTAGATAAGATAAGACAACCTTGCCTCCACTTCTTCAAGCGACAGCTTCTTTGTAAAGTCCTTATTTTCACTTGAATCATCCCAATCGAAGAGACTTTGGGAAATGGTTGTAATATTGGTTCGGCGAAAGTCTCGAAAGGCTCGAAAATTCTCAAATGGGATTTAGGAGTTGGTGATTATCATGGCATCATTACCATATCATCCAATCTTTTTGAAGGCACTCGACTTTTGAAATCCAACTTGTCTCGAAAGTCCATTGACTAATCATTTTAATGTAAGAGCTTTGCTCTTTTCTCTAATGACTTTTGCATTTGCAATGATTTTTTTTTGCAAGCATTTTGCTTTTGACATTCCCCTTTTTTTTTCATGAGAATTTTCTCTTGATGCAACTTATTTTTGTTTTTTTGCTCTTTTTTTTTTTACAATGGGCATTGGCCTTGCTTTTACCAGGCACACTGCTTTTTCATGCCCCCTAGTTTTCATTTGACTTTTGCTCTTTTCATTTTTTGAGCTTTTAAAACTTTTGAGATGTTTTTCACACTGTCTCATGAGTACCAATTGTCTTGATAAATCACGTGCTTTGCCCCAAGGTGTAGGGAGATAATCACCATTCGGGCTTTAGAAATGAATATTCGGGCTCAACTTGGCGAACAAAGGGTATGAGTGTTTGGATAGAGAAAGAAATGCTCCTCTTTATTTTGGGATGTTTCAAGCTTCCATAAGGACTCACCTGAAGTTATCACAAAAAGATTAATACAAGTAAGGGCAAAGAAGTCTTTCTCATCTTTTCCTCCAAAGAACGTCAACCAAAACCTCCAAATTTGCCCCATTGTAGGGTGGTTCTTGACAGGGGTATTTTGTAGAAATTCTCCACATGTAAAGGCTCAAAGGGGCTTGACTATGGTCACCTGTAATGTATAAGATATATAAAAGAAATGCCTCTTTTCACCTTGATCCATGTACTACTCGCGAATGAATCCTCTATCATCAATCAACACGGGTTTTCTATTCTGCTCAACTCTCAAAGTTTTTATGGGATGTGTTTGGGAATGGCTTGCCTTTCCTCATTCTAAGTATTTCTCACTTGGCATGATTAACATCTCCCTTTCATTTTGTTGAGATCATCATGGATTGATTAATCTCCACAGGGAATTTTGATTCAAAATGAATGATCCGCCAAGCACCAAGGCAATTTTTGGATAAAGATGATATTCAAAAATTTTGTGAAAAGTTTGCTTTCGCAGTTCTACTTTTGTGCTCTTTTCTCAAATACATCAGAAATTCCCCTATTTTTTCGTGAAGAAAATTTTCATTTGATTTTCATTCGAATTTTGGAGGAAGGGTACTTACCTGCGGTATGGCGATCTGGTAACCCTGTAAAGAATAAGAAAGAATGTGTTAGTTAAAGACCCTTTTGGGATTGGAAAATTGGAAACGATACAACATTACCCCTCGTTTGCATTTGTCCTTCAGGTCTTTAATGCTTCCTATCAAAGGAAAAGAGAATCATGTCAAAAATGGTATTAAAATGGACAATTGGAAACGATACCATTTGCTCTCATTTGAATTTTCCTTCCCGGGTATTTGACGACTCCTATCAAGGATAAAAATGGAACATGTTAGGAAAAGAATACAAAGGGTAAATTGGAATCGATACAAGATTACCCTTCATCCGCTTTCGTCCGCCTTTGACTTTTTGGCACTTCTTATTTCAACGTTTGAGGGCATTGTCCCATGGGTGCCTTCCCTTTTCATTGTAGCAAAATGGATGATTTGTCTTCATCGTGCTTTCTTGGAAGAAGGTGTTGTCACCTTGATCAAACACATTGTTTTGTCTGCTAAATGAGAGATGGGGCGAGTCGTTTCCATTCTCAGTTGGAATAATTCGGGAACGATATACACCCTTTTGTTTTGGGGATAGCTCAATTCTGGACTAAGTTGTCCTCTTCGTGCAATCTCATCGCTTGAGCTTTTCCTTTGCAACTCCTTCCTCAAAGTTGCTTGATATTCCCTCTTAAGTGTTTGGAGGCACCGCCCACAACATGATCTGCCCTGCATTTATCTGTCTGGCATATGTCTCTTTTGCATCCATTCACTTGTTATAGGAGAAGGAACTTACTCACAGGCCTGATTATACTAAAGCTACTTGCCCCAGCTGGATGACACTCGCCCCAGTCAGATGCTTTCTCTTCCGGAGACTTCAGTATGTTCAATACTCCTTCATGCCTTCTTACAGACACTTGTTTAATTTTCATTGTCCTTTGCTCGGGTCTTCCACCTTTGATCATCTTGACTACTCGTGCCCCCGACAAATTTTCGCATGTCCCTAGTTTGATGGACAGAAGTTCTTCAAATGCACTATTTTGCCCCGTCATGACGCAACCTTTCATTTGTCACAATGGGATGGACGGTTTGGCCTCGTCATGTCTTCCTAGTTGGAAGCATTATTGCTATGGTCAAACACATTTCTTTATTTTGTGTTGAACCAGTCGACTCCATTTTATTATACTTCATAGGCAATGATTACTCCTTGGGTAACTTGCCTCATTCGTCATCTGCGGAAATGAGATAAAACATATTATTCTCATTCTCAATTGGGCTGAATTTAGGAACGGTATACACCCTTTCATGACGAAGTTGATAATTTTGTCTCTAATGCTTCCTTGGCGGGGATGAGGGGGAGTTCATCGCGCTCCATGCTGAATCAAATGTTTTCCTGTGCGTCATTAGTGGGGATGTTGGCTTCTTGATCACATGCACTTCGTGCTTTAGTCAGATAATTTTAATGTACGTTGCTTCGCCATGCTC
The DNA here is from genome assembly GCF_021117445.2 of Syzygium oleosum. NCBI lineage: Eukaryota > Viridiplantae > Streptophyta > Magnoliopsida > Myrtales > Myrtaceae > Syzygium > Syzygium oleosum. The sequence continues at coordinate 3,749,504 of NW_026607493.1, read as the reverse complement.
TTGTCGGGTCTTTCATTCAAATCCACCCTAGGTAAAAAAGAAAAGGAAGTATCATTTCTATATTAAAGTAAATGAACTTTGAGAACAAAATACACCCTTTTTCATTGAATTGGACGGCTTTGACATTCCATGCCCCCAGTTTGTCTCTCGATTACGCATCTCTTGGTGCTCCAATGGGTCTGTTGTGCGATCCTCATCTTCATCCTCCGCGGATACAACAGTGCCCCTCTTACTCTTATTTGAGAGTCGGCTATTCTTGAATCGTTCTTTTTGTCAAGTGGGTGATCATCTGACATCGTTATTTTGTTCCGATTTGCGTATGCCTCGTAAATCATCTTTTGTACAAGTGAGTACACAAGTGGAGACTCCCTATTTTGAGGGACTCGGTGGCACGTTTTCAACTCGTTCCCAAACGGCCTTCACCCTTCGCCCCTTTACCTATTTTGACAAAAATGAATGAACAAGTCAGTTGTTGTACAAAGAGTTCTTATTGGAACGATTACAGAGTTACCATCTCACGATGTCCTTTTGCAAATCAACCTGCAAAATTGGCCAGGTGAAGAGATACAATTTTATGCAAGTCATTCTTGAAATTCAATTTCAAAACATTTTGAAGGTAAAGCATAAAAGCCTAACTCGATGACTCAATTGGAAATACTGCAATTACTTTCAAAGGACAATGATCTAAATTAGAACCTCATTACTCAAAGACGTGAGTTGCGTGATTACAAAAATATCGATTGGGTTCACAATTAAAACCCAAATCAGAAAACATTGGTTCCCAATAAGAATAAAAATAAGGATAAAGTTGAAAAACTCTTGAATAGAGGAGTGCAAACAAACAATTCTCGTTCTAACTCTAAAGTACACTTCCTTGCATGATTAAGCAAGAGAATTCCAAGGGATGACTGTTACGCATAACCTGCGAAAGGAAGACAACGTTAGTATGCGAATGAAAAAGTGGTCTTTCGCTGATGCCGCCTCTTATGACGAAAGCGAGGCAACAATACATGCCCCCATGGTTCCTATTTGTGGGCATTTAGTATTTCACCAAGATTTCATCGTAAGTAAAGACATCATTAAAAGATCAAATTGCGGCTATCAATCAAGCGCCCTTTTTATTCCAAAAGTTTCATCGCAAAATGCGGCATATCAAATTTGAAAGACTGATTTGCGATTTCATTTTTGCAAAAATGAGGTGATTCCTATTTTAAAAAATTAATACACAAAAAGTGATTTGAATTTTGATTCCGAAATGTGAACAAGAAAGAATTTTATTGAAAATGTGATTTCAATTTTATGCCCCAAAATACAATCTTCACTTGAAAGAATTTTTGAACAAAAAATGTGATTTTAAGCCTATAACTGAAAGTTTAGACAAAACCATCTGTTTTGGTAGGGCCAAATCAAAGGTGTTTGAGATTTATGCTCAAGGTTCATTGTCAAGAGTGATTGCCTGAAATTTTCAATTATAAGCTTAGATCACCTAGGGCATTCGATTGATTTCCACAAATTTCAAGAATGAAAGTTTGAACCAAAAGTGAACAAGTAAAGAGAGAAACCATACTTACATTGGATGACAAACTTTTAATCACATAAACATGCGAATGTAACGTGCGGCTCGATTTCTACTCTAGATGGCTCAACAAATTGGAGTTACGAGGGTGGGATGACTAGTTGTGGCCTCGCGTACTAAGCCAAGTCCTCGTAACTCCGGCTCAGTCAAGAATGATACCCCAATGCGACGCGGCCTCGCGAGCAAAAATAAGCATCCTTGACACCAAGAAAGAAGTTTTCGGGATTGAGTTGGGCAACCTCTACTACGCGGCCTCGCGGTCGAAGTCGTATCCAACTCAATACCATCCTAACCATTCCTAGTGCAGCCCAGGTCCGGCAACATGGTTGTGTGTGCAACAGTGTAGTGCTAAAACATTTAAAGCATTCACAACAGTTTATAAGCAAACAATGCTTCAAGCATCTGAAAAAATAAACATTCATTCCCAAACTCCAAACCTGCAAAACAAAGAGTCAACAATTACTCCACCCCTTATAACTCCCAACCTACAAAACCATTTAACACTTTGTTAGCGGACTTATCTTAGCCTTCACGATGCGCTGCCATAAGACCACATTAGTTAACAAGCAATCAAGCTATACTAGGCCTAAGTCCTCAAGTCCCCAGCGGAGTCGCCAAGCTGTCGCGACCTCCCCGAACCGGCCCCGCCGCCTAAGGTGGTTTGGCTAATGGATTACTAAGTTAAACCTAGCTCGAGCTCTCCCAAGCCCATACCAATTCGCGACTTAAGTTTAAGTTGTTAACATGCAAATCAATTTTATCTAGGAGTCGCCACTAATCGATTTTGGTGGGCCGATTAGACACCCAAATGAAACACGGGAGGAATGCTTCACTTCTACGAACCAGAGATTCAATGGGTACGGAGACTTGATTACACTAGCGATCTACTAGTGCCCTTTCGGTACCTAAACTTGATTACTTGCAAATTAACGTACTAGGGGCATTATCGAAAAAGCTAAAATTCCGTCTAACCATGCTAAAAATAGAAAATACCAACCAATAATTTAAAGACGCGCAACCAAATAATCACAAGGAAAACAAGCAACCAAATGACTCTAAGATCATCTCTAAAAAAGAAAAAGGCAATCAAAAGCCCTAAAGTAAAGCCCTCATGGCTTATCCGATTTTTGGGAATTTTTTATAGGGTTTTTTCTCATTCTTTTCATTTTTTTTGTTTTGAGTTTTTAACCTAAAATCTAGTGAAATTAAGCCCAAACTGATTTCTGAACATCTCCTAATTTTCTTATTTTTTTTTGAATTTTTCTGAATTTTTTAATATTTTTTAATTTTCTGATTTTTTTAATGTTTTTCAGACTTTTAATATTTTTTTGGATTTTTAAATATTTTCGAATTTTTTGGAATTTTTAATATTTTAATATTTTTTTGAATTATTTAGTATTTTTTAATGTTTTAATATAATAATTCCGGACCGGGTCCCCTGACCCGATCCGCCCGACACATGACCCGGGATCCCCATTCCCTGCTCCTTTCTATTTTTTATTTATTTTCCCCTCTTTTCCTTTTCTTTTCTCTTTTTTTTGTTTCTTTTTCTTTTTCTATTATTTCTTTTCTATTCTTCATCCCCTACGTGCTTTTCCAGAACTTCTCCCCTGTTCTTCACCGAGAGCTCTTCAACACACCACGCCGGGCACGCCGCTCGGCCTCCGACCGACGACGCGCGTCGCGAACGCCGACGACCGACACCGGGCTCCCACTCTCACCACCGACATCCACATCCGCCGAACCGACAGCTAGTACCGAGCACGAGACGACACCGCCGACCAAACACCGATCTCGACTTCTATTTTTTTTATAACTCCACATCTCAACCAGATCTAAAACCCTAAACATATACTCACATAAAACACATGATGCAAGGTTGGGAAAAGAACTACGACGGCCTCCAACTGCATGCGTGGATCCGGCGACAAGAATGGCAACTCTGGCAAAGGCTTCATCAAAGGCCCACTCGGACACACGACCAATATGCCATCACAACAAAACAACACAGAATCAATCACCAAACACTAATATCAGAATAAACAAACGTGAATCTAAGATTTTTACGGGTCAACGTGGTGACTGCGGTTTAGGTTTTCATTCGGGCATTTCATCGAACAAGTGGAATGTGCCTAAAACTAAGGGTTTCTAAGTGGATTTCAGCGGGATTCAAAGGTTTTTCTTGATAGAAATCGCTCAAGAACACGTCCTGAAGGTGAAAAGAAGCATTTTCCTCGTCTTGCGGTGCTGGGCGACCACCGAATAGGCTCGGTGTGCCCGGCACCCGAGAGGCAGGGGAGGGGGAAGCGAAACGGGGGATGAAAAAGAGAGACCCACCTGGTTCAAGGCCAACCGGAGCAAGGCGCGACGACCGGGGGAGTTCGGCAACGGCTCAGGCGGCCCTCCGGCGAGCGGGCGAGACTCGGGTCTCCCCGACTCCCCTCAGCTCGCTCACGGTCTCCTCTTTCTCTCTTCAAACTCTCTCTTTTTCCTCCTTTCTCCTCTCTGTTTCCTCCCCGTTTCTCCTCTTCTCCCTCTGGAACTCTCCCTCTCTCCCTCGGAACTCTCCCCCCTCCATGCCTCTGTGTTCTCTCGCTCTCTTTAAGCTCTCCTCTGCGCGTACAGATTGCAGGTTTTCCTTTTTCGTGTGAATGTCGACGGAGAGCAGAGAGATGGTAAGAAAGGCGCGCCCCTCAGTCCCTGGAAGAGCTCTCCCTCTTGTCTCTTCCTTTTTATCTTTTCCTTCCTCCTCCCTTCGTTCTCCTCTGGCTTCTTTTTTTTTTTTTCTCTATTCTCGTTCCTTTTTTGGTTTGTGCAGAACCCCTCTTTTTCGTCCTCTTCCCCCTTTTTCTTCTTTTTCGCAGTGTCAGAGGGAGAGTCACAGGGAAGAGCTCCCCTTTGTCTTCTCTCTCTTTTCTTTTTTTCTTTTTTTTTTAAAATATTTTTTTAAATTTTTTAATTTTTTTTAAATAAATAAAAATAAAAAAGAAGTAAAATAAAGAGAAAATATGTTTTACTAAATCTATTAATGCAAATGCACCTAATGTCTACATGCCATACAATTTAAAGAAAATATTTTTGGTTTAGGGGTTAAAAAATTAAACCCTAATTTTTATGCGATAAAACCCTAAATGAATAGACAAAATTTAGGTGTCAACACCCATTGAATGGCTCAAATTTATTCCCTTTTTTCTTTTTTTTCTTTTTCCTCTTTTCCATCGCGCTCACTCTCTTTTTCTCACACACAAATTCAACTTTATCGCAGCACTAATAATAGGAATAATAATGACAATGACAGGTAGATGGACGATCCATCTTGGTATAGTTACAGTAAAAAATTAAAAAAAACATAATGAGTTTTGGTGATTTATCATCTTTTTTTTTTTTTTACCTTTGAGATGATTCTTACATTTTCTCTTCTATATTTTGTGATAATAATAAGATCATTATTAAAGATTATTACGATACTTCCCTTAATTTTGTATAACTTTCACGATTATGCATATATTTAGGAGATTCTCCATATCTATTGTGATTATGCATATTTTTTATTGATTAATTCTAATGGATTATTCTGTTAACTCTTCTAATTAAAGTCTATATGCACTCTTAATTATCAGATACATAGATTTATACAGAAATTACATAATTCCCTCATCTACATTATCTCTTATCTTGGTATCAAAACTAGATAATTAAAGAAAATATCCTAATTACCTCTAACAATGATTACGTTATTTTTTAAGTGTTCAGCCAGTCCGCGAATCGCATTATCCTAGTACTATACTAAGCTGAGAGGCCACGAATCTCCGTACTTGTTTTCCATCGGCAGAAATCGATGCGAACTATTAACTTTGTCTTCAAAATTTTAATTTTCTGGGAAGAAGTGCACTGATTTTCTTTTTGGCCGAAGTCTGTGCACAACTCATTATTTAATTGGAGATGCGACCTGTGATTATTCTTGATGCCTAGGGGCATGAAGACAAAATCATGTGAACATCCAAACTTTGTCTTCAAATTTTTTATTACTTTACATCGATACTATCAAAATGCTAGTTTGTCCCTTCAAAACTTGATGATTTTGTCGAGGTAGGATTAGGATATAAATAAGGTCATGCTCGTTACAAAAACGATGTGCATGTGTTTGTGTCTCCATAACAAATGTTGAGTACATATGACGTGGGATTTTAAAAAAGAAAACGTGAGACTTTAGCAGAATGAAAGAATTTCTGAGATCGTCCTATGAAAACAAATTATCATGCAGCAACACGCGTGCGTGCGGGACTATGTTCCATTCTTCGTGCAACATCATGATGAATTAATGATTTTAATTGTATGGAGAAGCAAAATATTTAACATTATTTTAATCAATGTACGGACTTTTTCCTAGAATGCAGACAGTCAATGAATATCTCCCTTTTCTTTCAACAACTAAAAACAAACACTTATTCAAAACTTAGGGAAAAATAGAGAAAGGATAAAGTTGATTTTGTGACAATTATAGAATTTTTTTTGGTCGAAAGAAAATTGTATTAATTGCTCACATAGCAAAATAAATCCAAGCAGAGCAAAGTCCAAAATTCTACAAAATAAAGACAAATTTAGAAAACAAGGAGGAATAACATAGCATCGCTTGTTCCACAAAAATGGATCTGTCAAGTAAAATAGTTGGTGGAAGATCACTGGATCTCATATCTTCGTCAATGATGAATATATGCTGAAAATTCATTCTCCAGAAACTACAACGTTGTCATATGGCGGTGCGCACCTAGATTAGACTTCCTCTGCACCATCACCGCATGAAGACAACTAAAACAGATTAAATGAACGCAGATATAACATTTCGGAGAGCAAAATTTTGTGGTTCAGCAAGACCAAAGCTCCTTTGATCACTATTGAAGTTAGAGGCTGAATACTTGTACACGAACAAAGCACTGGGGCATCCAATACTGGAAAACGTATTTATGAATGCCCCAGATTTAGATCGGGAGAGGATAACTTTCAGAATTAAAAGCATATTGAGAGATGATAGCTCCCAAATATAGAATTAGATATGAAGAGTTCAAACTCTCAAATCTAAACTAAATTGGGAGAAATGAAGAAACAAGAAAAGAACAAAAAAACACAAACAAAATCAATAAGAGGGAGAGAGGGGAGGGTGAGACTAGTTCAAACCCTCCCCCATGACTAAAGGTCGGGTCGGGTCGAACTTTCATGATATCCTACTCGACCAGAAATTTATAGGGTTGTGCTTGACCCGCCCCGAGACCCTGTTCAGCATATACCCCCAAGAGAGGGTCGAGTCAGGTCGGGCCAGGTTTTATTTATTTTTGGGAAAATTTCAATTAAGGACCTAAAGTGGGTCTCTTTTCTAAAAAAAAGGATCCCAAGTGGATAATGTCTCAATTAAGAATCCAAAGTGTCCAAACCAGTCTCAAATAGGAACCCCATCTCGCTGGCCAGCCAAATGTTCGCCGGTCGGTGAGCGTGAAACATTTCTGGCGCCAGAATAGGGGCAATTTTGTCTTTTTCTTTTCTCTTCCTTTCTTTTTTTCCTTTTTTCTTTTTCTCTCTTCCCTCTTGTGGCCATCGCCGGTGACGTTCGCCAGCGTCGGGCGACGGCCGCCTTCGCCTAGGCTGGCGAGAGCCACCCTTGCCCTCGTCGGATCTGGCGAGGAACGCCCTTGCCCGCCTAGGCGAGGGCGACACTCGCCCGACGCCGGCAAGGCCGAGGGCGGCCCTCGCCAGCCCAAGCGAAGTGTCTCGCCCGACGCCGGCGAAGGCGGCCCTCGAATGAGGCCAGCAGACGTTGCCGGCGATGGCCACAAGAAGAAAGAGAGAAAAAAGAAAGGAAAAGAAAAGAAAAAAGACAAAATTGCCCCTATTCCGGCATTGGAAATGTCTCACGCTCGCCGGCGGGCGACATGGGGTCTTTATTTGAGACTGATTTTGGCACTTTGAGTTCTTAATTGAGACATTGTCCACTTGAAATCATTTTTTGAGAAAAGAGACCCATTTAGGTCCTTAATTGAAATTTCCCCTCTTAATTGAAATTTCCCCTTTTATTTTTCAGCGCGAGAGAGAGAGAGAGAGAGCTGTCTTTGTCTCTCTCGGTTTCGTCGCTCTCTTCTTCATTTTCAGCCGAAAGATATATCTCTTGTTGAGTTCAATTGATCAGCAAAGTCGACCCACCCACAATCGTTGCCCTCCCACTTCAGGACTTGGCCGTCGGCGACATCGGTGTATGGGCCCCTGCCGCTTGGGTTGAAGGCGAGGGTCTCGGGCCCGAAAGCTCCGGGGACAAGAACCACCTTGGAAGCGTGGAGGCAATCGCAAGCTCCTGGGATGGGAGGTTGCTTTTCTGGCAATGGTGATTGGGTGATGGGGAGCGAAAGAAGAAGGAGAGAGAGAGAGGGGAAGAGTAAGTACATCGTAACCGGCCACGATAACCGCACCACAGCATATCCAACAAGGAAACCAAAAAAGAAGAGGAGGAGGAGGAGGTTCTTGAGGGCATTTCGGGCATTGAAAGATAGCTAGAAAAAAAAAGCTAAGCTAGCATAGTAATCGTCGTTGAATCCACCAAACACCACCTGCCTCGTACAATTGCGCCACCGCCGACGCCGTCAAGCCGGCGGAGGAGGCGAGATTGGAACTTTCTGACGGATTTGCCCTTCTGGTTGTAACGAGCAGGTCAGGAGGTACGAGAGAGAGAGAGAGAGAGAGAGAGAGAGAGAGAGAGAGAGAGAGAAGAAGAAGAAGAAGAAGAAGAAGAAGAAGACCGGTGAACAGAAAGGTTGAAGTCGGCAGCAGCGACGGAGGAGGGAACAGGAACAGGGCAAGCAGCGTGAGGACAATATGGGCATCACCAGAAAAGGGGCGCTTGTGCTCCAGACAGCTAAAGAACGGTGCTGCTGTTACCTTAGATCTAGGGTTCGGTCACGCAGAGAGAGAGGAGAGAGAAGGGGAGATAGAGGGGGGGAGATTTGTGGGTAGTCTCAAGGTGTCAGTGGGTCAGGCCCGACCCAACCCCAACGCTAATAAAACCCACGTCTAAAAGCCCTATTCGAAAAAGACTAAGGCCCAACCCTAAAATACACCAAATTTTAGGGCTGGCTGGGCCAACGCTGGTCGGGCTGGGCCGGCGGGCTTTTTTTATACCCCTACTTCTTGGTTAATATTCAAGAATTTCACTAAGAGTAATATTTAGTGAAAAATGATAATTGAATTTTGTCTTTAGCCTTTTACTTGTTTTATTTTTTTTCTTATTAGTTCCATCTCTTTCTCTTTAAAGTTAAAATGCATTGCAATATTAAGATGATTCGTCAATGAGGGTTAAATAAAAATTTAAAAGTGAGATAAAATTCACTTTCGACTTAAATATATAGACGTTCAGATTGTTCATTGTATCATTTTCCCCCCAATAGTAATTAGATTGAGGACTCTTCGTTCTTGCAAATCCCGATTAAAACCTTTTTTTGTGTGCGTGTCTGCGTGTATGAGCGAGAGGACCTTGTAATAATGAAAACTTTTCTAATGGGAAGAAAATTTGATAGAATTTGTTAAGCAAAGTGGTTTCACTCTCTGTTATATAGTGCAAAGCACATTAGAAGCTGTACAGGATCAGTTTATCATAAATAGATTCATTGATCCTAACTCTGCTTTACCTTAATTGTCATTTGAACAAGTAAAAGTTATGTCCTGTTTGGAGTGGGAATAGCATTTTTCTTCTGCATGTATATAGAGTTTTGAAAATTCCAAACATGTTAGAGATGGATAGACTCCGGCACAACCCATTCTTGACCTATTGATCCTAGCATCATAGGTGACCGAATGGCCGCCCCCTAATTACTAGACCGGCTTTACCGTAATAATTCCATAATCACCCAGCGAAAATATGGCAAACAAATAAAATAGCCCTAAGTTCAAATCTGACAGTACCAAACTTTCTTTGGGTACTTTTGCAGATTAAATTCACACAAGAATTAACTAATGTTGGTCTGGAGTGAGGTTATGCTATGCTTTTCTTCGTAAATCGCGATAGCAACATCTATTGACATTTTACTGTTCTTTTCTCCTCTTCTTTTGTCCATCTCGCCATTTTTTTAAGCCATGTATTGCCGAGCTTGTTTATTGCATTAAAGGTTAAGTGATATTATAAATGTAATCTTCACTTGCCTAGCAAAAAAAGAATTTTAAATGGATCATCATAATTAGGATGATAAAAGAAGTATTTTCATATTTGAAGTCTTTAAACGCACTTTTTGTTTTTATATGATGTCTTCTTTTATTGAGAAATTATGAAATTAAGTAGGTGCAATGCACGAGACTGAAAAAATAGTTCTAGTACGTAATCAGTATCCACCATATGTGCGCACACGCTTTCAGAAAAATCAGAAACAAAAGCTTATAAAAGGATTTTCCCAGTTTCTATTTTCGATTTTCATTTTTGATCATCTTTAGTTCGTAATTGCGGAATGGATAATGAATGGATTAAACTTTTTATTAATTCTATTATTCTCGTCCCCATTTACTGTCCACGGTGGGTATCAACGTGGGCAAAAACGATGGACACCATCGCGAGGGACAACTTGAGACACTGCTAGATCACCGGGACGAGAATTTCTTGAAGAAGTCATGAATGTGAGCAGTGATCTCCTGAGGCTTCTCTTGCTGGAGGCAATGACCCACTCCTTCCATCACCACCACTTCTTCCAAGTTGGGCACCGCCCGCTTGAGCCCACCGCCGTGGTTGTGCTCCTTCGCGCCGGGGATGTGATAGATGTGGTCCAAGTCCCCCACTATGAACTTCGTCGGCACTTCGATCGGCACTCCGTCCCATGGCGCCGATAGCTCCCTGCTTCTGAGTCCATAAAGGAGTTTATTAGCGATCAAAATGGACTAAGATATCGCTTTGATTAATAGTATCAAATATCTTATATGTCCTATTTTCTTTATAATTAGACATTTTATTAAATTTAACACGACTATTTCTTTCATTTTTTTTATGCAACCGTTACTCTTTAATTAAGTACGATTTACTCTCATCTTATATTTTACTACATTTTGTATGGGATTGAACCAAAGGATGCCCTATTAAGCTCTATCTCATGATATTGATTCACGTTAATAATTGTCTATATTTTCTCTGTCACAGAAGATATGTTATGTGTAATACAATCGTTTTACTGTTATATTCTATTTTTTCAAATCCTTATATGATGTTTCGCATAGCCTCAGGTTTCCTTTAACCTTTACTTTTCATTAAAAATCTTGAGATTTTATTTTGAAAATATGACAATCTTCTCCATCAAATTGAATGCATTTAATGTTCAAAAGTCACTTCCACTATAATATATTAGATACTAAATTAGATAAATTAGCCATTGCGTTATGTTGCGAGCACTGTTTAGGCTAAACGTTCCAGTGCTTTCCTCCTCATAAATCCATCTACTTGAACATTGGGGAAATGTGAAGTGAACATATTCGGAGGTGGCAATTGCCGATGGTATGGAGGAACATGACTCAAACCCGATATGAATTTACGGTTTTGATTTCTACCTTATAACCTTTCGCCATAACTCAAGCCAGATCGCACACCCGAGGCAGTGTTGTTCAAATTTTTATCAGTACCACATCTTCAACGTTCAAACTGTAAGAGAGCACAAGATAAGCTTAGGGAGAGAAACTTACAAGTCCCAGCAGCGGTAATAGTTCAATCCTCCGGTGAAACCGGTCCGGCTGAATTGGGCGGCGTAGTAGCTGATGTCATCCTCGGTCAGCCCAGGGGGCAAGTCAACCTGGTGGTCCTCGAATAGTTTGGTCAATCCTGAGAACCCTACATCTTTAGGGACGATGAATGGGCTCGGGTCACGGCTTGTGAGGAACAGCTTCATGAGTTTGGCGGTATCGGCTCTTGCAAAGTCCTCTTCAGCCACTCCAGGTTCCTACCAAGTAAGTATAAAAGATTACCATGGTCGGGAAAGTAATTAAGATCGACTTTGTACCCTACCAACAACAAAAGCTGACCACAAAAAGGTGGGAACGAGTCGAGTTACCAGTGAGCTACTTGAGAAATTACTCTGATTCTACTCATCATAAGCATAATGGTCGAATTTTGCTACATCTGAACTATGTCTTTATAGAAATACTTATTAAATTCGATTTTGAGCTTCAACTCAAGCTGGCATGGTGTGTGATCCACGTTTCCTTTGTAGCAACGACTCAAAGTTGCGGGTTATTAAAATGTTCAAGCCCTAAGCCAAGTCAGATCTCGACTATTCAATATCGGTCCTTTCCTCACCTGAAACCAGCAAAGGTAGTAATCATCTCCGAACATCGCCCTCGTCGTCTCAACGGGCTTCCTCTCCGGATTCCTTGGGAACCAGGTGACGCTCGTGTTCACCAACGCCTTCACCCGGTCGGGCCTGAGCAGGCACAAGTGCCACGAGATGACCGCCCCAAAGTCGTGCCCCACCCCACCACGAACACCCGCCCGATCCCCAGCGCGTCCAGCATCCCCACCAAGTCCCCCACCACGTGGAACGCCGTGTATGACTCCGTGCACGGCGTTGCGTCGGTGCCGCCGTAGCCCCGAAGGTCGGGCGCGATGGCGCGGTAGCCGTGGGCCGCGAGGGACACCATCTGGTGGCGCCATGAGTACCAGAGCTCCGGGAAGCCGTGGATGAAGAGGACCGTATCGGGGCCGTCGCCGACGGACGCCACGTGCATGTTTATGCCGTTGGTGCGAACCGTTGTGTGCTCGATCTTCTCCATTTTTCGATGTTTTCCTGTAACGAGTTTTGCGAGTGTGGTGAAGGAGATAGAGAGATGAAATGAGGGTATATAAATGGATCGAGAGTTTTTCCTTTTTTCGTTGAACCAAACCAAGCAACTGGAGAGGAAGAAGACAAAATGATATTTCCCTGTAAAAAAAAGGAATTAATTAAAAAAAGTTTTTAATACTTGTACAAAATGACCGATTCGCATTATGTTTTTGAACTTATCTTTAAAACCTATATTTCTATTCTTCATCTTCTTTTCACCTTCACTTTCCACTCTTCTAACGGAATATCAATGTAAAGGAAAATCAATGTGTTCACCTCTTTTTCTTCACTTCAATTTTCTTTACCTAAATTTCATCCACCTCCTATTTTTTCTCCCGAACATCGTGTAAAAGTGGATGATGTCCATGTTTAGAACTCAACAATTAGGAGAATGATTGAAGGATATTTGTTTTAACCAAAAATGAAGGAAAACATGATCCATTTTAATACAAACAAAAAAAAAAAACTAGTTATTATAGTTAGGATTTCGATCTTGTAATGTTTTAGACTGAATTTCTATCTTAAATGTACCTTTTTGAGATTAATATCCATTGTACCCATGGAATGGCTTAAGTTTTATTCCCTTTAATGGAAATAACAGCGATGATCTGTCGTGATAAAGTTGTAACAAAAATTAAAAGACATAATTGGTTTTGGTGATTTGTCATCTTTCTTTTTCATTTTTTAGATAATTTTTACGTTTTCTCTTTTATATTTTGTGATTATTATAAGATTGTTGTTAGAGATAATTAGGTATTTTCCTTAATTTTGCGTATCTCTCGTGATTATACATGTATCTTGGAGATTCTCCATATCTCACTTGATTAAGCATATTTGTGATTGATCCTAATTGATTATATTGTTATTTAAAATAGTCATATAATAAACTCATGTACTATTCATTATTAGATACACAAAACTATACATAAATTACACAATTCTCTCAACCCCTTATTTCTTATCTCAGTATCAGAGTTAGACAATTGACATTCACGTTATTCACCATCGTCACAGGAGCAACCTGCTCTGATACCAAATGACGCAGAAAGAAGCGATAACTTGGAAAACCTTCCACGATTCGACTGGAATTCAATTCAATTCAATTAGATAATAATCTGAATACAAAGCTGGACGTCCTTTAATAATGATAGGACTCCTAAAGATATCTGAATTAATAAAGATAACATCAAAGCAAATCAAATCTAATCTTATCTAATAAAATCAAACGAAATATTGATAATTCGAAATTGCCTAAAGTAAAAAACTGCCTGAAACTCTATCCAGACGACTTCGAAATGCTAAAATCCATCATATGTCACAGCATAGCAGTGAGTCCGAATGATACGGCCATTTCGCTTCAACCGACCAATTTTGAGCGCGATCCAAAGTCGTTTTCCCCAAAATCAGAAAGACTGCCGAGATTTCCGGCGATTACGACAATCACATTTTTCAAGATAATCACAGGCTAATTAATGTTCTACATCAACAATCAAGAAGAATATTCTAATTATTTCTAGCAATCGTTCTGCTATTTTCAAGTGTTCAATTCATCCGTGCATAGCATTATCCTAGTTCTACACTAAGCCGAGAGGTCACGGATCTCTGCACTAATTTCTCATTGCAAGAAATCGAGTAAACTAATCAAAGTCATAATTTTCTGGGTCAGAGAAAAATATGACAGAAACACTGCAATACTATCCCTCTTTCTTTTCCTCGGAAGAAAATGCATTGTTTTTCTTTTTGGCCGAAGTCCGTGCACGATTCATTATTTAATTGGAGTTGGTAGAACATTGGATGCGACCTGTGATTAGTCTTTATGCCAAGGGGCATGAAGACAAAATTATGTGAACATCCAAACTTTGTCATTAAATTTTTAATTAGTTTATATCATATATTACCGTAATGTTAGTTTATCTCTTGAAAACTTGATGATTCTCTCATTCACATAATTGTTGCACATAATTTATTCTACTACAAACATATATATATATATATATCACAATATAATCAAATTTTTGTATTTAAATTGAGAATTTATAAGGTTTCCTTTAAATTTTTACTTTCCAAAAAAAAACTATTAATTTTGATTAGGAAAGAAAACAATATTTTTCATCAAATTGAATGCATTATGGTTCAAAAGTCCTTCTACTATGATATGTTACATCTGGGTTAGGTGAATTAACTACCGCTGTTCAGGGTAAACGTTCTAGCATTTAGATTCCTACCCTATAAACTTCCGCCATAACTCAAGTTAGGTCGCGCAACTGCTGGCGCCATTATTCAAATCTATAGAAGTACCTGATGTAGCTAGCAAGGATCACCTAGAGGGGGGTGAATAGGTGATCTTAAACAATTTTTATATATCTATGCGGAAATGAAAGATCACAGTTGAGTCTGAATAAAATTCAGATTCAAAACAGTTTATATAGACAGTGCTCTTGATGTGCAGTGTGTAAAGTAAGAGATAAGGGATAGAAAAACTGCACACAAGTTTATAGTGGTTCGGCTTATAGCAAGCCTACGTCCACTCTCCCACGCTGACAGCCTACCGGCTGGATTTCACTATGTAATCAAGACGAATTACAACTTCTGAGTGACAGCACTCTTATGTATGATAGGACTCTCTATCTCACACAATCACTCTTACAAAGCGTCCCTCAAAATCTTAATTTTAGCTCAGAAAGACAAGAGAAATGATCGGAGTATGCTCAGACTTTGGACTTGTTGATTCTTGATTCTGTATCTTCTTCTGCTGCTCGTTGATCTCCTTAAATACTCCTCAACTTCCAAACTAGCCGTTGGACAGCTTTCAGAGGATCATCTTCCAATCTTCACTTTGGACAGATTTGTATAAAAAGGATTGAGTAGCCGTTGGATGACAGATTCTGAATCCCGCTGATTCTAGTCGCCTATACAATCAGAATCTTGGTTTCCATAAGTAGAGCTTTATCCGTTGTAATACAGACTTGTCATAATGTTTGATTGTCAATCAATTTGATTGAGATTGAGACAATCAAAACTTTCCTTCTGTGAAATCTATACCAGATCACTAGCTGTTATGTTTCGTTCTGAGTTCTGCGTCTGAATAATTTCTGCGCCTGCGTCTGCGTCTGAATAACTTCTACGTCTGCATCTGAATAACTTATGCGTCTGCTTCTCAGATCTAAGATTATGTGGGTCTTCAATAAGATATGAACTTCTTATTTTGCCAACTTGTAAAGTCTGAAAAACTTCCTTCTGAGCTTCCAGAATATATATATATACTTGGAATAAAATAGTTAAGAATAAGTATCAGATTTACAATAACATGGAAGGTTTTGTCAACTTCAAAATCAATAGGAGTTTTCCTCAACAATCTCTTCCTTTTTTATGGTGACAAAACTTCCTTGCAGATTGAATCAATTTGAAATTAATTTGAAATAAATAACATATTAACCGCATGAAGCACATATTGAAATTGAAAGAGCAAACTCTATTGAGATCTGTGTCTTTTTCTTCCTTTGTATATAGCCTGCATATGATCTGCATATTAATGTTAGTATGGCAAATCTGCATATAATTTCTCCCCCTTTTTGTCATCAGCAAAAATGATAATAGATAGAATAAATTATTGATATAAATTAACCAAACAGTCTAACAATAAGAATTGTTAAAATATTACGGACCAAGTGAGAAAAAGATGGTTTTCGAGAAAAATGTTAAAAAGCAGGCTATTTCTTGGAAGGGGTTCGAATGAGTTGAAAATTTTCCAATATGGAGATAGCTTTCTCAATCTTCGAAGAACATTCACCCATAGCTTTGTCCATGTTGGTTGAGCACAGAGCAATAGCTTCCTCAAGTTCTGCTTTGTCTTTTACTGCCTGAAAACGTTGAGACTGGTTGTTTTCCTCAATAATTTATTGTAGATTCTTCACATCTTGCTCAAGTGCAGCTTGCTTATCTTTGATCTCGAGCAGAAGAGAGAGAATGGTCTGATTTTCTGAGGGCTGTTCTTGGACATTGGCTTGTTCAGACTGATCAAACCCTGTTGCTGCTTCTGGTGGAATCTCCTCCTGAACAGGTGTATGGTCTGCAGAAACATGTTCTTCAAGAACTGGTTCTGAAACCTTTGAAGTTGGTTCAGAAACATGTTCTGGACCATCAGTATGTCCTATTTCAAAGTGTTCTGCTTCATCACTTTCATCCTGTAGAAGAATTTTTCGTTTCTTGCTGTACACCTTGAGTGGGGTGGGAGAGTCAGTCTGCTTGCTTGCTGGTCCTGTTCTTTTCCTGTGCCCTTTCTCTTTATCACTTGTCTTCCCAATAGATTGTGCCACTAACGGTTGAGCATCCTTTCCTCTTGCTTAGCTTATTCTTTCCCTTATATCATCAAACTACTTCATCTTTGAAAGCATTCTTTCTCCAACAAACATACAAGGTACATTGTTTTTGCTCATCTCAGTAGGAATAGAAATCTTTAAGAACATAAAAATTCTGGAGATGAGAGCACCATATGGAAGTTGACCCTTGTCCTTTTGCAATGTTCTGTACATGTGAAAAATTATGATATGAGGAAGAGAGAAGGATTGACCTTTCAAAATTGCCCAAATAAGCTTGATTTCTGACTTGGATAAGCCAGTTTTGGAGGCTGCTTTAGGCTTCAAGCAGTTTACGATGATCTTATGTAAGATCACAGATCTTCTGGACAAGTCAGAATAGGAAAGATGTCGTTTAGAACCTTGAGCAAAGTTTGGATTCTCTGAAGCCACCTTGGAAGCATCGTCTAGGCTAACTTCCAATGGAGTAAACTTGGAATGTTTTGCTCCAATTATCAACGCCAGCTCTTCCGCTTTTAGATCGAACTTTTTGTCACCAACAGTGAATTGAATCCAGTTGGGTGACAAAATGGAAAGATTAGAATAAAAGTAGGCAGTCAATTCAGCATATACATTGGCAGATTGAAGACAAAATTCATAAATCCCCAACTTCTCAAACAGATGCTTCACTGATATGCGAGCCTTTTCAAGGTAGTCGAAGTCCACAGTCCGATGGTGCATGACCCCTCGAGCAAGTAATAGCTTATAGTAAACATTGTGCTCAGTACTTCTGAATAATTCTCCAGTACCTTGCACACCAGATGCAATTCCCACGTTCATTTCAAAAATATTGAAGAATCGAGCATCATCATCAGGAATGACAAATTTGGATGCACTGGTGGATTTAGGGCTTATTTGAACAAATTTCTTTTCAGAAGGAGTGGATGATTCTCCGACTTTCTCCTTGCCCTTTCTGGAAGGAGGCTCTTTTGGGGTAGTGGTTGCCTGATCAGTTTTAGTGCAAAACTGAGAATAACTTTTCATAAGACTTGCTTCGGAGATAAAGCCGTTGTCTTTCAGACATTCACGAAGGACCGATGCAGACGCATTACTTCTTTTCAACCTTTGATAAGCATTCCACACTAGTTTGATGCTACTGAAGCGAAAATCAGTTTTACCGGTTGTTTTTGGTGGCGATGATCGTGGTGGTGGTGTCGCTTCTGAAGGTTCTTGATGTTGGTCCGATAATGTGTCTGAAATTTCCATGAACTCTGCCGGTGCTGAAGACTTGGAATCTTGGTTGAGAATACGCGAGGATCTTCTCTTGAAAGGCATTTTGATCACTTGTAGAGCAGAAAGATTCGATCTTTGGAGAAGGAAGGGGAGAAGACTCTGAGTATCGAGAAGGTTTGGAGAGAAAAAGTTCGTACTGATAGAATTTTGAAAAGAGAAGGACAGGTTTACAAAAGAGGAGGACAGGTTTTGGAAAGAAAAATCACTTTTAGAAAATATAATAAGTGAACCCAAATATGTAGGAAGGAAATATACTTTTTGAAGCACAAACAATCACGACAATATCATAATAATATATTAAGCACAATTAATCAGATAAATTAGAATACGTACTTGATTTGTTTACGAAAGTAACAAATATGAAAATATCCTGCCAGAAATGCCAAAAATATACCCGCCAAAATTTGAATTAAGGACGTACCTTTCTTTGTGAGTCTGAAAAGGACATTCAGACTGAGAACTTTTGAGTCTGAAAAATTCATGTCTACCAGATACTTCAAGAAAATGGATAAGTAATGCACAGCTTACTTCTAATGTGCTCAAATGAAGACTTATCAAGAGGTTTGGTGAATATATCAGCTAATTGATTCTTAGAATCAATGAATTGAATATTCACATCGCTATTTTGAACATGATCTCGAATGAAATGATGCTTGATTTCAATATGCTTAGCACGAGAATGAAGAATTGGGTTCTTGGTCAGATTAATAGCACTTGTGTTGTCACATTTGATTGCAACACTTGATTCTTCAATAGCAAAGTCTCGCAACTGCTGCTTAATCCACAGAATCTATGC
This sequence comes from Syzygium oleosum, assembly GCF_021117445.2. NCBI lineage: Eukaryota > Viridiplantae > Streptophyta > Magnoliopsida > Myrtales > Myrtaceae > Syzygium > Syzygium oleosum. The sequence continues at coordinate 3,730,718 of NW_026607493.1, read as the reverse complement.
ACAGCAACTTCCCAAGGCTACATATTATGCTTCTACTGTAGAAAGTGCAATTGTGTTTTGCTTCTTTGAGTACCAGGATACCAACATGTTTCCAAGTAGTTGACATGTTCCTGTAGTACTTTTCCCGTCCACTTTACATCCAAACTAAATCAAGATCGAATAACCAGTAAAGAGTAAAATCTGAATCTTTGGAATACCAAAGACCTAACATTGGATAAGTTCCAATGTATTTGATTATCCTCTTTACTGCAGAAAAATGTGATTCCTTTGGGTCTGATTGAAATCTTGCACACATACAGACACTAAATAGTATGTCAGGTCTAGATGCAGTAAGATACAATAATGAACCTATCATGCTTCTATAAACCCTCTGATCAACCTTTTTATCATTTTCATCTTTGTCCAGTTTGGATGATTGAGACATGGGAATGTCTGTTTTCTTGCAATTCTGCAATCCAAACTTCTTGACAATCTCCTTTGCATACTTCTCTTGACAAATGAATGTACCACCTTTCATTTGCTTCACTTGTAGGCCGAGAAAGAATGTCAATTCGCCCATCATACTCATTTCAAACTCATTCTGCATATTCTTGGAAAATTCTTTGCAAAACAGTTCGTTAGAGGAACCAAAAATGATATCATCAACATAAATCTGAACAAGTAAAAAATCCTTACATTTTCTCTTAATGAACAAGGTTGTATCAACCTTACCTTTTGTGAAGTCATTTTGCAGAAGAAAGTTACTTAACCCCTCATACCAAGCACGAGGTGCTTGTTTCAGACCATAAAGGGCCTTTTTGAGTTTATAGACATAATCAGTCTTCCTTGGTTCTTCAAAACCAGGTGGTTGATCCACATATACTTCTTCTTTGATATATCCATTCAGGAACGCACTTTTCACGTCCATCTGAAATAATTTAAAGTTATGGAAACAAGCATAAGCTAATAGTAGCCTGATGGCTTCTAACCTGGCAACTGGTACATAAGTTTCATCATAATCTATGCCTTCTTCTTGAGAATAGCCTTTTGCTACCAGTCTTGCTTTGTTTCTTGTGACTTTCCCTTTGTCATCTAGTTTGTTTCTGAATACCCATTTTGTTCCAATTACTGGATGATTTTTGGGTCTCGGCACAAGTTCCCATACTTTATTGATTCTGAACTGCTGAAGTTCCTCCTGCATAGTTTCGATCCAGCTTTCATCTGATAATGCTTCTCCAACTTCTTTTGGTTCTATTTCTGATATCAACGCCAAGTTGCTGATGTTCTCTTTGTGTTTAGATCTGGTCTTGATGTCATCTTCTATTTCTCCAATGATAAGGTTCTTCGGATGACTGGATTTATGCTTCCAGTTTCTGTCAAATCTTTCCTTCTGAATATCATCAGACTCTGAAGGTTCTGGTTGAGTCTGTATTGTATCTTCTTTTCCTTCTTCTACAGATTCTACGATCTTTGGAGATTCTTGTTGAGCTTCTGATAACTCTTGAATGTTGGGAGATGGTTCAGATTCATCTTTGTGAGTCTGAATATTTTCATCAAACCTTACATTCATTGTTTCTTCCATAGTCTGAGAATTCTTGTTGAAGACTATGTATGCCTTACTTGTAGTTGAATATCCAAGGAAAAATCCTTCATCTGCTTTCTCATCAAACTTACCAGGGCGATCATTTGGATTTTTGAGAATAAAGCATTTACAACCAAACACACGAAAATATGAAATATTAGGCTTTCTACCTTTGTAAAGCTCATAGGGGGTTTTCTCAAGAATGGGTCTGAAAAAAGCTCTGTTAATAATATAACATGCCGTAAAAACTGCATCTGCCCAGAAATGAAAAGGAATCTTGCTTCAATCAACAAAGTTCTTGCCATTTCTTGCAAAGAACGATTTTTTCTTTCCACAACACCATTTTGTTTTGGTGTATAAGGAGTAGAAAAATTGTGTTGAAAACCATTTTCCTCACAGAATTCTGAAAAACTTTGATTTTCAAATTCTCCCTCATGATCAGTTTTAATGCAGGAAATGGTATAGCCCTTTTCATTCTAAATTCTTTTTGCAAATTTTGAAAAATATGAAAATACTTCATTTTTATGAGCAAGGAAGAACACCCAAGTAAATCTTGTGAAGTCATCAACAATAACTAAACAATATTTCTTACCACCAATGCTTTGTGTTCTGGTTGGTCCAAATAGATCCATATGAAGAACCTGCAAAGCACGATTAGTGGAAATATGATGTATAGACTTAAAAGAGCTTCTTACTTGTTTTCCTAGAGTGCAGGCATTGCATAACTCTGTTTTCTTGTATTTCAAATCTGGCAAACCTCAAACCAATTTCTTGTTTGAGATTTTTGAGATTTGTTTCATACTGATATGCCCCAATCTTCTATGCCATAGATCTTCATCCTCTTTGATTGAGATCAAGCAATGAGTGGAGTTTGGATTGACATCTAGAAGATAAATATTGCCATGTCTTCTTTCTGTGAATGTTTGAGAAGAATCTTTGCTTGTTCCTGAGCATGTATCTTCTTGAAAGTTGATTCTGAAACCTGTATCACATAGTTGGCTTATGCTTATCAAGTTGTAGTTGAGTCCTTTTACCAATGACACGCCATTGATTGTGAGTCCTCTAATTTCAACTGTTCATTTGCCAACTATCTTTCCTTTTTTATTTCCTCTAAAGGAAACTTTTCCACCATTCAGGCTTTGTAGTTTAGCAAATATGCTTGGATCTCCTGTCATGTGTCTAGAACATCCACTGTCTAGGTACCACTTTCTTTTTCTCTTTGTGGTACCTAAATTTGTTTGGGTCCTTGAGCATTAGTATAGGCTGTCTTAACAAAGTCTCTTCGAATAGGTCTCCAGACCTTAGGACATTCATGCTCAAAATGTTGTGGATCTCCACATTTTGAGCACTTAAGAGCACTTTGGCCAACAGGTTTGACAAAATTCCTTTTGAAATGATTTTTATAAACTTGTCGAGGAGGTCTTTGTCTTAATCTCTCCTTGACCTTTGGAAAATCAATTAAGCTATTACTTTCCTTCACAAATCCGAGACCAGATTTGTTGTAGTAAGGAATTTGGATGGAAAGGATATGCTTCAAGGTTTCTGAACCTTTTGAAAACTTGGAAGTAATTTCTGAAACTTCCTTTTTCAAAACAGCATTTTCTTTGGAAAGAAAATCTCGACTTTCCTTGACTTGATGAAATTTTTTTTGAAGGAAATCAATTTTTTCTTTTTGTGAAACATCCTGTTGCCTCAGTGTTGAATTTTCCTTTTTCAAAGAAGAGATTCTTTTAAGAGCAGCCTTAAATTCAAAGCATAATTCATCAATGTAATTTGATACTTCAATAGGCATATCAGAATGCTTTACCTCAATTTTCACTTTAGGATCAGAATCTGAATCTGAGTCTGAGTCTGACTTAGCCATTAGACATAAATTTGAGATATCTTCATCACTGTCTTCGCACTCTGTATCACTCCAGGTTTCTGCTTTTAAGGCCTTCTTTGCTTTCTCAAATTTGGTCTTCTTTTTCAGAAGTGGACAATTTGGCTTAATATGTCAACGTTTCCTGCAATTAAAGCAAATCACCTCCTTTGACTTTTCTGTTTCATCAATAGCCTTCTTCTTTTCAAAAGGCTTCCTCCCTTTGAGATTTCTTCCTTTGATTTTCATCTTCTTATACTTTTTTATGAAGAGAGCCAGTTCTTCATCATCAACATCTTCATCTTCAGAATCTGCATCAGAATCAATGTTAGTTTTTAATGCAATTGACTTATTACCTCTGGATTCATTTTCCTCATTCCGTTGCTCAGTCTCATATGATTGAAGAGTTCCAATTAACTCATTCACTAATAGAGGCTTGATCCTTTGTGTCTCTCGAAGAGATGTTTTGATATTATCCCACTACTTTGTCAGTCCTCTCAGTAGTTTGTTGACTTTCATCGCATCTGGGACTGCTTGTCCTTGATATGCAAGACCGTTTACTATGTCGAAGAACTGTCATATACATATCAAGAATCGATTCTTCAGTGCTTCATTTTGAAAGCTTCATATTGACCAAGCAAAAGATTGATTTGCGTTTCCTTGGCTCGATCTGTTCCTTCATAAGTAGTGTGGAGAGTATCCCAGATTTCCTTGGCTGATTCACAAGCAGCAATTTTTTATATTCAATAGGTGATAAGGCACAATAGAAAGAATAAATTGCTTTAGAATCTAAGGCTTCTCTTTTAGATATCTTAGTTTGAGATAATGGAGGATCTGCTGCTTTGCTTGCATCTGCCTTTTCTTTTGAATCAGAAGATTTTGGATTGACTCCTCTGATGATGACATCCCATTGCATGTGATCAATTGACTTTATGAATGCCTTCATCTTATTCTTCCAGACACTATATTCCTTGCCATCGAAATATGGTGGTCTGTTGTTGCTTTGTCTTTCAATGAGCCCTGGAGCACTCAAGCTAGCCATATAGATCGTTAGCTCAGAAGTAAAACACTTCAATAAATGAGCAACCTGCTCTGATACCAATTGATGTAGCTAGCAAGGATCATCTAGAGGGGGGTAAATAGGTGATCTTAAACAATTTTTATATATTTATGCGGAAATGAAAGATCACAGTTGAGTCTGAATAAAATTCAGATTCAAAACAGTTTATATAGACAGTGCTCTTTGATGTGCAGTGTGTAAAGTAAGAGATAAGGGATAGAAAAACTGTACACAAGTTTATAGTGATTCGGCTTATAGCAAGCCTACGTCCACTCTCCCACGCTGACAGCCTACCGGCTGGATTTCACTATGTAATCAAGACGAATTACAACTTCTGAGTGACATCACTCTTGTGTATGATAGGACTCTCTATCTCACACAATCACTCTTACAAAGTGTCCCTCAAGATCTTAATTTTGGCTCAGAAAGACAAGAGAAATGATCAGAGTATGCTCAGACTTTGGACTTGTTGATTCTTGATTCTGTATCTCCTTCTGCTGCTCGTTGATCTCCTTAAATACTCCTCAACTTCCAAACTAGCCGTTGGACAGCTTTCAGAGGATCATCTTCCAATCTTCACTTTGGACAGATTTGTATAAAAGGATTGAGTAGCCGTTGGATGACAGATTCTGAATCCCGCTAATTCTGGTCGCCCATACAATCAGAATCTTGGTTTCCATAAGTAGAGCTTTATCCGTTGTAATGCATACTTGTCATAATATTTGATTGTCAATCAATTTGATTGAGATTGAGACAATCAAAACTTTCCTTCTGTGAAATCTATACCAGATCACTAGCTGTTATGTTTCGTTCTGAGTTCTGCGTCTGAATAATTCTCTGCGCCCGCGCCGCGTCTCGGCCCGAATAACTTCGTCCTCGCATCCGAATAACTTCTCGTCCGCTTCTCGTAACTAAGATTATGTTGGTCTTCAATAAGATATGGACTTCTTATTTTGCCAGCTTGTAAAGTATGAAAAACTTCCTTCTGAGCTTCCAGAATATATATACATACCTGGAATAAAATAGTTCAGAATAAGTATCAAATTTACAATAACATGGAAGGTTTTGTCAACATCAAAATCAATAGGAGTTTTCCTCAACGGTACCATCTTCAACGTCCAAACTGGAAGAGAGCATAAGCTTAGAGAGAGAAACGTACAAGTCCACACACCGGAAGTACTTCTCTCATTCACATAATTGTTGCACATAATTTATTCTACTACAAACACATATATCACACTATAATCAAATTTTTGTATTTAGATCGAGAATTTATAAGGTTTCCTTTAAACTTTTACTTTCCAAAAAAAAACTATTAATTTTGATTAGGAAAGAAAACAATATTTTTCGTCAAATTGAATGCATTAATGTTCAAAAGTCCTTCTACTATGATATGTTACATTTGGGTTAGGTGAATCAACTACCGCTGTTCAGGATAAACGTTCTAGCATTTAGATTCCTACCCTATAAACTTCCGCCATAACTCAAGTTAGGTCGCGCAACTGCTGGCGCCATTATTCAAATCTATAGAAGTACCATCTTCAACGTCCAAACTGGAAGAGAGCATGAGCTTAGAGAGAGAAACGTACAAGTCCATACACCGGAAGTACTTCTCTCATTCACATAATTGTTGCACATAATTTATTCTACTACAAACACATATATCACAATATAATCAAATTTTTGTATTTAGATTGAGAATTTATAAGGTTTCCTTTAAACTTTTACTTTCCAAAAAAAAAACTACTAATTTTGATTAGGAAAGAAAACAATATTTTTCGTCAAATTGAATTCATTAATGTTCAAAAGTCCTTCAACTATGATATATTACATTTGGGTTAGGTGAATCAATTACCGTTGTTCAGGGTAAACGTTCTAGCATTTAGATTCCTACCCCATAACTTCCGCCATAACTCAAGTTAGGTTGCGCAACTGCTGGCGCCATTATTCAAATCTATAAAAATATCATCTTCAACGCCCAAACTAAAAGAGAGCATGAACTTAGAGAGAGAAACGTACAAGTCCATACATCGGAAGTAGTTCAATCCCCGCCGGTCCTCGCTGAATTGGGCGGCGTAGTAGTTGATGTCATCCTGGGTCGCCAAGAGGTAAGTCAACCCGGTGGTCCTCGAATAGTTTGGTCAATCCTAAGAACCCTACATGTTTAGGGGACGATAGGTGGGCTCGGTCACGGCCTCGTGAGGAACAACTTCATGAGTTTGGCGGTATCGGCTTTTGCAAAATCCTCTTCAATCTCCCCAGGTTCCTACCAAATAAGTATAAAGATTACATACTGTTTCACCGGTTTTTACTCCGTCGAAAATCTTTCACCGAACGCTGCATTTCGGATTTTATTAAGGGAGATCAGGGTCCTGAATCAAGCTTGGACAGAGAATGTCAAATGCATTTATTAATCCCAATTTAGATCTTACACCCTGACTTGATACGATGCTAGACTCGACATTACTAACAATGAAACGACAGCTTGCAAATATTAAAATTAAGCTATGTCAGAATCTAATCAACGACACAACTTCAAAGTACGCCGAATTTAATCAATGACGTAGCTTAAGAGAATATGGTAATCTAATCAACATATACTTCTAAGCACAACGCCGGAATTTAATCAATGACGCTGAACTGGTGGCACAACATTGGAATTTAATCAACAATGCTGACCCGATAAAGACCCTCGTCGAATTGAATCTACGACAAAGAATCTGAAAGCTATGATTAAACTACTCCTAATGCGTTAAGGATAAAGACTAGATAAAAGATGTGTTGTGTTTGTCGAAGAAGGTCCTCTCTTCGTTGGAAATCCTTGAGTATTTATAGAGCAGCTTGATAACTTGTCGACCGCACTTCTCATTGAAAGTCGTTTTCCACTTCCTTACATTTCGCGTTTTAACCGCTTCCTGACTTATCGATGTTGCTTACGCTCCTTGGGCATCACGTAGTAGCTAATTTTCTTCCACGTGTTTCTTTATCTCTTCCTTGATCTTCACGCCCACGGTCTTATCTTTACCTTTTGACACGTGTAAATGAATTTTCCGCCATGTATTACCATGATTCTGCAAAGCTCGTGATCTTGGATTCGTTGACGTCACGTGCGAAGCTTGTGATCTTGGATTCGTCGATATCACGTGCAAAGCTTGTGGTCTTGGATTTGTCGACGTCACGTGCAAAGCTCGTGATTTTGGATTCGTCGACGCCACGTGCAAGGCTCGTGATCTTGAGCTTGCGTCGATGTCACGTGCAAGAGCTCGTGATTTTGAACTTGTCGATACCTCTATGACGTGTCTCGTCGACAATTACCTTAGATCTTCTTAATGCCTCGGGCGACTTGCAGGCCTTTTTGGTTTTCGCTATTTGGGCCGCACTTTATATCTTTTGTAACTTGTAAACGGCCCACTCTCACCAGGATAATTTTGGATGTCAACACATATATAGCAAGGAAAGTAACTAAGATCGATTGTACACTCCTAACAACATTAGTCCTCTTGGGAACCACGGGATGCCGGTACTGTTTGTGATCTACGTTTTGCTAGTCATGACTATTGAAAGTTCCAAAATTTTAAAAGGTGAAGCCCAAATCATGCTAGATCTCGACTATTTAACATTAGCCCTCACCTGAAACCTGCAAACATAGTAAATCATCTCCGAACGTTGCCCTCAGCGACTCGACAGGCTTCCTCTCCGCATCCCTTGGGAACCGCGGGATGCTCATGTTCACCACCGCCTTCACACGGTTGGGCCTGAACAAGCATAGGTAACACGCGATCATCACCCCCCACTCGTGCCTCGCCACAAACACGCGCCCGATAACCAGCGCGTCCAGCATCCCCGCCTGGTCCCCCACCACGTGGAAACCCGTGTACGACGCTGCGGACGGCGGTGCGTCAGTACTGCCGTAGCCCTGGAGGTCGGGTGTGACAGCGCGGTAGCCCAGGGCCGCGAGGGACACCATCTGGTGGCACCACGAGTACCAGAGCTCCGGGAAGCCGTGGATGAAGAGGACCGTGTCGGGGCCGTCGCCGACTGATGCCACGTGCATGTTTATACCGTTGGTGCGAACCGATGCGTGCTTGATCTTCTCCAAGTTTTTTTGTGTTATCCTGTTTTTTTTCCCGCTCGAATGAATATAGTAGCGAAGAAGATGAAGCGATGAAACAAGTTCGGATGTTCACATGATATTGTCTTCATGCTTCTTGGCATATAACGAATAATCACAGCTCGCATCTAAATGTTCTCCTCTTGACAATTCTTGGCATCTAGTGGCCAACCCCAAATTATAGAACGGGGGAGAAGTGCCTGAAAAGTCCTAAATCTTTTGTATTTGTGCCAATTTAGTCCTAAATCTTTTTTTTGTGCCAATTCAGTCCTAAACCTTTTGTCTTTGTGCCAATTCAGTCTTTCAGGCTAATTTTGGCTAGTTGCTGACATGGACGCCGACCGGCCTACGTGGCACTGCCGGCAATGACGTAAACAATTTTTAATAAAATTTTATTATTTTTTGAATTTCTTATTTCTTTTTTTTTATTCCCTTTCTTCTTCCTCCAGCCGGTCGCCGGACCAGTGACCGGCTGGAGGCCAGGGGCCGGCAAGGGCGAGCCCTGCCCAGCCGGCCACTGGCGAGGGCGACGAGGCTCGACCCTCGCCAGATGGCTGCGAGGGTGGCCTCGCACTGGGCTGGGCGAGGCTCGCCCTCACCGGATCTAGCGAGGGTCGAGCCTCGCAGACCATGGGAGAGGCCCAACCTTGCCAGATCCGGCGAGGTCATGCCTCGCCTAGCCCAGCTCGAGGCCGCCCTCGCAGCCATCCGATGAGGGTTCGAGCCTCGCGCTAGGTTGGGCGAGGCTTGCCCTCGCCAGATTTGGCGAGGGTTGAGCCTCGCTGGCCATGGGTGAGGCCCGACCTTGTCAGATTCGACGAGGTCATTCCTCACTCAGCCGCTGGCGAGGCTCACCTTTGCCGTCACTAGCGAGGGCGAGGGCGAGCCTCGCCAATGGTCGGCGGGGCGAGCCTCACCATTAGCCCGTGGGGCAAGCCGGCCCTAGCCTCCAGCCGGACCGGCGACTGGCTGGAGGAAGAAGAAAGGGAAAGAAAAAAAATTTAAAAAGAAAAAAATTGGAAAAATGTTAAAATATTATTTAAAGTTGTCCACATTATCGTTGGCTGCAGTGCCACGTAGGCAGGCTGGCATCCACGTCGGCAAAAATCTGGCCAAAATTAACCGAAATACTGATTGAAAAAACAAAAAGTTGACTGAATTGGCACAAAAAATGGTTTATGACTAAATTGGCACCAATGCAAAAAGGTTTATGACTTTTCTGACACTTTTCCCTATAGAATGGATAGTGCACAAACTTCAGCCAAAAAGAATTCATTATAACTTCATCGTGAGAAATCATCTATCTATCTAATATGTATCTACCATAATCGTCATTATCACTATTAGTATTTTGATAAGATCAAGTTCGTTTTCTACCATGCGATCGGAGGAAAAAAAGACTAGGAGGTCACTCCTTGAGTTGGCAAAAGTACTGTAGAATAATATGATGTTTTTGTCCGTAACATTACTTCCCCCTTCTCTTTTACGCAATTATAATAAATGATATAATACCTATCATCTAAGTTTGTAATTGAAACATAGAAAAAAATCTCACAATGCTAAGAAGACCACATCGTCTAAACACCAATGCCTCATATTTCATCGCCATACCAATATATACACATTTATTGATTTTTTCAATATATCCTCAAATAATCATGTAAATATGGTGAGAAGTAACAAGAATATAAATTAAGTAAAGAGTGCAACTTAAAACATAAACATTGCAAATACTTGGGAAGACGCATAACCTCTTTGTTACTAAAATTCTTTTTACGATATACACATAAATTGTGTTCTAATATATTTTTCAAATGGTATTATTTGGTTAGGTAAAAAGTAGGAAAAGTAATAGAACGAACTATGAGAGAGAGTTTCGATAAAAAAAAAAAAGAACTATGAGAGAGAGAGAGAGAAATAAACAAATTGAAAATCTTTCGAAGAGGCCAAATCACTCTTTTCAGTTTTCACTATTCCCACCACATTCGTTATAGACACGTATAATTTGGGCTGGAGCTCACTCGTCTGTGAGGGTCTGGGCTTTAGCGATGGCTTGTGGTGTTGGCAAATGATGAGCCCAGAGCCTCACGCTAGCTCTACCTTTTAAAATAAGATGAACAACTATAGACAACTCCAACATGTCAATTTAGTATATAGTTTTGACCCAAAAAAAAATTTAGTGCATAGTAATATTATCGACACTTATTGTATTCACACAATGTGTGAGATTTTAGTTTCAATCGCACTTGGCTTAACCTCAAAGGGTGCATTTGGTCATCCGGTCCCTTTTATCAAATAGGATACGATTGGATAGATGAGCGTATTATTTGATTTCTTATATCCAATTGTTATTTGATGAATGACCGGACATAAGATGGATGAGATATTTGGCTGGGATATGATTAATGTAAATTAAGCTTAAGATTAAAAACATATTTCATAAATTTGGGAAAAAGAATTGCCTCATACACGAGCTACGTTTATTAAATAGTGTTGGGCTATGCTGGATCATCTTGTGGATGGTGGTTACTATTGTTCTCCCCTCCCTCGCCGGCGGTCTCTCGCTTATATGCTTCGGCTAAGTTATTTTTATTTTTTATAATTAAATTCATTTTCCTTTCTTTTTTTTTTTTGCTGTGAGATTCTTTATTCAGACCCAAAGCTGCACCCCATATTAGATGGGATAGCTTTTAGTATAATCAGAGTAATATCCCGTTCGTCAAACATTACTCAAGAGTTAGATTATAAGAAAAGTATATTGTCGTGAATCTCGTGACATGTGAATGATGACTCGAATAGGATTGGAGAAGTGTTCTCGAATCAACCAAAAGATGATGTGAGATTCTTACTCCATATACAGGTTATTTCAGTTTGAAACTTCTATTTGGACCCGCTTGAGTCCATCCAAATAGAATTAATTAAAGCTCCAATGTTGTCTTCGATGAAGACCTGGGGACACATTTCATAGGCACTATCATGAACGCTGAGGAATAATTCTTTTCAGTGGACCAAGATCGTAGTAGTGCTCACCCAAAACTACAATGATTAATCAAGAACGTATTGCCAAATTCCAAACTGCTTCACCCACAGCTTCGGTCCAAAACAGGACATAACACTTCAAGAAACCGTGGGATACCCATAGTTTTAATTATTTGCCTCGATTCATACCCCCTACCTTTTTGGTCATGCTAGGCAGGTAACTAAATATGGGGCGAGTCTGGGGTCTCCAACGGATTGCTTCCCAAGACTTCTGATTTTCCACATGATTTTCTTCATTCTTCTCCCTTTCTTTAGCTTGGGACAAAAGACTTTCTGGGGGGGGGGGGGGGCGCGCTGGGGCGCTTGTGAAAAGGACTTGAGGATCGGGCAATGTCACTTTCGATACTCTATTTTGGGGGGGGCGCGGCTTGTGAAAGGGACTTGAGGATCGGGCAATGTCACTTTCGATACCCCATTTTGGGTTATTTCAGAAAGGACCACGAAGGAACCACTATTAGGGTATGTATAATGATCCCAAGGAAGTACCGTGCCCTTATAATTATTTCACCTTTCGATTAAAATGTAGCATACGACATCGGTTCGAATGCATTTTATTTCACCAAAGATGAAGCATCATCTTTGGTGGCGCTGGGAGGGAGCATGGTGAAATATGTAGTGGCACTCTCCTTTGTTCTTATCTATTCTTTTGTTTTTATTTTTGCCCTTTATCCATTATATATATATATATATATATATATATGTGTGTGTGTGTGTGTGTGTGTGTGTTTTCTTGGATTGGAGAGAATATGGGAGCCCACTTGGATTTTGATGTACAAGCATTAAGCACCGGTCCTAGCACTCCCTTTGAGAGATATTTTTTGGTCCCATATGCTCTCTAAGTTTGTCTCCCAACATTCTCATGATCCATCATATCTCCCTTTCAGATTTGATGATGGGCTTGAAGTGTTTGATGGCAGAATCTATGACTCTTTGAATGATCCCGCCACTCAGTCTCAAGTCGGGTGTAAAATACTTATGATATTCTTGGCGATATGATAGACTGAGATGAGACGAGATTTCAAAATCCAAATAGATGACTGAAATATAAAAGACTTTATACTTTACAAGTAGGAATCGAACACGTGCCGTGTATTTACTCCCTATAAATGAATCACTAAACCGACCATGGGTGTCGAGAAAGGTGTATTGATTGCTCGAGACGATATATCTACGACTACGGATGTTTGGATAAATCCGGACATAAAAAAAAAGTCATGATTTCTTTTTGCATCACTTAACCTCGTCTCTAGTTCCCCAAAAAAGGGATAAGTGCATTGGAAGTCCTAAAACTTGTCACAAAAGTGCAATTGAGTCCTAAAACTTGCAAAATTTTTTTTTAATAATTCCCTCTTATGGTAGTAGCTTTGAAAAGACGATAATATTGATGATTTGTTGCCCGACTAACTAAACTTTTCTTTTGTTGCATATTGCTCACTGACTTATGTGTCCTCTCACATTTTATTTAGTAGACTCCCAAAAAAATTACTCCTTGATATGGGCACTTTTGCGTAGGCCGCTCGGATGGAAATGACACTAGAAGGGCTATAACTTTTAAACAACGCTCACTTTAATGTCAAAATTTCTCAACGATAACTTCAGTGTCACTTTGATAAATAAAAAAAAACTATCACTTGAGTACCATAACCAATTTGGGACAGTGGAAATCCGACGTGGCGATATCTTAACATTTTTTCCACCAACGTGGCTTTCTGGAAATCTAACGGGGCAAAAATTCAGCATAAATGCCCAAAAACGATGTCGGTACGTTGTTTGCTCTAAATTTAACGGAATTGGGGACAAATCGGCTCAATTTTCTTATCTTCTTCAAACCCCAATTCAATAGCATTTTGGGGCAAAATTAAGAGCTGAATCTTGCGACGGAGAGGAGAGGAGGATAGGCACGTGCGGGTCAAGTTCATGTCATTCAAAACTTACTTAATCCACTGCAAAAGAGGAGAGATACAGACAAAAGGCATTTGCTCTCTCTTCCCAAGCTCCAACACGTACAGACAAAACTCCCCCTCCATCATCTCTATCCAAAGCTCTCTCACCCTTGCTAACGTTGCTGCTTCACTTAGCCAATGAGCAAAGTAAAACCTAATTGACTGATTCCCCATCAAAATCGAACCTCAAGCTCGAAACTCCAATGGCGATGAGGCCGTTTGTCTTCGTGCTGGTTCTCGCTGGAGTCCTGTGCGCGCGAGTCAATAGAGACAACGACAGATAGAGATTTGTCTTTTTTTAGAGAGAGATTTTTTTAGGAGTGCGGCATCGTTTTGTCATAAAAGGCCACACTTTCTTTGGATTATTTGACTGATTCCTCCTCATCCGCGCTACACATTTTTTTTTTTTAAGGAAAAAGTCACATTGGAATTAACATTTTATTATGACTTTTTCTCGAAATTTGTCGTCAAAGGGTGGAGCTACTTAAGTTATCCTTTTTTTTCCGATATGACACTAAAGTGATTTGGCGAAAAGTTTTAGCGCTAGAGTAAAGGGCACATGACAACTTGCCAAACAGTGTTTAATTACATTCTTTTGTTCCCAAAATCGGTTTGGGAACAAATGCGTTTATTTAATTTTTTGATTCTGACACAATTTTGTCAAAAATTGTTCCGAATCATTTTGAAACAAAATCAAGAATTAAAAAAAGTAGCTTCTTGATTAGGGAACAATTTTGAGAATCAATTTTTTTCTTCTTCCTTTTCTTGGTTTTTAATTTAGCTTTTAATGTCCGCCCGAGGACCGCCTCGCTGGATCTCGACGAGAATAAAATATTTTAATAAAAATATTATTAATAAAAAATATTTTACAGGCCATGGCTTGCAACCGTGCCATGGCCATAAAAAGAAAAATATATATTTTTAATAAAAATATTAATAAAAAAATATTTTACCTGCCATGGTCGGTGACCAGGCCATGGCAAAAAAAGAAAAAATATATATTTTTAATAAAAATATTATTAATAAAAAAATATTTTACGGCCATGGCAACCGTGCATGGCCATAAAAAGAAAAATATATATTTTTAATAAAAAATATTAATAAAAAAATATTTTACCCGCCATGGTCGGGTGCCACTGTGCCATGGCAAAAAAGAAAAATATATATTTTTAATAAAAATATTATTAATAAAAAAATATTTTACCGCCACGAGCCCATAGCAAAAAATAAAAATGTATATTTTAAATAAAAAATTATTAATAAAAAATATTTTACAAGCCATGTCCGGCGATCGTGCCATGGCCAAAAAAAAGAAAAAAATATATTTTTAATAAAAATATTTTACCACCATAGCCGTGACAGTGCCATGGCCAAAAAAATAAAAATATTTTAATAAAAATATTATTAATATAAAAATATTTTACCTGGTCATGGCTAGACCAGCCATGGCAAAAAAAAAAAAATATTATTAATAAAAAATATTTTACTGGCATGGCCAAAGCGCGAGGCTATGGCCAAGAAGGAGGAAAATAAAAAAAGAAAAGAAAAAAAGAAAGAAATATTAAAATATTTAAAAATATTATTAATAAAAAGAAATTTTGTGGCGTTACCAAACGCATTTCTCTTTTTTTCTATTCCAGGGATGGAATTTTGGGCCGTTAACAAACGCCTTAAAATGCTCAATCAATTCGACGAAATAAAAAGAATCATTTCTTAGCGAGAATCTGCTCTGCACGAATCGTTGTCATGCGCAGCCTAAATGTCGTACAGAAGTTATGACAATCCCAGTATTATTTTTTTCGCTGCTCAGATTTGATCTTTTTTATGAGAAATAATAGTCTTTTTTTACATAATATAATTGACTTTTTTAATTGGGTACAATTGCCCAGCCCATTCAGGATGACCCATGAGTAGCTCCTATTGTTTTAAAGCCTAGTATTGTCAGACTCGACTTCACCAAATCATGGTACCATCTCGCGACACTTATCAATCATGCCCAATGAGAGAATAGAACTTTCTTACCATGACATTTGTTGAAACAGCTAATTAAAAGTTTTTTTATTTATAATTACCGATGCACCCACTGTCTCGTACTATGCATATAGTCGATGCTTTGAAAAGCAGACTATTCCTCGTTTTGTATGCTTAACCAAATGCTTTGAAGAGGCTCGTTAACGGATAAGAATTTGGTATTTACTATCCCGTATGGAGAGTTCGAAAACATATCTTGCTCGTGGCTATAGACAAAGTGAATTCACTCGAGCAAGAGAGGTGAATCCTGTGGGGTTCATTGTTGTTTCGGGAAGAGC
The DNA here is from genome assembly GCF_021117445.2 of Syzygium oleosum. Classification (NCBI taxonomy): domain Eukaryota; kingdom Viridiplantae; phylum Streptophyta; class Magnoliopsida; order Myrtales; family Myrtaceae; genus Syzygium; species Syzygium oleosum. The sequence goes on along the minus strand of NW_026607493.1, from coordinate 3,714,834 downwards.
TGTTGAAATGCCATTCCAAACGTGGCTGAATCTAAAGTTTTATAATAATGGAGGGGAAGCAACATGCAAGGAGTTAATGCGCAAGTGGCGAAAGCTGGCGAGTGCCAATTCGGGGGCATCTTCTGCAACACCAGCAGCTAAAAGGCGGGCTCATCTTTATCTCCACTTCTGTATACAGTCTGGTATTGTCCTTAATGGAGCTCTGTGTCAAGTATCCTTAAATGGCATGAACTGTCGACTCAATAGTGATTGGATACCCGACGATGACGTTCTCCGTAATAGCGCTGGTCAAAGAGTCAAAGGGGGAGGAAAAAAAAAAAGACAAGAAAAGAAAAGGGTAAAAAGTCAAAGAAGCATAAAGGTTATGTCTTCAGTTTACAAAACGGACCGAGAGCACGCAAATAAACAGAGAAAAGAAAGGGGCTCACCGAGACAGAAAAGATAAAGAGAGAAGAGGGAGAAGAAAGAAGAGAGAGAGGGCTTTTCACGTTGATGCTATGGACGTCTTGCTATGCCGGATTTACTTACGTATTGCAATGCCCAATAAGTACTCGCGCTCTTCATTTGGCCAATTGAAGTATTTTTTGGGATTATGTCATAATTTCGAAATTTTGTGAAAATCAAGCCGCGAAGTCCGATTTTTGAGTCGTTGAGTTGCATTTATATATAGAACTGGTAGTTTAGAATGTCATGGAGCTGTTGGATATTACGGAACTCAATTTGGACTTACCGTTTGCCCGAAACGAATTTTTAAAGTTAAGTGCACGTGGTGAACAGTATACGACCAGCGGGCTTTAGGCCGATTTTCATTGGTTTTGAGCACAATTTTGGAATGGCCAAGTTGTGGGTCTTCTAGTACTTTGAAAGATCTTCCTTTTTAACTGTAAGCTCGCTTCGAACGGGATCCAGCGGAGAGAATTACGGCACGATCAAGTTTCGCACTTAAGCTTCACGTTGCGGACGGCTTTAAATAATCGCTTTGGACGAGTGATATGTGGGCCCGTGAGAGTCGTTTTGTTAGCGATTAAGTGTAACTTAGTTGAGTTGTTAGTTAAAATAGTGTTTTACTTGGTTTTGACGTCAATTCTCGTTCACTTAATAGGATTACGAGATCATCAGTGCGTTTAGCTACGTTGTTTGGTTTTGGGACATTCCCAAGTGAGTGGTGCTATCTCTTTTTTGAGTTTATAAACTCATGTTTTGAAAGTGATAAGGATTTGAATATCGTATGAGTTATTATAGCATTATTATTACATAAAAGCATGGATCAGGCATTTACTACTTTTTAGTATTTGAGAATCATTTTTGGAAATGTATTGTGAAAGGATACATATGTGTATTGCATTATGAACTAGTTTATGAAATGAGTTCGGAAATGATTCAAGAAATGCTCTACGAAATGTATTTCTAGGCAGTTGAGCCGTGTTGCGATAAAGTTATTTGTTTGGTTTGTGAAATGTATTCTGGATTGGATTTCTGATATTTGATGATGATTGTTTGATGCTCAATTTGACTGTGAACCCAGGTAGGGGTTTCGGGGTATGCATACCGGTTTAGGATAGCCTTCTATGCCGAGCCACCGGTTTTGTAGGTGGAGACCATGCTAAGGGAGAATCTTGGTAGCCTTATCACAAGACTTTGTGTCATGACCGTGGTTTGATATTGAGCAGTAGATTGGTCGATGAAATGCACAATCGACGTGTGATGTAATATGAGATTCGTTAATGGAATAGACCATTGATTTGTGATTTGAGATTAGTCAATGGAATAAACCATTAACGTGATTTTTAATAGAGATTGATCAATGGACTTGACCATTAATATTTATGATGATTTAAATGAGTATTTTTCTAAATTGTATAAAGTCTTGTTGAAATGAAACAATTCCTATGTGATTCAATATGTATTTTACACCATGAGTTTGGCTTATGAAGTTCTGGTGTTACTCTATACTTATATGTATATGCATAGTGGGTGCTTGATCTGCTTAGAAAATATAAGCACTACTTACTGAGCTGTAATTGTTCACACTCCTTTCTTCCCTGATCTTTTCAGGTTCTTTGGTTTTTTTTTTTTTGATCGAACAGGTTCCTTGGTTAGTAGCCAATAGAACGAGAGCTATGTCGTGGGGACTTTTGGGAGTTGGATTTATTGTTGTGGTTTGAGGCTGCGTCCTTCAGATGGAAGGACGGCCATGTCATCCCCCATCCCGGTAGGTTTTAGGGTGTGATATTCTCTATATCTAACTTCCATGATAGTTTCCCCACAGGCCAAACTAGGTGTGTCAATGGGTTGGATTGGGTCAAGACCCGACACGAACCATAAGATATATGTGCACTCTCTAACTCGTAGCATACAACCCGAGTCAAAAATCATAAGGATACTACGTTTGATGGTCAAACCAAGAGCCATATTTACTTAAATTCCCTAGTTTCGTTCGTGATCCCATTTGAACGAGACTTGCATTCGACAGTTAGCCCATCGATGACCTGATATATATGGCCTTCAAGAGATGTGCCCATCGATCATTCCCATCAATTTCTGCCCTAGGAAGAAAGAGACTTCTCCAGCGGGAAGCCATGTTTGACAAAACAAGAAAGGAAACAGAGCAGGCCTAACTTCCCATGGGTTTGCCTCCATTAGCGCCTGTGCCCGATGTGTTGTTCCTGTCGCCTAATACAATATTTGAGCGATAGATGTCCAGGAAGAGTTGATTCTCGCATCAGCTCTTTCTCAATCACATTTGGGCGACACGGTCCTAATTCTATCTGTAGCTGTATAAGTACATTCAGCAGCGCAGATAGTTTCATTCCCTCACCTAGTTGCTTCTTTGATCCTCTCGTGTAGCACTAGTAGTACTAATAACCATTATGCAAGTTAAGCTCCATTTATTTCGCAAAAAAATAAATGATTAGAAAAATATTTTCTTTTAAAAAATCGCTTGCATCACTTAAAATAATTAATTAATAGAAAAATATTTTTATTATCGACGACAATTTATATTTAAATATTTTTGTGGACGACGATGATACTTTCCAATCGTTCTTAGAAAAATGCTTTTCGAAATCGTTTATTTTCCGTAAAACAAATAGAGCCGTTACATTCATAATTACAGTAACATAATTACAATGGAAAATGTGCTTTGAGTTTCATAGCAGATCACTCTATAATACACGAGTGTCTAGCCTTTTCTTTTTGCACATTACTGCCCATGTTATGAGTACGAGACATACAAATCCACTTGCGATTTGATATTGACAAATCACAGGCATTTCATGTATGGTCGACGTCAAGCATGACGACGTAGCTAAAATCGGAGCAAAAAGATCTCGTCTGTATGAATTTTGCAAATTACTTATGCAGACCGTTCTAGGTTCGAGCCGTCTGCACATATCAAAAGATCAAAAGGCCATTGCTCTTAAATCTACTTTTATATGCGGTAACATTACCTTTCTTTAAATAAGAACTGTGCATTACGCATGGTTAGGGGAGCACGATTGACCTAAAAAAGGAGGGAAGGAAGGCAGTAAAAAGAGCGCGCCACCTGTGCAAGTCCCTCAGAGATTGAACGGTGTCCACCACCAACAGCAGCAGCACACAGGAAGGAACCTTCCTCTCCTTTTTCCCTCCTTCCCTCCCTCCATTAAAACCCTCCCTTCAAAAATCTCCACCTCCACCTTCACCTTCACCTTCACCTCTCTCTGTTTCTCTCTATCGTATGGACAACTTGGACGGCTCCGCTACCCCAACGGCGAGCGCCTCCGCCTCTTCCGCCGCCGCCGCCGCCCGCGCCAGCCACTACGCCCTCAACGGCAAGATAATGCTCTGCACCGTGGTCGTCCTCTTCGTCGCCGTCTTCGCCATCCTCGGCTTCCACAGCTACGCCCGCTGGTCCATCCCCCGCCGCCGCCGTGTCCGCCAGCGCCGCCGCTCCGCTCCGGCAGCCGCCAACTCGTCCTCCGGCGGCGGTGGCGGCGGCAGCGGCCTCGACGTGTCCGTCCTCAAGTCCCTCTCCGTCTTCACTTTTGCGGGCTCCGGGAACGGCGACGTTGGCCAGTTGGTCGAGTGCGCCGTTTGCCTGTCGGACTTCGAGGACGGCGAGACGGGCCGTCGTTTGCCCGAGTGCGAGCACGTCTTCCACGCAGACTGCATCGACACGTGGTTCGAGTCCCACTCGAGCTGCCCGCTCTGCAGAGCGCCGGTCCAGGAGGACGTTCAGGCAGCTACGGAGGTGGCTCCACCGGAGGACGTCGGCGCCGCTGCCGCGGCACAGGGGGCGGTTTGGTTAATTGAGGTTTCCGAGGATGAGACGAGCATGAGTTCGTCCTTGTCTCTGTCACCGATGTCGTTGCCGTCTTGTTGTGGTTCTTGTTCTTCGCCGCCACCGCCGAGAAAGGCGGTTGAGTTAGAGGAAATAACGGTGGAAGAGCCGCCGCCGCCGCCGCCGCCGCCGCCGATGGAGGAGAGACATAAGGAGTTGGAGAAAATGGGTTTGCCCGAACGAAATCGGTCCAAGTCCCCGGGTTATCGGATCCTGTCCTTGAAAAGGATCTGGAGTATCTAGTCGGGCAAAAAGTGTTCCTTTTTTTATATTTTTATTTTTACTTTTTGCTCTTTCCTTTTTGCTTTTATGTAATTTCTTTTTTTAATCTTAGTCCTTTTTCTTTCTGTTTTTTAGGAGATGACGCTTATAGGAAAGGCCTGTTGCTGTTGTAATGTCTGTGTAAGCAGTATGTACATCATGTAATACTCTCACGAAAATTAACAAAGCTCGTATAGATTGTTTGAAAGCTTGGCAATTTTAGATCCTTTTGTTAAATACATATAGTTAAGCATATTTCGATTGAGCTTAATTATGTTTTATATTGTAAACGACTTGACCGGTTTATACACAAATAATTAATGTATTGATCGCGAGTTCACCTTTTTAGCCTGTTTATGACATGTTTAGATATTTTAGATAAATAGATTAACACTATAGTCTTATCAACACGATAAGTTTAGATACAATTAGAAATGTTCATATTCGTGTAAACATTTCTAAATGTTTGCATGTTGGAACTTGTTTGATCAAAGTTTCGTTTTTTGGAGTTTCAAAAATTTGACACATATGAATGGGCAAAAGGACACAAGAAGTGCCATAACTTGTATGCGGAGATCACTTTGGTGTTATAACTTTTTTTCGGATCACTTTGGTGCCAAGTCGAAGGAAAATAGATCATTTTAGTGACTCCGACCAAAATTCTGGCCAAAAAGCTGACCTGGCATTTATATTTTTAAAAAAATGATATGACTTGTACACGTGGAAATTATGTGGTTTTTTTGGAAATTAGGTGCCTTTTTCGAATTTTTTAATTTTTTGATTAAAAAAAAAAAACGTTGCAGCAGCGGTGAGGGAGCCCTTGCCGCTGCTGCCGCCAACCCACCACCGCCGGGAAGGGCCGGCGGTGGTGGGTGGAGCGGTCGGAGAGGGCCGGATCCGGCGAGGCGAGACCTCGCCGTCGCGACCTAGGCGACGGCGAGATCTGGCCTCACCTTTGCTGGGCGAGGCGAGACCTCGCCTTTGCTGAGCGAGGCGAGACCTCGCCGTCACAACCTAGGCGACGGCGAGGTCTCGCCTCGCCGGATCCGGCCCTCACTGGGTCTGGGCGAGGGTCGCCGGGCCTCGGCTAGGGGCCGGCGATCCTCGCCAACCACTCCGCCCACCACCGCCAGCCCTTCCCAGCGGCGGTGGGTTGGCGACAGCAGCGGCGAGGGCTCCCTCGCCGCCGCTGCTGCAACGTTTTTTTTTTTTTCTATATAATTTAAAAAGAAATTTCTAAAAAAGTATACGTCAGCGGGCTAAACGACGTCGTTTTTTATTTTTAATGCTGACTGGACCTCTCCGGCGAGCCATGTCAGCGCCACATCGGATTTCCGGCGAGCCACGTCAGTATTGACACTAAAATGATCATTTTTCAAAAAAGTTGACACCAAAGTGTTCCGAAAAAAAGTTATGACACCAAAGTGATCTCCGTACACAAGTTGTGGCACTTCTGGTGTCCTTTTGCCCATATGAATGAATGGAAAATTGTTCATAAAGTCCAAAACTTATTGTAATTTTGCTTTCAGTCCTAAATTTTTTCAATTTTTCCAAATCAGTCCTAAACCTTTTGCATTTGTGCCAATTCAATCCATCTGACTAATTTTGGTTGACCGGCACTGACGTGGCAATTTTTTTAATATTTTAATATTTTTCCTTTTTTTTCTACCCTTCTTCTCTCTGGTCGGTCGCCGGACCAGCCAAAGGTGAGGGCCAGTGAGGCTCGACCACATCCCGTCACTAGTAGGCGAGGTCGAGCCCCGCCCTCACCAGTGGCCGGAGGGGGTGAGCTTTGCTAGAGGCTGGTGAGGTCGATCTCACCAGCTAGAGAGAAGAAGGGCAGAAAAAAAAAAAGAAAAAAGGAAAAAAAGTAATAAAAATTCGAAAAAAATATTAAAATATTTTTAAAAATTGCTATGTCAGCGTTGGCCAGATGGCCGACGTTGGTCATCGTTCACGTCAGCACCAACCAGCCAAAATTGGTCGGATGGACTAAATTGGCACAAATGCAAAAGGTTTAGGATTTTTTAGACAATTTTCCCGATGAATGAATTTGATATGTTCAAATTAAACCAATATTCGAAACAATATAGTTATGAAACAACTCATTTACGTTCCTGAAAGTCGTATATTATTTATCCTAGTTGAGAATTTGAATGTTGGTTGCACATGACATTGAGCAAGGTTACCCATAGTTTTAAGAAATACCCATTACAATTTGAGTATATGTGCTATTATATCATTATTTTATGATGTTTTGACATCCTTAGATTCTTTAAAAGAACTAACTTAACAGTTATAGAACTTAACAAGTTCAAGTCACAAACAAAAAATGTCCAAATTATAAAAACTCTCAACTAGTTCAAATACTTTAGTAGAAAACTTAAAACAATTGAAGGCTATGGCTTTTAGCCACAAACTTCAATTACTTTTATTATATATATATATGGATATAACTCCATTCCTGCATGATAAAGGGTTTGTATTGTCCAAATTAGCATCTACTAAATCTCATCAGCAGTTAGCAGGAATGTTCAAACAGGCCCTTTCTCAAATTGAAGATTCTAGTTCTTCTCATTCCCATCACAGCGGCAATTCCAACGAAGATGATTGTTATGGCATCCCAGGAATAGCCCCCATTCGTTGGGCAAGTGTGAAGGATGAAGAAGAAGAAGAAGAGCCTGAACCAGTAGAAGATCTCTCCAGATTCTCCTAGGTGAAAGGCGCCGAAAGACTCCTACTATTTTCATAACTCATCATAATTTCTAAACCGAAAGGAGTCTGTCAGTCTTTTCCTTTTTCAAATTTTCATAATTATGTCCGTTCACTGTTCACTGTAACACTGTGCACTTACTACTATTTACCACAGTACTACCCGTAAACTATTTCTACAGGAACCCAGCCTGCTTACATAATCATACCTCACTCCCTTGAGAGGGCAGAATTTTCTCAGACCCTTTCTCTCAGAATTCCAAATCTCTCTAGTTTCTCCAGATCTTTCCAAACCTTCTTCGAGGAAATAAGAGATCATACATCTCATAACCTTTCCATAAGCAGTAAGTTCCATTACTTCCTAGATCCCTGAATCACCTTATATTCCAGATCTTACTCATGATCTGAGAATACAAAGGTTTTTATAAACTTTGCACTTGTACTTCAATATTTGCATTTTTAGTTGCAATCCTTCAATACTGTTGTTGTAATCTTTCCATACTATTTATATAACAGTTATTCTCTTTTAATTTCTTCCATACATTTACGTTTACGTATCCCACAAACGGTAGGTCGAACCGCCTATGGATGGTTTGTACTCTACTTTAAAGCAATTCTCTGCATTTGTTATATATCCTTACTTCTTATTACCGTTTTGCCCTTTTCATTCTTGCATAACAATACCACCTACATGGTTGGTTTAGAAGTTCTAGCAATTCTTCTTCTCATTCTATATATTGCTTACGGTTTCTTTATTATTTATAATGCTCGCGCTTTTATTTAATTTTATTTATTTAATAGTTTTCTGTGTAGAAATCTGCACTTTTATATTAAAATATATTTTCTCTGTTGCTAGATCTAGAGATATATCTGAGATCCTTTATCTATTTTCTCAATATATTAGATATTTTGAATACTTAGAACGAAAATTAAAAATTACATACATCTTTGTTATTCTTTTCTTTTTATTACAAATTCCTAGATCCAGTTCTTAGATTTCATCTTCTATATAATATTTTCTCCATTTATAATCCCCAGATTCTAGGCCATTTGATATATATGTAAATTTAGATCATTACTTTGTAAATCATTCAGATTTCAAAGATAGTTTTGGATTCCTTTGCATTATTTACATTCATATATGTAATTGCACTGTGATATAAATCAGTCTAGTGTAACATAGATAACTTGTACTTTTTTTAAAATATAGCTTCCTTTAGCACTTTATTTGTACTTGGCTTATGTTTTTTTTTTTTTTAATATCAATGGGTGTCCGGGACTCTTCACCTGAGTAATTCCCATTGAGTGTTTTTTCTCTCTGTCCCATACATATCAGATAATTATCGAAGATATGTAAATTTGAGCTCTTGGGATTGGGCCCAAGAGAATACTTAAGTGTAATGATTCGACATTAAGTTTTGAGCTAGGAAGACGAATGTGCTTGTTGAGTTTACTTTGAGTTAAAATACTTGCACATGGCCTAAATATCAAGTTTCGAGGATACTCTTTAGTTGCTTTTGAATTGTTATTGAGGAATTTCCTTTTGACTAACATATTTGTCGTGCAAAAATTATGACGCATGTTCGACACAGCAAACGAGTATTGTTGACCAAAATTTGGATATTGAAATCTCTATTTTTAAAGATCAAAGTGGTTTGAATTGTGAAACTTGTCGAATTTTATGTAATTTAAAAATATGTGTGTGTACATGTATATTTTTTGTTTTCTTTTTTTATCACATCAAATTGATTTATACGTCTAAAAACCAATTTATATATTTATATGTCATATGTGTCCTGTTGTGTTAAGCTGGAATTTTAGAAATGTGTTCAAATTATATCTAGATTTAACATAATAAGATAATAGCAAAATACAATTTTGAAGCAACGGCTCGAATTAGATAGGTTCATAAAATGGTCTTATTTACAAAAGATTGAGATGATTATCTACATCTCTTTCATCTCAAGAAGTTATAGATAGATTCATAAATATGGCAAGTCGGGACGCATATAAATATAATACATCAAAGCACTATGAAAAGAGATAAGAGAAAGTCATTGATACTATTTTGGCGAGAGATTGTAGAAAAGGAGTGTTCGGATTCAACACCATGTATCTAGGCTTTTGTTTTGCACCTACCGGCGAGGAACACTACCTCTATTTGGTGGAGAAGGTGAAAGGAATGCGGATACCGTCCGATCTTATTCCCAAGCGCGATATCTATTAAGAGGAGCCATGGAAGATGTTCAACCATTTCACGACATTGAAGAAGATCAAATCGAGGGTTCAATGGACAGCTGGCTAGGGGATGTGGAAAGGCCAAAATAAGGTGGAGATCAAGAATTCGCAAGGCGAGCAAGTTGGTTCCGGACGACTCTTCTCGTTCGAAATGAAGAGCAGCTCGAGCAAAACGGATGGAAAAGCTGCCTATAATAGTTTGAATCAGCAGTTTGGGTTATTCAGCCTCGTTCCCGCCTTCTATCGCTGTTCACCACGAGACTGATGAACATGTAAGCACAATTCCTTTCGTCGACAACAACTCGTCCACAATCCTCATTGACGCCTTGTACGATTGTTTACCAGGAGATTCAACGAGCAAACGGGAAGCCCTTCATCAGCAGCTATGGTGGACCTCTTCCTTATACGGATAGTCCGCTGGTTTCTAATGGTGACACGACCTGGCCGGAGTCTGCCGGAATCACGCGAGCAAACTAGGATGGCGATTTCCAAGATTGGATCAATCGGATGATCAGCATTGAACAAGATAGGTTGCTCCTATTGGAGAAAATATGCTCCTTCGAATTGTAGAAGAAAAGAAACTTCAACTTCAAACGGGATGAATAACGAAGTCAGACTTTAAGGCGTGATATCACTTTCTTTAAGGAATTATTTGCCCCACGAAGTTACTAATGGTCATCGGCAAATTTCCTCCGGGATACAACAAAGTCTCGATTGAGAATACCGAATAGCAATTTTGGTATATCTCTAGGGTCTCTCTCATGGCTGCAGTTTTTCGGAATGAAAAAGTATCTAAAAATCTGAATGAAGAGACTTTATACTCAACCATGTAAAACTGACTCACTAATCACACCATTTCGAACAAAGGCGTCCCTTTATAAAAAAGATGTATAGTGAATTGGTACGAAATCAAAAGTCACGTTGAAAAAGGATATATGAAAATTCGGAATAAAATAATAATAAAATAAAAGAATAATATTTTTTAATCATTTTTATTAATCCGAATTTTATAATTTTGAAAAATAATCTTTAAACAAATACATCCTTTCAACATTAAAGGAGTTATGTCCGAAAAGACATAACCTTCCAAAGGTGAAGTAGTTATGTCCGAAGGCACACAATTCTTTCAAAGGTTGTAAGAACGCCTAATAACCGTTAGGTTAAATAATAAATTTCGAAATTAATTAATAAAAAAATAACCGCAACTCTATTGCGAACAGTAATAAGATAAAATTGTTATTTTATAATAATAAATTCGAAATTTAATAAATAAAAATAATAAACGAGGATCAGTGCTAAAGTGTGCCAAAATCGCGCACCCGCACGCGGGTATTGAGAAGTCTAGTCCATATCCCATTGTCTTCATTTTAACATTGAAGAAGACACTTACACATATAAAATGGTCCACCTTCTCAAAACTTTTCTATATGGGACAAAGGAAAAAAGCACTATTTTGTTTGTTTTACAAACAAACAACCAACAGCTCCTCCCTAATGACTCCTGCGAGGACTTTTTTCCTACCTGCAAATATGATGTCAAAACTAGCGTTCATTCGATCCTTGCGAATAGTTGACCATTGTACATATACTCATTATTGATCCATCGGTTGCATATATCTTGAGGATAAGTATTGTATGAGCTATGAATTATTCACTTTTGATGCAAAACCTCCAAGACCGAAATTCACTTTTCATTTAATGAATTATGAATTTCAGTGGCCAAAAAAAATAATAATAAGTTGAAGAAATGATGCAAATGTGACCCCATGTCCCAATTTGCAAATGTGCAAAGTATAACGAATTTGGTTCCAGCACAGTGTTGATTAAATTGATATATTCTGTCATTACTCAAATGATCACAAGAAATGAATAAACAAGCTTATTTATCTAGCGGGTTGGCTCATCGAGGCTTCAAAGGATTTCCAACTTAAGAACTGAAGTCGAACTTATCATATTCATGATATTTGTAGGGTGTTTTATAGCCCTCCAGATAGTCGAGCTTCCATGTCCAAGCCCCTCAACAAAAGAGCAAACTAATTTAGGGAAAAGTACCAAAAAAGTTTTAACCTATTGCATTGGAACCAATTCAGTTATAAACTTTTCAATTGAATCAATTTAGTAATAAACACTTTCACATTGATACCAATTCAGTCAGGCCGGTTTAGGCAGAAAATCACAGACGTGGGCGCCAGCCATCCTACGTGGCACGGTCGACGCTGACATTGAAATTTTAAAATAATTTTTAAAAAAATTGTTGAATTTTTTTTCCTTGTCATTTTCTTACCCTTTTCTTTTTGCCGGTGCCCAGTCGCCAGCCACAGGCCATGGCCAGTGAGGGTCGGCCTCGCCAAGTCGTGCTTGGGCGAGCCCCCCTCACCAGAGGTGCCTCACCCCAGCCTGGGCAAGAACTGCTTCTCAAGGAGAGCCACGCCGTTGTCCATAAGAAACGCCTTGAACTTCATCGTCGTCTTCGATTGTTGGTTTCTCTATCTGGAAAGCATAGAGAGAGAGAGAGAGAGAGAGAGAGAGAGAGAGAGAGGCGGGAAAATCAGACGACCAGGAAGACGATGGGGCTCGCAAGGTGTCACCCTTGCCCAAGCGAGGTCGCTTAGCCTGGGCGAGGGTCGGCCTTGCTAGATCTAGCAAGGGAGGCCTTGCCAACACTCATCCTCACCCAGGCATAACCCAATGAGGCCAACCCTCGCTTGTGGCTGAAGGCTGGTCATTGGCCATTGGCAAAAAGAAAACGAAAAGGAAAAAAAAAGGGAAAAAAATAATTAAAAATATTTAGAAATATCCACGTTAGCGTTAGCCATGCGACATAGGACGGTCAGTCGGCGTCCATGTCAGCGATTTCCGGCCTAAATTGATCGGATGACTGAATTGGTATCAATATGAAAATGTTCAGGAATAAATTGGTTCAATTGAAAAATTCAGGATTAAATTGGTATCACTGTAATAGGTTTATGATAAACTAATTCATCAAAAGACTTTTCCAACATAAAGCATAGGACACTTGATACTTAACTTTGATACTTGTGCTCTGATAATGAGATATTATATACATCTGGGCTCAGTCGGTGGATTTATTTGCGAATTAGTTTAGAGGGAAGACATTTCTAAACCATGTTGTTCTTTAAAATTAACTTTAGTTTTTCTTAATGTTTTAACAACTGCAAAAAAAAGAGCATTTCCCCATACTGAATTAAAGAACATAGTATGAATTTTTAATTTACCAAAAAAAAGTAAATGAGTAAAACACCATATGATGGATGGTTGATTTACTAAAATACTAGATGCATGATTATTAAATCATTTACTTTTGTCACGATTGATAATTATAACTTCACTTCGTTATGCAAAAATAACATGACTCCAGGCTATCATTTTTTTTTTTAGTGTAAAATGTCAGTATTATAGAGCGAATGAAGTACAGCAGCTTAGGGGTATCCCCCAGCATTACAAATAGTGCTAATAGCTCAAGAAGATGGAGGTGGGATATCACGCCCCGAACCCCGACGAGCGCGCGACACCCCAAGCTTGGTCGAAATAATGCGACGTCCCAGGATATCGCCGACCCCAAATACACAGAAATAAAGCACTAACGGAAGCAAACATACACCCAAACAATATTTAGAAAGGGGCAATAGGAAGAATATACATTCATTACCAAATCAAACTTATAACATTACATACTATTTACAATAAACATATTATACACGCATATCGGCTTCTAAAGTTCGCACCACCAACATCAAAAGGGACCAGTAGTCTGGGTATAAACTAACTCCAAAAAGGGGCACTTCAAAAAGGGTTACCCTACCCCCAACTAACCCCTACGACCTCTAGACGGTGTCCACTCTGAGTCAGTCTCCCTAGAACCTGAATCTGACTCTACCTGATCCTCCTGCTCCTCTAAAGACTCAGAATCCGCCTCAATCTCGATAATCTCATCATCGGAATCGTCTGGAACATCAATCGGCGGCTCGTCCTCGGGTTCTTCCTCTAGCTCTTCTTCCGATTCCTCCTCGGGTTCTCTCTCAGGTTCTTCTTCGGGCTCCCCCTCAGGCTCTTCACCTAAATCCACGTCCATCGGATCGTACCCTGCTTGTGACTCTTCCGGCTCCGGCTCAGGCTCAGCCACCGTGGATTCGGGTTCTGCAGGTACAGGCTGATGACCTGACTGTGCGAGGCTAGTGTCGAGGCTGGTCATCTCCCCATCAGGAGGAGGTATAGCCGATGGGTCCCAATCTCCCACTCCATCGAAACCACGAACCGGTCCGAACTCATCCAAACCCTCCCGGAAACACCAGGCTGTATAAGTATGGGCTTGCCAAAGAAGTTATCCTACATCTACCCAGACTACTGTGGTGTGCTTAATCCAAGCCATATTATCATCTATAAGGTACTCTACTACTGCATGATCGGTATGCATAGGTATGCCAAAACGCTGAGGCGGTGGCGGTGGAGGATTCAGGGTCTAGGCCGGGGTTCTGAAAAGGTTTAAATATACAACTATGAGGCGAATCTCAATAAGTCGACAGCCTAAACCCCACTTAGGCTATCACGTACCTCCAGACAAGTCCAAACACACTATCACTCAATAAACACATAACACGCACACAAATGCACTTACCTGGGCTCTTAGTACACACAATCTGCACGTTAGTCTCAAATCCACAAATTTCAAACCACATGAACTTTCCAAACTAATCTCATGCCCAAAAGCAAATGTCGAACACATGGCATTTCCAAACTCCGCATTTCACACTCATTCATGCACCACCACACCATTTTCAATAAACTTGCCAACGACCCGCATAAACACGCCTCAGGTCCGATCTCATTCTCACTTGCCACATCACTTATCTCATTCTTATTCTCTTTCCACAGCCCGCGTAAACATGCCTCAGGCTCCACATTCCTATCGCGACCTACGTAAACACGCCTCAGGTCCGATCTCATTTCCACTTGCCACATCACACATCTCATTCTCAATCTCTTTCCACAGCCCGCGTAAACACGCCTCAGGCTCCACATTCGTATCACGACCCTCGTAAACACGCCTCAGGCCGGTTCAATTCCCCGCGTAAACACGCCTCAGGGATTAAGTGATCACGCGAACATGCCAACACACCTTATTTTATCTGTATCCCGTGTAAACACACCTCAGGGCTTTTTAATGATCACACGCACATCACACGCCTCAAATTTCACACGTTCGCATACTCGAACATTAATCAAATGCACTCAAATTCGCCCAATTCAAGCATCTCAATTCAGCCCATGTAATATACATACAACCATCACATAACATGCTATTTTTCATCACAAAAATCATGGCACAACAAACACGGCATTACACCACAATTTCACACAATTAAGAGTCGAACCAAATTATGTACCCTATGCACCAAACCGAATTTTGCAGCACTTATACCAACCATACTCAGCCCTCATTTAGCCTCTAATTACCCACCAAATCACCACAAATTCATCCATAAAAACCATCATCCAAAACAGCCCCTAAAACTACACTAAACCGTATCTAAACGAGCCCGTTAATACCCGATATCCTAAATAGGGATTAGGGTGTCACTTACTTGAAATTTCCAAGCAAGAACAGCCTATCAAGGGGCCGGCAAGGCGGTGAGGACGCGGCGGTCCGACGGTCGGACGCACGGCGGACGGCGAGCACGCGGTGATCCGGCACGGCTCTGGCCAACACACGGCTAAGGGGAAGAGAGAGGGTTGGTTCGGCCAAGGGGGAGAGAGAGAGGGTTTTGGCGTGGGAATGAGAGGGAGAGAGAGAAAGAGAAAGGAAAAACGAAATAAATAAGTGGCACCAATAATTGGTGCACTTACCCCTAGCCAAAATTACCATCCTACCCTCCTCTCTACTTTCCATCCAACGGCCAAGATCCAAGCTTATCCAAAAATCAACGGCCAAGATCAATTCTTACAAAAAATATCCAAGGGTAAAATAGGAATTTCACAAAAAGTGTAGGGGCAAAATCGTCCAAATATTTATATCTCTAAAGTGGGGGTGAAATGACCAAAATGCCCTTCCACTTTTATACTTAGCCTTCACAAAATACCAGGGGCAAAACGGTCATTTTTCACTTCCTGTCAAAATTTCAGTTTTCTGACTAATCCGGACAAATCCGAGGCTGACCACGGTAATAACGACGTCGTCCAATTACTCTGTCATGACTTTCAAAATTTTCAACACCCAAACTCAGTCTCTATTTAATGGCCAAACTCAAATAAACGCGACTTGAGCTTATCTTAAACTAACGGGTGGCTTTCGAGAAAATTCATACATTCGACCCGTGGTCGATACTAAATCGAACCACGTTTAAGTTCACTTGAGCCATGGCGACCTCGATTGTCAAGTAATTGCGAGGATCAATCATTAGTTCTAAAGGACGCGATTGTTTGGAATAAGTTTGAGATCGTTCGCAAATTTCGTATTCTGGCGAGACGGAATCACCCGCGATCCAATTATACCACATTCGCAAATTGATCCCTGACCATCTTTAGATCGGTCTATATTAGCCCAAAATATCACCTCGATAATCCTTATGGTCGAAAGTCAATCCATGGTCAGGTTCTATGGTCGCACGAATCTAGATCCCTAATTAGCCTTTCCCTACTGATTAGTGTCCCAAGAGTGATCAAGTCTGGGCGATATTTACTATAAGTGTGTTATTGAAATTATGCATTTCATAAATACCAAGTGGGTCGAAATTTAGAATGTCACATGGGAAGTCTCCACATAGCAGCCAATACAACATTTGTCTGAGAAGGTCTAATGTTCACTCTACCTCTTATATTTTTACGCACGTTGACCAAAATAATATGAATATCAGTTGACTTGTTTTGAAACCGTCTTCAGTTGTGCTCCATCCATATGCCATAAATGGTTGCTATAAAGGATACCTTAAGGAGTCTAGCTGCCAAATCTTTACCCTTTGTTGCTCTAATCATCCATTGAAGTTCCTCATTCCATCCTCTCAAAGGATGCCTAATCCCTTATTGTGCAAAGATATTGCGCCATAAGCTGCTTATCCGCTCACACTGGAAGAATAAATGTGTTCTGTCTTCTATACCGCCTTACGAAGTTACACTGGATATCAATTGAGGTCATCCATTGGACGCCAATTTCGCTGTCGTAGTCTGCTTTCGCAAACGAGCCAGCCAATAAAATTGTGTTTGCTAATACCGGTCCGATTAGGTCATACTACTCCACAACCGGTCCCGCATGTCCGAGTTCATCATAAATTTCTCGGCAACAATGTACCTTAAGCTATGGATAACCGAGGTTAAAACATGTCGTAATTTAAGGAGATATCGCCAACTTTAAGCCATGCTGCCCGTAATGTTGACATGCATAATTGAAGTGCCTCTGCATTTGGTGTTGTGAACCCATATACTCTAAGGGGAAGAGGATGGACAATTGATGAGGTTCTACAGCACGCGGCCTAACAATACTTTGTTATATAATTTAAGATCGAGCAATCCTAATCCTCATTCCCTTTTAGGTGAACAAACTACCTGCCATGCCACCTTGTGCTATCCATGATTCGCTGTATTACCTGCCCATAGAAATTGACGGATCCTCTTCTCAACCTCGTATACTGTTTGTTTTGGGAGTAAGAACATTTGCATCCAATAGGTGTAGATGGAGATGAAGACCGATTTGGCTAATTGTAGATGCCCTGCATAACTCATATGCTTCATGCCCCAACTTTCAATTTTTTTAAAGATCCTGTCAATAAGACTCTTACAGTCTGTGTGAGTAAATCTTCTTGTAACAAGGGGAACACTCAAGTATCTGATAGGGAGGGTACCTGTGGAAAAAGGTGTGTGGTCCAGTATAAGGAGCTTCTCATCTTCATTTAACCCACAGAAAAATATTTGGCATTTGTCAGGGTTAAACCTTAGTCCAGTGAGAACTGCAAATTCGTCGAGGGCATCCATAAGGCAAAGAATGGAATCTACATCTCCATGAACAAATAAGAACAAATCGTCTGCAAAGCATAAGTGAGTAATCCGTTGTGTTTTGCAACGCCAATGATACTTGAAAGCAGAGACAGCGACTTTCGCACTAATAATTCGATTAAGAAGTTCCATGACCAGGACAAACAAGTACGACGAAAGAGGATCACCTTGGCGTAGTCCATTAGTACTATTAAAATAGCCGACCTATTCGCCATTGAAGTTCACTGAGAACCTCGGTGCAGTGATGCACTCGGATATCAAATCAACCAAGTATTGAGGTGTATTTATAGCTTTAAGAACCCCAAGAACTGCATCCCATTTTACCATGTTATAAGCCTTCATAAGATCAATCTTTATTGCCACACGTTTACCTCGAGACTATCATGTCTTTGAACTTTTTTTATGTATAATCTAAAAGCCAATAAACTAACCTCCCCAATTCATTTTGTTTTTTTATTTGGTTTTTGTTGCTCTTGCTAAAGAGCGATGGTGGAGATGTTGAGCATATAACTACAAAATTGATTTTCAAAGTGACATGATACGCTCTTATTGAATCGCCCATACAGATTGACACTACTAAAGTTGAAATGAATGTGCAATCCCGAGGTGCATATCATTATCCATGGAACTCTTTAAAGATATTTAGATGTACTAACTTCTGTTTAAATAAATTTAAATAGTGCATAGATCCGGTCATCGTCTCAGTTTATGTACGATAGAAATTGGGTATGAGTAACTGTTTAAGGAGTAGTTAAATTGTACGTCACATTAGAATCGATAAGTGCTTGGATACTAATTTCTTTTCGTTACGTCACTTCATGTGTTATTATGTAATAAAATAGGGAACACAGATTTTAAGTTTTTGTAATCGGCTTGACTTCTTTTTCATAACCAAAAAAATAAAATAAAAGAAGAAGAATTGTTCGTAAAAGTTTAGAGAATTCGTTTGTATTTGCGATGTGAGTTGCAGCATTCGGGTTGAAGGTTTCGAAGCTTCCTCAACAAACGCAACGCACACAGAGAGAGGAAGGAGAGAATGGCGAAGCGTAGCTTTCTATGGCGAGACGGTTCTCTTTTCTTGTTTGAAACGGCCTCTCTTAACTATCTCTTCAATCCGACGATGATCAGGACTCGGACATTCATCGAAACAGATTTAACCGCCAACCACTCCATTAAAAATCACAGATCGGCGCAAGCGGCGATGAACGACGACAGAATTAATCCAATTGAAGAAGAAGAAGATAAAGGAGACAAACAATGAACAGGTCGATGATCACGATGCTCTCCATCTTAATGACCCTAGCTCTCTCGATGGATGCACAAACGAGTGGCTCCGATTTGATCTCTCAAGTCTGCGAGCACGTACCTCGCAGGGGCTTCTGCGAATCCGCGCTCCGGTCCGATCCGAGGAGCGAGGGGGCGGACACGGCCGGGCTCACGGCGGTCGCGCTCGGCCTCGCCGCCGCGAACGCGACGGACACCGCCCCCTTCATCGGCCGGATGCTCGGCGGCGGCGGGGGGAGCTTGGGCCCGGCGGTGGAGCAGTGCCTCAGCGAGTGCGCCGACCAGTACGCGGACGTGGTGGAGCAGGTGGAGGCGTCGATCGCCGCCGCGAGCGCGGGGGACTACGGCGGCCTGAGGCCGTGGGTGAGGGCGGCGATCGCGGACGCGGAGTCGTGCGAGGAAGGGTTCAGGATGGAGGCCGGGGGCGGCGACCAGATGATGATGTCGCGACGGAACAAGGTGTTCAGGCTGCTGTGCGACACCGCGCTGAGGATCGTGGAACTGCTGGTGCTCGCCTGACTGACGAAGGCGACGATGGATGGATGACGCGTTCCGTCGTCGGAGGGACGGTCGAAAACGAGGGCGCGAGGAGAGAGAGAGAGAGTGGAAATTGAGAATCGTTGAGGCAATAAAGAGCGCGAAAATGTTGAAAAGGAAGGAGGAGTAGGGTAGGACTGAGCTGTTCTTCTGCAGAACCGTGAAAACTGTACAGAACATTTTATTCGCCTTTTAATCCTCCAAAATTGCATTCTCAGAAACATATGGAAATGTCCTTACTGGCCTTGCGCTTGTTCACTCGTCTTGGAGTTTCATCAAACAATTGGTAAAGCTCTCACAGGATGCATTAACCAGCTGATCTCCTTTCAGGCTTTCGGTGCTATCATGCTCACGAGCTTCTAGTTTGATAGATAGACACGGGATGAGAACAACAGCAGCAAGAGTGTCATTAGAACTTACTTTCGTATAAAGCATACTTAAGTGTCATAATACATTGGAAGTAAAATCGATCATTTAAGTGTCATTTCTAACAAATCGTCCTACGCGGATTTTTTTTATAATTTTTTTCTTTTTTTATTTTTTCTTTTCCCTTTTTTTTTGACCTGTTTTTTCAGTGCCGACGAGGGTCACCGGCCGCAAAGGCCTCACCCAAAATAGGCGAGGGCCACCTTGGCTTTGGCTAACAGGGCTACAAAGGCCCTAGGCGAAACCATCGCTAGCCGTCGATGAGGCGGCCCTAGCCCAGTCTTGCGAAGGCCTTCACACCCTGGCCGGCAACCGGCGTGGTTGCAAAGGCCTTCCCCAACGCCCGGCAAGGCCTTTCCGTGAAGGCCCTCCCCAGCACTAAAAAAAAAAAAAAGCAAAGAAAAAAAGGAGAAGAGATATAAAAAAATTTACAAAAATTATCTATATCAGCATCGGCGATGCCACATAAAATAACCAACAAAGCAAATTGTTGATGGCACTTAAGGGATCGATTTTCAATTTGTGAAACTTAAGTGAGCAAAAAAAAAATCAAGATAGGCACTCTTGCTGTATTTATCCTGATAGACAGTGCATGACATTGCAGGTACAAGTTTTCAGTTGTATCCAACAAGAGTACATAGTAGTCGGAGCTTAGTCCTTGCTAAACAAGCACCCATAAATCCCCGTTCGTTCATGGTACCGCACGAGGTGATGTAAACTTCTTAATAAGCATATTTACGAACTTTTTGCAGAATTCGAATTTCAATACAACAGTGTGATTGTTATCAAGTAAATCAAATTATTGTCTACATTGCTTCCCGGGCCAACTTAATGTAATCAGCACAGCATACCTTTTACCAGAAAGTATCAGCGAATATGTTATATAAGCTGAGATTGAATGGTTGACAAAAGAGCAATACAATAAAAACGAATTGGAGATTCGCCTCAAACTGGACATGGGCATCGGTTTAGCTGACTTTAAGTATCCTTATAATAGCACAATTTGGTTGATATGCTTGGTATAAATTGAGGAGATGCAATGACTACTTTTGCCTAAGCAGTCCTTGCACTATTATAGAACTCGACTTGGACGCAAGCGCAACTACAGCTGGTAAAGGCATTTCAGCATGACCACCCTCCTCATCATGAACAGAACGGTACAAATAAGCGTCAAACATCAGCAGTATGGAACTTACAGATTGCACTTCAATGGCTGGTCTATGCTACAACTTAGATTTTATGAATCAAAGCATACTTCATCCTTCTTTTCCCTTGAAGCATGCAGTGATCTGTTGTTGATAATCAAGCTGCACTCTCTGGTTTCAGCATACCTGATCACCTATGGGAATAACTTCTTCGTGGGCTATAGATCTTCCAGGATCTACATCTTATAATGAATTATCAATCGCCCGCGGAACCGACTTCACCTGGACATGGAAAGAATGAACGTATCAGCACAAACAATTTCCTAAGAAAATCAGGACTTTCATTTGGTAGTCGCATACTGAAGTGCTCTCCCACGTTTTGCTCAGACAAAATTGGAAAAGATGGACTTGACGTAATCATGATATCTCTGAAAGTCTGGTTATTGAACAGCTAATGATGGCAGCAGTAGCACGGACAACATTGAGGCAAAAGTAATAAAAGACATGATGCAGGGTCAGCCGCAACACTTCGGCATCTCCGTAGTTCCTTTTCCTAATAAATCTTGTTTAAATTACTGGTGCATGTATGATTGATCATTTCCCAGTAAGCTAATAAGCCTTGACCATTCTCTTACTTGGTCACGTCTACAAAAAACCTGCCTATACAGTTGTTCTGGCCAATGTGCTAACTGGCTAAAGAATGAACTCTCCATGAAGATACAGAGGAAACAAAATCCCAGCAAAATGAGGATAGCAAATCAGTAAAAAGGACCCTTTAAGAGATATCCACGCACAAACTACAGCTATCATTTAGTCTTGTTCTAGAATTTTGGTCAAAATCAAATTTCTTGCAAAAGCATGGTCATAACGACAACCATATCATGGAAATTATAAAAACAATTAGAGATTTGTCTCTTCATGCAGTCTACTCTCAGCTTCAAAGCGTGACTACTAGGGTGGTTAGTGTACGGGAAGGCACAGTAGGAGATGAATGGTAACTGTCACACTTACAAGGGTTTGAATTGTAAATCTTCCATGGATTTTTAATGCTTCAGTAGATATTTCTGCTGAAGTAGCTGATCGAGAGTAAGATGTGTAATTCCATAGCAACAAGTAGGTCAAGCATGATAATTGTCAAACTTACAACTAACAAGGGGCTAAAATTTTAATTGCAGCTTTTATATCAAATCCACCGACATTGGAGAAAACTTCTCCACAAGCACCATTGGTTGCATGACTAGTGTGGAATGAGTAGTTAATGTAGTGGAAATCTCTGCTTCTGTGCGTTCAACAGTGTTTGTGACTCTGGAGAAAAGATTCTCCAATGCGCGCCTGCTCAAAATTCTTATCTTATTTATTAACAACTACTCTCAGGGTTTTCTATTGATACTCCAGTTATCCACATATCTGCAAATCGTTACATCCTGATTATGGAGATCAAGTCAAGATCCTCCACCTGTTAGCATTCTAAAACAATAGCAAAAGTAGAAAAACCAGGCCCTGGAAGCAGCCTATCAATTTGATCGCTTCTTACCAGTTCTCGAAATTTAAGAATGTAAAGCATCTCCACATAACGTCGCGTTTCACGCCTCTCTAGCTTGGAAACATGCTTCCAGAAGCCATAAACCCCAGCCAGTGTCATCAACCTTTCAGAATAGATCTTCCACGTATACCTGCAGATCAGTGAAAGTCCGACTAAGTCGCATGTATTCAAGCTGAAGATGCATCATACTGGCGCTGTCTACCACTCACCGATCATAAATCCTCTGGAGCCCTGCATCAGATATTTTCTTCCAACAACTAGAGTCCTCCTTGCACCGTCGTAAGAAATCAACCATGAGAGCTGAAGCCTGGTCTGGGTGATAAGGATCGATATGGAAACCTGACACACCGTGCTCAATGATCTCTGCAGTACCTCCATGGCAAGTGGCAAATGTTGGCAAGCCACAAGTCATGGCCTCTACAACGGTGAGTCCAAAGGCTTCATACAGAGCTGGCTGCGCTCCAGAAGTGAACAAATAAGTATGGGTTTAGGGAAGGCCTTGAAAATGAAGACTCACCAACAAACATAATGTGCAAAAATTGCTCACCTGAACAAAAACACCTTTTGTGTCTGCTATGCATCGATATAGCTCACCATTGCAAGCGCGATTTGTTTGCATAGACATCCATCGAAACTGCCCATCTAAGTTGTACGTCTTAATCAAGTCATGCATCTTCTCAATTTCTTCCGCTTCTTCCCTATCTTTGGATTTCTTCACATCATTGTTACCAGCTATGACAACAAGATTAGCCAATTCCCTCAGTTCAGAATTCTTACCATAGCACTCCACCAACCCAGTGATGTTTTTAACTCGGTCCAACCTTGCCATGGAAAAGATAATAGGCTTGGATTTATCTCTCAATCTGCCACTGCAGTGTTTCATATGTTGGTATAAGAAAAAAGTTATGAGGCAAGGAATCCACAATTAAGATGGGACTCACATGTGCTTTTCATTTTGCCCAGTATGAAAGAGCAATTTCTCTATCGATTCATGTAAAGCTGTAAGTCGCCCATGTTTTTTGAAGTACGGAAAATAAATGCTCATATCTGCCCCAGGAGAGACTATATTGAACTTCGGATCAAAAACATCAATTCCATGAACGACCCTATACAACCCTGGAAGCGTAAAGGCTGTGTAGCTCTCATACTGCCCGACAGTATTCTTCCTGAAAGGAATGGCGAAGATTGAGTCATATTGGTAGATGGTTCACTCCACAACGCACAAGGGTCTCAGAAGGAAAAACAGGACAAACAAGATGAGTTGCACATTAATTACAGTCACAAAGAGCACGATTGAGCCACATAGTTTATAACCAAATACACTGATTTACCTATAAAAAAATTATTTGGGTACAGAGTTGAGCGAGCACTATCAATCCGTTATACAGAGCATACCCGACTTTGAACCAAGATTTTTGAGCGTTACCACATGGCTATCAGTTATTTTCCAATCTGTATGTTGATTATAGGTGAAGTATGCTCAAAGCATCTAGCATAGAGGGGGCATACTGATAATTGGACAGTGGAGAAACTTACGCTCCCGCTATTTCTTGATATGTGCTGGTGATGATAAAGTCGGCATGATTCATCGCAATTAGATCAGCAGTGAATTGACAGGAGAAGTGGTACTTATCCTCAAAATCCTTCCAGTATATGTCAGAATCTGGGTACTTCGTCTTCTCCAGGGCATGTGCAATGGTGCACTATGCAGAACAGGTATTGTATAACTAAAACAATACATGAAAGAAAGACTAGCTAAACAGCTTAGCTTCTACCCACTCAGATCCAAAAACAGTGGCAAACCTGTGTAACTCCCATCTTATGAGCCAATAATGATGCGACAAGATTACCATCACTGTAGTTCCCAATAATAAAATCTGGATAGCCTTGCAACTCTACGGCAATTTCACCTGCCGCATCCTGATAAGTGATGACATGACAAAATGATGATAGATGAGTATAGGTACAGCAAGGTATAAATAAGGACATCCATATCCATCCGAGACAGGAGAAAGCACGTACAGAAATATTAAAACTAGATAACCTAGTAAACCGGGAGAATTGCATGTTGCATCAGGAAAAAGGACACAGTTTTGCAAACCTGGTCCAGATTAAAAGTTGATTATGCATAGTTAGATGTTGCAACTTGAAGCCACAGAATGGCATCCACAATTTGGAAAAACAAGATCACACCACAGATTTTTCCCTAAATGGTGTCAGAGAAGTTGACAGTTCTGGTGAAATCAAGTCGTATCAATCACCCCCGGAAGAAACACAATAAGCAACAACACTAATTGGGACTAGGTAGCATGAAAGTGATTGTAGAAGTTCTTGAACTGAGCTTTCTTCCAGAGAAAATCCCTCCCGTCGGCCTCTCTTCCCTTCTAAGCCTCACTCCAATTAAAGAAAGAAAGAAAAAAACAAATAAGAAAACCAGGAAGAGTGCCGGTCAAGCTTCCTCCATTTGAAGGGCAGAAATTAGTAACATTTGGATAGTGCATACTTTCTTTGAGATAACGAGGACCAATGACTTTGTGTATGTCTTTGGAGGTAAAGTTGATCCGTTCATCGATCGCAGAGAAATAAAGTTTATATTGTAATGTATCATCATCGGATCAGGAATGGATAAAGTTTAGGGGATACAGATAGCTATTGAAACAACAAAAGTCATACAATTTACCTCAGCAAAAGTTTCCAAAAAAGGCCACACGTCAAATCTTGAAATCCATTCATGAAGAATTCCTTTCTCAGATCTGAAGGGAACTCGCAGAATATATGTGTGATGTGTTCCACTGACTCTTTCCAGCCGTTGGTTGCATGTAGTTCCTTTTGCATCAGGTATCAACCTAGTAACCTGAAAGAACAAAAATAAAGAAGAAGAAAAAAAAGGGAGAACCGAGAACAAATGGCAGTACCAGAGAAAGCAATGATAGCATGCTCAAGTAAAGTAATAAATCGGTTTATACATACAATGAGAAGTCTAGGGGTCACATCCAGTCCTTGCTTATGTATTCTGAGGAGCATTTCATTCTCCAGTGCCCGAACCTGATCGAGAATGTAGACAATCTGCATGCAGTAGCCAACATAATAACTAGATATGGTGACTCCCAGAGACCGCATCAATAAAGAAGAGGCAAAAAAAAAAACTTTCATTTATTTTGTTCCTAGTATTACAAAAAAGATCTAACCAAAAAAAAAGTATTATAAAAAAGATCAAAGTTTTACTTACCTGTCCTCCAGTATCCGGTAACCCCAACACATTAGCTTGCCCAAAATATCCGTGGGGGGACAATATGACGACATTAAATACCATCGGTATTCTGCCAAGGAATGCCTCTAGAGTGGAGGGATCGGGAGCCTGTAGGATATCCAACAGAAGACGCATCATCTCTAATGCCTTAGTTGCACTATCGCCCCAGCCTCTCTCAAACCCCATACCTTGTAACCTAAATGAAGTTGTGAGAAAAGAGTGAACATGTCAGGAAGAGAGATTTAAAATGCATGAAAATTTTATCTGTCCAAAAAATTCATGAAAACAAACTTACTCATATTCGAACTCTGAGTAGGGTGTGTCAGATGGAAGCCTAGAAAGATAATCCTCTGCCTTAGCCAAAGCAGACTCAAGTCTCGAAATATTTTGTATTCGGTCATTTAACATCAACGTCTGCAAAGGATGCTCATTAGTAGTGCAAGATCATCAGCCAGAGACACATGATGTTGAAGTAGCTCACAAGAATGTTGGAGAGATAAACATAAGGGTGACGCACATGCACATTATAAGGTTATAATAGTTGCGCCAACAATTTTCTCTCGAAAGGAATCAATTTCAGAGACTTACATGACCTTTATGTTTGTGCATACGAAGAAAATCAAGTAATGGCTCCAAGCAATCCTTATTACGGAACATGATTGAAGAAAGGTGGCGGTTGAGAAATTGCACGCCATTGCCAATATATGACGATCGATTTGATCGAGGAAAGGTTGCATTGAATGGCTCAAAGTCAAGCTCAAGCACAAAAGGGGTATTTGACCTGATTCACATTCAAAAGGCAATGAAACTGGAACACGTGAAATTACATGATTCATTGAGAAAATTTAGAGTAATAACTGCATTATTAGGAAGAAAAAAAAAGTTGCTTACAGCCCATCCACAAGCTCTTCTTTGAATCGAAGATATTCAGATACAGTCAATTGATCCACACTAAGCTCATTCACGTTGATACGGACATATTCCCAAACACCAGGTCTTGGATGGACTGCTATTGCTACGAATGGAGGTAAAACTATGGCTTCCTGTTACCATAGGCAAAAAGAAACATTAACACTTTGCAAATAAACAGGTGAATGACACGTTGAGAGCCCGAACAAACAACTATTTGAGTCAGGTAAGAATTTTCTGAAGAGAGAACAATATATATGTATTTCTTCAGTCAACCCAGCCAGGACAGGTTAACAAATGATAAGAATGTGACCGAGGATTTCCTTAAAATAAAGCAAAAACATTTAGACAAACTATATGCAGTGGGAAGAAACTGCAACTCAAGTATATATGTAGATTAAACATTGCTTGGTTGTATTTTAAGTCTCCTCTCTTTTTACACAAACCAAAGTGATGGAACTGAAAAGAAGTAAATGCTAAAAATAGCAAGAAAAGCCTATGCCTGAGGACAATCACATGATTTGGCTTTGACATTCAGTATTTCACAAAAACCTCAGAGTCAAAATTATTCAAAAACATAGCTCCCCAAAGGCTGATAGCAGAAGTCATGACAAAAGCCAACTTGCAACTGCACCATATAGCTATGATGGATGTACAAAGTATATAGCCACAGTCGATGCAGAAGCCAAAAATGATATCCTCTCATAACCTGGTAGCAAAAGCCGTCTCAGCTGTCATCTCGTTTTGAGGTTGAAAGAAAATAACAAACATAAAGTTCTGCTGAGCTCCATGGTCCTAGCTGCAGTGAAGTTGCTTACTTCCGATAGCTCTACATAACCTCTACAGGCGTCAAAATCAACTCAACATTCAAAAAGTTGAAAAGAACTTCATTTTGGCTCGTTCTTTGTGTCCTTTTCTGTTCCCTTTCACCGAAAGTTGCATCTTATGAAAGGAAAAGTAACTAAAACGAAGATACACCTGTGCCGATTTTAGGTCCTCGTTGAAGGGGCAAGTGCTAAGACTTTGTCTCGATTGCTCATCATCCATGATGCTGTCAAGCTCATCCAGCAAGTGATGCGGCTGCAATATCCCTTTTCCCTGTTTCACATACCTTAAAATTGGAAATAAAATCACACAGGGGAAAAGTCGATACAAGCCAGTCGTTTCAAACAGCCAGACTGAAGTGACAATGACATGCTCCTCCCAGATGATTAAAACCCCCACTCCACAAGCTCTCACTAAGCTCTTTGATTGCCAGTGAAATGAATAGCTATGCGATTTGCATGAAAGAAAACCACATGAACCCCCGATTATCTTTGTTTTTGTAAACTAAAAAAAAGGGATGTACAATGTTTTTCTTGATTGAAGTTTCATGTTAGACGGTAACGCGCTTATGTGAAAGCTGAGCTGGTAGAATATCTGAACGTGATGCATAAATAATATTCTGTCTCCTTGACACGTTTACACCCGAGACAAATCAATTACCAAACGAACGAACAATTGACGGAACCGGATGTCAAACACTAGATCTCCAACTTCCGTACCATCTCAGTGCGAATTAAACAAAGTACAACCATAGTTACTCAAGGTCGAACCAAAGATAAAGCCGCAAACGAGATCCGACGAAATATAACGAGTTTGTCTTCTATCCACCACAACCATTTCAGTAAACACTATAAGGTCAGGAAAACCGTCTCCTCTATTGATGATGATGGAAAAATAACGGAGATGCATAACTAACTCATCTCTCCTAAATTAAGCCATGACTGATTATTAGGGATGACTAATTCTCCTCCTCTTCTGGAAACCTCCTTCGACACCTCCCGGACAACCACGGATTGAATGCATCCAGCAGGCAAGAACACACGGCCGAGGATGATGCGAACGGCAAGGAGCAAACGGACCTGGAGAGAAGCGAGAACAGATCGTTGCAGTGAGCCCTGACACTGTCCTCGACTCGCTCCTTCATGCTCGGCACGCGATCTAGCTTGGCAGTCGCCATGACCTCGTTCGCTCCTCGAAACTTGCTATCTTTCCGCTATGAAACTCTCGAAGGTTCGCCAAAAGGGGGGGAACACACAGTCTTTCGAACGGAGAGAGGGGTGTTTTGAGTTTTAACCATTAGCGAGCGAGAGCAATCGAACTTCGAGGCGAGAAGAGAGGAGAGATGAATTGAAGGAGGAGGAAGGTGATGGTGGTGGTGGTGATGGTGATCGGCCATGGAGAATCGCTGCCATGTGTTCCCCTCTCGCGCTCTCATCTTGCGTTGCGCGCGCGAGCTCGTTTGCCCGAGTCAAAATCTCGTATATTTATTGGCTGGAAAATGGCCTGATTAAAAAAAAAAAAAAACACAAACTTTAAATCGAATGATAATTCTGCCTCCAACTTTTTTTTGTTTCTTAAGAAAGTATCAACTTTAGGTCGAGTGACAATTCTGGCCCTAATTTTTTTTTGTTTTATAAAAAATCACTAATTTTCATTTAAATCGCAAATCTAGCCCCCCCTGATTTAGAACCATTGATTATCTAACTTAACTATTCTACCTCAGCAATGAATCCACGTGGCTTACTGATTGGATTTAAAGCACTATTCATTGTCTTTTTCTCTAAGCCATAGCTTGAAGAATAACGGCGAAACTCTTCATCTCATTCACTTTACCGACACGTAAAAAAGATCTCCAAATTGAATCTCTTTAGTCACACTTCATAATTTGAAGTTGTAGACCACCACCCGTCGACAAACGCCATGGACGAGATCCGCCAAGCTCACGACCATAACATTTTTTCTCAAACAAGGGTGAATTCAGGCAGAAAGTCAACGAAGAGCCAGATTTGGGATAATAGTAAAAGTTTGTGATTTTTTATAAGATAAAAAAAGTTTGTGCCATAATTGTCACTCGACCTAAAATTTGTACTTTTTTACTGGACAAAAAAAAGTTTGAATCAGAATTATCACTCAACTTAAAGTTTTTACTTTTTTTTGGAATTAGCCCACTAGAAAATACAAAAAAAAAGTGTAAAATTATCTCATTAGCCGTAAACTCTTGTAAATTGATATTTTATTAGTCGATCTACCTCCGTTGGGTGGAATTCTCTTATCCCATATGATATGGCCTAATCTACTAAATTAAATTCCACAAGTTTCCGGATTCCACCATGTGTTTGCACATCGGTGTTCGAATTGCCCCCTAAACGTCGATTTTTTTCAATTTGCTCCCACGAACTTGACAAGTTCGTGTTAATTAGCCCCCGATCTTAGCAAACATTAGGTCACCGTCGACAATGTACGCAAGTCTCGCGTGCCATTTCTCGTACCAAATGAAGCGCAATCGAGAAAAATGATAATGGTCCTTGCTGAATGGCGTATATAATTTAGATATTTTATTACTAATCACGAAATTATTATTATAGTTTCATACGTCAAGTCGTATGTGGGTGGCAAGTATTAACTTTTTGATTTGACGAACGGAAAAGGAAAAAAAAAACGATATCAATACAGAGAAAAGGAAAATGGGAAACAGTGAAAAAAACATTTTTCCATGTATCAAATCGAAAACCATAGCTCATTTGGTTCGTCGTATACGCAGCCCAAGCGACGATCATCTCTAGCAATTCTTTTTTAATTAGCAGTGTCTTATCTCTCAATATATCTACCTTATTACGATCACTCTAATCATTAGTCCTACCTTGACAATCAATAGGCACAATTATCTTAATTTGCATGCGATTCTTAAGAATCTTAATTTCATGTGAGCATTTCGTGAAGAGGAGTAGGGAATATACTTAAAATAAGTCGAAGAAAAATTACACCTGAAATTATGTTAAGAATTCTTGCCACCAATCTAGAGTGGGCCCCGCATACATCGGGTCCTTCGAAGCATGAACTAGGGGTGATTCATTTCACAGTGAATAGGTCCCAAACCTGGAACCTAAAACTTACCATGTTATAACCGATTCTTAGTTTTTGAAATCTGAAATCTATTCTGTTTGCCCTGAAACCTACTCCGTTTTTCCGGTCCACATCTACTCGAAAATCCATTTTTTTTTTGTTTGTTCCTTTTTTCTCTCTTTTCATGAACATGCATTCTGATATCATTTAGACATTTTGTCAAACAAGTAATATGCACTACAGTCAAGGGGCCTAGACAAAAGATCGAAGCAAAATTTCATTTTAGGATCATAACCTCAACAACAATAACTCGTAAGGACGTCACTCATAAAAAGCCCCATCGATTCGAGTCGATTTTTGCACAAGCTTAATTACACATCTCAATCCTACGGCCATCCGTCCCCATTAACTCAATCCTCCACGATGGCAACAGTAAGAAAATGGACAGAACATAGATTGAAGAAACGAATCCACACAGAACAAGGAATCGACATGCAGGCTATTGACTCAAATCCGTTTACATGCCATTGACGCCAACCATCACCACCGAGACGAACATACACACGGGAATGGAACAAAAATATCTGGGTCACGGTGCTTACAAATTTAACGTGATTGCTTGTAAATCCAGTGAAAGAATCAAATCCGAGCACTTTGACGTGTAAAATCCAAATATTACTGTTCATCGATTGATACTCTCGTCGACGGGCGGTATTCGATTCATCGCAATGATAAATACTTCAAAGCACGTAAAATGTAAAATAAGGTCTATAAAAGGAAGTTTTTGTGCAAAAAAGTCGATTGCGAATGAAATAAAAGCGTTGCGATAAAAAAGAAAGAAATAAAAGCGCCTTTTTCATGTCAGATAATAAAAAATAGGGATAAGTGCACTAAAAGTTTTAAAACATAGCACGAAAGTACAACTGAGTCCTAAAATTTGCAAAAAGTACGATGAAATCCTTTAACTTGTTAAATTGGTGCAGTCGAGTCATTCTGTTAACTCCATCCAACTTGACTAACAATGCCGACGTGACTTTTTTCTTAATATTTTATCTCTCATACGTTGCGATGATGTGGCTAAAATATGAAACATGATGCTAAAATGACGTCATTTTGGTTTAAATTTAATTTTTAATACAAATTTTATTTAAATTAAATTTAAAATTTAATGGCGGTCCTCGATCAGGTCTACATCATTTTGGTTTAAATCTGATTTTTAATACAGATTTTATTTAAATTAAATTTAAAATTTTATGGCCGCCCTCGACCAAGCCTAGACTAGGGCCAGCAACCCTCGCTTGATTTGGGGTGGGGGAGGGCCGCAACCCTCACCTAAGGGTGGCGATGGTCTCCGGCTACTAGCTAGGGCTCAACCCCACCGGCCATCCCCCACTCTCGCCGCCCTTCTCGATGATGGCAACGGCAGCAAGCCTTGGCCGCTGTTTCGCACGTCTCCTTTTTTAACCTTTAAATTTAGCTTATTTTTTAAATTAATTTAAATGAAATCTGTATTAAAATTTATATTTAGATCAAAATGACATCGTTGCTACATATAATAGAGAAAATAATAATATGAAATTAACGAAATAACTCGATTACACATATTTGATAAATTTTATGAGATTGCATTATTTATTACTTTTAGTAATAAAATTTATGACTCAATTATACTTTCAATTTAACCCGTGGGCCATCCCCGTGCATTTTCCCCACACTGTCCGCACATATTACTCTGGTCGACCAATTTCCTTTATTTTTCCCCGAAATAAGGAAACATAAAAAAAAAAACGGAAAATTGAAAATGAAACGGGGAAGGGGGACCGAAAAGAATTTCCCAACCCGACCAAAATCGCTTCTTACCTCACGGATCAACGAGAAGATGCCTCGAATCAAAACCAGTATCATCATCATCATTCTCCTCTTCAGAAGCCCTAACTCTGCAAATCCCACCGCACCCACACACCCACCCTCAGGAAAACAGAGATCTCCCCTCCTCTCACACGGACCCCCGACAATCTTCATCATCACCATCGACAACCAGATGAGAGAGAGGATCGGCGGCGGCGGCGGAGGCGACGGCGACGGCGACGGCGAGGGGATCCTGCGGCGAGGAAACTAAGGGGTTTTCTTTAGCGAAAAGGAAAGGAGTGTGTATGACGATGAGAAACAGAGGAGCGGCTGTCTGCTGAGGTTAGTAACCGGTTCCAAAAACCGGTCTGGTCGGTCCGGTTCCCACACCTTCTTTCGGGTTTGGCCCATAGGCCGAAGCGGTTTTTCTTTTTTTTTTTCTTTTTCTCTGGTAGTTCTCCTTTTTACTATTTTTTATTCGATTTTCCGTGCGTCAAATCGAAATTCGTCTGGTCGGCGATAAATTTGTTCCTCGGGAAAAGAAATTTTATTTAAAAAAGAAAAGGCGAAATGCATGTCTCGCATCCACCGGATATGCGCGGCACTCGCGGCAGCATCTCGGGCGACTCTGTCTCTCGCTCTCGCTCTAACTCTCGTCTCTCTCTTTTCTTTTCTCTTCCTGGGCCTTCCTTCATCGTCTGCGAGGTGTTCCGCGGGCAAGAGCTTCACCTCTGACCTTGCAACATTCGTCCCTGGCTGGCGTCGCCCAAATCCGCGGTATGAGAGTCTTTAATCACTGCTGAAATACCCCGAGATAAAGTCGATTGCGTGCTCACATCGAGTCATTGCAAGGATAAGGTTCGCGGGTCAATGGCAATGTGGTAAAATCCGGGGTTCCTTTGGTCGGTGGGTGAGTTCGCAGAAAGAGGGATTGAAAGAAAGTCTGAAAGTGTGATTTTTTTTTTTAAATCCGAGGAAACCGTCGTTCATGCTTCTCGACAGGGTCCACAATGGCGTGGCCTCTGATTGTTTTTGTGGAGTGCGTAGACTCATCGCTCGCCTTCTTATTTTTTGATTCGTTAAGTTGTTGCCTTCTGAATTTTGTTTACTTATCTTAAATGGTGGTTGTTAGTTCTACGGTCAACCTATAAAAGCTTGTTTTTTTTTTTCATCTCCCTGCGCTTGCGCGTGAAATTTCAGTCAGGACTCTGTTTTCGATCATTTTCGTTAATTGCTTGCGAGGAAGCATCCTGCATAGCGTCATTCTTGGAGTAGTTGCCCATTTACTTAGATTTTCACCCTAGTTCATTCGGCTGTGATCAATCAAGACTGGCTTTGTTGCTTTGAACAGATAGATAATCGAATCTGAGGAAGTTTGGAGAACTTTTCCCGCATCATACACACCATGCTCAAGGTCCCGGATCATCAAGTCGCCGGTCACCGAGCAGACGGCGGAATGCTTGGGCCACTGGTGGATGATTCGGGCCGCTTCTATAAGCCTCTCCAGAGCGATCAGCGCGGAGCCACGGAAGTGGCCTTTTACGAGTCATTCTCTTCCAATGCCGAGATCCCAGGTCACATTCGCGAATTCTTTCCGGTGTTTCACGGAACTCAGAGTATAGAGGCATCTGATGGATCGGGTCCTCAACCTCACCTGGTTCTGGAGGATCTCGTCGCGGGTCGTGTGAACCCATCTGTCATGGACATCAAGATGGGATCCAGAACATGGTATCCCGAAGCTTCTGAGAAGTACATCCAGAAGTGCTTAGAGAAAGATCGAGATAGCACGAGCGTTTCACTGGGGTTCAGGATTTCGGGGCTAAAGGTATATCAGAATAGCGAAGCCGGGTTTTGGCAACCTGACAAGAAGGTTGTTTATAGCTTTAATGCGGATGGTGTCAGGTTGGCACTGAGGAAGTTCGTTTCTTCTAACTTGTCTGTGGGTTCGAATG
Source organism: Syzygium oleosum (assembly GCF_021117445.2). Lineage (NCBI taxonomy): Eukaryota > Viridiplantae > Streptophyta > Magnoliopsida > Myrtales > Myrtaceae > Syzygium > Syzygium oleosum. Next base: position 3,680,517 of record NW_026607493.1, on the reverse strand, counting down.
CGGATCCGGATTGTTCGTATGCATCAACAGTTTACGGTCACTCGGGTGGGATTTTGGCACAATTGTTACAGCTGAAGCAATGGTTTGAGGTTCAGACGACTTATCACTTTTATTCTTGTTCGATCCTCTTCTTTTATGACAGGGAGTCGGCTTTGGACGGCTGTGCAGACCCGAAAGTTAAACTGGTGGACTTTGCACATGTGGTGGATGGCCGCGGCGTGATCGATCACAACTTCTTGGGTGGCCTCTGTTCTTTGATCAAGTTTATACGTGACATTGATGATGAAGATAACAAGGGCGCAAATTGCCAAGTCAAGCTTGGATATGAAAAATCATAGAAAGAAAAGGCCTATATAAGAGCAACACGGAAGCAGAGCTTGTTCCCTGTGGGAACTGGAGACTAACTGCATTCCTGCTCTGATTAGTGGTTCAGAGAAGGTATAATAACAGTCTGAATTAGTCGTAGCTTTTTTATTTCTCAATGGCCATGCTTGTTTACTGTACTTGTTTGGCCGGAATCTGCTGGTGATTCATCTCTCCTTTGAACCGTACTTCTTATTATTTGCACGAGACAGTTCATTTGCCAACATGCTTGTTGTTTTGGCTAACTAGCATGCTCTATGTTCATGTTTTGCTGCACTTGTTGTCTGCAAAAAGTTCTGCTCAGCGCATTAGATCAGTAATTTGTATATGTTTTGGTCGCGTTGACTCGAGCACCCCGTGTCTCCATGGCCGTGCAAAGTGCTTGATTCTGTCCATACGAAGGTGAAGTTCTCGTGAATCGCCAATTAAAACTTTGGATATGGTAATTATTTCTGGCATAGAAATAGGTGACAGAGAAACGCATGAAACGCTCTGAGTTTACTTTTTATAATTTCTCGTTCGCCTAGTCCGCTCCGCATGAGCTGTTAGATTATGGTCCCATATGAACCAGGCTAATACGGATCGAAGTCTGATCCTCCAATACTTGTTTATTATTTTGTTAAGTAAGAGAACAACCCAATAGTTTCCACTGGCCTCTTTGGTCAAACAGTTGTTTAGTTATTATAGCTTTGGGCAACACTTTTTTGATCACATGCCAATATCGAAACTTAAGCTATTGGCAAAGGGCCAAAAGACTTGATCACACTAATTAATTTCAATTAGACAACGACCTCAGATAAATAGTAGCTTCCTTTCTTCATTTCTTCGTAATCACGAGGTGTAAACAAAAGGCCCCACGGAGAACCATTTCATTCTCTTGTCCTTTGAGAGGCGATAGGATGAAAGAAGAGCACCGGTGACCCCCCTGTTCACATCCGTTGGGACTTTGCAGGTCTCTGAGGGAGAAAACTCCAGGAAAGCCTTGCAACGTGTGAGCTTCCAGTCATCTTCGACCTCCGATGGCGACAAAGTCGCCGAGAAATAGCCGTTTGCATCAGTGGGTCTGCTCAAGATGCAGAACGGAGCAGTTTCGTACCCTCGCTTGTCCACAGCCAAACATGTTATTCTCGCCCGAGCACCTGGAATCACATTATTGTGTTCAATTTCTTTTCGCTTTGTGGAAGAGTAATTGTCATGTGTATTGCGACTTACCCATGATTTTATCTATCACCACATATGGAATTCCACTCATTAGCTAATGTAAATTTGAGAGAGAGGAGAAATGAAGCTGGGAGGATGTACCATGTTTAGGCAGTTCAACAACTGTTCTATTTTCTTTACCGGAACTGTCTAGTGTCTATCGCCATCAAAATTGAAGACGATGGTGTGTGGATTTGCTGTATGAGATCCAACACAGAGACCGAATGATATACTTCGACGTGATCAAGTCGCTCTAACAGTTATTCTTGGTTACGATAGCGTTGGCATGTGCAAATCACTCTTACATTTGCGGATGAGCGGGCCAAAATTCGCAACATCTCGTTTTAAATGATTGTGAGCAACGAAAGACAAGTGAGCACAGACAGACAATAGCCGTAGAAGATCAGAAACCGGCATGGACAGAACATGGGAGCATTAGGTACCTTGGAGCGGGACGAGCTTCGAGCCCGATCTACAGTAAATGACTCCTTGAATCCCAATGTTTGTGGACAGGAGGCTTTGGTCTCCATGCTGTTTCGGCTTCATGAGGGTGGATCTGGATCCATAAGCATCGATGTCGGCGGCGAAAACGACCGCAAACAGGGGCAAGAGAAGCAAACATTTGGCGAGACACAGATGAGCAAGAAGAGCCATTCTCGTTTGAAACAGAGTTGGGTTGTCAACCAGTGTTGGCTAAGGCCATCAAACTCTCTCTGCATCTTATACGTATTGAAAGTGTCCATTCTTAGTGGCTAACAGTTCGCATTTGGAATGCTTTACATGTCTGCACGTTGGGGTGTTGATCTTGGTGGGAGGCAACAATGCAATTTCAATTGGCAATGCTTTTTCATCGCGAACGAAATAATCAATTTTTTCATATATAAAAAAAATTGTTAATACCATCAAAGTGGATTGGCTCAGCTGATAAGGTTCGATCTCTCTGCACACCATAACCAGATTCAAATCCTGCTGCCAGGAATCCCTTTAGAAGGTGATTTGTAAATCCACTATAAGACCTTCTAGGCCTGTGCTATGCTTTACTTTGGCATGAAGTAACCTCCCCTTCTTCTAAAGGCTAATATCATTGCAAATCCTAAACCGGTCCACTCATGCTACATTAACCCCAAACTAACTTTTGACTCACCAAAAATACCAAACTAGTACGCCCCATGCCACGTTTACCCCAAACTAATTTTCGTACCACAAAAATTTTTCAAACTGGCTCACTCGTGCCACATTTACTCCCAAACTAGACGTATCGGTTCAGATTTTTTGGGACATAAAAATTAGGATAAATGTGACACGAGTGTACTATATTGGGATATTTCGTGGTATTTTAATCCCAAAAGGGAAAGGCGATCCTGTCTCATTTTTCAGGGTTGAAACTTTACAGGGATCTCCAAACTGGGCCGAACGAGTTCAGCAAAGCTTCAAATCAAGGTGATGGGTGTAAGAAATACAAGGAAAGACCAGGCGAAGAAGCCCAGCCCATCACAGAGGAAGCTCTGGAAAACCCTAGGCAGAAGCTGTGGTATATAAACACTCCGCCTTATCGCTTTCCATCTTCTCTTCAGCTCTTCACCCAAGCATCGCGACCAGCGAGAGAGAGAGGTGAGAGATGGTGTCGCTGAAGCTTCAGAAGCGGCTCGCCGCCAGCGTTCTCAAGTGCGGCAGAGGCAAAGTCTGGCTCGATCCCAATGAAGTCAACGAAATCTCCATGGCCAACTCCCGTAAGTCGTGACGCCTCTCTCTCTCTCTCTTCGTTTTGCTTTTCCTGCTGTATGCTTCGTGCGTCTATCTGCTCGTGCGTGTCGTGTCTCCTAGATGTCCGTTCGGAGCTTCTGTTGTCATTGTCTCGGTAGCAAATGGTGGGTGGGGGAGGGGGGGGGGGGGAAGAGATTGAACAACGGGTTTTAAGTATTTGGGTTGATTGGTGAGCTTACGTACTTGGAGGTCAAGTTTCTGGCGCTGTTAGTATGGAGGATGAGGATGTGAAGGCATTTCTTGGTTGGCTGCCATGTGAATTCGCTTGTGTTTGTTGCTTTTTTTGTGTGGCGTTCGTGTTTCTTGTGCTCTTTGCTTAGTGTGCTTGCTGGGGCGGGATCAATTGGTCTTCCGTTGCTGTTAATGTGAAGAGTTGGTGTTGTGGGTAGGAGAATTTATCGACAAGCGATTGTGTGGTTTCCGCGACTGGCCTTCGATTCTGCTGTTTGGTTCGTAAGGAAGGAAAGGAACATTTGGAGGACTTCTGGTTGTTGTTTTTCTTTTCAGCTTCATTTAGAGGGGCTGAGTGGGATCTTGGCTAGAGTTATTGTGTTAAGACTGTGTACGTTTGGTTGTGTCAGTTGAACTTGCTTGTTGAGTCGCTACTAACTTCCACTCCTTTACTTTCTATCTGGGTTCGCATCGCAATCAAAGTAATCAACATCTCAACTGTGGCTTGCTTGTTATTTGGGTTCTTCTAATCGATTCCACATAGAGGACAACATTCAATTTAGAACTGTTGATCCAGTTTCACGAGTAATTTCACTAGCACTGCATTCCCTTGCTTCAACATCACCCCTCGCAAAGTGGTGGCACTTCCTCTGAGCACTGGTTGCATTCTTCTTGTCAGCCAGGAGTGGCTCAATAGTTAAGTTTCTCTTGCCTTCATCAATTGACAACAATTTGGATGTTTACACAGGCCAGAACATCAGGAAGCTGGTTAAAGATGGTTTCATTATCAGGAAGCCCACTAAGATCCACTCTCGATCTAGGGCACGGCGCATGAAGGAGGCCAAGAGAAAGGGCCGTCACTCAGGATATGGTAAGTTTCATCTGAATGGAGAGATCTTCCGAAATTAGAGCTTCAGTATAGTATGAGCTCAGTATGTTTATTTTATTTTTATTTTTATTTCAAGTGGGAACAACTCTGTACTGAAAGGAAGAGCTTTTTCCCAATGTATTATGTGTCTGTATTGTAATTTTTAGTCTCTATGACATAACCATTGCTGTTGGGAAGCTAGTAAAACCTTAGGAGGCTGTGAAGAGTAACTTGACCTGATTTCAGGTAAGCGCAAGGGTACGAGGGAGGCAAGGCTGCCCACAAAGATCTTGTGGATGAGGAGGATGCGTGTCCTTAGGCGTTTGCTCCGCAAATATAGGGAATCAAAGAAGATTGACAAGCACATGTACCATGACATGTACATGAGGGTGAAGGGTAACGTATTCAAGAACAAGCGTGTGCTGATGGAGAGCATTCACAAGTCGAAAGCAGAGAAGGCCAGAGAGAAGACATTGTCTGACCAATTCGAGGCTAAGAGGGCAAAGAACAAGGCAAGCCGGGAAAGGAAATTTGCTAGGAGGGAGGAGCGTTTGGCCCAGGTGACTCTTATCACCAGCTAGACAATATATAATGATTAGACGAGGGAATCAATTAAGTTGAATTTCGTAGTTTGAGTCCAAAAGTAATTATCTTGTGTTTAAAGAGCCAAATGAAGTAAAACAAGCTCTGAGAACAGATGAATGAAAATGTATTTATGTATCATAGGTGGATTCTAAATTGATTCCCTTGTCTAAATTGAACAGGGACCTAGTGAGAAGCCAGCAGCAGCACCACCAGCTACAGCACCTGCAGCTGAGTTAGTATATGCAACAAAATGGGCAGATTTCTCTTTATCCACAGTTGGATTTATCTGAGAGAATTTTATTTGGCTTTCAGGGTACCGAAGAAGGCAAAGAAGTGAGACCCGTGATGAAGAACACTGAAGAGTACACAAATTTTGGTGTTCCTTGTGTCTTTAGTAACTATGTTAGATTATTTTTGCCTAATTGTTTCTGTTTGTCCTGGACCTTACTCTTTCATCTGGTAGAAAGACGGAGTCTGATGATTTTGAAAGTTCTATTTAGATCCTTGTCTTTCCAATTATTACCGTGGATTTCATTCTTTTAGTGTTGCACTTATTTTGAATACTCGGGTGTGGCTGTTTTTCTCTGATTCATCCTTACTCACTTCGTTAGATCCATCTTTGCGCATTATCAATTTGTATGAATGAAGTTTCTCTTCTGAAAAAGAGAGAGAGTGGCAGCATTGGAAGCTGGTACACCCATACGTCGTAGATGCAGCAGGGTGCGTTACTTATAGCAGTTACATTTGTCGTGACTAGAGTCGAAAATGATCACAATTCGTGGTTTTCTGTTATCATGTGGGGGTTTATCTTGCGTCAGAATAAGCAAAGCTGATATTGTCCTGCATACTTCAGGTAAGAAGCGTTGTGCTGCTTAAAACAGGCAAGCACCGTGTGTTAATCTTGTCTATCAAGAAAATTGACCCCAAAAACGATTATGTTTTGAATTAAGGTCTGCTTCTGGAGTGGAAGATGGGAAATTCTTCGTTGGGACTTAACAAAATGACCAGCCGGATGAAAAATTTAGCATCCTGTTTAGGATAAAAAGGTCTGTTTTCACAAGTTAGAGCATCGTCTTGCCTAATCTCTGGCATAGGTAAAATCTGAGTTTTGAATAAGGTCGCAGGAACAAATCTCAAATGCTTTCTTGAGCAAAAGAAAACTACTGGCAGATATCAAGTCGTGTTAATCAATACACATTTCTTGCAAAGAAAACTCCAGACTTAGTCAGATTCATATTTTGCCCAGAAAATGGAGAGTTCCTCCGGACAAAGCTTCCATCGCATGTAAATCTGCGTGAGAGGCTCTTGTGAAAAGCTTGAGATATCATTCGCAAAAATTAGGCGAGTAATTCCGAGAGCTTGCTCGTGCCGCGTTCAATTCGGCCACGATTCGGCCATCCCCCAATCCCCGCCCGGAAAGAAAAAGGCAAAGAACAACAACAATACTAATAGTTATTGCTATTATAATACTAAGAAATTTGCAGAAGGAGAGTGATTTGGTAATAGATTTTGCTAATAACTCTTAAAGTGCATGTTAGTCATTGCTCCGCATATAGAGAATGTGAACCATCATCATTGCGAATCATCCCAAACTATACAATAGTGCATCATGGACCTGGTTCCTACGATTATGTAGGGCAAGTGCAGACGCAAGAAAACTGAGAGTACAGGGATCAACGGTTATTCTACTGGAACAGTCAGAAAGTTATACTCACAAGACTGCTTGGACACTTGCGTCAGCTCCCCCGCGTTCTAGAGAATTCATCCCAATCCACCTTCAGTAGTATATGATAATTACTGGATCATACAAAAACTCTTTTACTTACAAAAAAATAGAAGGGCCTCCCTGCAAAACTTCTTACTCACAACCTCGAGACCTCTCTAATCAAGACATAAAGTTGATGCTTTGAAGTATCACTCAAGTATCAGATGTGTAGGCCTCCAAGATGAAGAGGCATTATGCAGTTAATACCCATTTTTCACCTGAACAATATCTTGGGAAGACCTCGTTGGGATACACCAACTTGCATTCGAGACTTCAAAAACTTCTTTGATACTGGGAGCTAGAGGGGACCGTTCTGTCAGTATCTCTGTGAGGTTTGTGCTGAGCAAAATCGGCGCTTCCATGACCAGACTGAGCTCTAGGTGTGCTCTTGTGTGCTGCCGAGTCATTTGCATTGCTGCATTTCTGTAGTTTGATGATAAAAGTGACTTCGGTGCCCTTGTCGTGGCCTTCACTCTCGATGGATATGTGACCTCCCATGAGATTTATAAATCTAAAATCATGAAAAGGAGAGTAGGCGAGATCTCAGATCACAAAACCAAGATAATGCAATTTCATCCGGTGGCTTGCAAACTTTAGTAGACAAAAGGGTCGAGAAAATTATCTCTGAGATATCAGGAGTGTCCAAAAGGGATCAGAAAAATAAAATAGTAACCGCTGCAAATAAATCAATCCACAACCTCGAGGGTTGCTATTTGATATTATGCTTTGAGAAGCCTAAATTTAAGGTTCAAAGATCCATGGATCTTTTCTGACTCAACTGAACTTATTTGAAGCCCTCCCAAGGTTGGACATTCTGACTCACGGTTCAGTGTGCATGAGACAATAGGGCTTCATATGCTTGAGGAACTAGCAATCAGTAAAGCGTCCAAACGACCATATATGCTTACACAAGAAAAGAAAGTTGCAATTTGAGCAAAAGCGTTAAGCAGTGTGCAATCTACCTTTTGCAAATGGCAAGTCCAAGTCCTGCACCGCCACTACCTCGATTAGATCCACTTTGAGGATGAATAAATCTCGTAAATATTTGAGAAATATCTTGTGGCTGTATGCCATAGCCAGAGTCCTTAACCTGTTATGAGAATCCAAGTCAGTTGCGTCATTAAGACAATGATAACCCAGATCGATTTTTACAAAAGATAGCCATGTTTTCTGATATGGGATGCGCTGTAATTCAAATTTATCAGAGCAAGAGAACGTGAAGCAAAGCAAAATATATAGCAAGCCTAGAGAGAGAGAGAGAGAGAGAGAGAGAGAGAGAGCTGAAGATAAGGAGTTTTGCTCAAAAGGACAATCTATACATGCTAAATGAAGCTAAACTGCAAAAACCATCAACCTGCACTCTCAGGTAGAAGTGGGCACTGCTAAAGACTGGATGGAAATCGGGTGGTCGCCACTCCGCTAAAGACTCTGGTTTTGCAATGGAAGCTACAACTGATACATAGCCTTGCTTTGTGAACTTCACCGCATTCCCAATTATATTTAGCATAGTTTGCATAAGGCGTTTCTCATCGCCAACAGCATGGGTAGGCAGGTCAGGAGCCAGAAATGCAGTCATGGATAGTTTTTTCGCAGAAGCAATGGGCTTTATCAAATTAATAACCTGGGCTTATAAGATAACCAATTAATCATGTTGCTTCTCGGATAAAGCAAATTAATGGACAAAATGAAGATTATTGTAAACTTCTTAAATACTGATAGCAAAAAGTTGCTATGTTTACCTCTCTGATGCTACCAGGAAGGTTGAATGTTCCAATGTCTAGCTCGAGGCTGCCATCCTCAAGTTTAGAAAGGTCAAGAACATCATTAATAAGTGTCGCCAAGAGGTTGCTGCTCTTCAGTATGGTTTCAATCATAACCCTTTGTTCGGGAGCCAATTCGTTATCTAGAAGCAGTGAAGAGAGCGCAATAATTGAAAGAAATGGTGTCCTCATTTCATGATTCATTACTGCTAGGAAATCATTGCGAGCATGGATTGCCATCTCTGCCTCGCGGCGAGCTAAATCTAAAGCAATATTCTGCTCAACAAGCTGATCCCGAGCTCGCATGGATTCTTCAAGAATAGCAGCATGTGAGAGAGCCACAGCTACCTAAATATGAAATTGAGATGCAAATTCAGCAGCCAGATAACATGGAAATCCTGGAACCAGTTTCATGATTTTTGAAGCAATAAAAACTAAGGAACCTAAGGAAAAAAAAAGTATAGAATGGCACTTGTGGACGGAAATATCAAAGTCGTGAATGATTGATGAGAAGCTTCAAGACGATGAAGACAACATATTCCCCAATGTAACACAAGACTATCATCCAAAGAATGCCAACACACCACCACAAAGTAGACATAAGGCGAGGAAACCTTCACATTCTTTCTTTCTCCGGTTTGAGTGATGTTCCAGACCATAATATCTCTCTCAAGGAGAGATTATCTAAAGAAACTAACAAGCGGGCAGAGTTTCAAAATTAGTTAGAATCAATCTTCAAAATTGTACCCTCTTCTTACTTCCAATACACTCCGATCCTATTATAGCAGCAGATATATCCAATTTATCCACCAGTATCGCCTGCTCCTTCTAGGTTTTTAATTTTCAGACTCCGCAGAAGGTTTCATGTAGCAATTGCTAAACTAAACCCCAAAGGCCCAAACTTTAAACAAGGACAGTCAAGGTTTTAAATTGCGGTTGCGGAAACCGTCACACCGCAGTTGTCATGGATGCTGACATAGTGGCTTCCTAATAGGTGATAGTGGTTGTGCAATTTCATAAAATTTGCAAAAACATGCCAAAGTCCTCAATTAACTTGTGTGAAGTGTATAAGGTTTATTTATCTATATTATGTTAGAGAGCAGTTCAAGTATTTAAGGGTGCCAAAAAGTTGAGTTATATAAATTTATGGATAGATTTGACAGAGAGGATAGGAGATATAGTTTGGATTGATGAATTACTCTCACACATGGCTATAAGTGATGAAAAGATAAACTAGGAAGTCAGAAGAATCACACTAATACATGACATGTTTACGTTTAAACAAAGAGATATCGCACAATATACCTAAACACAAATATCCTGACACATAGGAATTAGAATACCACAGACACACATGAAAACAACAATAATTATGGTTTATCACCACAATACATAAATACCACCCGCCTAAAAACATTTGACAAAAAAAGTTACCGTCTTATTCTCTCATGATCTTATCTTTTGTTATTCTTTTTCTTTTTTTGTTCTTCTTCTTATTTTGCGAAAGAATGCAAGATTTGGAAAGAAATTGTTTCTTGAGTTTCCGAGATATTTCTTGCAACCACTGCAATATCACAAATAGCAGCCATAAATCCGCGATAGCCGCAATAGCAGATATAGCAGCCACTATGGGCAAGTATCAGATTCTCGCTGCAATAGTGGCCAATAGCGGTAGCGGCCGCCGCTACCATTTTATACTGACCGCAACGTCCGGTGTCGACCACTATTTAAAATGCATGATGGACAGTCCTGACATCAGACATGGATCAGGCAGGGGAAGTGAAAAGCAGAATAAGGAAAGAACCAGAAGCAGGAGACAAGCCGACATATTTAATTCATGAAGAGCTCGTTAGTGATTTAGCATCTACTCTCAGTTGGAAACCACTAGGACAGGAACATGCATCTTAATGAACTTGCATGTGGCCCACACTGTAGCAGCATACTTCTCCCTTACAATTGTTGAAATAGAGATGACGTCTGAAATTGTTATATAGTGGAGGATATGCTAAAATCAGAACTAATAGCATCAAGAAAGAGTATAACGACTAATAAATTTCGGAGGGAAAGATATCAAAGCACCACTTCTCTGCTGTATTAGCATGATATCAAAATCCAGTGAGAGGGACCTGTGCAAAAGCAAGGTAATGGCCAGAATAGCTTCTAGCTTGTGATTATGCAAAGCTACTGTTATTCTCAGTTCAATAATGTTCCATGTTATTATATATCCACCAAACGGGGATATAGGGAGAGCAAACTTCTTGAAATGCGATTCCCATTCCATGAAACTTATTCATAGCTGTGCGTTGCCTAGGCCACCTTACAGTAAAGCCCCTCTAATTCCACTCATAGTGGTCTTTATTATTTGTTTTCATCCTTCTTTCAACCACTGCTTTGTGGACTACCATGCTTAAGTTCTAAAGATTTACAGCTATACAAGCAACTGTGAGAAGGTACGCCCAGTGCCAAACTTGTGAAAGGCATTGTGTCCACGTACATAGAAGAGAAGGTACCCAGGAAATTTTCAATTAAGTAAGACAGGACAAACCTGGTCCGCAACAACTTCAACAAGTTCCAACTCATGCTCTCGCCATTGTCTACCACAGTTTGTAGGGAGAATCAGAACCATCACTGCGTAGCTTTTCACCGAAAGGTCAGGCCAATCATTAATCTGAAAATTTGATAGGTGCAAGAGAGGTACTCGAACTGCGACAACTTCTGGTGGCATATTTCTGCCCACAAGAGGTCTGATCCTAGCCAGAGGACATGTATAGGGAATACGCATCGCTCGTCCACTACTGAAAACTTCATTGACTGTGGGAAGGTTTATCGGAATGGTAAATTCAACCGATAGCTGATGGTGTAGAGTATGGGAGAGCTGCAAGGTCGTGCCCATTCGTGATGGCATCCACAAGGCACATTCCTCAAGCCTTAATGTCCTCCCCAATTCTACAAGAGTTGTTTTCAGTATAGTATGGCGGTCAAGAGTACTTCTAATCTCATGAGTTAGCATCCTAACGTGCCGTCCAGTTTCTTCTTGTGTAAGAATGAGGCCCATTTCTCTGTCGAGCTCTTCAGCTTTACTCTTCAAACGCAATTCCCTAGTTTTTACGCTCAGCAAGTCAGGAATTATGTGGACAAGCATCAAAGCTGTTGCACATGACACAATGGCACAAGAAACTTTCGCAATTGCCATCACCATAGCAACAGCTTTTGAATGGATATTCATTGTCCACAGATTTATAAAGTGAGTCGCCCCACAAAGAACAATGAACGCACCAAACTGCATCAGCACCCATCTATATGGGAAGAACGCAGATTTTTGCACAAAGTATATGAGCTCGAGGGGAATCGAAAAATATGCCAAAGCAATCAAGAAGTCCGATATGTACTGATACTTCACAAGTAGTTCTCCAGGAGGCCATTGGGTGTCGATGCAATCGCAGGCCTCCATCATATAGTAAACCCCTCTCTAAACCTGAGTATTCAAGAAAAAAACAATTAACATCACCACCCACTATGACCTACAAAAAAGCATACAAAACTTTGGTGTACGTGCAAAGCTCCTATCAATTGCTTGAACTGCTGCTTTCTGTGCCCTCAAAAATGGATCTGGTTTAAATTCTGTTGTGGGTTATGAACAACCAACAACTTCTATCACAAACTCGGAATGGTTGAGGCAGAGACTGAGCACATCCGACGACGAAATCGGTCAATGTGTCGCATTATCAAGATGATGCTTGATTGGGCAAGGAAAAGCTAATGATCCAATATGGTGAACTCTGCTTAAGTTCAGCTAGATTGAAAAATAAACAAATTAATGGACCTTCCAAGTGATTCCATCGTTGTCAGTGCGTGCGCGTGTGAGAGGGAGGGAGGGGGATAGAGAGAGAGAGAGAGAGAGAAAGCTTTGATGTCTGAAGATAATTATACAGAAAGTTTTCCAATAGAAAAGGCAAGCACATGATCCAGACCAAAGGGACAGGCATCATACTACACCCACTGATCAACCAAATATAACAGCTAAAAACTCTATCCCCAGTATCCCACATCCGTAAAATGCCAAACAAATTCTTTGAGACAGAGAGAGACCAAGCAGATGGGAATTGGCCTCTGCCTCTTCTCCTTTTTCTTCGGCGCAAATGAAGCACTCTAGTTACCCCAAAAAGGATTATTCTTAGCATGGTCTTGCTCGTACCGAAGACTTCGAATTGAACTTAACAACGAGGAAAGGAAAACATGCAAGAAAATCAACAGACAAGAAAGAAAAAAGGAAAGAAAGAAAGCAACGAGAAATGGGTACCGGACAAGAAGGAGAGGAAGTGATATCAGCTGCCGAATCTGTAATTCCCCATGAAGATAGAGAGAGAGAGAGAGAGAGAGAGAGAAGGCAGAGAACTGAAGGGGGAGAGGAGGGAACGGGAACTGAGTAAAGCCACGGCGTCACGGACAAGGTGGCACTTCTTCTTCTTTTCTAACTTCTTGTTTTGTTTGGCAGACATGTTTCGGAGGGAAAGAATTTTGGAGAGAGACCAGTGTCGTTTATTTTGGCTTCCAAGAAAAGGTCAAAAGCAATCCTTTTCATTTTTCATCAAAATTCAAAATTTTATCCACATTTTCGAAATTATTGGGAGAATTACCTGCCAATTTTAGGGTGTCGAATACACATTTTAAAGGTTTTCGAGCATTTTCCTGCGAAAAAATCAAAACACATGCGCCGCGAAATGCAGACTCCGTTCATAAAATAAGCGTAATCGCATGAAACTTCAACTCAAAATCTTAAATTAATAAGTGAGAGGAGACCATATGTTTATAAAGAGTTTATACACTTTGTAGATCGGTGACGTGCAATCTTCAAAAATAATTAAGCTCTTTAGCATGCGATGTATTTTGGTGTCAGGTCAAATGGCCCCACCCATATGATGATTGTAAGGACATTTTAGGGTCATCAAGGGTCCCACTCTCCTCCCAAATTAGGTGATGGGGGATTAATTAAAAAAAAATGAAGGCGTGCCTAAGGTCGTGTTTCCGTAGCAAGCTGATTAAAATATTCACATGGATACTATTGTTTATTAATCCCTAATTTACTAATTGAATATTCAGACGGTCGTCCAAGTAAAAAGCCTATCTTGAGGTTTTTCCCTCTTCTTCTTAGGTGGTGCGGAATGCAGTAGTGACTAAAAAAAAAACAGCTATGCTTTTTTTTGAAAAAATCCGCGTTGAAATGGAAAGCAAGAATCGCACGCGGTTGTGTGATCTCGTGAGTAAGTGACATCTGCAATGCTTGGATCTTCAACTGGGGCCTTTCAATGGAATATTCATACGCACGGATGGATAGTTGCCCTTATCCTCTGTCCGAGATCATATTTGTGCAAATGGTACTTTTGAAAATCTTCGGATGAAGCGATGGATAGCCCATTTTTTACCTGGATTGGAAAAGATGAACCCTAATTAAAAAAAAAAAAAAAATTTCTAGACCGAGAGATACTTAATTAGTAGGGTTAATACTACGAAAAACCCCAAACCGGTATACATGTGACAGATTTATTCCAAATTAATTTTTGACTACTAAAAATTTCAAATTTATGACAAATTTACCCTCCGTTAGTTTCTGATACATTTTACCGTTAAATTGCTTAGTTGAAGGATACGTGGTAGTTAACGGAGGTACCAGTTTGAGGTTTTACCCTCCGTTTGTTACAGGTGTACTGGTTTGTAGTTTTTCGTGATAACTAACAGAGGATAAATTCGTCGCAAGTATATCAGTTTGAGATTTTTTATGATAAAAAATTAATTTAAAATAAATTTATTATAAATGTGTCCGTTTGAGATTTTTCGTGATATTAATTTTAATTCGTGATAATCGCTTTGTCCGGGCGATGCAATTCGTTAATCAATGATTTTGTCGGCGAATGAAAACGGCGACCGATACGTCCCTCTCCTGAGTGACTTTGCGCTGTGATGGAACAGAAGGACAAAGTACGACGCAACTCGGCACTAATCAAGGCCGGCGGAACAGAAGAAGGCCCCCACCTCCTCTCAGGTTCAAAGAATGTGGTCCGGTGCAGCGCACGAGAAAGATGAAAGTTCATGGAATGTGGTCCGAATCCTAGAAAGAGGAGATCAACTTGCCGATGCCAAAACTAGCCCCGAAGCGAAAGCATAATTGGATCGAGGTCCTCGCCATTCATGGCAAGTGGTCACACCCCACCGTGGCCGTCGCGAATTCACGCGACACGTGTTCGAGGTTTCTTATGCGTCGGAATAGTCCTCGCTGAGTGTTGCGATCCTCTCGTTCCATCTGGTTCGCCCCGATCATTTACGAAAACGGTTTGGTCCCCGTGCGGCTTTAGAGCGATCTCGACGGAATGAAGTACTTCGATTAGTATGTGTCGTGATTGATTAGTTCGGGGATATGTTCAGGGTTTAATTCGATCCGATCTATGGTGAAATAGGGAAACATGTCGAAAGCTCCGTTTTGAAATATTGCTAAATGGTATGTTAATCAAATCAAAGACAAAGATGCCATCAAACCAAAACAAAAAGCCAAGAGCGCGCACGATAACCATTCTATTTCTTTGTTTTTCTATTTTTCTGTTTCAGGGAACATGTTTGGAACAGAAATCCATTTTGCAACGCAATTTCATTTTTCTATTTCTGAAATAAATTTCTACTCCAAAAATAAGTTTTGAACATAAATCAGAAGTAAAAATTTTCTAATTTTCTATTTTTGTAACGGAAATGAGAAATAACTCTTCTCATCGCTCGCCCTCGCTACTAGCCGGCCGCGTACCCACTGCTCGCTATTGCCGCCGCTCGCCTCCCGCTTCCACTGGCTGTCCTCCATTGCCCACTGGCCGTCGTCCGTCGCCATCCTTCGCCACCTCCCGCCGCCACCCGTGGCCCAACGCCGATCGCCTCCCGCTGTCGGCCACCTCTCGCCGTCCTCCGCCGCCTACTGCCCGATGCTGGCCACCTCCCACCGCCCGTTCGAGAGGGAGAAATTTTGTGTCAAATTTCTATTTCAGAAACATAAATTTTGTGTCATTATTAAACGTGTATATTGGCTCAGAAACTCATCTATGGAATAGAATATAGAATAGTTAGCATTCACGTCCTAAATACCCGATGTGGGTGTTGCAAGTTGGTTACACCTACAATCGAAATACAGACCGAGCGTTTCATGGTTCAAAAATGCCGAATCTTGTCTCAATTCCCTCGATCTATCAATGAACTATCTCTTCAGGAATTGCGAAAAATGTTTCGCTCGAGACATTCTTGTTATTGCTTCGACTCCTATTCCCCAAAAAGTGGATCCCGTCCCAAATTTTGTTCAATCTCTCGAGTCCCGAAGAAATCCCCCTTTCCTTCGGATTTGATATCTCTTTGGATCTACCGTTTTAAATACTCGCACACCCGCGCAACCCCAACGTGGGAGTGAGTTCGGTCACCAATTCCACAAGCGCATGCATGCGGTGAGTAAATGGCAATGTCCCCGACTTTGTATTGCATGCTATAAGATGAGAAAGTAAAGTTACACCGACGCAACAAAAGATCGAAGAAACTCAAATCACTTTGTTCTTTGGGCAAGCATAAACTCGAGATGCATCGATAACGAACTTCCACGGCGTACCTCGACTTCACCGATCAAATCCCAAAAATACATAGACATACGAAGAATTAACCATGTGGAAAATTACAAAACAATCCTAAACCTATTTCTACGGATGCCAATTCATTCCTAATTTTCTTTAATTCCAAAAAGGCTGTATTGAGATTTCGCACGAAAGTTTAAAATTAAACTGTCAAAACTAAAAAGTTTAGTAATAAATGACATCCGTACAATATGTTAAGGACTTATTACATATTATGGAGCGTACCATAATAATTATTATTTTTCTTGCTTTTTGTTTTGCCGCGGAAGGAATCGATTTAGCACATGATGCTCTACCTCACTCTTTCACTCTCCTATTGTCAAATTATTATATTTCACAGGTTATTTATTTATTTTTAAAAGGACCACTGTTGTCCCGGTGCATTGCTCTCGAAGAGAATACGACGGTGGAGGAGGCAATGTGCTCCATCTTTTACTGGCGCGGATGGCGATTGGACATATGGGGCTTTACTTGCGGTGTCAACTTATTGATTTGTTTTTGGCTAGTGCCACTTTGTTACTTACCTAATAAACAAGTTTATTGGCCACAGTCTTTTGTTATATATGTTAGTCTTCTGTGGAAGCATAATCTTCTATTTAGCCCGTGCGATTTGAGGATTTCAAAGTCGAAACATAAGCAAATTCCGACCGGAAATGATCTTTCGAGAAAATTTGATCCTACTCGCGATTAAGCATTGATATAGTAGGATCGACCGTTGTTATGTCTCTCATTGCCTCGACTTTGATTAGCCGCGCGAAGTACGGGTACGAGGCCGATCTATCTTTCTATATTTATCTCCATTGCCATCGTGTTGTCAGACCGACGCTTGGAGCGCTTGCATTTTTTATTTTTTTAATCCAAAACATGTTAAATTTATGATATATAACTTATATATTCATCAGTTTGATGCAAGCAAGCAACAATGCTGAGCTGCACGATATTTAGTTTTTTTTCTTTTTGTCAAGTCCTAACGATTAGATGTTAGATTAGGTTATATAAGTTTCACTTGTCTTTCAGTATATTCGTTGTGGTTTGTGAAAAGCCCAATTGTCTCATTTTGATATGGGCATTTTCATTCTTGAATCAACATTGTCAAATTGTGGGTGGAAGCTTGAATAGCTGGGACCAAACCACAAAAGAAGGAAACCCGTCTTGGACCAACCTGACCCGACTTGAACCATGTTTTCGGCTCGGGTTATCTGCATTTCAAATCGGGTTTGGGTCAGTGAAAACACACATTCGTTTATGGTTCAGTTCAGGGTTGGGTAGCATGAAAACCCAACCCAAACCTAACCGTTGACGCTTCTATATATAAGTACTTGCGTGAAGATTCGCAAATACTTTTTTAAAAAGAAAGTACATGTAAGCAAGATTATTTCTAGAATTTCAGGAAGAGTAGCTCCCGGTCGGGCCTAAATTTGACCCAAACTGAGGCCCGATCCATTCCTTAAGAAGAGTAATTAGCACGTTCAATCTTAGACTGAGATCTAACTTTGGGCTAGCCCGGCCCAATGGAGAATCTGACTTCATATGTTGTTGGCCCAATTAGGGTTTTTTTTAACTTCTACATTTTCCTTTTTTCCTCTTTTTTTTTTTTTTCCAATATAGGAATTTGAACTCGACTTCACGCAATTTCTTGAACTATTGTCATCACCGGTTGGCTACATTTCCATTAGATTGTGTTAAAGTTTCATCGTGATCATCTACGTGGTGAGATGTTATTAGAGCATCGACGCGGTTTCGAACAATTGTAAACAACTATTTAACATGTTCCGATTGAAATAGATTCACTTGATTACAAATCGTGAACTTTATAGATCCCATTGACTTTAGGCGTTTTCTAGAATGCAAGTTTCCTATTTTAGCACTCGTGACAGAGATTGAAATAGGAGTTTCCAAAAACGACATAAATTTCATTTGGATGCACATCAAGCCTTTGTATTGCTGGATAAGAGATTCGTAGTTAAATTGAAAATTTCAATCTTTTAAATGTCTGACTATATCCAAATGCACTGCGAAATTGTTATCATAATTACCTAGATCTCAATACATTACTTGCATGTGCAACTCATTTTCTCATGGAAACTTATTAAGTTCCAAAGTGCTGCATAATGAAATGATCGGGATCTTTATGATGAAATAACCATCTAATGATGTGGTGTTCTTGTTGAAATTTTAGTGTCGGTATGCAAGAGCATAATTTAGGAAGGGAAATTCGAATAATTATATTCAATTACCGTTATATAAATATACCGAAGGAGAATATGATATATTATCGGTAAGCGATGATTGACATTTATGTTACGAAACCGATGAGAGAAAATGTAGAGACAAAATTGGTACCAGTTAATCAAATTAAAATAATCTTTGAATTTAGCACTGCCACCCCTCAATTGATCAAATCAACCCCATCGCAACCGATTGATCTAGGTCGCCACTAGCAATTGGATTCGGGTCCTCAACAATTGGACCCAATCACTAGCAATCGATTTGGGTCGCTAACGACACACGATCCTAGTTCCAAGGATCGGATTTAGATAGGCCCTGTCGAAAGCACACCATGATCTGTATCATCTATAAACTTGAGAACTCTTTCGACAACAATTTTGTATAGACAAATTAACTTCCGCCGAAGACAAGCAATTATCTTACACAAGGCAATATTTTTAGACCCTTCTTTCTAATTGATTAAGTCACAATCGTGGATAGACAAGCAAAATTATCTTACCAACAAGGCAATAATTTTGGCTCTCACAAATACGACCCATTCTTTCTAATTGATAAGTCACAAGTCGTGGATATCACCGCACAAAATTAAACAAAGACAGAATGCGAACGACATCTATGGCTGCATCCCACCAATCAAAATAAATTTGGTGATCGGAGAAAAATACAACCCATCTTATATTTAGGGATTAGGTGTGAGGCCGATCTTTTTATCTAGGAAAGTTGTCGACTTAAAAAGAAGAAAAGGGATCGGTTTGCTTTCCCGATGGAGTGGAGGGGGGGAAAGGGGAAAGTTACTTTGCATCCTAGGATCGTTTCTTTCACCGAAATCATTCTCTCGCGAAGAGCTTTTCTCATCGAAACTTACAAGAAGGGGTTTCCCAATGGGCTACCTTCCCCAAGAAACAAACCACCCCGATGCTGAACAAATGACAGCCATCCTTGACCACTGTGCACTGCTCCACCGGGCATTTTGACCAAATAAGGGATGATGTAGCCAAACGTCACCAACTCATCAAATGTGGTAGATTTGAATGGCCCGGATGGCCACGGGGAGTAATCAAGAATCACACAGACCAAGATCTCCTCGATGCCAATTCGAGAAACACACGCGAGCATGACCGGGGGGTGTCGTTTTAAAAGAGGAATCGGGACACGAGTCAAAAGATCGCGTGGGCCCATTTCTAAATGAGGGGGGCCAGGGTGGCAAATGTTTGCTTGCCGATTCAAACCCACCCGATCCGACTCCCACACGACTCATCGGCGACTGTCGTGTTCCCAAAGCCAATAGCGGGAAGCCACGAATTGCACATACCAAAAACACCTCACGAGTCGCACCACATTGGTACCGGCCGAAATTCGTTAAGTTTTAATTTCCTCGAATCCTCGCAAGAAATCGAAGCACAAAAGAGAGGAGGAAAGAGGATTAACACAAAATGAACAACGAAAGCAGCCAGCAAAGTTCTTCTCCTTCTTCTGCCGTCGTCTCTCTCTCCTCCAAATCCCGCACCAAAAGCCCCCCCTCGAAAACTCGTACGCCTTTCACCACTAGCACCACTAGCACAAGACACGCGGTCTTCTCTCTCCTCTCTATCTCTCTCTGACGCGCACGCTCTCGCTTTCTCTCTCCTCTCTCCCCCCCCCCCATCAAAATCGAAACTTTGCGAAGTTTGGGCAGTACCCTCTCTCTCTCTCTCTCTCTCTCTCTCTCTCTCGCTCGCTCGCTCGCGCTGCATCCCAAACCCCTAAACCCTCGCCCGCCCCCAATTTCCCTTCTCCCTAAACCCTAATTGCTTCGATCTCGACGCGCAAATCCACTCCCCGGTCGAGCTCGGTCATCGGCGGCCTCGTTCCGATTCGCGCGCCCGCGGCTGCCATAATGTCCAACTCCGGCCGTTTCGCGGTCACCCGGGTCCACCCGGACAACCGGTTCTACAACCCGCCGCCGGTCCGGCGCCACCAGCAGCAGCTCCTCCGCCAGAAGCAGCAGCAGCTCCTCCAGAAGCAGTCCCGGATCGAGTCGGCGGAGGCGGAGGCGGAGGCCCTGGCGCGCCCCGACTCCTCGGACGACTCGGCATTGTCGCGGCCGAACTCGGTCTGCTCGCCCTCGCCCCCCGGGACTGCGAATTCGACCAATTTGGATCGTCTCATGGAGTCCGTCACGCCCTCGGTCCGGGCTCACGACTCGCCCGAGGTATGGGAGCTTGGGGGGCATTTGTGGTAGTTGTGCCAATTTCGATCGTTGTAGGCACTTGTTGGAGATGTGCGCTGATTGTGGAGTTTATTGGCGTGTTCTGTTGGATTGCTGAGAAAATTAGAGAATGCCGCTTGTCCAGGGTGTTCTGATGACATGCTCTTATCTTTGTCGCGACGCTGAAATTTGATTTTACCGAAGTTGGGATTTGCTGTTTTTGTTACTCATCTTGTTTCCTTGGGTTGAGACAGTGAGAGTTTTCCGTACAATAACGAGGATAGCAGCTTCAATTTTGAAGCTTTCCTCATAGACCATATGCTGGGTTGAACAGAAGTTGTTATGATTCGCATTTGTTGTTTCAGAACTTAGTTTGAGTTCGGAATCTTGGATTTTTCATTCTTATCTTTTCCCTGATTGAATTGGACCATGCCTGATTTTCTTATGTTCTACATTTTTGCGAAGTTTATCTGGGAGTTGTCTTCCATGTCGACATACGAGTAACCTTAAATTTTTCCATTGCCTGTCGATATTCTTCATTCAAATGTGCACCATCCGGTATCCCTGTATACTTGTTTTTTGCAGTGTCTTGACTTTTATTGTGTGTTAATATTAAGGGCATTATTTGTCTTGTGGATTGATACTTTACAGTTGAGATCGAGGCGTTGGCGAACACGGGAAGCTGATCCACTCCCTTATTATTTACTTGGGGATTTATGGGAATCTTTTAAAGAGTGGAGCGTCTTTGGAGCTGGAGTGCCGCTACTGTTGACTGGGAGTGAGCCTGTGAAGCAGTATTATGTTCCATCATTGTCTGGTATTCAGTTGTACATTGATCCCCTCAGACTAAGGTAAGGTCATGTCTTCTGCTTGGTTTGTGTTAGATTGCCTGCATAAGGTTCTAATGATAGTGTTCATACTTTTTGCTTCACTTGGTGATGGTTTAACACGGTGAAATTAACGTCCATACATCTTTGCATAAATGCGTGCTTCTAATATGTTGCAAGTTAATGTTAATCGTTAAGGAACTTGCAGCTACTGCCACTGCCTCCACCCAACTTTAGCATCTTTGTTGCTTACACCAAAACTAGTGTCAGATCTAACATCAGTCTATCAGTTTTAAAACTTGATGTAAGCACCGGCCAAGTGTTTTCATGCTTGCTTGGTGAACTTGAAATTAAGTGGCACGCAAACAAGGGCAGTGGCTTGTGCGATGAACCAAAGAATTTGATTTTAGTGCCCAGTAGAGTACTGAGACTTGTACCTGCCTTACTTTAGTTTTCATCGTTTTATTGCATATCAGTTATTTTTGCTCAGCAATTGTCCGGAAAGAAAGACATTATACTATATGAATTAAGTTACCAAGTTTTGTCTCTTCTTGGTCACTTCCACAGTGGAGCATCTTTTTAAGCTTCACAAAAAATGTTACATGCTTTTGTCTGGATAGGTGTTTTAATATTATCAACTAAAAATCCAGTCTTTCAACAAGTTCTTCTTTTTAACTGAGTCCTTGGGAAAAAGGTGATAACTACAAAAATTGATGAATGTCATGGTCCTTTCAAATGTAATTGGTACAAAAGATGGCATCTTGAAGCTCTTCTACCATGTGTCTGTTGGGAAATAAACGGTGTCACTACAGTTATGGAAGAGTTATCACTTCTTAAGCCATCTGGTTTTCTTTTTGGCTAAAGAAACATGACTCTTGTACCTTAGTTGTAACTTACGTTGGCAACAGGAATTTCATGCCAATCTGACTTGTCTGCCTTCATGGTCCTGCTATTTTTATTACTTGCATGCGGGCAAGTTTTTTTTCCATGTTTTCATTGGTAGTTTCTACAATTATTTTTTTATGTGCTTCTCTTTTCATGGTTTATAGCAATTTTTCTTGCACGTGTTCTTTCGTTTCATGCATCCATGCTTATAAAGCTAGATCATTAAATTGCAGAAGGGATCTTTGGAGCTAACTCCTAAGCTCCATTTCATGGTTTATACATGCTGGAGCTCCTTTTATCTGGTTCTTGCAAACTGAAAAGTTTGTACATATAATGACTTCAATTTCTAGCTGTTGGAATCTTAGGAGTAGTAGTGATTGCTATATGTTATCATATGCCCACATAGATGGATTTTTGCTCTTTTTTTGAAGCATGTCCGGTGTACCTGACTCTTGCACCTTAGGCTCTTCCAAGAGTTAGATATATGTAAGTCCTGCCACTGAGCCCCAATTGAAGATGGAACATTTCTTTACTTAAACTTCAGGTCAATTTTAAGTGCTTAAGCTGCATCAGGCTTGCCTGCTATATCTTGCTATATCTTTCAGCAATATAACGATTTCTGATTGATACAAAAAGCAATCTAACACCAGTAAACGCAAAAACATGTCGGGTGTACGTAACAATTTAATTGAAACTTTATAATGATGGTGCATTATGCTTATGCAGATAGATTAAACCATTGTAAGGGGGAATCTGTTCAAAAAGCTGGTTATCATCTCCCTTAGTTTTTGGGTGGAAGGGGAATAATCCTGTGCCCACTGGCGTAAAGAGTTTTCAATGACCTAGCATGGAGTTCTCGATTGATTGATGCCTCATTAGGCAGGGCAGACATTGCTTTCTAGTGTGTTATCTGGTGATATAAGTTTGTCGTTTGTTTTGTTGGGCATGGTTCGGCTAAGATGGTGTAGCTACCACTTTTTGGGTTTGGTGGCGATTGATTCTTTTTGGTTTTCACTGTATGGTCACTTTTCTTGGAAGATGATTGCAAAACTTGGCTTTATACCCCTCTTGAATCTGAAGGGACAATATGTTTAAGTTCTTTTCATGTTCATCAAGGACTAAGAAGTATGATGGCATTGTATAGATGCCTGCATCATAAAGCTGGAGCATTTGGTAAGTTGTGGTTTTTCTGGCTCACATACTAGTGTGCTCCTTTTAGGGGTGTCCAGAAAACCTGATGGACCCCAAAATAATGAACCAAAATTCTCACACCAAGCTGAAAAATTCCGGATCAGTTTTTGGGCAGGTCATTGGATCCGTTCGGCCTACGAAAATAAAAAATCAGTTGACACTGCCCAATAGGCCCGTTAAATTCAAAAGGACCTGCATCCCATGTCCAGTGTTCAAGTCTTCTGTTTCTTGACACATGCTTCCCCCCTTCAAGCTTTAGTCTAGTGAAACAAAAACTTTTGAAGCAAGATTGAAAAGCTACCCACAGTCTGCCCATTTCATCTTCGCCACCTCACTGGGCATGCTGTGCCTCACATTTTCAGCACGGTTTGCTTCGGCATTTTCTTTGTGGCTGAATTGTTTTATTTGATTTTTTTAGCAGATGGATGCAACTACTGTACTAAATGGTGCTCACATAGAAAAGAATGAAATAAGGAAGTGGAAGATTTAACATTAGGGTAACACGGAAGAGTTGGTGGCATAGATATTGAAGAAGTTTCTTTTCATAACTAGCAATTTTGCACATAGAAAAACGCAAAAACTGATTGCTTAATTTCCTGTTTTCTTATACTTGATGTTGGGAAGGAGAACTTCTAGTCATAATTTATATGAGATGCTTTATAGTCAGGCACATGTCTTTGTGTCTTATCTGAACTGAATAATTTCCAACCCTATTAATGATGGACATTAGGTATTGGAACATTCTTAGAGGCCCTAATTTTCTCTTTGCGATTCTAGCAGAGAAACTTATGAAGGCTGAGTACAGAGTCAGTCTCTTCCAAATTATCCTTAATACCCGACTTCCATTAAGCTCCTCCCTGTATACTTGCCTCTTGCCGTCCTTATGGTTGTCCTAGCTTAACCTTCAGGTTTCCTAGCAATCGAGACATCAAAATTCATGTTTGAACTAGAAATTCCTTTTCTTCATTGGAGTGTAAAATTCCTGCTGTTTAAAATGACTGAATGAGTTGGCATTGCTGCTCCTTTTTAAACAGATTGGAGCAAATCAATGCTGGGTATATATTGATACTTGACTTCCAAATGAACACGTTGCCTCTGGAAGTAATTGATGAAAATTATCCCTGCCTCGCTAAAACATTCCCTAATGAGCTTTCTTTTGCCATTTGCTTAACTGCTTGCAGACTGTTTTTGTTGGTAGGCTGTAGTTCCCTTTGTCATGCGACAAAAGCATGTTTTTTATTTTATTTTTCTTGGGGTGGCCAAGATGTGAAAAACAAGTTTGATATTGCTTTTGTTACAGTAATAAATATGTCCAAATATATGTCGTTTACATAAGCAGAATTTTCCTTTTCAGTAGTTATTAATGTATTGTTAGTAACAATGTAGATGAGCTCATCCTTTCGTAGTTCAAATGCATTGTTTGCAAATCGCCACGTATTCGCATGATATTAGTGCAAGTCTCTGGGGGAACTGTGGTGTATTTTTTGCAGATATGTCCTTTAGATATCCACTGGGCCGGGTTTCATGACTTGGCCACGTCAATTACTTTGATGTACAAAATGGTCGAAAAGGGTTAGATATGTGGAGGCTTATTCTATGGGAAATCTCATTAAGAATTTTCCCTTCTGTTGCCATTCTTTCCTATGCTGCATATTCATTTAGTGGTGTTTTTGTATGTACAGGAGAACAGGTGAAGACAGTGATGCCGAGACATCGAGAGAGACAAGTAGTGCCGGCAGCAGTGACTGTGAAGTGGAAAGAAGAGGGAAAGGTATTGTTGATGCATCATGGAATCAACACAATCTTATTAATTCAAACTCGCAGAAGATGAATAGACTGACATTAAGAGAGAAGCCTCTCGTGAGTTCATCAAGTGATGAAGCGGAGGTTGGCAATTCCTCTGGGACGCTAATATTTGAGTATTTGGAGCAAGAGCAGCCTCATCATCGCAAACCTTTTTATGACAAGGCAAGTTTGGATACCATTGGATGAGCTAATTTCATGGCATTACCTTGCCTCACTTAATTTCATCCCTGTTCCTCAGGTTTCAATTCTCACATCTCAGTTTCCTGACCTAAAAAGATACAGAAGCTGCGATATATTGCCTTCAAGTTGGATTTGTGTCGCATGGTAATATACTGTTACTACTGCAATATGAAACATTGAATATTGCTATCTTGCTTGATTCTTTCACCGCTTGCATTTATGATGGATTGGGTCTTGGGAACAGGTATCCAATATATAGAATACCCGTAGGCCCCACTCTGCAGAATTTTGATGCATCCTTCCTATCGTTTCATCCTTTGTCGACGCACTCAAAAAGTATCTCTCTCTCTCTCTCGCTCTCTCTCTCTCTCTCATGCATGCACATTTTTTCTCTAATCTGCTGTATTTAAATGCATGTCTTCCAACACAGGCAAATTCAAGCCACAACTTCATATTTCGAGTGGCAGAAGGGCCCGTGGCGTTAGTGCATCCTCTAAGTTTTCTCTTCCTGTTTTCGGTCTTGCTTCCTATAAACTAGGAGGCTCAATTTTAACTCCTAATGGACCACATGAATCCCAGCAGGCCAACTCTCTCTTGCAAGCTGCTGATGATTGGCTCCGGCAGCTGCAAGTTTCTCTTCCCGATTACCAGTTCTTTGTCTCCCACAACACACAGTGGAGATAACAGAAGGATGACAATCCCTTCCCTAAAGTGCTTTGCTCTATAGGCATATGATTTTAAGGTGTCAATTTTGATATGGTATATGAGATAGAAAGAATGTGTTTTAGAGTAAAAGGCATCTGTTTTCCGCTATTCCCCGCTAAACAGATTGTTTTATGTGCCTCCATAACTTTGTAATTATGTGCATCTCCCCCTGGAAATTTAGTAGTCTAGAGGGGGAGAGGGAAAAAATGCTTTATTGATCCAGGTTCAGCTTAGAGTAGCTCTGACTTTTGAGTTTCATGAAAGAATTGCAGTCAGTTGGGAATATTGGAAGCAAAAGTATTACTTCGTGTATGTAAAGTTGATACGTGCAAGTTGCATAGATTTCTACATGATCAACCATTGGTTTTCTATATGATAATCAATTGTTTTCAACCTGCTACAGTACAATCATGTTGCTTGCCTTGTTATGAGCAAACTCCAGCATTTTCGTTCAGTATGTCTATTGAAGCCTTTTTTCGGCCAAAGAGTTGGTTCAGATTGTTCCTATTTGCTTGAACCAATTGATTTCATGTTTCTTTTCCAGTTGAATTCCATAATTACTTCCAAATTTAATGCGTATCCGAAGGCTTAGGATCTATATAAAGAGGGCGTTTAATTGCGGTCTATTTTAATCATTATGTGTAGTCAAGGTCCATCCGAAGGCTATTCATTCCTCTGATCTAATTGCTCCTATGCAGGAAAGAATGTAATTCCAAGGTAAACGGGTGAAAGGGTCAGGCCAACGTTTGGTTGGAGAAGGAATTCAGTGGTTTAAAAAGTATCACGTCAGCCGCTGACGTGGTTTTTAGCATTCTGATTCAATTACAAATTAACATACATATACATAAATGTATATTTATTGACGTGGAGTCCGATAAAAAATCTGTCCAAATCTTCCTCCTCTTCCATCTGCAGCCGCCTCCTAGCAAGGACCACTAACCTCGGCGCCTCCTCTTGTCATTGCCCTGTCGCCATCGGTGGAGACGTCGGTGCCACATTTAGACCAGCCATCGGCGGAGACGTCGGTGCCACATTTAGACCAACACTGCTGCGCATCCAAGCCGAGCCACCCCTCCGTCATCCTTGCTCGTCCATGGCCAGTGCCTCCAGACTTCCAGATCTGGTCGAGCTTCTAGATCTGGAGCCTTGGCCATGAGTAGCGAAGGCTCGTTCTCACGCGACGCTGAGGGGGTGGACGTGGAGGCTAGCCACTGCTCTGCGTTAATCTAGCTCAACCACTGCCGTTTTTTTTTTTTTTTAACCTTTTTCTTTAAAGCTCACGGTCCATGGTCGTCAGGACCTCGAGCCACCATCCTCCAGATCTGTATATGAGGGCATTGCTATGGCCAACCACCGCCACCGCCGTCTAGATCTAGTGGCCAACTGCCACCGCGCATATCTGCCTAAATCTTGAACAAAAATAATTGGTTTGATTCCCCATTGATGTTTTTCTTTTTTACTTAAATTCTAGGCGGTGTCAAGTTTTAAGTGGATGTCAATGGGTAAATACTGCACTATATCAGCAGCTGTTGCGGCGCTTTGAAATCACTGAATATTTTCTTATTTGGTTGTTTTTTTTAAACAGTACTGATAAAGTGACGAAAAGAAAAACAAAAGAATTGAAGTGCCCTTGGCTACAACACCGAATTTTCTCCAAGATGGGTTTGAATGGACCCAATTCAGAAAACAGTCTTCAGCATGACTCCAGTTCTAATTTGACCTTGTCAAGAGTAAAATCGGATGGCATGTCCACTTCCTCCAAAAACCCAGAAAAGAAAAATAAAGAACAGAGGTTCTTCTTTAGTGAGAGAACCTATCCAGTTTGGTTAGTCTCTGGTGTTAGTTATGACTATGCTTTCATACGTTACGTATTTTCTTTATGCTTTCATAAAGATTAGTTGAAGCTGAATGTTCCGCTTGTTACGTGACTATGCAAGGCATGTAGCGTGACATTGCAAGAAATGTCGCCTGCAAGAACGAGTCAGCTGACAGACTTTTACTTCTTTGGCTGACAGACGTGGATGGATGCTGAGATCCTCAGAGCCAAGTCAAACAAGAGGAAGATCGAATCCCAAACAAGTTCGAAATTAGTTGTCGGCTTCATACAAGGCTTTGTTGAGCTTACAAAACCTGAATCAATCAAATGATCTTTTAGGGGGTCAAGAAACGATCCACGAACAAATCAATTCAATTAGGGAAAAGAAACCACATGGGACATCTCTCATCAAAGAGGAAAGTACAAGCAGAATCAAAAGGGCGTGATCACTGACAGAACGAGAGAACTAGCAAGGTCACCAGGCTAAAAACAACAGCAGTTATTCTGGCACTTGCACTCATCTTGTGACCACTGGAGGGAAGTATTCTTGGGATTGCACATTCCTCCCCGTTGAACAACACTCTTGTCGGGAATCCATCCCCGCTGACCAGATTCACGCCCGGCGTCTTCTTCTTCGAGAACAGGATCACCGACTGCTGCGAGCCGGGGACCGGCGGATCCTTTTTGGGGTTTGACCCGTTCTTCTCTGCGAGGAGATAATTGAAATTTTGGCGGCCTTTTAGAAATATGCTGTTGTTGTAGTCACCCAAAAGTGTCCCGTTGAATGAGTAGGCCTCTTCAAACCCGGCCCCTGACTTGTCAAGCTCCACAGCCACGGACCAGTCGGCGAAGTTCTCCTCACCCCAGTTGAAGACGCTGATCCTTGCCGTCCACCCGTTCCGGTAATCTGACAACAAGTGCCAGTTGATACTGACCCCGCAATTGTCCCCACATGGCAAAGGGTCGGGCTTCAACCACCGGTTCATCTCACTCCACGCCAGGGCTTGCTTGGTCCGGTTCTCGAACGGGATGAGGAGCGTTTCAGGCCGCAGGAGGAGCGCCGGTGCCGTGGCGCTGCAAGTGTTGCTAGGGACATTGTTGCATCCACAAGCACAAGTGTTGCAAGGTACCGCTGAATCATTGTAAAAAGCAGAGAAGGACACACAACACTTAGGACTCTCTCTAGGCCTGGTGAGGTTGCACACCACTTGCCAGCTCGAGATCGCCACCGTCTCGGAGGCCAGCCCAGTGGGGTCTGGGAACTCGCTAGGGCTGACGGGGATCGGCTGCCGACATTGGTAGTTCGAGCTCATTGTGCCGTTGATTTGCCAGTTCACAGGTGGGGCCAATGTTGTCCTGTTCAGGTCCGGCGGCATCTTGTACACGTGCATTAGGAACGTCGATTTGGATTTGTCCGGGTCTGTCAATGCAGATAGGATCGTACCATTTCGACAGCAGAACGGAACCAACCCGAGATTGGTGTCATTCGCTCGAGAAGGTGGAAGGTCCATGATCGTGGGCCGCTTTTCGCAGTTCAATGCCAACGAGAAGTCGAGTTCCATGTAGTACTGGCCCTGCTTACCGAAGACACAATCCGTTGTATCGACCAAAGTTGGATAAGCCCCTCTCATGCCGAAAATGAACTCGTCCCTTGCCCAATCCCAGCTCAATTGCCAGTTATCGAGACGGCCGAGAGGATTGTGGTTCGAAATCGTGACCTGCGCCCAGTAATCGGTGCTTGAGGACTTGGTCACGTCATACATTATAATGAGATCGCCTTCCTGGCGCGGCAGGAAGCCATCGCCGACCGTCGAGTTGGAGGTCGATGTTAGATTTCTGATGCAGCAGAGGTTCATAGTAGTGTTACCTGGGAAAATCAGATGTCAGATGTTATCAGCATCTACAATGTATTAGGATTGTTTGCGATGCTTCAAAACAGAAACGGATAATGAATGTATTTCGGGGGAATCAAAACAGTAACGTCCTTGGGTACTAAACATACGAAAGATTGATGCAGAAAGTGATACCATTAATTTCATAACATGTCGTGCTTATCTATATCATCACTTTATAATTAGCGGGTCTATTTAGCATCAGCACGAAAAGGCCATCAAGCAAGAGCAAACAAAAACGAACGACCATGGGAAACTCAAATCTACCTTCCATGGTATAATTGGGACACGAATATCCATCGTTAGCAAGATAGAGGCTCGCCGGCAGAGGAACTCTCGGAGCCCCGATGCCGAACTCGGTACCGACCAACTGCACCTGAACTGTCGTCTGGGTCGGGTCACCCGCCGTCTCAACTGCCGTCTTCAGGTCGGTCATCGGAAAGCCGCCCAAAAAGGTCCCATTGATCCCCACTTTGGCCGGCAAGGAAGTGCCATCGGCTAAGATTGCTTGGTCAGCAGAGACCAATATCTCACCATGTTGAAATCCAACAAACACCTGTTTTATATGTTTAGTTTAGGCATTAATATAGGTAAAAACACAAACAAAGCAGAATCATTGAGAAACATCATAATTTCAATCAATACTTAGGGCGCGTTTGTTTGAGGGAAAGTGTTTTTCCGGAATTTGTTTTCCGAACTTTCACCCGTTTGGTTCGCCGAAAATGATAAGCCAACTGAAAACACTTTCCAGTGAAGGAAAACATTCATGTATAAAATTAGGAAAGTGAATTCCCTAATTTAAGAGGCGAAAACACTTTCCGGAATTATTCATCTTGAATTTGTTAATATTTTTCTTTTCTCTTCTTTCTTTTTTTTTAAAATTTTTCTTTTCTTTTTCCTTCTTTCTCCCTCCACCGGTCACTAGCCTTTCTTTTTCCAAAACAAAAATAATTTAAAAAATATAAAAATTTTCGATAATTTTCACCATCAGATTTTCCTCACCAAACAATTGAAAATACTTTTAAAGTATCTTTAAAGTTTTACCCAAACACCGGAAAACGAACTCATTTTCTTGGAAAATGACTTCCTGGAAAGTGTTTTCCAAAAATAGTACATTTTCCGTGAAACAAACGCACCCTAAATCATCATATTCAGTTCATGGAGGCGACACCCTTCACTTCCAATTTTGGTCGGGTGATGAATTTTTTCAATTTCTTCACAATAATTTCATGAATCAGCGAGTTTGCAACAAGATGATATCTATGCTAAAAGCTCAAAATTCATCAAACGATGCAAGGAAAATATCACTAGAAACGCATAAAATATAGGACGAAGACTGGTTATTCCAAGACGCTACTATGAATAGAGGTTGTCAAGATTAGGAAGTGAATCGAAGTTTAGTAATTTGAGTCGAGACTTCATAATCGCGGTGCTGACCTGCCACGACTGGAGCTCGTCGAGGCCGTTATTGACCACGGTCAAGGTGGATTGGAACCGGTACGGCTGGTTGGCGGTGTCGTTCGGGGGGATCGGGAAACCGCCGGTGTAGTTGTAGGACAGGAATATGCCGTTGCACCCGCTGGCGGCCGGGGGTCCTAGGTTCTGCGAGAACGAAGCGTCGAGCAAAGCGAGGAAGGCGACGGCGATGATGAAGTGACCGAAGGCCATTGGGCGTGACTTGGTGAAATGAAATGGGAATTTGGTGAGAGGCATAGTTTTCTTAAGGTGTGGAGGAAACAAAGATAGCGAGGTTAAAGAGGAAGTATTAGGTAAGGTATGATTAACATAATGAGAAAACAGTATGGCATGGATGGGGTCTTCGAGTTCGAAGTTGACGTGTGCCGGCTTGGAGTCGTCCTTGTTTTGTTGTGCGACGGAGCATCGTTGCGGTGCGGTGCATGCAAAGGGAATGAGTGCTGAGAAGGCTGAGGACGACTTGTTCTTTTCTGTTCTTTTTTTTTTAATGCTTCTTCTTTGTTTAACTCCAGATGGTAGGATTGATTCTTTGAGGGTTATGTTCCTCCGGAGTCAGTCAACAAGTTGACCAGTTCCTTGAACAGAGAGAGAGAGAGAGAGAGAGGTGGGAGAGAAATTGTTTTATATGGTAGTGCCATTTGGGGATAAGGGCGAAGGAAAGATTAAGAGGAACGAGTTAGTAAAGATTCGAACGAAATGGACATAGAAATTTTGTTTTCCCGTCACCTCGTCTCGTTAATTCTAATATATGACTGTATGCTAAAGACAACAGAAAAGTGAATAGATAGTCGTCCATGACAGTAATAATCCCGGATAGGCTAGAATCGAGTTTTTTTCGGGGTGAGGAAATTAGTATTTCGCGGATAAATAAAAATCCGATATTAAATGCAAAGGAAAGATGAGGTGCCCTAAAGAAAACATGATAGGATAAAGAGGGGTTTGGAAATACAAGAGATGCGGAGCTTGTGATGAGCCAGAGGAGACGAGACATTGGACTGGAATCCGTCGCTTGAAATTGGACTGGATGAAGCAAGATTAGTCCACAAGCCCATCCATCCATTCTTAACAATTGTGGGCCACTTAATGTTCTGCACCCGTTAATAAATAAATAAATAAAATCAGCCCGAGAGGTCCAAATGTTGGACCATCGGCACATCAGTCGAAATCCACGAAAGGAAAACAGAGCATAGCAAAAAGCCCGTCAATCTAAGTTTGCAGAGGACATCGTACCATGTTCCTTGGTCGACGTGTCGTCATCGATCGATCGATCGACCACGCGTATCCGTTATTCTGGACACGACCACGGTCATGAACTACTTGCCCGATCACGACACTAATACCGCAGCGTCGTCCACGCGTAAGCGCGATTCTATCGATCGGCGCGTGAGATACTTGCTGCACACTTGGAGAGAAGAAACTCGGGGTCGTTATACGGTTCTCGAGAGGCACCGTGCCCTTACAATATTTCATGTCGGATTGAGATGCAGCATATCTCAACCTGAACGGTTGCGATAATTCGCTTTTCGATCTAACGGTAAACGGTCACAGGGCCACGGTGTCTTTCGGGTTACTGCAGACTCGCCAAAGGAGCGGTGGTCCAAGGGAGGGATGATACGGAGGCGCGATCATGGGCTCCAACGGGAAAGCTCCTCCCTTTTCGGTTTGCGCCTTTCAATACCTCTATCCTCACGTGCTGAAAACACGACGGGCGACCATCGAATCGAGCGGAAACGGAGTTCCTGGACTGTTGCGACGGTGCTCTGGCCTCTCGATTGCTCCAGCGAATAGCATCTCCCCCGCCCAAACGTCTTTTCCCATTTAGCCAAGTCGATCATCGTGAAGGCCTCGCCAGCTAACGACGTTGCTGCTGGTTAGGGGTTGAATTAAAAGCACGTGTTTTACTTCCTCTCCTGAACTAGGAATGGTGTACCCACCCCACAAGTCCTCCCTTCCCCCCGGGAAAAAAAAGGATGCGGCGATCGTCGTAACTCCTCCTCCCGTAACTCTCGAACGCTTTGTAAAATGAAGCCCCCTCTTAAAAGACCCATCGGGCCCTCTTGCTCCCTCGAAATTTTGCTCGGGGCTCGTACGTACGACAAAACAGCATCGAAAACCAAACCAACCAGCCCCATCAAAAAAGCGCACGCGAGATAAAAAGAAGTCGTGTATTTCATCACGCATAAATAAGACAACCCTACATGTCAATTTTGAAAAAAACAAAAGTACATAAATGAAAGAGAAAATGACCCCCCCTCTCTCTCTCTCATCCCCCCAGTCTTTCATCGGTAAGCCCCCCACTCACCACTCAACGAGCAGCTCAACAGAACTCAAAAAACACAAAGGCTGGACAGAGCAAAACGAGGCCATTAGATTTGGCTCGGTCGGTGGAGACTAATTGCTAGCTTCCATGAGACCTCCCCAAACCCCAACCTCTTGTTTCCAGAACAGTCTGGCCAAGCACACAAATGATTGGTACCAAGAAAGAGGCTTGCTAATATATGTCTGTATTGTAATCCTAATGATAACAACAAAGCTGTCATTGTGAGATAAATCTTAATTTCCTGATTCCGAAGCCCCCTCCCAAAAAAAGCATAGGCAAAAACTGTGTAGGCCCACAGCGTCCGTTGCCTTGTCTTAGTCAATGATTATTGGACGCATCATACCAATGCATCCAGGCACCAAAAGAGAAAACCCAGATTGAAATGATCACCCGCCCCAACAGTGTCTCGCCAACAAGAACCCCGCGTGCACCCCTTGTGATCCAAGCATTAGCAAAGGTCAAAGCATGTATCTTTGAACTCCAATAAAGAAACGGTTTTCAAAAAGCCTGGAATTGGTTTCGTGAACAACCAGCGCTCTGGCCCTGACTGGCCACATGGTAATGCCTTTAACTCCATGATACTCCCGGGCAAGTTGCCACATGTGATATTAGCTGTTTGGGGGAGTGGAGAACATCAATCACACTCTCCCAGAGAAAAAAAAAATTATCAGAGATAAATAAATAAATCAATCATAAATGAGAGGAAAATAAAAAAGGAATCACATGAAGTCTCATGTACGTCTGATACGAAGTGACAAAGCCTCGCAAGATTTGCAACGAAACAGAGAATACCACGTGGCTAATAAGATTGCGAATGATAACCATTATGTTTCTCTGTTTTTCTATTTTTTTCGTTCTAGAAATAGGTTTAGAACAGAAATCCGTTTGGTAACGCAATTTCATTTTTCTATTTCTGGAACAAATTTTGATTTCAGAAATAAGTTTAGAATAGAAATTAGAAGTAAAAATTTTCTACTTTTCTATTTCTGGAACAAAACTGAAAAATAAAAAATTCTTCTCATTGCTCGTCCTTGCTACAAACCGGTTGCCCACCCGCCGCCCATCACCGCCTACTTGCCGGCCGTCGCCTCCCACCATTCACCGTCTCTTACCGCCGCCAGCCGTGGGCCGCCACCCGCCGTCCACTGGCCACCGTCCACCGGCCACCATCTCCTGCCGCCTGCCGTCCTCCTCCCGCCACCACTCGCCGTGGACCGCCATCCACTGACCAACGTCTCCTGCCATCGGCCACTCTCCTCCCGCCGCCACTCGCCATTCACCGTCTCCACGCCACCGGCCACCCTTCTCCGGCCGCGCCTCCTCCCGCCGGCCATTATGGGCCGCCACCCACCATCTCCCGCCCTCCTCCCGTCGCCTCCCGCTGCTCAACGCCGGCCGCCTCCAACCGTCGTCCGCCTCCTCCACTACCGTCTGCCACCGCCGTCTGCCCGCAGACCACCCGAGGGGGAGAAATTTTGTGCCTTTATCAAACAAATTTTTGTTTCGAGAACAGAAATTTTGTTTCGTTATCAAACGAGCATTGTTTGCTCATAAATTTTCCATGGGACAAAAATAGAAATCAATTTTTGAAACAAAATGGTTGTCATTCGTGTCCTAAGCTATTAATAATTGTCCCCATTTCGGAAATTTCCTTAAGAAAGAAGGAAAACAACAGCCGACAAATAGTATAATTCCCTACGCACAATTATTGACTAGACACCATATAAGCTTTAAATAATGGAGTTCTACTTCTGGGGGTAATAGAAAGCAACAACACAGAAAAATGCAATGAAATTGAACATATTAATTTATTAATATAATCATTATCGCTGTTATGTCATCAACAAACAGAAGCATCTCCCAAAGGTCACCCAAATGAGCAAAGTGTGAAAGGACAGACTGGGAGGTTGATCACAAGTATCCCGCCGCTGCCACCAAAGCAAAATCCCTCAGAGGTTACAGCCTTTCTTTAGATTCTTCCAATGCATTGAATTGAAACTACTAAGGCCGGCTTCACGCGCCCGCCTATTGAGACGAAACAAAAACTTGGGAAATCTGTGATGATTTATTGAGAGCCCAAGCAGAAACCATAGGCCAGATTGGCAGGTTGGACACGTATGAGTTCATCCCCATCCACTCACATAACAATCATCCCAGAGCCCCCAAGAAAATGTGTCCTTTTCCTTATCCACTCTATGCTCGAGTTCAGTGAACATCGTCCAATGACTCTCTAACAAGGAAACGACTCGAAACGCCTCATCAGCAAGATATTCGATCGCTCGAAAGCAACAGAAAACTTGTCTTCCAAGCCATGTTTACAGTTAAAGATGGGCTAAATTACGTAGCTTGAACTACAAAGTCAAAAGGAGCTTGCATACGATAAAGGAAAAGAGTAACATAGATACGAGATTGGGCATCACCACATCCCCCCCATAAACCCAAGTTAATCAACAGAAACAGCTTTCTCAAGGCAGATTTAAGAGTACTGCAAGAATTCCCAGCAGATGTGGAACCATGGAACACCTAACACAAGAGGTGTATCTCAGTCCCACGCCAGTGAAACAGAGCTCAGTTCTTTACAACCTCGGTGGGTCACTCGGGTTCTGTTAGCTAAGGCGTCAGATTGAACAAACAAAATGAATGGAGACTCTCTAGCCTTTGACCAAATAAACAGGTGCACAGAATTACAGAACGCGCAACATGAATATCTTTCTCGTCTTCGCTTTTATTTCCAGAACGGTAATGAGAGAATCGAATACAAGTGGCCAGAGAGATCCATTAACAACAATGTGAAGTCCAGGAAAGTCTAACTAAAAATTCTGTAGCCCCGAAAGCACAATTAAACATACACCAAAAAATTACCAACAAATGAAGGGGAGGAAACAACAAAGTAAAAGAACAAAAAATCGGAAAGAAAGAGAACCGCCGATCGCAACCGCATGATTAAGGACAAAACAAGGGACCTAACAGTAGCAGTAGCCCTTCGCATGGTGATTTCGATTTACCCGGTAATGTCAGGCCCCCGCCTACCAGGTGCACCGCTGTCGTGTGCTTCTGGGTCGCCCAGATTTTTCTCGATCAGGGCGAGTGCCCGTACAAGTCGTAGGGTGCCCAGAGCGAGTCCAACGGGCACGCCTGCCTCGAGTCGAGCCGGAGCCACGGCTTGCCGGAGCCGGACCAATGCAGGAGGCTGACCGGGCCGGGATGCAGGTCCCGACAGCTGCCCCTGACGTTGTCACCACCTAACCCGTGCTGGTTCCACCGGTGCTCGATCGGCGCCACGTGGCCAGCGAACACCAGGAGGAACGGCGGCAGCGAGCCGAGCTCATAGATGCGGTCCCGCTTCTGGATCTCCATCCACCGCTCGATCCTCCTCGTGTACCCCACGCGCCTCCACTTGGTCAGGTCTATCACCATCACCCCCGTGTTGAAGTAGCACGGCGTCCGGCCGGCGAACGCGCCGGCGAGGCGCGAGTTCGACCAGAAGCCCTCGGTGAAGTACTTGGTGAAGTTCGCGTGGCAGTACTCCGGCGCGCCGATCGTCCTCGAGCCGAGGCTGGTTGACCACAGCTTCGCGATGTCGTCCACAACGACCAAATCAGAATCCAAGTAAATCACCCTGCTGACGCAGGGCTCGAGCAGATCAGCCAAGTAATTCCTCGCGTAATTGAGAGGCTGCTCGAGCGCTTGCCTCACCGAGGTCGAGATCAAGTCTCGCACGATCTCCGGATCGAAGTAATACACTTTGAACTTCAACTGAGGGAAGGTGGACCGCACTAGGGTTTCGAGGCTGGTCTCCGACACCAGGAAGTGGAAGAAAATGCTCTCCGGACACTTGGAGTGCTGCAGAATCGAATGCACGGCCGCGATTGACCCGCGCAGGTACTCCAGATCGAGAGTAATCGCGACGTGGACCAGGTTAGGATCGCAGACGCTGGTTCCACCCAACACCGAGCCGTCGGCGGGGCTGCATTCATCGGCATTGCGGAATGCGGAGGCTCTCCGGAACGAGAACCGCTCGGGCGAGCCGGGGGCGGCGCCGCCGTCCGCCGGGAACTGGAGGCCGCCGTCGATGCGGGAGGAGCGGGTGGCGACGGCGGGCGGGAACGACTGGAAGGAAGGGGAGAGGACGACCATGACCATCGCGGCGGAGAAGAAGCCGGAGAACCGCAGAATCCACATCATCTTGGCGGTGAAAATCCCCCGCCGCTTCCTCTTCTTCGACTTGAAATCGAACCGATCGGCCAGAATCGACGACAGGGACGAGCGCAGGAAGGATAGGGTCGCCTTAAGGTCCGCCAGAGCTCTGAGCAGGAACGCGCAAGGGAACGTAGGAAGGAAGGAAGGAAGGAAGAAGAAAAACCTAAAATGCCGAATCCAAATCGAATCGGGAGCGAGGAGCGAGAG
The DNA here is from genome assembly GCF_021117445.2 of Syzygium oleosum. Lineage (NCBI taxonomy): Eukaryota > Viridiplantae > Streptophyta > Magnoliopsida > Myrtales > Myrtaceae > Syzygium > Syzygium oleosum. The sequence goes on along the minus strand of NW_026607493.1, from coordinate 3,642,467 downwards.
AAGGAGGAGGAAGGAGAAGAAGAAGAATCAGTCTCTTGCTTCCGCTCGCCGCACGATCAAACCCGAGGCGCTCGCGATTCCACCATTGCTGCCGTGCGAACGAAGCGACCCGGAAGCGGCGCGTGGGGGATGAGGCCCCGCGGCGGAACGGAATCCATCACGGCGGCGACTGCGCGGAGGCCCCCCTCACAATGCTCGCTCGCCCCCCATACACTCTCTCTCTCTCTCTCTCTAACCCTTTCTCTCTCTACCTGTGGGCAGAGGACAGTAGTGGAGAGAGAGACTCGACTCGCTCGGTGGTGGTGAGGGACAGAGAGGCGGAGAGAGAAGGGACGAAGTTTTGTTTTTCTCTCTCTCCCTCACACTTTCTCTCTCTTGTTTTTTTTTTCCTTTTTTTCCAGCGATTTGTTTCGCGTTTTCCACCACCATAGAAATCCCCGGCCTATATATATACCCAAAAAAAAAATTATGGATTCTAATTACGGGTTATTATTATTCTCTTCGGCTAAATATGGATATGAATGATATTGCAAATGCGAATGAAAATGGAAATAAATCTATTTATATAAGGGAAGGGAAAAAGGGGGAAGATAAAAGGGGCGTGTGATTATAATATATCTTTAATTTTGTTGTTTATGCATATAGGTGTGTGCGTATCCTGTTGGGCAGAGCATTGTAGCAGGACCAGCTGTTTCTTGTCTCGTGTCATTATGACGTGTACGTGTGTGTGCAGCCTGTAAGCAAGTTAAGAATGTATACAAAATATCTTATAATCATGATATTGTTACAGGCTAATTCCCTTAAAAAAAACCACAAATTTTAGGTTAAATCTCAGTTCTGTCCCGAATTTATTTTTTTCTAAAATGAATCTCGCTCTAGTACCGCGTCCGCCTACGCCTAAAAAATTGCCACTAGTTTCTTCGTAATTGTCAATATTGTGGTCAATTAGAAGTTCATTATCAGAACATGCGTCTTTATTGACACCATTGCATTCGTATGAAACAACATGATCCTTTTGATGTTGATAATCTTGAAAGGATTTGTCACTATTTTCGAACGAGTTGGCAGATTTGGGACAAGATGGAAAGTTAGTCACGTAAAAAAGTTCAGGGCGGGATTGAGATTTGACCTAACATTTGGGTTTTGTTAAGGGAATTAGCCCATAACAATATTATGATTGTAGTAAATTTTGTGTACACCATTACCTTCGTATGAAATAACAATATCCTCATAATGTTGATAATTTTGAAAACATCAATGACGATTTTTTAACCAATTAGTAAATTTGAGACTAGAGTGAAAGTTTGGGACATAATTAGAATTGAATCACGAGTTGAGAATCTTTTAGGGAATTAGGCCATTGTTCAAAAAATCCCAAAGCTCAAGTTTGGGATGATTGCCTCTGAGTTTCCCGCTAAAACGAAAAAACGATTGGAGTGTTTAAATAATTACGGGGAAGGCAGAAATCCGAAGTTAAGAAAAGTAATTACAGAAATGAATTTTTTTTCCACTTGAAATTTTGTTGAACGAAATCGATAAAGTAAAAATTCTAGAAGCATGCTCGAATTTATTAATTGGTTCGGAAACAGGTGCCTTTTTCTAGGTATACTAGGATGAAGTATGGGTAGAGTAGGCCTAGAATATATATAGTAAAATGCATCTACATTATTTATTCGGAAGTAGGAAACATTGAATGCCTGTGTCCAATGTGGTCATGTGATCCGATCACGACAATTAGTTTCTCATTTTAGTTAATACTTGACGTGGTGGGGGTAACCACGATTTACTCGTGGAATGAAATGTCTCATCGGTTTCTAGATCAGGAGTAATCAATTTCAGTATGGGTGGATTTCCAAAAAAAAAATCGAAACTTACTATACCAAAATCTATTTTGTCCCAAGAATCGAACCGAATCTAGGAACCGATTCGGCCGGTTCAAGACCAATTCCAAAGTTGAACGGGTCCCCATCACGCCAGCGTGGAACCCGTTGAGTAGGACCGATTCCGTTCAATTCCTAGACGGAACTGGCCCAATCATCTTCTCTTTCTATTAATCCTAATTCTCATCACGTCTCAGCGACATTGTGTCCAGTTTCACCTCTTCTTCCCTCTTCATTGCCCCTCCAATTTCTGCCGCTGCTCAAATGAAGGCTACGCAATCAACCTCGTTGTCTCTTATTCTTCCTAACATCACAAGTCTTGTCTCCATCAAACTTGATGTAGACAATTACCTTTTGCGAAAAACTCAATTTGAACCTATTTTAATCTGCAACGATCTGTTGGGCTATGTGGATAGGTTTTTCCCATGTCCGCCGAAACTTATCAATGATCAGAATGGCACTGTGGTGTTCAATGCCTCCTATTCCATCTGGATCAAGATAGATGAATGCGTTCATAGTTTGATCAACTCGACCCTTACAATAAAAAATTTCCATGAAGTTCACAACCTTTGAACATCTCGGGAGACTTTGCTCGCTCTAGGACCACGCTTTACTGATTGTTGCGCAGCTAAGGAAATTGGACTAAAACTTAATTTTCAAAACACCATTAAGAAAACCGATTAGTCAATGTTTGACTTTCTTCGGCATCTAAAGTCAATTGCAAACTCTCTAATGAGACTCAGTGATTCAAGCCCTCAATAGGCTCCCATTTGAGTATGATTTGTTTGTCACAATGGTCACCAACAGCCCTACAATCATTTCCTTTGGTGAGCTGCAGTCACGCCTCCTCATCCAAGAAGAACGATTTACTGAAAATCGAATGCCTCATATTCATCGAATATTCATCATGCTTTGATTGGTCGTGCCACTTCACCCAATCCACTGTTTCAACCGGGTTAGTAATTCTCCTATGATCGGTCCAATTTATCGTTATACTCGGCCTCCATATGCTAATCACTCCTACCCCTCCACCAGAAGGCCTCATGGTGGTTTGAGGCCCTATATTCCTCCATTCCTCCATATTTGGCTTTTATCTCAAATATATCGATGGCCTTTTGCGCAATTTTGATCTAGTTATGGTCAAGCCTATATCTACTATATTGGCCTCGAAGACTGTGTTGTCCGCTAATGACGGTGAGCTTCTCACTTCTCCGATGTTGTATCACAAATAGTTGGTGCTCTACAGTTTGCGTCCATGACCATACCCAATATTAGTTTTGTTGTAAACTTGGTTAGTTGATTCATGTATCAACCCAGATTACCTCATTTCCAAACCGTCAAACTCACATACCGGCATTTAGCTGGCACATGCACTCACGGATTGTTAACTAAGTAGTGTTCTCCCACTTCATTGACTGGTTATGCGAATGCTGACTAAGCTAGGTGCTTTGATACTCGACAGTTCACCTTGGGTTTTTGTGTTTTTGTAGGCGCTAATTTTGTTTCATGGAGTGCCAATAGGCAGTCTGCTATAGGCCATTCTAGTACAGAGGATCAGTATCGTGTTGTATCTTACTGTGCTGCTACATTATTTGGATTGCAATTTGCTTCATGAGCTTGGGATCCCCTTTTTAATCCTCTCACTTTTAATTGTGACAACATCTCTACCAATCCATCTTGCACTCAACTCGGTGTTTCATGCCCGCACCAAACACATTGAGTTGAATTTTCACTTTGTTCAAGAATGGATTGCTTCTGGTGATCTACGTGTTCACTATGTGCTTACAACAGATTAGCTCGTAGACATCTTTACCAAGGGACTACGTAGTTCACTTCACACGCTATTCATATACAATCTCTCAGTTGTTACGCCTACTTCGAATTGATAAGGAACGTTAACATGTAGTTTATATGTATTATGGGGTCTCTCTGTAATTATGTCTATATTAATATTCCGATTGCAATTAATCACTTTCATAAATATACATAGGGATTGAGCCACCATAAATATTTTGTCGTTATTTTCTCTCTGACTATACATCAACGGAATATCTAATGTAGAAGATTGCTAAAGGCAACACATTTGGAGTGTCATCGTATATGTCGTGCTCAGTCGTGATCTTGTGAGGACTCTGGCTCTCTCCCCAAAACATATGGGCACGACTTGTCCCCTCCTAACTCTATGGCAGAATCTTATGGTAACATCTAGAAAGGTCACTAATGTCGATCTCCTGTCCTGGTCCTTATATTTATAAGCGAAAATTTCTCTTATCGAACTTAAAGGTTATATTATGGCACGCTAGGGCCGCATAAAAGCATACGTGTCCCTGTTTTAGGAGAACCATTTTCAGTGTAGTCCTTTTCCTTTAAGCTAGTTAGCCTATCACATCAATAGCGTGCATGAAAGATCCCTCGGACACCCCACACAAGCCTCGTAAGTTCCTCTTGTTCCATGTTCCACCGAGAAAAGAATTCTCACGTCGTAACGGGTGGTAATTCCTTACATTTATTTCGAAATTTGTATACAAAACATTGTACTATATAAAAGCTCAAAAGCTCTTTAATCAATAGATGAGATTTACTCTCGTTTTTCACCTGAGATCATCGAGGAATTGAGGATGTCGTATTCCAGAAACTCCTTAGGAACACGTCTCTCTATTAGGGTGCAATTTGATTTTTTTTAATCAATACGTAGTTATACGAGCTGTGCCATCAACATGTTGTAGTAAGCGTAATTTGATTTTTGAAAAATCCAAAAAAATTCAAACTTTCACAAAATACAAATATTGATACGTAAATTTATATGTAGTTTTTTTTAGATTACCATAAGAAGTCACTTTCCTATCAAAGTAGAATTTCATAAGTATTTTGACAGTTATCGACTTTTCTCTTGAAAAACAATTACTCGGATTAATATGCTTATGGACAAATTTTTCATTAAAAAAAAGGAGAAGTAGTTAGTTACTTTCCTAATAAATAGGAATTTTTTCCTTTATAGATAATTAGATATACAGAGTTTCAATTGAATGGAATGATCTTTGATTGGGTATTCCATTCCTCGGCTGTTAATTTCCTGCTCTGCGAGTCTGAGACAATGCAATTTGAAAAGAAATAAAATCACTATTTCTTGGACTTTTTAATGTCCAAAGTAATATCCTTTCAAAAAAATGTCCAAAGTAATTCATTGGCTAGCCTTAGTGGATGTTTTTCGATTTTTTAAGTTAAAAAGGGAATTATCGTTGCGCAAAAAAAAAGGCAATTGACGAAACTTTCTAATTTCAGATATTTGTTGGTAATATACATAGTAGATGTAAATAATTCCCGTATCCAATTCTTATCCTAATCCTATTATATGGGCCCATGTTCCCCATGGGTTTTGTATTTAAAGGTGTGTCGAATAACTTTATTTACTAAAGTTCTTTCTAGTCTTGCATATTCGGTTTTAATAGTATTTTTAGAGTTATATTTACTAAAGCTCTTCTTTTTGTTTAATCAAGTACCTAAATAGAAAAGCGATTGATTGAAAAGTGGGTAAAAACTTAGATATTTGTAGTGTCATTATACCATAAAAAGATGTGCTAAAATTTCCTTTAGTGCAAAGACATAATAAAAAAAGTATGCACAAAGATGAGAAATTCAATTGTAATTTTTTTTCAAGAAGATCAATGAAAAAGTAATTTCCAGAGTTTAAAGGGGAACAAATAAAAAAGTTGATTTTTTTTTTGTTTTCACAGGACTAAAAATGAAACCCCCATTATTTATCTAGACATGTTTGTCCTGTCGTGATGGGACCCACAGAATCTATGGACCCCATCAGCGCTTCTCGTCTTGTCATGTTGTGGACCCTTTCGCACACAATCTCACTGTCACAAAAAAATTAAAAATAAAAAATAAAAAAGCGTGTCGATTGATGAGCAATTTATTTTCGATATGGAAAAATGGTTAAAAGTCGAATATAAAAATTAATTTGGTAATTATCGACTCTTCGCTCGTAATTCCTTTCATTCTAAAAATAGTTACTCCACGTTTTTTTTTTCCGTCGGTACTATTCTACGTTAGTTAAATTAATTTTTCGGTATTTTCAATAGTAGCCTAGATTAATACAAAAAGGGAGAAAAATTTATAATGACGTATGAGTGTTCATTAAATTTTATATGTAATTCTTAAATTTTTTATACTACAAGCACGTGCTTGAATTTATATAAATTTTCGATCAAGCCCTTCAATCGACGACTTGAACCAATCGATTCTGATTTTTTTATCTCTACCGATCAATATTCTGATGTTGGAATTCTGAATAGTGCTATTAGAATGACAAAATAGAAGATTTTTAGCTCGGAATCTCGGATCACTATTTGCACGGGTTGGTTTGCACAGACCAATTGTTCCAATTGTTCTAGTCAAAATTCAGAATATTTTTCCAAAATTTTTAAAAAAATTATGAATTTTTTTTATAAGGATCCACTTATAGATATTTGAGTATTAGAAAAGTTTAAGGAGTTTCAGATTTGAAGAAAATAAAGCGCGCAAATAAGAAGAGTTAAATTAATTAAAATGATACCACAAAAAATCGCAAACATGCCAATTGTTACAAAAATACCCCAAATTCTTTTTTGCATCACCAAAAATCCTAAACTTGCCTATTGTGACACAAATACCGAATAAAAAAATTTGTGTAGTAAAAAATCAAGAAATTTATACCCACGTGACAAATATATCTCGGATGGAATTGAAATATGACGTATATATCTTGGATTTTTCGCGATACAGAAAAAGCTAGTGGTATTTATGTCGCAGCGGGCAAGTTTAGAGTTTTTGGAGACACAAAAAATAGTTTGAGATATTTTAATCACGACGAGCATAATTTGAGATTTTTTTTTTTGTGGTATTTGCCCTGTTTAAAAAATAGAAAAATAAATCAATTCGGACGGGTCCGAATAGGAAATCCAACAAAGATACGGACCAAATAGAAAATTACGTGCTTCCAAAAAAGGGCTGGGAAAAAGGTGGGCCCGCGCACCGAAAAGAAAGCGCTTCATCAGAAAACATCAGAGCCGCACACAGGCGCAGCAGCAGCAGCTGCAGCATCGAGCGCGATGGCCCGTGGAGGAGGAGGAGGAGGAGGAGGAGGAAAGACCAGCGCTGGGGGGGCCAGACCGCTATGATTGCGCCAGCTGGCGGATGCCTTTTGTTGTGGCAGCCGCGTGATCTCAAGGGCACCTCCCCTCCGCCCGAGAAAGGCGTACGGTGGTGCGCCTGCGCCGCGCGGAACAGCTGTTAAATTTAGCCTACCGCGAGAGCACCGAAGCAGCGGCAGTAGATTGCTGCTCTCGTCCGTACACCTCATGGGGCTCTAGCCTTCCACTTCCAGCCTGGCGCGCACTGTCCAAACCGTGCCCTATTGCCCCCCCCCCCCCTCAAAAAATAGTTTTGTCGGAGCATTCGCTTGTGGAAACTCCACGTACGGCTCCTCTTGAGTCTTTCTTTATTATTATTTTTTTTTGGGTCGAAATCTGCAGTCTTTCTACGTTATCGAATTTCTAATTTTCTCAATCGAGTCTAATTACCTTGTTTTGCGCAACGTAATATTTCCGTCGTCTAGTAGAAAATCACGAACATAATTAATACCACGAAAAGCTACAAATTGACGCGTCTATGATAAATTTGCCCGAAACTAATTTTCTGATCACAAAAAATCTCAAACCGGTACATCTGTGACAATTTTGTCCTCCGTTAGTTTCCGTTAAATTTTATCGTCAAAATTTACGAGCTTGGTGACGCGTGGCTGTTGACGAGTGTATCAGTTTGGGGTTTTACCCTCCGTTTGTCGCATGTGTACTAGTTTGTGATTTTTCGTGGTATTAACTCAATTTAATGAAGGGTAAATTTGTCACAAATGTATCAATTTTGGGTTTTTGGTGGTCAAAAAATTAGTTTGGGGTAAATTTATCAAGATTGTTCCAGTTTGGAATTTTTTATGGTCAAAAACTTAGTTTGTGATAAATTTATCACGAGTATATTAATTTGGAGTTTTTTATAGTATTAACCCTTTTGAATATTACTATGAGGTATACACGTGACCCTTTAGTTATTGCTAATTAAGATGAGCAAGACTGTAAAGAGCGCTAAATTAACCAATGGAAGTAATAAATCAAAATTCATTTATTACTGCATGGATCTGATCATCCGTCTGACGATTCATAAACAGGTTTTTTTTTTTTTTTTGTGATGAACCTTCCCCGAACGACAAATTAGGCCTCACCATAGTGCCGCGGTCAATTAGGGCCTACCTAACCAACACCTCAATTGATGTAAGGCAACGATTTCTATTTTTCTTTAAGAATTGTTTTCGGAAGCATCGTATGATTTAGAGGTTTTTTTTTTTTTTGATAACCGAGGTGTCCGCGCGACCGGCGAGCTAGGGCTCAAACCAGCGGTGATGCCCGACTAGTCCTTGAGGGGGGCTAGTGCAGCATCCCACCGCCACGACCCCCCACTTAAATCACCGATGGGTGAGTTTGAACCCAGGACCTCTCGTGAAAGGAACTGAGTGTAAACCAACGCGGCCACCGATGGGTGAGTTTTAGAGGTTTTTTAGTGCTTTCACAAGTGAACATTTTGTTATTTTAATTAAGTCAATCACTAGGTATTAAGTATGACCTTCTTCGAAAGAATAAATAAGAAAACCGATGACGCTTAACACACTGTGAGCATGTGAGCGACTTGAATGAAAAGAATATTGTGCTTCAAAAGCACTTAAGAGATTACTCCTTTAAGAAATCCGACTCTTTAAAAAGACTTTTTTTTTAACCTCTTTTTCGAGATAAAGGGGGCTATCGGATGATGGGTTTTGAGATAGTTTATTTCTTTTTTTTTTTTAATTTTTTTTTTTGGTGGGATGGGGATTTTTATTTTTTTTTTAAGATGAAAGCACAACTCGAGTATTTTGGTTCTAGATAGTTTATTTCAAGGTGCTGTGTTTGTAAGGAACGGTTGTAATCGACAGCGATGCAACTGAGATGGGTTAAACTTGTTGATTGAATTTTAGCTGGTGGAATGAAATCTAGCTTGTTTGCAATCTTCTTCTGCTGCATATGTAGTAGAAATTACAAAGTTTCCCCAATTTACCACGTTCATGCACCACTGATGTAAAGAACTTTTCAATGAATAGTCATTGAAAGAAACCTCTTAACCTGTCTTGAAAAGAGACAACACCCTCTCATCACACGTTAAATATAAAAAACGGATCCGCGTTTCTCTCTCTCTCTTTTCCTTTTTCCCTTTTCCTATCTCTATCGCGCGGTAACCGTTAAATAAATTCAATTTAATTGATTATCCTCTTGATAAGTAGGCCTTGAGTATGAAGATTGTCAGAATCAGGTTCCCTTTGTTTCACGGTAAATAATTAATTTAAAAAATATTTTTCTGAAAATAATAATCTGTATCGCTTACAAAAATAAATGAATGAAGAATATATTCATCACGCACGAAAATATTTAGAATAATGGAAGTATTTTTCATTGACTAATTATTTCAAGAGACACAAGCGATCATTTTTAAGAAAATATTTTTCAAATCATTCATTTTTTGTGAAATGGACGGAGCCTTAGAGCCGAATATTGTACTTTAAGGCTGTGTTTGGAAATGGCATCAAAATAAAATAGGAGAGGAAACTTCGAAAACTTAAAAAAAAAATTAAATTCCCTTCTCTTCTTTTCTCAAAATTCATTTTTCGAAATTTTCTCAATTTTTTCCACCCATATTTTCTATCAAATTAGGTTTTTCCAGGTAGCCGCGAGCTATTCTGGATCACAAATTTGTTCCGGAAAATAAAAAAACTCTGTTTTGAGTACCTTCCACACATGCCTTGTCCGAATATCCACCGATCGTGTTCTGCACCGTTCCGCTAATTCGGACCTTCGCATCAACCTTCCTGCAAGAGATGGCGATGGCTTGTTCCAACAGCTAAGCTTAACGTGTTCCATCGAAACAAACGAAGAAAACCAACATGCTCCATTGCATCGAGTCGATATCTGAAGATGAAGACTTCGAACTTGTCAAAAAATTGAAAAGAGAAAGTGACGTGAAGTAGCCAGTAGCGTGGGAGATTTCTCTTGTGGAAGAAACTATGCCATCCCAAGCTAATCTGTCAATCCCGAACACATCTTCGATCGGTGTAGGCGTGCCTGAAGATAGTACATAGATGATATGACATCGAAGAATGTGTAATTCTTGCGTACTCGATTGATGTTTGGGATACTGTAGTCAGGTTTAAAGGTTCGGCTGGCCCTTTTTTGTTTAAGAAGAAGGTTTCCTACTATATGCGAATAGAGAAGATTAGTTAGGCTTTCTTTTTCGCTTGTAAGAGTTTTATGCTATCAAGAGATGACGTATTGGGTACACACAACACGCTTTTTAGCTAGTATGACCACGAGCACCTATAAGTATTTGCGTAAATGCTCCTTAAAGGAAGGACGATGACGACGACGACGACAAATTTATGGAATTCTCCATAGCGTTCTGATTTTGATAGGCGAATTTCCTTATCATACAAAATGGACGTTCTATCGAGGTCGACTGAAGAAAGTTTCCTCTTATAAGGAATGAATGAAACATGGCCCAATGACTTTTCAGTTGTTTAAATCCAATTGGTAGAATATGATGATACAATATGAAATATTAGTCTTCTTCTTTAAGCGTCGTGCAAGAGCTTTCTAGAGATGCAGCTCGGTACCCATGTTAGCGTGATCGGGTCAAAACTACATTTCTCCTCATAGTGTAAAGGGGCACACAGGTAGGCCAAACCGGGTTGAAAGCAAAAAGTCATCAGAAGGTGACGGAATGCTCTCAATGGAACCATGCTCTCTTGTGCTCGTTATTAGATATATCAAGTACATCAAAATCCGGCATGCTATGACCTTCGATTTTGATGGGTCCCTCACGAGACCGACATGATTTGAAGGCCGGGGATGTACACGGGGGCGTCCGCCCGGTCCGGCCGACAATTGGATGGGACATGGCGTCATGTGCCTCTCCATCTCGAAGTTGTCGGGGGAGTGCGACGCCATCTTCTTACGTGAAAATGGAAAAAGGGAACGTTTGGCGGGCACCGAAAGATAGCCGTTGGGCTCCTTCGTTGGTCGTCGCTTGGCTCAAGAGGAACAGGAGAAGAAGCGTGCGGCATCGTCTGCGATCCCACAGGGAAAAGTGGAGGGTCGAGTTGACGTTTCGCCACTCTCGCTTCACTATTCACTAGCCGTTGGGCGTGCGTGGTCGCTGATGTGATGTCACATTCCGGCTACTGCTGAATGCTGATGTTAGATTTTAAATATTTTAGTGTGAATAAATATATAATAAAGGCTCCATTTATCTTGAGCTGAATGAAATTGACCGGGACGTATCCAAAGAAGAAGAGGCAAAAAATAATATATTTTATGTATATTATTACCAAAAAAAGGGGATATAAAATAGAAGTATATTTCCATGGAATTTAGATTGTATCTGACTTTATTAGATTGATTGCTCAACCAACTGGTTGGAAATCGTATGTACTATGCTTTCTTTGTTGTCAGAATATGTACTGTGCTTCCAAAAGGAGGAAATCTTAGGATTAATGCTGGAAAGTCTCGAATATACTTGTCTCGATATATATAAGTCATTGATAATTGTTCTCCACGAACGACCGGCAATCGTTTGTCGTCTTGATATTCAAACTGTTCCCGTGTTTTGGAAAAATGGTACGCTCATAACGATAGCACGATTATGGGGATTCAATTTTCGGTTATCACTCTTGTTATCACGCTCCTTCGTTCGTCTTTTGGGTTATTTGTATCACGTGGTTATGGGTTGCATCTCGTACTTTTCGCGTCGGATGCAGTTTATACGCGAAGAGAAGTATCGGGTCATACGTGATCTTTACACATGGTCGGATACATTATTTAATAACTCGGGATTTGAAAAGAAAAAAAGAAAGGGTTTGTCTGAATTATCGCGGTAAACAAATCTGGTGTTTCTCCTAAGCGAAGGGAAAGCTTTAAAAAAAAACATCAAATGCCTCCCCCCTCGGCAGCGGCGGGCTTGTTGTTCACTTCATATCCATTGACAAAGTCTACAAGTGTCGCACGGTCAACGACCCCCCATAAGCTTTACAATTTATTACTAGTTATAATTGATAAATTATAAGATTGCAATTTTATTTTGCTATTATCGATTGGTCAACGCGTACTTATACACCTCGATATATTTTAACGTAAATGATGTGATCATGTTTAATTCCTTCTCCTCCTCTGAACTAAAGTGTTAAGCAGTAGCTAGAATGATCGGAGTTTGGCGTGCGCTCTAAATATCCATTTTTACTAAACGCAATCTTTTGAGGCAGCTCATAAAATATGATCTTTTCTTCTTTTTTCTTTTGCGAATTTCGTGTTTTCGACATGGATGACAAGCCTTTCATTGAACGGGAGATGGGGGGTGTATAGGTTGTGTGAATATCGAACCGGCATATCGCCTTTGCTGCTAAGGAAAGATGAGCACACTCCAATGCATTCTTCTACTCAGTTTCATCCTTTTCTTTTTCTTCACTCGGACTTCATGCCTTTTCTTTTAAAAGCAACCTTCGCCGCATCCCATGTTCTTTATCTTCTTTGTATAAACAATCGGATAGATAACTAAATCGAATAAAAAGCGTTGCCATTGTAGGCGTCAATAGCAGCTTACACATTTGCCGTGTGATGATTAACATGTGGAGAAATTTTGATTGCACGGCTAACTTTAAACACACGCGTCAATCATCCAATAGTGAATGATCTTAAGAATAATTTCAATGAGGATGATTTTACTTAAACGGTGGACCTGATAATAATACTAGGAATATTATACCAAGCTGAACAAATTGACTAAGGAACTACTTCGATCTGTTTCTCGCTTGCCTAGGATGGACTTGTCAGAAAATAAAGAGTAGCAATGGGTTAGGTTGAACATTGATGGTCGAGGAACGTTGCGTGTATCTTGCGGCTATAATGTTTCGTTATAACTTCGAATTCAATGATCTCTCTCTCTCTCTCCCTTCAAAATTGGATCCAACCTGCAAAGGTATTATTAAATCTGAAAAGACTGACGCGGCAATTTTGGACTTTGGCACAATCAATTCTTAATTCGCCAATCTTTCTGGTGTAATTCCCCAGGGCATTGAGCTTTTGCTTTTTATAATCCAGGGGCATGGGCCGCATGGACATTGGCCATCTTCGAACGCGGAGCTTGGTAGCTCCATATCGGTTCTTCTCGAAATTCCCAGCCTCCATTGTGAATGGATCGTTTGGGGGACTATGGTAGATTGTAAAGGTAGCAATTTGTGATACGATACAATAATACAACTCAAACACTACACAAAATTAGCACGTTTGGGTTGGAGCTAATCGTGTTTGGATCGATTTTGGGTCAACTCCCGAGTCGCGTTAATGATCATGTCGTGTTTGTGTCCAACCTGTTAGATGCACTATCGATCCGTATAAACCGTCCAAATTAATAAGTTAGCGATGACAGGGTCCATGTGAAATCCTTTTAGGCACGATATACTAAAAGACTATATTTTTTTTCATGCTATTCACCATTAAGATTTGAATTGATGATATTTCACTGAACTTTGTGTACGGATTATGGCAATTTGCAAATAGATTTTATAAAAGAATCGAGTATATTTCATGTCGGCGGGGTTGGTTCGTGTCATAGCGGGTTATTCAATTGTGTTGACTCTTCAACCCATTATCTAGTCATGTTACACCGATCATGTCGTGTTAATCCATTAATTTTCAGATCGTATTCGAATCAAGTAGGCTTTCTAAGTGAAGATTCAAACAAAAAGGAATCGACATGATTAAATCACGTTGTGTTCGGTTTAACTTGTTTCGTAGTATACACTTATGCCGACAAGACACGAGTACGGACCATGAACACGAATGGCCACTATTAGTCAATTGCTCACGATTTCTAAACCAAGATTGATCGATATAGTTCGCCCTATAAAAAAAGAAAAAAGAACATTGGGGGTCGAGGTCTTTTTAACAAGGCGAAGTTGGGGGACAAATTACAAAATCTTGGCCATCGAAAATCGAGTCTAAGCAATCTAAGGCCCAAAGTACCTAAATCAAGTTCAGATCTCTCGTAGTATTCAATTCAAATGTCTTTCCAAGTGACCGACTGATTAGAAATGGAAAGCCCAATCAATGGATCGAGCCGGTCAAGCCCACCATGAGCCTAGGCATTGCCTTCTCAGACTCGTACGCTTCCCAAACTATAGACTTAGAACATGGACGCGCTACTTCCCTTTTGGGACCCCCATCCATAGGCAGTACAATGATATTTTGCATATTACCCTAACCGGAAGAAAACCGAATCGAAAAGACTCGAAATATTTGGTTTGGGTCGGTTCGGGCTTTTTTTGACACCCCTAATATTTTCTATACCAACGATGTACTTTTTTGTTCACACAATCACTCTTTAGATCACGACACATATACGCCTAGATGGTCACTTGACCGGTATCCAGGCTTGCAGCTTGTTTGATGACGAGCCGGTCATAGCGGGTCGTAGACCTGTCAAGTGAGTGGATCGGGTCGAAAATGATTCGATTCAAATAGACTTATTTGACCCGTTTTTGACCCATTTCCATACAATGCAAATCTAGTGACCTATGCATGACCGACCTATATTAGGGGTGTATAAAGGAACCGAGAACCGTTCGGACCGCCTGAAATTGGACCGGACCGGCCCAGAACCGGCGGTTCCAGTGAGGACCGGTCCGATTTCCGGTTCTAATTTACTAGAATCAGTGAGTACCGGTTCGGTTCTCGGTTTTAGGCGTGGAACCGCCCATCCGCCCACCTGGACCGGACTGGTAATATATATAATTTTTTAGAAAAATTTCAACAAAAAAAAACATTTTTAGAAAAAAGAAAACCATAAAATCCCTAATCTGAAGCTTGACTCTCAACTCCTATCAACTCACGGCTGCGTCTTTAGCCGTTCATCGCCTCCCTCTCTCGCTCTCGGTCACCTCCATTTGCGTGAAACTTGGTGGGACCGGTTCTATGTACCCACCCGGGAACCGGACCGGTCCGGCGGTCCGGTTCTCAGGTGGATCCATGGAATCAACGAGCGGTTCACGATTCCAATTTCTCGGAACCGGTCCTTAGTGGGTGGTTCCCGGTTCCATGTTGGGAGCCGCCCGCCCGGACCACGCTCACCCTTAACCTATATTACTAATACACAAATCTAGGAGAACTCATACCTAAACTAAGGTGAGAGTGTGAAATGAGTGAGCCCGAGATTGAACGAGGGCAAGAGAGAATGAAGAGAGAGTCATAAATTTGAGTTGGGTATAAGAAAGTTGTAAACTTATTTATAATTTATTTAACACCTATATTATGTTTAAAACTATTTACTGAATATGACTAATCCATATAACAACTCAATCCCTTCATATATGGGTATTACATGGGTTAAGAAATAAGTCTATGATCCATTTTGACAATTCTAGAAGGTCCGGACACATGCATTCAGGCTT
Source organism: Syzygium oleosum (assembly GCF_021117445.2). Classification (NCBI taxonomy): domain Eukaryota; kingdom Viridiplantae; phylum Streptophyta; class Magnoliopsida; order Myrtales; family Myrtaceae; genus Syzygium; species Syzygium oleosum. Next base: position 3,627,026 of record NW_026607493.1, on the reverse strand, counting down.
GGCGAAAGCAGACTAATTGCCTCCCGTGGTCACCTTCCCCTTCCTTTCGTTTTCAATTTCTTTGGACGAGCAAAAACTTCATTTACCGAAAAAGGGACAGGTGGACGAACCCTACCATAAGTCGAAACTATGCAAATAAAAAGTTTTGCACGGTAAGCATCTGTAAATTTCTCTCAATGAACCACTGACTATACATACATAGGGCAAAGTCGAAACTCCCACCACGTTCGCTTCAATTCGCTTTTCCATTCTCCACATTCCCAAACAGTGCCTAAGGAATCGCTACAATGTCCAAATTTTACCAACCGACCATTTGCTATGCTTTTAATTTCTCCAGAAGATAAGTACGATGATCAATTCCACTTATTCCGTCCCGCGTGTGCGAAAACAATTAAGGAATATTAATTATTAAATGCCGAATAATTACCGAAAATGATACTTAACAAAGTTAAACGAAGGCTACAAGTGTCTTATTAAAGACGCTGCTGCTGCTGTTGTTGTAGAGATTCAACTGAGTTAAATTTGCTCGTGAAAATCAAATGTTTTCACTTCCTTCTCTACGCCAAAGAAAGGAAAATGCGTAAAAATTCAACGTTTTTTACCTGCTTTTTCTAAGGGGGTTAAAAAATGGGAGAAGCCCACCATTATTACGAGCGGCCGCCCGTTTCTTCAATTCAGGCGTCGGCGAGCGACCTCGGAGCCGAGCCTCCCGGCTTCCCGCGGCGGCGCGAGCTGGCCCTGCGCCACCAGCACCGACTTGTAGATCTCCACCAGCATCTTCCGGTCGTACTCCTTCGCCGGCGCCCGCCCGAACCCCGCGGCCCCGGCGTCGCCGATGGACACCCCGCCGGACCCGTACCCGTACCCGAACCCGCCGCCGAGCGCGGCCGAGCTCGCGAACCCGAGCATCATCTTCACGTAGGCGTCCCGGAGCCAGAGGAAGAACCTCCGCGGCGACGCCGCCAGCCGGAGCAGCTTCACCCGGGGCGTCAGCCTGACCCGCCAGGAGGTCCGCCGCCGCCTCCCCCTCAGCCTCCCGCGGCGGGGGGCCGGGGGGTGGAGGTCCGCCCGGCCCTCGCGGCGGCTGCCCGGCCCGGCCAGCCTCTCGTAGCCGCGCTTCCGCCAGTAGGCCCGCATTGCGCGGTACAGGCTCGCGGACACGCCCTCCATTAAGTTCCCCTAGAACACAGCGAAAGGGAGAGAGTGGAGTCAGTGAGTGTAATAAATTGGGCTTGTTATATATAGAGAGAGAGAGAGAGAGAGTTGCGAACGCGTCTCGGACACGACCGTCGTCGTCGGTACCAGATCCCATCGATCATGCGTGGATTTTGCATTTTCAGTGCCTTTATTTTTTTTTTCGGGTTTTTATATATCCGAAACTGATGGGTTCAGTAGGAGGTGAACATTAATAAAGAGAAGTATTCCGAGTAGAGTTAATATCGCGAAAAATCTTAAATTGGTATATCGTGATAAATTTACCTCAAATTAATTTTTTGATCACGAAAAACCCCTCAAACTGGTACACATGCAATAAATTTACCATTTGTTAGTTTCTGTTAAATTTTACCGTCAAATTACTGAGTGGGGATGACACGTGGCAGTTGATGGGTGTAACAGTCTGGGGTTTTATCCTCCGTTTGTTATAAATGTATCAATTTGTGATTTTTCATGGTATTACTCCAAAAATTTATCACAAATATATCAGTTTGGAGCTTTTGGTGGTTAAAAAATTAGTTTGGTATAAATTTGTCACAGGGGTACCAGTTTGGGGTTTTTCGTAGTATTAACCCTTTCGAATACTCGACATTTGATGATGTCTATTTTTTATTATTTATTTTATTTTTGGTTCCGATTCCAAGACTTTTAGAATATAAATAACTTTAGACATTATTATAAAGACGTGTAGAATTATATGCAAATTTTCGGCTCGAAAGGCAAATATGCCGCTAATCTGGATTTTTTCGGGTTAAATTTCCATTCACAAAGCCGGTGAGCTAATTAGATGTTTTTCTTAATTACGATGCCAAAATCTGGTTAGAGGGGCATTGGACGGACCACGCTCTTTTGGTGGCCCCCCAATTAAGTTGGATATTTTTAGTGTAGGAAAACTGTGGGACCCGTTCTTGGTACGAGTACCCGAAGGAAATAGCCACGTTTCTCAAGATATGAGCTTTCTCATTCACATTAAACTCCAAAAATCAACGCATCATACTTTTGTGCATCGTCACACATCCAATTGTTGCTATGTCTGATTTTCATGATCCGGCCACTTAATCTATAATTAGGCCTGTCAAATGGGTGAATCGTGTCACAAATAGTCCGACCCAAATTAATCTATTTAACTCATTTCCATATAATATAAATCTAGTGACTCATGCTCAATCAGACCCATATTGCTAATACACTTTCGCATATAACTAAAACTAGGAGGTGGGAGCACGGAGCGAGCGAACGCAAGATTGAGTGGGGTGAGAGAGAGTGACATGGAGGTTAGTTGGGTCTAAGTAAGTTGTGAACCCATTTAATACCTATATTATTTTGGGCCTTACCATTCTAAATTCATTTATGACCCCTTTACTGAATATAATTAGCCCATATAACAATTTAGCCATCAAATATGAGTGCAAAAATGCATCTATGACCCATTTTGATAGGTCTACTTATATCAAGAATGAAAAGTAAAGTGAGAATTCACCACATTTAGTGAAAGAAACACTCTCAAGATGCTAATGCGAAAATGCCTGATTTCCTCACGTGCTTTCTCAATCCCATAAGAGGTCGACCCTCTTTTTTTTTCTTTTTTTTCAATTCAATGTCGGAGAAGCGAAAACCCATTTGCGCGCACGATTCGATCCTACATTACCGCGCCCCCGAAATTTTCGGTTCATAAATGACACAAGGCCGCGCCTCTTGCAGCATGCATGGCGCGTCTAACCCGTCGTCACTTTGTCGCCAAATTTGCTCGGTTTAAGGTTGTACACGTCTTAGATTACTCCACAAGAAGAGATAGCAATTGTTAATCGCTGCGTCGCAAAATAAATAGGTCCTCAACCATCAATTGAAGCCTCTATTAAAAGTTCCGTGTACCGCAAAACATCGATGATCGATCGATCTCTCTCCAAGGGGCCGTAGGAGATCGGGAAAGTGTTTCCGTCCCGTGGGTGGGGTCATTGATGGTACAGAGGGCCGTGGAGATAATAAGTTCGATTCAAAGCTCCGGTGAGGGCGGTTCGTTGTCGAACTTTTAAGTGGAGGGAAAACAACGCGAGAGATCACGTTTCGCGTCGCATCATAATTAGCAATCCCTTTCGGGCCCAACCGAATTTTCCAACAAATTAATTTGGGTCAATCCAGGAGAACTGTACACTTCCCTCGCCTTTTGATTCCTCGCATTTATGAATCCTTTCCCATTCAATCACTACCTAAGAACAATGACAAAATTGAGGACGCTGCACCTCCTGCACGAATCATCAATGCTCCAGACATGTGGACATGGCTCAGTCAATTCTCGTCCCGCGTGTGTTCGCTTTCAATCTACCGGTAGGTCAGTCCCGAGCCTAGAATTAGGCCTCTTGTGGAGAAAACCTGCATTTGGATTCTAATATTGAGTCTAAGGAGTTAAGAAGCCATGCCCCGGTTAAGCATATTGTTTCGTCGATCGTTCAAATTTAGGATGAATGCACTAAAAGTACTAAAACTCGTCGCGAAAATGCGATTGAGTCCTAAAATTTTCAAAAAGTAGAATTGAATGCTAAAACTTATCAAATTTGAGCAATTAAATCCTTTCGTTAATTTGCTTAGTGGAAAATATAGACGTGACTTTTTTTTTTATATATTTTTTCCCTCCTGCGTGGCTTTTTTTAAATTATTTTCTTCCTCAACTTTTATTTAAATTAGATTTAAAAAACAAATAGGGTTAAATTTTAGATAGATTTTGCAGAACTCGAACAAAAATTCTATGGTATGGCCCCACAGCATCCAAAATTATCGAAAGAAAAGTCATTTCAAAGAACTCCATTGGTGGCTTGAGTAGATATTTCTGAATTTCTTATTTATTTGATGAGATTAGAAGCCGGACATTCCAAATTGACAATCTGCACAAATGAGAAAGGCCCCTTTTCCTCAGGAACCAAGCTAACAGTAATCGATCCCCACACGCAAAAAGTCCTTTTCGGATCATACATTTCCCAAAATCTATGAAAAGCACATCATATTTCCGCATTCAAACACTCGTGCATAGCCTCATTGGCATCGAAATGCTACAAGAACATGCGACAACTCAAACTGTGGAGCTCAATTTCACCTTCGATGGCTCGTTGGGTGCACGGGAAATGCTCGACGTAAGCACATCTGCTCGTCGACGGTGTTGCCAGGAACTCGAGGTCGAAGGCGTGTATTGCCATCTTCCGGACACGAGACGAGAAGGCCCCGTTATCGTCTCTAAACAACCTTTTGCACCAAAATCTTCACTCTGCGTCCTCCTCATCCGCCAGTATCTGATTAATAGTAGAGGATGGACTCAAAACAATTCAAATTATGAGGAAGGTGGACAGAGCTCATTCGATTGTCAAGAATTCAAAATAATTCTAATTGGGTTTGACGATAAATTTAGGGGAGCGAACCGAGTAAACTCTTATCAAGATCTAATCATTGAGACCTCGCCCTAGGTTGGGGCCTGTGGTGGGCAAGGGCCTCGCCCACATCTGGGGTGATGGTCACGCCCTCCCCTGGGGCCGGCAAGGCCCCAGCCCTTTCGACAATAGGCGGCGGCAACAACGACCCACCGATTAGGCCATGTGGTCATTTTTTTTCAATCAAGGGTTCTTTTCTTTATATATTTATAGAATCTTTTATTTTTTAATCTAATTTTAATTTGATTTTGGAGAAGAAAATAACAAAAAATGCCACTAAGGAGAGAAAATAATAATAAAAAATGGCACGTTAGCATATTTGCCGTTAGGAAAATTGACAGACTTAACGGAAGAACTTGATTGCATTAATTCAACAAGTTTTATGACTTGATTGCAATATTTAAAAGCTTTCAAACTCAATTGCACTTTCGTGACAAATTTAGGATTTATGTTATATTTATTCTTTAAAATTTCTCTGTCCTTTTTATAAGAAAAATTACAGCGAAAGTCATAAGCGGCTAGCTGAAACTGTAATAAATAAAATTTAAAGTATTGTCCACTTTAGCCTGTTCCATACTGAGCCTCACGGTTTTGTCCTTTGGCATATATTTCCCCAGGAGGTTACCCATCCTAGTAGTACTCAAGTCTGGGCTCATTTAATTTTGGAGTTCCAAAGCAAAGTTTGTCGTCACGTCAAAAGGCACATCCGTGAGTTAATTATAGTTTACACACGCTCGCACGCGTACACACACACATCTCAGAATCGCTCTCCCCTTATTTGGTGTATAGTTCGGTTTATTCCTATACCCTTCGCCATCCTTGAAATCTCCCATGAGCCACTCCTTATCTAGACCCTTTGGCCCTGACAACTACTTTTTGCCCTCGTAAGACTGGGTTGTCAAAGGCTCACCAACTTCTGCATGGTTCGTTCCCGAACCATACATCTACTGAATGGGATTCCACACTAATACCATATTGTGACATCTCTAAATTAACTCACTTGAGGTATCGTCCGCTTTGGCCCGTCCCATACTGAGCCTCACGATTTTTTCCTTTAACGTAGAGGCAGACACTTTCCTAGGAGGTTCTCTATTCTAGTAGTGCTCTAGCCTGGGCTCGCTTAACTTTGGAGTTCCAAAGCAAAGCTTGCCATTACGTCAAAAGGCGTCTCTGTGATTTAATTCCAGTTTTCACGCACAACACACACACATATCTCATAAGCGCTTTCCTCCTATTCAATGCACAGTTCAGTTCATTCATGCCCCCTTTGCCATCCTAGAAGCCTGCTAGGAGCCGTTCCTTGTCTAGACCCTCTGGCCTTGGCGACCACTCCCCACTCTCGTCGGACCGGGTTGTTACGGTAGGGCAGTCAATTTAGTTTCAAACCTTTTAATTTTGTCATTTTAGTCTTAAACATTTTGATGATTTGCCAATGAAATCCTCTAAGCCAATCTCGATCGGAAAATGCTTATGTGGATACGTGGGAATTTTTATAAATTTTTTTTTACAATTGTTGAATTTTTCTTCTTCTTTTTTCCATTTTCTTTATTTTTTTTTCTTTCAATGGATTTTTTGCTGTCGCGACCTACCCTTGAGGGGCCGCCCACGGCTAATAGATTTAGAGATACTTACTTGGAAGATGGTCCGAATTGGCATCCCTAAAAGATAGCTCGAACACATCATCTAATAGGTAATCCAAAACAGTCCATCAATTCCGAGTGTGGATTCTCCCAAGTCCATACCTCGTGTGACGTTGGAATATTCAACTTTAGTTTCAATTAATCCTATGAAATTTTTATATAAAGAGTTGCCATTAGCTTATTGGGGTCGGTTGGAAACCAAATGAGGTATGAGAGTGTTAAGTCCCGACCTAAAATCACGATTGATACTTAATAACCGAACATGACCCGAACGGAACCGTGCCTCGCGGAAATGTATTAGTGCGTCCCGTTTATTTTAATCAATGCACACGCGGAAGCAAATAGAAATAAACGAGACAACACGAGTGAGATAAGCAAACATCGCACGTTATATTTACATGATATGTGCTTATTTTGTCAAGCCCTTCTCTCGGGCACTTACAAGTCACGCTTATATTTTACATGCCCATTTCATGGGCGATTCCGCAAAGCAAGCCAACAATCGAACAACAAAACTTGCCTCGGAGCCGGCGCACTTACAAGTCACGCTTATATTTTGGGTTGGGTTCCTATCTTCACTACGGCTTCTCGCTTCTCGCTTCTCTCGCTCCTCCCGCTCCTCGTCCGTCCGGCCATCTCACGCCCCACCCCCAGCTTGCCTCGGAGCCGGCCCGTCCATGCCGGTGAATGGACCGTTGAACCCGCATAGGGGTCCAACCCAATCTTCGTTAGCCAAACGGTACCAAGCCACATACGTATGAGGGATTAACTCCTCTAGACCCTCATCCACCATCACGTACATGATGATCCTACGATAGGCTCGGCCTTCGCGGGCATCAATGATCGTGAGCAACTCCGCTCTCATCTTGATGGGGTTTCCGAACCGGGTCGGGGGAGATGCCATGCTACAGACCTGAAAAGAGGAAAAGCAACAGGGAGTGAGTCGGGGAGACTCAATAAGTAAAAACACTAATAGTAAGCGAGGATGAGACAATCGCCATTCACATAAGTTGGCTCTTACCGTATCGGCATCGATGGCAAATCAATAGCAAAGTTTGTACTACGAAACAACAAAAAACATCAAACATGATTGTCATACATGAACATCACTTGTCAAAAAAAGAACAAGCTATAATCGACCAAGAAACCAAGAAACGGGCCAAGCAAACCATGTTACAACGTATCGCAACTTCCTTTCTCGATATTAGAGAATTCACTTACTCAACGAAACACTAGAACACAAAATACTAAAGAAAGCACGTGGCTGTCGGCTTGGTCTTGAGCACGGAAAAGGCTTGAGTTCGGGAAAAACGGGGCCTCAGGCAATTCTTGGGTGTGACTTTCTAGTTGACCGAACAAGCAAGGAGGAAGAAGAAAGTTGGCTGGTGTGTGTATGAAGTGGGCGTGAGAATTTGGGGGGGGGGGGGGCTTCCTCATGTGAGGGCTTCTCCATTTATAGCCAAGCCAAGCCTGGAGAAGAAGCCAAGCCATAAATGCATTAATGCACTAAGGCCAAAAGAAATGATGAAGGGTAATTAAGACCGTTAAATGTGAACTTATCCCTTGGTCTCTCTCTCGACTTCTTCCTTTTCCTTTGGCCGATTGCCTCTCTCGGCTCCCACTTCACTTGGCCGATTGTCCCTTGTTTTGTGCCAATAATTGGTGGCCATTGAGTCATCAAACTTCCGTTAATGCCATGCACAACTCAGCTGGTCAGACATAATTGAAGGGGACACCTAAGCTTGGCCAATAATTGTGGCCTTAAATGGCTTTAATGGGGCATTTGACCAAGTTAATAAATTTTGTCTTCTTGTCCTTTTCAATTCTGAACCGGGAGAGTCTCCAAATCATGCTGGTTCATTCCCAACTACTTGGGTCAATCAGTTTGCACAAAACCGACTAATCGATACTACATTCATAACCCCGCATCATACTTGTTCGACTTATTTTCCGAGGGTTTTCCACGCTTGGTATACCCATTCAACCAGAGGTTCGATGCGAGAATGTCCTCAAATATCATCTAACACAACCAAACCAAGGTCCAAGTAAAATGGAATAAACCCAAGCTAATCGGCTGACTGGGCGCGTGGCCGGGTCTGACTGGGCACGGGGCCTGGCGCATTGCCGGGCCATGCGGGCACGCGATTGGGCCACACGGGCACAGGGCCAAGTACATGGTCGGGCCACACGGGCGCTGCGCCGGGCTGCACAGGCGACGTGCCGAGCACCATGCCGGCTGCACATGCAACGTGCCGAGTATCATGTCGGCCACACGAGCGACGTGCCGAGCACCACACCTGGTTACACGAGCGAGGGATTGGTTCACAGCCAAACACACGCAATGGCTCATGAGTGGCATGATGCACGGCTCATGGTCATATGTCTTGGGCACGAGACTAGATCGGAATTGGATTTTACAGGCACAACGCCTGGCACAAGGGTTAAGCACAATGATCGGCACATGGCCGGGCACGTAGCCGGTCCATGGCCGGGCACGTAGCCGGTCCATGGCCTAGATGACGGGCACAATGGCCGGTCATGTCCGGGCACAAGTCGGCGCGGCTGGCACATAGCCTAGTCCGCGACCAAGAGCACATGGCTCATCCATGGCCTACCTGACTTGGCGCAATGATTCGTGGCCAATTCGCGATCGGTCCACATTCGAGTATCACTGATCCATGATCGACCCTCGGTTGTCATGTGGCCTTGTGGAATTCAGTACCTCGGAATTAACTCATGGTCATCCGTGGCTGATACATGGCCGTGTGGTATCACCCGTGACCAACACATGCCGACACCGGACCGATCCATAGTTATCCCGGACTGTTCCACTAACGGCCCTTATGGTCGAAGGGTCACTCCACGGTCATATTACTCTAATCATCTTGCGAAGTCAGAGAGTCATTCCACTGTCAATCCCTAGATCAATTCATGGACAATCTTTCGATCGAACCATGATCAACCCTCAGTACACTCGTTCCGATCATATTGTCAGTTCCATTACCGACCCTTGGCTCGGACTACTTGCTCATCCATTTATCACTAGCCCTTGGCTCCTAGGGCCAAAATCGGGGATGTCATAGAGAGTATACCTCACTTCCTACGCAATCAAAGATCTAGGGTCGAGAACTTAATTACACTAGTTATCTAACTAGTACGTTTTTGGTACCTAAACTCGATCATTTATTCACTAAAGAGTTTAGGTATTTTTTTTAATCAATAATGAGTCATAATATTCTTGTCCGCTAAATGTCCATGCAGTTTTTTTGGGTTTATTATGCTCCTATGATTTAGCCTAGCCGTTGTAAAAAAGAAAATAATAATCAATGTATTGAAAGTGCGCAATCAATTAAAATTGAAATTGAAATGCACAAACAACGGCTAGGCTAAATCCCTAAGAGTTTATTTAATTTTGAGTTCAATTTTTGTCCAAGGGTTTTAACATTTTTTTATGCTAAAACCTAAAATGTTTATTAATCCCCAAACTATGTGAATTCTAATCAAGGAGGATCTAAACTAATTCTAAACTAGAATTTAACACTAAAATCTAGTAAAACTAATAAAAATTCTATTTTAAAGATTTTTCTTAATTTTTATTTTCTAAAATTTTCATTTTTTAAAAATATAATTTTATTTTTATTCTAAAAAAATGGGGACTCGGATTGGGTTAGGGAACCCGGTCCGAATGTCGGTCTTGTCCGCACTCTATAAGGCCGGGCTGGCTCTATTATTCGGATTAGCCCACGGCCCCGATCGAATACGGGTTTGATATGATGGGCTTGAGCTCAAGCCCAATTCTTCCCTATTCATTCAAAGCCCAGCCTCATTACTATCCAGCCCACTTGGTTTGATCTTATTTATTTGATTAGATTAGTTTGGGGTAAATTTATCATAGCGCTTTCCTTCGCTAGTGTTCTTTGGCTCAAAGACGCAGGTAAGAGTGAGAAAAGGGGAAGAGCTTATCTGGGCCTTTTTTCCTTTTTTTTTATCCTTGGACTTTTTTTTTTGGTCGATTATCCTTGGACTTATGTGAACCCAAATTTCATGGATTAGTTTCTAGGCTATATTAATGAGCTAACGGATAGCGGGCCGAAAGCTCACGGGCCGAAAGCTCACGGGCCAATGGGAAAATGAGTATTGGTGCGACTTACGAATTGGGTTGTGTGTATGGACTACCAGGCTTTATTTTCTCTTATTTATTATTGTACTTTTTTGTTTTGCTATTTTTCTATTTTTAATATATTTACAAAACTGGACGTTTGGATGGTTGACAAAAATTTAGGTGCCAACACCGGTTGATGGGGTCCTCGAGGCCCTGTTTACCCTTGCCAGCCACAAAATCCAGTGAAGGAAAAAAGAAAAAAGAAAGAACAGAAAAAAAAGAAAATTTAAAAAGATTTGCAAAGTTGTTCATGTTAGTATCAGCCGTGCCACATAGGATGGCTAATGCTGATTGGGTATCCACGTAAGCATTTCTTAGCCAAAATCGGTGACTATATTGGCAAATAATTAAAATGTTTAAGACAAAATTGACAAAGTGAAAAAGTTTAGGATTGAATTAGCCTCCGTGCAATAGATTTAAGACTCTTTGTACAATTATCCTTTTTTTGTGCAGTTCTCGATGTCTCTCATTTTACCAATACAACATGTTTATGACCAACTCATGCTATTGATTTACAATGTAGTATATGGGCTTTTATTGAGTGCTTTGATTATGTGTCACTAAAACTAGTTCGGTTTATGAGGCGAGGTGTGCCAAACTCATCTTGATTATCGCTATGAAAATAAATGTTCATTACTCAATCAAAACTTGTTGTGATAATCAAGATAATTTTACCAGTTGAAGTAGACAATTGAGGGAAACTTAGCATATTTTTTCAGTTAACTACCGCTATAAGAGAGTGGTGCGAGAAGAGATCCAAAAAGGACTGAGAAGAATTTTGCAATTCCTTTGGGTGACCAAACTAAAGATTTCGCTGCCAAGGGCTGTGCTGACTGGCCTTTGGCGCTTCGCTTCGCTTTGTTTGTAGATGGCAGAAATAGCTTAATAATAGAGCATAGCCTTTGTGACTAGAGCTTGGGGTTCGAAGAAGAAAATGGTACTTCGCTTCGTCAGTTTTTCGAGAACAAAACATTTGTTCGCGACAATACACATAAAAGTAGCGGTTTAGTACGTGCATAAACTAGCTTTGCTAATTGAAAATCAAATTATACATATATAGTTGATATTGGGTTGATCATCAATAGTTAATGTTAGAGGTGATCATAAGATTGGCCTAGTCGGGCTTGCCGGATTAAGCCTAACTTATTGCACAGGTTTGTCCTTTAACAAAATTTATGATATAGATTGGGTGAACTTGGGTTGAGCCTAGCAAGTTGGGGTCGGGCTTTATAACCAAATGTCCTTTCTCAAGCATGTTCCAAACGGTCTTCTAGCCTATACTACCCAAACATGCCTACGATCAACTAAGTTCATAATCAACTCTAGTCAATATACGAACACAAATTTCAATTACTAATAACGTTGCTCATCCATTTCAAATGTTTTTAAAGTTAATGTAGTTCCATTGACTAAAAAATGCCAAATACGAGAGATTGGTAACGAAATACTAATATTTGAACACGACTCAAGTATAATTTGTTGCCTATCACTTTCGTGCAGTTCAATCAACGAACGCACAAAACAATAAAAATCCTTCATGGATTAAATTTTATTTATCATTAGTGCACGTATTATTTCTTTTTTGTATAGACTCAATTCATGTCGATCATGAATCGAGCGATACGAATCATGTTGATATTTTACTTCAATCGATTTTTCCGAAATTAGGCGAATCGAATGCATGCCGCACATGTGCAACGGAAAGTGCCAAAAAGTCCTAAACCTTTTGCATTAGTCCAATTTAGTCCTAAACCTTTTTGGTGCCAATTCAGTCCTAAACCTTTTGCATTGGTGCCAATTTAGTCCTAAACCTTTTTGGTGTCAATTAGTCCTAAACCTTTTAAATTGGTGCCAATTCAGTCTAAACCTTTTGTTTTGTGCCAATTTAGTCCTTCCGGTCAATTTTGACCGGAATTTGCGCGTGGACGCGCTGGCTGGCGATCGGTCATCGCGCGACGTGGCGCCGACATGGACAAATTTAATAATATTTTAATATTTTTTGAATTTTTATTTTTTCCTTTTTTTCTTTTTTTGGCTTTCTCCTTCCTCCGGCCGGCGAGCCTCGACCTCGCCTCCCACCGGGAGGGCGGCCTCGCGGGCGAGGCGAACCTCGCCATGGTCGGGCGAGGCCCGACCTCGCCGGATCTCGCGAGGTCGAGCCTCGCCCACCGCCGGCGAGGCCGGGCCTCGCCCGACCATGGCGAGGCTCGAGCACTCGCCGGGAGGCGCCGGCGAGCGCGAGCCTCGCCATGGTCGGGCGAGGCCCGACCTCGCTCGGATCTCGGCGAGGCCTGGGCCTCGCCGGCGGCCGGGCGAGGTCGGGCGAAGTGGCGAGGCCCGACCTCGCGGACTCGGCGCGAGGTCGAGCCTCGCCAGCTGGGGCGAGGCCCGACCTCGCGTATCCGGCGAGGCCTGGGCCTCGCCCGACCATGGCGAGGCTCGCCTCGCCGCGGCCTCCGGCGAGGCTCGCCCTCGCCCGGCGAGGTCGCCTCTCAAAGGGCCGGCGAGGTCGAGCTCGCTCGCCTCGGCCTCGATGGTCGCGGACCGGCGACCGGCCAGGGAAGGAGAAAGCCAACAAAAAAGTGGAAAAAAAAAAAAAAAAGGAAAAAATAAAATTCAAAAAATATTAAAAATATTATTTAATTTGTCCACGCCAGCGCCACGTTGACGCCGGCGGACGGTCGCGGCCGGCAGCCGTCCACGCCGGCAAATTCCGGTCAAAATTGGCCGGAAAGACTACATTGGCACAAAAACAAAAGGTTTAGGACTGAATTGACACCAATTTAAAAGGTTTAGGACTTAATTGGCACCAAAAAAAGGTTTAGGACTAAATTGGCACCAATGCAAAAGGTTTAGGACTGAATTGGCACAAAAAAAGGTTTAGAACTAAATTGGCACTAATGTAAAAGGTTTAGGACTTTTTTCCCCATGTGCAACCATACCTTATTTTGAAAAGAAACTTCAACTTATATGCTCTCATAGTCTCGCCACCTTCAAATATACACAACCGACCGAAAGAGCAAACGGCATGCATGATCCGTTGTGGACTTGAACAACCCTAATCAATACAAACACCCATCCTCCCCATAGTATCATTAGGAATCTTCCTCTTCTCACATCGATCACCAATAAAGAACTCGAGGAAAAACGGCCAATAACTACAGTAAAAAGTAAGAATTCGAGAATAGAATATAATCCACATAAAGGAGAGGATACTTCCCTCAAACGAAAAACAAATTCTCATTCCTGGGCCACATAAAAGGCCTAATGTACCTTCTAAGATGGGGCGTTGTACTCTGATTCGATCACATCCACGACTATGCATGAAGCATTAATTAGTAATGAAACCCTAAAACAGAAAAAACAAAGGTGAGTACATGTTTTGGCTAAGAAACGAGTACAATGAGGGACGACATTATTATCTGGGCAGTAGCTAGAAATGTAGCACGTAGAGAGTCCCACTCAAAACAAGAGAAGTGGCAAAAACAGCGGCATTCATCTGCGAGTGGAGCGAACTGGAGGCCCCATAATCCTCTGGACGGTAGTAGTATGGGAAAGTCGACACTATAGGGTTTGGTGGAGGCGGGGAAACATAGATGCTTTGGGATTCAGGTGTCTCGCACACGCTGCAGGCCGGCGGCATCGGCAGCGGTGGGCACTCGACCTCCGGCGGGGGTGGAGACGGTGGCGGCGGGCACTCGACTTCCGGCGGGGGTGGAGATGGTGGCGGCGGGCACTCGACTTCCGGTGGGGGCGGTGGGGTTGAAGGCACAGGCTTGCACGGATTGTCGCATTCGGCGCTAATTGTGCATGTAACTTGGTCTCTGGAGACTACTGCTGCAACCGTTGGTGGTGTTGTTGACGCTTCAGTTTTGACCGCGACCGTCGTTGCTGTTGACGTAGTTGATGGGATTGCGAAGCCGAAGATTAGGACGGTGAAAAACAAGTATAGCAGGGAAACTTTTGTCGGGTCAATCATTATTGCTGTGGTTCAATGGGAAACAGACCAAAATCCTCCGAAGAAGGAGGAGGAGGAGGAGGAGGAGGAGGGCAGTGAATTTGGAGAGATGTGAGAAACTGAGGATTCTTTAAGGAGGGTGGCGAGGAAGGAATAAATACTAGATGGTAGAGGGCAAAATTGTCCAAAATGTCCTGAATTTATTACACTTTTACTAATTCAATTCTAAATATTTTATTTTACCAATCGAGTCATAAACCTCTTCACTTTTTACAAATTTAGTCCATCCGATCAATTTTAACTGGAAATTGCTGACTTGGATGTCGGTCATCCTACGTGGCATGGCCGGCGATGGTCGACGTTGACATCGATAATTTTTAATAATATTTTAATTTTTTTTTAATGTTTTTAATATTTAATATTTTTATTTTCCTTTGTTTTTTTCTGAGTTTTTTTCTTTGCCGGTGGAGCCGTGAAGGCCCTAGGCATGGCCATTGTAGGACGGCCGGCTGTGTCATGTAGCGCTGGCCGGCGTCTACGTCAAAGATTTCCGGCCAAAATTAGCCGGACAATTCAATTGGCAAAAAATTAAAAGATTTATGGCTCAATTGAAAAAATTAAAATGTTTGGTACTTTTTGGAGCGCAGATTGTAACAACAACATATTTTGTGGTTTATCTTCTAGGGCAATATTATTATTATTATCTGGAAAAAGACAAAATAAAGGAATGGACCTAGAAGGAGAGGGGGGCTTTTTTGGCGTTTTTTTTTCTCTCTACGGCTGGCTAGGCAAAGGAGCTAAAGGGTTCGACCCCAAAAAAAAAAAAACAGGAGAATTGTTTGATGAGGCCAGCTCGACCTCCCCGAGTTGAGACATAACATATGGAAACGCCTTGGCAACATCTATATCGCGAATTAAGCGAACAAAATTGAAACGAAGGCAGTTTTCGCTCATGGAGCTAGTCATGGTTGGATTCCTTAAAGTTTATGCTCTCTTGTGGTAAAAGAATGTGTACTTGATGCTAGCATATGATACATAGAAAGGGAAATGTCTACATAACAGTTTGTCACTTGTTCACGAGCAACGGATAGGGGTGAGTATGATCCGGGTAGGCAGGTCCCACTGTGAAACCGGAAACTACTTGTTGGTTTTATGAAACCGGTCCCACCAAGCTTCAGATAAATGGAGGTGATTGAGAGCGAGAGAGAGAGAAACGATGAACGGCCGGAGGCGCGGTCGATGGGAATTGAGAGTCGAGGTCGTGAGTCGTTGGGCGTTAAGCTTCGAATTAGGGATTTTAGGGTTTTCATTTATCTTAAATTTTTTTTTGTGGCTGGAAATTTTACTTAAAAATT
The DNA here is from genome assembly GCF_021117445.2 of Syzygium oleosum. Lineage (NCBI taxonomy): Eukaryota > Viridiplantae > Streptophyta > Magnoliopsida > Myrtales > Myrtaceae > Syzygium > Syzygium oleosum. The sequence continues at coordinate 3,611,280 of NW_026607493.1, read as the reverse complement.
AAAACCGGGAACCGAATAAGTACTCACTGGTTCCAAATTAGAACCAGAAACCGTCGGTTTCGAGCCAGTTCTGGGCGGTTCCCGGTTCTTTTGCACACCTCTAGTAACGAACAATTATTAACCATAGAAAGTGTTGCTTTGAACCTTTTGACTAGCTTGTCCTGTTCCTGAAACATTGCCTTTTAATTTTGGGTTAATATCGTGAAAAACCCCAAACTGGTATACTTGTGACAAATTTACTATCCGTTAGTTTTTGTTAAATTTTATCGACAAATTACTGAGTTGGATGACACATGACAATTGACAGGTGAACCAGTTTGGGGTTTTACCCTTCCGTTTATCACAGGTTTACCAATTTATAATTTTTTGTGATACTTATCTAATTTAACGGAGGGTAAATTTGTTATAAGTGTACCAATTTGAGGTTTTTGGCGGTCAAAACATTAGTTTGGGGCAAATTTATCATAAGCGTACTTATTTATGGTTTTTCGTGATATTAACCCTTTAAATTTTAGACGCAAACTAAGAAACAATGTAAAAAAAAGGGCTAATTAAAAAAAGAACAATTTTACCTTGAGTGACAAATTTGGTCCAAAATTTTTTTTGTCTAAAAAAAAAATTACCAACATTTACCAAGATTTAAATGTTGTACTATATGAATAAATCTATTATATGAGCATTATGGAATTTCGTTATGATAAAATGTAGAGTTAAAAAAAAAGATCATACCGCAAAGTTGTTCACAAAGGAGAGACGGGATGAAGATTGAGATTCAAGAGAAGTAGTTAGCAAGAACAAATAAGGGCAAGCCTTGCCATGGCTGATGGAGCAAGTTCAAGCCTAGCTATGCTAGCCTAGCCATGGCTGGGTGAAGTAATCAACTTAAACATTACCAGAGAAAAATCGATGAATTCGAGGCCAAACGGCAACTAATCAAGTACTAGGACTCTATCGGTGATAGCAAGTCAAAGCGCAGGTTGAACTTGATGACATTAGGAACTCCTACTCTGGTTTGATGAACGGCGGATTGATCGATTATTTTTTGGAATCTTTAGCGTCATTCAAACTCGAGATCCTTGGAGACAGTCGCGAGGCTCAGAAAATTACCTTGGTTCAACCACAGAGATGAGAGACTTGTGTCATTGATGAGGATGGGAACGAACAAGCCAAGGAGGACGAACTCGCGAATGGAATGGTTGAAAAGGGCAAGGCTTGAACTCATCGGATCTGGTGAGGCGAGCTCGCCCTCATTGGCCCTTGCCTTTGGCCAGTCGCCGAGGTCCGACAACCGGCTAGAGGAAGAAGAGAAAAAAAAAAGAAAGTACAAAAATAGAAAAAATATTATTAAAAATTATTCATGTCAGCGCCGGCCCACTACATAGGCCTCTAGCATCCATGGCAGCGATCTCCGTCCAAAATTGTTAGGACGGACTGAATTGACACAAATGTAAAAGGTTTAGAACTCAATTGACACAAAAAATATTTAGAACTGAATTGACACGAGTGCAATAATTTGAAATCATTTTTTTTTGTTGAAGAGTATTTTGGGAATCAAATCGTTCCATAAAGAATGATGTAAGGGCACTTTCATACTACGCGCGGTGGTTGTGCATGGATTCTTCCTAGAGACATCGTCCGCAAAAATAAAACTTTTGATAATTGACGGGTGTACCATATGACGTTGACACAAGCCCCACATGTCCTTAATATGTCCTCAATCAACATTTTCTTTTCCCACCATCTAAATTAGAATTTCATCACACCATTGCATCGGATCTGTCGTTCTCTCTATTGGCGGATCAACGATCTGCTTTCCCCGCAAGCGTACGAGAAAACACGTGCCGAACATTCGTGGAATTTCAGGTGGACAAAGTTTAATTACCTCTTATGCGTGATTGACGGTAATGGGACGACAAAGGTAATTATCTCGTTCCGTTCAAAATTCACGTTGAAGAAGATGCGCGGTGGTTGCAAGATTTCTACATTGATCACGGTTTCCGCGAACGATACACCTGTTTTGACCAAGACTCCGATCATGGTCTTCCAGAAAAATCTTGTAAGAGTCCTCTTGGAGATTCTATGGCGTTAGGTACAACCGGTGAATGTGAACTCTCGGATTATTTAGGTTTGGGTTAGGTGACATGCAATTGAGGGAAATATTATCAAAAGAATCCTAAACTTATTGCATTCGTATCATTTCTGTCCTAAACATTTCAATCATGTCAATTGAGTCCTAAACCTTTTCACGTTTGCTAATCGAGTCAATTTAGCGAATTTTAACCGGAAATCGCTGACGTGGATGTCGGTAGTGTCACATAGGACAACCGGCACTGACGTGTTTGAATTTTTTCTTTTTCTTTCTTTTCCCATTTTTTTCGTACCAAGTCTTGTGAGAGTCGCCGACCGACTCTAGCCGATTGCAGGCAAGGGCCGATCGACTCTCGTCGACCACAGGCAAGGGCTTGCAACCCTCATTGGCTACCGGGCGGGGACCACAAAGCCCTTGCCCGTGGCCGGTGAGGGTTGGCCAACAATCCTCGCCGGGCTTGGAAGAAAGAAAATGAAAAGAAAAAATAAAAAAAATTTTAAAAATTGTCCACGTCAGTGTCAGTCGTACCACGTAGGATGGCTGGCGTTCAGGTTAGTAATTTCCGGCTAAAATTGGCCGGACGAACTCAATTGACAAATCATAAAAAGATTTGTTGTTTAGAATATTGTAGAGTGTCTTTATATCAATGTTTTTTAATCAGTAATGGATTTGTCACCGATATAATTTTATAGAATGCGATTAATAACTCTAGTTGATCTTTACAAATATATAAGCCTGTCAAATGAGTAGGTTGGGTCAATCCAAATTAATCTATTTAATGCACGTGCATCCTGCAAAAAGAGATTAGGCGTTATCATAATCTATATTTTGCATATGCATCGCAATCTTTGTTGTTTGAACCGAAGCCTACGCATTGGTTCGTCTGGCGTTTAGCCTAGTTTTAAATTCAATAGAAGTTTTCAGGAAAAAAAGAAGAAGACTAGGGGCGTTTAGCCTAATTTAAATTGGGAAAATGACACAAATAGTCCCTGAACTTTGACTCATTATGCAATTTGGTCCCTAAACTTTTAATTTGTTCAATGTAGTCCATGAACTTTAACCCAATGTTCAATATGGTCCCTGAACTTTTAATTTATTTAATGTGGTCTCTAAACTTTTGGTACATGTTCAATATAGTCCCTGAACTATATAAAAATGTACAATATATTCTTTCCATTAATTCAAGTTTAGAGACTATATTGTACATTTTTATATAGTTTAGGGACCATATTGAATATGTACCAAAAGTTCAGGAATCACGTTGAACAAATTAAAAATTCAGAGACCACATTAAACATTAAGTTAAAGTTCAAGGACTACATTAAACAAATTAAAAGTTCACGGACTAAATTACACATTACTAAAGTTCATGGACTGTTTGTCTCATTATCCCTTTTAAATTCAACAAAAGTTTTTAGACGAAAAAAGAAGAAGACTAGGGGCATCTTTATTGCTCGTTGGTCTTCTCTTTAATTTTTTTTATTAATAGAAAAAGCAAATCAAGTCAAGTCGTGCTGAGTCTCAATTTTCTATCAAAGCACTAAGAACATTGCACCTTCGTCAATCACAGGCGAGAGCCGACAACCCTTAACGGCTATTTGGTGAGAGCCATAAAGCCCTCCCTGAGGCTAGTGAGAGTTAGCTAACAGCTCTCGCTGGGATTGGAAGAAAGAAAAGGAAAAGAAAGAAAGAGAAAAAAAAAAGAAAAAATTATTCACGTAAGTGTCGATTGTGCCACATAGGATTGCTAGTATTCACGTCAGTAATTTCCGACTAAAATTGCCATAATGGAATTAATTGGCATAACATAAAAATGTTTAAGGTTTAGAGTATTGTAGAATGTATTTATATCAATGTTTTTTACCTGTAAAGGATTTGTCACTGATACAATTTTATAGAACGAGATTTAATAACTCTAGTCAATCTTTACAAATATACAAAAAAAAAATGGACAGGTTGGATCAATCCAAATCAAAAGTTTTCAGAAAAAAAATAAGAAGACTAGGGGCATTGCTCGTTGGTTTTCTCTTTAATTTTTTTTATTAAATAGAAAAGGCAAATCTAGTCAAGTCGTGCTGGTTCCTGATTTTCTATCAGAGCACCAAGAGCAGTGCATGCCAGTGTGTTCGTGCAATAATTGAGTGCTTCGTATGTTGAGGTGAGCGGTTGTAGATTTCAAACATGTTCCGTTAGAAATGTAGAACCTATTCGTGAGAATATATTTCATATTTTTTGGAACTTAGAACATATCCTACAAACCTTGAAATTTAGAACCTACTTGCAAGGGTTCCAAGATTGGTTCCAGGTCTACCTAGGTTTCATATATATTATTCATTAAAAGATTGCAGTGAATCATCAACTTCAATGACCACCATTTGCTACTACAGTCCACTAACCATAATTTATATGTAGACGCAAGAAAAATATGAAATATTAACAAAGAAAAAGTCTTGCTATAAAATGAAAACTCATAATAGTGGTTCCAGATTATACACTCATCATCGGACACCATGGAATACCACATAATAGCGCAAAAACATAGACAAAGAAAAACATAAAAACTTGTTTCAGGTTTTAGGTGTTAGGTTTCAAATTCCAGATTCCACATAGAACCTGGAAGCTACCCGTCGAAATAGGTTCCACAATTTTTGCAATTTGAAACTTATCGTGCATACTTTGAAACTCGAACAGACAGGTTCCCATTGATTTATCAGATCCAAGTTTCAAGTTCTACCATGTAACCATGCTTACCCTTATTCAGATGTGTACACTATGATTTTCAACTAAAATTTGACAGGATGGATTCAATTGACAAAACGCGAAAAAATTTAGGATTTAGAAAATTTATAATCTTCTAGAATGTCTTTATAAGGATTTGTCACTCATACAATTTTGTAGAATGAGATTTAATATCTCTAATCAATCTTCACAAATATATAAGCATGTCAAATGGGTAGGTTGGGTCAATCCAAATTAAACTATTTTATGTTTTGCATCCGTATCGCAATCGATGTTCTTTGAACTGAATCCCACTTGTTGGGTTCGTTTGGCGTTTAGCCTAATTTTAAATTCAATACAAGTTTTTAGACAAAAAAAAAAAAAAAAAGAAGACTAGGGGCATCTTAATTGCTCGTTGGTTTTCTCTTTAATGTTTTTTATTAATAGAAAAATCAAATCAAGTCAAGTGGCGCTAAATCTTAATTTTCTATCTAAGCACCAACGGCATTGCACGTGAGTATGTTCGTGCACTTCATATGTCTACAGTATGATATTCCCTTGCACTTTTCTTTGTCCTTTATGGTAACATTGGAACAAAATAGTATCTGTATGTTTTTCGATCTTGATAGCAAGTTTCCATTTGCCTTTGTCCTTTAGAGTCCTTGGTTATGACTATTGACGAATTGATCGAGACATTGTGTTTGTCTGAGAAGGTGGAGTGAGAAAGTAGAAGCATGGCGCAATTGGTCCTGTTGTGCGAGTGAAGCTTTCTATAGAAGTGCAGATAATGGAGCATGATATCTTCGAAAAGCACGAGAAATTCGTTGTGACCATGGTCTCGATCTTAGCCTTCCATTATATTAACAAGTTTGAGAGAACTATGCAAGCAAAATAATTTTGGAATTCAATGACTAGCCATGTCTTTTTACCTTTTCTATTTTATCTTTATCCAATGCATGACGAGTGTAATGTTGGAATGTTATAACATCTATAAAAGTCGATTGTCATTTCACTCGAGGCAAAATCCAAGAAAGGATAGTTATAACAAGAGGAATTGGAACTATGAAACAACCTGCGAACAAGTTTACCAAACCATTGTGTCAAAACAACACACATATTTACTGAGACGTCTTCGACATATACAAGCCGCCAGCTTGAGGGGGAGTGTTGAAGTTATGATTGTTGAAGATAGGACTTGATTTCTAATTAGATTGATTGTGTATATCTTAAATTATGGATTAATTGCTTCAGTCAATCCGTAATATTGGATACTTAGTCAGTAAAATAGGAAAACGTCATCTTGTGTGTGTGTGCATATATATATATATATATATATATATATATATATATATATATATGTCCTCATGTACATGTACAAGTGCAGAGCAATACAATTATCATTCCTCTAAATTTCTTCTTTTACTTTCTGTCATCTTTGGCTTCTCCGGAGAAAGTGACGAGTCCTTGTTTGTTCAGCAAAGGTCAATACGGGAAGCAGCAGGAGATTGAAGAAAAGACCTGTATATGATATGATTCTCCAAATCACTTTTGCGATGTTATCAGTTCATTTCGTACATATACTACAAGCTAAAACATAATCCGACTAAAAGCATCATCTACTGACTAAAAAATGCTTGTTTGTGTCGATCATCTATTGAGTAACTCGATTTACAAGTAAGAGAGTCGACCAAAAGAATTATCAAAAGATTATTCATGTCAAAGAACTCCATTGGTGGCTTCAGTAGATATTTCTGAACTTGTTATTTATTTGATGAGATTAGAAGCCAGACTAAATCACAGCAGATCCAAATTCACTTACTAGATCCCCACACGCAAACTCAACCCCTTTCGGATCATACATTGCCCCACAACTCTCAGAAGCTCACCGCATACCCGCATTCAAACGCTCGCGCATACCCTCTGTTGGAGATACCTTTGTTCCTTAATTGATATGGTGAAGATATCATCCAAGACATAGATTGATTTGATTGTCCTTAATTGATTTATTGGGATATTGTACATCGGGAAATTATTCTTTCCTCTTTTTTGTATATTCTTTTCCAAGTTTAGTTTGCTCTGTGTACTATAAATAGGTATGTACCCTTTCAGTTTATACACGAGAAAGCAATATACATAATTTTATCCCTCTGTTCTTTCTTCTAGCTTTCCATTAGTCCATATTCTTTCATGGTATCAGAGCACTTGAAATAAGCTTCCGCAAAAGCATCCTCAGTCGGGGGTAGTCCGGCGGCGACCTCCGAGGTGACGGACGGAATCGGTATTGTTCCGTCAATAAATCCATCCTTATCTTTTGTGATTAGGGCACGCCGGAGTTCTCGGGACCAAACGGAATAATTTTCTGATCCCGAGAGTTGTTGCGCAATGAGGCGCAGTTCTGGGCCGTCGGCGGCTGAGGTGTATAGGGGATCGCTTGGTTCCAGCCGACCGCCGGCGACACCTGCAAAAGGAAAGAAACCGGATATCCGTCACCTACGTATTTTTGGATGCTTATGTTATGTATCTCTTTGATTATAGTGGAATTTTGTCTTGCCTCGCCCGTGGACGTAGATCACCTTGTGATCGAACCACGTTAATCCCTGTGTTCTGTCTTTGTTTTTCCGCATCTGTTTCCAACATTGTTGAAGATGGGACTTGATTTCTAATTAGATTGATTGTGTATATCTTAAATTATGGATTAATTGCTTCAGTCAATCCGTAATATTGGATACTTAGTCAGTAAAATAGGAAAACGTCATCTTGTGTGTGTGTGTATATATATATATATATGTCCTCATGTACATGTACAAGTGCAGAGCAATACAATTATCATTCCTCCAAATTTCTTCTTTTACTTTCTGTCATCTTTAGCTTCTCCGGAGAAAGTGACGAGTCCTTGTTTGTTCAGCAAAGGTCAATACGGGAAGCAGCAGGAGATTGAAGAAAAGACCTGTATATGATATGATTCTCCAAATCACTTTTGCGATGTTATCAGTTCATTTCGTACATATACTACAATCTAAAACATAATCCGACTAAAAGCATCATCTACTGACTAAAAAATGCTTGTTTGTGTCGATCATCTATTGAGTAACTCGATTTACAAGTAAGAGAGTCGACCAAAAGAATTATCAAAAGATTATTCATGTCAAAGAACTCCATTGGTGGCTTCAGTAGATATTTCTGAACTTGTTATTTATTTGATGAGATTAGAAGCCAGACTAAATCACAGCAGATCCAAATTCACTTACTAGATCCCCACACGCAAACTCAACCCCTTTCGGATCATACATTGCCCCACAACTCTCAGAAGCTCACCGCATACCCGTATTCAAACGCTCGCGCATACCCTCATTGGCATCCAAATGCCACAAGAACATACGACAACTCAAACAATGGAACTCAGTTTCACCTTCGATGGCTTGTCGGGTGCCCAGAAAATGCTCTGACGTACGTGCATCTGGTTGTCCACGGTGTTGCAAAGAACTCGAGGTCGAAGGTGTATTGCCATCTTCCGGACACGAGAAGCCCCACATTATCATCCCTGAACGACCTCGTGCACCAAAATCTTCATGCTGCGTTCTCCTCATCCTCCAAACTCGGAAACAATTCGAATTACGAGGAAGGTGGACGGAGAGCTCATTTGATTGTCCAGAATTCAAAATGATCCTGAAAACGGATTTGATGATAATTTTAGGGTAGCAAACTGAGAAAACCCTTATCAAGGTCTAATGGTTGAGACCACGCTCGTGGTTGGCATTTGTGGTGGGCGAGGGGGTGAGGGCCGCACCCTCCCCCAGCGCCCAAGGGACGGCGAGGCCCCGACGACCTCCACTGGCCCTTTTTGGCTATGGGTGGCGGCTACGGCCCATCGATGAGGCCCTCTGGTTCTTTTTATTTTTTGGATAAGTGCAATTGAGAACTTTCAAAAAGTGCATTCTAATTCAAAAACTTGTTGTGGACATGTAATCTAGTCCTAAAACTTGTCATGAAAGTGCAATCGAGTCCTAAAACTTTCAAATAATGTAATTAAGGGAAGAACTTGGTTGGATCGATTTGACTTGATTGCATTTTTTAAAAATTTTAGGACTCAATTACTCTTTTGTGACAAGTTTTATGACTTAATTGTACTTTCGTGATAAATTTTAGGATTTCCAATGCACTTATAGCTTTTTTTTTAAGCATGGGTTCTTTTTTCTAATAAAATTATAGTAACTTTTATTTTTTAATCTAATTTAAGTAAGATTTGGAGAAGCAATAACAAAAAAAAAAAAGAAGAAGCCATTTAGGAGCTAGAAAATAATAAAAATGGCAAGTTAGCATTTTCTGTTAGGAAAATTGATGAACTCAAACGTGGTCCCCGTGTCACTAGTGACCCTTGCTCAGGCTTCGGTGAGGGACGCAACCCTTGCGATTGCCTTGCTGACCTCGCCTGTGGTCGACAATGTGGGGGACTGGGGGTAGCCACATCATCCCACAGCTTCAATAGAACCCCTTCACCTTTTCCCTCTTTCTCTGCTTTCTATTCTTTAATTTTGTTTTATCATCTTTTGTTATGTCTTTTGGGTTTTGCTTTCTGTTTTTTAAAATCGTTGGCCTATTTTTTGACACGGATGCATGGGGCGTTACGTATGTTAAAAAACTAAAAAAAACGTCTCCTTGCCTTTTTTAGGCGTGCCATGTCAGCATTAATGTTTGAGCGGACATCAGCAGGAGAAAACTTGGTCGGATACCAAACATTTAGAATTTGTTGCACTTTTTCAAAATGCTCAGAACTTAATCGTACTTCAGGCCAAATGCCTAGAACTTATGATGTCAGTTCCCCTTTTGCGCACTAGTATCTAATTGAATTCTGGTCCAGACTTGATGCGCCCTCCTCCTACTGGGCCATTAGCTTACTATTTTGTATGTTTCTAATTGTTTTTTTGATTTTGAGTTTTCTTTTTTATTTATTCCAATGTAATTTACATCTACAAACACAAAGGTTAGGGAAAATAACTAGACAGTGTTGATCCTCAATATTGATTATTATATTGGCGGACATGGCCTCCGGAACCAAGCGTAGTGTCTTGGTGTGGCAAGGCCGATAACTATTACCCCCTATACTGGGATAGGTCCAGGCTGCCCAAAAAATGATCTACACTAGACATGCCCTTTTTTTTGTATGAAAAATTATCCAACAAGTCCTAACTCTACTGTAGTGCAGTCAATTTAGTTTTAAACTTTTCAATTTTGCTAATTTAGTTCTAAACATTTTGATGATTTGCCGATGAAATCCTCTTAGCCAATCTTGGTCGGAAAATCTTACTTGGATACCTAGTCATCATTGACCGTCCTATGGCACGGCCGGCGCTGACATGAGATTTTTTGTAAAATTTTTTTACAATTATTGAATTTCTCTTTTTTACCGTTTTCGTTATTCTTTTCTTTCAACGGATTTCCGGCTGTCGTGATCTACCCTCGAGGGGCCACTCTCGGCGAGTAGATTTAGAGGTACTTACTAGGAAGATGGTCCAAATTGGCATCCCTGAAAGATAGCTTGAACACATCATCTAAAGGTGATCCAAAATAGTCCATCAATTCCGAATGTGGACTCCCGCAGCCTTATTGCTTTTCTTTGCTCGTGTTCTTCGGCTCGAAGACGAAGGTAAGAGAGACAAAGAGGGAAAAGCTCAGCAGGGCCTTTCTTCCTTTTTTTGGTCCTCGGACTTAAGTGAACCCAAATTTCATGGATTAGTTTCTACTTTCTAGGCCATATTAATGGGCTAATGAATAGAGGGCCAAAGGCTCACGGGCCAAAGGGAAAATGAGTTTCGGTCCGACTTAGGAATTGGGCCGTGTGTATGGACTACCAGGCTTTATTTTCTCTTATTTATTATTTTTTTTTTTGTTTTGCTTTTTTTCTATTTTTTATATATTTACAAAAATGGACGTTTGGATGGTTGGCAAAAATTTAGGTGTCAACACCGGTTGATGGGGTCCTCGAGGCCTTAACGAGCCTTGCCGGCCACAGGTTTGGGCGAGGGTCAATGGGCCTTGGAGACCCCACCGGCCCAAAATTCAGTGAAAGGAAAAAGAAAAAAGAAGAAGAAGAGAACATAAAAAATTAAAAAAAGAAAATTTTGAAAAGATTTGTAAAATTGTCTATGTCGGTATTAGCCGTGTCACGTAGGATGGTTGATGCTGATTGGGTATATACGTCAGCATTTCCTAGCCAAAATTGGTTGGAAGGACTACATTGGCAAATAGTTAAAATGTTTAGGACTAAATTGGCAAAATTGAAAAATTTATAATTGAATTAGTCTCCGTGCAACAGGTTTAGGACTCTTTGTACAATTATGCTTTTTCTGTGCAATTCTCGACATCTCTCATTTTACCAATACACCATGTTTATGACCAACTCGGGCTATTGATTTACTATGTAGTATATCGGCTTTCATTGAGTTGTTTGATTATGTCTCACTAAAACTAGTTTGGTTTATGAGGCTATGTCTACCAAACTCATCTTGATTATGAAAATAATTTTTCATCACTAAATCAAATCTTGTTGTGATAATCAGGATAAGTTTACGAGTTAGAGTAGACAATCAAGGGAAATTTAGCATATTTTTTCAATTAACTACCACTATAAGAGAGTGGTGCGATAAGAGATTGAAAGGCTTGAGAAGAATTTCGCAATTCTCTTGGGTGACCAAACTAAAGATTTGGCCGCCAAAGGCTGTGTTGACTAGCCTTTGGCGCGTCGCTTCGTTCATAGCTGGCAGAAATAGCTTAATAGTAGAGCATAGCCTTTGTGACCAGAGCTTGGGGTTCTAAGAGGAAAATGGTACTTCGCTTCACCAGTTTTTGGAGAACAAAATATTTGTTCGCAATAATACACATAAAAGTAGCGTTTTGCTATGTGCACAAACTAGCTTTGCTAATTGAAAATTAGATTATACATATATAGTTGATATTGGGTTGATCATCAATAGTTAGACCTGTCAAAATGGGTCATAATTAACCCATTTATCAATAAATGGGTCATAAATGGGTATAAACATAATATATGTGTTAAATGGGTCATAAATGAGTTTACAACTTATTTAAACTCAACTTATCTCTATTAGCCTCACTCAATCTCGCGCTCACTCACTCCGCATTCTCATCTCATTTTGGGTATGAATTTTCCTAAATTGAGTTAAATATAAAAGTGTTTTAGCAATATGGGTCGGGTCGGGTCGGGTGTGGGTTGGGTATGGGTTGGGTCGATTATGGATCGTTATATTTGTATTACATGAAAATAGGTCAAAACGGGTTAAATGGGTTTATTTGGGTCAAATCATTTTCGATCCGACCCAAACCCAATCCGACCCACCCATTTGACAGGTTTATCAATAGAGATAATGTTAGAGGTGATCATAAAATTTGGCCTGGTCGGGCTTCTCGAATAAAGCCTAACTTATTGCACATGCTTGTCCTTTAATAAAATTTACAATATAGATTGGACGAACTTGGCTCGAGCCTAGCAAGTTGGGGTTGGGCTTTATAACCAAATGTCCTTTCTAAAGCATGCTCCAAATGGTCTTCGAGCCTATACTACCCAAACATGCCAGCGATCAACTAGGTTCATAATCAACTCTAGTCAATATACGAACACGAATTTCAACTACTAATAACATTACTCATTCATTTCAAATGTTAACAAAGTTATAAAATGCTAAATACGAGAGACTGGTAACGAAATACTAATATTTTAACACGAGTCAATTATAATTTGTTACCTACCACTTTCGCGCGGTTCAATCAACAAAGGCATGAACCAATAAATACCCTTCATGGATTAAATTTTATTTTTCATCAGTACACGTATTATTTCTTTTTTATATAGACTCGGTCCACGTCCATCATGAATCGAGCGATCCGAATCATGTTGATCCTTCACCTCAATTATAGACCATCATAGTCAGACATGTGCAACCATACCTTACTTTAAAAAGAAACTTCAACTCAGACGCTATCATAGTCTCGCCACCTTCAAATATACACTATCGACCGAAAGAGCAAATGGCATGCATGATACAATGTGGACTCGAACAACCCTAATCAATAAAACACTCGTCCTCTTGATTGTATCGTCAGGAACCTTCCTCTTCTCACATCACTCACCAATAAAGAACTCCAGGAAAAACGGCCAATAACTATAGTAAAAAGTAAGAATCTGAGAATAGAATATAATCCACAAAAAGGAGAGGCTACTTTCCTCAAACGAAAAGCAAATTCTCATTATTGTTCCGCATAAAAAGGCCTAATGTACCTTCTAAGGTGGGGTGGTGTACCCTGATTCGATCACATTCACGACTATGTATGAAGCATTAATTGGTAATGAGACCCTAAAACAGAAAAAACAAAAGTGACCACATGTTTTGGCTAAGAACGAGTACAATGAGGGAAGACATTATTATCGTGGGCAGTTGCTAGAAATGTAGCACGTAGAGAATCACATTCAAAACAAGAGAAGTGGCAAAAACAGCGGCATTCTCCGAGCGGAGGGAACTGGAGGCCCCATAATCCTGTGGACGGTAGTAGTATGGGAAAGTCGACATTATAGGGTTTGGTGGAGGCGGGGAAGCATAGATGCTTCCGATTCCCGGTAACTTGCACACGCTGCAGGCCGGTGGCATTGGCGGCGGCGGGCACTCGACTTCTGGTGGGGGTGGAGGCGGCGGTGGCGGCGAGCACTCAACTTCCGGTGGGGGCGGCGGGGGTGAAGGCACAGGCTGGCACGGGTTGTCGCATTCAGCGCACATTGTGCATGTAATTTGGTCTCTGGAGTCTACTGCTGCAACCGTAGGTGGTGTTGTCGACGCTTCAGTTTTGACCGCCACTGTCGTTGCTGTTGACGTGGTGGATGGGATTGCGATGCCGAAGTTTAGGACGGTCAAAAACAAGTGTAGCAGGGAAACTTTCAACGGGTCAAGCATTATTGCTGTGGTTCAATGGAGAACAGACCAAAATCTTCTGAAGAAGAAGAAGAGGGCAGCGAATTTGGAGAGACGTGGGAAGCCGGAGGATTCTTAAGGAGGGTGGCGAGGAATAAATACGAGATGGCAGAGGGTAAAATTGTCTAGACTGTCGTAATCCTAATGCATTTTTATTAATTCAGTCATTTTGCCGTTGAGTCATAAATATTTTTATTTTTTACCAATTAAGTCTATTGGGACAATTTTAACTGGAAATCACTGACGTGGACGTTGGTCATCCAATGTGGCACGGCCGGGGCTAAGGTGGATAATTTTTAATAATAATTAAACATATATATTTTAATTTTTTTAATATTGATTCTTTTTCTTTTTTCCTTTGTTTTTTCCTCTGTTGGCGAGGGTCGTCTCGCCTACGGTCGGTGCAGCCGTGAAGACCCTGGGTGAGGCCATCATAGGACGGCTGGTCGTGCCAGGTAGCGCCGACTGACGTCTATGTCGGCAATTTTCGGCCAAAATTGGCCGGATGGATTCGATTGGCAAAAAATTAAAAGATTTAGGACTCGATTGGCAAAATCGAGAGGTTTAGAACTAAATTGACAAAAGTGGAATAAGTTTAGGATTTTTTGGAGGGGACGTGCTAACTACTAACATTTTTTGTGGTTTATCCTCTCTACAACATTATTATTATAATTCTCTGGAAAAAGACAAAATAAAGGAATGGACCTAGAAGGAGGGGGTAGCTTTTTTGGAGTTTCTGTCCACGACAAAATTGGCTACGTAAAGAAGCTAAAGGGTTTGATGAGGCCAGATCGACCTCCACGAGTTGATCGAGATAACATATGGAAACGCCTCGGCAGCATCCACATCGCGAATTAAGCAAAAAAAAAAAGTTTGAAACGAAGGCACGTTTCGCGCATGGAGGAGAAAGCTAGGTCATGATCGGATTCCTTAAAGTTTACGCTCTCTTGTAGTAAAAAAATGTGCACTTGATGCTAGCATATGATACATAGAGAGGGAAATGCCTACATAATGGTCCATCACTTTTTCATGAATAACGGACCATTATTAACCACAAAAAGTGTTGCTTGGAACCTTTTGACCGGCTTGTCCGGTTCTTGCAACATTACCTTTTAATTTTAGACGCAAAACTAAGAAACAATGTAAAAAAAAATGTGAAATACTAGTACTACTACCAACAACAACAACAACAATAATAACATGACTCCTTTAGGATAAAATTTGTGTTATAAGTGCAAAACTTTATAAAATGTGAATATTGTTATTCACAATATGTGAATTTCCGACATGATATCATTTTAAAAATTTTGGACAAATATCCACCGTCTAAAATTGATAGTCAGATACTCATGAATTTCTCTTTGTTGAATATCATTAGATTTGTTGTTTCAAATTCTACGCACATCCAAAACGGATGGTTTTCCACAGCAATTTATGTCCGGTTGCCCATAATACAAAAACGAAATGGATGGCCCATACTGCACCGTTACTCATAGGAAGTAATGGCGTGGTCATGGTAGGATTGTCACCGGGTACTTTACGAAAGTAGTGCGGGAGATTCCCCATTGTACCCGGCTGCTAGATGTGGCATGGAAGAGATTGTAAATTGAATCTTGACATCGAGAAAATATGAATTTTGTAATATTATGTTTATGATAGTAGATAAAGAATTTCCGATGTTTCGTTATAAGTTCAGTACTCCTAGTTGGGTACCTAAATAAGTTCGGTTGTGTTTGTTTCACAGTAAATCAATGATTTGAAAAAACATTTTCTTAAAAATAATCGTTTAAATTGCGTGAAATAATTAGCCAATGAAAAAAAATTTTCGTTATCAACAACAATTTATATATAATCATTTTTGTGAATGATTAAAATATTTTTCGTTTATTCATTTTCGCAAGTGATACACACACGTGATCATTTTTAGGAAAAATATTTTCCAAATCATTTATTTTTTGCGAACAAACGCACCTAGTTTCACTTTTGGAACCGGGCTCCGAGAGTGTTTACTCTCAACAATCAAATTTGGTACCGAGTCATATGAAAATTTTCATATACTCCATGAGTTACCCACACAAAATCACATAGTTTGTAGAATGCATGTAGACATTGTTTTTAGAATTTTATTTGAAGGGACTCCGAGATTCTTGTCAAACAATAAACCAGAAAACAAACAAACAAACAAACGTTACAATTTCCACTGAACAGTTTCTTATTATTTTATGCGCGACCAATATTTTGGGAATCGAATCGTTCCATAAAGAATGTAATAAGGGCACTTTCATAGTACACGCGGGTGTTGTGCATGGAATCTTCCTAGAGGCACCGTCCGCAAAAAAACCCTCTTTTGATAGTTAAGGGATGGGAGAATTATAAAAAAAAGTTTTAAACTTATTGCAATTGTGCCAATTAAGTTCTAAATCTTTTTTTTTTTACCGACCGAATCCTAAACATTTTGTATTTGTGCCAATCCAGTCCATTTGGTCTCCATTTGGTCAATTTTAATTGGAAATCGCTGACATGGACGCCTACCATCGTACGTGGCACAGGGCGTTGACGTGAATAATTTCTAATATTATTTGATTTTTTTTCTATTTCCTTGATTTTCTTTTCTTTGAATTTCTTTTTTTTTCTTCCCTTCTTCCTAGTCGGTTGCTAGACCTTGGTGACCGGCCAGAGGAGAGGGCGAGCCTTGCCTACCCATGATGAGGCTTGACTCTTGCCAGATCTAGCGAGGTTGAGCCTTGCTAAGGGTGGGCAAGGCTTGCCATCGCCAAGCTAGTGAGGTCGACATCGCCAGTGATCGGCAAGAGCGAGCCTCGCCATGATTGGGTGAGCGAGTTCAAGCCTGGCCATGGCTGGGTGAGGTACTCAATTAAACATTACTAGAGAAAAATCGACGAATCTAAGGCCAAACAACAACTAATCTAGTGCTAGGACTCTATCGGTGATAGCAAAACACAGCATCGGTTGAACTTGATAACATTAGGAACTCCTATTGCGGTTTGATGAATGACGGATTGATCGAAGATTTTTTGGAATCTTAAGTGTCATTCAAACTCGAGATCCTTGGAGATAGCCGCAAGGCTCTAAACATGACCTTGGTTCAACCACAGAGATGAGACTCATTTCATTGACGAGGAGGGGAACGAACAAGCCAAGGAGGATAGACTGGAGAATGGAATGGTTGAAGAGGGCGAGGCTCAAACTCCCTAGATCTGGCAAGGTCGACCCTCACCAATGGTGGGGCAAG
The DNA here is from genome assembly GCF_021117445.2 of Syzygium oleosum. NCBI lineage: Eukaryota > Viridiplantae > Streptophyta > Magnoliopsida > Myrtales > Myrtaceae > Syzygium > Syzygium oleosum. Next base: position 3,594,242 of record NW_026607493.1, on the reverse strand, counting down.
CTCGCCCTCACGAGGTGACGGTGAGGTCGGCCTTGTCTCAGCAATCGGCTAGAGGAAAAAGAAAAGAAAAAATCGAATAAATATTAAAATATTATTAAAAATTGCATGTGCCAGCCGTGCCATGTAGGACGGCTGGCGTTCACGTGAATAATTTTTGGCCAAAATTAATTTTTTTTTGTCTGTCTTACTCTAACTCTCAACTCATTTTCAGATTTTTGCTTTGCTTGTTGCAGGGTGTGGGAGTCGAAACCCACATCTGAAATCACACGTCCCTACCCCTAGCCTCCCTGAGAAGGTGGGGAATCGAACTTCCCACCTCCCCCTTCCCAAGTAAGAAATGTGGCTACTAGGGTAAACCCTAGTGATTGGTAAAAATTGATTAGATGGACTGAATTAGTATAATTGCAAAAAGTTTATGACTCAATTAGCATAAAAAAGATTTAGGATTGAATTGACACAATTATACTTAATTTATGACATTTTAATAATTCCCCCGCTTTGGAAATTTTTTTTTGTTTAATAATATTTTGGGAATCGAATCGTTCCATAAAGAATGTTATAAGGTTACTTTCCTACTACACGCCGGGGCTGTGCATGGAATCTTCCTGTAGACACCGTCCACAAAAAAAAAATTTAAAAACTCTTTGATAGTTGACGGTGTACCACACAACGTTGACATTGAACGTCCCACAGGTCTTAATCAACATTTTCTTTTCCCACCATCTAAATTAGAATTTCATCAATCATTGCCTCGGATCTGTCATTCTTCTCTAACGGCGGATCAAATGATGTGCTTGCCCCGCAAGAGCATGAGAAAACGTGCACCGAACACTCGTGGAGTTTCAGGTGGAAAAGTTAAATTACCTCTCGCGCATATGGGACGACAGCAGTAATTTATCTTTTGCAGAGCGTTCGCAACTACTTTTAAATCGCTCATGTAGACGCCGGTAATGTCACGTAAAATAATAGCTACGTGAATAATTTTTTTGTTTGAATTTTGAATTTTTTCTTTTTCCTTTTTTTCTACCAAGTTCAATGAGGGTTGCCCACCGACCCTTGCCAGTCGCAGGCGAGGGCCGACCAACCCTCGTCGACTACAGGTGAGGGCCGACGACCCTCGTCGGCCACTTGGTGAGGGCTGACAACCCTTGTCGGCCACTGGGCGGGGGCCGAAAAGCCGTCGCTCGCGGCTGGTGACAGTTGGCCACCAACCCTCGCCAAGTTTCAAAGAAAGAAAAGGAAAAGGAAAAAAGACAAATAAGAAGAAAAAATAAAAAATTATAAAAATTGTCCACGTCAGCGTCAGCCGTGTCATGTTGGATGGCTGGCATTTACGTCAATGATTTTTTGTTAAAATTGGCCGCTTTGACTCAATTCGCTAAACATAAAAAGGTTTAGGGTTTAGAATATTGTAGAATGTCTTTATATTAATGTTTTGGATCAGTAAAGGAATTGTTATTGATACAATTTTATAGAATGGGATTTAATAACTCTAGTCAATCTTTACAAATATATAGGCTTGTCAAATGGGCAAGTTCGGTCAATCTAAATTAACCTATTTAATGCACATCTATCCTGCAAAAAGAGACTAGGCGTTATCGCAATCTATGCTTTGCATCTGTATCGCAATCTATGTTCTTTGAGCCGAAGCTTTGGCGTTGGGTTCGTTTGGCGTTTAGCCTAATTTTAAATTCAATAAAAGGTTTCGGATAAAAAAAGAAGAAGAAGACTAGGGGCATCTTTATTGCTCGTTGGTTTCCTCTTTAAAAATTTTTATCAATAGAAAAAGCAAATCAAGTCAAGTCTTGCTGGATCTTAATTTTCTATCCAAGCACCAAGAGCATTGCATGCGAGCATGTGAGCATGTTCGTGCAATAATTGAGTGCATCTCATATGTATACACTATAATTTTCGATTAAAATTAACTGGATGAACTCAATTGGCAAAACGTGAAAAGGTTTAGGGTTTAGAAAATTTATAATCTTCTAAAATGTCTTTATATCAATATTTTTTATCAATAAAGGATTTGTCACTCATACAATTTTATAGAATGAGATTTAATATCTCTACTCAATCTTTACAAATATATAGGCATGTCAATTGGGCAGGTTGGGTCAATCCAAATTAACCTATGTAATGCACATCCATCCTGCAAAAAGAGACTAGGCGTCATCGCCATCTATATTTTGCATCTGTATCGCAATATTAATTATATTGGTGGACATGGCCTTCAAAACCAAATGTAGTATCTTGGTGTGGCAAGGCCAATAGCTGTTACCCCCTTAAACGGATAGGTTCAGGCTGCCCAATAAAATGATCTACACTAGACATGCACTTTTTTTCAACTGAACAGTAATCTAAAAAGTCCTGAATCTATTGTAGGGTCAGTTTCATCTAAAACTTTACAATTTTACTAATTTAGTTCTAAACCTTTTAACGATTTGTTATTGTAATCCTCCCAGCTAATCTTGGCCGAAAAATGCTTACATAGATATCCAGTCAGCACCGATCGTCCTGTGGCACTGCTGATGTTGACGTATGAATTTTTGTAAATTTTTTGTACATTTATTGATTTTTTCTTTTTTCATTTTCTTTATTTTTTTCTTTCAACGTATTTTTGACTGTTGGGGTCCTTGAGGGCTTGATAACCCTCACCAGTCACAAACGAGGGTGCCACAACCCTCACCTAGTTTGGGCAAGGGTCAATGGGCCTCGACAACCCCACTAACCCAAAATCTGGTGAAGGAAGAAAGAAATAAAAAGAAACGAACAAAAATAAAGAAAAGAAAAACAAAATTTCGAAAAATTTTAAAATGATTTGTAAAACTGTTCATGTCAGTATCAGTTGTGCCACGTTGGATGGTTGGCACTGAGTGGGTATCCACGTAAGTATTTCCTAGTCAAAATTGGTTGGAAGGATTACATTGGCAAATCGTCAAAAGGTTTATAACTAAATTGACAAAATTGAAAAGTTTAGGATTGAATTAGCCATCATGCAATAGGTTTGGGACTCTTTAAATAGTTATCCCTTTCTAGTGCAATTCCCTACATCTCTCATTTTACCAATACAACACGTTTACGATCGACTTGGGCTATTGATTTACAATGTAGTATATCGGGTTTTGTTGAGTTGTTTGACTATGTGTCACTAAAACTAGTTTGGTTTACAAGGCGATGTGTGCCGAACTCATCTTGATTATCGCCATGAAACTAAATTTTCATTACTCAATCAAAACTTGTTGTGATAATCGAGATAAGTCAACCAGTTAAAGTAGACAATTAAGGGAAATTTAGCATATGTTTCTCAGTTTACTACCACTAGGAGTGAGCGGTTCTAGGTTTCTTGCAAGTTCCGACTGTAATTAGGAACCTACTTGTCGAAATAGGTTCCTTATTCTTTGGAATCTTAAACCTACCATGCGTACTCTGAAATCTGGAACCTCTTATGTCTAGGTTCTAGGGTCTACTCAAGTTCTACTTATATTTTTTATTGAATGATTGTAGTGAATCATCACCTATAATGACTATCATTTGCTGCTACAATCCACTGACCACAACTCATATTTAGAGACATAATGAATCTAAAACATTAACAAAGTAAAAGTCTCAGTCATGAGATATTGTCGGAAATGAAAACTCAGACTAATGGTTCCAGATTACACACTTATCATTGGAAGCCATAGAATACCGCAGGATTGCGTGAATACATAGAATAAGAAAAATACAAAGACTTATTCAGTGTTTTAAGCTCCAAGTTCCAAGCTCCAATGATATCCATGACTAAGATATAGAATCTGGAACCTGAAAACTACCCATCAAAACCATTTCATCAATTTTTGGAACATGAATACTACCCCGCATACCTTGGAACTTGGAAATTGAAACCAGACAGGTTCCCACCGGTCCGGTTTTTTTGTTTTCGGTTCTACCCTGAAACCATGCTCACTCCTAACTACCACTAGAAGAGAGTGGTGCAAGAAGAGATCTAGAAAGGACCGAGAAGAATTTCACAATTTTCTTGGGTGACAAACTAAAGACTTGGCAACCAAAGGCTATGCTGACTAGCCTTTGGTGCTTCGCTTCGTCCGTAGCTGGTAGAAATAGCTTAATAGTAGAGCATAGCCTTTATGACAAGAGTTCGCGTTCTAAGAAGAAAATAGTACTTTGCTTCACCAGTTTTTCGAGAATAAAATATTTGTTCGTGACAATACACATAAAAGTAGCGTCTCGCAATGTGCATAAACTAGCTTTGCTAATTGAAAATTAGATTATACATATATAGTTGATTTTGAGTTGATCATTAATAGTTAATGCTAGAGGTGATCATAAAATTTGGTCTAGTTGGGCTTACCGAATTAGGCATAACTTATTGCACAGGCTTGTCTTTTAATAAAATTTATGATATAGATTGGGCGAACTTGGCTCGAGCCTAGCAAGTCCGAGTCGGGCTATACAACCAAATGTCCTTTGGCCTCGTTTGATTCAGCATTCCCAAGGTGCTTTCGGCCTTGAAAGGCATGGGAAATGCTAGGGCATTTGGCAAGTATTCCCAATGGGCTTTCGGCCGAAAGCCAGCATTGGGAATGCTCAAAACCCAAAATTGGTTCGGACCAGCTTTCGACTTAATGCTAAAATTAATTTTTTTCTTCCCAAACTACCCTCACTTATTCTTAAATATTCTGGTTTTACCCCTTGTTGTTACTAGGGGTGAGCGGTTCCAGGTTCCTCACAGGTTCCACCTGGAACCTGGAACCTACCCTTAGGTACAGTTTCGTCATTTTTTAGAACCTAGAACCTACCGTTTGGAACCTGGAACCCGGAACCTACCCTGTTACAGGTTCCAGGGTCGGTTCCAGGTTCCAACAGGTTCTTTTTATTTTATTTTATTTTTAGTTGATCAAAACGAAAATGAACATTCATAAAAAAGAATACAAAAGACTTGTTATTGAAAAGTCACATTTTTCTTAAAAGAAATGGGATAGAACGATAAATAGCAATTGTTGGGATGCAATACATATGACTTTAAATTCCAAGGTAAGATGCCACATTTTTCTCAACAATCCATATTTAAAAAAAAAGACCGGCTGTCAAATCTTTTCAAACTAGGCACCTTTCTCCCAAAAACGGCTCCAAGTCCTACTTCATTTCAATAGCATTCACATCTGATCTCACCTTTCTCCCATACATGCTGCAAAAGCACAAAAGCAGAAGACCAAAAGCTTCTTCGGTATCCCTTCCGGCATTAAATTTCTTCCTCCTTTAAACAACCACGAGGTCAAAGGCACACACAAATAATTGGCAGAATCACAAATAACACGACCTTAGCTGCTCCTTCAAAGACAACCAAAGTATTAAAACAATCCATATCAATTTATTGGTAAAATAAAATAAGTATTAGAAAGCCTACCACATATATTCATTCCGCTTCAACTGGTAAACTCTATTTACCGATGATAATCTCCTCATTCAGACAATCCATATCTAAAAAAAAGAAAGATTAAATAAAATATTCACTTATTAGATATATAAAAGGAATTACAATATATAAAGATATAAACATCAATTACCCATCTCAAATTTTTCTGCATTTTCGATGCATTCTTCAACATCAATCGGCACACGAACGGCTCTCAACCAATCTTGAGTGCAAATCAAAGCTTCCACTACTTTGGGAGTCAAAGAACTTCGAAAGCTGTTAAGCACACGACCCGATGTACTAAAAGTCGACTCCGAAGCAACAGTAGTTACGGGAATAGACAAAACATCCCGATCCATCAAAGATAGGATTTTATATTTTGAGCCACTAGTCTTCCACCACATCAAAAGGTCAAGATCAAGAATATTTTCATTTTCTTCTTCAAGATATTGATCAAGCTCAGATTTGTTGTCATTGCACACTTGTTGGTTCGAGTGTATAAAGGTTCTTCGCCAAGCTTGGGCGTCATACTTCTTGATCTTGTTACCTTCACTACCACCGGCATCGGCATTGGAACCACTACTACTAGCACTCAAACTTTGGGCACCAAAATTTCGATCACTTGAAGCAAGAGAAGATTGTTCATAAAATTCATATAAACGCTCAAATGCGTCCATCACCTTGTAATGCATCTCATTAACTTTCAATTCGTCATCATAAATTTGTCCATACAAGAAATTCACATAACTCAACTTGGCTCTAGGATCCAACACAACCGCAATCAACACCAACATATTCACTTTATCCAAACTCTCATAATATTTGTCAAATTTCTCTTTCATTTTCATACCCATAGCTTGAAGCTTAGGATTCGAAGCATCCGTCGCATCTTTCAAATATTTATACAAAAGAGCTATCCCTTCAAAATAATCATTTGAAGTAACATATGAACTCCCCGACATCCGATTGGTGGCATCATAGAATATTTTAGAAATTCCGAAAGAATAATGGCATTTTCCCAATCATCATCTTTAGGAAGATCATGGTTAAGCTCACTGGCAAAAGCTGAATCGTCTTCTTCCATCCTTTCAAAAGCTTTTCTAAATTTTATGGCGGTGTCTAACATGAGGTAAGTGGAGTTTCATCTAGTGGCGACATCAAGAATAACTGAACTCTTGTAAGTAATCTTTTCACCCTCAATGCAAGATTTAAATGTGTTGGCTCTCATGGGAGAACTCCTCACATACCTAACCACATTTAGTATACGTGCAATAGATTCCCGTACCGTAGTCAAGCCATCTCTAACAATCAAGTTTAATATATGAGCAGTGCACCTCATATGTAAAACACTACAATCTAAGATCAACAACTTTTCTCTTGAAAGTTTTTCCTTCAAATAACCAATTGCAACGTCATTCGAACTAGCATTATCCACGGTGATTGTGGATACCTTCTTTTCAATTCCCCAATCGTTGATGCATTTCTCCACCATTCTCCCAATCTCCCTACCCTTGTGACTAGGCATCACCACAAAATTGATGATTCTTTTATACAACTTCCAATTTTCATCAATAAAATGTGCAGTGAGATACAAATAATTCAGGTTTTGAATGGAACTCCATGTATCGGTCGTGAGTGCGATCCTAGAATTTATCTTACCAAAGTAAGTCTTCAAACAAGTTCTTTCACAAAAATACAGCTTCATACAATCTTTAGCCACTGTAAAACGTGACAAATGTTTAAAGAGAGGTTGTAACTCGGTGACAAACTCGCGAAATCCAACACGCTCAACCAAGGAAAAGGGTAGTTCATCAACTATGATGAACCGAGCAAGCATTTGCCTACAACGTTCTTGATTAAATGACCATGTCGATAAGACACTACTAGTACTAGAACCTCCTCCTGCCTTGCTAGCCAAGTCTACATTACGCGGTGCAAAGAATTTCTGCCTCTTATCAACATTGCAAGGAAACTTCTTACATGTTTTCAAGTGCTTCCTCATTGCGGAAGTACCATGAGCAACATTGTACTTTAACTCAGACTCACAGTGAATGCACTTCACGTTATATGTTTTTCCATCCCCATCTTTGATTCTTGCAAAATGATTCCAGCAATCGGATGTATATTTCTTATTAAAAGGAGGATGACGAGAACCAAGTTCCCTTTTTGTCGCACTCGTGGTAGGGGATGGCCCTTCTTCATTTTTATCGCCCGACAATTCAAATTCTGTGATCGGAGTCATCTCCTCACATCCCTCAACCTCCATTGACATGTTATCTTGAATTCTTGATAGTTGATATGTCAATCAAACAACACTGGCCAAGCAAACAACACGAGAACAAATTAGCCGAGAGCACTTGAACAATCAATCAAACGACACGAGAACATAACAAGACAGCAGAAAAGAAAATGCAATTTGAATCTCAAGCAGCCATATTCCAAAGTTGCAGCCATAATGGATCTTGAATGCAAAGGATGCGCATTTACACGGGCAAATAATAGGAATTGGGATGCCTATGTGAAAGAAAGACTAGATAGAGCTCCATGCAACGTAGATTGGAGAGTGACATCCCAGAAGTGGAAGCATATGCATTACCTGCTATAGACTCCGACCGTAGTCCTATCTTGAAGATAGAGAGAAATTAAGTTTGAAGCATACTGGCTTGAAGATAATGAATGTGGTCAAATAGTAAGTTCTTTTTTTTTTTGGTCGAAAGCTAGTAAGTAGCCCTAAAAAAGTGAAGCAAGCGAAAGTTCTCTAATAGTCAAATCAACTGCTTGAATAGGAAGCTTTAGGAGTCAACAAATGAGCAGAGCTTGCATCATGACATGGACAAAATGCAGCAACTGAAAATGCAAATTGAAGATCTGTGGAAACAAGGAGAAATGTATTGAGGTATGCGCTCGAATATACTAGCTGAACAGGCGTGACAGAAATGCTGAGGAAGCGCAATGGAATGAGCACATGCTGTTTTCTCTTTTTGAATAGCATACAGTAAATGATATTCTAGCTATCCCCCTCTTAACAACACCGGCGAAAGACAAGCTAGTCTGGACACGCAACCAAGCAGGAGGTTACGCTGTTAAAAGTGGCTGCAACCAACTCCAGGACATTGAGACTAAGCATGAAGCAAATCAAGCCTCATTGTCCTACCAAACTCCAAAAGCCCTCTGGACTAAGGCATGGAATCTAGAGACTCAACCCAAAGTAAGGGTGTTTACGTGAAGTGTGTGCCAAAATGCTCCACCCACAAGAGAGAACCTATTCAGAAGGAAGATTGTACCTGAGTTGACATGCCGCCTTTGTGAAAAGGAAACTAGTAGCTTCAAAATTATATGTTAGTTGGAATTGACAAGAATCAAGAGTAAGGTTATGGGATCTGGAAGGATCGAGCACGATCAAAATTGCTTGGCTTCAAATTAGGCTTTCTCAGTAACATTTGACTAAAGTTAGGCCCAATTTCTTATGAATCAACAACCTTACATGCTTGAGACCATTCTTAGGGCAACATTGACAGATTAGGGCATGTTAATCAAAATAACATATTCTCCTAGCGGCGACTGGTAAGATCATGAGAGGCTGACTGAGACTGCTGTAACAAGCAAAGACATAGGCTGTCAACGAATTGCCATCCCCTTTGTCTGCTCGACACAATCAGCAGCGTCGTCTTGCAGTGGTGCTTTCTCTTTCCAAACCTATTCACTAGCTTTTAAGAAATGACGACATATCTATGGTCTTTGGCATTTTTAAGCTTTGTTTTCCATTACCGCAATTGCGAATTTGTTGTTTGCCATAGTTTTCTCAAAGTTATTGTAGTAGAATATTTATCAGGCTTTTAGATACTTTTTAAAGTTTCTCTCTTAGGTTGGAGAGACAGAATGCAAGAATTCAAATGTTGAGTTATCTCTTGAAGGAGATCTACTTAACGAGCTAAATAGCCATCTCAGAAAATGCTAAAATTTTACAGTTTAGGTGTTAATATGCGGAGCTCGCACAGTCGCACAATTTCTTGCGTAAATTCTCGATGACCCCAAAAGGGTACTGCTTGGTGTATAATTTAACAACATTGTGATGGATGCGTTCTAACATCAACATCTAAAAACATGAAACCAACTCCACACAGAAATATTCCCACACCAAGATTTGATTGCTTACCTAATCCGAACTACAACCGAACAACATCGAAGGACAGCCAAAATGGAAAAGGAAAAATCTAAATCAAACATACAATTCCATTCCATACAATACAATCAAACACCCCCTCGAAAAAAAAAGAAGAAGAAGAAAACCTATCATTCACAATAAAGGTGCATTTGCCAAATCATCCCCAGATGATTCACTATGATCAAAGCAAGAAGAAAGCCAAAACCTGGTTATTTTTAAATATTTTTTGAATTTTATTTTTTTCCGTTTTTTTTCACTTTTTTTTCCACTTTTTTTTTGTTGTCTTCCTCCTTCCTCGGCCGCCGCCGTCCGGCGACCGGCCGTAGGCTCGTGAGGCCGGGCGCGAGCTCTCGAGCTCGCGGCCCACGGGCGAGGCGAGCCTCGCCTTGGTCGGGCGAGGCTCGAGCCCTCGCTGGAGGCCGCGGCGAGGGCGAGCCTCGCCTTGGTCGGGGCGAGGCTCGAGCCCCCGCCCGACCAAGGCGAGGCTCGCCTCGCCGCGGCCTCCGGCGGGGCTCGAGCCTTGCCTTGGTCGGGCGAGGCTAGCCCTCGCCGCGGCCTCCGGCGAGGGCTCGAGCCTTGCCTTGGTCGGGCGAGGCTCGACCTCGCCGGATCCGGCGAGGTCGACGCCGACCTCGCCCGACCATGGCGAGGCTCGCCCTCGCTGCGGCCTCGGCGAGGGCTCGAGCCTCGCCCGACCAAGGCGAGGCTCGCCGCGGCGAGGCCGCTCTCAGCAAAGGGGCCGGCGAGCTCGAGCTCGCTGCCTCGATTGAGCTGGTCCGCCGGACCGGCACCCTGCCAGGAAGGAGGAAGACAACCAAAAAAAAAAAGTGGAAAAAAAGGAAAAAATAAAAATTCAAAAAATATTTAAAAATATTAAAGTTGTCCATCACTATGATCAAAGCAAGAAGAAATAGCCAAACTAATCCTGTATAATATCTCACCAAAAAGGTTTAGACAAATTGGCACACGCTCACGGTTTAGACAAAACTAAAGAAGTGCACTACAGATCAAAGCAAGAAGAAAGCCAAACCTTGTAATGGCTCGTCACACGTCACGCAGAACAACACAACACACGCCATAACTTATGGCGTGAATGGTGAGGGTTGTTCAAGACGTTACGTACTGCAGCGACGGAGCTTCGAGGAGGAAGACGGCGGCGAGCCCGAATACTCGGAGCGAATCCACGTAGGGAGATCACAGGACCTGCGGCGAAGAAGGCGGAGCGAGGCGAAAGTGGGAGAGAACCGTGGAAGCGGAAGCGGGAGCGGGGGCGAGGCGGAAGCGGAAGCGGGAGCGAGGAGCGAGGCAAAAGCGGAAGCGGGAGCGAGCTTTGGAAGGATGATGATGGAGGATCGGGTGATTCAGGAGGAGAAGCGAGCATTTGGGAATTAGGGTTTCTAAATACTAAGTTTATGTTCCGGCTCCTATAGGAACCGGGAACTGGAACCGGAACAATCGGTTCTTAAAAATGGGGAACTGGGAACCGGACCCTCTGTCCATGGAACCTGGAACCGAACCGAACCGGATCCACCGGGTCCGGTTCTCTGGTTCCCGGTTCTACCATGGAATCGCGCTCACCCCTAGTTGTTACTGGTCATCTTCTTTGAGCGAGGGTGGCCGGCGAGGGCAGCCGATGACACCGGATCTGGACGGCGAAGGGCCGGTGAGGGCCCGACGAGGTAACCCAACCTAGGCGATGGCCGCCTGAGGTCACACAACCGCTCAGGCGCCGTCAGCCTGGGTCGCGCAACCCCAAGCGGCCGTCGCCTGGGTCGCGCGATCGCCTGGGTCACTCGACCTTGGGCAACGTCTGTCGGCGCCAGATCCCGCTCGTCGGCGGCCATAGCCCTTCGCCGACTCCGGCGAAGGGTAAGCTTTTTTTTTTTAATAAAAAAGATCCCAAATCCCTTTGCAAAAATAAAATAGCCAAACATTACTTGGACTAAAGTAACTTCACAAAGAATTTTTTTACCAAACGTCATTTGTATTTCCCTAAGGGACTTTAACCTAAAGGTATTTGCATTCCCCCAAGACTCATTTGCAAAGTTGAACCAAACAGGCCCTTTCTCAAGCATGTTCCAAATGGTGTTCGAGCCTATACTACCCAAACGGGCCTGTGATCAACAAGGTTCATAATCAACACTAGTCAACATACGAACACAAATTTCAATTAATTACTAATAAGGTTACTCGTCCATTTCAAATGTTAACAACGTTAATGTAGTTCCATTGACCAAAAAATCTTATATACGAGAGATTGGCAACGAAATACTAGTTTTTGAGCACAACTTGAATTTGTCACCCATCACTTTCGCGCGGTCCAATTGACGAAGGCACGAACCAACAAATACCCTCCATGGGTTAAATTTTATTTTCCCATTAGTTCACGTATTATTTCTTTTATATAGACTCGGTCCACTTTAATCATTAATCGAGCGATTCGAATCATGCCGATCCTTCACCTAAATCTTATTTTCCGAAATTAGGTGAATCATAACACATGCCAGACATGTGCAATCATACTTTACTTTGAAAAGAAGAAACTTAAATTCGACACTACCATAGTCTTCCTACGTACCTTCAAATACACACTATCAATCAAAAAAGCACATGGCATGCGTGATCTGTTGTGGACTCGAGCAACCCTAATCAATGCAAACCCCAATCCTCTCGATCGTATCATCAGGAACCTTCCTCTTCTCACATCGATCACCAATAAAGAAAAAAGGGCCAACAACTATAGTAAAAGCAGAAACTTGAGAATAGAATATAATCCACATAAAAAAGAGAAAACTTTTCTCAAACGAAAAACAAATTCTCATTATTGTGCCACATAAAAATGACTAATCTACCTTCTAAAATGGGGTGTTGTACTCTGATTCGATCACATTCTCGACTATGCATGAAGCATTAATTGGTAACGACACGCTAAAACAGAAAAAAAAGTGACTATGTTTTTGCTAAGAAATTGAGTACAATGAGGGAAGACATTATCATCGGGGGCAGTTTCTAGAAATGTAGCACGTAGAGAAGCGCACTAAGAACAAGAGAAGTGGCAAAAACAGCGGCATTCATCTCCAAGTGGAGAGAACTGGAGTCCACAAAAGCCTGTGGAGGGCTGAAGTAGTAATATGGGAAATACGGCACGATAGGCTTTGGTGGAGGCTGCATTGGGTAGTACCCGCCGTACGGCTGCGCATAAATGCTACCGCCACCGCTGCCCGCGGCTGGCGGAGGCGGGGAAGCGTGGACGCTTCCAGTTTGCGGTGACTCGCACACACTGCAGGGCGGCGGCATTGGCGGCGGCGGGCACTCAACTTCTGGCGGGGGAGGCGGGGGCAGAGATGGTGGAGGCGGGCACTCTACCTCTGGTGGGGGCGGCGGGGGCGAAGGCAAAGGCTGGCACGGGTTGTCGCATGCGGCGCACATTGTGCATGTAACTTGGTCTCTGGAGACTACTGCTGCAACCGGAGATGTCGTGGTTGACGCTTCAGTTTTAACCGCAACCGTCGTTGCTGTTGACGTGGTTGATGGGATAGCGAAGCCGAAGATTAGGAAGGTGAAAAACAAGTGCAGCAGGGAAACGTTTCTCGGGTCAAGCATTATTGCTGCGGTTCAATGGAGAACAGACCAAAATCCTCTGGTGAAGAAGAAGAAGAAGAAGGGCAGTGAATTTGGATGATTTGGAGAGACGTGAGAAACTGGAGGATTCTTAAGGGGGTCGGCGAGGAAGGGATATGAAATAATAGAGAGAGAGAGAGAGAGAAAGAGAGAGAGAAGATGAGATCACGAGGGCATGGGTATTGGTAACCGCAACATATTTGGTGGTTTATCTTCTACGGCATTATTATTATAATTATCCGGAAAAAATACAAAATAAAGAAATGGACATCGAAGAAGATGGAGGAGACAGTTTTTGGTGGTTTTTTTTTTTTTTTTGAGTTTTTCTCTACCACAGCTCCTTTGCGTAGCAAAGGAGCTAATAAAGGGTTTGATGAGGCCAGCTCGACCTCCCCGAGTTGAGACGTAACATATCCTTTGGCAGCATTTTATATCGCAAATTATGCAAAGAAACATTGAAACGACGGCACGTTTCTTGCATGGAGGAGAACGCTACACGTGGTCGGATTCCTTCAAGGTTTATGCTCTCTTTTAGGAAAAGAAAAGGGATAATGACACAAATGGTATCTGAATTTTGGACTAAATTTTGATCCAATGTGTAATGTGATCACTAAGTTTTTTATTTGATCAATGTGGTCCCTGAACTTTTAATTTGTTCTTGTAGTCCCTAGATTTTTTATACATGTTCAACTTTATCCATGAACTATATGAAAATGTTCAATGTTATCCTTTCATTAATTCAAATTTAATGACAACATTGAACATTTTCATAATAAGAAAGGCGAGGAGTATAATCCTATTGAATCTATCGGATGAGGTGTTAATGGAGATGATCGAGGAGAAAGATACCACGACGTTGTGGGCAAAACTTCCAGCACTTTATGTAACGAAGGGTTTGAACAATCGCTTGTATATGTTAAGGAGGATGTTTCAATTTAGATATACTGAAAGTACGTCTATCAGATCCCATCTAGATGACTTTAACAAACTCATTATGAATTTAAAAAGCGTTGGTAAGATTCTAGATAATGAAGAACATGGCATGATATTGTTAGCTTATTTACCAAAGTCAATGATTAAATTGAATAGGTACCAAAAATTTAGGGGCTGCATAGAACAAATTAAAAGTTCATGGACTACATTGAATAAATTAAAAATTCATGGATTATATTGCACATCAAACTAAAATTCATGGACCATTTGTGTTATTTTTCCAAAAGAAAATATGTACTTGATGCTGGCATATGATACCTAGGAATCCAAGTACAAAAAGGTTTACATTTCGAAAATTTGAAACTAATCGGGATTGGGTCGAGTTATTGCCACAAGGACCATGAAGCCAATGATTCTACCCCGAAAATCTGCTTGGTAGAGCTGGTTCCGAGGTAGACCCGACCATAAAATCCGTTCTAGATTTTTTTTATTTTTCTTCAAAAGAAACTGAAACAGCTCTCTTAAATGTTAATGTTTATTTTTACAAATTTTCACCCATGGTATGATCCAACAATTTTTTTAAGCAAATTTTGAGTCCGTGTTGGGTACCTAGGTAAGTTTGGTTCGGTTTGTTTTACAGAAAATGAATAATTTAAAAAATATTTTTCTAAAAAAATCTCTTATATCGCGTGGAATAATTGGTTAAAGATAAATATTTTCATTATTAACAGTAATTTATGTCTAAATATTTTTGTGAATGATTAAAATATCTTTCATTTGTTTATTTTTGTAAATAATATTAGCAATTATTTTTAGAAAATTATTTTTTAATTTTTGCTCGAAACAAACGCTTCTAGTTTCACTTTTGAAATCTTGCTAGGGACACCGTCCGCCGAAAAAAAATAACTGTTTGATGCGTAGACAGTTGACGTTTGTGTCCATGCAAACCGGGTAACTGTTTGACTCTGAGCGCACCACATGTCCTTAATCAACACTTCTTTTCTCACCATCTAATCAGAAATTTGACAACATCATCGCATCGGATCTCTCGTTTTCTCTAGTGGCAAGTCAACGACGTACTTACCCACTAGGGCATGAAAAAACGCGAACTGAACACTCGTGGAATCACACGTCGAAAGTTTAATAACGTCTCACGCATGCTGTCGGCCATGGGACGACAAAGGTAATTTATCTCTCGTAGAGCATTCGCAACCGCTATTAATTTGTCTCGTTCCGTTCTCAATTCACGTTGCAGAAGATACGGCGATAGTTGCAGGATGCGTCGTCCTAAGTGCAATTTCTTTTACACTTGCAAGTAAATCAACGAGATTGCAAAATTCAATCATAGATTCGTAAACGATACACATATTTTGACTAAGACGACGAACATGGTCGTCCGGAGAAATCTTCTCGAGTATCAAAACTCGTAAGAGTCCTCTTGGAGAGATAATGTTAGGTACGACCGGTGCATATCGACTCTCAGATTATTTGATTTTGTGTTAGGTGACACACGTGATCGAGGATCGAAAAGTAACATTGACTCTATCAAAATAAACGAGTGGTAAACATAAAGTGGAGTTTAGCAAGAATTTCCAAGATAAACCAATTGGAGATTACTCAATTGGGGGATTCGTGATGACTAGCCATGTATGTACCTTTTATGTTTTATCATTATCCGTTGCATGGCGAGTGTAATGTTGGAATGTTATAAGATGTGTTGAATACTTATTATATTATGTTAAAAAAGGGAAAGACTCGATGCACAATTAAAAAAGGAATATTGCATGTGCTTGTTTTGGTATGTGCTGAACAAAAATAGTCACAGTAGATATTAGAATCCACCCTAACAACTTAAACTTATAGGTGGAAAGGAAACCGCATATACAAAGAGCATAAAAACTCCATAGTTAGGTGATGTTGGATATTTCAATGGTATAATTGCTTTACAATATTTATAATCTTGTAGGATGTTTCTTTATCGTTGTGTTTTATGTGGAATTGAAATTTTCCAGTAAAGGATTTGTCATTGATACAATTTTACAAAAAGAGATTCAATAGCTGTAGTCGATCTTTACAAATATATTGGCCTTTCAAACGGGCAGATTGGGTTGGGTCAAAAATAGTTGGACCCAAATTGACCTACGTAACTTGTTTTGTTTCATTTATATGCAATACAAATGAGCGACCCATCTTGACCCGACTCGAAATCCATTTTCAGCAAATTTATTCTTAAATTGTTGCCTCTAAAGATGGGTGACTCTATGGACCAGCTCATCATAATAGTGAGGGAGCTCGGGGTCAAGTTATGGACGAGGGGGTGAAGTGGTGGTGAAAGTCTATGCCAGGCCATCCATAAATCATGAAATGAATTTAGGCTTTAGTTCGATCCTAACATGGCCTTTTTTTGGGAAAATTATAAAAAATGTCATAAACCTGTTGCATTTGTGTCAATTCAGTCATAAACTTTTCAATTATGCCAATTTAGTCATAAATCTTTTTATGGTGTTGCTAATTGAGTCCATTTGGATGGAAATCGCTGACATGAACACTAGGCGTCTTGCGTGACACAGCAGGTATTAACGTGGACAATTTTAATAATATTTTCATAATTTCTCGAATTTATTACAATTTTTATTTTCCCTTTTCTTTCTTATTTTCTTTTATTTTCTTTTCCTTCCTTCTTTTCTTTTTTTTTTCCCACCGTGGCAAGCGAGGGTTGCCGGAGCTCGCCAGCCATTGGGTGAGGTTTATCTCCTTCTGTCGAGATTTTCCCCAAATGTGGGCAAGGGCGACGATCCTCACCAGGGGCTGGCGAACTCTGATGAAACTCACCGGCCACGGTGAAAAACAAAAAAGGAAGGAAAGAGAAGAAAAAAGTAAATAAAAAGTAAATAAAAATTTCAAAAATATTTAAAAATTAAAAAAATTATCAACGTCATCACCAACGTACCACGTAGGACAGCCGGCATCCACGTCAACAATTTTCAATCGGATAGACTCAATTGATAAAACGTGAAAAGATTTAAGATTGAATTAATTATACTAATACAATAGATTTAGGACTTTTTTTTTAACCTTTTCCCAATCTTTTTAAAGACACCGTCTGTAAAAAAATACTCTTTGATGTGTAGATTGTTGACGTATGTATCAATGCAATGTCGGTAACTGTTTGACTTTGAACGCTCCACATGTCCTTAATCAACATTTTCTTTAATGCCCTCTAATTATAATATAGTAACACCATTGCATCGGATCTATCGTACGCGATAGTTACAAGATGCGTTCTAGGTGCAATTCATTCACACTTGCGGGTAAGTCAAAAAGATTTCAACATTTAATCATAAATCCGTGAACGATACATTATGTTTAGAATAAGACTCCGAACATGGTCGTCCGGAGGAATCTTCTTGAATATCGGAACTCATAAGAGTCCTCTTGGAGAGATAGTGTTAGGTACGACCGGGGCATCTCAACTCACAGATTATTTGGGTTTGTGTTAGGTGACACATGTAACTGAGAATCGGAAAGTAACATTGGCTCTATCAAAATAAATGAGTGGTAAACATAAAATAGATCTTAGCGAAAATTTCACTAATACACCAATTCAGCTACGTTTGGTAGTTAGGATAAAAATCATCCTATCTTGTATGTGGTTCTTGTCCAGGATAAGATCAAATCAGATATAAGAGGGAGATATGATAAAAATAAATAATAATTAGAATAATAATTATAGTAAAAAAACAACAATTTTTGTTTTCATTTATTTATATTTTTATTTATATAGTTGACCTTCTTTCCATTCTATAGTATATATTCTCTATATATACTTAATATTTCTATTCATTACATATTTTAGGTATATTAGTATAATTATTTAATAAATTTTTTATCAAGAGGGGAATAAAAAAGAAAAAAATTAAAAAACGGAAAAATTATAAAAATAAGTAAACAAAAATGAAGTAGAAGAACCCATATTATAAATGAAAATATTCAAACTTGAAAATGATCTTTTTAATTCTCGAAAAATGATGGGTAATTAGATTTCCAAAAAAAAACTCGACCCTCTTCTTCTCTTTCTTCTCTGTATCTCTAATTCGTACTAAAACTTCACAACTCCTTCGTAGTTCTTTAATATACATCAAAGCTCCACGAAAACGGCAAGAGAGTAGAAGCACTATACTTTTCGGAATCGTAAAGGTAAATGATCATGTTTTCTCTCTTACTAAATTGGAATTCGTAAGCTGATCTACCTCATTGATATTGCTAGAGCTCGTTTACATTTCTTATCACAGTTAAACACGTGGCTCTACAATGCTGCAATGAGCTCCTTTGCTATGTAAGATTTAGATTGTACAATAATTATGGATTGATTGATGGAGGTTGTCTTCATTTGTGTATTTGTGTTTCTTTAGCAGTGAATCATGAGAACCTAGTACTATCTCCGTTTGTGCATTTTCAGGTTCATTTAGACTCATATGTCGTTCATGCCAAACAATGGACATAATAGAATATGAAGTATTTGGTTTTCTTATAGCGATTCACCAAATAGTGGATATGGTATAGCAAATTCTCTGAATTTCATATCCTATCCGGACTAAAAATTCAGACGACCAAATGCAGCTAAAAGATTACACTAGTGTACCCTTCCTCCTTTGTCTTTATCCATTGCATGATGAGGGTAATGTTGGAATGTTATAACGTCTATTGATTACTTAATATGACTTGTCGCGTTGTGTTAACAAAGGGAAAATCTTGATAAGCAATGAACAGAGTAATATTGCATGTGCTTGTATTGGTATGTGCAGAACAAAAATAGTCGCAATAGATATTAAAAAGTCTACCTCAAAAGCTTAAACTTATAAGTAGAGAAAACTATATGTACATAAAAAATATATAAATTTCATAGTCAAGCAATGTGTGAGATATTTCAAAAGTAGAATTGTTTTAGAATATTTGTAATCTATCACCATTTTTTTTTGTGAAACTGAAATTTTTCTATAGAGAATTTGTAACCGGTACAATTTTATGGAATGAGATTTGATAACTCTAGTCAAACTTTACAAATATACAAGCCTGTCAAATAGGTGGATCAGGTCGGGTCAGTCGAAAATAGTCCAATCCACGTTGACCTGTTTATGTGCAACATAAATTTAGTCACCCATACCTAACCTAACCTGTATACAATACCCGACCCGACCCGACCCGAGATTCATTTTTAGCCAAGACCACACTCACCGCCTACCCCCTCATTGGACCGCTGCCTTTACCAAAGACCTTCGGAGAACTGAGGAGTGCTGTGGCCGAAGCAGGTGGAGGTCCTTGGCCTTATACCAGAAGTCAATGGAGGTCCTCGACCTCAGATTGGAGGTTGCGAACCTCCATCTTCGTCGATTTGGAGGTTGCTGCTTCTTAACATCGCGCTCTAGCTTGAGCTCGAAGTCAAGAACACGAATGATTCCTTCCTATCGCTGTTGCTGCTGCGAAACAGGTCGCGGAACCTCAACCACTTTGAGGATAACCCCGTCAAGTTGCTCTTCTTGCACCTGAAGAAGTTTCATCCTCACAGATTGTGAGTTGGACATGGTAATGAAAATGGGTTGAATATGGGTCCTGTGCAAACCAACAAGGACCATATAGAAATGGGCTCAGATGTTTTAAACCATTTTCAGCCATTTATAAGATTTTAAGTGATTTATATGCTGATCTATCCCACTGAGATTGAGTTAAAAATTGGGTTTCTAATCCATATTAACACATCCACAAATATACAATCATTTACTTTGAGGGCAAAGAGTTGTGTAGTTCGAGTTTGCTCAATTTTACTATTCTAGGTAGGCCGTGTACGAAAATTAGTCACATGTGAGTCACATTTATCGCGCCTCTGCGGGCACGCACCGAAGGGAGTGGGGCTTTGTTCCTTGTTATCGTTGCTGGTGGAACGCGGAACAACTGTGGCAATGCCCCTAGATCTCTTAAATCAAGATCATTAGGCGTCTCCACCAGATCTTGGTTCGATATCTGGAGGTGTTGCTGCCGTTGGTGGCAATAACCAGCTCCAGATCAAGATCTAAAGAGGATCACACGTTGAGATATGGAGGAGTGCATCTCGCCCACAAGATGAAATTTGGAGGAGTATCGTCTAGATCTCCATGGTGAGATCTAATGGCTCTGTGTGACATCGACAGCGGTGCTGCGTGTGCACAAGACAGAGGACTACGGTAGTTCGGCAGTCGAACTACGTATTAGTGGTGGTATGTATAACGGCTCCAATGGTGGAGGTAGTTGCCAGTCAAGGAGATACGGCATTGTATCGGACAATTGCTAGGTGTCGATTTTCTAATGGAGGGTACGAGAAAAGTTGGGTAAAGTGCAAAGTTACCGGAGATTTTCAACCTCGAAGAATTTGATATAACAAGACGATGCACCTTCCGTGTTTAAGGAATTTGCCACCATCCAATCCTTCTTAATTCTTATAAGTAAGAGTTGAATCTCCCACCCCCTCTTCTGCAACGAGAATTAGGGTGTGCATGAATATCATTCTGTGCCCGGAAACTATTTCTGAACAGAAATGATTTTTTTTTATTCTGTGCCCGGAAATAATTTCTGAGTATTTGAAGGCGTTTGATAAACTGACCAAAATTTCTATTCCTAGAGTAGAAAAGAACAGAAATGGGTTTGGTAACTATACAAAATTTCTGTTCCCAAATAATTTTTTAATAATATTTTGAATTGTTTAATTTTTTTTTTCTTTCTACCCATTTTCTTCTTTGGCCATGGCCGGTCGCCGGCCCAGGCCCAGCCCAGGGAAGAACAACACAAAAATAAGAAAAGAAAAAAAAAAAAAGAAGAAAAAACTAATCCTCAAAATTGTCTTAGAAAACAAGAAAACAATTTTTTTTTTCGTTTCTCTTCCAAAACCTGCTTTCTCGGCACAAATTTTTGCAAAATGTGCCCGAACAAAAAGTTTTTACAAAATGATTGCTCCTCAAACTATTTCAGAACAAAAGAATATAAATTTTCACTATTTGGCGACGTTGCCAAACGGGCCCTTAGAATGGCCTAGTTACAAAGTCTGCCTGTTAGAAGATGGGACATAACATGGAGGGGTGGGACCTTATCAACAACACCAGCTTGGCGACGCAACTCGAACCTCTGGTCGTTGGTTGTTCTTGCATCACGCAAGACAAGCATGGTGTCTGGTGAGTAGAAGAAGAGTCCACACGGATAGCCAGTTAATACGATAATCAGAAACAGCGGGCAGTCCTAGGACAAAACTTGATTAGGACGAAGGGTCGTCGCGACTTCGTGTACGTGGAGCGAGCGAGTGTAGTGGAAGTGCCCTCTGACAACACAAGTTTTTCACTTTCAGCACGACAGAATCTACGTGAAAAACTCTGTCGAGTCACACACAGCAACCGCAGCTAATCGCTTCATCTTTTCTTGTTAACCTCCTAATGATGGTTGAAGAAGACATGCCCGTTTCGTCACGACCGGAAGAGACAAAACGATCCGTACCTCGAGAAACTTCCCCCGAACCATCCTCCTCCTTCGACTTCTGGAGTTTTTCTGATCATCATTGAGAATGTGAGACGACAAAGAAACCAGATAGGCCTGCACACACCCACATCGAAATGACCGTTTTGGGCCCGTCCATCTCCCCCTTTTAAGGTCGGACCACCACCCTCGGTAAGGACGGTGAGATGCTCCAGGAACATCCCCAAATGAAAAGCCGGATTTCATCAACCGACGACGACGAAGGGGACGGGGACGACCATGCCGCCTACCTCTGGTGGCGGTCGGCGGCGGGGTACGAGGAGTGCGCGCGGCTCGCCGGACGACCGGAGGCGGCGGCGAGCGTTGCGAGCGTGCTGAGCCCGAGGGTGAGGGTGCTGAGGGAGATGGAGAGGCTGGCGCTGGTGGCGCCGGAGGGGCTCGACGAGGTGAGGCAGAAGCTGTTCGCGTACCGGGCCGGCGACTTCTGGGTGCCGACCGGCGGGCTGAGCAAGGAGGAGATGGACATCCCGGCCACCAACACGGTGCTCCTGGCGGGCTTCGCCGGCTCCGGCAAGAGCTCGCTCGTTAATCTCATGTACAGCGTGTTGGGCCGGGCCGGCCTTATTCCGTTCGCCCAGACTTCGTCTGGTGAGGAAGCCTCAAACACCCTTCATTTATCTGTTCTTTTTGTTCTCATTCTTAGTTCTTCTTTTGCTAATCCACGAAGCAAGAGTAATGGTGTTACAGAATCTTATTGAAAGGAAGGCAATTGCATGTCATAGCAGAGTAGTCACGTTTCTTATCGATCTGTCGTTGATACAAAGTTTAATTTTCCACTAAAAGAACGAGAAATTCTCACTATAATGTTGATTAGTCAGAAAGGATTTGAAGCTAGAATGGTGACCAGCATAGTATATAGTTCAGTGGAAGTATCAGCATTGCTTTGTGTATAGTAGGAAGACTCTAAATCGCAACTTTTTGTTTTCATCAAGTTTATAGAAAGACCTACTACAAGACGCCTTTGACAGGTCAAGGAAAGGTGTTCAAATTGATAAGTCACTGGAATTGCAGGTGTTGCAGGGTTGTATTATGTTTTCCACTTGAATGATGACGTTTTCAGTAAGATTTCTCAGGGGAAGAAAATGTAATTATGCGCTTCTTCCATGTCTCTGCAGGGAAATCTTCCAGCTACACGACGATGTATCTCGAGGAGCACAATGTGGTGAGGTCGTTGCGGAGTGGCTTCTGCGTCTACGATTCGAGAGGATTTGATTATGGCCGCATTGATGAGGCCTTGGAGGAGCTGTCTGATTGGATGAGCCAAGGAGTCCACCACAACCAGCTCTGCTCGAGGCCGGGGGATCGAGCCTTCTCGGAGGATGAAGCTGAGTTCTGTCCGTCGAGATCTTCTTCCAAGTTCATGAAGAGGAGAGTGAATTGTGTCATGGTGGTCGTTAACATAGCCGAGGTCCACAAAGCGATGAAAGCCGGCGATTTCGAGCAGTTGAGAGCGACCAAAGAGCTGTTCTCAGCTCCTGCTTTGAGAAAATGCAGTGAGTCCTTTGGCTTCAGTTGTATTGTTTTCTCAGATTGTTTTAGAACATTTGAAATTCATTGGTCAATCTGGTGGATGCCTCTTGTGGTTGCAGATGAGAGTCCCCTCTTGATCCTGACGCACGGCGATCTGTTAACACCGGAGGAGAGGGTCGAGGCCCGTCTCAAGATATGCGAATGCCTTGGCATACCGGAGGCGAGTGGAGTCTACGACATCGTGTGCCTCACAGAGTACGGCTTTCTCGCCGAAGAAGCAGACCCCATCACGGCTTATTCTCTAGCCGAAGCCGTCTACCGGGCGTTGCTAATTTCTGACAGAGGTCACGTTCCCAAAAACGACCTCCGAGACTGGGCGTGCGTGGCATTCTCGTGCCTGATGTGGCTCTTCGGCGCCTTGTTCAGTTTCCTAGCCGTCATCTGCAATAAACTCGGGCAGCGACGAAAAGGGCTTAGGATTTGAAGCATTGGCATGAGCTTTGTTGATTCATTCTCAGGCTGCAGATGTAGGATTTAGTTAGCTGTGCTGACACTAACGGAGGTAGTTTGATGTACCTAGCTAATTGACTGATCTTCCTTCCTTCTTTTTTGTCTCCCTTGTGATTGTGATGGAGATGAGAATTGTAATAATGTCCCTGAAGAGACCTGTATTTTGCACAAAGGCGCTGGATCCAAACAAGGCACTTAGAAAAGTTGTTGAGTGAATCCAGAGCGCGCGTTCGATGTTACGATGGATCTTACACGCAAGTGGATTTCCATCATATTAAGTACGATTCGGATGAATTTCAATGTACTCATCTAATGTCGACAATCGATTAAGATTTGTGATGTTGCGACATGACATCGGGCACTCGAATTTCAAGCTCCTTACCTATGTCAGTTAACAATTCGAAGCGAGAATAGGCCTGACATGAAGTCAACGGCAATGTATCTCAAAAAAAGCACTCGATAATAACCCTCGAAGAACAAAAAAACACATTATGTTTGTTTCGGGAAAAATAAATTATTTGAAAAATGTTTTTTTAGAAATGTTTGATTATATTACTTATAAAACTGAATGAACGAAAAATATTTTCATTCCTCACGAAAATGAATATTTTTTAATATTGTCCAGTTATTTTAAGCGATAATAATAATCATTTTTAGGAAAATTACTTTAAATTATTTATTTTTCGCGAAACAAGCGGAGCGATAAGTAAAATTTATGATGATAAAGCTGATTTTACCTGACGTCAAATAATTAAAGGGTGAAAAAACCGAAATTCGAATTACAGTTGTTTGGTTTCACTTCTGACCAAAGCCCGAAGTTGGTGCGCGCGAGGAGCCGGAGAAGGAAGAGAGAGAAGATGTCAACTCTGATCGACGTCGCGGAAGGAGCAGCGGGACTCCGACCGCCAACGCCGAGCGCCTCTTCTCCGCCGTCCTCCTCCGCCTCCCCCTCCCCCTCCGCGGCGAGAGCCTCCCGATGAAGCCGAGCCGGAGATCACGCCGTCGACGACGCCGCCCGGCGACGGGCGCGACGCTCGATCCTCGTCTTCCGATCAGCGGCGTCTCGCTTCTCTCGACGTCTTCCGCGGCCTCACCGTCGCCGTACGCTCCTCTAACCTGTCCGTCCTGTTTATGCGGAACGCGACCTCTCCCGTCGCTTCGACCGCTTCCCGATTTGCTGATCGTAGCGTTCGAAGTGCTCGGTTAGGTTATGCTTGAGCGGTTATCACTTTGCAGTCATGCTTCAGCTGAATTGGCGGTTTACAGCCTTCGCGATGCTGTTATCTAGTAGCATTATGTAGCTGATGCATCGCCGGACTGAGTATTTTGGGAAGTTATTTCCGTTTCCTTTAGTGGATGGAATGTGTGTGCTTATAATCGTGTGAGCGAATTGATTGGAGCGATGAATAGATGAAGATTAATCCAGGTAGTGGCTTGAGTTGAATTCATTTCATGATAGTGCTGGTCCTCCAGCCATCGAGTTCACCGGTATCCTTTGCTCTTTCTAGCGTTTTAGCTCGAGGCAAGTATCTGATCGCAAACATTGGCGTTTGCAGTTTTAGGTTGGCAACATTGCTCATACTTTTTTGTTTTTTCTGATCTTAATCTTCCTTCATGTTTCTGTTTCTTGCAGTTGATGATATTAGTTGATGATGCTGGAGGAGCTTTCCCAGCAATCAATCACTCACCTTGGTTTGGTGTAACACTCGCAGATTTCGTGATGCCATTCTTCCTCTTTGGAGTGGGTGTCTCTGTTGGTCTAGTTTTTAAGGTACGGATGCTTTTCAAATATGAAAGCCCAAGAGGATGAGGATCCTAGTTACGGAGAAATATTTCGATCATGCAGATCAGTTTTGCTGGATGATGTATATGAAGCATATCGAAATGCCTTTCAGCTATTTGAAATAATTTCATAAAATTTAAAATGTTCTCTTAGTTGGGCAAACTAACATTGACTGAGTGTGTGATGAATTGATGCGATTTATTTTGGGACACTTAAAAAATGGATATGTAATTATATTCTAAGTAATTGACAACATGAAGCGTTGAATTCAGACTAATTATGAACAAGGACACTTGATGATGATATGATGTAGTCTAAACTGCATATTGAAATGGGGGAAGAGTTCTACAGCTTGTCTCTACGAAAAGAGATTACAATTGCTTCTTGGGTTGGACCCTTAAATTTTAGACACCAACCCATAGCAAACTCCCAATTCTCAGATTATGTAAGTTGCTTGGGCCATAAGAGTTATGTTCGGGGGCTACTTCCTTCTCCTAAAAATTTACTAATCACTTCTAGTTATTTGTGCCTCTTTGCAGAAAACATCTAGCAAATCATTGGCCACAAGGAAAGTCATAATAAGAACTCTTAAGCTCTTTCTTTTGGGTTTGTTACTTCAAGGTAAAAATTCCCTAGTCATGTGCCATTTTTTGTACTGCTCTTGCACATTATGCTTGCTGTGGTAACTCAACTGCTTGATGTTTCTGGTATACTAGGTGGCTACTTCCATGGGCGCAATCAGTTGACATATGGAGTTGATGTGGGCAAGATTCGTTGGCTAGGAGTGTTGCAGGTAGCTCTTCTGACTTACGTTCAGTTGTTGCATGCCTTTATCTTCTCTGGTTGAATATTTTTTTCTGTGATGGGGGTTAAAATTCAAAGTTAAAGTGTGGTATCATGTTATTTGGAGATGATAGGGAGTTCTTTCATCACTGCAGTGAACTCATTGAATGTGAACTCATTGAATGTGTTACCTTAAGAACATTTATTGCAACCTTACTCTAATTTATTCCAGTTCCCACTTCAATGATATCTTTTGAACGCATTAGCATGTTACCCCTATCTAATTACTGATTTTCGGTTGGTTATATCCGCAGTGGCAATAACATTGAATGGTTGACTCAAGTAATACTTTTATGTCCTGCCTGCCAGAAATTCTGATTCAATTGTTAGGATTTTAACTTGGAATTTAGAAAGAGTGGTTGTAGCATCTGATCTATATTTGTAGCAATTTAGCTTTTAGAATCAATCTTTGAGCTGAATAATTTCTCCATCATGATTTTTGCATCTGCAGAGGATATCAATTGGTTACTTCTTGGCTTCAATCTCAGAGATTTGGCTTGTTAGTAACATCTCGGTCGACTCGACACTGGCCTTTGTAAGGAAATACTATATTCAGTGGTTAGTTCAGTCTTTTGGACCTTTACTATAGCTGTGGCTACCATTATTTCCCTTCAGTTGCTGCTTGTTCCTTTGAAGAAAAAAGGAAAAAGGGGGGCAGGGGATATGGAAACTGTCCATATTCTCTGTTTATGCAAGATTTCACCAAAGCATAGAAATTTGTGGTTCATAGATTTTTGACACTACACTTATCAGACTGTAGGCAGGATGAGAGGTTCTTTCATTAAGTAAATGTCTACAACATTAAAAATCTATTAACTATCAAGAGTTTGAGAAAATGTCATAGTGGGTACCTAGAGGAGAAGGGTGGATTGTAGCAAAATAGGGAGTTTGGAATATGCATCTCTAGTTTTTCCTTAATGTACAGGAGTGGGAAGCGCAATACATTTAGTTAGTGATTTTTTTTTTCTGGCTGAAATAGTTAGTGAATTTGGGTATCTCTGGGTTTTATGATGCATCTTCTCTCTTTCTAAGATATAGGAGACAATCTCTCTTCATATGTCATGGAGCTTTTTATCTTCTATGGAAATTGGTTTCTGAATCCAGGTGGAGACTATCTCCATTTCTCCTCTTGGAATGCACCATTAATGTAGCTACTTGCAGCCTTAATCACCGAGCCTTCAAATTGATCATCACAGAGGATGACTTTGTCTTTCTTTTCTATTGATTTATCATATGTAAGAAGTATGACAAGCTTGTCAGCTAAGCATGCCACAACCTTAAAGCACTTTCTTTGATGGGAAGTGTTACTAAGCTGATTAGAGAACCCGCAGAAAAATAACGAGAGAAAAGAAGGAAGAGAGAAGAAAAAGAGAGAGAAGAAGAGAGAAAGAAAGAGATTGTAAAATCCAAGAAAGGGGCTCTTGGTTTTACGTGTGTAACGAAACCCTACACCCATCACGATATATTTATATTAAATATGAATTGTATATGACCATAATGCCCTTATATATGTAAAAAGGAATAAAACCTAGAAAATCTTACCAGAGAGCCTTTAAGATATCGAAGAATGCGACAAACAAGATCCCAATGAGCTTTCTTGGGTGATTCCATAACCGACTCACCACACTAACAAAGAAAAGAAATATCGGGACGTGTAACGGTAAGATAAATTAGTTTCCCAACTAGACGCCAATACTCGATGTTTATCTTCGATATCATCTCCATCATCAACTCCAAACTTTTGATTTGGATCCATAGGAGTATCAACGGCTTGGAAGCTAGTGTACCGAGTCTCGATAAAAGATCAAGAACATACTTTCGCGGGACAAATTAATACCTTTCCTTCTTCGTAAAACTTCAATACCTAGAAAATACCTAAGAGCTCCCAAGTCTTTAACCGAAATTCTGTTGAAGAAAAGATTTAACCTCGAAATTCCGATCGCATCACTACCAGAGACAATTATATCATCCACATAAACAACAAGAATGACCACTCTCGACTCCTCCTTGCGAACAAAAACAAGAATGATCGAATAACATTGGTGAAAACCACACTTGGAAATCACTGAATGAATTTCTCAAACCATGCTCTAGGAGATTGTTTCAACCCATAAATGGCTTTATGTAGCTGGCATACTTTCTAGCGATCCTTCCCCTGGGCAACATACCCGGGAGGTTGCTCCATATATACTTCTTCGGACAAATCACCGTAAAGAAAAGCATTCTTGATATCGAATTGATATAATGGCCAATCAAAATTCACAAGAAGAGAAATAATAACACGAATAGAATTGAGACGTGCCACGGGGAAAAAGTCTCAAAATAATCCACTCCATAAGTTTGAGTAAAACCTTTAGCAACGAGCCGAGCTTTGAGACGCCTGAACCGAGCCATCCGGGTTATACTTGATAGTGTACACCCAACGACACTTCACCACATCTTTCCCAAGAGGAAGATCAACCAAAGACCACGTTTGGCGGACACCAAAGCTTCCATTTCTACATCCATAGCTCTCTTCCACTCGAGATGAGACAAGGCCTCGATGGTAGAAGTAGGAATTGTGAGTATGTAATGATAGAGCAAAGTCATGTAATGGAGGAGGAAGATGTAAAGAGACACATAACGCCTCGATAGGGTAAGCAAAAGAGGATTTTGTGTACAAGAACGAGTACCTTTGCGAAGGGCAATCGGAAGATCGTCCGGACCGGAGACAAGGAGGAGATTGAACGGAGGGCACGGAAGAGGCTGGAGAGCAGTGGTCTTATAGATCGCTTTCGCGCCAATATACCCAAGTGGAGAGGTACGGAAGGACTAACGGAATCTAAGGGTATAAGTTGTGGAATAGGAGGATCACACAATGTTAGTTGAAAACTCTTTACCCTCGTAGAATAGTATGGTGTGCCTCTAAAAAGTAACGTCATCGACATATTGAGTACAAGTCATAGAATCATAACACCGATATCCTTTTGAGTAATACCCGAGAAAACACATTTAGTAGCACGAGGGGATAGTTTATCAAGCCCAGGTCGTAGATTATGGACAAAGCAAACACACCCAAAGACACGCGGGGTAAGAGGAAATAACGGCTTGTTAGGAAATACAATACGATTGGTGACTATTGATTGAGGACAGGTGGAAGGCATACGATTTATGAGGTAACAAGTAGTAACGACAAAGATCACTCCAAAATGATTTTGGGACATGCATATGTAACAAGAGTGAACGAGCAACTTCTAGAAGGTGGCGGTTCTTTCTCTCGGCCACACCATTCTGCTTGAGGGGTATAAGTACAACTTGTTTGATGTATAATGCCAAGACTAGAACAAAACAAAGAAATTGATTTTTGTGAGTATTCTAGAGCATTATCTCGTTCGCAACATTTTAAGAGATGTATTAAAGCGATTAGTAACCTCACGATGAAATAATTGAAAAACATGTAAAAATTCAGAACGATCATGAAGCATATAAAGCCATGTTAGACGAGAATAATCATCTACAAAAGTTACAAAGTACTTAAAACCATTTCTATTAGCAACACGAAGGTCCCTGATGTCCGAATGAACAAGTTCTAATAAAGTAGATGCACGAGAATCACTACGACTAGGAAAAGAACTACGATGATGTTTCCCAAGTTCACGGCCTCACACTCAAGAGTAGAAATTGATTTACACTCGGGAATTATTTGTCAGTAACTTAAATAAAGATAAATGCCTAAACGGAATGCCATAATAGGGGTAATAGGACTAGCATAGACCATTAGCGTCGGCGTGGAGACACCATCCGGATAATAGAGTCCATCATGTTCATGCCCTCCACCAATCTTCTTTGTCTGAAGGTCCTGAAAAATGCAATAGGAGGGTAAAATGTAACGAACAACCAAGATTTTTAGTTAACTCGACTAACAGATAACAAATTCAAAGGAAGTTGGGGAACATGTAAAACGGAGGACAAGGATAAGGAGGGTGTAAGTGAAACAGCCCCGATCCAACCACTTGAGTAGAGGAACCATTAGCTAGAATAACTTCAAAGTGAAGGACTGAGTTATGGTGGGAAGAAAATAATTCTTGCTTACCCGTCATATGGCTGAAGCTTCCGAGTCAATGACCCAAGAGGTGCCAGAGACAAAGTAGAGAAAAGGCCATGTTACCTGTACGTGCAAGAGTGGCGAGTGGATGAGAAATTGGAAGCCTCTAGTTGTCTGGACACGCTTGATGAGTTGTGCGACCATATCATCCCGAGATGCGGACTCGAGAACTAACCCCACTTGGGATAGATGGATTCGTGTCGCCGTAAGACACATTTCCAGCACTCCCTTCCGTACATAGCAGCATTTGCAAGAATTCAATCGTTGAGCCCACTCCAGCTTGCCATGCTTGGCCCAACATGTGTCAACAATATGACCAGATTTGCCGCAAAGACATACACCGACGGCTATCTCGATCAGAATTTTGTCCACTACGTCCACCACCACGACCGCGACCTCCCCCTAAACCACGACCTCTATTAGAAAATCCACCACAACCACGAACACCACTACTAGCCACAAATGCTGAATTATCTTTAGATGATGTAGAAGACGGAGGGACAATGCGCTGAATCCGACAAAATGCTTCATTCATAGAAGGAACTCTCTCTCCAGCAAGAAGCTGACTCTTCATAGGCTGTAAGTCAGCATTCAAGCCTGATAAAAACTTGGCCACCTGAAATTCAGCTCGTTGTGTCTTTAGTGTCTCAAGATCAGTAGTGATGGGCTGATAAAGATTAAGTTCTTCCCACATGCCTTTCAAAGCACTATAATACTCTCCAAGAGACTTGTCCCCCTGTTTAAAATTAAAGATCTTCTCATAGAGCTCATAGACTCTAGACATGTTTTTGTCTTGTGAGTAACTCTCCATAAGATCATCCCACACTCCCTTGGCAGTTGTGTGGAACATGACATTAGCAACAATGGATGGTTCCATGCTATTCCATAACCACACCAAAAGTGTATCATTCTCTCTCATCCAGTCACTATAGTCTTTAGAGTTTTCAGCAGGGGGTTCTGTAGTAAGATAATTAAGTTTCCCTTTGGCATTAATATAAACCTTCACAGCTTGAGCCCATAGCAAGTAATTGGAGGATCCATTCAATTTAATGGTGGTAATCTGAACATTGACACTGTCCATAGAAGACTTAGTGCCACTCATGGTGAAAATCTCATATAAATATATCTACCACCGATCAAAAAGGCCAAAACTTCAGTGCAAGAAATAAAACAGCAATACCAACATATAATCAGATGCGATTGGCTCCATCAATCAAACAAAGGGATGCTGAAATCTTATAAATATAGGCTGCCTGATCCTTGAATCTGCTGATCAGGAAGTGTTGTAATCCATTGTCACAAACAGAACCTGATAAATCTGATTTCTCCTGATCTTATATGTATCGGGACTTGAAGAGAAAATAGGTAAAAATTGCAGCTTTAGGTGGCTACGCACCAGAGAAGGAATAGGGTTATTAGGGGACTCTCAAACCAGCAATAGGACCAGGGAATCTGGTAGTCAAACTGTGCTTTGATACCATGTTACTAAGCTGATTAGAGAGCCCGCAGAAAAATAACGAGAGAAAAGAACGAAGAGAGAAGAAAAAGAGAGGAGAAGAAGAGAGAAAGAAAGAGATTGTAAAATCCAAGAAAGGGGCTCTTGGTTTCTGTGTGTAACAGAAACCCTACACCCATCACGATATATTTATATTAAATATGAATTTTATATGACCATAATGTCCTTATATATGTAAAAAGGAATAAAACCTAGAAAATAAAAATAATTCTACTCTAACAGGAAGTTTGCCTCTCGTGCTTCATATTGATAGTGTTGCATACATTCATGCTATAGGTGGTGTTGGTGCTTATCTAGGCTCCCCCCCCCCCCCCCCCCCCCTAAATATGCGCACGCTTACTCATTTAAAGTTATTTTTTCCTTGTGGGAACAACCTTGTGTGTTAATAATTATTTAGTCTCAGGTACACAAAGAACAACCCTGTTTTTGATTTATTATTCGATTTACTGAGTCGACATAAAGATTTCCGCAAAAGAAAGTAAGGAAAGCATGAGAATTGGAATAAAAAAAGAAAAGAAATAGGGAATGAAGTCAAGAGCTTTGAGTATACTGATCGGAATTCATCCCTGCTGTTACTGAGCTCTTGATATGTTGTGCAGGATAATGGCTGTTTTGCTATGTGCACTTTACATGTGCATGGTTTATGGGCTTTATGTTCCAGATTGGGAGTATCAAGCTGTCAAAATGAGCTTCTCTAGCAATCAATCCAGCCTTCATAATGTGAGTTCTCATGACTATAATTGTCGGTATTTCCTGATTGAAGTTGTTCATCTGTTTGTTATTCTATCCTTTACCTGCTTTTTAGCCTATTCCTTATTGCATCATGTGTTGGTTTTGGAAGTGGATAGCAGAAGTACTTGCCTCAACATGTTTTGCGCGGCCACGTCTCTTCTCTTAAGTCATATGTTGGTAAATTAGAATAGTCGACAATGTATTTAATATGGAGTATGTCTAGGGGAACTAGATCATATGCAGCGACTTAATCTGCTGTGAGAAAATACTGAATGGGAGTGTGGACTTTTTCATGTTTCTCAAGTTTGTCAACCATTCACTGTGTCCGAGCTTCCTCATAATGCTCCACTGAGGAAGCAGTTTTTATCCGAATTGACCATGATTCTGCTAATAATTTTAGAAATGAGCCCAAAAAGTAGTTTTTTTGCCTGTATTGCTTGCTTCCTTTTCTTATTCTAGGATGTTGGTTTTTGCCCTAAAAGCACAAATGAGTGATCATGTAGCTCTGGGCCTTTGTGCCTAGTTTATCACTTTTAAACAAAAGGCTGAGTGATTGTTGGACAAAGTTAGTTATTGCGGTATGTAGCCTAATTCAGCTAGGAAGGTAGTTCTCTCTATGAAGTGAAGTTTGCTTGATGATTATATGAGGTTCAGATCATGGATTAACTTGGATTATAGATAAGATATTAACTAAATCAAAATGTAGTTTCTGTTTTTACGTGATTGTGTCTAGATCTTTGATTGGAGTATGTGCCTGGTTATAGTTTCACGTCGAATTATTGCCAGATGATATTATACCCCCATTTACTATCTGACAGGTTTACTGCAAGACTAGGGGCAGTCTTGAACCTCCATGCAATGCCGTGGGTTTTGTCGATCGATATCTTCTTGGAGAGAGTCATCTTTATCAGCATCCTGTCTACAGAAGATCAAAGGTTTCAGCTAGCTCTAACAAATTGTCATATCTTGCATAATGCTTCCTAATTACCTTCCCGGACTTTGTCTTATATGCAATGTCTCTTGTTATCAACAGGAATGTAGTGTCAATTCTCCCGACTATGGGTCCTTACCACCAAATTCACCTGGTTGGTGCCTTGCTCCATTTGACCCAGAGGGTGTTTTAAGGTTCGATTGTCATGATCTACAAACTCATGTTGGGATAACTAAGATTTAGTTTCTTATACATTCAATAGCCTCATGGTCCTAATAAGTGGATCTCCAGCTCCTTGATGGCTGCTGTTACATGTTTCGTGGGTTTGCAGTATGGACACATTCTTGTTCATGTCAAGGTATGATGTTTCTTTCTATTGTTTGATAATTATACTGTAACGTATCCTTCCATTACCGCCTCCCTCTTTTGGTTTTGGAACTTGTTCAGCTAGTATATGTTTTGGTTGAATGGTGACTATTGTATATTATGGCTTTGCTACAGAGCCATGGACAAAGGATGCTTTTCTGGTCCATGTTTTCCTTACCCCTACTGATGTCAGGATATGTTTTGGAGATCCTAGGTATATTTTTTAACTCAGTTTATATTAGAAAATCCTCATTTCATCTAAGCTGTGGCTTTTTGCTATAACAGGTATTCCTCTTTGTAAACCACTATATACACTTAGCTATATGTGCATCACAGCTGGAGTATCTGGCTTGCTGTTAACCTTAATTTTTTACCTGGTGAGCTACTCTTTCTATGGATTCTTCATTGGTCCTGTTCAAGTGACTTCCTTCATCCCACTTCTTCCTCTCTCCCTCTTCTTTCCGGACACAAGGGGATATCTCCCTCTCCTTCTGTTCTATTGTCCTCCATGGATGGTGGAAAATTTCAACAATAGGGCAGAAGCATAGTGCTTAATGTTTACACCATGAACATGATCTTTAATGCATGAATAGATCTTGAAGTAGGAGTATCCTATTAAGGCAATATGAAACATGAGTTAAATGCAAGTCAATCACCACCTCCGATTTGGCTAAATCTGATGTGTTCTCATGTGTCCACATAATAGCATGAGTCCTAAGGTTGAAGAATTCTTTCTCATGAATTGGTCGTTAAATACTCGGTGCAGGTGGATGTGAAGCACTGGAGAATGCCAACAGTGTTTCTTCAGTGGATGGGAATGAATGCTCTCATCATTTTCGCTTTGGCAGCTTGTGAGCTTTTCCCTGCAGCCATGCAAGGTTTCTATTGGCGCTCCACTGAAAACAACTTGGTAGGTTTTCTTCTTTATCTGCTCTTACAATTTTGTTGTTCCCGCCTATTTTTCCATCTACAGAAGAAATTGGGAGTGGACTGTTAACAGTTTATGGAATTTCAAGATTAACACAGACAGGGAAGAACTTGGTCTGGAATTAATGCCTAAAGCCAAAACTGAAAGAGTAAAAGGAAGGCTTCCATCTATACATTAATATCTCATGGCTAGCTCAAGTTATGAGAAGTTATATGGGATGCGACATTGTCTGTCTGCATAAAGAGTTAGTTAGCTGAACACTCTAACAACAATAGTCAGTCAAACAAGATGGCTGGAGTTTGGCATTTAACTAAATCCCTTCTTGCATCTACTGAATGCTGAATGCTGAATGATATGGTTGATCGTGTGGGAAGATTCCTTAGTGATGAATAACGTGAAGCCGTGTATATATTGCAGGTTGATATCGCCCAGAGATTACTGCAGGGTGCATTTCATTCGAAGAAGTGGGGTACTTTGGTGTTTGTAATGCTTGAGATTTTGTTTTGGGGTTGCGTTGCTGGTTTCCTCCATATGAAACGCTTATATGTCAGACTATAGTGTAAACAAGCTCGAGTTTAACTGTCATTGATAGTGTAAATATCATTTGAAGTCAAGAATCTCATTTTGCGACGTATGGTAATATTGCACCACAAATAACCCAGAAAATCAGCTAACCTTGTATTTTATTTCACCAAACAGCTCGCCTCATGTTTAAACATGCCGAATATAGTCATGGATGTTGAAATGCTAATTGTTTGGTCATATAGTCCAGGTATTAAACTTCCTATTCTTTAGGTTATGAAGTTTCATCCCAAGGTTAGATGCTTTTCGTTGTAATTCACTACCCACATTTAAAATGGAAAATCAACTTTGGCATCTTCGTTCTGTTAGTTGCCGGTCGGGAGAGTACAGGAAATACCCTACTGGTTCGGCTACTCCCAATAAGTAAAGATTTCTACTCCACAGGTCAAAGAGCTTTGTTTTTGTGCTAATCAATATCGCCGCATTGAAATAGGCTCGTCGCCCTTCCTTGCATGGGCCGAATCTCGTCATGAAATAGGGATTCGCTGTGCATTGCATATCAGCACTCCGGTAGTGTCAGAGCTGAAGTAGGAGACACCGGATTATCGCCTGTATACTCAAACCTATCAATTTCCGCTACTTCCTGCTAGGGGACACCGAGGCAGACTTGGCTTTAAAAGTAACGAACATGCGAAAATCTGTGCGCACCAGATTGTAGCCTGTATATTCAAACATACCATTTTCTCCTCCACTTTCATCACCAGGAGACTTGAGCTTCTTTGGGGAAAATGACGAGTCCATGTTTGTTCAGCAAAGGTAAATACGGGAAGCAGTAGGAGATGGAAGAAAAGACCTGTATATAATTTGATTCTACAAATCACTTTCTGTTATGTGATCAGTTCATTCCGTACATATACTACAAGTTAAAACATAATCAGACTAAAAGCATCATCTACCGACCAAAAAATGCTTCTTTGTGTCGATCATCTATTGAGTAACTCAATATACAAGTAAGAGAGTCGACCAAAAGAAATGTCCCTGCAAAGTTCATGATTTGACCTCCGGACAAGAGTAGGTCTGTGCGTACAAAATTTGAATCGCCGCAAAAGAGTAGTCCATGGTGTCTCCGTTAGCTATAGGAAGCCAAGCCCATCTCCATTCAAATCATCACCCTGCATCATTGGGCACTAGGCTGTACCATGTCCCGACTGCCCACAGCAAGGCATGGAACATCTCCTTTTCTTATAGAGATCCACACCGCCTCTTATTTGTCTCTCTTTCATTTTTCCAGTGGCGAAAGACTCGAGAGGGTCCCGACTGCAAAACAGTGAACTATACTATCAGACTCTTCGATTTCTCCGTTAGCTATAGAAAGCCAAGCCCATCTCCATTCAAATCATCACCCTGCATCATTGGGCACTCGGCTGTATCGTGTCCCAACTGCCCACAGCAAGGCACGGAACAACGTCTCCTTCTCCTATAGAGATCCACACCATCTCTTGTTCTTCTCTCTTTTATTTTTCCAGTGGTAATAGACTCATGAGGGTTCCCGACTGCAAAACCATGAACTATACTATCAGACTCTTCGACCTCCGGAAGAATCAATGACTCCGGCGGACTATTGTAGCCAATTTCATCAGTTTCGTGTGGATGCCTACAAAATTCTTTTATTCGAGAAAGTGCTGCGCCTATTTGGTCACAGGCAACGTCTAAGCACTCTTCTGACTCGACAGATTCTGAAATTAGTGATACCATAGACTGCAATAGCTGCACTTTCCCAGCATACTCCCCAGATGTCCTTGCACTACTTTTTGTACCACACCAACGGAGAGGCAAATAACGGTCGGGAATGTGAAAACAGTTGCTGTTTGATAGAACCCGGAGAATGTGACGACAAAGGATACCTGAAAATTCAAACTGGTGGCAGCTGCAGCTGATGAATTCATCTTGAGGGATCCAGAGTACTTTGTATCCTCCATCCATCTGTGTGTGGTGTCTCACGATGAAATAATTTTCATCTACCATTAGAGAGGCATATTGCGGTGCCATTACAATTTCCTCTTGTAGTTTGGTAAATGCATACGGTGTTAGAACAGAAGCAGCATGAGATTCAATCGGAGATCCAGTTTTGAGGGTGACTTTGTGGATTTTTCGTTGCAACTTTTGCTTTGCCCCTGCTTCGTCCTTTAGTTCAACTATAGCAGCGACCTGCAATGAGAGATATAATATCAGGATGCAGATAGAATTAACCATAAGTTCTTCTATAATATGGAGAATGTAAAGAGACTACTACAACTCACCTGCTCCACTAAATTATCAAGATCTGATTGAGCACTTAAAATCCTCTGGATGTAAGCACTGACTGCCTCAGATTGGATAGTGCAGGTCATTCCCGCACAAAAGTAAGATCTCAAATATGGAAGGGCCCAAAACATACGCAATGCGTACAAGCTATTGATATGCTTATTTCCATGTAGCCCATACATGCTGACCATCTCCCTCCATCCTTCTTCAAAATCTTCCACGCTATGCAAATCATAGAGATGATGAAAGTCTGCCTTCCATTTGTCATATCGTGGCCCAAGAAGCACTGAAAACCAATCAGAGAACTTCGCAACAATATGCCAGATGCAAAAAGCATGTTTTGTCCTTGGCATCTGATCTGCAACTGCTTCTTTCAGCCACATGTTCCGGTCAGTCAAAATGGTTCCCGGAGCCTTTCCATTCATGAAACCCAAGAATGTCTGTTGCATTTAAGGTGTCAAGCTAAAAATGAGATAACCATGAAAACTAGAAAAAAAGATATTGCACGTATTAGAGTCAGAAAACTGTTATGTCTCATATCAAGATGCTAGGAACATGGCTAAAACATGAGAGCATTGGTTGGGAGAATAGAACTGCCGAGTCTTTTGTCATCTAGAAGCAATATGATTTAGGTTGTTATAATTCTTTAGGCTAAGTTTCACCAGCTACAAGAACAGCAAGAGTTATTCTTCAGCAAGAATTTAGAAAATGCAGAGAGAGAGAGAGAGAGAGAGAGAGAGATGTTGAACTCCCAATAAAGGAAAAAATGTACTCTTACTCGCGTGCGGCGTCCCCCCCTCCCCCCCCCCCAAGGTCCTTTAGATCCCCAACCCAAACATGTGACTCACGCTCAGATATGATTGCTTGAGCCAAATGGCAATACTTACTTGCATGTTAAGAAGATATGAAGTGTGCCTCCAATTTCGGTTGTCAACATGAAAAGCAATTCAACTAGCCTAAGTTCAGCCATTTGGCCAGACCGAAATCTTAATGTACAGCAACAGCAAAAAAAAAAAGATATCAGATTCTAGCATATATTCAATAAAACAATGGCAGAAATGGTCCATAATGGTATAGGTCTTCTAGAAATGAGAAAAGTACCTACCTTCAGTGCCCATGAAAAAGACTGCACATTCTCATCCCGAAGAAGTACACAACCAAAGAAACAATTCATTCCATGATTATCAACTCCGACCCAAATTCCTAATATCATATCATAAGCTTCTAAACGGTGGGTAGTATCAAATACTGCCGCATCTCCGAAAGCCTCATAGGATCTAATGGAAGAAGCATAAGACCATGCAATATATTCCAATCTGTTATTTGCATCTAGCTGGAAGTTGTATTTGAAGTTGGGATCTTTATCCTTCTTATCCTTGCACATTTTGAGAAGGTCTATAGCGTCATTATCACGATCCACGCGTCTAAAAGATTGTAACAAGTTCCTGACATCTATTTCCGTGAAAGGCAAACAACCAAGCTTGACACCCTTCTCCAGCTCCATTAATCTTAACATTTGTCGCACTGACATCCCAGCTTTTGCATACATGCAAATCCGGCTCTTGTCATCCGCAGACATGGTGCAGTAAGCAGGAAGCAGGTGCACATCATTTGATTTAAAGAGTTCGTGATTGTGGATGTTACTAAAACCGGTAATTCGCCATTCAGGTACGTCAAAATCAGCCCTTTTAACAATTCGCATGAATGCTTGACATCCGCAACGAGATGACTTTCGATTTCTTTGCAGCTTTCCATCATCAGAAGGCTTTATCTGCGGATAGCCACCACGGTGACAGGTGAAATCCCTTCTGGTAATCCCCCTCCCCACCCCATCTTTCCCTCGAGTTCGATGCCGTCTAATTGAAAAGCCACACTGCTTTGCAAAGCTGCAATAAAACTCATATGCAGCATCTTGTGAAACAAATCTCTGGCCAATAAATGGGACGAGATTAATTGAAGTTTGTCGAGACAATATGGTTTCCTCAGGCAATTCCTCTATGGTACCAAAATCATTTGGGGATGAAACAGTATTATTTTCAGAAGTTTCCTTCATCACGCTTGTTAATTCAGACATCATTGCACCATCTATAAATCAGTGCTGGAGCACACCTGCAAGAAAACCTTTGAAGATGGTGATACTAGGAACATGACATGGACATAAACCACTAATATGAAACAGAAGATGTTAACAGCAGTGACCCGTGACATTAATACACCTGTTACCATGATACATTCTTTGCAGGAAATCTTCTAAGAGTGCGTACAAGCCCCGAAAACAAATGGAGGAAAACTCCAGGATGACTTGCATTTGGCTTTTAACATGACTTTAGTCATTTCGTGATGAAACTCAAGGAACGAATTTTACTAAGGCACATTCTGCCTCCACCCTCTCCACACAACATTAACTTCAGTTACCTCCTATCACCTCTTTCCCCACAAACACATTGCTGATTGTATTAAGACTGAAGCTGCTGTACAGAATATCCCACAGTATTCTCAGGATCATCCGGGTTAATGCTCATGCTGACATCACACAACCCCGGTCTGAACAGGAAAAACAAAGTGCCACAACACCTGAATACTTCATTTGCAGCGAAATTTCACGCCTGAAGCAAACAAGCCTGTCCAAAACATAACCACCATATTCTCATCTCACTGCAAACACTCTAAAATGGAATAAAACAAAATCTTGACTTACCCAAATAGATTTTCCCCATAAACGAGTATCCTGCCTGCATTACTCGTATCTGAACTACATTCTAATCGATAAATCAACTATAATCGAACGCACAATCTGGTCAAACGTGCCCCCCAACGTGAGTCCAGCTACACAACATCGCTTCGGCATCAATGCCATCTCAAAACCCAACTTCCACTTCCAGTGCAAATTCGAATCTTCCCACGAGACTGTTCAACAAAGAGGCACTGATCATATCCTAATCGATTCCAGCGAAGCTAAGCCCGCAGCTCCGACAGCCCAGAATCCAACCAAAATCAACACAATGCGCGAAATTCAATCAAACCATAGCCCCAGGACACATCGGCAAGCACTTCTCTAATGCACAATCAAAAACCGGCTCATCATCACTCGGGATCACTCGATCGATACTGGAACGAAATCAGCGCACGAAGTCCGCTGAGGAATCGGAACGAAGCTACTCACCTGCCACGCGAGGGAAGAGCGGCTCAGCAGGAGAAGACGCGAGCTTGCAGGATCTCGAAACGCTTCATCTTTCGCGGCAGGGAAGAAATTTTGCGGCGAGCGGCGAAGAACGAGCACGGCGGGGGGATTCGGGGAGACGATGGAGGGTGTGCAGAGCGCATCCGCGGAGGAGGATAGCATTCGAATAGGGGGAAATGCTATCTTGCGCCGAGCGTGAGGGTGGTGCGGGGCGTTTTGATCGTCGATTTGATCACAGGTTTTTTCGGCCGTGGTGATCAATGCCGGCCCGGCCCGGCCATTGGAATAATACATAACACATAGCAAAATTAATCAAATAATTGTTTTTTTTGGTCATTTTACTTTTTTCAGCTGAAAATCCCGCCGCGATGTTAATAAATCTGTTATTCTGTGCAAAGTAAATATCTGTATGAAGCTCTTTTATTTGACGGAAATTAGATAATTTTAATTTTCGACTCGTGCTTTAAGAAATGGATAGAAAATTACGGTAAGGTATCATGTCATTTCATCACAAAGCTCATTGGAGAATTACATTTCGTTGATTTCACAAAATCTTATGAGATGTTCGATATCACTAATAATGGACCTAGAGGCTACCCCCTTAAATTAAAATAACATTTATAATATAAATTTTCAAGTATATTTATATATCTATGATATATTAGTTTAAAAAAAACCATCCCGTCCCTCTCTAACTCAGACTTCTTGGTTTTCCATCGAATTTGATCCGTTTATATATCCGTCCAGATG
This sequence comes from Syzygium oleosum, assembly GCF_021117445.2. Taxonomy (NCBI): domain Eukaryota; kingdom Viridiplantae; phylum Streptophyta; class Magnoliopsida; order Myrtales; family Myrtaceae; genus Syzygium; species Syzygium oleosum. The sequence goes on along the minus strand of NW_026607493.1, from coordinate 3,552,633 downwards.
CAGCCCTCCTACATTATTTAGTTTACTAATTCTTTAGACCCGACATTACTTAAAATTGATATGTGAGCAAGTTAAAAGCCTTCACAATTATAATTAATCCGGAAAATATTTTCATCCCAAACCTTTCCAATGGAAGTAAACGACGAGAAGCTGCAGCCATTTCACTTGCAAGTCCCGATAGCTTAAACTTTCGGGTTCAATTTTTTATCGGCAATCGCCTCCTCCATTTCGTTTGGAACTTCATTGTATCAATGCTATGATTTGCTTGCGAAAAATCAGCTCCTCCACAAACAACGTGTTATAACCAGAATCGCAATCTTTCCAAAATAGATGCTCCCCTTTTTTTTGGAACCCACGGAAATATTACAAGTTTCGATTCCATAATGAAACAAAGTTTTACCCTCCATAAGCAAAATGAACATCTTCCAGCTTTAAATTTTCTTTATTTTTTCTATAATCTAAGGACATTGACGTAAAGATTATATACTCCGATTACTAGAATATGGTGGGTGTCGACGATGAATAACAAAAAGTGCAATGCAAAAAGTACAAACATTTATAGAAGAAGTAGAAAATAGACGACGTCGACTCTTCCCCCGACTCTTGACAATTTTCATGTGCTTCTTCCTTAATTTAATGTCCTAACATTGCAAAAGAATAAACCAACCACCAAATGTAACAATAAAAATGAAAATACATAAGGTATAAATAGACACCATCATTTTCTCTTTTTAATCCAATCTCCTCAGCCTCACACGACGTCCGTCGGCCTATGCAAATTTCATTTCTTTTTTTTTTTTTTTTGGACAATAACATATGCAAACGAAGATCATCGTTTATTTTCGAAAACCCTAGTTATTACGTGCATGCATGGCAACATATACGTCGTCTGTACCGACAGATTGTTAATGAGCATGACGCTTGCTGCGCCGACGGATCATCTCGTTGTAGTTCTGCGCCCTCATCTGCTGGTAAAACTGCGCGATGAACTCCTCGGCCTTGGCATCGATCATGTCGTCCCCACCATTTGCATCGTAGGCACTGCCCTCGTCGTCCTCGTCGTCATCGGAGTCCCCCTCGGCGAGCTCCTGCAAATTGACCGCGGAGGCGTAACGGCTCGTGCTCCCCCCAGAGGTGGACGAATGAGAAGGCGAGTATGGCCTAGCCAGCGTCGACACGGGGGACGCTGGGAGAACGTCCACAAAGTGGTCGCCTGGGGAGGGCAGCGTGAGCACCAGTGCAGGGGCAGCGGCCTCGCGCGGCGGGGACTGGTGGCCCTGCATGTGCAGGGGACGCATCGAGCCCACGACCTTGTTCAGCACGCCGCTCGCGGCCACCTCGATTTGGACGGTCGGCTTCGACTTTTTGCCCGATCCACGGCGTATCATGAACAACGCGGTCCTCAGGAGGTGCATCGCCCCACGCTTCTTCTTGGGCATCGCCTGTGGCAGTTTCTTCTCGTCTCTGATGACGACGATGGCATTGGCCGGGACGGCGGCGGCGGCTACGGTGGTGTTCGGTTTGCTTTCCATATGGGAAAGTTTAGGGGAAAGCAAGGAGAGGATGATGGATCGATGGCTGGCTTATGTTGCCCTGCAAAAATGCAGGGCGAGCTGGTAGAGAACTTTGAGAGATGGTGTTCAAGCAATCGCCTCATATATATATTGAAGGTCTCCAGTTTCATTTGCTAAGTTGGCATTTGTGCGCGTAAAAGAAGGTAGCCAAACTGTAGTCCCATATAGAATATTCCGAAGGGTTCAGTTTAGCAGTGCCGTTGACAAATTGACGAAATTAGACATCTCAGTTTGATCATACTTAAATTGGCTTCTATACATTATAATCCCTTAGAAAGAGAGAAAATAAGAATTCGTGGAGTACTTATTTCTCTCCCTCTTAATATTAGGATCTTGCTAGGGACACTTATTAACTTTGCATGCATAAAAAACAAAAAGAAATTTGCCGAAAGCGAGCGAATGTACAATTTGGTTCTTTCGCGACAATGAGATGTTCGGATTCATCTCTACCGGATGTTACGATAGACGGGCCGGAGTAATTACATGAGCATAGGGTTCGTGCCGAGAGAGGCACCCCAAGAGTGATAATTAGGATACAAAATCCATCTTCTCTAGTTCTTTTTCCTTCATTTTCAAGACACGGCCTATAGACTATTTAATAACTATGTTTAGGGTGCTCTTAATGCACTTCCTTTGGCAGTTGTTATGACACGAGGAGAAACCAAGTAGCAGCACCAAATAATCAGAAATTGCAGAGGGTAAAAATGGTCATGAGAATTTGTCCAAATTTTATTTTTGGTTGGTCAGACTATTTGTCCAAATTCAGTATAAAAAAAAATTGCACAGAGAGAGAGAGAGAGAGAGAGAGAGAGAGGTGTTTGTGTCGGAAACAAGAGGTGGTTAATCGTTTCCTGGGCAGTGCCGGTTCTTACGCCTGTGACCCCGCTCGTTGTTTCTTGCCTTCCTCAACTGCCTTCTCTCTCTCTTCATTATTAGCCATTGTTATTGGCAACAGCTTTGCATGCATAAGCAAAACTTACATACCAAATTCCCTCTTTCCACAAACCATGCACACACAAGGTGCATACTCCATTCTTGTGTATCGTCGAGCCCAATGAATATATCTTTATGTTTGAAACATTCGGTCGAGCCATTCACGCACCTCTCGTTTGGTAACATGTTTCGTTCGCCCGAGATTTACCCATTTAATTAAAGTGGGCAACCTTTTTGTCATTCAAAAGATGTATGTATTTCTTTAAATATTTCAATATAAATAAGATATGATCCATGGCCGCAGCTTTGTCAATCTCGATCTCGGGGTTGGCGTCGTAAATCGAGGCGCTTAAAGGAATTCCTAACTCGGGAACCGAAAGTTACATGTTCAAATTTCACAGATTGCGTGCAAACTGCTTTAGATCATATCAATCGAATATGTAACAAGTATAGTCATTAATAGTTTATGAGGCTCGCAAGGTGTTTCACGGGTTTTTGTGCCCATTCTAAAATTATAGAAAGTGCGAAATGTTGGAAGATTTGACGAACTTTCTGGTTCAATACAGTGAAACTCTAATTGGATTCCTCCACCTGTTTTTTTCGTTGCTGTGCTAGGCATGGGCTTGAAAAGACGCACGCAAATCTATTCCTGTTGCAGTCATTGTAGCTCCCCCCACTTGATCGCGTGGGAATATTATTATATGCTATATTTAATATAACATATTATAGGAAACATTACTATAGCAATTTGATCTACCATTATATAACCATGTTAGGATCGATTCATTTATAGTCGTCATTTTGCACCTATCAAGTAGTTCGTGCAAGTTCATGCGAGATTAACTCTAATAGTTATAGCATGAACTGACCTTGAAAGATGTTGGTAGTTAAAACTCTCAAATCGATGGTGATTTAGAACAATTGCGCAAAAAAGTTCTCTAATATTGACAATATATGATCTAATTTTTCGGCTCTCAATTTTCGGGATACTATTATACAAATGATATTCGATGGCTCCTTTCGCTGACTTCGAGAACAAATGCTTTACTACAGTGGCTGTCTTTTGAACCTCTAATTATTGGTGAAAAGTGAAGCTGATTGATCGAATCAAAATGAAATGAATAAAAAGGGAAAATATTTTCATAGACTCATATGATGATCCAACTAAAAATTGATTAATTGGATTAGAAAGAGGACCAGACGTTTACTTGGACAAATGTCATGTTAGAAAGATGGCAAAAGCTCTCTAGTTGTGTCTATCGAGGGGTCATGTAATGGTCCAGTTAATTTATTTTCTAAGTGTCATAAGCATTCAAAAACTAAAACTATGCCCTTATTTATACCAACTCGGAATTTATGATAAACATTGGCAATGACATAATGATAAAATTATACACTTAAAAAAGATCTCGGATATTTAATATCCACGTTCCCCTTAGACACTCTAATGGTGGCTAACTTGGTAGATTGTATCGTATTTCTCAAATCATATGAATCCAGGGCACGTGTTATTAAGCATACTTAACAAGGAAATATTCAATTTTCAATGCATGCAATGTATGTATATCACGAGAACAATCGATTGGTGTATTACAAATTAATGGGGCGCTTCTTAGCAGAACTCTTTTTCAGCAATGCTCGCTATGTCAACAACATTTAAGATACTCTATGTCTTAAAAGAAAAGTTAGATGGCAAGTCACTTTTAAATTTGTGCATTACAAATTGTTCCCTACTTTTAACAAAACCAGAAGACAGAATACACGCCTTAAGCTTACATTGCTTCAAAAATCAGAACATGGAAAACACAAAGCGAGTCCGAATTTCCTGGTATTGAAAGCTTGGAACACGTCTTTTGCCGCGTTCCAGTGGGAACATTAAGGCGACAACATAAAGTGACGTGCCAAAGTCAAACAAACGAAGCTGTACGAAGCTTGACCTAGAGGGTTTACTTCTGTATGTGTATAAGTTCAATCAAGCGATGGTACCGTACAGGCGTCGTCGTGCGGGGTATGCGCTCGGACTTCGAATGATGTCGATACGGATGGATCCGCAAGTGCCATGCGCATATCCAACGCACGGGACAGGCACGACCCGTCGCATCAACCGTAATATTCAAATGACCCCGATCACGATGTAGGTGCTCTTAACCTGTTGCCCGACCCGGCAGGCCGGAGTAATCTCAACGCACATCGCGCGGCGGGGATGTAACATAACAGTAACACCAGTATCTCCTGAAAACCAGGCGAAGCCTCACATGATTTCACAGCTAATGACATGAGAAGGCTCGAGGTAAGTCTAGGGATGGATGGGGTCCACGCTGAAGGAAAAAAATGGATGCCAGTGAAGTAAAACTCCAGCTTGTTAATCCGCGTAAGGCCGTGTTCGCTTCCTCTTCAGTCTTCACAGACATTATATAACAACAGCATCGCACACCTGACAATTCCAAAGTAAAGATCAAGAAGCTTATACTGGTCTTTCGTCTCGCTTCCTCTTCACCCTCTCTTTCTATCTCGCACTTGCTTATTTACACCACGAAGAAAGCATCTTCTCCGCTGTTGGGCTTGCGCTCGTTTGCCATTCGTCGTCCTTGCCGTCCTTGTAACACGCCCTGCGTCCAGAAATGGCGAGCAGGGACTCCGGCATTGCCCGCAGAGCTTGGGACATGCTCCGCCTCGCTCTGCTGTGGCTGACGAGAGGCGGCGTGTTCAGGCGGCTCCTTGCGGTCAAGTTCCGGCTCGCAGTGACTAGGTTCGTCGAGAGCATCGGCAGTGGCTGCGGCCGCCGCAGCTCGATGCCTCGAGATAGAATCCGCTATGGGGAGCACGAGTTCTCGTTTGACGAGACTCCGATCTTCCGCATCAAGATGCACCGTCCCAGAGGATCCATGATGTCCCACTTCCGCCTCCCTCGCATCCCCTGCATCAGCCCGGATGTCGATTTCGACCGTGGCTTCTTTGAGCACGACAAAGACGGCGACTGGGAGAGGAAGAGCTTGGTTGGCGATCGAGACGGAGGAGAATGCATGTGCGATGGAAAGGCATCGGAATCGTGCGAAGGAGAAGGGATTGACGTGAGAGCAGAGGAGTTCATAGCAAAGTTCTATGAGCAGATGAAGCTGCAGAGGCAGATTTCTTACTTACAGTACACGGAGATGCTCAACAGGGCCGCCAGCTGAATCATAAGTCCACAGTACCCTTCTGGTTCTGCGTTTTTTGCTAAGCGTGCGACATGTTTGTACAGACTGGAGCTTTAACACGTCTTGAGTATTGAGTTTCATTGTTCACCATCTTCAATGTCCTCGTTCACTTCAGTGGATTTCATTTCTTATATAGTTATATTCATATTCATCATTTTTTGTAATACTATTTAATTATATATTCAGTGCCCAGAACAAACATCATACATCTGTTACGTATAATGCTGATGTGATATCCACAAAACAACCATACCTATCCGTGATTTGGAATTCAGAAACTTTGCGGCCATCATGTCAATGAAATGAACGGCTCTTTCGGCTTCGGTGCAATACCTCTTCAACGCAACATGTGGTATATGGATAGAAGAAATACTCTCAAGATGCATATGCCGTCGCCGAATGTACTAAGAAATCCCTCTGGGCTTCCGTACATGTTTGACGAACTGCGTAAATTTTTTCTGCCGCGAGTAATTAGACTTCCCCTAGATATCAACTTCACTCTACCCAAAGAATTTCACTTCAACAATCACGTAGAAAGTATCATGAGGAATTTGGTACTGAAAAGGATCCGAGGCGTACCCGCAGTGTGTCCGATTGTAGATCAGAAGTTCAAAACTCACGCAATGATCTGATATGTATGTATGTAAGAACAGAGAATAGAAATCTTACACATGGAATCAATGCCTGACAAGAAAACGGAATTTGCCAAGAAAAGAAGTTGGGGCTGACATGGAATGCATACACAGCGATGCCTCTGTGATGTTCATACTCTATTTGATTGGTCCTAAAAACAAGCGTCACCCGGCATTGCTCCAACAAAATCCACATTCTACCGAAGTTTCGACCATTACTTCTCTTACATTCCCAAAAATTATGCAGAAAGTGCTGAAGCACGGTTCATAACGTCAGGGGAAAGACAGATCGAAGAACGAAATCACAGCATTTTAGCATCCACTGAATTTCAAAATGTCTAATCTCCTTACTAGTACAAAAGAAAGAGGGGAAAAGGGGAAAAAACAGTTCTCCATATTTAATAGTTATATCTGGGCTGAGAACCCAATTAAGGCAACTATGGAGCACTTCGATGTGATGAACTCACATAGTCAAATAGGTTTCCGCCAGCTTGAGCTACAAAATTGTGGGTTGCATATCTCTTTGAGGTTTGGCGCTACATCATCAAGAAAGAAAAATGTCTGGTCTAAGAACCATTGAAGCCGAAATCTACAATGAGCTATTGCCTTTGACATCCCCTATCAAGGACAAGACGAAGGTTTAGAATTTCTAAATGAAAATGACATGCAACATTAGTAAAGAACAACTATTTTTGGGCAAACGAACACAGCAAGCAGAGCATGCTAAAGACTTCAGTTCCGCGCATACTTTATGAAATTTTAGGATCTAAATCAAGCCAAAATCTGTCCAATGTCAATGTGCAGTCAAGTTCTAAATAACGACAATTTACTAAGGAATATTTAAGGTGAATGCAAATACCACAACACCTGTTTAAGTGTTAGAGAGGCATTCTCATAGCACCCAAAAGATGCGCTCATTCAAGCCAGTGTTACTACAAGAAGCAATTAAGCAGATGCAAATAGTGTGAGGATCAGCAACGAATTGCATGACCAAACAAAATCCTAACCTTAACTAAAGAGATGCATGCATGACTACAAAGCCAATTCTTCAACTGGACAAAGCCACAGTTATCTTCTATATGGTGAATACCTTAACCATTTTTCCATTTTACTAATTGCCTACCTCATAAAAACTTTTTGAGTGTTTAGGCATGGGAACCAACAGATGGATCAATTCCCATTTTGATGTCGGCTAAGATATGCTTTCAACTGCCCACTTGCCGCCAAGATAAATCCTGAATCAGAGTAACACAAGTAAAGATGTGATGTCCCAGTAAAGCTTTAGGAACATGCATAAATTATTAATCAATTCAAACCCTGAAGACAAAATTACACCTTTCAACAAATCCAAAAATATACTTGAGGCACTATTCAGGTTGTTCTCCCCATTTTGCGCTACCAACAACAAATCCACAGACATTCAATTCTAACCTATACAACTTCCTGAAAGCCGGAGATAAGGTGTTGATAAAAGTTCGACTTAAAAACTACTACAGCGCGGCAGCGCCACACTGCTCAAATCCCAAACTCATAGCTATAACTGCATACATGCAGTATCTGCATGAATTACTATAAACTTATATCCTCTCATTAAATTAACTCTTACTGATAACGAAGTCTATAGTCAACTTCTTTTATCACTTTCCTTGATGAGAAGTCCCTTCAAAAGAATAGGAAATGTAGCTAATTTTTATTTGAACTAAATATATAAAAATAAATAACTGCATGATGAGATAAATTAATACATAAGTAAAGAATACATTAAACCAAATTAAAGCCAAGTCAATCTTTTCAATAAAAATTAAGCCAAATAAGAAATACAGACCAAAAGATAGGAAAAGCGCATTAAGTTGCTAAGAAATTCAATTATCGCTGATGAATTCATAAAATTTTCATTTCTTTTAGAAATATTATGAATCACAAGCCCATGCGTAGCATGGTATGCTGCTAGTGAAACAGATGAACCTTGAACCTATCCGCACAAAAAGCAAGTCTTAGGATGCATGTAAGTAGAGCACAGCCACAGGTCCTGATTCTTCATTGTTGTTCAGTAGATAACAACAATGCAACTGAAAACTTATATACTCGTATAGTTCTCAATGAGAACAAGAGATATTTTGGATTAACAGGCTTGCTCATTCAAGATACCTAGAAATAGAGCTGAGGGCCTCCCAGGTCGTGACTTAAATTCAGGGTGGAACTGGACACCTACATAAAATTGATGAGTTGGAAGCTCCAAAATCTGCATGCAAAAACCAAGTAATTCAGTTCATTTTGTAGTTTCCAGGCCAAGTTCTGACCAATCCCACTCATACTTAAGAAAATAAATTGAGATTCTTTACATGTCAAAAGAATCCTAGCTCCAACAAAAAGGAAATTCATAAGTAATTAAAAAGCCAGATAACCAAAATATCACTTGGCGGAAAACCTACCTCCATTCTCCTACCCGTTTCGTCCCTTCCAACAAATTTTAATCCAGCTTCTTCTAGATTTCCAATCACATCAGGGTTTACCTGCATCATCCCATGATCATCACAAAAGTAACTCTATGATCTTCATGACACTTCATCTATAGCAAAATCAACACTAGCTTCCAGCTAACCTCATATCTATGCCGGTGTCGTTCATCAACATATTCTGAGTTGCAATACCTATAAATAAGCAAGCAAAATTGAGAAAACGAGAGAATGTATTATTCCATTTATAATCTCATAACACTTCTAATAACACAGTTACCTTACAGCTATTTCTTGCAAATCACTAAGAAAGCCAAATACTAATAATTACCCAGTATTTCAATATAGACCATCATATTTAGCAAAAATTGTGTTTTTTGTATCAATCCCAATACCTCAGCTTCTAGAAACTGAACATCAATGTCTAAGCCTCAACTCAAGCGACCCAAAAAAATGTTCTGCGGATGTTTACTAGACAGAACGGTTAATCTTTTCTTTTCTAGAACTTCACAGTCCCCAACTGCCCCAATTTCAAGATGCATAATAGCTCTTTTTCCACTTAAAGGGCACATGGACAAATAGCACCACAGACAAAAACGAAGTGGAAAATGTATCACCTACAGTTTTGAAGTGATGCAATCTGGTGTCTGGAATAATGTTCTACGGGAACCCAGTCTCATGGTACTTCCCATGTGCGTTCTTGATCCCTGCACGCACATAACTGCATATTAGGACCTTAGACCAAATAGCACACTTGCACATACGATCTTTGTTAAGTTTTAAAACAAACAATAAAGCCACACCTCAGGCATGAACATTACGACAGGATTGGGCGTCTCAGCATCAAACTCTGTGCTGTTTGCTGTATCCAAGCCCAAAACCTAAATCAGAGACAAACATTAGTATAAATCTATATGCACACAAGAAGGGATGATCAAGGCTAAGTTAATGTACTTACAGATCTGGCAAACTCAATAACAGAAATTTGCATGCCCAAACAAATCCCAAGATAAGGGACATTATTTTCTCTTGCATACTTAGCAGCCAATATCATTCCTGTCACACCACGATCTCCAAATCCACCTGGAACTATGACACATGATGCATTCTGCACATTTATGCAAAAAAGGACATACAGCTATTATTTATTCAAACAACGGGAAAAAATGTTCCTCACCTCAACAAAACATCAATTGCGTTCGATCGACTTAAAAGTCACACGATAATAAAATGACAGGTTCTTGTATAAAGTCACAAGCATTTTGCTCAAAGACTTTAAACTACCAGATCTAATAAGCCATATCAAAAAAGAAAGAGAAAAATGACCAAAAAAAAAGTTGGTAACTGAAAATTGTGGTGATATCAACATTAGCACCGCAGAAAAAGCCAGGAAGTTTCTATGCAACAAAGCGTTTTTTCTGTTATTTCCGCTGCAATGCAAGCACAACAAATGCCAGTTGTTATAGAATACCATGTGCCTCTGTCATGAGAGCACACACTAAAAGTTGAAAGGAAAAAAAAAAACATTAGCTCTTAATCCATTGTAATGGCAATAATATTCATGTGATGCTAGCGAAAAATTCCACAAAGGTCATAGACAGAGAGAACAAGTTTGACAAAAATTAGTGATTAATACCTTCAGAGTTTCCCATGCTGCTGCATGCGCTTGCGGTGTCTGCATCAAGCAAAAGCATATAAGGAAGATAAATACAATAGAGAAACATTTGGAGAGACCCTTCATCATTGTAATTTTGAATGGAGATATGTAGTACAAACCGATTTTGCACTATCCTCTTCAAGGTCAGAAGCTGCAATCCAATCAATCGCTGGCTTCAAAGAACAAGCAATGCAAGCATGCAACAGGGCCTGTAAACAAATTAGTATGGAAGATTGATCAAATCCCAGATGTTATTAGGACTCCAAATTGGCAGCTGTTATAGTTTTAAATGCTTGAACCAAAAAATAAGTAGTCGAATAGATAGATTCTGCTTAGGGATTAACCTCCTTCCAACTTGTTTTATGTTCAAAACGAAACCATGACCGTCATTATTAAACTCATAACTGTTTATAAGGATTTAACATGCATACCTAAAAGATTCTAAATTGAACAATCAGGCCACAGCAATGTGGGATTTTTTTATACATGTCAAAAGGAATCCAAATTAATTAAGATTCAGTTTCAGATATTATCATCTCAGTGAACCAAATAAGTCAGAAATTGAAATCACACCTTGACTACAGAAAGATATGAATCTGTCAGGCCAACATATTTTCCAACTAACGCAATCCTCACCTGCACATATCAGTATTTTTTAATATAAGAATCTCCCAAACAGAAATATCAAACAGATCTGAGAATCTAGCTCTAACCACTAATTAGTCAAATTAACTAGCATGACTGACAGCATAAAATTCAAACAGAAATTCCAGAAAGAAACCATAATACTAACTGAATTAGTGAGATTATCAAAATTCTCAGCTCTCCTGGTCCAATCTTCCAAATTCGGAGGGCTAGCAATGCTGAAGGCACAGTTCAAAAAAGCTGTTAATAAATCGATAAATCTGGATAAGATTTCTATGGCTACCAATGACAATAGAATTTACACCTGAAGAATAAAACAGGAAAGACAGACCAATGAGTTCAGACTATGAAAATCTAGCATTTATGCGTGTATCGGTGGGGAAAAAGAAGAAAAGAAAGGAGACCAAGATGGATAATTAATCCAGGGGTCTAAAGAAAACACAAATGAAAAATGAGTACGTTCCAATAAGACAAATCTTTTGCCTGGCACCAGAAATGATCAAGAGTAATAGACTCATCATGTTACAGTTTCACCTTTCTATAAAGACAGCATCTCTATCCATCCAAAACTAAACAGTAGCCCCTATTATTGAGAAGACAACACACATCTGGCATTATTAAAATGTCAGAGAAGAAGATTCTCCAACTCAGACAATTTCATAATAAAAACATTTCTAGCATTCCTAAGCGCCTCCAAACAAAAAAAAAATTGCATAAGCCAAAATAAACTTAGTTGGCTTAAAAATACATAAACAAGCAGCCTTCACACACACGCAAGTCTTAAGCCGATTTACAGTAATTATTGCTCTATGCCAAACTTCATGCTTATCAGGTTGAATATTTCGAAAGGAACTCACCTAACCAAGCCTAGCTGATTCAGGATTGAGATATGAGCATTTTGGTTCTACAAACAAGACAAAGAGACGTTAAGGAGACTTCAAAAGATATTTGCTAAAACTCAGAAAAATGAATTGTCAGCATCTTAACCCACCCTAAGTAAAAGAGGAACGTGCCAGATGTTAGGAACATCATGGATGTTAAGAATATTACCAATCTGAAAAAGATCAAAATGCACGTAAAAGCTATGGTATCAATAGAGGTGCTGAAGTAGCCAAATTGAGAAAACACACCAAAAAAAAAAAGAATGAACCAATTACCGGAACATGGCAAAACTGTGAAAGCTTCTCCTTCGTATTTTCCAATAAGGGCTGCAATATAAAGGTGAGACATGATTCAAAATTGGCTTAAATTAAGCAAATCACGAAACATTGCTCGTGTATATGCTAGAAAAGCTATGAGACGGGCACAAAATCTCTTTGAATTATCAACATTGGTGGCGTTAATATACAAATGTTCCAAGAAGCACAACATTCAACCAGTCTAAAGTGGGGTCCACTGTATGAATCCTAATAAATCATAGCACTCAATCATGTACTAAAGTCCCATTAAGTTATAAATGACCCGTATCTTTCCATATTGTCTTCTTCCACGTCCTTTTAGGTCATCCCGTGCCCCTTCTAACCAAGGTTTCCATACCTTGCTCAAATCTCCTCACTAGGCGTCCAAAGGTCTTTGTCCACATGACTAAGCTATCTCAAACGACCTTCGCTCACCTTGTGCTCAATAGGGGCAAAGCCTACATTTTCTGGATAGATTGATTTCTAATCGTGTCGTTTCCCGTGTGTCCATGCATCCAAAAAGCATTCTCATCTACACCACTCTCAAAAACTCTGGCTCAAAATGGCTAGGAAAGGATATTAAAGCCAAGTGATTGCCCCATCAAAACAAAATTCACTAGAGACGTTCATGAGACCTCGGTACCACACCAAAATCATGAAATGGAGCAGTGAGTCCAACAAAAGAGCAAATGACAAAAAAGAGAATCTGCCTGCAGTCTCTAGGCTCTAGACCCAGAAGAAATGAATCTTGGACCAAATTATTTCATTGAGATTAAGTTGATAGTGTTTTGCATGTGGAAATCTTATACCTGAGCAGAGCGGCAAGCTAGAAGATGAGGAGTCAAGCCTAGTGCCCTCAATTCTCTGACACTATGTTGTGTTGGCTTTGTTTTCTGAGAGAGAGAGAGAGAGAGAGAGGATATCATACACCGAGTTCAACAAAAAAATAGAAAGAAGTTGAAATTCTTTAGATCCTTTGCGATTGAAATTAAGTGAAAGAAGTGTGTACTTGCTCTCCCACAACACCTAGTACTGGTATCAGGCTCACGTGGATAAGGCAGAAGTTATCTGGGCCTGAAGAAATTGAAGATTAACATCAGAAAGCTCTCCATGTTTCAGAAAAATGAAAAAAGAAACACATAAAAGCATCACGGCACAGGCAATAACACATTAGAAGCAGCTTGTCTAACCTGGGAATATAATGACACTAGTTAAGTTATATAATGCACAAATGTCTTAATTTCAACATTTTATGGGCATCATATGCACATGCTTCCACGAGTGATACAGCGACCCACTAAGTAAAATCCAGATACCATATCATAAAAATGCTCAGTATACAACCATATAAAAGAGGACGGCTGTCTGTAAGATCACAGCATGGATAATATATGGTCCATACTGTGTAGAATTAAGTACAACGAAACAACTAAAAAAAATTAATATTAGCAAAAAAAAAAAAAGGCAAAAGAAATGCCATGAACAGATAGGGAGAAAATATCGTCCTAGTTCCTTAAAGCAGATTGAGAAGTCAAAGAGTATACCGACTGAAAATGATAATTGTCGCAGAGCCTCAATAAATGGCATGGATTCAATGTCGCCTGGACAAAGCACATCCATCAGCTCTACCCCGGGAAGGGAAAATTGTAATGTATAATAAACAAGGTCTTTTTGGGGAAACAGAACTTTATCCTCTTTTGACTCTTACCTACAGTCCCTCCTAGCTCTATAACACAAACATCGGCAGGGCCTTCTTTTCCATCCACGGGAATAGCAGAGACGGATTGAATCCAATCCTTAATCGCATCCGTCACGTGTGGAACCACCTAGAAAAGTGCAGACACGGGAAGAGCCTAACTCTGAGTCCGTAATCTCATGTCAGAAAGCAGACAAGTCATTTAGAGCACAGGGATTACCTGGACCGTCTTTCCAAGGTAATCACCTCTCCTTTCCTTCTCAAGGACAGACTGATAAAAAGTGGGGATGTATCAATATATCATCAGCATAATATAATTTCAAATGTACGTGAACAAAAATACATGGAGAAGCAGTACTGTAGTAAATTAGAGCACCTGGTATATTTTTCCTGTGGTGATGTTGTTGTCCTTGGTGAGAGTTATATCTAGGAATCTTTCATAGTTTCCCAAATCCAGATCAACCTAAGAAAAGAAGGCGAGTTGCAAAGGCATAAAATGGCATATTGAGAAAACAATCGGTCTCGGACACCGATCTTTTGCCAAAGAAAATTGAAGTACAGGGAAAACGACATTAGCAGGACATGAACATTCATGCAACCTCTCCGCCGTCATCGAGGACAAAAACCTCCCCATGCTCAAAGGGAGACATTGTACCAGCATCCGTGTTCAAATATGGATCTGCAAGTCATGAAATTGTCGAAAACAACTGAGACTTAAAAAGTATTAAAAGGGGATCAAAACAAACAATAACAACACCCAGTAAAGCCAAGAAATCTGTCAGAAGGTGCTGTCTGCATCAGTATGGTGGCATACTCCTTTTAACCCGAAATAAGTAAAATAAACCAAGAAAAAAAAGCCGCCTCTCTTTCTTAACTAGGCTCTTTAGAACTCGAAGAACTTCATTGCCGCTCGTGAACGGCAAATAGCTACTCAACCAAAGCACTAGCTTTCCTTCTTCCTGCGGTTTTGGCTTTTGAGAACTCACCCTCTCTCCCTCTCTCGCTCTCTCTCTCGCTAAAACCATTTCGTCGCCACAAACCAAAGGAGACACAGCACAGCCAAAACATCGGCGGTCACCCAAACCAAACACCTAAACCAACCAGAGAAACATCCCCCAAAAGAACACAAAACTTGCTCATGAAAGACGGTGCTCGGCAAGCATCGTCACGCGTTTCGCGAACCTATTTTGATGGAGGTAACGCGGAGGCCACAGGCTTTGAGCACGACCCCGATGCTGCTCGCCGTCACGCCCTTGCCGAGGCCGCTGACGACTCCCCCGGTCACGAGCACGTACTTCATCCTCCCCGCCTCCCTCGCCGCTCCTCCGCCCCTCTCGCTCTGGACCGAAGCGAGACCGATCGGCGCCGGCCGCTCGTGCCGCGCGCAAGGAGCTCGACGAAATGCGCGAGCGGGAAATGGGAGGAGGCGGAGAGGGACGACCGAGGCGCGACGCGACTTGGGGAGCGAGGCGGCAGTGACGCCACGCAGGGGCGGTGGTGGTGGGGGTCGGGGGAGGAGCGAGGAAGCCCTCGAAATTGAGAGAAATTTCAACCGTGCCATTACTAATCTCTCTCTCCACGGAGGATTGTTCCGTGGACATGTTCAAAAGGTCGCGTGCTTTTTATTTAGTTAAGGAGGGTGGTCGCGTCTCTTCAGATGCGTCTTGTCGTCTTTCATTTTTTTATTGGGTTAAGCATCCGAAGGAAATATTCTTCTTCTTCTTCTTTTTTTTTTTTTTTTTGGGGGTCAAAATGGGATGGACATATTTAGAACTTAAACATGTGATGATGCCTGACACCAGTGATTGACACGTGTGATGATTATGTCGACACGTGCATACGACGTGCATTAGCTTTATAAGACCCGGTATGGGGAAAGATTCTCCCAAAAGATTCTTGGAAACGAATGGTGAACGCATATGCTTGAGTGCTTGTTTGTTTCGAATTAACATTGGGTTAATATTACCAAAAATTTTAAATCGCATACGTGTCACGAAAAATCTCAAACTGATATATTATTATATCCCAAATAGGTACATATGTATCATATATACCCCAAACTGATATACTCGTATCACTTTTATCCAAAAATCATGGTAAATTTGAAATTTTTTTGGAGGTAAATGTGACATAGGAACACCGATTTGAGGTAAATGTGGCACGGATTTATCAGTTTGGAATTTTTTGTGACATAAAAATTAGTTCTAAGTAAATGTGACGCAAGGGCACCGGTTTTGGGTGAACGTGACACGGGTGTACCAGTTTGTGAGTTTTTGTGACACGAAAATTAATTTGAGATAAATGTGGCATATTTGTACTAATTTGAGATTTTTTATGATACTAACCCACTAAAATTAAGTAAAGAAGAGCATATTTTTCCGCTTTCCCTCAAATTTAATACATTATCTAAATTTGAAAAATTATGAAAAATGGATGCCAATGTTTGTGTCCATATTTGTAACGTTGTCAAATGTTTTGACTGTTTTGTTTTTTTCTCTATTGCGAAAAAGGTTTCCAGTGTTTAGGATGTCAAAATGCCTGCGCCGCAAATGTTTTGGAGGCAGCAAAGGTACGAGGAGAGACCACTTTTTGCCACCACGAGCAATCCTTTGATGCATGTGACAGAGCTCCGAACATGAAGATCCGCAATAAGAGTCTCGGGCAATAAAGATCACAAACACTTCACTCGAGCTTGAGTCGATGCGTCTGTTGACGCTGGCAAAGGTAGTGCGATAAAGAATATTTTACTGCTAAGAGCTGTCCGTAGATGCATATGGTTCAAAAACTCGAAATATAACTCTTAAGTAATGAGATTTCTCGACACCACCGACACTCTACTCGAGCTTTTCGGGTTTGGTTTTTATCAGCTTCAATAGACTCGTATGCTTCAATTAGTTGGATTTGAAGTCAAACGAATTGGATTGGCTTCTCCTTTTGCCCGAAAACCAAGTTAGTCTATGTAAGGAAATGCGAGAAATTAAGTACGTTGCCGAAGCATTTAAGGAGAGTTGAATGTAACAGTTAGACTTTCACAAAACAAAAAATTAAGAATAATAAGTTAGCTTAGTGCATAGAAATGTTTGGAATAAGGCATGAATCCCGCTTGCATGCTGAAACAAAACGTTGGCTAGTAGACACTGGACACATGTCATTTGACTGAAGAATTCTACGTGACTAAGCTCACCTCAATCGACTTTGACAGAGATTAGTTTAAAATGCTTCTTTCGGCAAGCGGGGGGCGAATTAGCTATTGAAAAATTCAAGGTCGTCGAGGACATGTTAACGCGTCGCATTAACACCATTTCAGCACTCCAATTTGAAGCTTTTCGAGTGACGTGGTCTTTATAGTTAGTGGTAAGTGATGCTTATCTTTTCAATGAATTTGCAAACTCATGTTTTAAAAGTGACAGGACTTCGATATATTATGAGACATGAAAGGCGTATTTGTTGTATAAAGTCAAATTGAGCGTTTACTAGTTTTGATTGTTTGTGAATGGTGAGAACATTTTAAGAAAAGAATCGCGAAATATTATACATACTCTAGTTTATAAATGAATTTGGAAATAAATTCGAAAATGTTTTATGAAATGTATTAAAATTAATGAATCAATTTACGAAGGTCATTTGTCTTGGTTTGTAAAATTGATTTATGCTGTGGATGCTGAATAGGTTTTATGGATTATTAGAGGATGACTCGATGGTTTGATGCATATTGTTGGTATGAACCAATTGAGGGCTTTATGGGTATGCATGTTATTTTCAGGATATTCTTGTAAACCGAGTCACCGACAATATAGGTGGAGACCTAGCAAAAGAGATTTTAATTGCTCTTGTCACGACGCGTTTTTTTTTTGGGGTCAAACTTGTCATGAGGCGTGGCAATGGTCATATATCAAACTATTGATATGTGATTTGATAGAGAATGAAGAATGGAATTTTGATTTAATATTGTTGATTGAATGAGCAAGTCTGCTATGTATATAGTTACGTTAAAGTGATATAACGCTTTTTGATATTGCACATATATTATATATATAGGATTTTAAGTAAAAGAATTCTAAAATTATTTTGTAAATATGCATTGTAGACGTTCAATATGCTTAGATGAGATGTATATTACTCATTGGGTTGTGATTGCTTATACCATCTAACTTATATGTCTTTCAAGTTCTTCGACTAGTGGCAACTAGGACAAGAGTGCATGAATTTTTTTATAACTATATTTCGTGTATAAATTTAGGTAGTTGGATATATATATATATATATATGAGATGATAGTTGTTGGATTTAGCCAGTTATTGTTGATTATGTTTGAGACTGTATTATTTGGGAAGGATGGTGAGTCGTTTTTTCTATACTTATAGAAATTGGGGTGTGACGTTTACGAATGATTGGTTTCAAGGTGGATCGATTCCCACCCTGGAACCAAGAGTTGGACCAGATGGGGTTGGTTCCCATTCTATGGAATTGGAACTGACCCTATCCACTCGGGAATTTACTATGCCCAGCATAAGTAACTATACTGACAAGGCATTGAATCGACTAGAGCTCAAACTTTTAACTCGTTTCTTATCCACAATTCAAGGTCGCTCGAGTCCCAATTCATACAATGAAAACGCACACGTTGTTACTATCAGAAGGAGCTGCCCACCATCTTATGAATTTCGATAGAGCTTGTTAGGATTTCTATTCGGTTAATACAAGAAGTCAAAGTCGATGATGCCTTGCTCTAGATGAGAGGTGAAGTTCTAACTTCTTTCTCAGGAACTGAGAACTTAACCGGTTCTCTGAAAACCATCTAGAACTGACCGGTCTGAGTCCCGAGTCAGATCAAGATCCATGCATTACCCCCAACGACATTCGTTGAAGTTAAGAAACGTTACGAAAATTAATCTAAATTTAAACTAACCACGACTCACGAGTTTTTGTCCCGAGTAGACATGGCCATGGTTCGGAACCGACGGTTCCGATTCGTGGCCATGTATGAACCAAGCTGATTCTGGGGTTCCGGTTCGCCCGGTCGGAACCGGTCGGTAAAAATTAAAAAATAAATTATGAAATAAAAAAATAATGAATTATCAAATTATGAAATAATGAATTATTCAATATAAAATGTAATCAAAATGTATATTGTAATCAAATTTGGTGAAAAAAAGAATTTCTCCACTTATCTGCAGTTTTTTTTTTTTTGGAACTGGGCCCGGAACCAGGCCCGTAGGCCACGGGCCGGTTCCGGTTCCAAACCGCGGGCCAGGTCAACGGGCCGGTCCCGGGTTTGACCCGGGCCGAAACCGGCCCGTGGCCATGTCCCCGAGGGAGCCAGACCGTGTTCGGCGCGTGTCGACTCACCGCCGCGAGTACGGAGTCGAGATTTGAACGGCGTACTCGACCTCATAACGTCTCTTCACAGCCGCATCTTGTTCCGTCTCCGATGGCGGCGTCCAGGCACCCAGAAATCGGACGAGGCGCAGCAGCATTCCCATCGTCTTCGCTTGAACAAAGCCAGATTCCACTTGTTCATCCGTGAGCGAGACTCGCTATAAGCTTCCAGAAAAGAAACCATGGCTTCGAATTCGAATAATGCGAACTCGGCTTCTCCATCGACCTCGACGTCGACGCCGTCGACGCCGCCGGCGACGGCGTCGTCGAGCGGGAAACGCAGCAGGGACCCCGACGACGAGGTTTACCTCGACAATTTGTACTCTCACAAGCGCTATCTCAGCGAGGTTTTTGTCTCTCGCCCCCCCATTTCTTTTTCCTCTGTTCCCTCGTTTTCTGGTGAAAAGGGTTTTGCGATAGTTGCGGAATCAATTCCACTTCGAGCAAAATGCCTGAGTTCATTGTGGATGTCCCCGTACTCAATTTTGCAAGCGTTATCTAGAGATACGGAGTTCTTCTTTAGGGCGAATTTCTTGCGGTGGAAATTGCAAAATTTTCTCTTGGTTGTCTTTTACTGTAGTGATTTGATGTAGTTTCAAGAAATGGAAGTGGGAAGGAATCATGGGGCCTGGCTCGTTGACTTTTACTTCTTCCATAAATTCTAGTAGTAGGCTTTACAGGAAGCTTGGAACTGGTTAGTTTCCAAGCACTTGTCTGTTGAGATGTTTTGATTTGTGATGCAGATGATGGCTTCCAGCTTAAATGGATTGACCGTCGGGGACACCCTCGGCGAAAACTATATGGATTCTCCTGCTAGATCTGATAGCATGTTTTATTTTAGGTAAATCCATTGGATTTTTTTACTCAATTTGAATTTCGGGGTTCATGCACCCTCATCAAGTAACCATAAAAAGGGCAGCCTGGTGCAGGAAGCTCTCATGATAAGTGGGTTTAGGGGAATGGTCGGATCACTTCGGGTCTAAGGTACGCAGGCTTACCTTGCAATCTTTGCAAGAGGCTGTTTCCACGACTCGAACCTGTAACCTCCTGGCAACACAGTGACAACTTTACTGTTGTACCCTCATCAAGTAACCATAATTCAGCTAAATCATTCTTAGTTAGGCTAATAACTGAGATGATGAGCATCACGATGGTTTCGGGGATCCAAATCATTCTTTCATTGTGGAGGGTTTTGGGATTCAAATCAATCTTATCTTGCTAAGTCTTCCTAGCATGATTAGTGGGTATGTTTTTATAGTGCTGTCTGCGGTTGGAAGAATTGACTGATGGCAGCGGTTGCTTGTTGCCAGTTGCCAGGCAGTTGTTAGGACTGCAGTATAGGAGGCAGGTGCTGGAGGTTGCGATTGCGGTGGAGGCGAACCCATTTTGTGTTGGATGCCTGCAGGAGGTGGAGTGATAAGTTACACAAAGTTTGGAAAACAGTTTCCGGTGTTAAAGTATAGGGAAAGGAACTTTAGGAATTTAAGTACGCATTTTGCATTAACCAACAGAACATACCAGTGGACAACCACCGCACAATGCGCATGAAAAATACTTATGGCATACTTCTCTTAGGTGCTCAAAAGACTTTCATGAATAGGTGTCTCTGACGCCTCTCTCGTTCTTTCAGAGTGATATTCATCATCTTGTATTTGATGGAGAGGATTAGAATGTCACTCCTTTATTCGTTTGAGATTATGATTATGTGGATGGTGGCTTCATCCTGAGGTCATGTAATTGTGGGATGTCTCCCTGCATCAGTTTACTGGATTACAAGATTAGATTTAATGCATCATCCTAGAACGCTCTTTGCACAATAAGTTCATCAAATTTACGCATTGATTTTGGCTCCCCCCCCCCCCAAAACACCTTTCTTTCTATGTTATTTTGGTTAATATTTGTTGTGTGACAAACATTTATTTTCAGGGATGACATGTCCTCACAGTATTCACCAATGTCAGAAGATTCTGATGACTCCCGATTCTGTGAAATCCCGATAAATGCTTGTTCATCCCAGTCTGACAGCCTCCCAACTAGTCCAGTTTCTCCTTATAGATGTCAGAGACCATTTGGTGGCCCATCATCTGCTACTCCTATAGCTTCATCCCCTTCATATAGTCATAACCTTGTGGCACCCACATCGTCGCAGACCCGCCAGCGAGGCTCAGATTCTGAGGGCCGATTCCCCTCGTCTCCCAGCGACATATGCCACTCAGCTGATTTGAGAAGAGCTGCACTCCTCCGCTCCGTGCAGATGAGAACACAACCTGCTCCCATTTGTCCGTATGAATCACCTTTTGCTTCGGGGCAGGAGGCTGTGCCCAATATGGAATCTGAAGATGTGAAGTCTCTATCCGATGAAAAGGACTATCATATAGAGGAGTGTCCTTCAAGTGGTGCCTCTTCTTCTGATTTCATTGAAGAAAAAACATGCGGAACACCAAATTCAATTACTGGAAAGGGTTGAATCTGGGATGTAGAAGCTTGAGCATGAGTTAGAGAGGCAGAGTCGATGTTTGTTTTGGAGATCCATCTGGACAAATAATACGAACATGGCGAGGGTAAGGGGTGTAACGGCTATCCCCAAGAGATATATGATTAGTCATGTGGCACACTTCGAGTGTTTTTAGCTATCTAAGTTCGATACCGATTTTTGAGGGGCCGACTTGCTGGTGGGTTTCCTGGTATGACTTGCCTTTCTAATGTGATTTCTGAGGACAGGAATCATTAGGCAAAAGTTTATTATCATGATATCGGGGTTGATAGGTGATCTCGGCAGCAAGATAGCTAGTGAGTTGGCAAGATTCCTTGGATTGAGAGCATGGTCCATCCACGCGTCTTTGAATCTGTTTGGTTTGCTGAGAAAAGTCAAAAGGCAACTTTTGATCAGGTTCTCTTACGTGTCATGACCTTTTGTACTTTTCAAATAGATCTTCAGATGAATGTCACATGATCATCTCTTATTATTGAGTGCGGTATCTCTCTGGTAAAACAGACGCCAGCGTGAAGAAAGAGAATCTCCTTTGCATTTTGCTGTGGCAAGAACCATTGCCATGTTTGTTTTTCTATTGTTAAGTTGTTGCTTTTATCATAATATGTCACTCTAGCTTATGACTTTTTGCCTCTTCAGAGAAGTAGGTAATGCTTTATTGGCATCTACAGATACAAACTGGGAATGGAGGTGAGCCTGTAAGCTGTAAGCTACTGTTATTTGGTTCTTTGATCTTACTTACATTCTCTTGATTTTTAAGGAAAACATCTGCAGTTGTATGTATTAGGAACAGGATTAATTGTTTTGGCATAGAACAGGACTTAAGGTTTGTTTGACACCATCTACCGCTAATCTTGCGGCAGACAGTTGCACTGATCCTTAAGTTGAATATTTGTTGTTATGAATACGGGTGTCTGGCAGAAAGTCTTAGGATATTTTTCTTTATTGCAAGTTACTGAAGTGATAATTAAGACATCATAAGAGCTTAATCGAGACATTTCAATGCGACAATGGACGAGGGGGTTAAATCCTGTAACCAAGTGTTATAATTAAAGAAGAAAGTACAATTACGTACAAGTGTGCATCTACAATATTTTATTGAAGAGTGTCCTTTAAGCGTGTATTAAGTAATTAAATGTTGAAGATGATAATTTTCAAAACACAGAAATTTCTCAGGGTATGCATAATATCAATTCTATGGTAAAAGAATCTTTCCTTAATAAGCATGCTTAACCAATGTCTCCGCGAACACTACTTTCGGTGCATGTTTGTTGACCTTTGGGAAAATATTTCCAGTTCTTACGGCCTCAATAGATGTGGTCCATTACCATATTTTTTGGCAGATGGACATCCTTTCTAGTTTTCATGCAATCTGGGGCTTACCATCCTGAGAGGATTTCAAGGTTTTGCTTAATGCTTAGGAGAGAAGATGACTTCAGGTTGATTATTCGCTTAGCCGTCGGCCCAATTCCCTAAAAAAACCCCAAACTTTAGCCTTTGTCTCAATTATATCCCAAATTTTTTTTTGTCTCATAAAAAACCCCAAATTTTTACTTTTGTCCCAAATCTACCCCGTTAACTTTTCGTCCAATTTTTTAATATTATTTTTTATATTTTTGAATTTTTTATTTTTTCTTTTCTTTTCTTTTTGGACAAAAGTAAAGTTTGGGGTTTGTTATGAAACAAAAAAAAGTTTGAAATATAATTGGAAAAAAGGCTAAAGTTGGAGGTTTTTTAGGGAATTGGGCCCTTAGCCGTCCCGTTCATTCAAGATTGTTTGAGATTTAGGGCAAATAGTCATTGGTGTCTGGTAAAACTTCTTACTGCCCATAATAGACCAACTAGATACTCGAAAATTGAAAGAGCGACATCGATGGATGATCCCACGTTCGGACAGAGATTCGACTTAAATCTCTTTTCCATCGTTTCTTCGTAAAAGAGTGCGCTTATGCCACCTTTTTTCGAGCGCTTTCTGATGGAATTCTCATCATTTACCTATTCCGTATTCTCTTTATATATGGAAACGCAGATGACTCCAACACCGTGTAGAAAATAGACAGTTGTGCTCTCTCCACAGTGTGCGTAATTTCCATATCAAAAGAGCACGAATTAACGAAATTACGTTTAATAATCAATATAGAAGCTAAGAGCAAATTCAAAAAGGCAACAAAAAAAAAAAACACCGTATGTACATTCTTGAGCTTCAAATGGATCCTTAAAGAAAAAGAAAGGAACCTATGTAAAAATTGTAGCGAAGTAGCATGAGACGACTATGAATGTGGTTTGTACAATCTATCTGTCAATGTTGTTTTCAAATAGTTTTGGCTAAGTTAAGCTAAACTCAAGATAGTATCCTTATGAAGATAATATCCTTTTATCAAAAATTTTCATTTCGTTCACGTGGCAAAACAGTGCCAAGTGTCGTGCCACTTGACAAGCATAGACTTGAAGAGAAGTATCACCTGGCGAGCACAGAAGCGGCTCCAGCTTTAACAATGTATAAATAGATCATTGTATATCCAGCTAGGGCTTGACCTATGTGGAAGGACCGTATCATTCAAACTAGTATAGATTTTAAATCTTTCTACTAACGATCTAGACTTTGGCCCAATATCTACCCCATACAAAACAGTATCTTTTGATGAGCACTTCAAATGAGGACAACAACCGGATTTGAAGGAAAAAGCTTCTGAGAACGCCAATCGAAATGGAAAGCATATTCAGAATAATGATATAGAGCTGCTCATCAACTATTAATAACTGTGTAAGATAAAACTAGAAGCCCTGTCAATAATTCTGTTACAGAAAAACTGAAGCCTCTTCCGACAAAAATTGATAAATTATTACCAAGTTAAGGGTTTGAAGGGAGTTTCCTCACTAACCAAGAAAGTACTCGACTAACACGAGGCCTACGCTCAGTATCAGAGCATATCAAATCAAACAGGAGTGGTGAGGCGGGGCCAAATCGTTGCAGACAGTCAGAATGCTGCAATCCTTTCATGAGTTTTGTGACTCCTTCAAGCTCAAGCATATGATGACAGTATATTCTTCTTGAGGGTGAACTCATCCGCCTTGGCAGCGCTGATCGACTGCAAAAGAAAAGGAAAGAAGGTGGTTAAACAGTTGAGTGTGGATGGGAGTGAGAAATGGTAATGTCAGCAGTTCTCCTGACGGTGAATTGCAGAAAGCTAGAGTTTTAGTCTTATTGTAAAAACGAATTCCTTGAGAAAACAATACCCTTCTTAAGATACTGAATCGCCATAAAATCTGGGGTAAACTGTAAGACATTGGGAACTCGATACTGAGAATTTATGCAAAATACCTTCTCAAGCATTCGCTGGAGCCGCTCAATTTCTTTTGTGGCATAATCAGCACCCTTATCCATACAGTTTTTAGCAGCCTTCAGATAGATTTTCCCGTATCTGTGTCAAAGGTAAAGATACATATTAAAGCCAAACGTTTCAGAGGTTTAATCTAGCAACATAAGTTTCTGAGACTTAACAGACTAAAGGCAACAGTAGTTAATTTCAGGAATGTATTCACTTTACCATTGATAGAGAGGTGAGAAGAAAAAGAAGAAGAAAGAGTTACTAGGGAATTAGGTCAAAATGACTACCTTACGCTAGAGCCCTCAAGCTTCCCAACCTCCTCTTCAATCTTGGAAAAGACTGCTTTCTTCTCCTCACCAGTAGCAGCCACAAACTCCTTCACCAAAGTATCAAGACTGGCGACTATCCCAGCCTGTCAAAAAGAATTATTAATCGACTAAGTCTTCAAACAAGAAAGAAAGATCGAGGAAACCGATTTCATATCAAATCATCAATATATAAGAAAATCAACTAACTTTTGAAGTAAGCTGTCCCTTCGCATCCCTACTGGTTCCACATTTTTCATTGATGAAGTTCACAAAATCATCCAAATCCCTTCCACCGTCATATTCTTCACCATCTTTGTTGTTCTTTGGGAAGAACTTCAATGTAGGAAAACCACTCACACCATACCTGCAACATACCAAGAGCATTCAACACTGATTCCCCGAGTTTTGACATGAGCACGTTTAACATTATAAATCTATATAGACTTGATTACCAGATTATTATGCACTTACTTTTCACCTAGATCTTTGTACTTGTCAGCATCCAAATTCGCAATAACTACATCTTCTTCTGATTTGAATGCTGCGGCTACTTTTTCATAAGTCTGCAAGAAACCAGAAATTTGGATTACTCAAGCAAATGCTAAAAACTCATGCTAATTCTATACTGTTTATGAAGCATTCTTACTTACAGGAGCAAGAGCTTTACAGTGGCCACACCTGAATGAAGGTATAGACACTTAATTAGCACCACTTAACAAAAAATTGCTAGAATGAATACACACGTTTTGGCAGGGAATCTATCAAGACATAATGCCCATGCCAAGGAGATTTTAACAGCACGAACACAAAGTCATGCTTACCATGGTGCATAGAATTCGACCAAAACATCTTTCGTTTTGTCCAAGACAATCTCATTGAAGTTGTCCGATGTTAGCACGGCTACACTGGATGGTACTGCAGATATCTTAACATTGGTCCCTGCACACAATTATTTTTTAGGGGGATTCAAGCTGAAATTTCATGAGGGAAAATCATACGGCACAAGTTCACAGTAATTCTGGCTGCAAACTAATAATATCAACTTCCCTTATTGACTCTTTCCAGAGAAAGTTCTATAGTAGCACCATAAGAGAACACCCCATACCGTGCGTCAGGTACATATGCAAGTTTTCGTTAAGAGAAACGATCACAAATGGTGGTTACAAATATTGTCTCCAGAATCCAGATATTAATTGTAAAGCCAGTGAAAAGGGTCAATGGAAGTTATCTATGTCCAGCAAACACAAAACACTGCACAATCTTGCATTTCTATCGAGTGGTATGAGACAAATTATACAAAGAAGATGCACACCTCCTTCATTATTCACAAACTCAGCTAGTGCCTCCACAGTCCGCGGTCCTTCATACCTGCAAGGTTTGAGAAACCAAATGTTGTAAGCATTTTGAAAGTCATCCATCATTGGAGGTGCACAAAGGTAAAAACTTTTATAACCGAGATGACAAATGTCTCACTTTTTGGGCTCCAAGGAACCTTTCGGGAACCACTGAATCGTCGGGTATCCAGAAACACCATATTTGCTGCATAAACTCTTGTGTTCATCGCAGTCCACCTATGCAAAATCAACTTCCAGTTTGTCAGCGAAGTATTTCGTGGGAAAATACTCGAAGTATGTTTTTCCATATGATCATAAACTATCAAATAGAGAAAAGAACCTTCACCAGAGTAGAATTCCACAGTTTCAGTCGAAGAAGAAAAAAATGGAAGTTCTATATTCCCCATAATCTAGAGGTGGAGCACTTTGAACCCTAAACCCAGTAGGAGCCATGTATCCCCAATCACCACCCCCCCCCCCCCCCCCCTTCTTTCTTCTTTTCTACTTTCTGGGTGTTAAGTCCAACATAAACATAAAGTTCAGGTTTGGGGTTCAAAGTGCTCCATCTAAAAAGATCGAAGGAGGTAAAGTCAAATTCAAAATCCCATCTCCCCCCACCCCAAAACCAAAACCAAAACCAGAAAAGAAACAAACTGAGCGAGTTCAATTAACGCAGAAACCTGCTAGTGCCACTAGGAAGAAACGAATATACAGCTTGAAGCGGTTATTGATTATAAGACACATGGGAAAGTACAATTTTGAAGCTTACCTTTCCTATCAAGACAGACTTCGCTTTCCTAAAGCTAGATCCCAATTTCTCGTACTCTGGAGCAAGCTTCTTACAGTGACCACACCTGTAAAAGTAATACAACCGATGAGTCAAAGCAGAGATTGTCATCAGAGACTGTTCGTTCCAAAGAATCTGATCTCGAGCCAGAAAGAAGTATCTCATTCGCATGCTAGACATAACGCGAACACGAAGCAGGTGATCCTAAAATAGATCTAGCAACCGATCAAATGACCACCCATGCGTTCACCAGAAGCCAATCGCTTCGTCGGACAAATTCACACTGCTGAACCAACGCGGCTCGAAAGGCAAACAAAAGCCGCGAAAAACCAGTAGATTACAGGAGACAGATTCCGACAGTACCAAGGGGCGTAGAATTCGACGAGGGCTGCTCTATCTTGGCCGACTTCCTTGTCGAAGTTCTCCTCCGTCAACACGAGGACGTCGTCGGCGAGAGCCGAGACCAACAGCAACGCCACAGCGGCGGCTCCGATCCAGATCTGAGAACTCGCCATTGTCCTTGACCTCGCCTGGGTTTTGCTCTGCGATTTCCCCTTTGTCCAAGCTTGAAGACGACCGAGAGACAGAAAGAGAGCTTATAAATAATCCAGTGTGTTTGGGTCCTTTTTTTTAGATTGTTTTAATTTATTTCGGTGGCGGAATTGCGTACGCCGCTTCGATGGGGTCCGACTTTTAGACGTTCGCTCTCTGAGCCGTCCGATCTCGCTCTGGTATCATCGTGGTTTGCGGTGATCATCGGGCTACTGCGATCTAACGGTGGATGCTTCGGTAATAATCAGGTGGAGTCGATCGGTGACGCGGAACTTAGTACGTGGCAGTCTGTGAGAGGATGGAACTGGAGTTTCTGGAAGACGGGACGGAAATAGGGTCCGCGTTTAGCAATCCCGTTCTTAACTTCCTTCCGGGACCGAAAGAAGCAATCGGCAAAACGACCCCTCTCGGCCTTTATAGGTGTCTCGGAGTATCGCGTTAGATTTGAATCATAACCATTCGTAATTAAATTATTAACTATTTTGTTCACTTGTTGATATATGAGCCCATTAGATTTGAATCACGTTTATGTAACAAATGTTTAATACACAAATTAGCCAGAAATTCACTGATGATTAGGTTCGAATTTGTGACCTCGTGAAATCTAGTATGGCTATTTTATTATTGGGCTACCGCGCTTGATTGACCCGTTCATACTTTCCTCGTCTGCAACAGGAAGATGGCGAGTGAGTGACTCGGCACTCTTTGTACCTTTTATTTCAATTTGTTTGTCATGACTTGCATTAATATTGTCGCTAATCTTTGGATGGGTGGATATACAATAGAATTCATCCGCAATCAAGTCATCTCGTGATTTTTCAAACTAAATAGATTTTTTCTTTTGCAAGAAAGAGTCAATGGGATAAAACAAACAAAGTCAACTGGTGTAGACGAACTATGTGGAGCAACTCATATTTTCTGAAGTGCGATATTATTTCTGTCTAGATCGAATGTAAAAATACATTGTTGAAAAATAAAATAAAAATTTAAAATATGTTTTTAAAATGATCGTTTGTATCGAATTTAAAAATTAACCAATAAAAAATATTTTAATCGTTAAAGAAAACGTTTAAGTACAAACTGTTAATAACGAGATTATTTTTCATTGAATTAATTCTTTTAAACGATACAAATAACCATTTTTAGATTAATATTTTTTAACTCATTAATTACTGATTTTCCATTAAACCAAATCATCCGTTTGCCAAAAACTTCTTCGTGGGGCCGGGAGCGACCGTGCCGGGGACGGAGGACTCCCCCTCCGGTGACTCCGCAACAAATAGCGAAGCAAAGCGTGGCGCTACCCACGTGGCGATCTCCCATTGGCCGAGACACCCAAACCCGTGCTTCCCATTGGTCAGTTTCCTCAGTAACACGTAGCGAAAGCATAAAAAGTGTCACACCTCCAGGCTCGTCAAAAAGCTCGCCGGTCAAGTCGCCTCGTCGATACGGGGGGTCGTTTTAACCGTCTTCCACACGAGCTCCATTCGACTGCTTCATCCCCGAGCCTTCCCTGAGCACGAAGGAGACGCACGCGCATTGTCGCTCGTGTCCCCTCTCCGAGAACCCTAGCTCCTCGATCATTTTGCACGTCGAAGCGAATCGCGCGGGATCCGGACGTGCGGTGGGGACTCGAGGCGATCCGTCACCGGAGAGATCTCCGAGCTCTCTCCATGGCAATGCCGAGGAATAAGCTCCTGCTCCTGCTCCTGCTCTGCGCTCTGTGCAGCGCCTCGATCGCCATTGCAGGGTACGCATCTCGACCATTCGCGATTTTGAGCTTCCGGCCGCTTATGCTCTGCGGAGGTCATCACTGAGGTGTTGGGGCGTGTTTGCAGGCAGAGTTACTACGACGTATTGCAAGTGCCGAAGGGCGCTTCGGACGAGCAGATCAAGAGAGCGTATCGGAAGCTGGCGTTGAAGTACCATCCCGACAAGAACCAAGGCAACGAGGAGGCTAATAAGAAATTCGCTGACATCAACAATGGTAAAAGCCTTTAGGTCGCGATGGTTTATTTATTTATTTATTTTTGATTGCGCGAGTTCGATTGTGGATGTGAGGAGGTTGTCTTTTGAGTGCGTTTGGCTTCGTTTGTTGCTGACTTTCTGGTTTGATGGATCAGCGTATGAGGTGTTGTCGGACGGCGAGAAGAGGGGCATTTATGATAGGTATGGAGAAGAGGGCCTTAAGCAGCATGCGGCTAGCGGCGGCAGAGGCGGAGGAATGGGAATGAACATACAAGACATATTCGAATCGTAAGTTGTGTCCGTTCATGTTGAATCGAATAGGAAAGTGGTGACAAAGAAAAAGGCACGGAGGACCTCCATTGATGTCTTTGAGATACTGCAGAGGTGGAATTTTATTGAACCCTTTAGGCTGTCCCAGAAAAATGATTGAGCTTCCTGATTTTTGGTTTCATTAGGACTCTAGGATGGGTAGGCACGATGCTTTTATTCGGCGTTTCATTCGTCAGCCAAGAAAACTTCTATGAACCATAGTTATTAGCGTGGTTGTTATGATATTGTGTGTAGCGATTAGTATAAGTTGGGAACTTCTTTTAAGTTTGAAACTTCTCTGTAACACCCTTGCATTAACTCCGGTATTGTTCGCGTCGCCCGTCCCAGCAGTTGTGTCCTTACATCGGTCTGAAGCTGTTGAGTTATCAGTCAACACCCATCAAATGGTCAACACCTCGTGTAGATACTTCGAATACTCCCTTTTGGGGGCTTAGCCCAAGTGGACTAGGTCCGGTCATTACATTGTCTTTAATTTATTTCAGATCATATATAGGTTTGTATTGTGAGGAAGTCTTTAATAGTTAGTAATGCCTCCTTTACTATAGCTTAAAACATGGTCAGTAGGTTCATCTTTCTAGGATTTCTTACTAGCGTATGATACCCCAGAATGTTCGGTGGCGGAGGGCGGATGGAAGAGGAAGAGCAAATTCCAAAAGGTGATGACGTGATTGTTGAGTTGGATGCAACACTTGAAGATTTGTACATGGGAGGTTCATTAAAGGTACTAAGTATGTCTGCAATGTGGGATTTGTCAAATTATATTTGGAGTTAAAGACCTTCTGTGTATATATACTTAGTGTGCATAGTGCTTCAATTCAATCATTGGCCCAATTTATGAATATGATCTTTGGAGCAAGGATGCTTATGTTGCATGGACTCAATCTCTTGTATTCCATATCTGTATATTTTACTCTATTTGCAGTAGAAAGAAAATACATAATTAAGCTACTATTCTTCAGTTATATTCTTCTTTTACATGCACTTTTATAATTTTATCTAATGTAAATGAGGCAGAACTGATTTGTGTTTATACAATGATTGTCAATAAAGTGGTCGAGGTGTCTTCACACGATATAACGTTTCTTCCACAAAAAAAAGAAAAAAAGAAACAAACAAACGAAATTTTCAAGTATCCTCATAGCCAATCTTCTATTTTGTTTCTTTCTTCTCTTTCCAAACTGGGCCAATACACGCGTTGATTACTATTCTTCTTTTTCCATTTCCAACTTATCCTTTTCCTGATCGTTGCGTTGACTATATACGTATTCTTCTGAGCGAAATCTGATGTTAATCAGGATAAAAATTAATTTGCATGGGTGTCCTTCTAGAAAATCTCTTTGAATGTTAAATAACCTGAACATTTGCGAAGTGAAATGGATTATCTTTTACCCGCTAGTTCAGGCCTTATCTTTTTCCCCTCTCTTTCTTTGTTGCAGTGAGTCATGAACTAATTTAGTCTTTAGGCGGTTTTTTGGTTAAACATATGCTTTACTTATGCTTTGTTCTGGTGATTATCACCAGGTTTGGAGAGAGAAAAACGTTATAAAGCCAGCTCCAGGAAAGAGACAATGTAACTGTAGGAATGAGGTTTATCACAGGCAAATAGGTCCAGGGATGTTCCAGCAGATGACAGAGCAGGTATATTGTTGCTCTGATAATTTTGTGGAAAATAAGACGTATTGATAGTATGTCAAGTTGAAGCTCTGCCAAAAAATGTGACTCTCTTGGTTTCCTTTTAATACAAATTATATGTGTGCATCAGCAGCAGCATGTTCCTTTCTTTATTTTTAAGCTTTGCTCTCATTGCTCATGGAACTATAGAATTACCTCATTTAGCATTAGACATTTGAGGACGCTAATTATGATAATCTCTGTTTTCTTTCAGGTATGCGAGCAATGCCAAAATATTAAGTATGAACGAGAAGGATATTTTCTCACCGTCGATATCGAGAAGGGGATGCAAGATGGACAAGTAAGCTTTTACTAGTTCCTTTCGGCTTTCTTGTTGCTATGAAAGTTGCCATCCTTGGTGGCTTCCATGCCAAAGACCACTTGCTACATGTTCATGGAAATTTTGTCGGAGAAGCTGAAATTGTTAGCTATAATAGGCGCTATGGTGCTGCTCAGTGATCTTCTTGATGTTGCACATCCACATGAAAAAGATTGGTGCTGCTATAGGGTTATTTGGAATAATAATATCTTATGAAACTCGCATGCAGCAAGTATATTTGATGGGACCTTTTCTTTGCACACTTACTGGGGTTGGGAACGTTTTATTGATGTGCATTTTTTCATGCATTTTGTGGCATTGATACTTCTCTGGCACTTGATAGATTTTTATATGTTAGTACTCTTACTGACTATCTGCGTAGGTTTTCTAGATGCCTCTACGTACCATAAGTAATATTAGCTATCACGCTATTTTTTCCTCACACCGGGAATCAACATGCTTTTCTAATCACTTGCGTTTTGAACCAAAAGACATAGATTATGATTGCAATTCTATTGTTTTCCCTTTTCTTATACTGTTTCACGTCAGTAGGTTTTTAAATTTTCTTTTGGATGCTTTTTGATAGGAAGTGAATTTTTTTGAAGACGGGGAACCTAAACTTGATGGAGAAGCTGGAGATTTGAAGGTGAGTCTTTAGCTTGAGTTGTAAGTATCAGGCAGTTGTTTACTATAACATAAGCTAACCGCCTGTCTTTGTCAGTTCCGCATACGAACAGCTCCGCACGACCACTTCAGAAGGGAGGGCAATGACTTGCACACAACAGTCACGATAACATTGGTAAATATTGCTCAGTTTCTGGATTTTTTTTTCGGTTGAGGGTTGGCTTCTCAGCTGTTATTTTCCACAGGTTCAAGCTCTTGTTGGTTTCGAGAAAACCATTAAGCACCTGGATGAACATTTGGTTGACATTGGCTCAAAGGTAAGCAAGAGGGTGAAGCTGCTATTTCCATCATTCGCCAAAGTTCTTTTGTTTTTCATCATCAATTGTGGCTGAAGTAATAATTGGAATGCATAACTTCTGTTTTAAAATTTTGCAACATCAGGGGATTACTAAGCCCAAGGAAGTGCGGAAGTTCAAAGGGGAAGGAATGCCATTGTACTTTAGCATGAAAAAAGGAGATCTATATGTCACTTTTGAGGTTCTATTTCCCACTTCTCTAACAGAAGACCAGAAATCAAAGATCAAGGCTGTTTTAGGCTAGGGTACAGAGTTCTCGGGGCTCTAAGGCGTTTTTTACTGTAATTTGACGGAGATTATTGAAAGTTGAGGAAACACAGAAATTTTCCCCCTCACTCTCTTTCACCTCTTTTATTAGCTTTGTAGGACTAGCAATTAGATAGTTTATGTCAAGAGATGTCTCCACTGTAATTCAACTGGAGGACTGCTAGTTGGGCTCTCTGCACTTTTGAGCGCTGTCATATGCCCGGTCAAGTTATAGAATTTGTCTCTCTTTTGATTGTTATGACTAAATTTGAGATGACCGAATGCCTAATTAGAAGCATCGCTGTGATGGATGTTTGCTCTGATATTACCTGGATGGATGGATACTGTGATATTACCTGAAAGGTCAGTATGTACAAGTCTCCGTATTTGAGTGCACAACACACAACCCTTGCGTACTTGGAGTCGATCATGTTGATGGTGTTTTGATTTCAAACAATATATACAAGTTCAATTGTCGTATGAAGCTTGACCAAGTGACGATGTGGTTTTTCATACACCTGAGGTGTGCTCGCCTAAGTGCCTATTCGTCCACGGGGATGCCTGGCCGTTAGGCGCGCACCTTGCTTGTTCCTGGCATGGTTATGATCATCAGCCTAAAGAGTAATTGTGCTGTTCAGATCTTCTTCTCATATTCCGTGAACCATTTCTCAAGTACATACTCTCCAGGAAATGTGAAGAGTAATCCTCCCATCTATATAAGCATGAGGTTCAGTCTTTTATAAGCAAAGACGGGCTCCTTAAATAAACTAGCATATTACGGTTGAAAAAGTGGAGAAGAATGCTCGTCACCACATGGACTCATTTCATTTGTAGGGCAATGAGCTTTTTATCTCGATCAGTCAGAAACCCGGCTACTAAATGAACTTGCTAGCAGATGAAACTTTTTCAGGATCCTCGAGTTCATCAGCGAGAGACTTTCATCTCTGAAAACAGCCTGCTCTCGACCCACGCGCCACTGGCATTAACACGTAGCGATACGCAAAACGAAAGAGCCCTCGTTTTGCACTACATAAGGATATTCAAGAGTCAAACTTATTGCAGTATTAACTGCTCCGAGGCAGCACTACTAGCCATGTCATGACGTCGCAGAATTGCAGTCATGGCGTTCATACTAATTAGAAGACCCAAGGAGGGGCTTTTAAGGATCTATTCAATTGATATAACAATTTACGAACTCAATGCAAGAGCAAATCCCTATAATGTCACACAGCCAAAAAACAACACATGCCCAATTTCTTTTCTGTAAAATAGTAAACATATGTGCAATCGCAAGACATTATTTTCCCATAACAAGGCAACATAGCACCAAGAAACAGAACTTGTTAAGTCATCTTTCCAATGACGATTTACTACAGAAAGGTATCATGAAAAACCCTTGCTGCAGTAAATCTTGCACAAGCTTATATGAATAACAACAAAGCCAGAAGTCAACTTACTATTTGCAAAGGGAAAACTCAGCCACAGCTGAGGCAGTATGTGAGCTTTATTCAAGTGACAATATGCCCCTCTTTGCAGAACTCAATAGTACATTCAGGTAACTATCAGGACATCCTTCCCCAGAGAAAGCAACAACGATAACTTGCTTTTATAATAATATGACCAGAACAGACATTTCGCAGAGAGGGATATACTTTGCTTCACAAATTCATCTTACTAGCCAAGTACCATGAGTGAATGGCAAGGCTACCAAAGCCCATTATATTCGCAAGAGATGACAAGCCGTGAATCATCCCAAACTTCTTGTTCATGGCAGCCAATTTTGGATTGACCTTCGCAACTTCTTTGTTCTTGGTCCATCCAATCTCATCCCCAATGTTCTCTTCTTTCTCCACTTTGTGTCTTTGTTTCATCATCTAATCCACAGTTACACAGCCAAATGAAATCACAGAAAATATCAACATCACTGATGAAACGAAATATAGAACAAAACCATCAATTACCCCCAGCACATGAGAGGGGATACATTTATCAAGTCCCTATTAACTTCATAGTTGGCACCTCTATTTGTAGTATTTTTTTTCTATGAAGTCTTTGGCGTTCAATATTGTTGCGAAAATAACAAGACGCCTTAATAAATGTTCTTTTATTATTATAAGGCAAGGTGTTTGATTGAAGAGGGCAGGCAAATCATGTTGAAAAACCTGTTAACTTTCTAGAAGGAGGAAGACCCCTCAAATAAATGAAGGCAGGTACACAACATATTCAACTTTTTAAGCTGCATAGATAGCTGCTAAATGCAGCTAACTTCATATCCTTCCCAAGAAAATGCCAATTAGAGCAAACTTTAATCCATGAATTGTGAACTTTGCAAAAGACTTACAGCAGAACCAAAAATTAGCTACTTCAGTTTTCAATTTCAGGAACTGAATCATCCTTGAACATGAGATTTCAAATGAATATCATACGGTCCTCTCGGAATTTCTCAGCAACTAAAGTGAACAGCAGGAAAGAATGAAATCAAGGTCAGTGAAAATCTTGTCCATAGAAGCTCTACTTCTTTTACAGAGAGTTACGGATAGCTACATTTCAATAGTAAAAGGTAAATGGGGATCTGTCAAGTTACCCACCTCAATGGTCATGGGGGTGAAGACAAACAAATTCGTGAGGTTGAAAGCAAAGGCAGAGAGCAGAAACCCTAGCTGGTACTTCTCTGTTGTGGATGATGACTTCCATGGATGTAGATATCCGAATGAAGCCACTGAAATGGCACAGCACACTGCAACCATCGTGAAATACGCAGGAAACATCTTGCTTTGCAAATTACCAAACTGGTGTCTTGGAAGATTCCTGCTTTCACAGAAAGATATCAGCGAATGCATCTTGAACATTTTGCTTTTTCCAGTTGATGTCGCATGCTTCATGATGTTTCTCAAGAAAATTCACATGCAGAAATGCAAAGTATGAACTGAATAACAAAAAACCTTTACAGTCATCGCAGGAATTCTTCCGTTTACTAATCTCTCGAGAAGGCTGGAGGGGACCACGCTGCCGGTGCCCTCCCATGAGCAGTTCGACTTAATTTATATGTCGATTTTGTCGCTGTACCATGTTAACCGGAAAGCTTTGTGATACTAAAGAGTTTCCTATCTCCCATCCCCCATAAAACCAAATCCAAGGACCACTATTGATTGGCACTGTGATCATAAGACTGAAAATTGAAACAGATGAGACACGAGTTCCGTTCCCGAAAATGATGATGCTAAAAAAAAAAGAATCACGGAAGTGCCTGAAGCAAAAAACTTTTTCATCCACACGGCTACTCGGGCATCGTATGCATACAGAGAAATCATTCTCGAGCTAATGATTCTATCGATTTCAACGACTCGAGAACACACGAGTCTGTGACTACTGTAGTTTCCCTCTGTCCTTATCTTCAGAATCAGAAGGACTCGATCATGAAAAGTTCAGAATTCAACAAGCCATTAACATATTGCTTCAATCTGTACGTATCACCAGACAAAAAACTAGCATGCCGGTGATGAAACCCCAGCCCGCACGACACAATTCCACAAATTAATTCTAATTACGCCGACATTTCCCGTCGCGAAGGCCAAAGGAAAGCCCAAGCGCGTCTCGATTTGAGCTCGCTCAGTTCCCTGTCACTCTTCTCGCGTGACTACCCGGAACACATCGAAGTTTCCGACGAGCAGAAGCACACGGAACAACGACCACAGCTTACTTGAACATGATGATGCCGCCGATGAAGGTGACCCAGAGCACGGCACCCCAGGCGGTGGCGAAGCCGAGGAGATGGGCCAGCTTCAAGACCGTCGCCGCCGTCGGGGACTTGGGGCCGTCGGGGCCCGACCCGAAGATCTCCGGCGAGAAGATGACCCCGACGGCCAAGAAAGCCACCGCCGCTAGGAATCGCGTCAGCCACCCCATCTCTGCGATAAGAACCAGAAGAAGATCGACGAGTCCGTGCGATACTTTTCTTCGTCTCGCTTTGTTCTATAGGAGGTGGTGCAGCACACCTACCTACCTCCGCACCCGGTATGATAGCACGAGTTACCTTTGTCGTGGTTCGACGGCGACTTTTTTGACTTTGATTGCGTGAATTTAGTCAATTTGTCGAATTTTTTCACGTTTAAAATAAAAGGAATTATTATTTATTGATTCATTTACTACTGCGAACATTGATTATTGCTTTTTTTATTTTTTTTGTTTGTCCCGGCGAAAATGACTCTCCACCTTAGCGAGTCTTTAAATCGCTTCATCCCGAGTCTTGGTCGGACCACGCAAAAAGAGGATATTCCCTCCTTCTAGAGAAGAAGAAAGGTTTGCAGGGAATCGAAGGCATGGGGCGTTCGGACACCAGTACTTTAGGATAAGGAACGCATTTGTGGAGCCCGTCGCTCCTATGTATTAGATAGATAGGCCGTGAAAGCCCTTGTGGGAGCTTCGGCTCCTTTTATATGGTAAGTTTTACTCTTAACTAAACACCAAGGATCAACAGGAGACCCCTGGTTATGAGGCCAGAAGCAACTTTCCGCCTCAACCCAACACTCGTCGATCATGAAAGTCCGAAGCGGACATGACGACTTTCGACATGCTATTGAAAGGATCTCAAGAAGTATTTTATGAATAGTAATTTAATTCTAATTGCGGTTGTATCTTTTGCCGGTGCCTGATAATAGGTGATCCAAAATCCATCAACTTATGTCCCGTGAACTGGAGCTCTCGTAATGGGTCATAAATCCATATTTGAACCCACGTTTATTAAATTACATGGGTCACCTCAAATTTTAATGTGGGTCATAATAGATTTTAAGTTTAAAGGTCCAAAACATGTGGATTTTGTTAATCGAATTATAACCCACTTTCATCTCATTTAATAAATAGGTCGGGCTTAGCACACTTTGTTGTTCTTTTTCGCCAGTCTCTTCTCGCGGGTAACGATGGAGCCGAGAAAGCCGGGAGCTGAAGGGCGATTGCTATGGTGGCGGACGTGATTCATGGAGCAACCCATTTTTCAAAAGAAACAATTTAAGGAGAAAAGCTACTAAAAATGGATTTAGGATCGAGTCAAGTATATGTTGGGTTAGTTATGGATCGCTAAATTTGAATTCAATATAAAATGAGTCAAAACGTATTAAATTAGTCAATTTAGGTCAAATCACTTTTGACTCGATCACCCCGTTGAATAATTTACCGTATATCCAAACTTTATGGACTCACGTGATTACGTGTTAGGAGAAAGATACTCGTAATTGAATATGGATAAACTGTTGGTAGGGATTTGCATAAAATTATATGTTGACGTGACGAAGGTATTGGCTTTCATTTTTTAGGATTTAACTCCTTACCGATTTGAAAATTCCAAGTTTGGATCTCTTTGCGAGAATGATTTGGAAGATCCTATGCCAAAAACAGACGAGGGGCGTCCACGACCCAGTTCTTGCGTAAGATGACGACATGGCGACGGTAGCATGACAATATTTAGTGTCTGACTTGTGGAGAAAGCAAGAAACGTCTCGTGGTCCTTTCATTTCAATAGTTACGTTGACCGCAACAAACCCATGGGCCATCCGTCGACATACCAACTTAAATACGTCTTGAACGAACAACGTCATGTATACGTCTAACTCCTTGAAAAAAAAAAATCTAAACTTTAGGTTCAATTTCAATTTTGTTCTCGAACTTTGTTTTATCGAAAAAAAATCTACAACTTTCGTTCTGATATCAAATTTGCCCATTCATTCAAAAATCGATATTAATTTCAAGGTTCATTATCAGAAGCTGCATTTTCATCGATATCCTTACCTTCGTATTGAACAACGGTAGTCTCCTGATATTAATAATCTTGAAAACCAGCGATAATTTTTGGACGTGTGAGAAGATTTAAAATCCAGCAAAAGTTTGAAATTTCTTTTTAAACAAAGAAAAGTTTTGGGGCATAATTAGGATTGGATTTAAAGTAGCCCATCATGTATGTATTGCGTGGTAATTAATCGTCCAATTTAACCACTAGAGTTTGCCTCAATGACCATCCTTTTTATTTGGGAAGGAGGAGATGAGGAGTTACCTTCTCAGGGACTAGGGTGGGAACATTTAGTTTCAGATGTGGATTTCGACTTTTACACTCTTCTAAGTAGTATGGCAAAAATCCGAGAGTGAGTTGAGAGTTAGAATATGGCAGGAAAAAAAAATCGCCCGATTAATGTTTATCTCTTCCACCGGAGATATATTGACCAAGACCTTTTTTCTGCTAGAAACATTGACCAAGCCCTTGGCAGTTGGCAATTCCACGTCCTAAAACCCCCGGCGCAAGCCAAGCGCGACCAAAAACAGAGGGTAAAATGGAAATTCAAGTTCATACGAAAAAAAAATAGAAATTCAAGCCACTACTTGCATCAACAATAACTTGCTTTTACAATACTATATGACCAGAACCGACATTTTGCTGAGAGATGACAAGCCGTGATACATCCCAAACTTCCTGTTCGCAGCAGCCAATTTCGGATTGACCTTCGCGGCTTTTCTGTTCTCGGACCGTCCGATCTCATCTTCTTCCTCCACTCTGTGTCTTTGTTTCATCATCTAATCCGCTGTAATAAAGCCAAATGAGATCACAGAAAAGATCAACGTCATTGATAAAAGGAAATATAAAACAAGAACATCAGTTAGCCCCTGCACGCGAGAGGAGATGTGTTTGTCAAGTGCATGTTCACTTCACAGAACTCGAAGGAACAGGAGATATTCAACTTTTAATGCTGCATATATAGCAGCTGAATGCAGTTAACTTGATTTCCTTTCCAAGAAAATGCCGATTAGACCAACGATTTGTGAACTGACCCTGACCTTACAAAAGAGTCGCAGCGGAATTTTCTCATAAACCAAAAATGGCTACTTCAGTTTTTCAATTTCAGGAGCCGAATGATCCTTGAACATGAGATTCAAACTCAGAATTTCTCAGCAAATAAGCGAACAGCAGGAAATCATGAAGTCAAGGTCGGTGAAAATCTGGCTCACAGAAGGTCCCCTCTTCTACAGAAAGTTAAAACTGATAGATACATTTGGACAGTAAAAGCTAAATGGGGATCTCTCAAGTTACCCACCTCAATGGTCAAGGGGGTGAAGACAAACAGATTTGTGAGGTTGAAAGCAAAGGCAGAGAGTAGAAACCCGAGCTGGTACTTCTCTGTTGTGGATGATGACTTCCATGGATGTAGATATCAGAATGAAGCCACTGAAACGGCACAGCACACTCCAAGCATCATGAAATATGCAGGAAACATCTCGCTTTCCAAATTACCGAACTGGTGTCTCGGAAGATTCCTGCTTTTCAAGAAAGATATCAGCTAATGCATCTCGAGCATTATGCCTTTTCCAGTTGATGTCACATGCTTCGTGATGTTTCTCGAGAAAAATCAAGAAATTCAAAGTATGAACTGAATAACAAAAAACCTTTGCAGTCATCGCACGAACTCTTCCGTAAGCAGTTCAACTTAATTTAAATGTTTCTCTAGAAGGCTGGAGGGGCTCATGCTGCCGCTGCCCTCCCATAAGCAGTTCAACTTAATTTAAATGTTGATTTTGTTGTTGTACCAAGTTAATGACAATACAAAGTTGCCTATCTCGCATCCCCTAGAAAACCAAATCCGAGGACCACCATTGCTTGGCAATATGATCATAAGACTGACACTTGAAACAGATGAGATGCAAGTTCAATTCCTAGAGATGATGATGCTAAAATAAAGAATCACAGAAATGCCTAATGAAAAAGATTGTTTATCCACTCGGCTACTCAGGCATAATTCTTATGCGAACAAAGAAGACATTCTCGAACCAACGATTCTATCAATATCAGCGACTCAAGAACACACGAGTCTGTAACTGCTGTAGTTTCTACCTGTTCTTATCTTCAGAATCAGAAGGACTCAATCATGCAACGAACCATTCGTTACATCACTCTCCATATATCACCATATAAAAAGGTAGCATGACGATGTTAAAACCTCAGCCATCTCGGAACACATCAAAGTTTCCGACGAGTAGAAGCTCGAAACAACATCTTACGTGAACATGATGATGACGCCGATGAAGGTGACCCAGAGAGCGGCACCCCAGGCGGTGGCGAAGCCGAGGAGATGGGTCAGCTTCTCATGGGAGGTGCACCTGCCCCGGAGAAAAGAACTGATCCGAAGAGGACAAGTCCTAGGCTCCTTAGCACCGTTACATCGGTAACAAGTAATTGTTCTTTCTCTTGTATGAAGCTCGCAAGGACAAGAATTGGGTTGTGTCGAACAAAAGCAGCCTCTGATTCCGACAGTTTCAAAAGAAGGTGATCCCGACCGCCATGAAAGTTTCTCTGGAGGGACCGTCTTCGTTAAGCGTGCACGATCACACCTTCGCAGACCTCTCTCGGTGGCAACTCCTACGAGCCCAGATAGAGAAATTGATAGAATGAAGGGGTCGTGTGGCAGTAAAAGGGCATTAGGCGGTGAAGCAATGAGGCAGAAAAGACGAGGTCCATTTGCGAGTCATGTGAAATTCAATTTTGAGGGGACACTTGAAATACCCAAGCAGAAAAAGGGTTGTTAAAAAGAAAAAAAAAAGTACAAACCATCCCAATTCAATCCAGGAACTTTGGACCCAGATCGATGGTCCGATCTAGATTTTAGAGTGGGAACCGACCCGTTCTAAAATCAATCATTCATAAGGAACACACCATCATAAGCTGAAAAAACAGGGGCGGCACAACATCTAAAGGAGCTATGGAAGTGGCCATAGTTAACTGTGGCAAATGCGGTTATTGGTGAGAACTCAGAAGTTAAAAAAAACAGCAATCGTGAAAAGAGATCGATAATGAACTAAAAAAAGGACAAGGGTGCTCGATTATCTTTCAATTCCCAAACAAAGTCGCGGATGACTCAAAAATTTCACGTGGAGTCTTCAAAGAACCTTTAATACCGAAGTAATTTATTCTAATCCATGTTTAGATTATTTCTTTTTTAACTCACGATCTTTATAAATTATGGAATGTTCATGCTCTATCTTTTTTTCAATACGAGTTTTTTTCTTTTGGTCAGAAATACATGAGATGTTTGAGAATTCGAGTAATGGCACGACTGCGTATAATATATATTTTTTATATCTCCGAAATATAAAATAGTTTTGGCTCATTTTTTTTTGGAAAAAACCACCAAAAACCCAAAATTTTGCCATTTGTGACATATTTACCCCGAACTTTTTTTTGTGACACCAAAAATCCCGAACTTTGCTTTTTGTGACACATTTACCCCAATGTATTTAGTCCATGGGCATTTTCGTCTTTTTTGCATTTTCTTTTTTTTTTTTTTCTTTTTTTTTCCTTTCCTGCGAGGGGGGGCCTCGCCGGCGTCGGGCGAGGACTGCCCTCGCCCGATCCGGCGAGGGGGGCCCTCGCCGGCGTCGAGCGAGGGCGGTCCTCGCCAGATCCGGCGAGGGGGGCCCTCGCCGGAAAGGAAAAAAAAAGAAAAAGCAAAAAAGACGAAAATGCCCATGGACTAAATACATTGGGGTAAATGTGTCACAAAAAGCAAAGTTCGGGGTTTTTGGTGTCACAAAAAAAAAGTTCGGGGTAAATGTGTCACAGATGACAAAGTTTGGGATTTTTGGTGGTTTTTTCCCCATTTTTTTTATACCAGAGAGAAAGTGACGACAGCCGTAAGTAATTAACGGAGAGATTAAAGACATTTA
The DNA here is from genome assembly GCF_021117445.2 of Syzygium oleosum. Lineage (NCBI taxonomy): Eukaryota > Viridiplantae > Streptophyta > Magnoliopsida > Myrtales > Myrtaceae > Syzygium > Syzygium oleosum. The sequence continues at coordinate 3,509,269 of NW_026607493.1, read as the reverse complement.
AGCGTATGCAATCGCAATCCATGTCCACCGATCTTCGCCTCGCGCGTGTCCCGACTGAGCGCACGTGGCGTCCGCACGTGCGGAGGCGCAAATTTTTCTTCCCCTCGCTCGCTCCCGCCACGACAGTAAAATCAAACGAAAAAATGGAAAAGCCCGAAAAAACTTTTCCCTCCCTCCTCTCTCTCTCTCTCTCTCTACAATTGACACTGACTGCCCTCTTCTTCTTCCTCTTCGCTGTTGCTCTCTCTCTCTTTCTCTGCAAGCTTCCTCTCGCCGCCATCCTCCTCGCCCATTACAAGAACCCTCGTTTCCTCCATTTCCTCTGCAAACGCTTCACCGTCGCCATCTCCATCTCTCTCTTCGTTCCAAATCGACGCAGATCGCTGTCTCGTCTGGACCTGAGTGCGCCCGTGGCAGGGAGGTTCCGTTCGAGAGGACGATGCTCGGAAGCGCGTCTCCCTCGAAGCCGTTCCATGGCGTCCGCTTCGTTCTTTTCGGCTTCGACATGGACGACAGACGAGATGTACTAGAACTTGTTTTTTTTTTTTTTTGTTTTCTTTTGCTAGTGAGATTGTTCGATTGGCATTTTCTGCGATCTGAGCCTGACTCGTTGTTTGATGTATCTTCCTTCGATTGGTTCTGAGCGTGTAGGTTTTGTCGAAGCTTGTCGATGGCGGTGGGGTTGATGCCGGTGGATACGGTCCGAATTGCAGTCATGTGATTGTTGATAGAATTGTTTACGTGAGTTTCGTCCCCGCGCCTCCTAAGCGGGACTTCATTATTCGTATACGGGGAGCAATTTTCACCTTTTACTTATCTAAATCCCGAGTCTCGTCTTGGATTCGTATAATCGGCATTTTTGTTCTGATACTTCGTATTCAAACTTATATGCCAACCAATAGGACGATCCTGTGTGTGTCGCTGCTCGGGGAGATGGCAAGGTAGTCGTCACTGGCTTGTGGGTCGATCACGGCTACGACATTGGAATGCCTGTCGATGCTTCATCGGTGCGGTTCAGTATTCTATTGTTTTCTTTTGATATCTTCTTTACTTTCACAGTTGATGGAAAGATGTAAATCGTTTGCCTTGATTGATTATACAATTCCATAATCGCAATTAGGATTATGTTTGGCTTGGATCACATGTATGCTAGTAGGTAGTAGCATCTACTTCGCTTTCAGCTCATTCATGACTCAGAACAGACTTGTCTTAACAAATCCTCTAATGTCTAGTGAAATTTCCTTTTGGCCATTCAACCTCGTGAAATAGGCAAAATGTAAAGTATAGCAAATGATCCTAGATATACTAGCTGTTTTACGCGGTTCGGTGACCATGGCCATTAGCCAGGTGTCGTCTTGCTAAGCTGGATAAGTTTGGTGTCGGGGATGTTAGTCAGATGTTGATTTGACAATCCTTTTGAGTAGAGTGCAGTATGCAGTTTCTCTGGAGACCAAAGTGTTCTGTAGTGCTCAAATGTCCTTTTTGCCAGGATTTGCATGAATTCCTAGGTGCTATGTCCGGAGATAGTTAAAGTTATTTTTTCCTCCATGTATTATTCTTATTTTCTTTTTATGGAGATGAGTATTAGTGATTTGGACAGCAATTAAGGTTCAATGGTCTTGGTTTGATCTCTATATGGTTGTATAGGAGAATGCCGCTACCAATGATATCGGCAAATGTGAAAGTTTCACTCAATCTTTTATTAGCAAACTTTTCTTTATTTCCTTGTACGTTGAATCAAATGTGAGGGTAATCATACAACTCCCAAATCATTCTCTCATTACAACTAAATATAAAGATAATGGCCGTTAATTGTCAGTTTTAGTTCATCCCTGGACTCATAATTTTTCTGATCTTTAGACATTGGTCATACTAAATGTAACTGGAACCCTTTTTTAGAAGAAACCCTTCAAACTTCTTTCCACCATGAAACCTACAATCATAGTGGCTAATCTCGTTGCGTTAGTCTGCTCATCATGCTTTTTATACTATGAAGTCGTCTTACTCATCTTCTCAATGCCTGTTATTCAACTTGCTCCTAAACAGATTATGTACAGACCTCTGAAAGATTTGAATGGAATTCCTGGTGCTGAAAGTCTAATCATGTGCTTGACTGGTTATCAGCGGCAAGATCGAGATGACATAATGGTAAAGGTCTTTCTTAGTGATTTAATTACCAAGTGGGTTTTTATTGTACACATTTATTTCTCTGCGGTATTATAAAGATGTGCTATAAAGGCGGTTTGGTTCTCATTGAGGTGCTTCATTTTATGATTTTTGCCATCTTTCCAGACAATGGTGGGGTTAATGGGAGCACAATTTTCTAAACCCCTGGTGGCAAACAAAGTCACTCACCTTATCTGCTACAAGTTTGAGGGTATGCTTTCTTTTCTATTGAAGGAGATTTCACTTAAGCTACTTCTGTGTGCTACATTTATTTGTCTCTATAATGTTCAACAACAATTTGGATTGTTGTGCAATTTAAGTTTTTTGTTTCACGTTTTGTTTTGTGAATTTTTGTTTTATTATATCTGAACTGTGTATACGGGTTTGGAGGATGAGATGGAAGAAGTACTGCTCAATCAGAATGCTCTTTGTAGTAATAGTTCTCTATTGATTATTAGATGAGCCAGCGATGGCCAAACACCTCCCTGACAGTCACTTCTAGCAGGGATTTGTGTTTTATTTTTATTTTATTCACACGAATGCTTGAGATGGTTATTTTCAGCACATCTACATATGCCGTCAGTCCTGGGATTCTCCCAAATGGATTTGTGGCTTATTAGAATGATTGATGAACACTAATGGCATTGTACTTGCACAAGAAAGTTGCTTTTGAAGTTGTCCGCATCTTATGTTCACAGGGAAAATATTGGTTATACATGGATCTCACTATGGCTGATTGGATCTTTCTTATATTGCATTCAAAGCTTCTCCATCTTATGCACCGGATAATCCAGTGGTCTTTTTCATACAGGGGAGAAGTATGAGCTTGCCAAGAAAATAAAGACAATAAAGCTTGTTAATCATCGGTGGTTAGAGCATTGGTATGTCAAAATTTGTACTCTGCTAAAATCCCGTGGCATGACATATTATTGGTTTAAACTTTTAATGAGCACATACTAAGAAAAGTGTTAGACTACCATTTGATCAAACCTAATCCACTCTCTAATTCCCTCCTTTTGCAGTTTAAGGGACTGGGAAATTCTTCCAGAAGCTAAGTATAGCAAGAGGTGAGATACTTGAATTTCCTTTCTTGTAGAAAACCGAGTTGAACCGATCATGTCCCATGTTTATACATGAGAATAAATCTTATCTGGATATGCTTTTTGAGGGAAGCTTGCATTGGTTGGATAATATCTAGATACTATCTTGTAAAAGCATTGTATAATTTTCTGTTTGTCTTGTCGTTCTTTTTTTCCTTTCAATCTTCTGTTGCCACTTACTCTATTATGCGAGCAAAGGAGTATGCTTTTTTGGAGTTCTGTTTGCTAGTAACAAAATGTATAATTAGTACACGATCCTTGTTTTTCCCACTAAAAATTTGTTTTTCCTTTTTTTCCTTGGGGGAAGGTGGTCGGGTCACCAATGAGTCAGTTGCGGTCAAAAGAGTATTAGATGTGCCCCTCCTTTCAGGTTGAACTATTGGCGAACTTGACTTGTTATTATGTAATGAAGAAACGCTGCTATGCACATGCATCACTTGACTTCAATTTGGGAAAAACGCAGAGGTGTAATTAAGAAACTCTGGTTCAATGATTGAATCTAATGTCTTCGTTAAAAAAAAACTAAGAGAAGAGAAAGAAAGGAGGTATCAGCGGACTAAGTAACAGGTTCGGGAGAATGTGACTTGTTTGTATGGCTAGTGCATTTTCTCTCTTTTTCCTTAACTTTCCACATACTGTTGCCTTATTAGGATGGCAATGCCTTTTCTTTTACTTTTTTTTTCTCATTTTGGCTTTCAATCCAAAAATTTCCACTCTTTTGTCTATAAGTATTTTTAACTTGCCTTGGCTGTGTCTAACTTCAAATTTCTTATGTGCACATACAAGAGACAAATAACTGTGCACATCCTTTACTTTTGTGTTCTATGAACTATGCAAGTGAGTCTGGCGTATACATATTCAGCATTCTAAGATCAGTTGTTAATTTTTTTTTCTAAAGATCAATTGTTCCGCTTTTACAGTGGCTATGAGTTGGAAATGGAGGCAGAAGCTAAAGATTCTGAAGAAGAGGCTGAAGAAAAGCAACCTAGGGAAAATGCTGAATATAGAAGTCCTTTTAATTTGAAAGTTGGGATCTCTAGCTCCTCTCTGCCTTTGTCTGCAGCTAAATCATCAAAAGCACCCCTAGGTTTAAATGAAATGGAAGGTCAATCAAGGGCTTCTAGTGCTAAGTACTCGTCATGTACTCCAACTAAGGCGGCAGAAAGCCCATCAGCCATGAACGACCTTAATCGTCTTCCAATATCCATTTCTCATGACGTCAGTCCTTTACAAACTGCAACTTCTGGTAGTCTAACTGAAGTGAAACAGAAAACTCCTTCATTGAACAGGAGCAAGGAACCATGTGCTTCCGGAAGTGTTGAGTCATCTGAGTTTGATGCTAAGCATATTGCTTTGAGTTACTCAAGGAAAGCTCCAAGGAGAACCTCATTTTCTCCACATGCTGTAGAGGGATCAGCTGATGCAGATTCTTCTCTCAGAATGCATCCATGCGAATTATTTGGTGATATTGAAAACTCATCCTTCAAAGCCAAAGCCAGGGATGATGTTGGTTCTGCTTGTATCCAAACTCCTTTACAAAATCTGGAGGCACACTGTGAAGAGTCAAAAGGTACATTTGCCCAAAAGAGGCCTGAAGTTTCCCGGTCCCATACGAGTTATAATGAAAAGCCGTGCATCTCAGGGAGCCCTTTAACAGGTAGTAAAACTGAAGGATCAGAGGCAAGAGGATTGATTGATCATGATGGTGGAGCTCACGATCTTTTATATCCAAGAAATGGTGCTCATTGTACAAATGAAACTGCTGATGTTAGTTTTGTGGAGAATAAACCTACATGCATTTCAACAAACAAGTCCAACGGGTCTAATGAAGAATCAGCGGCATGTCAGTTGCCTTTCGCAAATATTGTCAACTTTGATACAGAGAGAGACAAGAATGATGGTGAGAAGATAGCTCAGACATCTTCCGGTGGACCAGGAAAACTTGCCTCAGTTAGCCCGACCGCCATTGGACAAACTAATGTTGAAGAGCCTAGACATCAAACAGGGGAAATTGGCAAGCAACCTTGGCTACCACCTGCTAAGATTTCAACCCACACACACCAGGCATTGGATGTTGAAGAGCCCTCTAAACCTACAAAATCTGATTTTCTCGAGAGGAATGGCGATAAAATTGCTAAAATCCAGTTGGGGAAGAAGGTGGCTGAAAGGAAGACTTTGGGTTCTAAGACCAAGATCAGTAAATCTGCCAACACGAAAGGCTCAATATACCCAAGGAAGGCTGCTTCCTCAACTGATGCAATGAACTCTTCAAATGTCAGGGACAATACGGTTATTTCTGACAAATCTCCAGACAATCATGTTGATATAGCCCACGCACAAAATGGTATTGCATCGTTGGAGGGGGTGAAGGATATTATGCAAGCTGAGGATGGCATTAAGGATATTATGGATGGGGATACCGAAGCCCCTGAGGACAAGGATGATTGTGCTTTGGTGGGAGCAATCAATGAAGGAAATCCCGATGGATATCAGTCAATACAAAAAGAAGATGTGCATATGGAGGAGACTTCGAATTGTTTGGCAAAGGAAACAAATATCTCTGGTGATCACATGCCTGATGATGCTACTAAATCCAAAGAAGGTTCAAACAAAGAAAAATCAGAAAGGACCTATGGCAAAACTTATGGGCTAAAAAAGTCAAATTCGAGGACAGCAATAGAAGGCAAATTTATTAAAGGAACTAAAAGTTCTTCTGGTAAGAAGCTGAAGATGGTCCCTGATGCTAATGGGAAAACGGGATGCAATGTTGGCTTGGATGGGGGAGGATCATCTCTTCTGCACGCTGACCAAAGGGTGGAAGAGCATAATGGAATCTTATGTTCTTCAGGCAGTGGTAGGGGCTGCACGGTGAAATCAAACAAATTTGAGAGCTCAATTGAAGTGGAGAAGGAGAACCAACCAGTTCTGAGTGCAGATCATGGTATAAGTCAGGGCAAATTACAAAATCGGAAATCCTCTGTTAAATCCAGCAGAATGAGTTGGCAAAATGATGAAGAGGCTCGAAAAAATTGTGGAAACTCAGTAGCAGCAGAAACTCTCAACAGAAAAAGAACTGAACCCGCGTGGTTTATACTGAGTGGACATAAGCAACAGAGGAAAGAATTTCAGCAAGTTGTTCGATGTCTCAGAGGGAGATTATGCGCAAATTCCCATAAATGGTCATACCAGGCAACACACTTCATATCTCCAGATCCTGTACGCAGGACTGAGAAGTTTTTTGCGGCTGCTGCTTCTGGAAGGTGTTACTCTCTGCATGGCCTGCTCATTGCATTTTTCCTCACAATGTTAATGAATGCTTTGGTAGCACTATCTTAAAAAGACTAATCTCTCTAAGTATATGTGCATGTTATCTCTGGACTCTAGCTACTCCTCTATCTTGCTGAGGATGTGATTTCTGCAACATGTTCTTCATGATTAAAAAGTCTATTATCTTATTTTCTTTATCTTCTGGGTGCAGGTGGATTCTGAAGCCTGAATATCTGACTGCTAGTAGTGAGGCAGGAAAGTTTCTGGCTGAGAAACCTTATGAATGGCACAAAAATGGCCTTAGCCAAGATGGTGCAATTAGCTTAGAGGCTCCGAGAAAATGGCGGCTTTTAAGGGAGCGGACAGGACATGGTGCCTTCTATGAGATGCGTATAATAATTTATGGTGAATGTATCACACCGCCTCTGGTATGTTTCCTCCTATATTAATGAGAACATCGCATCACTTACTGGTCCATACAATTCTGACTTCTGGCACATAATTGCTGTTAATAGAAAGCCTTATATCGTAGTTATCCACGAAGTTTCATATAGTGAGACTTTTGAAACTTCTTTTTTCATATAGTGATACTCTTGAATCTTACTGACCAGGACACACTGAAGCGTGCTGTGAAGGCTGGAGATGGGGCTATATTAGCAACTTCTCCACCTTATGATCGGTTCCTTAACACCAGAGTCGACTTTGCCGTCATCAGTCCCGGGATGCCACGAGTGGATGTGTCGGTCCAGGAATTCCTGAAGCATGAGATACCGTGCATTGCGGCAGATTACCTAGTTGAGTACGTGTGCAAACCAGGATACTCACTCGAGAAGCATGTGTTGTACGGCACACATGCCTGGGCAGAGAAGTCATTTTCCCGTCTGCAGTCAAAGGCAGAAGAGGTGGTGAACTTAACACCACCAGATGATGGTGATATATGTTGCCAAGTTTGTGGTTCTTGTGATAGAGGGGAGGTGATGCTCATCTGTGGTGATGAGAGTGGTTCAGTTGGTTGTGGGACAGCCACTCATATCGATTGCTGTGATCCTCCACTCAAAGCTGTTCCAGAAGAGGATTGGCTTTGTCCAAGGTGTATCCAAAGTGCAAAGAAAACCACAAAATCCGCTCCAAAAAGGAAACGTGGGACTGCATCATCAAGGTACAAGTGATTAATTTATGCTATGCAAGACTCCGATCGCGTCAAGGTGAAACATCTGTAAATTTTTTGGGGGTACAGGATAGAGGTAGTAATGCCGGGCATAACATATTACTCCTAATAAGTGTCATGCTCTCGACACAACTCGGCATAAGGATACTTACAGGTGTATCTTTTGGGAGTTCGAATGTATTGGATCAGTGGCTGGCAATTGTTCGCTTGTTACTGTTGCTCGATTCAAGTGCACTCCGGTTTTAACTGTAGTCATGTAGCAGAGAGAGTGACTGCCCTTTTAGACTCGCTTTTCGATAGTCATGAAAGTCAGACATAACCGCGGACTTGTTCTTTCACCGACAATCTGTTATCCTGCCGCTTTTGCTGCATTAACCTGTGAAATGATCATTTATTCCGGTGCATTTCTCGTGCTTTGGTTGACTGTCCATGTTTGTTTCTCTGGGGCAAGGATCTACTGTTAGTGCCAGTTTAATAAGTTGGAACAATACCGTAATTGTAGTCTTTTCTCGATTTAGAAATCGGAATGGATCCAATTTGAGACGGTTGGAAATTCAACAAAGAAAATTTGTTGAAATTCGCGAATCTTTTGATAAGAAGTTACTGATAGAAATTACTCGGTCCTCTTAGTTCTTCCGCTCACGTTTCTCTTCCAACATCACTCTTTTCCTCAGTAGTCAGTAAGGGCCGATTGATAGAACCACGAGTTCATCGGTTAGTAGTGAAATCCGTGGCTAAGAAGCCTGTCCTTTGCGACATGTATTCCTTGCCTTAAGTCCTCGTCCTCAGCACAGGCGCCGCTTTCGGCTACAAGCCCCTCTCCGCTTTCAGTATCTCCAAACAAAATATCTTCTATAATTGCGTTTTCATTTTCGTATCTGCATTTCTTGTGCGAAAACTGAAACATATTGCGGAACATCGGTCTTTTCATTACCCCATTTGAGAGTATATTATCTTGATGCGACTAGCTTTGCTTAACTTGCTTATGCACATATGACGACGACGGTGAACAGATCGGCCTACCCAACCCAAGTGGACCCACCTCGTTTGTTTGCCCAGAAGAGAACAAAACGTGCTTCAATAATCGAAAAGAAAAGGGAGAGATTGCTGAATAATGAATGTGGCGATTGATCAACTAAGCATTGGGTTCTCTGGTCAACGTTTAACGGAATAATTAGCTGGGAAGCGTACAAAGCCATCTCTGCCAGAAGTAACATGCGCATCCGACCGTTTTCACAAGGAATGAGATTCTTCTTCCCCTACAGACCAATTGACGCGCTCAACTAGAATATTTGAAATGTTGCAACGTCATTTTTGCCAAATCTTAGGAACCAAGTCTGTTCTTGTTGGAGTAGCTTTTTGACAACATATTATAATCGCCATCAGTGAATCGAATTCATCTTAATCGACTCGACAACCTCTCCATGGGGTCGCTGAATGCTAGCGATGGTATAAAAAATCTCGTAAAGAGAGCTCCAATAGATCGCAGTGGGACTTTGCCTCAACATTGCTCAGTTATAACGCAACAAAAAATTCCTCGGTTTTTCTCTCGATTTTTTTTACCCCTCCTTTCCTTTTATTGATGTGTTAATATGGGGATAATGAGCTGGGAGCTTACTGTAATCACATGCAAGTTTCAACTACCCATGGGTATAAATTCTCGTTGCTAGGTGCACCGAGCTCGTGTGAACTCGGCGCATGTGAGCCAATAGATTCGACGGGGGATTTCGTTTGAGATCCTCGCGATCTGAGGGCTCTCGTGCATTTCGCTCCGGACGCATGCAAGAATTACTCGGACAACAACAATCAATGTCCACAGCGTCACCCAACTGGCGACTCTGCAAAGCGAGCTTTTAGCCATTGTCAGGATACGGCAAGAAATGGGAAGTTTGAAAAAGCAAAGCAATAAATGAAATCTAGAGGAATGTCAGATATGTGCTCGGATGAACAAACAGGGCAAAAAATCAATTGAATGCTGGCAGATTGGATATTGGAGAGAACCCCAAACAAACAATGTTACCTTTCTTCTGCAATCTTCCTGCCACCATACTGACAATGATCTCCATCAGGACCAGCGACCATTTATGCTGGTTGCTTTACGTTGAGACAGTAATGGCCATCGAACGACCCACCATACCATCAACTAAAAATCAGTAAATGCAACTCACAGACGACATTAAAGATGAGAGGAGAAGGGAAGTGGGTAGTATTGAATGATGAACATCTCTGTACAGGCGGATTGATGAGGAAGGAAAGAAAGAGGAAGGTGCAAAATTTTCCGGTAATCCTACGATGCCCCATCTGTACAAAGAAATTTTGAACCAGAATTGCCCGTTGGGCGACATCGATAGAACTATATATAAGCTAAATCTTGTAACATAATCAGCAGCTCAATGCAGCATATTTCACTGGAAGTGGACGGTTAAACCCGACTTGAGACAACAAACTTCCCACCGCAGCCAGATCACGGCAAAACACTCCTTGATAGACTGATGCATCAATAGATGTTTTTGTATTGGCACGGCCTGAGTCGATCTGAACAGGGGCCGTATTGTCTAATGGTTTTGGGATGGTGATTGTGTTGGGTTTTGTCTCTGGTTTGGCTTCATGGCATTGTTTTGCTTGAATCGATGCTTGTTCTGCTTGCAGTGCAGCTGCAATCTTCTTTCTCTGTTTCTCCGCTTCTTCCTCTTCTGTGATCGTAGCCTTAACACGGGCATAACCCTTCTGAAGCAGTCTATACAGCAACACAGCTGAGACCTTTGCACGGTCCTTGACTGAGTCGAGATTGAAATCATCAGCAAACTCACACCGGTCCAAGAAATCTATAGCCCTATCGGGCTTGTGTCTCAGAGAAAGCAACAGATATGCTCTCTCCAGTTCAGACCTCGAACAACCCCGCCTTAACCCAATCAAAGAATAGTAGTCTACATTTCCAGTCTCACCCGAAGCTACCCTTCGCTTCAACTCTTGGATTTTTGTTGTGAGAAGACACAGCTTGCCCGGAATTTCAGCATAACGCACATTGTACTGTTTCCAAGCAGGGCCCGGGAGTTTCCTGTTGCGCAGGATTGTATTGTATAGAAGTTTCAAGTGTTCCAGGTCATGCAGACAATCTGGCAAGCACCTTATTGCTTCTAGCAGCGAAGCTCTGGTGTCCAGGGCTTGAATGCAGCTGTTGTCAAGTGCAAGTGTCCGATTACAATCAGCAATGGATTCCGCGATCCTTCCAGCCGAGCGGTAAGCAGAGGCACGGTACAGGTAGCATTGAGCAAGGAATCCCTGAGGAGCCCCATATTTTCCATCGACGATTTTGGTAAAGTGGCGTATGGCCTCAGAGTAGAGGCCAGCATCGAGAGCGGCAAGAGCAGCTGTACGGCGGCGAAGGAGGAATTTCACGCGGCTCAGGAGTTGGTTGATGGAGTCTAATGCCGATTCAGTCGGCCGCGGGTTGGCCTTTTTCGCGGCGATTGTTTCACTAAAGCTCGGCAATTCAGGAAAAGAGAAGCTGTCGTCGGACCAGCACACGCTCTCACGTCGGAACGCATCAGTAGCCAAGCGTTTTCCTGTTTGCAGAAGTACCAGAGAGTCCTCCATTAGGCCCAAATGGCAGCACGCTTTACCCAGAACCAAGTACCTGCATAAGACGAGTGCATAAACTATAAGCCACTAGTGATAAAGCACCATCAAACAAGCAAACTGAATCTAACTCCAAAGTCCCAAACATTGATTGATCAGGACAATCAGATAAACTGGCTCCGGAGTCGATATCATTCGAAGCTCTCTTCGCAAGTTAGCAAAAGCATTCCTTTGTCCAACTTGAAAGAACCCGGTTGCTGCTTCGATCCAACTCACCATATTATCAATTCAAACCAACAGAAATAAAGTACATTTTTACTACAAACAATAGTATGTTCGTCCAAACGATAATCTCGGACCAACCACTCCAGAGACAGACAGACGACCGCAATTGCGATGAAAATGAAACAAAACACAGGCAAAGACCAGTACCTCCATTGACCTTCCTTATCGCAACTTTTACTCAGCCCAGCCATGACTTTCTTCTTCAAATCCGAGACGGAGAAACACTTGAAACTCGGATCCCGGCTGGACGAATCGGAAGAACCGGAGAGGAGCTTGGCTTGCTCCTTGGACAGCTGCTGGGAGGAGCCGTCGGAGGCAACGGAACCGGTGTCGTCGCTCGCCATCTTGAGACTGGGAATGTAGTCCTGGAGCATATCGGCGACGTCCTTGAACCGCCTGAGGAAGAGCAGCGACCTCGCCTTGAGCTCGAGGGCGAGCTCGAGGCGAGGCGACAGGGCCAATGCCGAATCCAAGAGGCTTATCGCGGAAGCAACCTCGCTCCACTCTCGAGTGGCGATGAGGTTCCTAGCATCTCTAATGCACTTATCCACAATCTACAGAAAAGAAGAGAAGAGAAAAAAAAAAATCAAGCGCGCATTCGTCGCGATCCTTCAACTAGGGAAGCAGCGAAAAATGCATGATTCGGAATCGGAGCGAGGGAGCGCAACTTTCCGATGCTCGTGAAGCCGACGCAATCGGAAGGCATTGACGCGGAGAACAGAGAGAGAGAGAGAGAGAGAGCGCGATCCATGGATCGTGTGTGTTGTTTTACCTTGCGGTTGGTGAGCCACCAGGGCTTCTTCTCGCCGCCGCCGCCCAAGTAAGGAGAAGCCGCCATGAGCGGCGTCGCCTTGGTAGCCCCGCCGCCCCTGAACGAGCCGTTGTAGGCGGAGGAGCGATCGACCATGGGAAGGGAAGGGAAGGGAAGGGAAGGGAATGGCGGCTCCTCCTCCTCCTCCTCCTCGTCGCCGATCGACACGCGCTGCTCACTCAAGAAGCCATGCACGAGCAGGAGCAGGAGCACGTCGTCTCCCGTGCTGTTATAAAGGAAGAGGAGGAGGAGGAGGAGAGGATTAACAGAGAGAGAGAGAGAGAGAGAGAAGCAGGGGGAGGGATTTGAAATGAGAGCAGAGGAGCAGGCATAATAAATGAGAGGGGAGTGTGGGCAATGGCAACGGGGAGAGAGAGAGAGAGAGGAGAGAGAAAGTGACAGCTTTGATCTCACGGTCTCAAGGTCAGAGAAGAGAGAGAGAGAGAGAGAGAGTGATCTTTTTGGTGGATCCTGCAACTTCACAGCTGGCAAACCGCCATAGATTCTCTCTCTCTCTCTCTCTCTAGGAGAGGAGAGAACACGCTGGGGGGGGGAGGGAAGGTGTGCTCGATAGCAAAAAGGTCGAGCGGAGGGAGAGAAAAAGGTGGCGGTGGCGGTGGCGGGGGCGGGGGTGACCGGGAATAGCCGGTGAGAGGGGGGGCGGGGGTGGGGAGGGGGGGAGCCGTCGCGGCCCGTGCGTGACGCGACAGGTGGCTCGTCACGGGGGTCCGCAGAAAGCTCGAGCCCCACGGGACGCCATCCGGACCGGACCGGACCGGGACAGGCCCCGAAATTTCGCCCTCCCGCCCCCCAACCCCGAAGAAAGTCAAAAAAGCGGCGGGTGGTAGATTGGTTGTCACTTGTCATTTCCAAATTAACCACCCCACCCCTACCCTTTTCTTGTCAATGAATGAAATGAAATAAAGCTTCTCAAGCCAATCCCAACCTCCAAATATATATTTTATCTATTTTCTTTTTACACGACGGTAAAAAAAAGTTAAAGATAATGCTTAAATTAAAAAAACAGAAATAATGTGTGTACGCGATCCTATTTGTCAGCATTTGCATTATTTTGTCATGTAGAGCGATAACGTATTCCGGACGTTTTTATCTCCCGATTTTTCCAACATCAAAACGAAACAAAGTGATGGTCCAATCAAACGTGACCCCCGGATCCCGCCCGTGATCGAACACCCAACTGTCTTCACAGCCCGCGTGCGAAGGACGGTCCAAAAAGAATTCGGGCTCGTCCGAACTTCCACGGCGCGGCCGTCGCATCGCTCGCTCTCTCCCTCTCTCTCGAGAAAGAGAAAAACCGCGTTACGCGTGGATCGGAAAGCCGCATCGACACGTCACCACCATACGACGAAACGTAAGGACACCACCAAGAAGACTTTGATTCTAAGAACCGAGGGTGGCATTAGAGTGTCGCTCACGTTACGTTGTCCTTAGAAAAATCGCCCCCAAAAAGAGAAGAGCTTGCTGCGGCTCCCGTTCATCTCTCCTTTGCCTTCCCTTCCCTTTGAGGGAGGGCTTCGCCTTGCGAGCTCCCCAACCATCCCCCCCAACATTAAATGAAGCGCACATGAATTTGGCTTTTGGCGCTGGCCCCCTCGTTACCGCCAAAAGCGTCGTCGTAAAAAAGCCCTTCGTAAAACCTCGCTTTCGCGGGGTCCCGCGAAGCAAACGGGGCAGGGACAAGGACAGGGGCTTGCCTTTCGTAAAGGACAAGGGGTTTTGCCCCCGCCTCGCCACGATCTCCTTCGTGGACAGCCTACTACTGCGCCTACGCCTTCGCTCGCCATCGTGGCATTCTCTCGTGGTCGGGCCCACCGCCGGCCCGGGGGGAGCGAGGACACCCTGTACGTCCGTCCAAAGCTCGGAAGATACAAAAGGAAAAGTATGGTGCGTTTGCGTTTGCGTTTGCGCTTGCGCTTGCGTCGTAAAAGTCACGATAAAGAGGGCGAAAATAACGTCTGCTGTACCTGCATCACTTTCGTTATCGATGACTGCGTTGTGCAGCTTCCATTATCAGATGCTATCCAGTATTGCATTTATGTTTTTCCGGGGAGGGTTCGGGACCGGCTCTGATTCTCTTAAACCCTGGCTTACCGGGACCGAGCCTGTCGTGACCGTCGATGGCGAGGGCGTCGCTCCGAGCGAGCGCACGCGGTAAGAGAGTTTCGATCGTTTGTAGGCTCGAACATGTGAGCGTCCCCGAATAATGGTGACCCACTTTACAAGCAAGGACCCTGCAAATACAAGTTTCGGCACTTGCACAGCTAGGAGAACGGAGGTTGTGGAAATGGGGCCCTTGTTTGTTCTTCCTTTTGACAATGAGGGCTCTCGTCCTCGATCATCACGCAGCACACAAGTTCAGAGGGTCCACTTTGTTCTTGTTGTGGCCTCTTAGGAACAACCTCTTACAACACAACACAACGGAACACACACACATGCACTCTCTCTCTCTCTCTCACACACACAAAAGTACTGTTGTAGATTCCCGCATTCATGTGGGAGATGGAACTTTATTCACTCGATCTCCATCCTCACCACATACGAAGTTTTGTTCCACTGAAATTATTCTCTCCTGCTTTAACTCCTCATCTTTTTTGCATGGAAAAAGGGAAAAAACCGGAAAAAAAAAAAAACTAAAGTGGGCTGTGAGAGATTCTTAATTGTGTGGATAGCATTTTGCAATCGGGTCCTTTAGCTTTTTGAGTTGGAAATTTTAGTCCGTCTCAAACATAGAAAGTAACACATTGCTCTTAGAGCAGAAGATCATAAGTTATGAAGTGCATATAATACGACAAGATCGTGAATGATGCATATTTTTGCACTCATCCATATCGTCCAAGGCACAGTAACTTTCGACTCAGCTCGATGTACTATGATACCGTTCACTGAACCAACGCCAATCTCACTTCTTTTTCTTGTTGTTGATAATAACAGAGGGACAAAGATAAGGATTGATATCATGAAGGCTCCAATACAATTGAGGCACTTTGAATTTTTTCTTTTCTCCTTTAGAAAAAAAAAAAAGATGAACAATTTACAATAATTTGTAGGAATCTCTGGACTGCACAGAGACACATGCAGTGTCTGAGCCTCCTGGTATGTAGGAATGGACCATTTTCTTTTTTCCACTGGCTCATCAGCATCATCATCTCCCACTTCTGCGAAAGGGCAAATAATACAGACCCTCTCATTGGTAGACAAGAGTCGATACAAAACCTATGATTGCTGCTGTTCTACTTGGTTCAACTCCTATTTTGTTCCCATGCCATGATTGTCAGCAATAATTTGTATAATTGGGCAGGCTACTTTGATGATTTTCGTTAGCATCAATTATTTTTCTCAGGTAGAACAAGGATTCGGGTTGAGAGATCATTCGAACCTTTCGCTTGCCTGTTTTTTCAAGAGAAGAGAGGTGTTATTACGATAACGGTCCATTAATACATGCTAAATCGGTTCCAGTTTGTGAATGCATTGCATGAGCTTCTTCGAAATAGTGCAAAATAATTGTACGGGCTCGTGATAAAAGTTTGAACTGTGTCATAAGGCTGCTCATCATCGATGAACCAAAGAAAATTTTCTATCTCATATTGAAGGGAAAATAAGTCTGTAGGGTTAGATTTTTAACCGTTTCGATAGCTTTTTCAAATTGGGTACTGCTAAATGAAAATTTTATTTAGCATAAGGCCGATAGATTGCCACATGTTTATGCCTATTTTCGTCATTACGTAAATTTATTTCTCAAGGTAAAGCATGAATTATTGTGTTGGATCAACTATATTTTCTGTAGTGTAAAAGAAACAGGAAATCAAGCAATGGTTGCCCCTGACTTATCCTCATTGATGAGCTGGGCACTTGAATTAGCATAATGAAGCTGGTTTAGTTGGTAGGAGACATCCTACATTCTAGTCCTAAATCTCAAGCTGTTATGAGGGTTCAAATCATCCAATTATCATATAAATGCCTATTCCTTGGAGAGTGATTGAAGGACAAAACCTACCCAAGAGAATATATAGCATGGTTCATACACTTCTTAATCACATCCCTACCACATGAATTTAATGATAATATGAGAACTAGAATATCATACAAGGTTTTGCCTGCATTCCCCCATGTTCCTTTTTTTTTTTTTAATTTTCTTTTTATTTATCGTTTTTACAAATTATAGCCCTGTAGGATTTGCACTTAGGTTGCCAGGGTGGCTCGTGGGCTCATGGCACCAATGAGATACAGTAAAAAAATCTGGAATTATCATCAGCATTGCATAATTGCATCGCTAACCTTGGCACAGTTAGAGATAATGCTCGACTTGGGATTTGAAATATTCTATTAAAAACTAAGTGATGTTTACTGCAGAGGGAGCATTTTGGGCTGTGAAATCCCAGAGATTCCCTATTCAATCTTCAAAAGTTTGACATGTGATAAAGAATGCATAAAATGACATCTTTATCTTGTGGAGTTCCAAGATTACAGCCCAATCATGTGTTTGCTTCATCTTATCCCCATTGGAGTCCTCCACGAAAGCCTCTGCAACACTCAGAATGACAGAGGAGCTGTTAGGCGCACGTGCCGTGGATGCCAGGGCACGTGGGTTGCCGATAGACTTTGAAAGCTAGAGCACTAGGCTTTATGGCTCCAATTGGTCCCCCGCTGCCCAAAGGATTCCAGCTTGTTTGAGCTGGTTATGAATTGAAGGTTAGATTTGATGTGGCAAAGGGTTGCCATGGATGCAACTATCAGTCTAATGGAAGAGAAGTTTGCTACATTCTTATTGACCCGACTTTTAAAAGCTTAGATTTATAGGGAAAAATGATATTCCCTAACTTGATATGATAGTATAGATAGTATAGATCATGTGACTTGAGGTTGAACTTCTGCACACTCTCGGTATTATTTCGTTTACTTATTTTCCTTTTCAAGTTATCTGTTCGATGTACTTATGATCACAACATGACTGCTCGAATGTCTAATTCAAAAGCTTAAGTTAATAGGTGGAGAAAGACCATGTGTTTATATAGAGCATATAAACGGGGTGCACGCGCACAAGAAAAAGGCGGATTTCGACTCTAATATCGTGTTAGAAAGTTCAAGCCAAAAACTTAAACAAATAGGTAGAGCGATAAAGAGTATATATGTCTCATTGTCAAGCATTGCGATATTTTTCAACATTGACCTAGATTTCATGTGAAGTTGAGAATGACATGTTTTCTCTGAAAATTTATGCTGTCTAATATAATACAATTTCTATTAATGATGGGTGGGATTGAAGGGTAATAACAGTTGAGGAGTACAAAGATATTTTAATGGACTCTAATCATCTTTCATTCTTTTCACCTTCCTTTTTCCCTCTCTAGTTAGGTGATTATGTTTTTGCATGATTTCGCAAGAGTCACAACGAAAATAAGAAGATGCGACTACACGATAAAAGTAATCATATTGGAATTGCATTGTAAGGAAAAAAAAAGAATTATCATCACATAAGACAAATTAAAATCCACATGAGATTTTGCCTTGGAAAATTAATCAGGGCTTTTCTAGGATCCTTGGTTTTCGGTTAAGAGGTAATCTCACCAATGCAAGGGAGCCGAAGATCTTATAGGGGCCATCATGGCCTGTCCCAATCCTGCTGAAAGGTCTACATCGATGCGTTTCTTATTTTAACGTGCTGATGCCCGTATGTCCTGTACCCCTAATTTCCTTCAAATCATTTTCTTCTTTAAGAAGAGAGGGAATACCGGATAGGTTTACAGGAGCAAGCTCCCAATTACCTGTTAAGCCTTTTAAAGACTTGCTCGGGTCCTACATAAAATACTCATTATGAAAGTATAAATAATTTAACTTTTTTTTTCTGAAAGTGGGCGATGAATGCGCTCGAAAGTCAATATCGATATTTCTCTAGATGCTACTAAGCTATTTTTTCCCAGAAATTTCGACTAAATTCAAAAAAAATTGTGGAACAATTCCACCTCCACCAAAAGCTCCTTCTTTTTTCCTTGTCTTTTTATGTTCTTGCAAGGAAATCCGTGACGAGAAAAAGTTTAGCAAATTTATGAAAGTCAACTCTTAGATGGGCGAACATGGACGGTCATGATTGAAAGAAGGACGATTGCTGCTGATCATTCCCACTCATGAAACCTATCAAGAGGCGTAGAAAAGCTCCGGCTCCGAGGATTGGTTGATTGGTTGAAGAATGTGACCGCATAATTGCGAGAAAAGCTTAACATATTCATATTATCACATGAATATATCTAATGCGATGTTGACTTTTGCCGAGCAAAATCCAACGCAATCCTCGAGTTTTCTTTGCCGTGAGCATGACCTATCATCATTTGAATTTTTTTTGGGGGGGGGGGGACAATTTATCATTGAATTGTACGTATTCGAGTTTAAAAAAAAATATCACTAAAAATTGCTAATTAGTACCCCACAAGAATTTTACGTAAATTAGTTTTCGTCTCGTGAAAAATTCAAAGTTGATAAATATGCTGTAGCTTACTTCTCGATTAAATGACGTATTGTTAAAGAAAAAAAACGACGTATTGTTGTATGTTTTCTGTGGCAACTAAGGGGAGTAAATTAGGCATGAAACTAGTTTCTAGATATTTCCTCGCCGATAGCTTTCGTGATTAAACAACATTTTATTGGACGGTGGTATGCAAAAAATGACTTTTCTTTTATCGGAAAAAAAAGACTCGTGAGATAAAGCGACAACATTAAACAGCTATTGATGAATTAAAGCATCTATTTATAGTTTGTCACGTTATTTTGTAAATAAAATAAGACGAGAGCTCATCACGGATGGTTTGATGGCTCGATCCATTGTTCTGGAGCCCATCACTCTTCTCTTATTTGGCAAACGAGATGTGAATAACCAATTCAATATGGGCCAAGCGAGTTTGGTTTCAACTTGAAAGTTTGGTCCTAGGACGAGAATTTTAGTAGCTAACTTAGTGCTGGATATGTCTTAATATAGCTTACAACCTAAACAGAACATGATTAAAGTAAACCTCGCCATTAAGGCGTTAAGCCAACTCGGGATTTCGATCTCTAGAGACACTTCATCGAGTTTGATTGCTCGCGCTCGACTTGCTTGGGTACATGGCGATTCTACCGTGTCTTCGGCGAGAAACGGATTGAAATTCTGTCCTAATTATTGATTATAACCGGTAATACTAGATTATATGGAAAAGTTAGATGTTTGAGTTAGTATCAACAGATATATTGAAAGTTTCTTTACACTAGACATATGTTTATGCTATCACTTGATACATCGGTTGGTAGGTTTTTTCCTTATTTTTGGGAAGATACTAGAGAGGTCAAGGTGTTATTAGTCACTGAGTGGTTGAAATTAGT
The DNA here is from genome assembly GCF_021117445.2 of Syzygium oleosum. Classification (NCBI taxonomy): domain Eukaryota; kingdom Viridiplantae; phylum Streptophyta; class Magnoliopsida; order Myrtales; family Myrtaceae; genus Syzygium; species Syzygium oleosum. The sequence continues at coordinate 3,489,525 of NW_026607493.1, read as the reverse complement.
AGGCCTCTTGAAAAATTATTAACAAGATGCGAATACTGCAGAGGTATTTCTAGAGGCTTAGAAATAGACCGGAGCGACATTGATAAAGATATGGTACTAGAGCATCTTCGAATTGGCTATTTGAAGATTATCTTCATCGGTGGTACATATGATTCGTCGCATATAATGCACGGCTCAGAATCGTGCATAAGGTTAAGCTATGCTCACACGATAGTGGGATTGACTACGAATGCTACTTCGAGTGGGTTATGTTACGATTAGAACATGAAGCCTGTCGCATCCAAACCAAGCCCGATCATTTTGCCAACCCTCTTTAAGGCGAGCTTTTAGAGTGATTAATTTTACTTCGACTATGGTAATAGTAATGGGATAATTAGGATCGTTGGGTCAATTCAATACATTTTTCACGTACAAACCCCATTTGCTTGAAACGAAGTTACGTGTGTCAACTTGCCATAGCAAAACAACTAACCCGTTTCTCATATTCTACCTACTCCCAATAATTATTAATTTCTTACATGTTATCACTTATCTTTAGACCAACTACAGTGGGAAGATGACATAAAAGCTGGCGACATCAATCTTTGCATTTTGTATTCGTGAGAGAAAGTTAAAAAAAAAAACGTCTTAACCTATTGCATTAGTACTAATTCAGTTTTAAACCTTTCATTTGGACCAATTCCGTCCTAAACCTTTTCATATTGATACCAGTTCGATCCATTTGGCCAATTTAGGTTGGAAATTGCTGACGTAGACGCCGGCTGTCTTACGTGGCACGACTGGCGATGACATGAAATTTTATAATAATTTTTTTTATTTTTTAATGTTTTGTGTTTTTGTTTTTTCCTCTCTTTTTTTCCTTTCCTTCTCCTTGCTTGGGCTGTGGTTGGTACCTGGCCATAGGTAAGGGCCAACAAGGGTGTCATGGCCCTCGCCGGCCATAGGTGAGGGTCGACCTTGCCCAGCCCATGAGGGTCCAACCCTCGCCCTATGGTCGGCGAGGGCTTCGCAGCCCTCGTCTGTGGCCGGTCGCCGGCCATGGCGACCGGCCACGAAGAAGGAAGGAAAAAAAAAACCAAGGGAAAAAAAGGGAAACAAAGAAAAAAATTATTAAAAATTGTCCACGTCAGCACTGGCCGTGTCACTTAGGACGGCCGGCGTCCACATCAGTGATTTCCGGCCTAAATTGGCCGAATGGACTGAATTGGGACCAATGTTAAAAGGTTTAAGACTAAATTGGTCCAATTGAAAGGTTTAGGGCTGAATTGGTACTAATGCAATAGGTTTAAAACTTTTTTGGTACTTTTCCCTACTCCTGATCTTCAGGGCTCGAGAAATTATTGCTTATGCTAATTTCATCAGATGAAACCAATCATAAACAATCTGATCCAAATAGCTTCTCATAAAGAAAACAACTCGTCACTCTCTTAATATCTAGTTCAAATCACCGGACTCAAGCATTCTCTTAGGACGACTTGCGTGCTCTTGTAATTACCGATTAATACATGACGATGTCGATTGTCGTTACAAGCACCGGGGATGAGTCGAGTGCTCGAAAAGCTCTAGAGACACTTCAATGTTAGGAGAAAAAAGATAACACATGGTGGCATATTAAGGTAATCAAACTACAAAAACAGAAACATGCGCTTTGTCTATCATTTGTTCACGATATGCTATTTACCCATACTACACAAGTGATTGCTTTTCCAACCATTTCTCATTTCAAAACAAGCGGAGAGGGGCCTTCTTCACCTCCAAGTTCTTCTCCATGATAGCCTCCAAGCTTGGTCTCCAGGCCTTCCCTGAGACCTGCCTGCTCATCATCACCATGTCATTGCTGCTCTCTAACATGATCTCCCTGAACTCCCCCACGTGCCTCTCCTCCGAATGTGCCTCCTTCTCCTCCTTCGACGAAACAGCTCTACCCGATGACGACGACGACGACGATCTCCGATCTCCGCTTGTGTGGCCATTAGCATCGGCGCACACCCTCGCCAGGACCGGCATGAATGCTGCCTTCGGCTTCGAGTTATAAGAATGCGACCGGAGGGCCGAGTTAGCCATCAACAGGAAGCGGCGCGACTCCTCGGCTGATAACGGGGGCAGCTTGTTGCCACCGCCACTGCTGCTGCCGTGGTTGTGCCTTTGTAGCTTGTTCGTCATGGGAAGCATGATGTAGAGTTTCTTGGCCTCGAGGGTCTTGTCGGCCGGTAGCGCGGTCGGCCGACGGGTCCCGTCAATAGCAGAGCGGAACTCCACCACCACATGCCGCGGGTGATCCAGCATTAGCTCGGCCACCGTCGGCGGGTCCTCAAACTCTCGGGTCGAGCCGTCGTATAGGAGGACTATTGAAGTGGGTCTAGGTTGATGGTGGGTCGATGCAAAGTTGCCCATGAAGGATAGAGAGAAAAGGAGAACAAGAAGATCAGATAGTCAGTCTAGATGTTATAAGAGAGAGCTGAGGTTAATAAGATTGATGGTGATGAATTATATGGAATATATGTATAGGAGGCGCTTGTTGGTTGAACAGCTCCAATCACGCGGAGGCAATAAAAAAAAAATAATTGTGGGACTTTTGTTAATTAACTTAATGATGATGACAAAATTAAGGTCGATTGGTTGAGTTGAACGCTCTCTCCACTTCTAATCCCTTTGGACATTCGATTTTTCCAATGCGGTTTTCAAGGGATTGGTTCGAGTGAGAATTCACGCATCACATCGAGAATCCCACACTAATAAGACACGAGAGCAGCATGACTTCGGATCGAACATTGACGAAAGCAAATCCCCGTGTTCCTGTTTGAAGCAGTAATTCAGTACATCGAACTGATTTTGATGTCTGAACCAGCTCAGGAGACAAATTGGAGTTGATCAATCAAATTATACTATGGGCAAGAAGAACACGGACCCAATTCCTGGTTCACACATGCCAATTACCTTCGCTCTTAAAAATCCCACTCGCACTCGAAAGAAAGAAAATTCATAAAAATGGACAAGCTAACGGTCTCTGCCTTGCCCCGGCTGAATGATGCCCCAAATCGTTACTCGAACAAGACGTTTAATAATCTAAAAATCGGTGGTGTTTCGCGTAGCAATGGGAGCACCGCAACGGTTAGTTACAAGACAGTGATGGGCTGATGGTCGTCCATCCTAACTACCAATGACGACAGTGGTGCTACGTACGTATGGAGGATGCACTTAACAGGGTTTTGTACGGTTCTCAAAGTCGGAAGCCGTTGAACAATTCTAACAATAAGCTGTCCGCAAAGATCAGGGATGCATAGAGGCCTCTTAAACTCATACGCAGTAGTCCTCGTGCTGGCTCGAACTTACGTTAACTCGGTCGGAAGTCTCGAAATGCACACTCCGGACTATAATCAAATCCTGTGACTGCATAAAATGAACTCTCCGTGATCATCCGCGTTTATCTAAGTTGGGGGCGTAACCAAACACTCCAACATGTTAACCACCTAAATGTGATCATTTAGGTCACTGTCCGCAGACCTAAAATGATGTAATTTAGGTTGGTGCAGGAGCTGCAATATAGAGCCAGGGTCTATCGAATGCTGTTCCGGAATAGGATTCGGGTCAGATTTAGTACCTCACGTACGACTCGTCTGGACACTATGGCCAAGTCAAATTCAAGTCACGAGAAATGAAGCTCCATTGAATTCCTAATCACGGCCATTCAATCTACAGGGCATTGGTGCCACACATCTACAAAGCATGGAAAGAACTCGAATCATGTATGAAATCCTCGGTGTTGAACCCATACATTGGATTTCATACCTGTCCAACGTATCATCATGCAATCATCGACATCGATACATTAAAAAAACAGTAGTAGTGTACATCCTACCTATTTGTTCTAAGTGAACCAGCAAAGCTCTGCCAATTAATCGAGAGCAAGACCCGAAGGGCCATGGAGATAAATGGAACCCCACAACTTCCATCCAAAGCTAATTACAGTTCCTTCAGTTAACAAAAGCTACCTGAAAGAAGGGTTAGTTTCTGCCTTGAGACATAACATGATTGAAAATGTTGATTCCCTACTTTCTGGCATCACTATATGAATCTAGGAATCGATGGCAAACCTATAGGGAAGCTACAGAATCATGGAATAGGTAGCCACAAGCACAACTACAAGTGCCAGAGAGAATCAACATAAATTCACCTTGCAAACATATCATGACAAGGTACATCCAACTTAAAACTGACTTAGAGTATAACAGGGACGAATATTTATATGTCATAGTGTGATCAAACTGGGGGCGTTTGAGAACAAGAGCACTTCGTCCAAACTATCCTCTAGTTGATGTATTGAGAAACCCACTTGAAACCATCTCCATACCCCATTTTGCGTACGATGCTGCACATGAATACTTCAAGCGGGCGAACATTTGAGTCCGCAAGGTTTACTTTTCCCTTGCCAGTTGTGAAGTTGGTCAGACCAAGGTGATATCGCAGCTCATCCTCCGAGGCAGCATAAGGTATGTCTATCTTATTTCCCAATATGAGAAATGGGACGTTGGCTAGGGCTTCATCAGAAAGAAGCGCATCTAATTCCTTCTTAGATTCTGCAAACCTCTCCTTGTCATATGCATCCACAAGGTAAACCACAGCATCCACCTACATAATGCAGAAATTAATCACATAACAAAAGCACGGGTATTGTTATGTAAGGAGAAAAATAAAAGTACAAAAGTTTTTGCCTGATGGAAGAGTACAAAGAAGTTGAACATGTCAAAGAAACAAGAAAATGATTGTAAGATCAGGAAGTCCTGTCTGTTTATTCTGCAGAAAGTTAGACAAACTTCATCATCCCTCCACCAATTTCAAGATTCCAAATCCATCCGCAGCATAGAACAAGGAACATTGCTACCCATGTACTTGAAGGGTCAAAACTCCCTGCAGGAGCACATTATATGCTATTTTCTTGCCGCTCAACATTCGTAAGTGCGATGTCACCGGTCCAAAATCCGTGACACGACTGCAATGCCCGTGACAAAACCTACTCCAACGAGAGTCTACTGACCAATCATTTTCTTAAAAATGAGGAAGCCCACCTAAATAGATAAACCCCTATCCAATAAAGTACCTCACTAACCACATGGACCCAGTAAGATGCTAGCCAAAACCAAGGTAGGAGGCCCAAACATGACATTATTGGCAGTTAGTGGTCTAAGGAAGCAAACCCATGTTGTGCGCCTAATCCACAAACGGACGCCCATTCCATAACCACTAAAGAGTTAATTGATCAAAAGAGACAATTTTGGGCTAATGCCTTGCATGAATACACCATCTTAACCAGGAGAAAAGGAATTTATGTCTTCTAACTTGATAACTTCTGGTCACTACATTTGGTAAGTTATTCCTTATCCAAACGAGATTCTAAAGCTTCTAAAAACGAGTTAACCACCTATGCACCCATAGTTTCCCTGCACCAGATATTGTCCACTCACCATCACCTAATCTTGCATGCTTAAAATTGGTTCCCACTACGCACAACAGCCATTGCCTGCTGTCTGGTAAAAGAGTGAAGATGTTCCCAGGACTAGTAGGACACGGATATTATCCACCATAAGTTAAGGACTGCGGACAACAGAAGAAGGGGGGGATTATCTTCAAACTAAGACCAGTGTCTGCTTTAGAAAGTTACAGAATGCATCATTGAACACATGTAGAAGGGATTTCACAACAGCAATGCATGGAGACACAAGTTATGCGGAAAGTAAAAACAAGGACAAAAGTCGTGACAGGATGTACAATCCCAAGCAGAAGCAACCATTCAAAGGCACTTCATCTTCTTGCATCAAGAGCATCATCCAAGAATTATTCAGAAGAAAAAAACACAAGTACTAGCAATATCACCCACAAAAACCATGTTCACTTCCAAAGGCAGTGGCCATGGACAACACGAAATTGCAGGTTGTTCGGTCCAAGCGTATGATAGCAAATACAAGTGAACGTCACTTGATGAAAGTATCGCAGCAATAAAAGGTGAGCCCAACAGAAAAAAAAAAAAAGAGGCGGTGCCTGCCAATGGCAAGTCCAAAAACCAAAAGTGGATCAAACAATATTTGTGCATCAACAGGACCGGACAGTAACGTGGGTTCAGCTCCTACAGCATAAAAATCCAAGTCCAAGGTAGCAACTACAGCTTCAGAGGGGGCTACAGTGCAGACACTTCTCAATTCGACTGAAGTACCTCAGCCCACAACATCAAAAGTGCAAAGCAAACTCTCAACTCGCATCCGAGCATACCTTGGCATAATAGTCCTTCCACACCCGGCGAGCAATCTGATGGCCACCCAGATCAAAAGCTTTGAATTTGATTTTCCCGATACTCAATTCTTCCGAGGTCGGGTACTGGGTGGGCTGGTGCTGAACCAATCTCTAGAATTCAAACAATCAAAAAGCATCCCATCAATAACCGAGGCCAGAAACCAACCTGGTCATTACTCGCCTAAAATGACTCCATTCCAAAGACAGCGCCAAACATAATCAGAGACCATTACAATCATCATTACAAGAGACTAGAGTCGACCCAAGCAAGAACGGAACCGATTAGAGTTTGGAGAAATTGGACGAAATAGAGGGAGGGAACCTCATCTTTGAGCATGTGGAGCAACGTGGTCTTGCCGGCATTGTCGAGCCCTAGGAACAGTATCTTGGCCTCCTTCTGCCATAGACCGAGCGAGGCCAAGACGCCATAGAACCAATCCAGCAGAAACATGGCTCCCCGACGCTCGCACGGCTTCTTGAGGGAGGGAGGGAGAGAGAGAACCGAACCAGATCGTCTACCTCGAAGCAGACGCCGATGGACTCACGCCGCCAGATTGTAATTCGGCGACAGAATTAATAATCGATACATAAAAAAGAAATTTACAACAAATGGAAAAGAATTAAGTTGTAGTGAATATGGGGACCCTAAGGACAGTGACGATGGCGATGCATTTTCTTCGAAGAGAGACGGAGAGAAAAATATTCTCGGGAAAATGGACGACAAATGGTTTAAAATGTAGGAATTTCGCTTAGGGGCGAGCAATTTTAAGTTTTTCCAAGTTGCACTTGAAACCTGGAATCGGAACATGTTCCTTAATTTTTGGAACTCGAAACTTATTGTGCATACCTAAACTCCAAAACCTGTAACATGGTAGATTCTAGGATTTATTCATGTTCCACGTATATTTTTAATTGAACGATTACAGTGAATCATCGTCTCTTCATCTCTAATGACCACTATTTGCTACGATGCATTGATTACAACTTATATTTAGACACACGAAAAATATGACACATTAACAAAGTAAAAGTTTCAGTCATGGATACCGTCGGAAATGGAAACTCATACTGGTGGTTTTAGATTACACATTCATCAATGGATGCCATGGAATGCTGCAAGAACGAGCGAAAACACGGAATTAGAAAAACACAAAGACTTGTTTCAGGTTTCGTCCGAAGCTTGAAACCTATATGTCGAAATAAATTTCCCAATTTTTTGAAGATGACACCTACGCTGCATATCAAGAACCGATCCGATTTTCAGGTTCGGTTTTACCTAGAAACTATGCTCACTTCTAGTTTCACTGTTGTATGAGCTCTGAGCTGGATCTGGTTTTCCCTACTGAGCCCGTAATGGGCCGATGGGCCTAGAGTGTTAATTGGGCTTTGACTTTCGCTGACTTTTTCGAGTTCGATTGCCCATTGGATTGGATTCCGAGCATCTCTCAGTAGGCTTAATTCGTTTCAAGGTGTTGCAGATTCTTCGTAGTTCAACGATAAGGGAGACTCAGTACTTTCTACCACGGACTTTCCGAGAACGCAACGTGCCAAGTTCGACTCCGAAAATCACAAACAAATTCCATAAGCTGTTTAGTTTGGATATTCCACATTTGCATTATATATTCTGTGGTATAAAAGCAATCAGCCTCGATACCTCCGGTCGAGTACATCCATCCATCCACAGACTACACAAAACTCCTTCCACAAGGCAAGCTGTACATGGCTTGTTTAATACACTGCGGGAAGTCAAATCCCGACGCCAGTAAATGCCTCCATAAAAATCTTGAGAGATTGTTGCCAACCAATAAAATTTACAATGGGAAGGTCGATGGGTGCAAGATATCCTAGAACTACCAAAACTTGAACCAGGAGTTCCGTGCACGTGGAATGACTAATCTTGCCACATCACCGTTGCCGTATGAGTAATTTTGACTCGTGTTGCAGCTTCACTAAGGAATCAATGAACTTGGTATCAGATGATTCAGAGTCCACCGATCGCGCAACAAGTTTCATCAATTTTTGCATAAAAAGCACCATCTCGTTTTCTGAATATTGGGTGCAGGACTGCTGTGGAGATCCCTTCGTGTGCCTACCGTACGAATGCTCAAATTTTCTTGATCGCGAAGCTGCTTTTTGAAGGATGCATTCAGGAAGTCCTGCGAATAAGCAGAGTCTAAGAACCAGTAGTACACAGTCCAAAAGCAATCCGATCAGGAGCAACGTTCACTGAAAATGCCAGTTACAAGGACAAAAAAAAAGGACAGAGACATGAATGTGGCCCGATTACTTGATGCTAGCTCACATCCTTAGTGCATTAACCGCACAAAGAAGTGTCCTTCAGGCCAAAAAGATGCACATTGCAGTGGCAACTGCAATTTTGTGCCAAAGCGATCAAATCTTACAAATATTGTTAGAAGGCGTGACTAAATATACTTGTCGGCAATACAATGCCGCTAGTAACTTTTGAAATCAACTAAAAGAACTCAAAACACCAACAAAGGATAGCAGAATAACTTACCAGCTAAGCGTGCCACATTGACTCCATAGCTTTTGGGGCATGGACCAGGTGTCAATCTATAAAGAAATGTGACCTCTTGTATGCCATCAGCTCCATCTCCCACTTGGCACGCCATATGACAAAGGGAAACCTGAACAAAACACCAGAGGGCAATATACAAAAAAAATGACATGAATGATCAGCAAAAGAATTGACAATTTTCAACCTTGTGAACCCTTATTATCAATATTGTATGTGCTCATACCCCAGCTGAATGCGAATTTCAATCATCACTTCGATATAGCACCATAACCATTAACTAAATCAATTATTAAAGAGAGGACATACCCCAGGATCATTCCTATAGTTCACAGCTAAATGGTGATAATGAGTAGAAAACATTCCTAGACAGTGCACCTTGTGGACGAAATGGTCCAAGACAGATTCCCTGCATGCAAATACAATAGGAGAACAACGCAAATCTGGTCAACATATTTGACATGTTTCTCAACGACACCAATAATAAATGTGAAACACGGAAAAACATGGAAGCAAGGATAACCCTCTTGAGGGACACGACCGACACTTACGCAATGGCCTGTCCATCTGAGGTCGAGGTCCCACGTCCCAGTTCATCCAATGCCACCAAAGAATAGCGAGTTGCCGATGACTGTAGACAAGTGAAGATACATAAGCTTTAGAATATATTTGCACAGTTCTTTTCTTATCCTAACATTTCTTCTTTGGGCAGCAGAATGCAGTTCAGTCAGCTGAAAGTCAGAATTATCTAGAAAAATAGTGAAATGTGCAGTAACAAAAAATATGTAGTCATGCAACGAAAGTCATGAAGCAAGATAACGAAGATAGTACACACAGATCCAAGATCAAGAACATATCAAAATTAAAATATCATACAGCATACCTCATTTATAAAAGTGACATGCAACTAGAATAAGCAACACTATGTGAGTTCTCTCTCAAAAGTCATACCAGCATTGATGCAGTTTCGGAGAGCTCAGTTAAAAATGTACTTTGCCCTGCCATAATATGATCCTTGGCACCCATGCGGACAAAAATTCGATCCACAGGCGACAGTTGAAAACTCTCAGCAGGTACATCTGCTCCAATCTGCCAAAAACCCTCTTAGGAATAGAACTATGAAACACTTAAAAGTAAAAGCACAGAAATCTACCTGTGCCAAAATCACAGCCAAGCAAACTTGTCGGAGCAAGGTTGACTTTCCACCCATGTTAGGACCAGTGAGAAGGATAAAGCTAGCATTAGCAGAACCACCAATATTGACGTCATTGGGGACAAAGGTACCTTTGCCCAAGGAATCACTTCTAAGGATAGGATGCCCTAAGCACTTGGCAGATAAGCATGGCTCTTTACTTGAATCAGAAGAGACTTTGAAAACTGGACGACATGCTGGTCCCTCATAATAGTCACTTGCAATTGCTAAACTGATCAGAACATCTATCTCTGCAACATGCAACAACCAATTTCAACATTGCTCTGCAAGTATCCATAGAAAAACGAAAAGACACATTTCATTGTGCCTCCCTTTCAAAATCACAAGGATGACCATGATTGGAGAAAGTGGTATAAAAATTTTTGCAGATTAAGAATATATGCAACACAAATCAAACATCCTCAAAGCAAATTAGTTTCTATAAACCTGCGGTTGAAGAAATTAGTTGCCTCCACTTGTCTTGATGCTCACAGAAGCGTCTAATTAGTCTGTGCAAAATACTCTTCAGTGCAGACTCCTTTTCAGATTCAGCTTGGGAGAGCTCGCTTACAAGCTTCTTAATTTTGGGGGTCCAATATCTAAAGAAACCCTGCATATTCCAAAGAGTCGGGCAAACCGATTCACAAACATGAACATATTATTAGTCAACCAAACACATGAAATGCACAGTACAGTACAGTATACCAAACAGAAAAACATATAGGTAATCAAATTACCTGCAGCATACAATAGAAATGCAGATGTTCCCCAGTGCTCTAGGTCTTGAGATCATTTAATAAGATTAGCAATTCAGACTATGCAAATCATGTTCACCTACTCTTTTGCAAAAATCTAGAGTCTGGGGAGTCATCCTCTGCCACAGTTGAAATTTCACTCATAAGTTTTTCATTTTTTGATAGGTGAAAAAAATCATTCATATTTCTCGAGGTCCAATTTCACTCACAATTTTTTCTTCCTTTTAGGGCAAATCGTCACTCTTATTAAAAAGTAGGAACCAAAAAAGACAAGCATAGATCGATTACACACTGGAGCAGATTGTCATATCGCAGCTTATTGTTTGTGAGAGGCTTGTGAGGTTTAATCATTTTCCTTTCAAGAGACAAAACTATATTGTTGAGGCACTTCAAAGATGAACTAGAGCAGAATCTAGGATTGTTAGAACAAAGAATGAGGGAAGCAAGACTCAAATTCTACCCAACTACATCCTTTAAGATCTTATCCTTTGATGACCTTATTGCAGAAATCAATCCTCCTTCATTGGAGGGAGGTGACAATAACTATGCTACTTCAACAGTAAGGGGGGAGGAGTGTATGCTTTTGGAAAATGAAATTGACAATATATTCTATAACTTTGACTTCAACTCGGGCATGATAAAGTGCATTATGCTGAAAATTATATTTGTGTTGCTTGTTGTTAGAGAAGAACCCAATCATCAACCAGTGCAAGCAATCACTTGGTAAGCGCCGTAGTATTAGAAGAAGGCACAGCTGGCAATTCGTTTTCACATGTCATAGTCAGGTTTTGTAATCGTGTCAAGTCGTGTCATTAGTAAGCACTGTATTTTTGTTAATTATACTACAGAAGTGTTAATTCATGTCAGAAATTGCCAGCCCAATCTCCATACCTGATTTAGTGAGCTATATTTCCTTTTCCAGCTATCCTAGAACTTGTTACTGAATCTTAAATTCATAATGTGCTTTATTCAACGTTACAATCCACACCTTAAAGACCTTCCCTGTTCACAATATTAGATTCTAACCAAAATGGTTATACTTCCTTAAAGTCAGGACCTTATGATTCCTGACCAATGACTGTAAAATTCTTCATTCTATTATTTTTCCAGCATGTATATAAAACAAACAAAAGCTCAGTATGCTCAGCAACAAAGGCCGTTACCTTCTTAGATGAACGCAGTTCATAATCACGAGGAACTTTTCCACGCAAACTTTCAGGCACTTCAAGTAGGTATGCCTCTTTCCCAACAGTGACATAAGTTATCTGCATTCAAACATTGAAGAAAACTTTGTCTTTTGTACATTCAACCTATGAGGCAGACTTAAAGAAACTAATTCTAAAAGTGCTCTCCAGATTCTTACTGAAGTCTCCCCAAGTAATTTCCTCTGCTCCTTGAGGTGTTTCATCAAATTAGACTCAATTTTCTTGATTTTATTACAGGCAGAGTCATACTCTATGTCAACTCCTTCACGAGGTATGATTCGTCCTGAATTGCTGGCTTCAACCCAATCGAAGGCATCCTTAAAATGCCTCAGAATTGAACTGACCTCCGGGAGACCCTTCCCTGCATGAAGATTAACAGATGAGATGCCAAAAAAATTTCTGTAATAAAATGAGAATCTTCAAGCTGGTACCAGGTGTTAACAAATGAACCAGTTGTCTTGACTCGACGTTTTCCAATATAACACCAAGAGAAGAAAATGCCTCAACCAATAATTCACAGCCACGTAAAACCGATATAAATTCTTGCAGCTGTTTTTTTGCTGCATCTTCATAGAGGATTACTTTATTTGCATTTCTTCCACAAGCTTCACTGCAAAGGACATGAAAACAAGTCATAAGGAACTGAAGTCCTGCAGGTCCAAAGTAATTCAGATTAAAATGCGTGACCACATCATCTGAAACTATACCTGCTAGAGAAAACGCGCGCAAGCAAGCGCTCCATATCTGGAAGCCTCAATAACACTTTCCGAAAATCCAATGTGAAAGGTTGATTTTCTCCCTGCAGAATATTAACCGACACCAAGGAAAAAACAAAAAGCATTTAGAACCAATAAAAATCCACTCAAGTCCAACTTAACCCACATGATATAAATAAGAGACACATCTGGAAGTAATCCCTTCTATATATGCACGAAAGGCACCCGCCCTATGTAAATGAAAAAGCAGCTATGGTATTTAGCACCCCTTCCAATCCAGTCAACATCAGAAACATATAAGATAAATCTAAGTTAATGAATGACTGATATTATGACCAAAAAGGGAAGAAACTGTTCTTATCACCGGTTTGCTAATAGAAGACAAGTGGCGAATCAACATTAACTACTTCAAAGAATTCCTCCTTTTTTTTCCGTCGTATAATTGATTCCTTTCTTATTATTTATGTTTATCTATTTATTTATGATAATTTTTTTGCAGTTTTGTGGTAGTGGACAAGGGAGAGAACGTAGTAGAAAAGGTTCAACCAACAGGAAGTCTCATAAGATGCAATCCTCCATAGAAGTGGGTAGATAAAATGTGAAAACATGGGTATACTAATTATCAACCAAGAAACAGAGATTCCAAAGAAGCAAAAGATGTCCCTGAGCAAGCAGAGCAATTTAGAACAAGGAGAACCAAGTAAAGCAGCCGAACAAAGATGTCCACGATGGCTTACTCATTTATAACAGGTAAAGGGGGAAAAATGTAATTCTCATATACAAAAAAAGTGAAGAATACCGCAATTTTGTAATTTGGAAAGTAATCAAACACCAATGCTGGTATCAAGAACTTACCTTAAGATCAGCTATGGCATCTTGGCGCTCTTTAATTCCTTCCAGATGATACAAAGGTCTTGCTAGCCATGTTTTAAGAAGCCTCTTGCCAAATGCAGTCACACAGTGGTCCAGTTGTGCAAAAAGTGTCCCTGAAGACCCTCCATTTCTGCCATTCTCATAAACCTCAAGGTTCTCCAATGCAGCAGCATCAAGAATCATATGCTTTTGAGCAACATCACCAAATCCAGAACATGAAAGTGACTCAAAATTTGCAAATTTAAGCAATGTCTCATCCAGGAAGGCTTGTTTCAGGTAATAAATGGCACCTCCGAGGGCTGACAATGCAAGATTATGATTCTCACCAGAATTCACCAGCTCAGATAAAAATTCTGGGAGGTTGTGCAAGCCATCATTTTTAAAATGAGAAGCGGCAGTCTCAGTATCTGTTTCATCTGAACTTGCAGAAGATGATCGACCATTGATACTCTTATAAATGGTCCTTAGTTCATGAACTGTCTTATCAGCATCCCAAAATTCTAAGACTGGAACCAACTCATTCACCAGAGGATTTCGAGTATGAGTCAGTAAAACCCTCTCAGTTTCAGCACTTAACCCTTTAGTGGGTTTAACAATTTCTACCGGGCGTACTTCAGATAGCAGACAGCATAAAGCACTGCATTCTGAATCATCTTTGAACTGAAAAGAGAGGCAGATGAATCACACATCAAACCATGGCACAATTCTACACCATACTGGGATATATGGCATCTAGAAAGACTATAGATAGCCAATCACTCTATTGAATGATCCAACAATGGCAACTTCATACATAGAGAACTACACCTTCAGGTAAAGTCAGTGACAATGGTAGGTTGGTTCTTAGGCCTAAACCCCAACTCATTAGTTATTGTTTTGCCAAATCCCTTCCAAAATATAATTAATGAACCAAAAAGATAACAACGAGCAAAAGATACAAGTTTTGAGATCACAAAAAGATCATGTCAAATCAATGAACCCTGCTTCTAGAGGTAATGATCATTCATGGGAACTTAATTTCCTAAGCTGACATGATATATAAAGTGGGTGGAAAGATTCAGGATCTGTTAACAATGTCACTGATGCACAGATGACCGATTTCTTTTTCTATATTAAGATACCATTTATGGTAAAAGTCATCATGCAGCGCCAAACACTTCGATCGGTTAAGTTATCATTCACTTCTATTGTTCAAAACTCAAAGAATGGCTACAAGAGATCTTCCATGCCATTCCTCTTTTCCCATACACATGGGACAAAGCAAGAGGTTAGTTAGGTCACAGGCAGTGACAAGCGGAATTATGAGCGCACAGCAGCTAATTATCATTCTCATACACTAAATTTTGTTACATAAACTCAATTAAAATACAAGCACAGATGGCCATGCCAGTAGCCATCCATTTCCTGAACATATTCCATGCTTGCAAAGGCGAAAGGAAAATCTGCACAGAGAAACCATCACTGGATGAACAAAAAAAGTTAAAGCAAATGGAGCCAACCTGACCAAGAGTAATCCTACTAGTAGCAGCATCCACCAAACACACACCAAGAGTCCGCTCTGCCTTTTGGTCTGCAAGCATTTGACAGCTTTCAGTCACTGCCATCAGATAAGAAGCTTCAGGATTCGCTGAAAGCATTTCTCCATCGGTCAGAGTTCCTTTTGTGATCACTGCACATATTTCACGTTTTACGACCTGTAAACATGTGAACAGACCATCATCCATCCAACTGTGACGGTTTCCACGGATTGTTTCACATCAAGTAACCTAGCAAGATCTCCAATGACAAATTGCTTCATTAATGAACTTAACCGCCCAATAAAATGCACCCATACAAGAACAAAGCACGCTTGCTTTGACTGGTGACAGTTATCGTCTTAACAGGGAACTCTATAGGAAACTATATAATCTCATAAAGAGACAGGACATTATACTGAAGGCATATATACAAAACCATTCATGCTCACAAGTCAAAGTAATCAACCACAGTATTAAGGTTATTATAAGGTTATACTCGGACATCTTCATCAGTGAAAAATAATCGGGCACCAATTAGGAGCTCAAATAACTATATGATTAACCTCTTCATAGATGAGATGACATAATTTAACAAACGCTAGCCAAAGGAAACAACAGGATGCATTATTTTGGTAGTAGACAGGCAACCTTATCTTTTGAACCCTGTTCCTTCCGGCGAAGCTCAAGTTGTTCAGGTGTTTCCGTCTGCTCTGCGACGAGAACTCGATAACCCTGCTTAGCCACAGAACTTTAAGTAAAAATCATCATCCATAGCTTGAAAACTTAATCACCAGAAACTTCAACAATAAACTATATGCAGAATAAAGAAACCTTTCTGGCCAATTTCTCCACGTTCATAGAGAAGTTCTTTTCTGGAAATCCACAGTGCGGTTGCTCTCCCTGATTCAGTAGTTTGATTGATATCAAATATAGAATTACCAGAAAATAACCAACGATTGCTTCCAACCAGATGATCATAATTTCTGATAATCAAAATGAAACATCCATTCAAAAGTGAAGGCAAGCAGTGCAGCAATACAATCAATCAATAAGGAATGAGTACTTAACAAGCTTTACCTTCATGTACTGTAAATCAAGCTCTTTGGCTCCTACATGTGCATCCATTTCGAAAAGTTCGTAAAACTTTCCCATCTGCTCCAGCAAAGAGAATGTTCACTTTCTGATAATACTGCTAACCGTGATAATTAAAGGAATGCATACCTTGAAAAATAAGACTTTGTCCATATGCTTGGACTTAAATTCCCACCATTGCCTCTGCATGATTACCAGTCAAATAATCAAAAAAGAAAACATGAAAGCATGGTAAGGGAAAGCTGGCTAAAAAAAAAGAAATACGGTAAAAGAATGTGGACCAGTTCCTATGTGAAACACATCATATACCTGGCCACCCGATAAACTCTTGAGGAAATCTGGAGGCAAATAAAGAGTCCTCGGATCAAAATCCATATCCCCTGGTCGTCTTCTTTTTGCATCCCTCCGTTCTCTATGTCAAGGTCAAAATGATTTAGGACGGCATTCATAATAAGTTAAGTTGAAACTCCATCAAGGAAAGGTGCAAAGAGATATCAGTATTATTGTGACAAATCATTTTTTATTTTTTTCAAACTTGCCCCCATAGGATTTCATCTATGGATACCTTATCAACGAAAAACAACCTAAAGACAGAATGCATCAAATACCATCATCAACAAAAGCTTTTTCCAGCTTCCTATCACGTCTGATACATAATAAAGTTGATGCATTGATAGACTTGAAAAAAGGAGTTTTGCCAATGAACTAAGACTTACGGTCCAAGAAAGCACAGCTTTTCAGCTTCCCGGATACTAAACCTTTCTGAAGCATCAGTTGGCAAGGAAGAACCAAGACCATTCGTGGTTTTCTGGGCTGTGGTAGAGCATGCTGGAATTAAAAAAGAATGCTACATAAGAAACTATATCTCATAATCGGCATATTTGGATAACTAACTTCAAACCTAGCGGCTTGTTATAGGTAGTGATTATATCAACCGATAAGCCATCATAGTTCCTGATTGCATCAACTGGTAACTAAAAAGGCGAACACCGCAACATGTTCAAGAGAAAGACTAGAACAGAACTAGTGAGATCCATGCCAGGTAAATACAGATCAATCTGAGAAACACCATCACCATGAACAACCACGGAAACTGTGAGGTCAACATAATTCTATACTTACCATTGAACTTATTTTCTGTAACCACCACCGAAACTTTAGAACCCTCATTGCAAACACCACCACCGGTCTTATTCTTCTTAACAGACCCCGACTTGCTTCCTTCGCCGACCTTCCTCTTCCTCGTGTGAGACTTACCAGTGCTCTTTTCATCGGCATCCTCCTCATCGACGAACTCCGCCTCCATATCCTCATCCTCCGCGTCCTCCACCGCCTCCTTCTCCGCGCTTTTCCCCCAATCTTCATCGCTCGAGTCATCCTCCCAATCCTTCCCACCCTCGTCGCTTTCCACATCCTCCACTACCTTCTCCGGGACCACTGCACTGCCCCCGCGCCGTAACCGCTTGAACTTCTTCGCGCTCTCCTCGATCCACTCAATCCTCTCCTTCCCCAAATCCAGCAACTCCTCCTCGGCATCGTCGTACTGGACCAGGTGCTTGCCGCTCCCCTCGTCGAACGACTTGACGCAGCCCTCGTACCAGGCCCCGTCCAGCGGCCAGTACACCCTGATCCTCCTGCGCAGGACCTCTCGGCCGAAGGGCTCCGGAGCGGCGGCGGCGGCGGCGGCGGCCGAGGGGATGACGAGAGGGGTCTTCTTCCGGGGCTTGAACTGGACAGGGGAGGGAGTGGCGGGGCTAGGGCTAGGGCTCGGGCTGCCGTCGGGATCGGAGGGCTCGCGGAGGCTAGGGTTAGGGCGGGGAGTGGAATCGGGATTCGGGAGAGGCGAGGGAGCGGCGGAGGAGGAGGCGGGTCTGGAGGAGAAGAAGGAGGTGATCTGGAACTGCTTGTTCACGAGCGGCGATCGGATGTTGCTCTGGCGGCGAGACGGCGCCATGTAGAGAGAGAAAGAGAGAGAGAGAGAGAGTGTGTTTGAGTTGAGCTATACGTCGATCTCAGCAGTTCACAGAGGAAGAGAAAAAGGAGAGTCGTGGCGGGAATTTGACGGAGCGTCCCCGGGAAATGTCGCCGGCGCGGATTGTGTATTGGCGGGAACTCCAGCTGACAATGCGCGCGGTCGGGGTTGCCCGTTCATCGAGCCCGACAATATTTGTTTTCTTTTTTGCTCTTAATTTCTTTTTGTCGCTCTTTTATATTTTGATTGAAGTTTTTCTTTGATTTTTTTTGTTAATTAAGACAATAACTATTGCTATCAATTACTAAGAAATCACTTCTAGCAAAAAAAATTACTAAGAAATCACACTTTTTTTTTTCAATTCGAACCCCCAATCTCCCTTTCGCGTAGGAGGGGAGGTGTCGTTAACACAGCTACCTCCAACTATGTTTATTGCAGTTATATTTATTAAATTATTTCCTTAAATTTTCATTATGTACTCGCTTTTTTCATAACACTTTTTATTTTGATTGAATTTTATCATTGCACTTGATAAGTCCACAATCGAACGCAAATTCCCTTGCCCATTTATAAATAATGACATGAATTGGACTCAATCTTCTGTCTTGACTTGTCTTTCGTTAATCTTTACATAATATCATACTCGAAAATCACGGAGATAATTAACCACACTTGACCTTTTTCGACTTTATCGAATGACTTCATTTTTAATTGAAGGTACGTAAATCTACAAAACGGACTCCATGGACTTATTTATTTTAGATTCATTGAAATAGTTTCAGGTGCCTTCCTTCAATTTAATAGTCCATATATAATATAGAGAAAATTTCAAATAAGGATGTAAAGTATATTCATTTTTTCAAATAATGATATGAAGTGGATTTTATGTTAAATAAGGGCATGAAGTGGCATCTCAGTATCAAATAAAAATCTGAAGTGACCAACCACCCCTTGCCCAACCCTTTCCAGGCTTCACTGGTGGCGGGGCATTGGCAAAGAACAAAGAGAAAAAGAAAAGAAAAAAGGAAAAAAAATTCAAAAAAAAAAAAAAGACGAAAATGGCTTTACTATATAGAAAGTCATGCCCTTCTTTGAAATAAACATAATCATTTCATCTTATTTAAAAAAAATTCATTTCGTTTTTATTTGAGAAAATGATAACACTTCATATCTTTATTTTACACAAAGTCCACTCCAGCCCCTTATTTGAAATTTTTCCTCACTACATTAAGTGATTTAAAATTGAGCATTTATATAAGAAGTATATCTATAGAGGCCCCGTTTAGTTCAGCATTTGAAATGCTCATTTGGGCTCTAAAGTTCCTTGGGCAAATGTAAATGGTGTTTGGCAATTTTTTTTACTCACTTTGGGGAGATGGAATTGCATTTAGGTTCGGTGAATAATTTTTACCAAACGGTATTTAGGCCAAAGTTACTTTTGAATGTGATTTTAAAATACACATTACTAAATACTATTTATATTTCGAAAAATCTTTTAACTTAAAGGTCTTTGCATTTTACCTAATATATTTTTCAAAAGCCGAACCAAACGAGTACCGTCAAATACTTTATTAAACCACAGGTATGTTCGCTAAAAGCAACTTTACCAAAACCTTTTCGCTTGTCAGTTGTCCAGTCCCACTGAGTACCCACCGCCACCAAGCAGCAAAGCACCAACCGAACCACCGCCGTCGCCACCAGGCACCGGCAAGCCACCACCCGCTTCCCCTCGAAGTCTTCATAGCTCTCTTCCCACTCTCACCCCTCCTCCTTCAACCACACTCCTCTTGCTTCTCAGCTTTCATGGCAGCCCAATGCATCGCGCTCTGAGAAAACCCGTCTCTCCGCTTCGGCTTTCGCAGCTCCGGTTCTTTTCTCCGATCCGCGACCTCCATGGCTCCGTCC
This sequence comes from Syzygium oleosum, assembly GCF_021117445.2. NCBI lineage: Eukaryota > Viridiplantae > Streptophyta > Magnoliopsida > Myrtales > Myrtaceae > Syzygium > Syzygium oleosum. Next base: position 3,469,477 of record NW_026607493.1, on the reverse strand, counting down.
GCAGCGACTTCGCCGCGGACCCGTGCTCTGTCCATAGCGGACGACGACGGCCGCCGCGACCGGGAGACCCAGAAGGACGACTTCGCCGAGAGCAAGCTGGCGGTGCTTCTCTGCCCTTGTGTCTTCTGCGTCGTTCTGCTCCTCGTCATACTCTCCGTCCTCCTCACCGTCAAGTTCCACCTTTTCTGCCACACCCCTCTGGGTTCGCTAATTTACAAGAAGAAATGCCATTGACGCCCTCCAAGGCCGTCAATCTCGCGGGTTCGCCGTACGCGGGTGCCTATTGTAGGGAATTTTGTAGTGTTGGGGATAGGGGTGTTGATTCTGACGATGAAGAAGTCGATGGCGATGATGATAGTGAGGGAGATGGCGTTGGAAATGGAGGGGCTGGAGCGGAGACTCGGGCAGATCGGGCCGAGGTTGATCGTGTATGCAAGGTGATCGACGAATTGTTCGCGCTGGATCGGAACATGGAGGCGGTGTTGGACGAGTGCGGAGTCATTTTGAGTCACGATCTAGTGGTCGATGTGCTGAAGCGGTTCCGTCATGCTAGAAAACCGGCGTTCCGGTTCTTCTGCTGGGCGGGGCTGAGGCCCGGTTTCGCCCATGATTCGAGAACTTACAATACGATGATGGACATTCTTGGAAAGACAAGGCAGTTCGAGACTATGGTGTCTATGCTCGAGGAAATGGGGACCAAGGGGCTCTTGACGATGGAGACATTTACGATCGCAATAAAGGCTTTTGCTGCTTCTAAAGAGAGGAAGAAGGCTGTTGGAATGTTTGAGCTTATGAAGAAGTATAAGTATAAAGTGGGTGTTGATACTATTAATTGTTTACTCGATGCCCTTGGTCGGGCAAAGCTTGGAAAGGAGGCACGAGCGCTTTTCGAGAAGTTGGGGGAGAGATTCACACCGAATTTGAGCACTTACACAGTTTTGCTTAATGGTTGGTGCAAGGTGAGGAATTTGATGGAGGCAGGGAGAGTGTGGAACGACATGATTGATAGAGGATTTATGCCCGACATCGTTGCTCATAACACGATGCTTGAAGGGCTTTTGCGGAGCAAGAAGAGGTCGGATGCCATTAAGCTTTTCGAGGTCATGAAGGCCAAGGGACCATCGCCTAACGTGCGAAGTTATACGATTATGGTTCAAGACTTTTGTAAGCAAGGTAAGATGAAAGAAGCTGTTGAGTACTTTGATGAGATGGTATATAAGGGGTGTCAGCCGGATGCTGCCATCTACACATGTTTGATCACAGGTTTTGGAAACCAGAAGAGGATGGATATGGTGTTTGGATTGTTGAAGGAGATGAAGGAAAAAGGTTGTCCACCAGTTGGGAGGACCTATAACGCTTTAATTAAATCGATGACCAGTCGGAAAATGCCGGACGACGCAGTCAGGATATATAAGAAGATGGTTCAGAGTGGCATTGAGCCCACGATCCATACTTATAACATGATGATGAAGTCTTTCTTCACTACAAGAAATTACGAGATGGGTCGTGCAGCGTGGGATGAAATGGGCCGAAAAGGGTGTTGTCCTGATGATAATTCTTATACCGTGTTCATTGGAGGGCTTATAAGTCAGGGAAGATCAGAAGAGGCTTGTACATACTTGGAGGAAATGCTAGAGAAAGGAATGAAAGCTCCTCAGCTCGATTATAACAAGTTTGCCGCAGATTTCTCCAGAGCTGGGAAGCCTGATATTCTTGCGGAATTGGCTAAAAAGATGAAGTTTTCTGGCAAGTTTGAAGTTGCAAATGTCTTTGCAAGGTGGGCTGAGATGATGAATAAGAGGATCAAGAGAAGAGACCCTGTTAAAACCTGATGGCTTTGTCCCCGAGTAAGCCAAATTCTTGGGCGTGGCGGATATTAACAAGCAGCGTGAAGAATTTTCTGTTTGCTCCTTGTTTTGAGCATGAGTTTCATGCTAAAGGCGGCGGCAGACTGCCTTATTGTTTCGTGTTGTATTGCTCTACATGTAAATTACTGATTCCTTTTTTTGAAAGGAAAGGGTCCTTTTTTCTTTGTTTCCTAGCTGCGTGAAACCATACGATTTCCGCCATTGTAGCATTGTTGATTCATCTGCTATGCTTCTTTAGGTCAGATTCTGACCAATGCGTTTGTCTTCGTTAGTCTGTTATTTTCTTTTGGGATTGTCTAATGGGTTGGAGCAATCACTGGATATGCATTAATCTTTCTGGAGGAGTGAAGCCTACCATGAATCTTAACGGTTTGTGTTCAAACTTGCCACTACATCAATTAAAGTCGAAGTTCTTTGACGATGGTATTCTACAACTTATCAGTCTGTCTCGCCTGTTTTGTTTCCTTTCCAGTAATTTGTAACTTAGGGAGTCACTGAAACTTCAGTACCATGTTAATGTTGAAAATCCAACAAATCTAAACCATCTTCAACTTCTGCTTTACTATATTCTGAAAGGAATTCATGATGCAGTAGCACTTTCCATTGATCCTAACCTTGTTAATGTAGAGTGCAGGACCTCTTCCCAGCTCATAACTTTCGATTCTAATTTCAGGACAGATTGCAGTTTTCGGCAGAGCGATGAAGCGCCCCCTTTACGCGAATTTCAACTCAATCCAAGCCTCATTTCAAACTTGAGAAATCAGAGCTAGGTAGCTACTTTACAGTTTACAGAAATGCTCCTGAAACTAGGGTAGCTCGAATGTTGAACTTTTGGCAAGAGCATGCTCAAATCTTTCTGTTTGCTAAACTCGTGTTGTATAAAAAGATGAATTATGAGAATTGCAATTTTATGAAAAAATTCAAAATTCAAAAAAAGAATTCACCTTGAATGAAACCTTAATATTGTTACTACATTTCGCGAAATAAATAGCGACCTTAATGATCACAATTCACCCGGACTGGGCTATGTTTGGGAAGCGGGGGAAAATTAGAGGTGAGCATGGTTCGGATGGGCGGTTCTCACCCTAGAACCTAAATCGCCCACTAAGGGCCGGTTCCACAAAATGGGAACAGGGAACTGCCCACTAGTTCCTAGACCCACCTAGGAACCGGACCATGGTCCAATAATTAGGGCACAAATCCCAAAAGTAAACGTGTTTTTAGCCAAGACTTTTGACCGGTATACATTAATTAGAAGGAATGTCCAAAAACACATAGCCTCAAAAACAGGACACCAACAACTGCGAACGAGCGAAATCTCTAACGTGCGAATAACACGTTTTGGTCAAGGACACGTGTCGGCCTTTGATTACTCCATCGACTCTCTTAACTAACAAAATCCGCTTTATTTAACAAAGAAGAATAAATATTCGATAAAGATCTCATAAATTCTCACCAGAACCAAAATATTCCCTTTTTTATTCCTTGTTTTCCCCCAAAGATAAGAGGCTTGCGTTAAAAAAATAAGGAAAGATATTATCAGAATGTCTAAAAACTGCTAATTTCTTTTTTTAATGAAAAAAAAGAATAAGTGCATTGAAAATCCTAAAATTTGTCATCAAAATGTAATTGAGTTCTAAAACTTACAAAATTACAACTAAGTCCTAAAACTTATCACAAAAATACAATCGAGTCCTAAAACTTTCAAAAAGTGCAATCAAATCCTAAAACTTATCGAATTGATCTATTTAAGTCATTCTGCCGATTGCACTTTTTCAAAATTTTTGGGCTCGATTGCACTTTCGCGACAAGTTTTAGGACTTAACTGCACTTTCGTGACAAGATTTAGGATTTTATTGCACATTTTGAAAGTTTTAAGACTCGATTATACTTTTCTGATAAGTTTTAGGACTTTCAGTATACTTATTTAAAAAAAAAAAAAAAAAAGGGTGTTAATGAGTGTGTTGAAAAGGAAGGAACAGTTGTGGGGCTAGCTATAACCTATTACACCGACAGCACAACTTCCAAAAAAGAAATCGAAAAAAACTGGCCATTTTTTAAAAGGAATCGCGAAAATGAGCTGGCAAAAGCGCATTCGCTTTTAATATTAAAAATCGAACGGGGGCCAATCACAGCCCACCAGTTCCCCTATAAAAGCAGCTCACCAGAGCTCTTCCTCCTCTCCCTTCGCTTGCGTCTCGTTCGCCTTCGTCTTCCTCAAAAGGCCATCAGCTAAGTGCCATTCCCTCTGTTTTCTCTCTTTGGTTTTTTTTTCTCTCTCTCGTTTTCTTCTTCAGTGCGTTCTTCGTTAGGGTTTCGATTTCCGCTCCTGTTCGATCGCGCTCCTTCGCTCGTTGTTCGTAGCTCGAGTGGGTTTCGGATCTCGCGCGCGCGCGCGCATTCGCTCGATCGGTCTCTCTCTCTCTCTGTGGGTCGATCTGAATCCGGGTCTTGTCCGGGCGGTCGCCGCCGATCGATCGGGGGTCGTTCTTCTCTTTCCGTCGACTCGAATTCGAGGGATTCGTAGGTCTGCACCGATGTTTCTAGGGTTCTTTGCGTGGGAAATCCACTTATAGCGTCCCTTTCTTTTTATGAGCTGCTCGATCCTGATGCGTCGCGTTCGCATCCTGCATTCCTTCTCCGTCGTCTTCCTGTACTGGTTCTACGTCTTTTCATGAACTCGCCTTCCTCTTGCCCGTGAATAAACCCCCCCCCCCCCTTGCCTCGCCTAGTGTTCGAAAAACACAATCCGAAAACCTCTGCAAATTACGTAGATACTAGTTGTGCTTTCGAAGTAGTTGAGTTCGAGGAGGAGAGAAGGGCGGTGACGATGGCGGCTTCTTCTTCGCAATGCCCGACGAGCTCGGGTTCGGAATGCAACCAGCGGCCCGCGGCGGCTGTTGATGAGAGGAAGAGGAAGAGGATGGAGTCGAACCGGGAATCCGCTCGGCGGTCGCGGATGAGGAAGCAGAAGCAAGTGACGGATTTGTTGGGCCAGGTGAGTGAGTTGCAAAATGCCAACGGTCAAATAGCGCAGGGCATCGACGCCACCGCTCAGAAGTATGTGGAGATCGAGTCCGCCAACAATGTGCTGCGGGCTCAGCTGATGGAATTGACCGATAGGCTGCGGTCCCTGAATTCGGTGCTTCAGGTCGTGGAGGTGGTTAGCGGGCTCGCGATCGATATACCCGAGATACCTGATCCGCTCATGGAGCCGTGGCAGCTGCCCTGCCCAATACAGCAGCCGATCAGGGCATCTGCCGACATGTTGCAGTTTTGATCATCAAATCGGAAGTGCAAAAGTGGGGGCTGATTCTTCTCGAGTCCCCTCCTGGGGGATGGTAGATCTATATAGGCCATTTGCTGCATTTGGTTTTCTTGTCAATTTCGTTGTCTCTTTCTAGAAGTTGGAACTTGAGTATCTGTATGCGTCTGTCTAGATGGACTGGCGACTTTTTATGTCTCCTTGACATTGTACTTGGCTGTTTTTGTTACTTGTGGGCTGTTCCTGTCTTGATGGTTTTCAACAAGCTTATCTCTCTCTTTCTCCTACTTCGTTTAAAGTCATTTCTTATGCTTATGGTGAGATTTGGCTTGATAGTTAATGTTTGGATTCGGTCTATTGTTGAAATGTGACGCGGTGCAAAATTCATATTGGTTCCATATCGTTTTTAGGTGGTTGTTTATGAGTCGCGCATGATTGGAAATTTGATTTGTGGGTCTATTGATTAAGTCTAAGAAAGGAATACTCGTATGACTTGGCCTTATTTGTTTCGCACCAAGTCTGCTAATGGGCTCATGATACCAAAATGAAATGTTAGAAAAAACAATTGGATGTCTGATACTTTTCCACATTATGCAATACATTTGCTTTGCCAGTGACTACAAGTTCACAAGTTGCTATCTGCACAAAAGGAAAATACGAATTTGTTTCCTCTGCCTTTATTGTTGAAGTGTGATTTTAGCGGAATGGTGTCATCTGAGCCAATGTGCAAGGCTCGATATGCCTCACAAATTGTAACATGGTTCGAAGAATTCTGCAAATAGTATGGTTCATCTGCTCTTTCCAGCCATCCTCCTCTTCCAGGGTTGTTTGAAAGAATAGTGTTTGTGCTTCTCAAATTTCCCTTCGCATTGCTTATGCATGCCCTGTGTTTTAGATTTGTGTCGACAGCCTCCTTAATTGGAGAAAAGAGTTGCTTGGTTATGACGATATTGGCTGGACAAGGACACGTAAATGCTGTTATCCTCTCATCGAATGAAAGCTTTCCCATGAAGTCATAAACAGTACCGTTGAGTAGAAGCATTGATCTTTGCATGAATCGATTGAGTATGTCACTCGGAGTTCTTGTGGTTGCGAGTTTGAGTCCGAAGACCTAGAAAAGTCTGGCAGTGGGTTTCAAAGTGTTAACACGCTCGAGCATTCTCTGCAAGTAATTTCGATGTTTCAGTGTACAGATAGTGCGACGACTTTCACGTAATTGTGTCGTCCATATCCAAGATTACGCAATTGATATCCTCTGATACACTAAGCAGGTATCATAAGAGTACATACAAATACGAATGAGTTCTAATTTCGTCGGAACATTATAATTTGTGCTTGGAGACGAGGGAACAATCTCTGGTCTAACTGGGGTGTCAACGTAAAACCAAAATTGGTTCGGATTTTCGGTTTTCCTTTTTCCTTTTTCTTTTGCTTGCTGTCATATATTAAAATAAAAAGCCATTTTCTTCAAACTTTCAGTAAAATAAAAGCCAAATGGGTATTCATCCAACCACTAAAAACCTTGTGGCATTTTACACATCTACTCTAAGCTAATCTAATCTAATCCGATCTAATCCTAGGAAAAGAAGAGAAGCTACGGATTTTAGCACGCCCCAAAAATTAAATAATAGAGAATTGAGCGGGGAAAAAAATCTAAAAAGCTGATGTATTAGAAGGAATTTGGCATTTAACAGGACTTTCGGTTCGATTTTCGGTTTTGGATCAATTTTCCGGATCGGTTCAGACACCCCCAGGTCTAACTGAGAGGTAAGTCTCAATCTTTCCAAGCTCCAGACCAATCTCTTCTGTCCTATGGCCCAATTCCTCCACTTTATATTCTCCGACAAATTTTTGTTTCACCGGTGGATGGTATCTACATGTTCATACATCTATGAAGCTTCTTCAAAAGATTGTATTTAACAGAACATATCTCAAATTGTTTGAGTTGTAGCCAGTTCCAGAGTCGTCTAGAAGCAGTTTTCACATGCTTGCAAATTCCACCTAGCATAAGAGGAGACGTAGGCGTGTTATAGAAGAATACGCATATTCATTAGCATGTATTCAGGCTGTCACCAATAAAATCCAGTGGTGCAAGGTACATCTGATGAAAGTACAACAAGGTATCACTATTCTCACAGCACATATACCAGAACTGAAATTAATCATCTCAAGGACATGGCGAGGGGTATAGCGGATAGATATCAATCTTCGTATGTACGGCATTCGGCGGTCTCCGGGTTGTCCTTGCAGTAAGTCTCTAGGGGATCCGATGCCACCTTCTTGTCCCTAAGGTGGCTCGCCGTCGCGCTCAGCTCCTCCACCTCATCCCATGCGGCCACACACTCGCCGCTCGCGGGGTCGCCGGAGCATGCCTCCTCCGCTTCCTTTATGCTTTCGGCCACCTTATCCTCTATCTTCTCCGGGGCAGCGGAGGCCATCACCATGCGGCGGCGAGCCCCGAGCTGGTAGGTCCTCCTCCATGGATAATTCAGCTGTGGGGAGGCGGAGGCGGACAGCTTCTGCGGCTCGGCCGACTTGGGCACGGTTCTTGGGGTCGAGAGGCTAATGCTTGATATTGTTGCCATTTGGAAGGGGAGTAGATAACGTTCTTGGTGTGGTATTGTGCTATGGTAAGGGGAGATTGGGCACGCATTGTGTATATAAATAGATGGGAGACGCGGTGGTATTGTGAGTTCACGTTTCTTATCAGCTGACAACCAGTGGTAGGGCTCCACGTGGGAATTTCACTGCAGATATTTTACGTTTTTCGGTGCTAAGAGAAGTATTTCTGTAAACCCAAAAATATGGAATGGACAACAACTATTCGCCGGTCTTCCATGAATCTATACAAGACCTTCGTTGTTCAAGTTTAAAAAAAGAGATTTTGGGACAATAATTGTCAAACTAAAAGACTTTCGGAGAGAATCCACGATCCTTATCACAGTAAAAGGTCCGTGACAGATTATCTCACATCCCTCTCCTTGGAAAACAATGTGAACTTGAGGAAAACGTCGTAATCTTACTTGAGATATCTTAAGATACCATCTGATGCATCAACGGCCGAACAAGAGATTCACAACCTACGCAAGAATATGCCAATTCAAGGTTTTGTCATCCAGCCGAGGTCGGCGTTACTCGCGTACGCTTCAGGGGTCGTTGATATTTTCTAGCAAGATTTCGGAAGCCTTTACCACGTCTCTTTTAACAACCAGACGCTGCTCTGAAATATCAACCCCGCCATTGCCACATCTTCAGATTCTAAGAGGAGACAGATTCCACAAGACTTCGTAGTTTCTGGCCGTCCAAGTGTTTTGACAGATGACCAGAGAAAAAGATCGAGAAGATAAAAGAGTTTTTCGAGCATACGCACTCGCATGAGCACCCTCGCTCCCTAGGAGACCCCTGAATTCTCGATACATACTAGCATGAAGTGCTCCGTGAAAACAAGTGAGAAAATTGTGCATCAAATGTGATTCACCATCTGACATAGCGTATAGGGCGGAAGGGGAAAACATCAATAGCGGAGTATACGCCATTACAAACCCAATACAAAATAGATAATGGACTCAGAGGCTTACACGGCCTGACAAACCATCCCACACATTGGGTTCAGACGGGAATAAAGCGGGACACTCTGCACGTTGTAAGCAGAAACTGATAAGACAATTTAGTTGATGTGATTATCAGACCAACTTCATTATTTTCAGCAACAAGTTGATCAACTGATTTACTCAAGCTCAAAGCCATGAGAAATATAATCGAGTTAATGACATCTCAAACTTACAGAACCGCATATCCACAGTAGTGTGAAACCAGAAAACTAGAATGACTTTCCAATAGCAGTAGGGTTTGAATGTCAAAGCACAATTTTATTCTTCAGTCAACTAAGTAAATCTCATGATCAAGAGACAATTGAAGGAAAAAAACAAATTGACAGGTTATTCCTGAACTTGTCCATCAGAGGACAGGAGATGACTAGTGCTTACTCTTCTGCAACAACACTGATCTCGCCCTTCTCCAGAAGATCATAAAATGCCCTCACTTTCCTCTGCTCATTCCAGTGATGCATTTTCCAGACGCTGCCAGCAGCCAGTCCAAGGGTGATACCGATCAAGATCTCCTTGATGACACTTGGTCCTTTCAACGTGGCGTGAGCGATTTTATGGCCGGCCATTCTTCCACAACGATCTGGAACTTGCAAGACCAGTGATCAGAAACCATAACCTCTTTTAACTAGTTATCTTCATTTTCAACCATAATACCAGAGTGTAGAAATACATGTGCACAACATGTGATGGCAACACGCCAAGTGGTTACATACTAGTTGCCACCATTTTCTCTAGAACCCGCCATAACTTCTAAATGCTCAATGGCTAATAGAAAACGTAATTCCAGCATAGCATTATTTTCCCCGTACTTCAGTAATTTGACACAACAATCAAGTTCTAGATCATCGACTTTAGTGACTCGAAAAAGAAAAAAATGGCATGAAGGTGATGCTGAAAGGTAATTAACTAGGTTCTAGGCACACCACTCAAGACAAGATCAACTTAACTTAATGGATAAAGTGTACAGATGAGATAAATAAACTCTGTAAATTGTCTTGAACCTCATCTCCACGCGCCCAATGCAAAACGTATTGCACTCTTCACCCTCACTTAGACTTCTTCTAGAAGATAAATCGCTAGAACTCTCTCTAAAATATCAGAGATGAATTTACTCAATCTGCTCCAATTACTCTATGGAGTATTTACTCATACAAGAAAAGCAAGATGAAAGATGCAACATACAAACCAATAAATCAAAAAAGATTAATGAATGCAGAATTCCAGTGTACCATGTGAGATAGATTTAGGTGTAAATATCGGACAAGCCCATATATAGGGGTGTTAAGAAAAGGAAAACAGGTAAACTACCACCGCGCGCGCGCGCGCATGAGAGAGAGATGTGTTTTCTGTGGAAACATTTGAGATTGGACATACATAGTCTACGTCAAAGCAAAACTTTTTTCTTGTGTATCTACTTAATATCCACAATTGAAAACCGAACCACTTAACAAAAAACAAATTGAAGTAAACGTCTGCTTTAAATTGTGATTTTTTGGGTTCGGTTTGGATTTGAGGTGATATTTTTCCAACCCATGAGTTCAGTTTAGGTTGAAATATCTCCAAACTGAATCGCAAGACAACCCTACATAGAATCAAATACAAAAGAACCAAAGAACAACATGAGTTCGCGATGAAAACTGCTGAGTATGGAGAACAGGTGTACTTTGAGTGACCAATAAGAATAATCGAATGACCCAGGTGAAATCAGCCATGTAGCTTATCCTAAACAAAATCAGCAGCAACATCTGAAATGCAATTTCATTTCCACAGAATCTTCCATCGAGGTCCCTGATTCATCTCCGACGAGGCCCGCACCACGTGCGAAGTACATGGACGTGCGAGAGAGAGAGAGAGAGAGAGAGAGAGAGAGAGAGAGAGAGAGAGAGAGAGATGAGAGATCGAAAATTGCTCTGCGGAGAGGGCCATTAACAATCCACTTCACCCAGAAAGGGGGAAAAGGAAATCAAATCAGGGCAGGGAGGGACAATATCTACTACTTCCTCTATTTCAGACGAAACCCCAGATCATCTCCCCCGACCTTACAGAGCGAACAGATGGATCGATACGCGCTGCAGCATGAAAAGAAAACCGAGATTACTTCCATCGACAGCAGTACAGATCCATGAATTCTTCCAGTAACCCGCACTGCCCACCATCCGCACGCTTGCATCACACAAAAATCACGCACGGAACTCGCGTAGCTCTAGAGTCAAACACCGATCGAATCGAAAGAACATGGGTTCTTCATGCGCTAAATCAACTCGTAACAACAATCTGGAAGGGTCGAAAGCCGTACCAAAATCGGAGATCCGGATTAGGGTTTACCTCGGAAGAAGACGACGGAGTCTACGTTTCCTTGGAGCTGAACGCGCGCGTGTGTGAGAGAGAGAGAGAGAGAGAGAGAGAGAGAAAAGGGGTAGGAACAAAAATGAGGAATTGAAAATTGATGGGTGGGCTTCTTCGATGGGCTGGGCCTTCTGATCCGATGGGCCTACTTTCCTGTTTCGTGGTTATACGAGAAGAAGCCCCATTTCTCAATCGCTCGAAATAAAAATAAAACAAAAAACGAGAGAGAATTTGGATTGATGGACGACATTACAATGTCGTCCCCGAACTTTTAGTGTGTTCAATGTGGTCCATGAAATGTTGATAAATGTTCAATTGAGTCCCTTAACGATATGAAGATATTCAATGTCGTCTTTCGATTAACTCAACTTAATGGGATCAGTCGATGTAAATTCCAATTCGTTAACTCTAAACAGTGGGACGGAAAAAAAACGGTACAAGTGGATTAGCAAAATAGGATATTCATCTCAAATCAAGAAATAATAATATATGTCGTAAAATAACATCGGACATGTTAAAGCCCTAATTTGTTTTTCCTTTTCTAAAGTAGATATAAAAGGATAAACATGTTAACTCGTCATTTTTAAAAATCCAACTTAGCATATAATAATCTACATCATCAAATAATGCTCGATTTGTCATATGAGCAAGCGGAAGAACCACGTTGAATATTTACAAATAGTTCATGGACCATATTGAATAAATTAAAAGGCTATGAACGATGTTATACATTGGGCTAAAGTTTGGAAATCATTTGTGTTATTTTTTCTTTACTTTTAGGACAATCGATAAAATCGCCATCCCGATCAAACAACCGGACAATCAATGACCAATGATACAATGGTTGACAACCATCGCCAAACTTCGCTTAATCCTCGTGGTCGGTCATCCAACGGCTCGCGAAGGCCTTTAAAATTTCACGGCCGTTGTAGCCCCCTGCATAGAAAAAGACATTGGATTCTATTATCTTGTCTTCTGTTTCTCACTCTCTTTAATCCATTGAAGAAGCCCATCGTTCTTGCTACTCGATGGCCTTCATCAACACTTTTATGCAGCAATGAAGGAGAATCACGGTGCGTGTCTTCAAAGGATTTTGCCCCTGGACCATGAACGTTAGAGGATCGGGAACGGTGGGGGGTTTCGACAAGGCCTCAATTGCGTCACCTCGACCGATGCATTGCCTTAGATACAACGTTGCTCGTACACGGAACTGCAGTGCTAAACAAGATGTCGCGCCATTAGTTTGTCCTCAAAACCATGGTTATATGGTGGTGATGGTGGGAGTGTGAAGCTACTTGGTTGAAGAGAGAGATGCCAACCCGACTATATCGCAATTCCTACTAGTTTTGAAAAATCTTCAGTGAATTTTTTTGTGTGAACGGCAACCGGCAAATTGATCTGTATTAGGGGTGAGCAAGATAGACTGACTGGACCGGACAGGACTGAACCGAGTTCGCTTCCTGAGCGTGTCGGTCTGGTTCCTGATTCCTAAAAGTGGAATAGGTGTTTAGGCAGTTCAATTCCCAATTCCGAGAGAGAACCGGACCAATCAAATTGGACCAGCTATATATATCTTCAAAAATATAAGATAATTACTTGAGTGGTCTTACTGATTTGCTTCTCTCTCATTAGTGCTTAAATTTCTCGCCCTCTTTCTTTTTATTCCTTCCACGTTGACCAACCTTTTCCATTAATTTCCAAAGAGAATATCCCTCTCTGTATGCTCTTTCTCTCATGACCATATTTCCTTTCTGATTTGTTGCCAAAATAAAATGGAGACAATCTCCTTTGCTCCCCTCTTCGATCACTGCCATATTTGTTGCCCCTTTTTACGTAGTCTAGAGGAATTAATTTCTTCGATCATTCTGGCTGAAATTTGTCGGAGAAAAGCACGAAAGATTTCTCTAATTGACTAGTTGGACTTCTTTCTTTTTGCCAGAGAAAAGCCAAAATCTCTTGCCCTTTTTCTTTTTTAATTTCATCTTCATGTTAAATAAGTGATCGGTTCTATTGGACCGGACAAGGAACCGGTCACCCCTAATCTATATTAGGACTAACCCCTCCTCAACATGAAGAGATAATAATTGCATATCGATTTGGCGTATTCATTAAAAAAAAAAATGCTATGTCGGTTGTTATCGCGTTAGATTGTAATATTTGTAAGTTGGACGCACGATTTCGAGACAACCTTCGACAGTCGCTTTACAGTCAAAGGGACAGACACTTTAACCTGCGGCTTAGATGACACGCTCCAACGAATGGGAACTCTCCAGTTATAAGAGCACAGTTAAAACTATCAACCCTGAAGAGACCCATCTCCACCCGCATGAATATGAAGGACATCGAGAGTTCTTTGTCAGTCTCCATCCATCATGGCTATGATCCGAACTCGACATAATGCAAATCGCACTTCTCATAAAATTAGTTAAAATGGGATTTTATGCATCGAATCGACTCCTTCGCAAATATCGCTTTTGCCCCTCAATGGAGAAAGCGAACAGCCTTATCCCACGAGATTTGAAACACAAAGGGGCAAAGATCTCAGCCTTATCCACGTGCTGCTACGGTTTTTCCTTGGATTGATTTCCAAGTCTAGATCCTAGCCAACATTAGAATAAAACACAGCTTTGATTGATTTTCTTTTAAAATCCCGGGCTAAATAGTAAACAGATTCCCTCGCAAACTGGCAGCATCTCAACCTTGGTGGCCCATCATCATCATCGTGCTCACCATCCCCGTTCAAGCACCAGTTCCTACTCCCTCACTTTCGCCCGCACATCATCTTCCACTTTGCGTTTTCTTTAATGATTTTTCTGTCAAACATCTTCCACCTGCCCCAATTCGACAGGCACACACACTCGCATGCATGTGTCCACCGCACTGCTACCGAATTCACTACCAATCTTGTCTTTGACTTTCATACGAAGCATCGCATCCCACAATCCCATCCCTCTCTCAACATTCAAAACAAAACCGGAAAAACACAGAAAGAAGCGAGAGAGAGAGAGAGAGAGAGAGAGAGAGGGAAACCCCAGGGACACTGGGTGAGGCAGTAACACATGGAGAGGCAGAGAAGTTTCTCTGTCAAGTCCGCGAAACTCCTGGTCTTTTCCCTCACGATCTCTTCCTCCCTCGCCTTCTTCGCTTTCCTCTCCGTCTGGGCCTTCAGGATAACCCCTCCCACCCACCCAGAAACCCACCTCCACTTCAACATAAACCCCTCGACTGTTCAGAAACTGACTGGATTTAGTGGGAACTCGTCAGCAGTCAGCGCAAAAGGTTCGATTTTGATCGGTGCCCATCTCGAGAAGCCCGACAGTGCTTCTAGAAATGCCGCTGGGTTTCTGAAATTCTCAGCTCTGAGGGAGATTCAGAAGGATGGAAGCGACTCCGAAGTGCCAGACGACGAAGACACTGCGTTCAAAGCACTCTCTGAGAATGACGATGATTCGGGTGGTCAAAAAATCGAAGCGGCAAACTCAAATAAGAGCACTCATCCATGGCAAGTTGTAGTGGCGAAAAGTGAAGGAATCGAAGAGGGGAGAGAGAAAGCGACTCCATCGCAGCAAGAGGAAGGTTTAGTCAGTGTGGAGAGCGAAGCAGAGAGTTCAGGAGGTTGTGAATTGGCGAGAGGGAAGTGGGTTTACGACGAGAGCTATCCTCTTTACACGAATGGGTCGTGCCCTTTCATAGACGAAGGTTTCGATTGCGAGGGAAATGGAAGACCAGATAAAGACTACGCGAAGTGGAGGTGGCAACCGCAAGATTGTGACTTTCCAAGGTGCTACTTTTTCTCTGTTTTTGTTTCTTTAATTATTTTTTGTTTTTTGTTTTTGAAATTTTCCGAATCAATTGGGATGAATGAGTACCCGTTTCTGCTGCATTTACTGGTTATGCATACGCAATTTAGACAACATAACAGACGAGACATGGTTATAATTTTTTTTTTGGTCGCGTTTTCGGGGTCATATCAGGTTCAATGCTACGAACATGCTGGAATTAATCAGAGGGAAGAGGTTAGTATTTGTTGGGGATTCAATGAACAGGAACCAGTGGGAATCCATGCTGTGCCTGTTGATGGGAGGCGTTCGAGATCCGAAGAGGGTTTATGAGGCCCGTGGACGGAAAATTACCAAAGAGAAGGGGAATTATAGTTTCAGATTTGTGGTAATTATTCCGACAAATTAAATGATTTTTTTTTGTTGTGCTCTGTTTCCTGTGAGAATTGATGGATTGCTGCGTTTTTCTTGCAGGATTATAAATGTACAGTTGAATTCTATGTGACTCATTTTTTGGTTCACGAGAGCAAGGCACGGCTCGGGAAGAAGAGGATACAAACATTGCGGATTGACACCATGGATCGTGGCTCATCCAGATGGAGAGGAGCCGATATTTTGGTCTTCAACACTGCCCATTGGTGGTCCCATTACAAAACAAAAGCTGGGTGAGTAGCTGGATGAGGACTTCTTGATTTGTTATGCAAATTTACTTTCGAGCATTCAATTCGGCAAGTGCTGTGTATACCCAGTGGAGAACACGTTTATAGTAGGCAAAGTGCGGTAGAATAAATTTCTCCTATATTGCAAATCAGATCTGATAAGTGCTTGTAGCATCAAGAATCCAGCCTGTCTTGATCAGGTCTTGGCAAATTTTTAAGGGATAAGTGCATTTGAAGTCCTAAAACTTGTCACGAAAGTGCAATTGAGTCCTAAAACTTTCATAATGTGCAATTAAGTCCTAAAACTTGTTACGAAAATGCAATTGAGTCCTAAAACTTTCAAAAAGTGCAAACAAGTCTTAAAACTTGTCACGAAAGTGCAAACAAGTCCTAAAACTTGTCAAATTGGTTCAATCAAGTCCTTCCATTGATTGCATTTTTTGAAAGTTTTAGGACTTGATTGCACCTTTGTGATAAGTTTTAGGACTTGATTGCACCTTCACGATAAGTTTTATGACTTGATTGTACTTTCGTAACAAGTTTTAGGACTTGATTGCATTTTTTGAAAGTTTTAGGACTCAATTGCACTTTCTTGACAAGTTTTAGGACTTCTAGTGCACTTATCCCAATTTTTA
Source organism: Syzygium oleosum (assembly GCF_021117445.2). Taxonomy (NCBI): domain Eukaryota; kingdom Viridiplantae; phylum Streptophyta; class Magnoliopsida; order Myrtales; family Myrtaceae; genus Syzygium; species Syzygium oleosum. The sequence continues at coordinate 3,453,317 of NW_026607493.1, read as the reverse complement.
AATATGTTTGAATCTCAAGTGGAGGTAACTATTAGGATTAAAGCTACGAGAATATGTGGAACTAAAAGTAGAGATGTGGACTTTCCTTTTTCATGCAGTCAATGCAACATCACATGTACAATGAATACAATTGATCTTGACTTCATAGGCTTGTTTCTGTGGTCTACATACTTGTGTGCCATTTCATAGATAGATCTCTGGGGAGAAGAATTAATATACTGTTGACTGTTAATTTAGAAAAAGTTGGCTGAATTAAGCGTCAATAAAGATTATCTATTTTCACATGTCCATCTTAATTGCTTTCCTGCAAAAGATATCTATTGGAGACCAAATTATGATGTTGATCCTCTCCTCCTGACGAGACCATCCATACCAAATCTTAGACAAGCTGAGATCTTTCTTCTGTAGAACTTTATTACAGAGCAAATATGAAACGATATCCATTGTATACTTTCCGTTTGCTGTTGGAAATCTTTATCTACCTCTTCAATGTTCATCATTACATTCTGGGCAAGGAGAAGTCAGTTAGGAAACCAGAAGTGGAGGAATTTGGGTCACTAGGTTGCTTATCCATGTCTCTACCTGAGCAAAAGGTCAGCGTATCCAAGGATGAACTGTTATGAGTGCATGGTTAAGTAGTAGGAGTTCTTAGGCATTGTTCCGCTGTTAAGTGCATTCGCATGGTGCTTTTCCACTGAGTGTGTAGTCTATGGGTGAACATGAACTCATTTGATAAAGCCACGGTGAAGCTGCTTGCAAGCCAATATTACTGCTTTCCCATCAATACTTTTGTGTTCTCTTCTGTTACTACAAGATCCGGCAAAAAAAGAAGGGCCATTGCCACAAATTTCTTAATTTCTTATTGATTGTGTATTTTCACAATTTGGATTCTTTGTAGTTAAACTACAATTTTCCTAATTTGGGTACCGAGATTTTGTGGCAAATTTTCTGATGAGCACTCGCATCATTCTAGGATCAATTACTACCAAGAGGGGCGTCAAGTCCTTCCCCAGCTTGATGTTTCAACGGCCTTCAGGAAAGCTTTAATGACCTGGGCATCTTGGGTTGATAGGCACATCAATCCGGCCAAAACACAGGTCTTCTTCCGAAGTTCCGCACCTTCTCATTTCAGGTTTGCCTTCGCTGTCATAAACCTTAAAACATAGATGAAATCCTAGCCTCACATTTGTTGCTATCTGGAATAATGATCCATGGAACGTAGGGGAGGTCAGTGGAACTCTGGAGGCCATTGCCGAGAAGCAACCCGACCCCTTAATACTTCCTCTAGTAACTGGTACTCGGAGAAGAACGTTATTGTGGAGGATGTTATGAGGCATATGAAAACTCCTGTAACGTTATTGAACATAACCGGTCTGTCCATGTACAGAATAGATGGCCATCCATCTATTTATGGAGGAAGAACGGGGAAAGGACGCTCTTCCAACATACAGGACTGCAGTCATTGGTGTCTTCCTGGCGTTCCAGATACGTGGAACGAACTTCTGTATATGCATTTGCAAACTAAACTACGTCATACTGTCCAGTAAATGTATATTCAATTAATTTTTTCTTAGTTCCTTTTCGGTTTTTTCTCAAGTATAATCTCATTATTTTGTTTCTGCATTGATCTTCCCAATTTCGTGTTTGTTCACTTCCACTTCTTGGGCTTTTATTTTTCTTGTAAATGATCGGATTGTGGCTAGTAAACAGGGGGAACATAGCGTGAAAATGGAGGCATCATTCTTTTTGATAAGTTTTTGCTAGTGAGTGAATCATATCTTCACCTTTTGCCTCACTCAGCAATTGATTCTGCATTCGATTTTTGAATCCTACTCGATATTGATTTCGAAGAGGAAATCATCATTATGCCGATGCATAAGAATGGATCATGCTTCCCAGAAGCCACTGGTTTAGGCAGGGCATGCAATCTTTACTCTCGAACCTAGTAGCAACTAAATGGATAAAAATGATGTGACAGCAAGAAGATTGGATGCATATGTTCAGATTCAGTTTCGGACCTTGCCTTAAGAATTGCACAAGGTCAGGAGCGGGAAAGTTCTTACCTAGACCTGCACCGTGACTATAATACATCTATTTGGATCGTTTGATCGCGTGGAATCGAAGTGTGATCAAGCTGAACCGACCATTGATGCCTATCCACTCCATACGAGCCGGGTCCAGGTCCTGGAAAGTATTTGCTGTCGTCGCCAGAGTTTCCTGCGAACCTTCTGCAAAAAGTCATTCCAAGCCACATGAAGCCCTTGACAATTTTGACCATCCCAATAGCCACGGTCAGGTAATACAACCACCAAGCCACAAAGTCAGCCACTTCATCACCCATCAAAAGCTCCATCTTCACCTCAGGAACCACCACCAGCGAGTCGACCTCCTCCCTCAGCCTCCACCACCACAGGCCAACGAAGCTCATGGCTGCCACCGCCCTCTCGGTCCACCGCTCCTCTCTAGGGAAACCGAGAACCGTGTCGTCCACCACCGGCTTCACCACCACCCTGCACCAATTGGCCATGGTCTCATGCAATCCTATAAAGAACAGGGCCTTATTGAACGAACTTGGCTCAAAGCTTGAGCCGTCGACTACTCCAGGAACCAAGCTCCCCTTGATGCCTAGAAAAATGCAAATCTGAGACGTGCAGAGCACGACCCAGGCCATGTAAAGGCTGGGCTGGTGGACCGAACCGGTCGACTTGCGGAAGACATCAATGTACCCGGTGAGGCAATGAACAAGAGTGGCAACGCTGAGGATGGAGAGAAGGGCAAGGAGGAGAGTTGGGTTGGTGTCGAAGAAAAGAGAGAAGAGGAAAGAGATTGGCTTGAGGGTGTGATCCGCAGGGGCAAAGCTGAAGAAGTAGCTGGCACAAGAGAGCCTTGACACGAGAAGGAACGAGAGAGGAAGGAGAAGAGAGAGGAGTGTTGTGGTCAAGATGTGAAATGGTTCTCTCAGAAACACTGCCGGATTCGGGGGCTTCTCCACTTGCCATCCCATCCTTCACAAAATCCGACTTTGAATGAAGAGGTAAGGCAAGAGAGAATGTCTATTCAAATGTTCATCACACCGTCATATAAATATACTTTGGACAGAGGAACATAAACTATAAATACGTCGTTCCTTACCAAAAAATTAAATTTAACCTTACCTAAAAAAACTATAAATACGTCGTTGCCACGTCCATTGTCCAAAAGGGCTTGTTCTTGGTGTCCAAGAGGGTTTATCCACCTATTCAAATTTTCTTTTCCTCCTATAAATGTGCAAGAACTGATAATAAAAATGGTTGTATGAAGGGGGTGGAAGCAAGAAAGGCTTGCGTGACCTAATCATGCATTATTTCGCAAAGTCGTAGTCAATTAATGCCATTGGGATGTTTGATTGAAATAGACTCGCGGCCTATAGAGCGGCCTACAGAACAGCCATTATAATTCGTCCATGGATAGTCTGTAAACAACATAATCAAAGCCTACTTGCTCAACTTACTTTTTCAACGTTAGCTTAGGTCATATGCAGTTCAACTTATAGTTAAATGCTATCGCTTGTTCCATGGACGAAAGAATACTGTAAATTGCACTTCTCTTAGCGAATTAATAAATTATTTGGATATTTTCTAATGATGTACCAGCTTTACTACCAGCACAAAAATTTAAAAAAAAAAACTTCACCAAAATTAAAAAGAAATTAGCAACTCAAAAAAAAAAAGGGGACGATTCACGGAACCTAGAGAAGAAACCGTACAGAAATCCGTCACGTAGACATAGGGATAATGCCTTCGGTTAAGTAGCTCATCATGTCATTACAAAGTCAATGCCGTACAAAGGTCGTAAATGTAGTTTGTAGGGCGCTCGTCGCATCTTGGAATTTTTTTTTATCCTTTTTATATTATTATTATTTTGGTCAAGAATATGTTATCCTATCGATAGCTCGAGCAGTAAAGGATTCTGCATTATTGTGATTTTTGAGCGGTGCCTTTAATAATTCGTTGTGTTTCGGATGCATTATGGTTATGAATAAATGTGAATTTGACAAACCATACTACAAGATCTGGGCTGATGTTGTCTAACAAGCTTCTTCACGAAATTGCTTTTCACTTCCAGATAATCCATGGTTAGAATTCAACTGATCAGTACCAGTCATGGCCAGTCCCCAAAAGATTACAGGGTTGGCCGGGCATGGCCCAACGCACTACAATGGCAGGCACGGCGGGCCGGTGGCCTAGGCCGGCCCGTTCGCCACCCTTAAAACGTAGTCTCAGGAAGACATGTACCAATAAATGAGCTGTGTATTATCAGCAAATTAATCCCGGAGGGGTATATATGTTTCTACACCTGCAAAAACCTTGTCCTCCTGGCGACTCTAGATACAAATTGATATTGACAAAATAGATTCGCAAAGATATTCACGTGCCCCATGGCAGAATGCAGGTAGAGCTCCTCAGCATATTGCTCCTGTGAGCATCTTTTCCTGAACTGCCTGATAACATTGAAGACTGCAAAGAGGAAGCCTTGTCTTCGAGTCCCGATACTTATACGGGTTATTGCACGATGGCCCAACACAAGTTTCTCGAGGCGGAGGATAACTGCACATGGAAAACCAGTATATTGTTCAGCACTAGAGAAAGCCCCTGTAAGCACAAACAAATGTCTGCACTTATGAGTTGGGAGTTTTACCTGTTACTTTTGGAATCAAATATACTTGGGAGACCCATCTCATTTGGAAATGTAACAACAGTCCCTGTCGGACCCATGACCCACCTAATGGAACTTGATGCACGGATTGATTCATTGGCAGCCTTCTCCTAGAGGGCATAATACTTGTGTAAGAAAAATAAAATCTGTCTTCAAGGAAAGGTCCTAAAACTTGCATCAAAGAAGGTCCACTAATAAACACACAACTACCTCTGCCAATTCCTCCTGACGCTTCTTCATCTTATCTTCCCGTTTCTTCCTGCTGGAATCTTGCCCGAGTATTTTCCTAATAGCCTCAGCCTGTCAAATACAGCAAGAATGCCATCTCAGTTTGCCCATCTTATCAACATCTCAGAAAACAGAAAAAAAAAACACAAAACACCAAGAAATCATACCTCAGACTCTCGTGCAGCCTTTTCATTTAGCACTCTACGTCTCTGTGCAGCCTCAGCCTTCTTAAGTTGTTGCTCAACTTCTGAGAGTTTCTCCTTTTGTTCTACAATTAACAGATGGCGATATGAACACACAAACACCAAAAGCAATTACGAAATTTTCAGAAACAATTCTCATTGCATGTACTATGAAAATGCTCACTTCTTGGTGGCGCAGGTGGTAATCCATTGGGGTATTCAATTGAACCAGCTGTAACTGAGGCATCTTTACTAGATTGCAGGGCCCTTTGACGGGTCGTAAGAGTCATTTCCTTTCTGTTATTATCCATCAAGGTATCCACAGATTCTTTCTTCTGCCTTTTCTTCTTTCTACCTTGAAGTTCACCATCAGATCCAGTTTCATCTTCTTCCTCATATTCCGTCTCATCAGAAATTCTGTCTGCTCTTGGCTTCTTCTTTCCATCGTTGCTGCCCTTAAATGCACCAAGTCGTTCTATGTCAGACACACTGGCAAGTTTGCGCTGTTTCTTGCTCGATCCTTCATCATCTTCCGTATAACCCCCACCAATCTTTGAAGTTTTAAGCTTCTCCAGATACCGCAGCTCATCATCTTCATTATCGTCGAATTCACCATCCATTAACCGTTTCTTGGGCACCCGCTTGCTCTTGCGAACAGGCTCAGACTTATCCCCTTGTTTACCAGAACCGTTCCTTCCAGACACTTTCCCCATCGAAGAGTCTTCTTTCCCAAAGCTAAAGCCACCTTTTGAAAAATCTTTCCAAGGAATGCCCTGCAAGCCGGTCCTCTTATCTAGAGAAGGGGTGCCATCTAAATTTCCCTGCTAAGATTACGTTTTAAATAGAAGGGTATCAATCAGAAATAAACAGGGAACAACAAAAGCAACGACCATTTTTGAAAAAATACCCAAAGTAAATACAAAAGATACTGCTGCATCTAAGTAGGTAAACATAATTAGCGGCTCTAAGTACCTCAAGATTCGGCCTTTGCCTTGGCTTCAAAGAATCTAAAGCTCGTGAACTCTTCACAAAAGACCCACTCTCATGTGTGCCATTAGAGGTGGAAATTGTATGTGTAACACCTCCCACTTTTAGTTTTACTTTCTTAACCTTGTTTTCGTTTCCTACTCCATCTATAGTCATGGCTGACTGCCCTGGACCTTGACTTTCACCATTCCTCCCCCCGTAATTATCAGGAGCCTTACTAGTACTTTTCCAATTAGCAGGGGCCAGAACACCTTCACTAGATCGCTTGTTACTAAGCCCACTTCGTCCAGGCTCGTTATTGTAAAACGCATCGAAAGCTTCGTCATCCCTCCTCACCTTCTTCTGCATTTTCTCAGAATCAACTGCCCCAGAAGAAACACGGATGACGCATTGGTTAAGGTTAAACTCCTTTCTCCTGGAATTAGTGTCCCCACCATTATTGTCATCACTGGAGACCTTGCTCACATCGTCCGAAGCAGGTGCTGATGACAATGGTGAAAGATCATGACCTTCATATGAATGTGAGTCAGATCGAGGACGGCGAGCTGCACGGGTCCTCTTCTTCCTCACAGCGCTACCAAGAATTTCAAATCGAGTAGCGCCAAATTCCTCCATGAAAGTGAACTACTTCAGCAGCAAATTATGTTCCTACTGAATCACAAGACATAAAAATATCATGAACACCAATAACCCATGTAAAAAAGACAGATGCTGCACAAGAATCAGAGCAATATAAACACATTGGCATCAGCTAAAGTGACTTGTGCAGAAGACAACTAGAAAATTACGTCTGCAAAAAAAAACAGAACTTGCCCCTGAGAAAATCAACAATAACAATGTCTCACGAGAAAACCAGGCTCCACTCCAGGACCCCTCTTGATACTTGGGCTCCCCAAACAGACATGTCGAATCAAGAAAAATAAACCTCCCGGATTCTTTTAAAGCTATAAAGCCCACGCAAGAGCACCAGGAGCATGACCCCCAAAATCCCCAGAAAAAATACGAAATTGCACAATAATGCATCAATCCAACAGACCAAGAGAAAAGACATAGCATTAGCCAGCATCACAAGTCAAGCAAATTAAGACCAGCAGGATTCACAAAAGGTCACCCACAAGAATCAATCCCCAAGACAACCAAAGCCCAATCCACGTTCAAGACAATCAAAGGCAAACATACGCATAACAATCACGCCACAACAAGAACACGCATTCACGGATTCACCGCACCCAAAGAACCAACCCCGACCGCATCGCACCGAAAAATCCCCCAGGAATCCCACAAATCGCGCACCAAGCATCCACGCGAAACCGACAAGAACCAAACCAAAAACCCAGCCGACGCATTACCTCAACACCCCGGATTCGCGCCGCGCTAGAAGAAACGGCGAGCCGCGCGCGAGAACCGAGCCGACCCGGACATCGACGGAACCAGAAGCGAGGCCGAGGCCAGAGGAAGGGGGCACCAAAGGCGAAGAGGGAAGGACCGCCGGCGGGCCGCGGGCGGCGGCGAGGCGGAGAAGCGGCAGGGGAGGAGGGGGAAAAAACTTAGGGTTAGGGTTGGAGTCGGAGGGGGGGCGAGGATGCTGGGTCAGACGAAAGATGGTGGTGGTGAGGTAGAGATAGGGAAAGCGAGAGGTCGTGTGATGGTAAAGAAGGAGACGAGGAGCGCAAATAACCTTCGTGTCCTCCTCCATATTTTTGCTACTTCCACACCACCCCCCACCCCCAAACACAACACCAAAAAAAAAAGAAAAGAAAAACCCGAAAAACACTTCGTCTTCCTCTCTCTAATCTCTCCCTGTGGTCTCTCTCTCGTTCTCTCTCTAACTCTACCTCTCTTTCTCTCTCTTCGGCTTTCCTTTTAATTTCTTCGCCTCTCCTCTTCCCACGCCTCTCTCTCTCTACGCACGCGAGCTTGATATCTGCTGCAAAAAAACAAACCAACACACACGACGGTGGCGCAGGTTAAGGGGGGAGAGGGGACGGAGGCGCACGTTAGCGGCGCCGCGCGCGGGGCCGCAGCCTGTCCAGGCGCGACGCGTGTCGCGTGCTGATTGGATGGGACATCATCGCGCTGCGAGGAGTTTAATGAGGGGGGAAGTCCGGGGTGGGACGGGACCGGGGGGGGGGAGATGATTTTCGCTCCCGCTTTTTGCAGAGGGGGGCGGGGGGGTGGGGGCACGGAAAATTAGCTTTTGCACTTTGCCAGCCTTGTTGGAACGGGGGACGTACGTGTATCTTTGCCCCAGATCGATTGCTTTGGTTTTAGTGATTAAATAATCATCGATTCCGCGATAATTGGCGCAATTTTAGAAGAATAAAATTCGATCGATAAAAAAATATATATATATTTTCATGGGTTGTTTTCAAAACGATTGAGCATGCTCGTGAGGAAATTGGGGGATTCTATTTCACCCGGTGCCAATCGTCGTCACCGACATCGATTCGTTGGCTAAGTGGTTTGGATTCCCACGTGTCGGTCCCGAGTCACCTCTCTCACGTCTTCATCTGTCGATCATCATCATGACGGACCGATTCTAAATCGTCAGTCGTCAATAGATCGATTCCTCGAATTGCCGTTTATTGATTCCTGATTTCTTTTCTAATCAATCTAATGTCGATGTCAATTGGTCTCATTTGTCGCTGGCGATTAAACGCATTGAATTCCACAACGATCGGGCTTTAGATCGACCTTTGCGAAGCAAGAAAAGCAGATCTTGGTATGGGCGCCTGAAAGAAGCACGTTAAAACGGGAAATCTAATTCGGAGATGCATGTGAAGCTTGTAACCCAAATTCGAATAACACCTCACGAAACGGCTTTTACCAAGTAAAAGCCCAGAGGTTTATGGAATTAGTACAACGACAGACGAGGACAACGAAAGCACGCACAACACATAGCTAGAATCCGACAAGAAAAAAAAATAGAGTATTGGTTATTACCTTGATGAGATACAAAAAACAGAGCAAGAGAGGGAGGCGAGAGTCAAGAGTCGAGATGAGACCGCAAGAGGTAGGCGTCGAGCTCGAGCGAAAGGGACATGACTCAGGCGAGAGAAGGTGGCGTCATGTGAGGGTTGACCGAGAGGGACGCAACTCAGGCAAGAGAGGGGGAGAGTGAGGCGTGAGAGCCGAAAGGGAAAGAGGAGGCACGAGAGGCAATTAGGGTTTACCCACACTACAATCATTGCCGCTCTTTAAGAATAAAAAAATAAATCGGTCCGATCCGGATGGTCCGATTCCCACCATAGAATCGGAAACCGGACCGAAAATCACTGGTAATTGAAATCGGACCGACGGCCTCGGAAATCGCTCAAATTTGATCGGTTCTGTTCGGTTCAAACGGTTCTTATTGGTCATCCCTACCTATAAAAAGCGTGACGAGAGTCAAAGGGGGAAAAACCGGAGAATATCTCAATCGTGCACTGGCTTTTATCAGGAAACTCATTTTGGAAATTATTCCAATGCTATTTCCTCCATCAAGCATTCACGAGACTTGCTTATGATGGTCCTCAACTATTCCCCAGAATAGAGAATCTCTTTTGGCCAACATCTATACGAGGTTCACCTATCATGTTACATTAATTATATCTCCCACTATAGACATCGTTAATGGTGCTCATTAACGAGAGGAGTATCTCGACAACAGGGCTTAGTTCTCAGATAATGTCTGATATCACCTAGGGTTAGATAATCTCTCGCGCGTTTATGCGATTATTCCGTTGCTGCTGAAAGCTTGTCATTCGGGTTACAAGTTTCGCAAACCGAGTCAACTCCATTGGTGAAAAAAGGACCGCTTCTGTGCCCTTCGAGTTCGCAATCGCTGGCAGAAATGGCTATGCGTCAAAAGCTCATTCAGCAACAGCAAAAGGGCGAAAAGAAAACGATTCAATCTCGGCCCAGACATGTTTCTGACTCAAATACAATCACTCATCACCATCAAGAGAGTAACCTAACAGGATCCAGCTAATCGGGAAGCAGAGACTACCAGCTATGAGCTATGCAAACAAACGGAGGTGCTTGAAAGACAAGCCGGAGAAAGAAGGAAAACATAAAAGAAACCCTAAAAACTGCAAGAAAATAAGCTAAAAAGATATATACAAAATTTCACCCAAGTTGAGAACAGCCACTCTAGAGGAAGGAACACTTGACAGTGGCTGTTCTCAACAAGGGATAACAAACAGCACTCTCTTCCAGTCCGGTTCTTCCCCCATCTCGCCCAAATAACAAAAGAAAAAAAAATTCAAAATCGGAAGAGAAGAATTCTCCAGGTCATAGGTGCTGTACCAGCTGGGTAATTTTCTGGTTATCTTGGGCAGTCAAAATAGTGTAAGATAGACTGGCTACTGGATATTCTTTTCATCTTCCTTCATGAAGATCTTCAGAATAGACTGCAGTTCTAGAGAGGTTGTCGTTGTCGAAAGTACTTAAACCAGAGTAAGGACCAGATGAGAACATCGATGATGTCCCATCTGATTCAAAGGTTGTAGATGACTGCCTAAGGTTGGGTCTGGCATTGGTGGAATTTAGCATTGTGTCCTGATATTCGGTGGCACGCTGCACCATTTTAAGCGATTGTACCACTTCACCCATAGTAGGCCGTTGACTTGCCTCAGGAGCAACGCATGCAGCTGCAATTGTGCAAACCCGCACAAAATCTTCCTTTGGGTAGTTACCACCAAGCCTAGGATCAGCAAGTTCTTCCAGCCGGTCCTTGTCTCTAAGAATTGGCCTCGCCTGAAAGAAACATGAGCAATGTTGAATTCATACTACATGACTTTACAAGTGAAGCACATTTGACTCATCTATATAGAGAGATAGCACAAACACGTTTGGTGCATAGAATTGAGTAATAGCCAGTTGAAAGAGCACTTCAACTTAGCAACTACATTTGACACGTAAGAGTGCGAGAGAGACAGAGAGAGTATCTCCAGAAGTTCGCCTTTGAAATCTAACAATTATAAATGATTTAGGTTCTACTAACAAAGTTTATGAATGAGAACTGTATTTAGTTCTTATAATTGACAGCACAGACTTAAGTCACCTGGGGAGGAACAAGCTTCTCATCTTGAAAAACTTTGATCATGAGCAGGAGAAAGATCATGAAAACCAATGGAGAAATTAATTATACTAACCCAAGTGACAAGATTCTCCTGTCCAGATGGCTGTGCCATGTCTACAGGCTTCCTTCCAGTCAATAACTCAAGTAGGACCACTCCATAGCTATAAACATCACTCTTCACAAGTAGATGTCCCGTCATTGCATACTCCGGGGCCACGTACCTGCGAATTACCCCACTCCATTTTAGCACTGCTGTACAAAAGGATAAAACTATTTTCAATTGAGACAACAGAGATATACTGACCCAAATGTGCCCATCACACGAGTTGACAAATAATTTGTCCTTCCTTCAGGTGCCTGTTTGGCCAGGCCAAAATCTGCAACTTTTGCATGAAAGTTGTTCTCAAGCAATATATTGGATGCCTTGAAATCTCGGTGGATCACACAAGGCTGTGAGTCCTCATGTAGGTATGCAAGTCCTCTGGCGGCATCAAGAGCAATCTTCATTCTGGTATCCCAGTCCAAAGGACAGTTCACTCCAAGAGGACCTAAGAAAGAACAGAGATATTTTTATCCATTAGGGATAAGATTGAGTAGTCATGAAATTGTTGGCGAACCTTAAAAAACAAGAGCGGGAAATTCACCATGAAGCCAGGCCTCTAAACTCCCATTTGGTACAAGCTCATAACAGAGCAAATTTTGTGAAGATTCGGGACTGCTATAGTAACCCACAAGTTTCACAAGATTACGGTGATGCAACCTGCTCAGCATTTCAACCTCAACCAAAAACTCTTTATCACCTTGTTGACCTCCACTAGTGAGTCTCTTGATTGCTACAGCAGTACCATCACTTAAGACACCTTTGAAAACCCTGCCAAACCCACCCTCTCCAAGTATGCTCTCCTGCGCAAAGTTGTCAGTTGCTTTTTTGAGTTCTTCATATGCAAGAACACGTGTACTTGATGGGTGGGGAAGAGAACCTACAACTGGAAGTGAATCTGGAGTCCTCGGCTTAACTGAGAAAAAACAGGATGTAACTCAGATGAAATACTGATCGAAAGAAGTTAGTTATACTATAGGGAGGTAGACAAAAAACGACAGGATCACTCCTCAAGTTAATATTCTCAATTCTACGCTTGAGAATCTGGTTCAGAAACAGTAAACCTTTTTATATTAGCTATATGCTATGTTGCGGATCCGCTTTCTTAATGTCCCAAAACTTATGGATATGCAGGCAGCCCAATGGAATGTCATAGCTAAGTCTTTGTTTCTAATCTAAGTGCTGCGAATCCTGGTCATTCAGTTCCCGCTGTAATGTAGTTAATTTACTGAGGTTTGTAATGGTTTCATATCCGCAGCACTTCTATCCTATATGAGTTGTAGCATCAGTAAAATATTCCGAATGCATCACACCATATGCAAGATCAACTGACTAACATGATGCAGAAAATACTTGGATGGGATTGTAGTTTTTCTGCAAGATGATAGCGATAAGCATTAGATCCATTCTCAAAATTGTAAATGATGTTCACAAATCGAGCAAACTTTATTTATCTCAGATCCTCACACATTCTCATTTAAAAAAAACAAGAAAATTCTGTTCAAAGAATCACAAGAGAATCATTATATGTAATGGCATCCTGATCCATCTACTATAAGAGATCAGTTTTCTGATCAGTAAAAGTCCATCCATTATAAGAGACCATTAAAGCATCAAGCTGAATACTTCAACAAAACCATATATCAATATACAGTTAAGGATTCCGATTATCTAGCTTCTAAGAATCTATATTTAAGGACCATGAGCATGTTGTCGTTGTCATTGTGATCAGCAACTACATGCACTTACAACATAGCAAAGCAGGCATGCCAGTTCAACAAACGTACCAATATCCGTTGGACTGATTTCCTTAGATGCCTCAGACTTTCCCCTTCTGGAAGTGCATGCACATATTATAAGCCCCATTATAACAATCACCATTGCAATGCCCGCACCAATGCAGATTATAAGGACCACACTTGAATGCTTTGCCCCATCCGAAGGGTTAGATGGTGTAGCAGTTGGTTGATGAGGTTGTGCCACTGGCTGTGTTGTCGCAACAATGGGAGCTGCATCACATGCAATGGCAACAGCGATCAATTAAACAAACATCCCTCATATGGGAACAACCTCTCAGACCTCAACATAAAATTAAGCAGCACTCTCTAGGGTATCCCAACAAAGATCTACAGAGCTTCTCAAAACTGGATAACCATTCATCTCTTCTTTGACGTAATAGCATTTAACTCACACTATAGTAGACTGCATGAAGAGATGAATCATCAAAAACTGAGGCATGCATTCCATGTATTTAAGTCAATTCCACAAGAACTATAGATCAGATACATCTATTGGCCTTATATAATGTAACAAGAAAGCAAGCCAGAAAACCATAAAACAGCACCTTTCCGCATTATTAGGCAATTAAAAGGTTATTTTGCCAAAGAATGTTCTTTGAACTTCTTAACGGTTTCCAAAGAACCCGGATACACTCAAATCACTTCTTTAGATTTTCCTTTTACATAATCACTGTTGTAAGCCTAGACCATACAATGGCAATCAAACTTCAGAAAGCTTCCATGATTATTCAAACAGGGAATTGGAGCATTTTCAACTCTTTGATATCTAGAAGGTATACGGAGTTGATACAAACATGAGAAACAGATGCCTTGGGCGGGGTTTACCTTCAGAAGATGGAGGTGCCTTGAACCAAGTGATGTTCAAAAGTTCATAATCACCCACCAGCGCAGGGCTTAGACGAACCCGATGTAAAGAGAGGGAAGAGTTGATTGCATATACATCACTAGCTGAGAAACTCAATCCCGTTTGCGGAGTAATATCCATTGATATATTTAATCTTGTAAAGCTGAGCATATAAAAATTTATCAACTGTATTTGAGAAACTTGCAAGCCCAGCTGAGAAGCAAATTCTTGGAGAAAAACATTCCCATCAGGATTTTGAGATACATTTAGCAGCAGAAGGTCAAGCTTTATGGGATAAACACAATGGCAACCTTCGCTGCCCCGTTTTAGCACCATGTTGGGTTGGCAACAATCTGTCAAAAGCAGGAGTGAATGAACATGATAATGTCAATTAGCTCACAATGATAAAAGTCTGAATAGAAGAAGAGAAGGCAAAGAGGACCGGTTGCCAATTTATTTTGTTTACCCCAACATCACTTCGATGCCATACTGTAATGAAACAATCAACGACTACTCTAGAATCTTTCCAATCGTTATCATTTATCAAACCCACCTTTGAGAGAGACAATTACTAGATAGCGATAGGAAAATGCATCGAGGATGCAACGTACTTGAGACATTATGCGACAGCGGTGGCTCAGCCAATGTGGCTGGAACTGTAGCAGGACTGGATTGAGTTGGGGCAATATCAGCCAGGCTGGCACTTGGAGGCACCAAGCTGCTCCTCTTCATTGATGGCTTGGACAAGCGTGAACTTGTTGGGGGGTGACCAGAAGTTATCAAGGGGTCATAATGAGGTGAATGATCTGGCGACAAAACAAGTACAGGTGCAGCCTGAGGAGAGATATGTCTCCGCCATTGTCTGTGTGGTAACTTCTTTGGAGGGGAAAGATCAGGAATAGCAGGAGTGCTCACGGTCGCACTCGGAGATATTGGTGATGCTTGAACAGAATTGTAGTTTGAATCAGCAGATATGATGAAAATAACATGACAGGAGATGACGATCAGTTTCAGCAACAACCGTTGCACATCAATCCTTTTTCCTGCAATTTGAGAACCAAGAGAAGTCGAATTTAACAAAATCCAACGCAATAATCATGGAAATAACCTGCGGCTAATTCGCTACACGATCGTGTTAACTCTTTTCTTTTTCTGGAACAAATTATAGATAACCTGACTCTAGAATGTGTCAGATTGTATTTGCGAACAAGTGACTGACAAAGTGATACTACACTCACACGTCTCTCATTCATTAGGCATTTTTGAAGGCATTTATTAAATATTGATTCAACACCTGAATGGTCGACCATTGAGCTCAGTGTTCAACAGAATGTTGTTTGTCCAATATAGCCAGTGGAGGACACCAACAACAAATGAAACTTGTCTTGGATCTACTGGAAACCATAAGGCTTTTCTAGTCCTACAGAGTGAGCATAGCAAGTTGTAAAGGCGTCTTAGGTTAGTGATCAAAGATCACAAGCTCATTGAGTCAATACTTGAGAGCTCAAAATGGGTATAAGTAAATGCTACAGCTTACCCAACATATGGGATTATTTTCGATAAATGCTCTGACAAAGGCCACTGGAACCGGTTGAAACAGCATCACCTTCTAATCGTTTTTAGTCGGCAATTTACCACGCAACAAGTGAATGCTTCTGTCAACTACACTTCCACTCCATGTCGACAGAAGCGGGATGATGTCAAAAGTCGGATTTGTCTATTTATGCGCACTCGTGACGAAATTGAGCATGCAATGAATCGAGATTGCTCTACGACCAAGCTCTCGATTAAAAGGAAAAGAGGTTTGCAAGAACAAGTGAGGTAGGAACGGATTTTTCACTTCGAGTCGCTCCTTGAAACTCCTGGTGCACGCAGATTAGAGGTCTCGTATAAACGGGAAATCCAGAAATTTGGGTTAGTTCAACCCGAACTCCCGCACAAACACAAGTTACCTATTAATCTAAATCGTGTCGCCAACTAAGGCTTCTAACAGGCCCCCGAACCGGAAGGATTCTGTCGGAAAACACGTACACGATTGAAAATGGTGCGAAGTTTATCTTCCTACTGAAACTAGTGACTTGCCAGCCTGCTTCCGCTCTCATTCCTCTGAAGAACCAGAGCAAAATCAAATGCTAGGCATCGAGAAACCGACACGGTCCATTCCCTCTCCCGAGCGCGAACTCCCAATCCTCCGAAACATTCAGCATCGAATCAAGCCACTCGAGGAGACCGCGGTCTCGTCAGAATCAAAGCGACGAGCGAAACTAAGAAATCGAAGCAAATCTCTATTACCTCCGGCGAAGAACCGCTGGAGCACCGACATCACCGACGGCGCCAGATCTGCGAGGATTCCACCAGCGGCCGAGATCGCGCGCCGAGCAGCAGCAGCAGCAGCAGCCGCGACGGCAACGGCGGCAACGGCAAGAAGCGGCACCACGAGCTCCGCCCAGGGGGGGTTAATCGAAGGAGGATCCGGCGGCGGCGGAGGAGGCGGCGCGGCGAGAGCAGCAGAACCGCGGCGAGGCTCGCCGGGAGGCCAGCATCCTCAGCGGCCGGGCCGAGCCGGGCCGAGCCGAGCCGGCGCGCCTCGAAGCTCCCGGAGCAGCAGGAGGGAGGGAGGAAAATGTCGAGCTCTCGGCGCGAGGCGAGAAGTAGAGAACTGTGTCGTTATCTTCTGCCGCACTTCACCCGTCTTTCGTCGCGTGCGACATCGAGTGAAGAAGAAGAAGGAAGAGAGGACTGAAGAGAAGCAGCAGCATTTTCTTTTTCGGCTCGTGGATTTTGTTTGTGTGTGTATTTGGGGAAACACGTTTCAATTCGCTTTTCTTTTTCTTTTTTTTCCGTTCATTTTATAATTTTATTGATTTTGTCGACCATATAGTATGATATCTAAATGGCTTGGATATAATAATCCTTGGCCAGGCAAGTTTCTCTCTAATGTACAAAATGATGAAAGCTATACCCACAAGCAAGATCAACATCCAGAATTTTTTTTTCTAAATCGGGGGTATCACAAATTGAAAGCGAGATTAATGACATGTGAATCGGGTGCTTGATTCCTCGAAGCAATTCCTTTTTTATAGTAATACGAATAATCCAAACTTTTCAATTAAGGGAGATGTTAAGGAGTTCTCAAGATAGTTATTGCGCCTCATTGAATGTGTTTTAAAAATATGAAATTGTCAATCTGGAGAAGTAATTACTCTTCCTAAAAGTGCAATTTTTCGATTTTCAAAGTGTCTCGAAATCGTTTATTCCTTTTATAGTCAGCTTAAAACGCTTATTAACAAAATCCTTTAATATACCTAGATCGTCCGGTTTAACCATTTTGATTTTCATATCCTGAGTTTTTCGGTGTCTTTCGTTCGCTCAATTCATTTGTGCTGGGTGCGTGCGAGCGCGACAAGGGAAGTTACGTAGCCCACTGAGGGACGTAATTCTCGAGTCATAATGGATTGTGATTTTTTGCGTTTTATTTTTCGCAACTATTATATAAAAAAGTCGCGGCACGCGTAAAAATTTTAAATTTTTTTTTTTTTTTTACAGTTAGCGAAGGCGGATTCGTTTTTTTTCCCTTTTCTTTAAGGGAGGGACATCGCTGCTCGAGGACGACGCCCCGCGCCACGTAGGCGAAGGATGGGGGGGCGGATTTTTCGTTCTTTTCACCTCGGGCCCCGGGGGGGGGGGGTGGGGCCCACGTAACGGAAAGGCCCGCCCTAACGGTAACAAGCGACGTGACGGGAGCGGAATCCAATGCGACGTTGACCGCGGACCTCCTCACGACGCGACTCGGTCCCCGCCGCGCGAGAATTCGCGATTGGTGGGGGGGAGGGGGGAGGGGGGAGGGGGACGATCTGGACCGTCGAGTGTGGGGGGGTGGGGCCCCCTCTCGCGCGGAGGACGGCTATCGATGGAAAGGCGGGGAAGGAAAAAAGAGGGGCGGTGAAATCAATTTTTTTTTCCGGGACGGGGGAAAGAATCGTGATGATGATTCGCGATAGAGTTAGGTGGTGTCCTCGATCGGAGGACGGCCCGGGACCCCACCACGACCTCCTGGTGGCGGTCGTGCCGGTGCGAGCCCTGGCGCGCCCGCCACAGCCAGACGTGCCTTCCTCTGCCCTTTTTCGATTTGGCCAATCGGTCGTCGCGGGGCCACGGTTTCCCAGGCGTTCGGGGGGGCTAAGACGGAGGAGGGCCCCAGGTTCTTTACTTGGCAGCGACGGGATATGATGGAAGTGTCTCTATCGGTATCCTAGTCATCACTTTGCTACGAGACCAACACCACAATTCGTTAATTGAATTGTTTAGCTTTTTTTTTTTTTTCTTTTTCATTTTAAAAATGATGGAGTTACTTAATTTGGTTTCGGTTTATCGGAACACTTCTCTATTCGAAAAGTAGTCTCTGATCGCATCAAATAATAATCGTTTGTTCGATATCATCTTCCGCTTTTCATATTCAAAATTGATTGTTTATTTTTTTTTAATGTTTCATGATACCTTTCGCTGCTAATTTACGTAAACCGGATGTTGAGCCCTGTCGTTCGGGAATTTATGAGCCTTCTTGATGGCAGAGCCGGCTTCCATGGACATCAATTGTTCACGAATTGCGTTTTACATTTTCGTGCGCTCCAAAAGAACGCGTGCAAGTGCCGAGTACCGATCGAATCATCGGGAGAGATCCGACTCACTGTGCCTTACGTGAAATACCTTTCTTTCGTACAATCCTCCTTTGCACTGTCTGTTCATCATATAATATTACCAACTAGCGAACTTTTAGCCTTGTAATTGTGGGTGTTTATGCATTCACTTTCAAAGTGAGGAGAAGACCTGCCTCTACCTTTCGCCAATTGAGTAGCTAGCAAGATGGCTTTGCACTTCGGATTGAAGAGCTGACCCTGCTTGGACATGGGCCCCTGAGCAGCTTCGAGCTCCGCCATTACGATCCCGTCCTGCCAGGACCGAACTGCCAGGAGAGGATTGGTTTGCAAATTCGACAACTCCATCCTGTGGCGGGGACCGAGCATCTCATGGGGACCAAGTTTGAATTATAGGAAGTAGTACTGAGACTGTTCTATGTCCACCCTAGAGCTACTTCCAGTATGGAATACTCAGTCAATTCGAAGACACGATACATCGTGAAAACAGATAGACACAGCCAGACAACCGGGCATAATAGAGAGAAGGCACTAGCAGCATCCCGTGAACTTCTCGATGCCCGTCTTTGTAAGCAACAAGTCTCCTAATGATATGTCCAGAGGTACCCAGTCACGGTTGAACACCAGAATGCTGCTGACATCTTGCTTGATCTACCTGTAGAAGTGAACTGGGCATACCGCATGAGCCGGGTAAGGCTAGTCATACTGTCTCTTTGTCATCATAGCACGGGCTCGCTTGCACACTCATGGAACGAAAAAGGTAATGTGGTTCTAGGACACCAACAGATGTAAAAGTCAAAGATTTCCTTCGGTTAGAACATCCCAGTAGGTATACCACCAGGCAGATGAAGACGGTCTCAACAAGTTCAGCGATGAAAAGGCGCCCATAAGACACTTCAAAAGCTTTAAGCAGGATAATAAATCGATTGCTACTGCTGCCAAAGCATTTTGGGAAGTTCATTGAGCAAGAAAATCTTCGGTATCATAAAAGTTCATGTCCAACCTAATAAGCCTGAAGACTCGGAAGTACATAACAGTCGTAGGAAAATGTAGACTGAGTAAGGAGGTTTAAATGATGAGTTACTCTCCTCTTTTTCTCTGCCTCTCATCTCTCCCTTTATTGCTGTTTCCCACAAGATTCGTTTACACAACTGATCACTTACATCTCCTGGCCTTCTTTGACTCGGATTGGACGTGATGTCGCTGTTTGGTTTCTGGCTTTCTTTCGGCCCGTGATCATACCGAGCCTTCAGCGGCCTCCCCACACTGTTACGTTGGTGTGCGTCGGCTCCGTCCTTCTTGTCAATGCCAGTTCGGCTTGCTCCAACGAGGAGGAGGATAAGGAACCTGTATTTCTCTATGGACACGACGAGGTTAAGATCCATACTATAACAATGTCCTCGAATTTTTTTCCCACCCTATAATCAACCTACTGCACACTTTCCCTGGCAGCTTCAAAATTTCCAAATGTAGTCAAATTGGGGGAAAAGTGCCAAAAAAGTCCTAAACCTTTTGCATTAGTGCCAATTTAGTCCTAAACCTTTTTTTGGTGCCAATTTAGTCCTAAACCTTTTGCATTGGTGCCAATTTAGTCCTAAACCTTTTTTGGTGCCAATTAAGTCCTAAACCTTTTAAATTGGTGCCAATTCAGTCCTAAACCTTTTATTTTTGTGCCAATTTAGTCCTTGGTCAATTTTGGCCGAATTTGCCGACGTGGGCGCTGGCCGTGCGTGCAGTCCACCGGCGCCGACGTGGCGGCGACGTGGATAAATTAAATAATATTTTAATATTTTTTGAATTTTTATTTTTCCTTTTTTCTTTTTTTTTTTCCACTTTTTTTTTGGTTTCTTCTTCATCTGGCGGTCGCCGTCCGGCGCGCTCCCAGGCGTGGCCGGCGAGCTCGACCTCGCCGGCCACCTGGGCGGCCTCGCCGCGAGGCCGAGCCTCGCCATGGTCGGCGAGGCTCGACCTCGCCGGATCACGCAAGGTCGAGCCTCGCCCGGCCCGCGGCGAGGCCCGACCTCGCCGAGATCCGCGAGGTCGGGCCTCGCCCGACCATGGCGAGGCTCGAGCCCTCGCCGGAGGCTGCGGCGAGGGCGAGCCTCGCCCGACCATGGCGAGGCCCGACCTCGCCGGGAGCCGCGGCGAGGCGAGCCTCGCCCGACCAAGGCAAGGCTCGAGCCCTCGCCGGAGGCCTCGGCGAGGGTGTCGACCTCGCCGAGATCCGGCGAGGTCGGGCCTCGCCCGACCATGGCGAGGCTCGCCCGACCATGGCGAGGCTCGCCCGCCGCGGCCTCCGGCGAGGGCTCGAGCCTTGCCTTGGTCGGGTGAGGCCCGACCTCGCGGATCCGGATCGAGGTCGGCGTCGACCTCGCATCCGGCGAGGTCGGGCCTCGCCCTCGCCGCGGCCTCCCGGCGAGGGCTCGAGCCTCGCCCGACCAAGGCGAGGCTCGCCCTCGCCGGCCTCGGCCTCGGCGGGTCAGCCGGACCGGCGACCGGCCGAGTAAGGAGGAAGACAACCAAAAAAAAAGTGGAAAAAAAAAAAAAAAAAGGAAAAAAAAAAAAGTCAAAAAATATTAAAAAAATATTAAAGTTGTCCACGTCGACGCCACGTCGGCGCCTGTGACGCGCACGGCCACAGCGCCACGCTAGGCATCCGGTCTAAATTGGCCGGAGGACTAAATTGGCACAAAACAAAAAGTTTAGGACGAATTAGCACCAATTTAAAGGTTTAGGACTTAATTGGCACCAAAAAAGGTTTAAACTAAATTGGCACAAATGCAAAAGTTTAGGACTGAATTGGCACCAAAAAAGGTTTAGGACTAAATTGGCACTAATCAAAAGGTTAGGACTTTTGGCACTTTTCCCGTCAAATGGAGAAGGATACAATAGAACAGGTAATCTACTGTGATTCTGGTAGTACAGACAATGAGAGCAAAATGAAACAGAAACATGCAGTAATTTACAAACTAAAATCACCGTGTCCCGGGTTCAGTTTAGGATTGACATACGGCTTCATGCTCTTTCAAGAGATTGGTAGGGTTTCAAATTAGATTCGGTGAGGTGACCATGAATATCATATCCTAACTTTAGGAATGGTAAATCATTCCCCTTCCCGTCTAGAGAAGGTCTGATAATATCAAGTTGTCCCAACCCATTTTTCCGTAAATGGGGAAAAAGGACAGGGTTAGAGGAAATGCCAAATTAGGATCAACGGTCTCTGTTCAGTGCAAGTTCCCCCAAACCCTTACCTCGAGTGAAGTTGGGATATTCAATTTTAGTTACGATTAATCCCTATGGAATTTCATTTGAGGAGTCGTCACTAGTCTATTAGGGTCGATTAGAAACGAAGTGAGGTATTGGAGTATACCTCACTTCCTACGTAGCCAAATATCTGGGGATGGACACTTAATTACACTAGTTATCTAATGAGCACATTTTTGGTACATAAACTTGATTATTTGTAAACTAAGGCGTCCATGCAGTCTTCTGGTTCTAAGTGTCCATGCAATGTTTTTTGTATTTATTATGATCCTAAGACTTATCCTAACCAGGCTAAAAAGGATCAAAACAATCGATGTATTAAAAGTGCGAAAACTAAACACTCGGGTATTGAAAAAACTTGAAATAGAAGCGCGGAAATGGAAATCCGATATTTGTCGGGCAAAGAATAAACATCGCCTTGTTATTAAGTCTCGGGACAGCAACTCCCATGAGCTACCTAAAACTAAACTAGAGAAAAAAATCTTGAAATTTCGTTACACCGTGTGTAACTGTGTATAATATCTAACTGAGACTAAACAGGGACTCGGGCTGGGTCAGCGGATCAGGTCAGGATATGCTAGGTCAGATCAAGGATGCGGGCTGAGCTCTTGGGCCCTATGTGGACCGCCAATGGATTTCGCAAGTCTGGGCCCTTGATACAAGTTGGGCCTCGTTACTCAGCCCGCCCATCATTCAACAACTCTCAGAGCCCATTTTCTCTACGCTAACACTAAATCCATACTGAATTTATTTCTTAAGCCCATTTTCTATTATCCATTTTTTTTTTTTGATAATCGAGGTGTCCGCGCAGCCAGCGAGCTAGGGCTCAAACCAGCGGTGATGCCCGACTAATCCTCTATTATCCATTTTCACTCTCTTTTGTTTCTTTTTTTATTATTATTATATATATTTGTCCTTTCTTATTTCTACGTCATTCTCTGTGTTCAAGGTTATCTCTTTTAAGCCAAAACCAGCAAGATTAACTCTCCAATATCCGACAACTTCACTGAAAATAGAAAACTAAACACTTCATCCTCCACCATTATCCATAGAACAACCGCCCCGTTCACTGGAGCACCTCCATTCATGATTAACATTTAACATGGACTTCAGATCAATTGATAGAGCATTGAATACAAACCAATATAAATGCAATCTGAAATCCTACTCCGGTCAGGAAAATAAAGCATACAAAGAGTATTGAGGTGCGGGTGTGACATAAGAGCAAGTAAATTTTTGTAGAATAGAGCCGAACCAAAGAACTTCGCTAGCTTGCACCACCTTATAAACCTGAAATGGTATAGTATCGGACGAAAAGAGGGTCTTTTAAAAAAGAGGAATTAAATAGCACTTTGACGCACATTTAAGCCATCGATTGTCGCTTTGTTTCCTCGCCAGTGAGGACCAGTTCATCATTGAAGTTGTGATAA
Organism: Syzygium oleosum; assembly: GCF_021117445.2. Classification (NCBI taxonomy): domain Eukaryota; kingdom Viridiplantae; phylum Streptophyta; class Magnoliopsida; order Myrtales; family Myrtaceae; genus Syzygium; species Syzygium oleosum. Next base: position 3,430,071 of record NW_026607493.1, on the reverse strand, counting down.
GCTCTCAGCCAATTCATTGTACATGAGAATCGGACTTAATATAGGAAGAAGCAACCTCAAACACATCACATCAAAATGTGCCTTTAGATTGAACAAAAACCGATATTATTTTTAGTCATTTTCAGAGACATTTTATCGAACACGTGATATGCATCGAAGGTATTGACTCTTGCCATGAAATCTAAACCGTGTTTTCGTCTAAAATCAATGTAAAATCGAGATAAGGACACTAGAAGTGCCTTAACTTTTGTACGGCGCTCATTTGAGTGCCATAACTTTTTTTTTCTCACTTGAGTGTAAAAAATTTGAAAAAGTGATCACTTGAGTGCCAAATGCCACTTGGTAGCCAGAAAATCTGACGTGGCTTTGCCGGAGCTGACGTGGACAATATTTTAATATTTTTTTTGAATTTTTGAATTATTAATTTTTTTAGCAAAAAAAGTTTTCAATTCCGGCGAGTGTCTTCGCCGCCGTGCCCGCGGCCGGTGAGGCCGCAATGGCCTTGCTAAGGGCGTTCGCGGCCGCGAGTGAGAGCCTTCGCGGCCGCAGGTGAAGCGGCCGCCGGCGAGGGTCATCGGTGACCCTCGCGAACCTTGAAAAAAAAAAGAAAAATAAGAAAGAAAAATAAGAATTTTAAAAAATCAATAAAATAACACTAAAAAAATCCATGTCGGATGAAAAATTAATTAAAAAATCCACGTCAGCTCATTTGCCGGAAAATGGCACTCAAGTGATCTATTTTCGCCGGAAGTGACACTCAAATAATCTATTTTACTACGCAGTGTAAGCTCGAGTGGCCATTTACGAAAGTTATGACTTCTAAGTATCCTTATCCCACGTAAAATCACAAAACCACCGCAAAACATTCAGTTACGGTACAGATTTCAAGTGAGTTACACATGAAGTACACCAGGCCACCGCCGTGAACATCAAGAACCGTCTCCGCACTGAGCATAGTCCCCGTCTCCCTCCCGATTCTGGAGTCTGGCACTTCCATCCATCCCCCTTTTCTCCGATTCCCGACTCCGAGAAGGAGGCAATCAAAGCCCTCATTGTTCTCTGATGTTCTCGTCGCCCCCCGAATCCAGAGCCAGCTCGGCAAAAAGCCCCAGGCGTGATCAGCAAAGCAGGATCGGAACGCCGATTCAGTTATGTTCTCTGCTGTGGACTGATGCAGGTCTAGACAAAGAAGAAGACCAAACCCGGGAGACAGGCGAATGCTAAAATGGAACCGACGTTTTTAAAACTCAGACCGGATGGGAACCCCTTGACCACCCCGTTTTTACTCGAAACCCGGCCAAACCCAAAACAACCGGACTGACCCGGATTTGCACCGGTAGAACTGGGATTGGAGTAAAGGCCTCGATGAGGATGCAATCAATAGAAGTCACGCCATACCTCTCTCTCAAAAATAGCAGCGAAGCTTCATCACTTAGGAGCGTATGTGAATACCCCTGAATACACAGCATTGAACGTCGCTGGATGAATCTATCATCTGGGCCAGCAAAAAAGCAAGCAAAGAAAATAGAGAAGCTCAGAACCAGCAAAAATCCGGGCGATCTGCGGATGATCCCGATAGACAGAAGCCGCTAGCTACAGTACAGAACAGACGCGGCGCGTGCCCCTGCCTCGCTCAATACGATCCGTCAAGTTAGGGAAGAAAGCGGTCTCTGAGGAGGAAGTCAGGCAGGGGGTGATTCGATGATTCGATTTCGGGCATACGCGTTTGACCCAGAAGAAGACGGGGAAGAAGAGCGTATGTCATCATAGCCCATGAACTTTGTGCCTTTTTCTCTCTTTGATTTTTGATAAAGCCTCCGATTCTCCTGGCTAAAGCTTCACGTGTTATGCGAATTCGACTGAGCTTTGTCTTGGCAGGTAGGGGTGTCAATGGGTCGGGTCGGATTTTCATGATACCTAACCCGACCCAAATATTGGACATATGTGTTCGACCTGACCCGAGACAAGACATGAACAAGATAAAGCTACACGATCGGGCCGGTTATGTCGGGTCGGGTCGGGGCGGATTTTGTGTTTCAAATAATGAGTTCAGAGATAGAGATAGAGATAGAGAGACGCCATTGGGACGATGAACGAGCATTGGGACTAGTCACAGGGAAAGCACCAGAGAGAGGGTTAAAGTGAGCTTTCGCATATAAACTGAATTAGACTCTCTGCTCTGCGAATCACCCAGAAAGCAGAAAAGCAGTAAGCATTGTGGCAAAATGGAAAGCAGGCTTGCAAAACGACCGAACCGCAAATCACCCAGAAAGCACAAGAATTTCGACACGCAGCGATGAGCAGTTGAATCGAACCCACTGAGATGGCGCGCGTGATCTTACCAGGAACATACATACGAGGCCGACGAGAAGACACGCTGCGAAGGCGTAGACTCTCTGCTCCACACCCACCCCGGAAAAAAAGAGAGAAAACCCAGGAACGGCATCAACGGGGAGGATCAAACAAGACATGGGTATGCGCAGAATCGGTCGAAAAGAGGAAGGAAAAGAGCGAACTCGACCTGCATAGGAGAGAGATTGCAGACACCATCTGAATCTTCAGCCAAGAGCTCATCTTGGCCGCCACCTTCTTCCCCGCCGAACAATGACTGGTTCAGCTTCCACATCGCGCTCGAAGGTTTGGACCTCGCGGCTTCGGAATCGCGCTATCGGCAACTGAGGACCGCTTGCGGTGGTGGTTCCCAGGGACAGAGACGGCGGCGGCGGCGTTGTTGTCGCCGGTCGATGATTTCGCCGTGCAGAACTCGGGGATGATGCGGTATTTCCAGAGGCGGCGGCGCGACGGCCGCGAGATCTGGTCGGGCAGCGTGGTCTCCGGCAGAAGGATGAAATCCTCCGCCGCCTGGCTAGGGTAGAAACAGGTCGTCTCGTTGGTGAGCTTGAGGGCGCCGCGGCCGTCGATCTCGGCGACGCTGCTGAGGGTGATGTTGCCGGCGGCGGCGGCGCGGCGGAACCCGGGGAAGAAGAAGTCGACGCCAGGTCCTGAGAGGAGGAGGGATCTTGAGGATTTTGGTTATTGTTTGGGTTGGGCTTGGGTACCCAAGCCCATCGTGTTTCGATTCGGATATTGTGTTTGGTTTTGACACTCCTATTGGCAGGTTGTTTTTTTTTTTTTTTTTGGCCCAATTCAGTCTCCGCGAGCTCCATCCTTTTCCATGGCTGAAAATTCTGATGGCACCCAGCGGCCTGTTGCTTCGCATCCAGCAGCTCGAGCGCGGTATACGTTTGTCTCGCGTTTTGGGTGTGGGCTTTTCCATTTGGTCCGCGCTTTTTATGACATGGGTGGGCGGGCGCGTCTTCTAGCGAGGGGACTCGCGTTTTGCTTAATTTGGTACGTTTTCTCCGCAAAATTTTCACCTTTCCTCGTTAGAAAGAAATCTCGCGGTGGTACTGGTACTGGGAGGTTGGAGAAGGTGGTGTCCATCGCAGCGTCAGTTTTGGTTCCTTTCCGGTGTATCGAACGGATTGGAAATCTAAATCGCCGCCGCCTTTGCTCTCCACATTTTCATTACATCGATTCTTTCGCATCTCTGTCCGGCTCGCCTCACTTCTTTTTACCTGTACTCAATACGAGGAAGCGAGAGAACTGATGGAATCGATAGCGTTCTCATTTGGGATCGCGGTTAATGGAATGAATCCCTTTATGCAGAGCGTGGCGAGTCACGTAAGGATATCGAGCAATTATGTATGCAGCAAGCAAGCAAGCATGGCCTGGCTATCTCGTTGTGGCTACTAAAGTGCATTTTCAAAGGTAAATTTTATCAACTCCTGCCTTTGAGATTGATGGCATTTATTTCCTCGTTTCTTCGTCGCAAGCCGGTTCGAGGCCGGGAGTTAAAATATGTGCTCTTTCCATCGCTTGCAAGGCTTGAACTCGACGGGCCCCAACCTCTAGCCGGTTCTGGCGATTGGCTAGAGGTTGAAGATAAAAGGAAAGAAAATAAAAGAAAGGGAAGGAAAATAAAAAAAGGAAAAAAGAAAAGAAAAAAATTAATAAAAAATTCGAACATAAAATTTTTAAAAAATTAAAAATTACCATGTCAGCGTTATTCGGACCGTTGGTACCGGCCGGCGTCCACGTAAAGGTCAGCCGATCAAAATTGGCCGGATGGACTGAATTGGCACAAATACAAAATGTTTAGGACTGAATTGGCACAATTGCAATAAATTTAAAACTGATTTGGTAATTTTTTCCTTATTTAAAATAAGTTCCATTTTATGCCCTTTTTCTAGAAAATAAGCCCAAGCCCTCATTTGAATTTCCCCATATATATCCAATAAATAAAAGAAAAAAAAAGGATAGTATCCCAAGAAGCGACGAACCCTATTGTTTGAAGCAGTCCGACTTTCTCAGACAAAAAAAAAAGAAAAAAGAGTACCCTGCTGTCGAGTGTAGACTGTCTCGAGTCTCGATCATCGCCGAACCTTCATCGTCCGGTCCGTGTCTGCTTCAGTCGTAGTACTCTCAATCTCTAAATGTTTTATTTTCCCGTATTTTTCAGAGCATTAACATTGTTATGGTCTGATGTGGTGAGGGAACTTGTTTGATGGCGATCGATTGTTTGGTGCTCGAAGTGCTTCTACGGTGGGCTGCTAATCTATGTCATTAACTTGCCGGGTCAATTTCTAGTAGTATCCATTAATTGATGAATTAGGGAGAAGGGTGCAAATCCAGAAGATAGAACAGAGCACAGATTCGAGGTCCTTACAGGAATCGGCCTTCAACTGGCTTGTTCTTCCGTTGGTTGGGTTCAGTCCAATTTGATCACTGGGATCGGCCAACTGGACCATGCTTACCGTCTCAGATTCATGATTCATTGTTTGCTTTGTGAACACAATTGATTCGTCCCAATGGAGTTTTTTAGGTGTGAAAAATTGCGTGCACGCACATGTAGCTTTAGTTATTCACCTTTTCTTTTTCCCCTTTTCTTTCAGGCTTAACTCGCAATCTTTGACAAAGGTCAGTGTTTTAGCCCCCCATAGTGAAGTGCATCCTTTGAAGTGAGAACCAATAGCATGGCTTCTGCTGCTGCCTCCAGTCTTTCAGTTTACACGAAGCTCTTCAACAAACACAGCTGTGGGTCCGCCATCCCCGGTTTTTCGAGTATTAGAACTACTTCTTATTATGCTGGAACTGTCCACTGGAGATCGACCCTGCACCTCAAGGGTACTCAACGTTTGCCGATCAGCAATACTAGGTCGATCTTCAAGTGTGTCCATCAAACATCCGAGCCATCAGTCAGCATTGATTCACTCCCAAGCAATGATATTTCTACTCGTAAGTGGTTTTTATTTCCTGTTGCTGTTGCTCTTGGTTTCCTGGTTTCCATATTAAACATTTTTCTGCAGTGTATCTCTACTTTTAACTGCGTCTCTCCTGTTTTTGAATGTATTTTAGTTGCTCCTGCTTGTCATTGATTTACCCTTATAATATACAATAGCATCATATCTAGAGCTTCCACAACCTGTATCCACGTGGACTTTTAAATTTTGCTTTTTAAATTGCAAGTTGAAACTAGTTGAGAATTCCCCTAGAAAAATAGACATTGTGCAAGTTATGTGCTACTAATATTCTTGTCTTGTTTAATAAATTTCCCACCTTTACAGACAGATGCCCTGTGAATGTGGTTTTTCAATTGACGTCCTTGTTTGTTTGGGTTGCTGTCAGCGGCGAGCCTGAGGTTTTAAAATCAATATGCTCATTTGGTTCCTATTTCTCCTGCTGATACGGCTATTCTCGGATATCTCAAATAACTAATACCTCACACAAAATGCGACATTGTTCTGTTTTTTATTCATAGTTTTTTTTATACCTATGGGATTTATTCGGATCGTAAAATTAGCAAGAGTAATGTCTGTATTTGCACATCGTTTGCTAAAGTATCCAGCTTCCCCCCCCTCTCCCTCTTTTTGTATCTTTGGTGCTAAATATTAGGACTTTTTTTTTATTAATTTTGTCATTTATTGTTTTCTTTTTACATGTTGACTTTACACAAGAGAGAGTGCTTGTGTTGGTCATTGGGGAAGGAGCGAGGGAACACGCACTTTGCTTTGCCTTGCGACAATCTCCATCATGTGAGGCAGTCTTATGTGCACCTGGAAATGCGGGCATTTCAAGCTCAAGAGATGCCACTTGCATTTCAGACCTTGATATTCTTGATAGCTCGGCCGTAATTTCCTTCTGCCGCAAGCGGGGAGTTGGACTTGTCGTAGTTGGACCAGAGGCGCCTCTTGTTCTGGGGCTCGCAGATGACCTAGTTAAGGCTGGAATTCCTGCCTTTGGCCCTTCATCTGAAGCTGCTGTTTTGGAGGGTTCTAAAAACTTCATGAAGAACTTATGTGATAAGTACAACATCCCCACAGCCAAGGTTGTTGCTCTTTTGGTTTGAAAATGGGATTTTTTGTTACGCAACATAACAATTAAGACATGTGGCATAACTTCTTCACTCGTTTTGATTGAGAATGCTAGAAATGATAATAATGACTTCAGATGACACCATATAAGACCCTTCTGCACTTTGTCACCATAGACATCATAGTATCTTTATAGATGAGTTTTTGTTGTACTTTTCATGTGAGCTCTCTGCCGAATTAGCTCATTGATTTGATCACGTGTTGATGGGAATGCCTTCGTTTCTTACGAGGTTTCTTACCATTTTTTACAGTATAAAACATTCACGGATCCATCTGCAGCAAAGAAGTACATCAAAGAGGAGGGGACTCCTATTGTTATAAAAGCGGATGGACTGGCTGATGGGAAGGGAGTTATTATTGCCATGACCCTAGAGGAGGCATATGAAGCTGTTGACTCGATGCTTGTGAAGGGAATTTTTGGTTCTGCTGGGAGCAAAATCGTTATCGAGGAGTTCTTGGAAGGAGAGGAAGCTTCTTTCCATGCGCTGGTAGATGGAGATAATGCAGTTGCTCTAGAATCTGCGCAAGACCATAAACAAGTAGGGGATGGTGATATAGGACCTAATACTGGCGGAATGGGTGCATACTCTCCAGCACCAATCTTGACCCCAGAATTGCAGTCTTTGGTTATGAAGTCTATCATTTTCCCTACTGTCAAAGGGATGGCAGCAGAGGGCTGCAAGTTTGTTGGTGTTCTCTATGCCGGGCTCATGATAGAGAAGAAGTCTGGGTTGCCAAAGTTGATTGAGTACAATGTGCGCTTTGGGGATCCGGAGTGCCAGGTCAGTTGATGGATCTTGCCAGTCATCAATTTACAATGCTGCCTTTTCTCACAATCATGGTGATATTCATACTAGAACACGTTCTCGTTATTAATGTTAAGTGCTTGAGGGTAGTTAGGAACAAGCGGTACCCAGCTTCCAATCTCACCTAGCCACGAGAAAATCTTGTTTGTTTTATTTTAATTTGGATAATTGCGTGAGAAGTCAATGCCACTATCTCTTGTTGGTTAAGTTGAATAAGGGAACTGATTTTTGCTGTCTCCTTAGAGTGTTGTACTTGGTTTATTATGCGGTCTGAATTGTTTGTTAGTAACCCTACATTGTGAGTGTGTTGTATTGCCGTCTTTTACTGTCTTTTTATGTAGGTATTGATGGCTCGGTTGGAATCGGATTTGGTACAAGCAATGCTGGCAGCTTGTAGGGGAGATGTGACTGGTGTGAAGCTTAGGTGGTCCCCTGAATCCGCCATGGTGGTGGTCATGGCAAGTAAGGGCTATCCAGGGGCTTATGATAAGGGAAGTGTGATATGGAATCTTGAAGAAGCAGAAGTTGTTGCTCCATCTGTTAAGATACTCCATGCGGGAACAGCGTTTGACTCGGATGGCAATATAGTTGCAACTGGAGGTCGTGTTCTCGGAGTCACTGCCAAGGGGAAAAATTTGGAAGAAGCACATAAAAGAGCTTACCAAGCAATTGAAGCCATCAACTGGCAGGGAGGGTTCTGCCGTCGAGACATTGGGTGGAGAGCACTTGCAAACCAAGGTTGAGATACCACGTTGGGTGGTACATTAGTTCTATTTATGGGGTATCATTTGGAGTCGATAACGAGTTTGAAGAGATGTCTAAAAATTTAATCCCGTGCTTAACCTTCTACGTCAGAATTCCGTTTTTCCTTTCTTTGTTCTCTTTTTTTTGGTCCTTTTTTTCCAAACTTAAATTAGTTTTATGCATTATGCTGCCGATTTGAAATGGGACATGCTCCGTTGCTTCCGCTCTTTGAACTTTGTTACCACCTGTTGTTACGTCTTTGAAGTTTTACTAAAGTAAATTGATATGGCTCTATCCCAATGTACCAAGGCGTATTTCTCTGTTACGTCGCTTGTTTTACTTGATAGGTTGCCTACTAAAGGATTGGTTGATTCGGTGGGTGTTGTAGGTCCAGTCGGAATGCGTTCTCTATGTGTCATCAACATGAGGTTGAGAATTTTGAGAATAGAAATCATCTGTTTTCCAGATTGTCTCATCGACGCCGATGTGTGGTGTGACTTGCGAAAGCTTTGGGAGAAGACGAGCTCGGAATTGGGATGTAGAGATTCATCGAGCTTTCTGAGGCTTGAAATAATTTTCATGCAATGCTTGTTATGGACTAGTTCTTAATGCCGTTTGAAATTTTATTTTGGAATTGGGATGTACAGGCAAGGCAAAACACTCCCTTGGAAAGACTAGAGAATACTCTCTATAACAAAGAATATGGCAAATCTGAGCATCTCTCATTATAGAAGTCGATTGTTTGTTTGATCCCATGGTTCACGTCAAATTACAAATACTACTTATAGAAGTTGGACTCTGCACGATGTAATGTATACTCATACATAATCGCCCACACCTGCTGAAGACCTTGCATTGATATACCCATAGTACAATTATGCTTGGGGGTACTCTCAACTTGCTACTTAGGCAACATTGGTTAGGCCTTGATGCGTCCACTGGCTGTTCTGGAGGCATACATATTGATGGAAGCTACTTATTTGGCCTCGATAGAAAATTAGCAAGCACGTTCTTTTTCCCCGAAATGTGTTTGATTTCAAATGAATACTTATAAAACCATTCCGTCCATATGAGAAGTTAAGGATGTGGAATTGTGTTCTGTTTGAATTGACATGTCCATTTCCACAAGGAAATAATGACTAATAAGATGGAATTTAAATTTCTTAATTCCATACTTAGCAGCCGATATTTCTTTGAAGGTGGAGTGATAATAAATCTCAGCTTGAGAAAATCTTCTACTTTTGCGTCCACAAATTCTTTTCTTGTCGTCTGCTTGTTCTTCAAAGAGAACTGCTGCCTAGTTTTGTCACTGGCATCAGTTTGATTATCTTTCGATTCTCTTTCCATTAGAGTAAATTTGTGACGGGGGCAGAAATTGTAACTTCTGTATGAGAGACTGGATTGCCTCGGTCTGTGAGGATCCCAAGGAGGTGGATCTTTCTATAATATCTTCTGCAAAGAATGCATATACCTAGTGATTTTGGGAACAAAATCTCTCAAGTAATTGATGATTCAAAGAAATTGCTAGACTTGTTTGTAAACAAGATTCTCATCTAGGAACTGAGCATTAACGATATGGTCACCAAGCTGGAAAGCACCATCTTTGTGCTGTATGCCCAAAAATTATATCTCTGTTTGGGCTACCTTCATCTTCTTATGAGAGAGCATGATGCCATGTTTCTTGACCATGTCAGTAAACTAGGAGAGAAGGTTGCAGTGAGATGTCTCATTCTTACTATTAAGTAGGATGTCATCAATGTAAATAAGAGAATTTGAACTGATAGGGTGCAAGATTTTGCCCGTGGCCTTTTGAAAAATCGAAGGGACTGTCTTCAATCCAAAAGGAAGGACCTTCCATTGGAAGTGTTGTCCTGGGATGCAGAAAGCTATCTTGTGTCCATCTTCCGGATGAATCCCTAATTGCCATGATCCTATCTTTAAGTCGAACTTGAATAGACCTTTGCATTGGACAGATTGGAGAATAGGGTTTTCCTATTAGGCAAAGGAAACTTGTCTTCTAGAAGGAACAAGTTTAAAGGCCGGTAGTTGATAACCAATCTCTTTTTCCCACGAACTTGTTCAACACATTTTTCCGCGTAGAGAGCTTCGAGATAACAACAGCACAACTTTAATTTCGATCACTTGAGTTCTAAATTTTGAAAAATCGTTTACTTAAGTGCCATTGGTGATTTCTGTCGTCGGAAAATCCAACGTGACATTAATTTATTATAAATAGGCTGATATGGCTCGTCGGAAATAATTCAATTAACAACAACTAGATGAAACAACGTCGTTTTGGCCCTATGAATAAAAGAAATATATAAAACCCAAAAAAAAAGAAAAAGAAAAACGGGAAGAGAGTAGTCCTCTGTTTCTCTCTGTTCTTCTCCATGGTTGAGCAATAAAGTTTAGTCATTCAACATCAGTGTACAATTGACGAAGAGAATACACACGAGAATCCATAGTTTAAAAAAAAGAATGAGTAAATTCGGTGGAGGGGTTTTTGGCAAGCCAAAACCATGAACTTGGCAAAAATGATGGAGGAGATGTTCAGGCAAAGAGCTTAAAAAGGGGGAAAAACGTGAATTGAGAGAGGGAGCTGTCAAAGAAAATCACAAAGGGGGCTGAACTGGAAACAAGATGAGTCGGCAAAATTGAGGGAAAAATGAGAAAAAAGAAGAAAAGGTATTGGCTAGATGGCGGTGATTTTCCAGTGATTTTCCATTAATGCAGCCAATGTGGCATCTCCATCACCTTATTTCTCTGCGATTTGCAGGTTTCCAGCAAAGAGCATGGCGATTCATGTCCTAAACCCAACAATGTCTTTGCAATTCCCCTCAATCAAGCGCAACTCCTCGCATCGCGCTATTTCACTCATCATCATCTCAATCTCACCGAAGCCGATTCGACTGATCCCCACTTTGCTATCTCATAAGCTTTGAACTTTCTGCCGCTCAAGCCTATTGCAAAAGCATGCCCCTTTCCAGAAATTAGGGTTTCATTGAAATGAATTTGTGGAAGAAAGGCCAAAATGACGTCGTTTTTGCCCTTTCTTGCCATGTCAATCGAAGATTTTCCAAGTTGGACTTATATTTCTTTTAAAAAAGCCACGTCGTGGTAAAAATTTAATTAAAATGCCACGTTGGACAATTCGCCGGAATAGGCACTCAAGTAAACGATTTTTCACCGATTTGGCACTCAAGTGATCGAAAAAAAAAGTTATGGCACTCAAGTGAGCGCTGTACGAAAGTTATGGCACTTGTGCTATCCTTATCCCGAAAGCTTTGCATTTAAGGGCAACTTAATAAAGAAGTTTTCATTTTTCCACAAAGGATGCTGACATTTGGTGAGAAACCTCTGTATGAGTTTCAGCAAATGACTCCAGGAGAATCTGGGGAATGGGGTCTAACTGCTCTGGCTGGATGAGATAGAGTCTCCTAGTTTTCACAAACTCTCGGAATTGAGAGTGAAATTTCAAACCATTTGGCATTATTTTAAGATTACGAAGTCGGGTCAGAATGTCCGAGTCAATGATGAGATCATGGTCAGGGGATGGTGAACCGAGGACCTTGGAAACAATGGAGCAATGTGGGAAGAATTAGATTTTGATAGGTTTGCTCCTAACCTTGATGGAAAATGTGTTTCCTGATGTAGAGGTAAAATATCGCGTGTGAGGTTCCCAATATTCATGAGGGAGAAGCTTAAGATCAAGAACCAGACCGCCCGGACATCAATTCCACTTTAGGAGCCGGGAACTAGACCCAACCGGTCGATTCGGTCCAATCCAGGCGGTTCCCAGTTCGGGCAGTCCGTTTTGCACGGCCCTTCCAGATCAGTGTCTAGTTGTCAAGCTTCAATTTTTTTTTCGGTCGGAAGTCAAGCTCTAATTAGATATGAATAAAAAACTCACACCACGTTAGCTGCTGACAGGGCTCTATGGAAGTTCTTGTTCCTGATCAATTTGTTTCTTTTTGTTCAATTTTAACGGAGTTTGCAAAGATTACCCTTTTAGTCCTGTATTCGTTGCCCAAATTCACCAACAGTTTTTCATAAGTACTCCATTGACCGAGTTTGTTTGAGATTTACTCACCCTGGAGAGACAACAAAAGCTGGAGATGATGAAATTACCGTGTCTCACTTGCTATATAACCGGAAGAGAATAGAATTGGTGCTAAAAATGGGCCATGATTTGGCTAGGCTAGCCAGATTTGTTAGGACTGCATTGGAGACGCTATTGATAACGGAGTTGAAATTTAGTTCTACCACAAATTGAGTCATTTTAAACAATAGTGACTAAACTTTAGTTTTCGAAAAGAATATCGGTCAATCTCCTTTTGGGAAGTTCTGATTTTTCTTCTGTTGAATCTCTTTAACTAGATGGGGATGGGATGGCCAGCAAATTGGATCCGTTCTGCGGCTAATTATATGGGGCGAGACAATTTCATATGCTCGGTATTCTCATGCAAAGAGCTGTGTTCATCCTTCTAGTAGGGAGCATCCCTCTTGCTTGCATCTGGGCAAATACGAGAATTATATTAGTAGCAGTCGTTCAAGAAGCAGGCATAGCATAGGAAGCGGGAATATACGCACCTTACACGATCCTGTCCCTCTTTGCTTACGGCCTTTTTCAATGCCTCGTGAAGTTCTTGCAGACTCGGAACATCGTCTTCCCTATGGTGCTAAGCTCGGGAACCCCTCCTCTACTGCATATCTTCATCTGTTGGGTTCTAGTCATGAAAACCGGCCTTGAAAGCAGAGGAGCGGTCTTGGCGAATTCAATATCATATTGGATGAATGTGTTGCTGTCGGTACTTTATGTGAAGCTCTCTTCTTCGTGCTTCAAGAGTTGGACTGGGTTTTCGAAGGAAGCCTTTAACAGTTTCCTCACATTCCTTAAGACTCGCCATTCCTTCTGCAGTAATGGTCTGGTTTTTGAAGGAAGCCTTTAACATCTCTCTCGCGAATGGGAAAGACGGATGACACGAATGCACTTACTGATGGCAATCTTTTTTATTGCTATAGCTTGGACATGTGGCCATCTGAGATGATGGTGCTCCTCTCTGGACTTCTCTCGAACGCAAAATTGGAAACTTAGGTGCTCTCTATCAGGACAAGAGAAGCTTGTTCGAGACGACTATCATGGATGCCCTAATGAGAATACGCAACTTGGTGACAGCCACACGTAAGTTGTGCAGAAGAACACACACTGCGTAAATGAATTACCTTCAATTTATGAGAATTTGCTATTAAATGGAGGACAATGACAACAAAGCACCCACGCAGGCAAACCCCACTAATATTAGAAGTTATAATGGTGGTGGTTCTAGCATTGGGAAGAAAACGGAAACCGAGCAGCAAAATTGAAGACATGCCTGTAGACCAGTTTCATCAATGTATCTACGATGTGGACTCCAAGCATTAAGATCCGACCAGATGGCCAAGTTTGTTCATAGCAAGCAAATGATTTTATATACCAGCGGCAACTATCTAGTTAAACCATTAGCATAGGTAGATTCAGTTCCAAAGGAAGCTGCACTCCGTTACAGATGACATAAAATTACGAGAATGTGAGATATAGGTAAATTCATGGCGAGATATGGACTACTGGATCTAACTGCCCGAAATGTGAGACGATGACTTCCTAACTCCCTCTGTACGCCTCATATTAAGGCCCAGAACAAAGATGAAGAGTTGGGGGAAAGCGATGAATATGATTTTTATTAACCAATTCGCTCTCGACACATGTTAGGACCCCAGCATCGGGTCTTGGTAACCTGGCTCGACGATAACATCTTATCGTCCAACAGGACATTCTTGACAATACATCACCGCAGTACCATGTGCGACCACAACTTGAAGTGTTGGAGATGCGTTGATCCTGAGATGGTGTAAATGTCATTTGTCAAACCTTGCATCACTTGTCAATCACAGGCCATCACCCGTCCAATATTATTCTACAATCAACCAGCGGTAACATATCAAGTACGCTGTTCTCTCTCTCTCTCCAAGAAAAATTCTCGTTCCTCATCTTTAAGCTTCGCATCCTCTAGTTTTCCCATAATTTAGTGCTAACTTAGACATAAGAGAGCCAATCCAAAACTCGAACGTCCTAACCCGTTTGTTGCGGTGCAGATCAATCTTCTAGCAAGACCTCCAGCCGAGTTTTGCGATTCCCATTCTGGGCATCAACAGTCTGGATGCGTTGAAATTGATTGTTATCTCGGCCATCGTATTGAAACATGCCTTGAAATCGTCTAGTCTCCAGGTCCATGGAGGGTGTCTTTGTTGTGTCTAGATGCTTGTTCAAACTCGGATGTATAAAACTATATTTCTGAGTTCAAGTTGGCGTAGGGCAAGATCAGAATAGAAAATCGGTTGGGCCTGAACTGGACGGGCGACGGATTCTTGTTTCGATGAGATGCGCGGCGGAAAAGTGAAGAGAAGGGATCGTCATGACGATGGCCTGTCCTCCCACCCTCCAATATCGAACTTTCTCTCACTTTGCTTTTGATTGATGTGAAGTTGAAGTGGAGTCCACATGCCCATCCACGTGACATTTCTGGTGCAAAGGAAGAACATCGCAGTTTGTTGCACAATTGACAGGAGAATCCAGGTGCATCAATTGCTAGAAAGTCGAATGATTCCAGTGCGCTGTCTAACGAAATCAAAGCTCGGTGAAAACTCTGGTCTCAAATTGAGCGTATCATTTTGAGTTTGTTCGGGAAATGTTAAGATCCGGCTTAATGGACTTAGGGAGGCTATCAAACTCCGAGTTCAGTTATGAATGCTATTAAGAAAGATTTCGTCTTTGATGAGTACACACCCGACAGTAATGCCTCTATCCGACCATATTCAAGGTACAAAAAAAAAACAGCATGGACATATGAATTTACAAGGAATAAAGAAGTGAAAAGCCGCACCACCATGAGGCCGAGGTGACGCCACTAAAAGGGAGGACACAACCCAACAAGCCATCTCCATTTAAAAAATGACATACAAAGGACGACCAAAGTTGAGCTATAGGAAGTGGTACTGATCTAAGAAGTACAAACTAATAGTACAATGCCAGGACTGTTCTACGACTCTATTGTCCCCAGAGCTACTTCCTCCATGGGTTTATATCGATCATTCCTAGGTCCAAAGACGCGGTACATCATGAATACAGATAGACACAACGAGACGACCGACAAAAATAGGGAGAAGGCTGTAGTGGCATCCCATGAACTTTGCGATGCCGTCTTTGTAAGGAACGAGCCTCCTAATGATATGTCCAGAGGTACCCAGTCACAGTTGATGGAGAAGTGCCCCGACCCATGCCATGGGTTCCCATTGACAGGATACCAGAATGCCACTGACATCTTGCTTGATCCCCCTATTGTGAATTGGGCATCCTGCATAAGTCAGGTATGACGAGTTACATTATATCCTTGTTATAGTGCATGCTCACTATGCTTGCACAATTATTGAATGAAATAGCAGATGTGGCAATAGGACGCTAATAGATCTAAAGAATAAATATTCCTTGGATAGTAACATCCAGTAGGTATACTATCATGCAGAAAAAGATGGTCTCAGTATGTTCAGCAACAAAGAGGTATCTCCTAGACACTTCAAAAGTTTTCAGCACGGGGTAAATCAAACACCAGAGCTACCAAGCATTTTACAAAGTTGAATTCGGCAGAAAATTTTGAGTTATCATACAAGTACATGTTCTGCAAATCAAACCTGAAAGATTCAAAGCACCCAACAGCTATATACTTAGCATTTAACAGAGAAGTAGTCAACTGACATCCCGCTTTAGCACAGCACTAACAATTTTTTGAAATAGTCTCACTTTCTAGATAAATCTGATCGTAATAACAAGGAATTTTATGATATACTCATGATGCATAGTGCCGGTATATTGCAGTACATAACATCCGAATCAACAATCGGTTTCTAACCTGTTGTATTCGATCCATAGTTCGCAAAGGCCTAGAGAACTCAAAGTAATATGTGCCCTTCTGACCATCTGAAGCATATGGACTGTCTTCCTCCACAAAACCTGATAGAGAATTTCAGCCATGGTAAACATGAGAAAGTATGGTGCACAGACTCATCTCAACCAATACATAAGAGGGAACTGTCAAAAGTCTAGGTTAGTTTTCATCAACTCTAAGCTTGACCTATAAAAAGTCGCAGCAGACAGTGCCTCAGCTTCATCTGTGTTTAGAACTAGAACTTCCCAACACTACACAATCTCAGCTCAGGATGCCTTTCATCTTAGTTAGGCAATACAGAGTAGACTTGGGGCCAATTGAGATTGGAAAGCTTGGTTTAAGCAGTGGGAGAAAGTTGGGGGAGGCATATACAACTGAATACCAAAATATTAATCAGGGAACTACCTGAGTGAACAGTGAAGCTGCTATGCCACCATGCTCCATTCCAGTCATTCAGCCCGCTGGAGTCATTCCCTGACAGAAACCAATCCAAAAGTCAAGTATTAGTGACCTAATCTCTTCTTAGTTCTTATCTTTGTAGAAAAAAAAAATTAAAGGTTGGCATGTTCATTAGTCTCTTCCTACTGTTTCTTACTAATTTGAGGGGAAGAGGGACAAAGGGACCAAGAAGCAAAGTAGGAAGTAATTTCAGTCAAGCACATAAAGCAGGGATGCCTGGAAAGTTCCCCAGTTGCACTGAAAAAAGGAAACCTTTCCCTTAAGGCACTCATGAAAAGTTACATACTAACATGCCATTAGATATGAATCGACAAAGATCATTGAATTATCTGGTATCCTTTCCCCCTTCTCTACCCCCCGGGGTTTCCTTTGTCGCCTATCGACACAAGTGAGTAGCTTTATTTGATTTATTAAAAAAGTAATGCTTGAGCTATACGCACATTAGTATTCCGCACCACTTCTCTGAAAGAAATGGACAGCACTTGTTTTGCGCAATAACAGAGCACCAATCAGTTAGAATCTAATTCACGAAAGCCACCCATAGTTAACCATTTTTTATTGAATTTGTTTTAGTTTTTGGTATATGCAAGGAAATGGTAACAAGAAGGCCAATTTATCTAGAATCAGCGTGGGAATTGAGTGGAAAGAACCAAGGCACTCACACACACTTTGGAAGCTACAAAAACATTGATGGCACTGGAGATAATGGATTGATGCTAGTTTATTTACGAATCTTTGTGCGAGGAATCACATGGACCTGCCAGGGCTTGAAGATCTATCCTTCTATTTTCCATGGTTAATTGGAGAAAACTAGGGATTCCTTACGTCAGTGGTGCAGTTCTATCTGCCACAAACTTAAAAAATGGTACAAATGTAACAAAATCCAACTCAACATCATTTGTCAAAGATAAAGAATCCCTGAACTTATCTTCTAAGCGATAGCAAATATCTATCCCTCATTTCCATAGAACAGATGCCCTCATTCACCACACACGACCCTTATGATTTGTTCCCTGCCTTCCCCAATATGCTCTATAAGTTAACAATAGAAGCAGTCTCATTGAGAATGTCAGCCGTGGCACAATAAAAGCAACAACTATGAAAAGCGGATCTATCAGCAACACTCAGTTGCTCTATGCTCCTGTAAAATGAGCTTACCAAGAGTATCTCGGGTAACATTCCCATTCTGCCTTCTGCCAATGCTATAGTGGCAGAAGATGAATATCCAAAACGAACATAGAAAACTAATATTATGGACGAAAACTTTGGAGTCTTTTAATTTTATATACATTGTGGACCCGTTTCCCAACAGTTTGAATTTCTAAGATGTATAACATGATATCAGGAACCCAAGTCATGAGTCTGAATCATCATAGAGCCCCTCTTTTGTTTTTTTCTATTTCTTAGCATTGTCATTCTGTTTTTCATTACCTCAAATTGTCCGTTCAATGCGGTTACATCCACATCTTGAAATTCACATAAAAACACAACTTACAAATGCAGGGGAATCATAAGAATATGCTCAAAGATATCGAGAACCTGTTATTTAACAGCTTAAGCTTTTGAAAATGGTTTGGGTAACATAATCCAACTTTTCTTTAACTCAGTCAAATACAAAGTACCAAGACTGAAAATTCAAAGACCAAAAGAACAATAATAAAAAATGGAGGCTATGGCCCCAACCAAAAAAGAATTAGATAAACAAGTAACCAAAAAGCAGGTGATCATGGTCTCTTGATTGCAAAAGAAGGGAGAATTGAATGAACATGTTATGAATAGAATACAAGCGGATGATGAAGTGGAGCAGCACACATTTGATATCTCGTGCAATCGCAAGATTCTTTTAAGTTAAAGGGCACAGTCCACAAGACAATAATGCAATATACTGATTATAAGAACATATTGCACGATCATGAACCAAAAGGTAATGGTTTAACAAAGACACGGAAGATTTGGAGACGGGGTCAAGCTGTTCACTCAAGAAAAGACAGCAGAAATGGGTGCGCTTGAAGAAGAGTCACGTGGCTCCGAATAGAGGACACGAGAAATTCATTTGAGACGGCGATCATGGGATGCCCTAATGAGAATATGCAACCGGGTGACAGCCACATGTAAGTTGTGTAGAAGAACTTAAACTGCATAAATGCATTATGTGAAGAGAGATCTTCAGTTAATCGGAATTTGCAATCAAATAGAGTACAATGGCTACAAAGCATCCATGCAGGCAAACCCAACCAATACTAGAAGTTACGGTGGTGGTTCTTAGTATTGGGAAGAAAACGGAAAGTGAGCTGCAAAATTGATGACATACCTGTAGGACCAGTTCCATCAATGTATCTACAATGTGGGCTCCAAGAATAAAGATCGACCAGATGGCCGAATCTGTTGATAGCAAGCAAATGATTTCATATAACAGCAGCAACTATCTATTGGTTCACAAGAATCCAACTAAGGAATATGTGGCACTTTTAAGAAGGTCAAAATATAAAAAAATTGCAGCATGTCACCTGTCACCACCATTTCCTTCTCCATTGTCTATTGGATTTCCACCATAAAGTCGCCCAGGAATGGCATTCCCAATTGAAAAGTGCATGATGTCAACTTCATGGCCTTTGCATGTTTTGTTTGTGCACGTATCAGTTCCTTCCTTACACCCGCCCATCTAGTTTTAACATAAACATAGGTAGATTCAGTTCCAAAGGAAGCTGCACACCTGAGTATAACTAACATCCACAGATGATGCAAAAACATCGAAAATTTAAATCACATACATCAGGGAAGGGGGCAAAATGTAGGAAGCTTCAATAAAAGTAACAACAATTACATTATGATAGGAGGCACTTTCACCAATTTGGAACATTAGAGCAACTGAGGGGCATTTGGGGCTCTCCCTGCATTGTCAGAAGGAAAATCAAGTCAATCCAAATCTTCCGTGATAGGACTTCAATGAAAAGAAGAGAATGTGGAATCTCATTCTGGAAAGCATCCTTTATTTGGGTAATATTTGTGAGATTGATGTTAATTGATCTCAAGGATTAAGTTGTTAAATGAAAGCGTGTAAATAATCCCATTTCCACACATCAGTCTTAGGCAAAAACCAAGCCAGCGCATAGGAGACGCGTCAGAGCATTTAGATATAAACCACTCATCATTTAACAGTTTAAGTGTTTAGCTAAGTCGGCCTTGATCTTGTATTGTGGTGGTAAATAACACGCGAAAAGATACATGGTGCAGCTAAAATCTAAACAAAGAACAAAAGGACTGGACCCAAGCTCACTGAGACAATGCATCACAACAAGTTTGGCAATATTTTCAAGCACATAATCATGTATCCAGTCGTGGCCACAAAAGCGAGTTCAGATTCCCACTTACTCGCAAGATTTGACACCGTCACTAACGATGCTGAATCGAGGAACAAAACAGTAACTCCAACAAAAGGAGAAAAAGAAAGGACATCACCAGGCACCGCTCAACAGAATCACTGCTTTGAATTGCATCAAAATTTAAGCTCACCCTTTAGAGTAAACATAGTTCCCATCAACCTGCAGCAAGAAGAACACACTAGTCCCATCGTGCACAGCCTGCCACACCATCCGAACGAGCTTCATCAACCCACCAAACTCGACGGCCAACAGAACACGAAGAAAAGGCAGAGAGCACCCACCTTGACGATCATTTTCCCACCGCCGTACTCCTTGTCATCGTCTGGGTCGAGCGCCGGGAGCAGGGAAAACTCGGACCCCTCGATGTCCTTCCAATCGTCGCCGTGCCCATCCAGAGTGATGGTTCCGGGCTTGAAGCCGGCCTCGATTCGGACCTTCGATTCGGTCTCGCAGCTCCCCTCGCCCGATTCCTGGTGCGAGCTGACTCGAGCGATCGGCGCAACGGAGAGTTGGAGAAGAAGAAGAGCAGCAGTCGCAGCAAGAGAGATCCGAGGCATTGTATCGCAAGCAAAGGGATCGAGAGATCTTGGATCTCTATCGCGCGTGGCGATGCATTTCTGGATTGCCTCCAATCTGTATGACGAAATGCAGCGAGATAAGGTTGACTGTGATTCTTGCAGTTTTTTGGGCCTTCGTTGCGAAAATGGACGAACGAGAGCGACGCGAACATGTTCTCGTTCGTTTGAATATCTGACTATTTTATTTTATTTTTTCTTTTTTCTTTTTTTGGGTAGACTATTCAATATGGGAATTAGATCCATAAAATTGACATTTCATTAATTACTAATTTAGAAATATTAGGTTTAAATTACCATTTCTTCGAAAATCAAGCAATAAATTGTCCGAATTTAGCCGCATAGCCTAATTATCTAAACTTTACAGTACCCAACATTATGGAGAAAATTCACACAAAAGGTCTTATTTCATTGAGTGACATTTGTAAATCAATGTTATAAGAAAGCTTCCTTAGTTATTTCACCCATACTCGTCTTCACCATATTTACAGTCGGATCTAAAGTTTCTTGATAAACTATTATATCTTAAATGCACAGAAAATCAAAAGATCGCGCATTACATACTTGTCAAGATTTTTCTTTTTAGGTAAATGGATGAAAGAGGAGACCGATCGCATCAATTCTCTTTATGAGTTATGATAGGAATCTCACACCTGCTACAAAGTGATTGATTTAAGTCGTAACTAGCTAGCTATCGCCTTAGAATGAACAAGCTTGACACTATAGCCCGACAGACGTATCGACATGAAGAGCACTCTTTTACATCAGAATTCACTTGCGAGCCTATCATACTTTGAACTCGTGACCCTAAAGAAAGATAATAGGTGTTCTTTGCCACTCGCCGCCAGGTTCCCACGCTCCGTGATGATATCAACTTGGCATGCCACTAACAAAGAGTTATTACAAAAAGAAAGGTGCACTGACAATAGTTTAATTTACTCAAGTTACTCAGCGATGGAGAGTAGGCATCAACTCCACTAATTAGGCACGTATTAACAAAAGGATTATTCAGACTCGGTTTCCTCAACACGAAAGACGTCCTGCAAAGAACATACGGCCGGTAGAAAATATGTTGAGATGGGTACTGTTTTTTAAAGTCCGTGTCTTTCTAGCCATTTCGCGACGCGTGCTGGTCTAGGAGAACATACCGGCACATGATTTGGTCATGTGAAGAGTCAATCGTGATCCTTGCTCCATCCATCTTCCGGAGCTCCAAACTCCTAGATCAGGTCAAAATGTTTTGGTTCTTCTTCTCCTGGGGAAAATGCTATGCTTCACTGCCTCTCAATATTAGTTGAATTTAGTTCAGTCGTCGGGTGTTCATAGAAAAACACGATGCCAATTCGAAAGACATTAAATATATTTGAGCGGATTCATTGAAAGCTCATCTTAAATGGTCTCAAAGTTTTAAGCTTATCACAGATGGGTCATAATGGGTTAAGTGTGGAACCCATTTCCAACCCACCCATTAAGCCCACTCCTTTTATAAAAATATATTTTTTAAAATCAAATTTATTTTTATTTTTTTTTTTTTTTCTTTCTTTTTTTCGTTATTTTAGGCTGGTTGATAGTACATTAAATATATTTGAGTGGATTCATTGTTTTCAGCGCCACCTCGAGCTCGAAAATAAAGAAAAAAAAAAATATTAGATTTTAAAAAAATAAAATATTAAAAATATTAAAATTAATAAAATAAAAAAATAATTAAAAATTGTATTGTATGAAAATGTTTTAGTAGTATAATTTTTAAAAAAGTCATAAGAAACAAGTTTTCCTATATTTAGTTAAATATAAAAGTGTTTTAGTAATATGAGTCGGATGGTATCTTCGACCAAAAAAAAAATTTGTAGGTATCTAGTTAGGGAGAAGATCCATGTTGATCAATGCGAGGTGAACATCCGTGTTCGCCCAACGCACTCTTGTTTCTTTACCTTGTTTCAAGAAATGTCGAAGAAGGCTATATTCAATCTTCTTCCTTTTTTTATTATGACTTGGACTAAAAATTAATTCTCATAAATGTACACAAGTATCCACTCATCTGTTCACCTATATAAGAAAAGATTACGCTCACGTGAGAGTATCTATTTATGACCTGTAACTGATTAGAATATGGCACGACTTTTGGACGTGAAATTTATCGAATCCAAGCAAGGCCCAAGATCACTTAATTATCCCTTAAAAGGTTAGGCTGTATTCCATTCTCGGAGAAGGTTTCTTGATACTATCTTCAAATATCCTGCATTATTCTAATTACGTTTAATCCGTCTCTGTTGTGTATAAAATAAACATCTTTTATATTCAAAATAGGCGAAAGATGTAGTCTTTTATGATGACCTTTCATTTGGTAGTTGATTCTGGAATTCCATCGACAGCAGCCACTCCTGAATCTTCGAACTTCTTTTCTTTGGCCAATTATGTCTTCCTCAGTTTTTTTTTTTTGGGTCAAAATGTCTTCCTTATTTGACCATCACATTCTTTTCTAGTTCAACCGAACGGCGTTTAAGGTCGGTCAGTCAAATACTAAGAAATGTCTGCCCAAAGAGAAAAGTGCTTGGAATTGCTTTCTATCTTCGTGCCACTTGTTCTCTATCTAGCTAGAAATGTAAATGCCTGTGTTAAAGTCAAAGCATTATCAAAAGAAAAGTGAATCTAACTAATCTCCTTAGACCCACTTTGAGATCATTCTCGCATGTTTAAGGTTTAATTTTGCTGTTTGACTTTTAAAAAATCACATTTATCACACAACCGCCGGCGATGACCTGACTTCCACGTCAGTAATTTCCGATGAAAATTTAACGAAAGAACTACATTGGAATTGTTTACAGATGTTTAGAATTAAATTAATAAAATCGAAAAATTTAGAACTGAATTGACATCCGTACAATATATTTAAAGTTGATTGGACAATTTTCTCCTAAAATGGTTACCCCGGATCAAGATGACACTGGAAAAGTCATCAAAGGTCAAAAGCCTTTGCCTTACAACTGAAGTATCTTTCATTTTTTTCACTTTGTTTTTGATAGACATCTGCCGCCTCCAACTCTAGTGGATTAGGAATGGTTTCAAGTCATGTAAGTTCAAGCATCAATTCAACACCAGACAATGCTAGCAACAGGAGAATGTCGTACGAATTAGTTATACGTAAAATAATGATATTATGGATTTTTCTTAGGTGTTCAATCACAATTTACATGTTTAAAAAAAACACTATAATTGGACGTTATTGGTACTCTGAACTTTGTGGAGGTCCTTTAAAATCAAAAGGAGTACACTTATAAGTAAATTAGATAACTCTAAACCTCAAAAAATTAAGCATTCGGCCCTGATTGTAGTGAAATTTTCTG
This sequence comes from Syzygium oleosum, assembly GCF_021117445.2. Classification (NCBI taxonomy): domain Eukaryota; kingdom Viridiplantae; phylum Streptophyta; class Magnoliopsida; order Myrtales; family Myrtaceae; genus Syzygium; species Syzygium oleosum. The sequence continues at coordinate 3,406,347 of NW_026607493.1, read as the reverse complement.
AGAATTTGATGTTCTTCCTATAAAATGAACGTAGCCTCTTAACTTGTGCTCCAATCTTTTTGGAGTTCTTTTAGAATCCAAAACAATATAATTATAAGTAAATCATATGATTTGAAAGGTCTAAACCTTACGAGAGCATTTGACCCCAATGGTAGCCGAACTTTCTTATAATCAGATGTTCTTCCCTTAGAATGAACCGTGACACTCAACTTGTCCTCTAATTTCCGTGGAATTCATTTAGAATCAAAATGAGCATAATTATAGACAAAGTAGCTGATTTGAAAACTCTAAACATCACAACATTTTTCAGTTTCATCTCCACCATTGCTCTCTAAAGCCGGATGAGGGGTGTGAACTTTGAAGCGCCCAAGCAAATTGATTTCTAGAATATGGTCAAAAGATTATCAAAAGGGGTGACTAGTGAATGGTAATCTTTACCCACACAACTTTCTAGTTCTCTTCCGACGATGTCTCCTAGCAGCCTTCACCTAATTTCTTATTCTACAAGCTTCGATTTTGTTGAGGAATAGATAATCCTAGTCATCCATTCTGTAAACTTCTAAAGGCTTCTTTTGTGTGTGTTCAAGAACCTTCATCTTGATGTCGATGGAGTTGCCATCTTGCCATCAAAAAGGTCACCGTATGAAAGAGAGCTAAAGTAAAGCGTGCTCTTTATTTATTTCCCAATTAATTTTTCTTCAAGAGTCTCACTTATATGTGAACCAGAGCACAAACGATCTTGTCGCCAAACTAATTTAGAGAGGTTGACCAAAAAAAAAAAAAAACTAATTTAGAGGTTACTGGGCCATATTATAGTATAATAATGGGAAAAGTGTTAAAAAAGTCCTAAACCTTTTGTATTGATGGCAATTTACTCCTAAACCTTTTTTTTGTGCTAATTCAGTCGTAAATCTTTTGCATTGGTGCCAATTTAGTCCTAAACCTTTTTTTAGTACCAATTCAGTCCTAAACCTTTTGTATCGGTGCCAATTCAGTCCTAAACCTTTTGTTTTTGTGTCAATTCAGTCATTTCGGCCAATTTTGGCCGGATTTTGTTGACGTGGACGTCGACCGGCTCTGGCGTGAACAACTTTAAATAATATTTTAATATTTTTTTGAATTTTTATTTTTTTGTTTTTGTTTTTATTTTATTTTTTTCCTCCCTTCCCTCCTTCCTCCAGCTGATCGCCGGACCGGCGACCAGCCAGAGGCCAGCAAGGTCGCCTCGCCGGATGGCCACAAGGGTGGCCTTGCACTGGGTGGACGAGGGTGAGCCTCGCCATGGTTGAACGAGGCCCGACCTCGCCGAATCTGGCGAGGTCAAGCCTCGCCGACGGCTGGGCGAGGCACGACCTCGCTGGATCTGATGATGTCCAGCCTCGCTTAGCCATGGCGAGGCTCGCCTTCGCTATCGCTGGCAAGGGCGAGCCTCGATAGTGGCCGGCGAGGTCGACCTCGCTAGCCTCTGGCCTTTTGCAGGTCGCAGGTTCAGCAACCGGCTGGAGGAAGGAGGGAGGGGAGGAGAAAAAAAAGAAAAGAAAAAAATCAAAAAAATATTAAAATATTATTAAAAGTTATCTACGTCAGCGCCGGTGACCGGCCGCCGGCCAGCCGACGTCCACGTCAGTAAAATCCGGCCAATTTGACTGAATTGACATAAATACAAAATGTTTAGGACTGAATTAGCACAAATGCAAAAGGTTTAGGATTGAATTGGCACAAAAAAAAGGTTTTGGACTAAATTGGCATAAATATAAAAAGTTGAGGACTGAATTGATACCAAAAAAAGGTTTAGAACTAAATTGACATCAATGCCAAAGGTTTATGACTTTTTTGATACTTTTCCCGTATAATAATCATTGTCACGGCCCACGGGATGCATGAGCCAGTGTTTTCTATATGTGTATGTTGCTATATTCATTAGTCAAAAGATTAATAGAGAAGAGCCCAGGAGTATCCAAATTTGTTGGACACCCACTTGATTCTGTTCTTTTTTCTTTGATCCCCTTTACAAGAACTTTGCCCAGAGCATTCCAGTCTTTTTTTTCTGTATAAATACATGTCTCATGGCTTACCATTTCTTACTGTGAGGATTGGAAAGTATCAAAGTATTTGCAAGGCATTGATTGTGTTAAGAGTTTGTTGCATTTGCTTCAGCAATCTCTTGCTTTCTCAGCTTTTGTTTCTTTTTCATGGCACCTCCCAATGAGCCACTCAATCCAATCTTCAACTTCTGCTAATCCCATGGTGTCAAACATCGCATTCATTTGTCTCACGGGAAGCTATGGGCCGGTAATATTTCATTTTTTTTTAAAAATCGTTTGATAAGCATCTTTATTTTTTTTTTTTTTTAAATTTTTTTAAATAAGTAAAAAAATTTACTTTTATTTTGACGGAAGAGAAATAAAACTTCTTACGCCGCCCTGCTATAAACCCATGCGGCCACCCGCTATTCCCCGCCATCCCACCGCCCACCGCGTAACCCACCCCCACCGCCCGGTGTCCTTCGCCGACCGCCTCCTCCCACCACCATCTTCCGCCGTTCGCCACCGCCCAATGCCGGCCATAACTCGTCAAGGGAGTGCCAATCCTCTCTGATGTCCCCAGCAATGTGGCTTTCATCCCCTTCTCATCTCTCTGTGAACCTTCAAAGTCCGATTTGCCACCATACTTGCTTCATCAGGTCCAGTCCATCTCACACAGAGGAGGCTTCTTGGGCTTCACCAACGATGAGCCATCAGACAGGTTGATGAACTCTCTAGGGAGGTTCAGTGGCAGAGACTTCTTGAGCATCTTCAGGTTCAAAACATGGTGGTCCACCATGTGGGTGGGAAGTTCTGGGTCTGATCTGCAAATGGAGACTCAATGGGTGCTCTTGGATGTGCCTGAGGTTGATTCTTATGCATTGATCCTGCCCATCGTAGAAGGGAGTTTTCGGTCTGCACTTCACCCGGGGAGTAATGGGCACGTCATGATTTGCGCAGAGAGTGGTTGTGGCCAAGTAAGAGCATCGTCCTTTGATGCAATCGCTTATGTTCATGTGTCCAAGAATCCGTATACCTTGATGAGAGAGGCCTATCGTGCTCTCAGGGTTCATCTCAACACATTCAGGCTATTGGAAGAGAAAGCTGTCCCTTCTATTGCAGATAAATATGGTTGGTGCACTTGGGATGCTTTTTATTTAGCAGTTGAACCTGTTGGTGTTTGGCATGGATTGAAGGATTTTGCAGAGGGTGGCATTTCCACGAGATTCCTAATCATCGATGATGGGTGGCAGAGCATCAACTTGGACGGCCAGGACCCGAGCCAGGATGCAAAGAACCTCATCCTGGGTGGGACTCAAATGACGTCCCGGCTTCACCGGCTTGAAGAAGGGGAAAAGTTCAGAAAGTACGAGGGAGGAACCATGTTAGGCCCCAACGCTCCCCCTTTTGACCCTAGGAAACCGAAGATGCTGATCTCAAAGGCCATCGAGCTCGAACGTATTGAGAAGGATGTGGATGCCGCAGTGCGAGACGGAGCCACTGATTTGTCGGAGCTTGAGTTGAGGATTGAGAAGTTGAGACGAGAACTTGATGAAATTGTTGGAGACGAGGGACAGAATGAGGCTAGTAAGGGAGAGGGTAAAGGTTAAAGCTTTGGCATGAGAGCTTTCACTAGGGACTTGAGACAAAAGTTCAAAGGCTTGGATGATATATATGTTTGGCATGCTCTTTGTGGTGCTTGGGGTGGGGTGAGGCCAGGATCAACTCATCTCAACTCAAAGGTGATTCCTTGCAAGCTTGCTCCTGGACTCAATGGGACAATGGATGACTTGGCCGTGGACAAGATTGTCGAAGGCGGGATCGGTCTTGTCCACCCCTCCCAAGCCAATGATTTCTATGACTCCATGCACTCTTACCTCGCTAGTGTCGGCATCACCGGAGTGAAAGTTGATGTCATTCATGTAAGTTGTCTCTCTGTCAATATCTAGATTGGATGTTGCTAGTCAAGATTCTCACGATTCTCTTTAAGCATTCTAAATGCAGACTCTTGAGTATGTGTGTGAAGACTATGGAGGGAGGGTTGAGCTTGCGAAGGCTTATTACAAGGGACTGTCAAATTCCATCAGAAAGAACTTCAAGGGAAGTGGGATCATATCGAGCATGCAACAGTGCAACGACTTCTTCCTCCTTGGGACTAGACAGATATCCATGGGAAGAGTAGGTAAGACCAACCAAACTTGTCATTGGCCTCTCTCAAGCTCTGGACCTTTCGAAGGAATTTGTTTGGAAAATGGTCAAATTGCGAATTCAGAAACTGGATTTTGAAGGTTTTGATGCTTAGGGGATGACTTTTGGTTTCAAGATCCAAATGGCGATCCAATGGGAGTCTACTGGTTGCAAGGATTCATTGTGCATATAACAGCATGTGGATGGGCCAGATCATACAGCCTGACTGGGACATGTTCCAAACAGACCACCTGTGCGCCGAATTCCATGCCGGCTCAAGGGCCATCTGCGGAGGGCCAATCTATGTCAGTGACTCGGTCGGGTTTCATGACTTTGGCCTCCTGCGGAAGCTCGTTTTCCCTGATGGGACCATCCCCAAGTGCCAGCAATTTGCCCTCCCAACCAGAGACTGCCTCTTCAAGAACCCCCTCTTTGATAACAAGACCATCCTCAAACTTTGGAACGTCAATAAGGTAATGCCCCTGTCTGTCTGATGAATCTTGCCGAAGGAACATTAGATTAATCAGACACGTCATCGTATAGCTAGAATCAACCTTTTTAATTTTTATCGACCAAGAGACTTGATAAATATCTGGTATGATGTTCTATAATGTTCTGGATAAGAGTAGTCCATGTGTCTATTTATCTTCTAAAACTACAATGACAGATCCCCAATTTGACTGGTCACTCATAACTGGTAGCTTCTTAAACAGATGGTCAACCAAACTTGCTACTCCAACAACCAGAATATGCATCAACTTAAGCGTTTGTTACGGCCAAAATGACTATTTTGTTTTGAAACGTTGTTACAGTTTGGAGGAGCGATTGGTGCATTCAACTGTCAAGGAGCTGGCTGGGACCCAAAAGAGAGGAGGATCAAGGGCTATCCAGGGTGCTACAAGGCAGCCACTGGTTTTGTCCATGTGACAGACATGGAATGGGACCAAAACGATGCAGCAGCCCAAATGGGTGGGGCAGAAGAATACGCCGTGTACATGAGCCAAGCTGAGAGGCTCCTCCTGATGACCCGAGAGTCAGACCCAATCCAAGTGACCCTCAGCCCATCTTCCTTTGAGATCTTCAGCCTTGTGCCCATCATGAATCTTGGACGCATCAAGTGTGGCCCGATTGGTCTGGCCAACATGCTCAACAGTGGAGGGACAGTTCAAGAAGTGGGGTGTAAAGATTGTGGGAGTGGGATTAGGGTCAGTGTCAAAATCAAGGGTGAAGGTCGGTTCTTGGCCTACTCAAGTGGGTCACCAAGAAGCTGCCGTTTAAATGGTGAGGAAGCGGGGATTGAGTGGTCGGTTGATGGCAGATTGGCCTTGAGCGTTCCTTGGGTTGAAGCGGCTGGTGGCATTTCTGATGTAGTTTTTCTTTTTTCGCATTGATTTTATTTTTCATGTCTGTCCTTTTTATGTTTATTTTTATTGTTTTGTGTGAAGATGCCATGAGATTGAAGTGTCCGATCATCCGCTGGTTGTAAAATAGAATTGATAGTGCCAATTGCTGGATTTCTTGAGTTCGTTTTTGTCTTTCATGAAAATAGAATGCAGATGCGCAGGCGAATTTTAAGCTATGAATGACAATGCATAAATAGTCGCCCATGTAAAAACTCTAAAAAAATTATTCAACCGCATTTAAGATATTTTCGCGATTATTACCATTCCCATTTACAAGTTAATTGCGGTGACCAACTTTGCTCTTGGTATAACTAGGAGTTTACAAAGGTACCAGATTGGACCGCCCCAGAACCGACAGTTCTCAATTTCAATTTACTAGAATCGGTGAATACCGATCCGATTCCCTATTCCAAGCATAGAACTACCCATCCGATATATATATATAATTCCATCCTCAATTATAACTTCCTAGAAGATTTAGCAAGAACTTGTGTCAATTGCAATAGAGAAACCTTCTCTGGTATATCATACAAGATTTATGAACCGATGAAATCAGAAGAGTATCAAATGTCAATTGAAATACACAAGTACTCATCATTTGAACAATTAACTCACCGTTCATGGATATCGAGTGAGTAGAGTTTCATTTCTTAGTCCGTCTTAGTATGTCTAGACTTTGTTTGAAGAACAAAGGAAATCATTCTGTGAACATACGTTGTTTATCCCTACGTGAGATTCGCGGTTGATTCGATCTGCATTACCGATTGAAAGGCATTATGACATTAAGATTTCTAAGGTATAGCAATCAATAGGTAAGGTTGTTTTTCTTTGATCAATCAAAGACCAAGCAAACCGGCTTACACCAATCTTAGTTACAAACCGGTATATGTATATATATATACACTTTTTCCCTTGCAAAGAAGTACCCACATAGAAAGTAAGGGCCTGTTTGGCAACTTACCAAATAGTGATTGATTCTGTTCTTTTGTTCTCATAATCAATTTGGGAAAAGAAATCCGTTTGCTAAATTTTTTGTGCCCGGGCACAATTTTTTGCAAAATTGTACCTAGAATCAGTTTTAAAACAGAATCAAGAATAAAAAAAAAAGTAGCTTCTTGATTCTAGAACAATTTTTTCAGAACTGATTCTTCTTGATTGTTTTCTTTTTTTTGGTTGTTGTTGTTCTTCAGCCCCGCCACCCGCCGGCCACCGCCGCCGACAACCAAACACAGGCCAGGACCGGCGAGGGCAACTTGCGGCCTCGCCTAGCCAAGGCGAGGCCGACCTCGCTATCGCCACCCACGTCCGTCGCCTGGATGGCGACGGCGAGGCCGGCCTCGCCTTGGCTGGGCGAGGCTCGACCTTGCCGTCGCTGGGTTGGCGACGGCGAGGTTGGCCTCGCCCAGCCAAAGCGAGACCGACCTCGCCGTCGCCACAGGCGAGGGCGGCGGTGAGGGCCGCAACGCCTTCGCTAGCCCTGGCCTGTGGCTGGTCGCTGGCGACGGCGGTCGGCCATGGCCAAGAAAGAAAGGGGAAAGAAAGAAAAAAGAAGAAAAAAAGAAATAAATATTAAAAATTTCAAAATATTATTAATAAAAAGAAATTTTGTGTAGTTACCAAAAGCATTTCTGTTCTTTTTCTATTCTAAGAACAAAAATTTTGGGCAGTTACCAAACGCCTTCAAATGCTTAGAAATTGTTTCCGGGCACAGAATAAAAAAAATCAGTTCTGCCCAGAATCAGATTCTGGGTACAGAATGGTTGCCATGCGCAGCCTAAATTCACCATGGTATTAATTAATAAATACAATTTGGTAGGAGTTGGGGACCGATTCCACGAACCCACTGGAGAACCGAACCGGATCGACCATCCGGTTACCGAGTGGATCTACGGAACCAACACGCGGTTCTTGATTTCAATTTTTAAGAACTGGTTCTCAGTGGGTGGTTCCTGATTCCAGGATGGGAACCGCCGACCCGCATCATGCTCACTCCTAAGTATAACATGATCCGAAGAAAAAAGGGAAAACAAATCCTTTTGAGGATCCTTTGTTTATCCTTCCATTTCCATGTAATCTAATTAATGACGCGAGAAAAGGGAAATTTCGTACCATATCCATAGGTAGAGAGCAATCGCGCATTCCCACTCGTTTGACGGGCTATCCATAGGGAGGGAAAAGAAAGAAAAGGAGCAATTGTGGATTCCCACGCTATTCCGCAGAAATACGGGGGCGTGCTTGCAATTTGGGATAAATTTAACAGACGGGGGGAGGACGATGATGCACAGAAGCAGAGCAGCAGGATTGCAATAAAAAACATTAGAAGAGAAGAGGACCAGTAAAAACCACTGTCGTCGTCGTCGTCGTCGTCGTCTGAAACCAGAAAACCAGCAGGCTATGCTAGGGTTCGTTTTCCCTCCACTCGCCGCTCAAACGCATTCGCTCGAGGTGACGATTTCTGCTCGATTTCCGTCTCCTCCTTCGCCATTACTGTCGCTAGGCGCTAGGTTTTGCTGCTGCGATCGATTCCCTTTTGGTTTCCCCCATGCCTAGCGACCGATTTCGAATGCTTCGTTTCCGTTGCGGCTTCGTGCGCGATTGCGCGTTCGTTTTTCAACCTGCGCTTGGGGCGTCTTGAGCATCGCAATGAGCAGTAGGTTAATTTCAGGGAATGCGGCGTGCTCAATCGTGTTTTTAGGTGTTGGTGGATAGCGAAGAGCGCTTTGAGATTGTCGTAGGCTCTGTCTCTTCTCCGCGAGACGTAGCTCTGCCCATTTTCGGTTAGCCCCATTCCCCGAACGGTGCCGCGGTTGATGGTTTGACTGCGTTCTGCAGTTGACGGCCCATTAGTATTTGATTGGAATTGCTTCGCTATATGTGTATGTTGTTGTGTCGCATTACGGATGCTGAATGAGGTTACCTTGAATGGCTGTGCTACTCCTGGAGGAGCAGTTCCTTGGAATGGCCCCGGAAACCCTCTTTTGTTTCGTCTTTGGGATTCATATGAGAGACCTTGAAGTTTATTGGAATATCTGATGCCCATAAGGTTGAAAGTATACATTATTGTTGCTTCTTATCCTAGCAACATAGTAAGTTGATGGTATCGCGAGTAGTTGTTGGTGAAGTGTTTTGATGACAATGTTTACCCTTCTAGTGAGAATTATTGCTTCCAGAGTTGTTTTCCTTTATCAGCTGTTTATGATGTCTCGCCCCTGTTTTTCTGATTGTTTCTCAGAAGCGATGCATGGTTTTTGGTTCATTATGCAGGAAAAGAATCATTGCCGTCATGTCTAACAGATCAGATTCCGATGTAGATGATGATTTTCGTGACCTTTACAAAGAGTACACTGGTCCCCCAGGATCTGCTACCGTCAATGCACAGGATAAAGCAAAAACAACCAAAAGGCCTCATTCTGGTTCTGACGAGGACGATGAACCTCGTGACCCAAATACAGTTCCAACTGACTTTACTAGCCGTGAAGCAAAGGTTTGGGAAGCTAAGTCAAAAGCTACTGAGAGGAACTGGAAGAAGAAGAAAGAAGAAGAGATGATTTGTAAAATATGTGGTGAATCTGGTCATTTTACTCAGGTCTTGTTTATTCTTATGCAGATCGTTTTGGCTGTCATTTTACCCGATTCTTGCTTGGTGTGTATACTGGTCTTTCTTGGTTAATGTGCGATATGTAACAAGATAGATGTTTTGGAAAAAGTATATGTATGAATAAACAATTGCGATTCTTGCGGTAGAGTGTAGGTTTATCTGGTGATTCATTGAGTTGTCTACCTGAAGATTTCACTTTCTTTCCTGGCTGTTATGGTACCCGTCGATGTGGATTTGCAGCCTACCAACTTCCTTCCAGGTTCAATAATGGAATTGATATCTTGACTAGGACTCATATATCTGATTTGTGTTGATAATTCAAGTTTGAATGATGTTCGACTGTTCATATGGAAATTTATCTTTTAAAGTTTAGCTTTACCAACAGCTTCCCATGATTTCGACCTTGAGGTAGAAATATACGGGTGTGTGCTCATCCATGTGTGCAAAGAGGGCTTGCCACTGAAGGAGATTGCAATTTTCGATACTTTAGGTTTACTTATAAGTCTTCATAGAGTTAATTTCCTGCCATATTTTAAATTCTTATGATGTGCGCTGCCTCTTCAATCCACATAACCAGCTACTTCCCATTATTAGTTTCCCCTTCTCCTGGATCTTATAGTCCTTAATGCTCTTTTAAACTAAGTTTCATGATTGGGACTTATGTTGCCTTTCTTATTTACAGGGGTGTCCCTCTACTCTAGGAGCCAACCGCAAGTCCCAAGACTTTTTCCAGAGAGTTCCTGCAAGAGACAGTCGTGTGCGAGCACTATTTTCAGAAAAAGTGATACAGAAGATTGAGAAAGACACTGGCTGCAAAATCAAGATGGATGAAAAGTTCTTGATTGTTAGTGGCAAAGACAGATTAATCTTGACCAAAGGAATTGATGCCGTGCATGAGATGATTAAAGAGGATGGTGATCAGAAGGGTTCTTCTAGTTCTCACGTGTCCAGATCTAGGTCACCAGCGCGCAGCCCTGTGGGTGAACGGTCAAGGCAGTCTCAATCTCAGAGGTCTCATCATGGTCCACCTAGTGCATCGCACTTCCAACAGAGGTTTAATAGGCAGGATAAAGTTGTTGAAGATCGTGTTCGTGATGATCTGAAAAAATTATCGAGGGGTTCTCCGCAAGGTAGGCAAAGTGCAGGATATGTCTCTGGCATTGTAGAGAGCTGGTATAACCATGTCATAGAATGTTAGGCCCACAAAAACTTTATCCATCTGGATGAAGTTATTTTTGGATTGTTTGTAGTGGTGCTTGTTGCTTATGCTTGTCTGCAGCAAGAGGTAAGTTCTTAAGTTCAAGCATTTTACGCCTGATTCTGAAGTATCTTGTCATGGATCAGTCTGAAACGGAAGTTCTTACAGAAAGAATCTTCAGTCATCATTGCCTCAGATGGTTCGCCTTTATCAATAACTTCATAATTTATGATTGAAGCTACCATCTTGAATAGCACCTCGTATCAAGTGCTTAACACGCTCTTCCTTTCGTGAAGCTTATGGTAATGATAGGGCTAGAGATCATTCAAGCCGTTCAAAATCTCCAGCACGTCCCCCATACAGAGGCAACTCATATAGCTCTTATGATGGTCGTAATCAGAACATGGGTGCTTATAGGACTGATGGTTGGGATAGTGAGAGAAGGGCATCAGATATGCAATCTGGAAGTCAGCTTGAATTGCCTTCCCGTCCACAGACATTGGAAGAATTAGAGTTAGAATATAAGACGGAGGCCATGGATCTCGGGAGAATTCGAGATAAGGAAGAAGATGAAGAGAATTATAAACATCGTGAGGTAAGTACTAAGAAGTGCGTCTCATGATAATGCTTTGGGTAATGCCAAGCTGCTCAAATATGTCAAGAGTTTAGCACACTATCTGCACACTTTGCGCTTAAAGCAAGAAAAAGCATAATAATGTTTGGAGCTATCTAAAACGATTCCACTGGATTAGAGCTGGTTGATTGGCCGTGGGCTTTTTGGAAGGAAATACATTGAACATCACCTTTAGGCTTTAGTTGCACTGGCTTGTGAACATAATCTTTTTTTACTTTGCGTTGGGAAAAGAAAAGAGTTATACCCTATTCTTTTGGCTCTTGCCATAAGATTGATGTCCATTTACTTGCTGAAGGGTATGACCGGTTCTCATTAGAGTTGGGAGCTGGGTAGTGGAAGCTTTCTCTGTACAAACTTGAGGGATTTCCTTTAGGAAATGTGGCTTGCAAAAATTTATTTTGGGTCATTTCAGCCTTTGTGTCTCTCTTTTCTGATTATTAGTTGGTTCTCTTAGGTGGCAGTTGACCTGACTCTGTACTTGACAGATATGCATAACAAGATATTTATGAGCATCAATAACACCAGCTAGAATCTTCATTAGTGCCTTTTGTCTTCCTTAAAGTTGTCTTCTGTCCTGCTATAATGTGCAACATGTTTCTGGCTTGATGCAATCTCCAATTATAGATGAATTGCTTTATGTTATAGGTTCGTTTTTTTTCCTTGACGCAATATTACTGCTGTTTATGGCTGTTAACATTCTCCTTCAGCTATAATTTATATTTTCGTTTTGGTTCTACGGCTTTAAGGCTATACGGGAAATAAGGGAGAATTATTTGAAGAAAGTAGCTATCATGAGGGGTATGCATGCAAAACAGTGGGAAGAATTTCTCCAGTTCGATGCCCAAAAGCATCAGCAACAGGCACGCCAGCAAATGCCTGGATCTGGTTTTGGTGGTTATAAGCAACAAGGTTATTCTGACTTTGATGGCTCGGTCAATCCTCAATATGCTGGAGGGGGTATACCCGTTGATTCAAGGAATATTTATTCAAACCATATGGAAACTTATCCTTCAAGGCTTCAAGGTGCCTATGGTGACTTTCAGCGTCAAAGACAAGGTTATGGAAAAACGTATACACGTTATTAATCTTGCTTGCCGCGAGTATGCTGGGTGAGTTGTCTTTCTAATTTAGCTAGATTTATGCTTGGTTCCTTTTAAATCTTCGGTCTGCTCCTTCTGATACATTGGGACCAGTGGTGATGGTTAGAATACCTCTAGTGGTACGGCAACCATCTTATACGAAATTCTGTGTAGTCAAGGGAATAAATGAGCAAGAGATATCATTTTATAGGTGTTATTTTTTCGATCTTCGAGATCTCTCTCCTTTTTTAGTTCGTTTTAAAATTTGATTACAAAATTTCAGGGTCTGCATCCTGGTTGAATAGGTTTGGGCCGCAATGGAGCTTTTGTTTAGGTGAGTATGTCATGTTTCTAGACACAATTGGAGAACAGTTCAGCCGATTCATTGTCTGGGCACTCTTTATTTCAATGTTTGGTTGTTGAACTCAGCCTTTTGTAAAGGAACGGAACGAGTGCTTTCGAGCATGTATCTGATGCAGTAATGCTTGATAGTAACTGGACTTGCGAATGCTTCTGAATTTTATTCTAGCGCCAGACAATATCTGACAAAGCGTATTGGCATAGAAGTACAGCGTGATACTTCTTCCTTTCCTTTCTTTTGGCAAATCTGTGACACATATTGAGAGGAGGGTAGGGATCAAGGTTGGCAGAGCAGCAAAGCAAGTTACAGGTTTCAAGATGCAGTGTTCATTGACTGTCAATTTTATTTTTTTCAGTGCTCGTGTCTACGAAGTTGAAGGTACTGTCTAGTTTATTTTAATTTTACCCAGCCATCGATGGTTTGTGAATCTGCTCTAGAGGTGCCAAACTGTTTGCGGGAAAGTTGTTATTTGTATCAAATGTGATTAGACAGTTCAGTAATTACTCTCTGCACCTCCTGTTTGTGCACTTGGTTCCTGTGTGAGCACCAGTATAAAAAATCACGAAAAGCTGGGTTAGCCCTTACCCGCAGTTCCAGGCATACATTGTTCTTCCTTTCCGTTCGTGTGATTACACGGTGTCAATTGTGTGGTAAGGTGTGGCCTTAATATAATTGTATATACAGCAAGGGATCTTAGGTGAAACTTCCAATGCTTAGGTTTGGTCTATGCTACTTTAACATCTTGATTGTGCCTTGGACCAGAATTGACAGGTTCCCAAATTTTGTAGTCTGTACATATTTTGCCCAATGCTGAGACTTTAGAGGGTACGTGAAGGTGTTGCGAGTGTTAACCAGAGAGTTATAGTAATTTGTGCATAAAATGGATCTTCTACATTAAGTGAGGCAAATGCGGTGTGCACCATCCCCAGAAGATGATGTTGACTCTATACCGTGAGGGTCTGGTCCCAGTTCTTGCATTGAGAACTTGTGGATTGTCTCTTGTAGTGTGGATTGTAATTCATCAAAGCGGGGGTCTTTGTTCTGTTCTATCTTTCAGTTCAGATATTGGTTCAATCAATGAGGAGATGCGGCATTTATAAGTTAGGTGACTTCTCAGACCCAGGTTCGGTCACCACTTTTTCGCCCTGCATCGCTTGGTCAGATTCACTTCGAAGCAGAATTTGGAGACTGGTGTTGCTAACTTGCTACCAATAGTCCTTGTTAGCTTCAATCGGCCACTTCATATAATCTCGGGATTAAATTTTCTTGTCTGAGCGTTTCCTGGTGACTACTGACATTGGGCTCATGGAATTTTAAATGCATTCCATCTGTGATAATTCGTTGCGAGGATGATTGATGGCATACTCAGATCAATGTCGTCTGGACACTATCAACAAGTGGGAGGGGTTTTCTTTGAGTGCATGTACTGGAATTTCCTCGCAAAGGATGTAGGGTTCTTCACTGCTCCAGGGGTGTTTGCAATTCCGTTTTGAGGTCAATGCCGATCATATGGTTCCGGCATGCCTCAAAAGCGGCCAATTGCAGTTCATCATTGTCGTTAATCATATAACAGCAGAGGAACTCAAAAAATTAACTTGACTCTGGCCAGAGATGGATACTCCATGCTTAAGTTGCTTTAGTCCTAAAAATTCAATTCGATGCATAATAATTTCAACGTGAATGCCCTATTCTTATACTTAATGTGGACCTTTATTTAATTATGTGTAATGTAATCATTGACATCACCTATTCACGGTGGCAACTTCCCATTTCCAGATTAAAAAAAATGGGGTAAAAAGACCTTGATAATAGGTCGACGGTTAGCCGATCCTCGAACCGGTTATGTTTGGTGCTTTCATTAACCACAAGTTTGATCCCCTAATGTTTTGAATCCATCTTTTTACATGAACGGTTGACGTCATATTCTTATTGATTTAAGTGCACTTTTCGAGTCCTTCTGTTTATATTTTTTTGTTTGGCTCACTTTTTAATCCAAATAGAGTAGGTTAATTCGGAGCTTATACTAATATCTTTTATCATTTCTTTATATCATGGTTGTTCTTCTCGTGGTTAGATCTGGATAATTCTAATTGGCTTAATATGATCAAAAGGAGTCGAAGTGACTGTTTTGTCTTTCAACAAAACTTCTCCCCAATGCTTTTTATTTTTATTAATGAGGGCAGTAGCAAGAAGTTCGGCTCGACTATTTCTATATACAAATTAGGGGCACGATCGTAATTAGCTGGCTACAGGGAACTGGCAAAACAACCGTCGATTTTCTAAGCTAATAGTACAGAAATGTCTTTGCTCCTAATTATTTATTGCTTTGAATAGAATAAACCTTATGAGGGCATTAAATCTCGTGAAAGCATATATTCATACAAATGTAGACATGACCCATGAATATAGTATACACCGCTCGTTTAAAGGAAATTTTATATACGTAGCCTCGTCCATATTTGATTTGAGAATGATGATTGCCCACTCTTTCAAACCAATGGTATATGAGGTCACTTGTGGAAATGTTGTCTTACAACGACAGTGCATATTATTATACTCAAAATTTATATGAGACAATTTCTTTTAAAGAAAAATGGATACACCAAAGATCAAAGTGTTTAGTAAAAAATCGAAAACTAATAAATCGAGCCGAACCAAACCGATAAGTCCTGTTTATCAGGTTACTATTTTGGTCGGAAGTTTATCTATTGATTGGTTTGGTTTGGGTTTGGGGTTTTTTTTTTTTTGGTTATTGTTGGCTTGGTTTTGGTTTATAACTTTGGAAACTAATAAAAATCGAACCAAACCAATAAGTTTAACAAATAAATTCATTTTCCCTTTTGACTTATGATATTCTTTAATGTTTTGATAATTTAATCTTACCTATTTGTGATCATATTTCCTTTTTCCTTCAACAGAAGTGTACAAATAGGTCTTACGTAGGATAAAATGACAAGCATAAAGTATATGCCATAGACCCAGGCAAACAAGACGGCGAAAGTCGCCGTTGCCGGCTCACGAAACGACATGACGCGCCCCCACCTCCCCCCCATTTGTCTTCGTCAACGGAAGCAAAACGACAGGCCCCTTTAATCGTTCTGGTCTCATGTTTTTCTTTTTCTTTTTCTTTTTTAATCGCTCGTTTCTATTTTTTAATTTTTTATTTTTGGCCAGAGCCGGTTTCATGTAACTAAACATTTTTTATCCATATTTGGAAAAGTAGTCAGTTACGATCGGCATTCGTTTGTTAATTGCGATATAATTTGACTCCCAGAGCAAAATTCTCTGTTCACATGGAAGGATATCTCTGCAATGCGAATCGCTCTCCAATTTAGGGCTGATCGAACTGGTCGAAAGGTAACACGCATTGATTGCTTTTGGTCGTAATTCAGCTTCTGTCTTCCATGTTTAGCTGGAATTCGACGAAGACGTAGATGTTCGTTTTGTTCGTTTTTTTTTAGCTGTTCTGATCTTGGCAATCCGAAGTGGTTACGTGGGTTCTTTTTTTGTATGCGTCGATCGTTGTTCAAGCGTTGGGTGGAGGAGCCGTGGCGATCTTGGGAGCTGCATTGTCGTTTTTGAGGAGTTCTGGCTTTTAAGATTAGCAGCTTGATTGTATTCTCTGCGATAGTTTTGATGTTTGTTGACGTCTGTTGTCAATTTGCTCTGAGATATGCCGAATGAAATGCGCCGCATTTTGCTCGTTTGACTCTCTGAAATCGTTCGTCTCGTGTGTTTCTTGCTCTTTTGCTTCAGATTTGTATTGGGGATGCGGCTTGTATACTGGTGGCAGGTTTGAGATTGTTGGGACGGGCTAGGTTTCTGGCTAGGTGCCAGGCGAAATTCAATGTGCTGATGATGAGATCGTGGGACTTTGTGCTGGTGTTTGGCAGTTGATATGTTACAGGTGCAGCTGGTTTTGGAACTTTGTGTCTACTGAATTTTTGGATGGCGTGGCCTTTCTCCCCTCATCGGCAAAGTCCTGATTTTGTGGAATAAAATGGGTTGCGTATCTTGAGCTAATTCATGGAATGGGAAGTGCTGGCCTTTTGGGGACAATTTCCTCCGTATGAGTTGGTAATAACCAGAAGCTATTTCGATATTACTGCTTGTCAAGGTTTCTAGTGGAATTGGTAACTTCAGTTATCGGGTAGGTTGAAAGAGAAGTACCGTGAAACAAAACACTGTAATGGATAACTTAGAATTGAGAGACAGCGAGCTGGAAATCGATCTTGAAAGCGGTGGGGCCACCGGTGAAGAAGATGGAAGCAAAGAACTTGCTTCGGTAAAAAATTCACGAAAGCACAAGTGTCTCAAAAGGTCTTTGGGTGGGAGCTTAAGCATAGACAGATCGATCAAGAGCGAACCAGAACGTAGTGTAGAATTGTGCAGCACTTCATCTGTTGGTGAGGTTTCAAATGAGAACCTAGAAGTGTTGGTGGACAGGAAATCAAGAGAAAGTAGCCAAGAACATGTTCCCTTCTCGGACAAGAAATACGTGAATGAAAAGCGACCTACCACCAATTCAAGAAAACCTCCCAAGCCACCAAGACCACCAAAAGGTCCGGCTTTAGATGCTGCAGACCAGAAGTTCGTCAAGGACATTGCAGAGGTTGCTACAAGAAAGCGCACAAGAATCGAGCGGATAAAAGCTCTGAGGAAGAATAAAGCAGCCAATGCATCTGCATCGTCTTCAAGCAGCAGCCTTACTGCCATGATAATTACTCTTCTTGTCTTTGTCATCATTGTTTTTCAAGGTACAGAAACACTGACACTACTCACTTAATTACTATCGCCGATATGAGGATAGATATATTTCTTTTGTCAACTATTTCTTGTGAAATGAACATCGCGTAAGTCTTCATAGAAAAATTACTAATATAGTGGTGTACAAGTTTTATAACTTTGCTTATTAAAGACTTATTTTGTCCCGGGGGGGGGGGGGGGAGGATTAGACTGTATTATTTGGTCTGTCGTTAAGGACCAGACCATATAACTTGGAGATTTTCAGAAATCACTTGGGGATTCTTTGCCCCACCATGGATCCATTGTGTTTAGAATGGATGTTTTATGTGTAAACAAGTGAACAAGAATAAACTCTTTAGTATTTTAAATTTGGCATGCTACTTCAATGCATATATGGTGCAGAATACATTAGCCTGTAGGTGCTTTCAGTAGATTATATTGTGACATAATGAAACTAAAAGCATGTCGCAACAACCTCCCTATTGTACCATAGGGATGTAATGTATTTTCTTTTTTCGGATTGCTAAGTTCCTTTTATGGTGATGGCATCTTGTTGCATTATGTTGGTTATTATCCTCAGATAGCCAAATCAAAAGTGTCATTAGTGTTCTTAGGAAGAAAAGAGTTTTCATACCCAACTATATAAATCTTAAAACTATTGTCTGCTTTTTAATTGTCACTACATGTCTTCTTCCTGGCCCGCTAAATTGTCAAAGTAACATGCTTATGCTCAAGCTCCCAGTCATTATCTCGCTTGCCTTGCTCAATATTGCCCCTGGCGAACTTTAAGTTTTTGAGACACTGTTTGACCGAATATCTTCTTAATTGTCCTTTTTCTCTGCTTCGAAAACCATTCATCTTGATGCAAAACTTCACATGTATGGAAAAAAAACAATAATATTGTGTTTGAACATCCACTTGCAGGAATGCGTTCCAAGAGCAGAGTTGGCTTCCAGGATTCTCCTGAGCCAGCACTTACCACCAATGAAGAGCTGATGTCAGTTCAGCATAATAAGAACCTGGCTTCCCATGTAAGTACTAGCCATAAATCAGACTTCTATTGGTAGAATGAGTGCTAGATTGCCTGCTTTTGGAGTTGAAAAGGTTCTTGACAGGACATAGTATCTTCCCATTGATAAATAACGAACGTAAAATCATCCGTCGTATCGACGATTTTGCACATGTAGAGGAATTCTCTTCTAAGTTCTGAGGGCCACTTCAGCTAAATGATGACAGTGGTAGCGGAGAGAGTGTGAGTCTGACATCAACTTGGAACTCCGGTTTCAGCATTCTCAAGTTGACAGTGTCTGTGTTGGGATTGGTGTTGATGCTAGGACGACATTAGTTGTGGTGGTGTTGGAGGTGGCCCTGTATTTGCGGTGTTGGTGATGGTGGTGGCGAGGATGGTGGCAGGACTGTAGTTGCCAATGATAGTGGAACAACAGTAGTTACATTAGTGGGCAGAGTCCGCTGAGTAGTTAGATGCAGTAGGTGGTTTAAGACTTTAAGCATATTTGTTCATGTTGATTGAGAATACATCTATTGATCAGCTTTTATTTAGAACAGTTACAACTAGAATTTTCAGGAATAGATTCCAACATGTCTTTTCTAAGTATTCTAAAACTATAATGTTCAGGAAACTCTTTTGAAAAGCAAAGTTAGAACAGTTTCGGATTGTCTTATTAGTTCAAACATATGTCTAGAAAACTTTGTCTGTGTTTCTGACATTGCGTTCTCTCTTATGTGGATCCAGTTTGGCAGACGGGCACGTTTCTAGTTCGATCTTCGGAGAGGCAGGTAAATGTGCAGAATGACTACATTATTTGTAAATGTTAGTTCCCTGTAATTGGGAAGAATATCATTTGTACTGATGTACCAACCAAATAGAGGCATGGATCAATTCCAAGTTTTGTAGGGGAAAGGATCAAGGAAACTGGCGGGCGGGTTCAGAAGTTGTTTGGTCATTATGATGGGACGTAGGATTTTGATGCCAGCTCGGTTAGAGTTTACAAATAACGGGATTGTACAAATGCCTAGGATTCAACAACGCTGCTATTATTAGGGGGTAAGTGCACATTTTGAAACGCAAGGGACGTGCTTGCATTTTTCCTCAACTATCCGTGCCGTTGGAGCAATTTACACTTTGTCCTGCATTTTTCAGGATGAGGATATCCGAAGTTCAGATGTCTAAACTAATCCCACAGTAGCAACAATCCCTGTCCCACGCATTGTGTAAATTAATGACTTGATTAGTTTCCGGCTGGCTCCGAAAGAATGTACATGAAGATGGTTTAAACATGTGTTACTATGCTCCATGAAAATTCGAGGCGTCTAGCCAACCTGGTAAGTCAATGTGGAGCTGTGTAAAACTGTAAATACCTTTGTTGTTTTACAGGCCTTTGGGAACCGCTCACCCCTACTTTAAAGATCGTTTAATATCAAGAGTTGAGGTTGATACTAGATACTAACAGTCTCCTATAACACGAACAAAGTCTTTACAATCAACATGATGCGCAGTTGTGGACAATACTGTAATTCGAAGATTTTCATATAAATTGCCTAAAATGCTTTGCCTATGAAACATGAGTTCTAGCTGTGTTCGAATATATGAACTTTATCTACTTTTTTTTTCCCCTAAGAGCAGTCCTATATACCTAGGAATTCATACCGAGAATGAAGATGCCACATTGCATTTGATGGAATTAATTTTGATGGGACTGTCTATCGGACTTCACACACTTATGGAAAAAAATATCACCAATTAAAAGGGGGTCTTAATTTGACATTCTCATAAAGACTTCAGATTGAGATACGACGAAAGAATTTAAGATTGATTTTGTCACTAAAATAAAATACGAGTACTGAATTTGGACACTTCTAAAAGTACAGAAACCAAAAAGGTAATTTTCTCTAGAAACCTGTACACACGCTATGTGACGATTGCCGGTGCAGACTCAGTATGTTCCGCCCAAAAATCGAATGCCTATCCTTAAATTGCCACCGAAGATAAGTCAGGGGAACTAACGCGCATAATATATACTACAGGGGCCAAAACTGAATTTGCGTAGTGATTCGAGGACCGGTTTTGTAATGACCACTTTTCCTTTTTTTATATCCAGAACCAGAAGCAAACACTGAGCCGGTACGGTCCGATCCGGTCCAGGGCCGATCCGGTTGGGCCCGACGTCGCTAAACCGACTCTCTCCACTCGCTCGGCTGCTGTTCTCTGTTCGCTGTTCGCGCCTCGTTCGAATTCCTCCCTAAATCCCTAAAAAATTCCCCCTGATGATCGAAGAGCCGAAGTGAAAGAGGAATTCGCCGGTCATTCAATCGGGTTCCCATGGCTTCGGCGGAGACTCCCTCCGTTCCAGAATCGAAGGTGCTCCACACAATTCAGCTGCTGTTCGCCCTTCGAGCTTCGGTCGATCGCTTCTTTCTCTTTTTGGGGTTCGACTCTTCTTGATTGATTTTTCGCAGGACAAAGCGGCGGCGGCGACGGCGGCGGCCGATGCTGCGAGCCCCGCGGCCGACAAGTACAGCGTCGAGGCGGCGGAGGCTTTGGCGAGCGATGCGCTGGTACGGTGCTCCCATCTCTCCTCCGCGTTCTTTAGCTGTAATCATCTATGTTCTCTCTTGGAGAAGGGATTGGATCGGTTTTTTCTGAGCGTCGCCCCCTGGAAATTTCAGCATCTTCCCATCGCGGACGCGGCGCCCGTGTACGAGCAGCTCCTGGCAGTGTTTCCAACCGCCGTGAGTTTCTTATATCCCAATGCGATTCGTCGCTGCTCCGCGCGCGAATTGTGCGCTGGTTGCCGAGTTTTGCACTTTGCTTTGACTTCGAACATGGGCTGCAATACAAACGAAGTTGCTGCTAATATACTAGAAGTTGTCTTGCTTTCGGTTCTTGCTGCTTTGACTACTTTTCATAATAAAACAGTGGATAAAGGATACTGGGTTGCATTGTGCTGTCTAGGCATAATTGTTGCATAATGTCAAATTAGCTTTTGTTGTCCGAGCCAGTTTGTTCCTTTTTTTTTTTTTGCACGGACATGGTGTCAGTGGTAAAAGAGCATTATCTTAGTTGCTTTAAGCATGAAAGCAAGCATATTTGCTGATTTTAGGCTTTTCCTTTTTCGTATGGTGCTGGTTGTGAACTTGTTTGATTTATTGTTTTTTATATCTCTTTATTATATGTGGTTTTTTCTGGTATTTGTTAGGGGTGCTTTGGGCTTTAGTTGTGTCATGCTGCAGATGCACAAGATATTATGAATAACTTGGCAGGTTTTGATTATTATAAGTTTCTAGAGGTGGAGTTTTGCTGACCTAAGTGATGTAATTATTCTCAGTTTCCTGGCTGTCCTGATAGTTTGTCGAGTACAATACTAGAATGATCCTACAAATTGCCTTCTTCCTGGCTCCTGTTTCATTTGACTTATTTATGGGAATAATATCCTCTTTAAATCTTAGGTGGGTGCAGATTGTTTTAGACGCCACAATTAGGGCTGATATTGCTTTGTGCGATTTCGATAAAGAAATTGACCATCTCGTGATCAATAGGATTATGGCGATGCTTTCAATAAGTTTCACGAATCTTAGATTTTCTTTGTCGGTGCAAACCTGTATGAGTTGACACTTTCTTCTACGTCTAATGCTGTATCACCGGTATGATTGTGGGAACTTGCATTGGGGTAAAACAGTTGTCACAGTCTCCATAAATCTACTGTTTATTGTGGTTGGGCATCGTGAGGTGATTGTATCGATGTCATAGGTAGAACCTCTTTTGCAAAAACAAGTTTGTTTGTTTCTTTCTGGTGCTGTCTACTTAGAGCTTTGTGGAGCAAGTGACCAATCCATCTGCCTTTGCCCTCCCTTCTCCAGGCGAAATTCTGGAAGCAATACGTAGAGGCTCTCATGACTGTGAACAATGACGATGCTACTAAACAGATATTTAGCCGGTGTTTGCTGAGTTGTCTTCATGTTCCTCTTTGGTATTCCTCTCTCTCTCCTTGTCCGGCATTGGTCAGTCAAGACGTTGGTGCTCATTTTAAGTACACATATTGTGAATGTCTAGATGTTGGTTCTTATATTGGTTATTCGTGCTAAGAACTAATTTAATGGCTCAACCTTTAGATTAGTACATTATGGGTTCTCTCATATTGATTCAATAATGCATCACCGAAAGGTGCATATTTGTTCGATTTTTCGGGGAATAACCCTAACAAGGGGCTTTCATACCAAATTGATGTGGTTGGAGAGGTAAAAGATAACAACTAGAACAAGAACAAGGGCTAGATTTAAGATGAATGGGAGCTGGAACAGAACAGATGTAATCTAGGGTCGATAGAAACCGACAATGTTTATTGAATCAAAAAAATTAACAATAAAGTGATATGAAAGGCTATTTATGCCGGGGTTATAGATGTAAGACAGCATCAACTGTTGATCTAGCATAATAACTTTTAATGTTAACAATTGGAGCCCATTAAAAGTCACATGACTGGCACTAACTGTTTATAAACCTAATAACACAAGGAAAAACTAAATAAAAGGAGAAACACCTAAGATTACTAAAGAGCATAATTCTCCTTCATCATTATACATCGGAACTGTACAAGATGTCACTAAGAGATGTTGGGTCAGTAATTGATTTTGTTATGCCTGCTAGATTTGAGGGTTTAACTAAATGCTTCAGTTGGCAAGTTTTCGTGAAGCAAGAGAACTTTGACTGTTGTGATGATGTGGTACGAATATCAATGATGATTGAAAGGAATTCACCATATCTCATGATTCAACACTTCAAGTCTCGGGGTCGGGTTTTCTCCAACCAAAGAAGAAGGATGCTGACCAAGAAGGATAATGTGGATAGAAAGTAGCTAGTGAAACGATTGGATAAGGCAGGTGAGGAAGCTACTTGAACTTTTGGAGAGGAGATAAAGAAGATTGATTTAGAGAATCTGAGATCATGCCGAAGAGGTCTTCACAATCAAGCTTGATTCTTTCCAACCTGAGGGGGAATGATGTAGGAACATTATACTATTTAGTAATTTTAAGTGTTGTTGTTTTCCTTTGGTCTTTTATTACGTAATTTGGTTAATAAACAGTCATGTGCCAATCATGTGACATTTAATGAGGTCCATTAGAAGTTGTTATTTCAGTTCAAGGTTTGAGATCGTCTTTCGTCTGTAGCCCTAGCATAAATAGGCGTTTAGTCGTAGTGTTATTGTTTTTTCTCATTCAATAAACATCATCACTTTTTATATACACTAAAATTTCTAGATTCTGTGCCAGCTTCAAATCTTCTCAAATCTAGCCTTATTTTTGGCTCGTTTTGCTTTCTTTTACTTTTCCAACTGCTTCAATTGGTATCGAAGCCCCTTGTTACGGTTTTCCTACATTAGAATATCTTCGTGTATCTTATATTCCGGTGTATTTGTAAAAAGAACGTGATGGAGAAGGAATTAGGAAATGTCTTTACTGCTAGAGAAAGCAGCTCCAAATGTGAATTTGAGCTAGTAGCCACGTGTTACATCAGAGATTTTTTTCCCTTTTTTATTATTTAACTTTGCTTATACCGTCTCAATTCATCCTATTTCATCAGATCTAGGATGTGATATGGTTCTGAAGGATGAACTGGATATGGACAGTACCCATAAGATTTCATTCCTGAACAAAAATGCATTTTTAGATTTATTTCATCTGTTCCATGACCAGAACAGGGGGGGATAAACGTTACACCACGATTTTGAATCAGAAGAGAGATTTTTTTTGCTTTCCTTAGATAGAAGTTAAAATGATGTATGGAATTGCCTCAAGTTGCTTGATCGTCCAACTTTGTTGAATATCTTGAACAGAAAACTCACGAAAGAAGAAATCAGTCGTTAGAAATAAGAATTACTGTGGAAAACATTGTCGTGAAGCTTGTCCAAATGATGGGAGAGTTGGGCGGCCCTTGGGCCACTTGCCCATGAACTAGGTCTGTTAGGCAAGATAGGCATGCTGATTCCTGGGACTGAGTTGTTAAATCAGTGTCCTAAGTAGGATCAATGGGGTTTCTGGAGTATTGGGTCCTGAGATTAGAGATCTGGGATATTAAGACCCTAGAAATCTAGAAATATACAATTCAGTTGTAATTAGATGTTAGATGGACCTTAGTGATCCTGCAAATCTCTATTGATTGGGATCAGAACCCTATAAGGATCCTAAAATTAAGACTTGCCTAAGGTTAAAATGGTTCTTTCGTTTTAAAACTGATATTATGAGAGGGTAAGGATAGGATTAAATTTCAACAAAGATGTGCATTTTTTGCAAGGAAAACAGATGCCTTTGGGACTTTGAAAGGTTAAGAGCGCAGGTTGCTTGATCTACATTATCATTTGTATGATTGAAATATGTAACTTTTATATAATTGTGATGATGTTTTGTTTCTCTGTCACAAACTTCTTGAAATGTTTTACTTTGATCTGGATGCCTTAATCACTCCCCAAGAGAAGTCAAGAAGTCATTGAAATTTTAATTGCGTTATTATAACAAGCTTTGATGTTTAATGTTTAAGAATTGTTACACTGCCTTTCTTTACATGATGAAAAGTTAGGAGTTTACAATGCTTGCCTTTCCTAATATCCTTGTTTGTAGGCGGTGCTACATTCGTTTCATTCGAAAAGTCAATGAGAAGAAAGGTGTCGAGGGTCATGAAGAGACTAGGAAAGCATTTGATTTTATGCTTGGTTATGTAGGTGCGTTATTTCCTTCAAGCCTTTTGGTACGATGTATCGTAGCATCTAATTTGAATTTTTTGGAAATTTTTTATCTTCCCTTTTCAAACAGATGAGTTGCTAGTATATGTTCAGGATAGGGGATTGGCTAACAGAACTAACAAGTAAAATATTGAATCTATATGTCCCTATTTTACTGGAGAGGTCTATTTGTGATTTTAGGCATGGATTACTTGCTGACTCGGGTGTGTTAATATGAGATTAGTGCTCATCTTATCTCTATTTTAATGAGGAAGATTGAAGGTAAGTTAATGACACGTGTTGCATGTTTTACTAGGTGCTGACATAGCATCTGGCCCAGTCTGGATGGACTACATAACATTTTTGAAGTCACTGCCGGTGCTGCAATACTCTCTTCTCCTTTACACCTTGGTTTTGAAAGGGGTTTACCATATGGATGTTTTCCCTTTGTCCTTAGCACGAGATGTCCTTGCAGGCTCTAAATGCAGTGGAGGAGTCACAACGGATGACTGCTGTGCGCAAAGCATATCAAAAAGCTATTGTCACTCCTACCCATCATGTTGAACAACTTTGGAGAGACTATGAAAACTTCGAGAACTCTGTCAGTCGTCAGTTGGTAATAATTTGCTCATAAGATGGAAAAGTAACAGTGCCTTTTGATTGCTAACAGAAGTATGTGTTAGATGTATCTTTTGATGGTTGAGAATTTCACAGGAAGATTTATATTATGATTTACCAGGCCAAGGGACTCATATCTGAATACCAACCAAAGTATAATAGTGCCAGAGCTGTCTACAAGGAAAGGAAGAAATATGTTGATGAAATTGATTGGAATATGCTCGCAGTTCCACCCACTGGGTCAAGTAAGGTAATTTCGTCCTATTTACTAAATGCACCTTGCAATTTTGGCTTGTGTATGAGGTAAAAAGATTCGAGGTCATGTTAGACACGTTTCTCAAGTTGATTGGAAATAGTGAGTGGCTTTGATTGGAAATCGGCCCTGAGATTTTCACAAAGATGTATTCTCTTGTCTATATAGTATTTCATATTGAAAGCTTTTGTGAAGGTGTGAATGAAAAATTCTGAGGATCTAGTTACCTGGCTTTGTGTCACTTTAGTTCATGAGGCCTGTCGAGAAGCTTGAAGCTATATCTCTCTTTGGCATAAGTAGTGTGACAATGATAAAAAGGTCTAGAGAGTTAGGTCCAAATATGACAAAATAGGATTACATAATATTACACAATCAATGTACGCATTTACTATGATACGATTTCTTGTTCTTAACGCTCCCACTTAAGCTTGTACATATATACCTGACTTGGGCACTTCTGAGAGCCTTAGTGGATACGTCAACTAACTGATCATTAGTTTTGACAAACATAGTCCTGATTTCTCAAGACTAAAGTTTTTCTCAAACAAAGTGACAGTTAACCTATAGGGGTGTGTAAAGGAATCGGGAACCACCTAGAACCGGATCGGACCGGATAGGCCCAGAATTGGCGGTTCCCGTGAGGATCGGTCCAGTTCCTGGTTCTAATTTACTAGAATCGGTGAGTACCGGTCCAGTTCCCGGTTCTAGGCGTGGAACCGCCCACCTGCCCACTCAGACCGGACTGGTAATATATATACATATATATATAATTTTTAAGAAAAATTTCAACCAAAAAAGAAAATGAAAACTGAGAAATAGAGAGAGAGAGAGAGAGAGAGAGAGAGAGAGGGAAAAGCTTGTCATGTATTCACAACTAGTGTCCAATACATATACCAAAAATTAGACCTAAAGGTCCTAAGGACCACTTTACCCTTTTATTACTTCTAACACTCCCCCTCAAGCTGGAGCATAGATATTAATCGTGCCCAGCTTGTTACAAATATATTCTATCCTCCCATTACCCAAAGGTTTAGTAAAAATGTCTCGCAAGTTGTTCACTGGTTCGAATATGATTGGGAATGATCATTCCACTCGCAACTTTTCCCGAATACGGTGACAATCAACCTCAATGTGTTTTGTTCTCTCATGAAACACGGGTTGGAAGCTATATGCACTGCAGCTTTATTGTCACATCATAGAGTCATGGGTACCGAAGCCTTGAAGCCTATCTCAGTCAATAACTGTTGAATCCACACTAATTCACATGTCACTTGTGCCATGGCTCTATATTCTGACTCGGCACTCGAGCGTGCAACAACATTTTGTTTCTTACTCTTCCATGATACTAGATTTCCTCCAACCAAGGTACAATAGCCAGTAGTTGATCTTCTATCATCTGGAGACCCTGCCCAATTAGCATCAAAGAATCCTTCGACTTTGCTATGACCATGATTTTGGTAAATAATTCCTTTTCCTGGAGTCTTTTTCAAGTACCTCAATATCCGAATAACTGCATTCCAATGAGATGTACGAGGAGAAGATAGAAACTGGCTTACCACACTAACTGGAAAGGCAATATCTGGTCGAGTGACTGTGAGATAATTCAGTATTCCCACCAGTCTCCTATATCTCTCTGGGTTATGAAGAGTTTCTCCTCCCTCAGCAGCTAGTTTGACCCCTTGTTCCATGGGTGAATCAAGAGGTTTTGATCCCAACATACCTGTCTCATTAAGCAAATCCAGCACATATTTTCTTTGTGATAGAACAATACCTTTATGTGACTGAGCAACTTCAATTCCTAGGAAATACTTCAATTTTCCTAAATCCTTAGTCCTGAAACTGTTCTGAAGATAAATCTTTAGTTCAATATACCAATCAAATCATCTCTCGTGATGATAATATCATCAACATACACAATCAAGAACGGTTTGCCTCTCTGTGACTGTTTATAAAAGAAAGAATGATCATTTTCACATCTAGACAGTCCAAAAGAAAGTACAGCATTAGAAAATCTTCCAAACCATGCTCGTGGGGATTGCTTCAAACCATATAAAGACTTTCTTAATTTGCAAACCATAACCCCAGACTCCCCCTGAGCAACAAACCCCGGAGGTTGCTCCATATAAACTTCCTCATGAAGAGTACCATGCAAGAAGACATTCGTAACATCAAGCTGAAATAAAGGCCAGTTATATGTGGCAGCAAGGGATATCAAAATACGAACAGAAGTAAGTTTGGCAACAGGAGAAAAAATGTCTAGATAGTCAACTCCATAAACCTGAGCATACCCTTTTGCAACAAGTCATGCTTTTAAACGAGCCAGAGAACCATCGGGATTGACTTTCACAGCAAATATCCAACGACAACCAATAGCAGTTTTGGCTGAAGGAAGAGGTACCAAGTCCCAAGTCTGATTAAACTGGAGAGCCATTAGTACTTCTTCCATTGCTGTCCTCCAGCCAGAATTTTGTAATGCTTCAGATACAGATTTGGGGATAGGATATTGGTCCACAGTAGATAGAAAGGATCGAAAAGAAGGAGAGACAGAAGAATATGAGACGAAGTTTGCAATAGAGTGTTGAGTACAAGTACGTGTACCTTTGCGATGAGCAATAGGAAGATCAAGATCAGATACAAGAGGAGGGTCAACTAATGGCGGATCTGGAGCTGAAGATGACGTAGTAGTGTCATGAGCAAGGGGGGAAATAGTAGCTACTCGAGGACGTCGAGTATAAACCTGGAGAGGAGGTGGTTCCTGTGTACCAGTAGTTGGAGCAGGTGACCGAAGGGTAGTCACATAGAAGTCTTCATCAAACTCAGAAACAGAAATTGGAACATCATGATAAGGCGTGGATTCGAAGAATGAAACATCAGCAGTTATAAAGTATTTTCTCAGTAATGGAGAATAACAACGATATCCCTTTTGAGTACGAGAATAACCCAAAAACATACACTTGATAGCCTTGGGATCAAATTTTGACACTCCAGGTCGATGATCAGGAATAAAACAGACAACCAAAAATACGGGGTGGTAAGACAAACAGTGACACATTTGGAAACAAAGTAGAAAAAGGAGTACCACATTGCAAAACAGAAGAGGGCATGGGATTGATGAGATAGCATGCAGTTAAAACAGCATCACACCAAAAGGTTTTGGGAACCTTCATTTCAAACAACATGGATCTAGTAACATCCAATAAGCGTCTATTCTTTCTTTCAGCAACACCATTTTGTTGTGGTATATCAGGACAGGAAGATTCATGGATCATACCATGTTGAGTCATAAAGTCAGAAAAAGGTGCAGAAAAGTACTCTTTAGCGTTATCAGAACGCAAAACTTTAACCTATACACCAAACTAAGTATGAATTTCATATACAAATGCACGAAATATAGAAAACAATTCTGAACGATTTTTCATTAGATATAACCATGTTACCTTGGAATAGTCATCAACAAAAGTAACAAAATATCTGAAACCCAGATTAGAAGCCACATGACAAGGACCCCAAATATCTGAATGAACTAACAAAAAAGGGGACGCTACTCGTTTAATAACTCGTGGCGGGTAACTAATACGATGTAATTTGCCCAGTTGGCATGACTCACACTCTAAATTAGAAAGGGATCTAAAACTAGAATCTAACTTCTGAAGGCTATGTAGAGAATGATGACCAAGTCGACAATGGATCTGATGTAATGCAACACTAGGACATGCAATGGGAGGAGCGTCTTCAAGTACATACAACCCCCCTGCCTCATGTCCTCTACCAATCGTCCTCTTCGTAGCCAGATCCTGAAAAATACAAGAATCAGGGTAGAATGTTACTGAACACGGAAAGTTTTTGGTTAATTTACTGACAGACATGAGGTTAAACGGAAATTGAGGAAGATAAAGCACTGAGGACAATGGCAAGGAAGGAGTTGGATAAACTGTGCCAACCTCATTAACATGTGTAGATGATCCATTGGCTATGGTTACCTTGGATGAAGATGAAGTAAGAGAGGAAAATATACCCGAAAGACCTGACATGTGGTCAGAAGCCCCTGAATCAATGATCCAAGGACAAGAAGCAGCTGAAAGGCATGTAGTCGCATTACCTGTCTGTACCAAAGTAGCAGTGGAAGAAGCAGGCTGTGAAATCTGAGACTGGGTGTACCGTGCAAACTCACCTCAGTCATCACAGGATTATTCCTCTCAGAATCACCCATCCTTCAATATCCCAGCAGACCGTATACTGGCACAACAATTCAGCACTTCAACAGACCATATACTGGCTCCCAAGCCTCGTCAACGTTACCAGCCTTCCTCCGCAACTCCACCAATCCATAAACCATAACCCGATTGATCAAACATCCATAATCTAAGGTCTAACAACCAAGCAATCTAACCTGGCCAGTATTGAAGAGCGACAAAAACAAGCAAGGCAACAACGACAAAGATAGTCCAAAGAACAAAACCACTGCAGTAACTATGAAAAGGCTAAGAACACCTTCCCGCCAACTTTGAAATCCATCTTGAAGAATTTTCATTTGCTTGTCATTCCATCGAGGGACAATAACACATGCTGAAACTACTGGCCAGTTTCACAAATTTCTTGCATAAAGCAATTCCAGAGGAACAAAGGAGGAACAGAGGGGGAGAGACCTTCAGTTCACGGAGCCAAGGAGACCTTCAGTTCACATCAATGGCGAGGAAACCTCCAATCACCAGGCTCGTGTGACTCGCACGACCTGAATTACGCGAGCTGGAGCCTCGCGCAAGCTAGGTCGCGTGGCTGGAACCCCGTGCGAGCTGGAGCCCATCGCGAGCTGGGTCGTGCGAGCTGGAGCCAGTCGCGCGGCTGGAGCCCCTCGCGAGCTGGGGTCACCGGCGACGGCGACGGCGCCGGCAATGGGTTGTTCCGGCGGCAGCGGCTAGGGTCGGGGCTCTGATACCATGAGAAATAGAGAGAGAGGGAAAAGCTTGTCATGTATTCACAACTAGTGTCCAATACATATACCAAAAATTAGACCTAAAGGTCCTAAGGACCACTTTACCCTTTTACTACTTCTAACAAAAACCATAAAATTCCTAATTTGAAGCTCGATTCTCAACTTCCATCAACTCACGGCCGCGCTTCTAGCCGTTCATTGCCTCCCTCTCTCACTCTCGGTCACCTCCATTTGTGTGAAACTTGGTGGGACCAATTCCACGGACCACCTGGGAACCGGACTGCCGGTGCAGTCCGGTTCCCAGGTGGTCCGTGGAACCAACGGGTGGTTCTTGGTTCCAATTTCTTGGAACCGGTCCTTAGTGGGCGGTTCCCAGTTCCATGTGGGGAACCGCCCGCCTGGACCATGCTCACTCCTATTAACCTATATGTGTTTCACCTTCTCATGAAAAAGGGATGCAAAGCAATATGCATTGCTTCCTGATTATGACAGAATGTCATTGCAACTGTGTCATACCCATTTCTTTTGATAAATTTCTCAACCAGATCAACTCAAAAGTGGTTACTGCTGTAGCTCTACATTTAGCTTCTGCGCTAGGGCGAGCTACAACATTTTGTTTCTTGCTCTTCCAGGAGATTGGATTTCCTCCAATGAACATGCAGTATCCAGTAGTGTGGATCCCAATTGAAGGGACAACCAGCCCAGTCAGCATTATTGTAGCCAACTATCTGAGTATGACATTTATTCCGATACAACAGTCCGCTGCCAGGCGCACCTTTAACATACTTCACAATGCATCCTAGCGCGTTATTGTCAACATCCATTAACTGACTCACAACACTAAAAGCAAAATTTATGTCTGGTCTAGTAATCGTGAGATAGTCCAGCTTACCAACCAATCTTTGGTACGTTGCGGGGTTGGGAAAAGGCTCCCCCTCACTTGGTAATAACTTGACGTTTGGAATCATTGGAGTAGCAACGGGCTTTAAATTTAGTAATCTGGTTTCCTATGTGATTTTCAACTCATAATTTCTTTGAGATATATAAATGACACACTCAAACTGAGCGACCTCAATCCTGAGAAAGTACTTCAGAAGCCCCAAATCTTTGGTGTTAAACTGTGACTGCAGATGAGCCTTCAGTTGAGTAATGCCAACTGCATCATCTCCAGTAATAACAATATCATCAACATATACGCTAGAAGTATACGTTTCCCCCTTTAATATATGTAAATACGGAATGATCTGAATGACTGTTTTTGAGACCAAATCCCAGAACTACAGAACTGAACCAACATCTAGATGGATGGGTGAATAGTACCTCCTAGTCCTAACAAGCAGCTTGAATATCGCAAGTTTGATAGGTTGAAGGGTGCTTTACTTAGCTATAACTTTCTGTGGACTTACTTGATGTGTTCTTTCTTTAGAAACTTGCATTACGGACTGTTCCCATTTTTAGAGGGAATTTTTTGTTGAATTGCTGGAACAATATTGAGGCATGTGACAAAAAGTTAAGAAATGGAGACGAGATGTGAGGCTAAGAACTACAAACTCACAAGAGAAAGATTTGTTCGGAAAAAAATATTCATGGTGCTGACCTCAACTGAATTCTAGTTGCGCTCTTTGTTTTTTGATTCATGGTGGACCTATTACGTGATATTCTTTTTATGAAGTTAAAAATTTTCCTGCAAAAGTGAGTTTTGCTTCAGATGGGTTACAATCTGGTTAGCAAAGTTATAATGATTTTATGCTTCCTGCTAGAAGATCTAGTTATTTATTCTTTAGTTTAGATGAAATAGTTGTCCTGTTTCAGTCAGTAAGATTGCTAAGACAGAACGTAGGGAAGTGATAATGAAACCAAATAGAATTTTTTC
This sequence comes from Syzygium oleosum, assembly GCF_021117445.2. NCBI lineage: Eukaryota > Viridiplantae > Streptophyta > Magnoliopsida > Myrtales > Myrtaceae > Syzygium > Syzygium oleosum. Next base: position 3,373,707 of record NW_026607493.1, on the reverse strand, counting down.
GGCTTCGCACAACAATTCTTAACTGCAGATTCGGCAGCGCGCATTTCTATGGGGTTAGTAACTATAGAATGATTTCTTAAAGTGCTTTCTATAATTTGTAGAATTAGTATCAGCTAGCACCATTACTTTCAGCTATCTGAAAAGTATGCTAACACATTATCCTCTTGTTGAATTTTCTTGTTTCATAACAAGAACTCTCCTATCGATTTACTGGTTTTCTTTTCTTGAATTGAGTTTCTCTCTAATCCAGTTGTTACGAGTGATTTTTAGTTTTATTCTGCTTTTCTTTCAGGAAGAATCGCAGTGGATGGCTTGGAAAAGGCTTTTAGCCTTTGAAAAGTGAGTGATTCTTCCTCAGTGCCCTTGTCTTGTATATTGTCATGTCTGGAATTTTTGTCATTGAATTTGCAGAATACCATGGTTGCACGACCGAGAACGCTTTAAGTTCATGCAGTTGCCATAGAAAAACATTGAGACAAGATAACTAGTCGAACAATTATCTTGGTGTTGGTGAAGATACATGTGATGCATCCTTCAATATCTTGTGAGTGGGGTATCGTTCTTTAGTGTGAATGTGATGTGGACCCTCATTCTTCAAACTTCTGTAAGACCTTTTTAAGCATGGATCCAAAGGTGCATATTTTTTTAGCCAAGTTCTAGTCCATGGGGATTAAATGCATTGAAAGCAAGGACCTTTGGTTACGTTGTACTGATGGCAAATTGAAGCAACCTTGTTGACCACACCTCTCTTTTGCTTTTATTTCATTTGTATGCAATGTGGACTAAAAATAACACTTACATTAGCATAAACTAAAGCTACTGTCCACTCTTATCGGGACGGATACAGCAGGTAAACTGGTTACTGCATATTTTGTCAATTTTTAAGGATGAGCAATTTGCATCTATTTAATCAAATGTTATATTATTGCAGGGTGAATCCTCAGAGAATAGACACCATATCTGCCAACAAGCGCATTGTATTTACTTATGAGCAGGTATAGGCTGAAATCTTTAGTGCAATTCATCCAGATTCCATTTTTGTTTTTTAGATCCTTCTGTTGAACGTTTTATCTGATTCTCTTGAGAATATATTTTGGATGAGTCTTGATTATGATTGTCATACTCTTGACAAACCATGGCAGTGTTCTGAAGGTGGTTTGCTGACCCCTTTTCCAGTTGCATGTTTGTGTCACTAATTACAGTCGATTATGTTAAAAAATTGATGGCTCATTCATTCTGTTTGATCCCAGTGTTTAATGTATCTATACCATTATCCTGATATATGGCATGATTATGCGACATGGCATGCAAAAAGTGGTTCCATGGAGGCTGCTATTAAAGTATTTCAGCGAGCATTGAAGGCTCTTCCTGGTAAATTTGATTCTTATTTTCATGCAAATGAAAGAACTGCTTGATGGTCTCTGTTTCTCTGGACTTTGTTGTTCCTTCTGCTTTCTAGTATTATAAAAAAGGAGTTTGTTTTTGTTGTAGGAGAATGAGATAATAAAAAATTAATAAAAAAGAGCAACTTGCTGAAGCCTGCAGAGTATGCTTATAGCATTTCCTTTTTGCTGTGAGGATGAACAGGAAATATTTAAATTGGCTAATCAAAGCATGATTTTAAATTAAAAAAGGGGCGTCTTTGTCTTTTTATTATGCTTCTCTCATAGCCAAAAGTGCGCACAACTTTATTGCTATTCCCTGGCATTGACGAGGATCTGGTCCAATAATAATAGAAACCAAAGCGAGTACAACTATGACATGGTCCATTTTAAAGTTTTCCACGTCGTTAAAAGCTGAAAATACCACCTTCACTTTCCTTTTGATGTTTGGCTTGTATTTGAGGTTTTCTTCACCTCTCAAATGCATACAGAAGTTTAAGATAATATTATACATTTTACTAACAGAATCTGAGCTACTGAGGTATGCATATGCCGAGCTGGAGGAATCCCGTGGAGCAGTTCAGGTTTAGATGATGAATATTGTTTTCGTTTTTTGAAGGTCCATATTTTTTTGTCATCTCTAACTACTATTATGTCTTTTTTTTGTGAAGGCAGCAAAGAAAGTGTATGAAAGCCTTATAACAGATGGCACTCATAATGCTTCTCTAGCACATATACAAGTAAGTGATTTTACCAATCTCATGCATGATTTTTTCAGTTGGAAAGATGTAATAGGTGTGACCAAATTGCAGATCTTGAAAATATGTCAGCCCACTTTAAATAGTATTAGTTGATTTGGATACTTGAGCACAACTACTGGGGAGTGGGGATTAAATGTCCAATTTCTTGAGTCTGTTTTTCTGGGCTGCAGTCTGCTGGTCCAGACTGCTTTTATTGGTGCCAAGGAGTCCAGATATGAAATTGTTTTGTGTCATGATGTTAAGACATCATGAGTAATCACACGAAGCTTCACAACATCCTTAATGTTCACCCTTTGTGATTATTTTCCTACTGTTTGTTGCATGGTTTTGGTCACTACCGTGGGCATTTTTGACATAAATACTGTGGTTTTGCCCTTGCAACGCGGTGTTTGGCATATATACTGTGGTTTTTTACAATAAGAATGTCTATGAGGAACAAACTGTGTGTTTGAGATTAAATTGTGTATAACTTGCAGTATATCCGATTTTTGAGGAGGACGGAAGGAGTTGAAGGTGCTCGCAAGTACTTTCTAGATGCTCGTCAATCACCGAATTGTACATATCATGTTTATGTCGCTTATGCTACAATGGCCCTCTGTCTTGACAAAGAACCCAAGGTTGTACTCTCCTTCCTAGTGTTTTGTATCGAAGTTTCTGGTATCCGTTGTCTCAGCTTGCTTTACACTAAGACAAACTGAGATTTGTCTGCTGAAATGATGCTCAGTTTTCTCCATTTGTGAGTTGATCGGAAGCCTAATCCTTTCTGATTACCAGTTCATGTGGATTTAAGTTTCAACTCAATGCATCATAGTGTATTTTTGTAATTTAGCTCTTGCTCCATACTATAATGTTTGATATGCACCATTCCTTTCTGTATGTGCTGAGTGTTGTTACTAGTATTTTGGACAAAAATTCCTTGAATCCCTACATTTTCATTTCAGTAATCAGAAGACGCGATAACTTATAATTATCTTGACACAACATACCACAGGTCCAAATTTATCATTTCTGTCATTTATTCAGGTAGCACATAATGTCTTTGAAGCTGGAATGAAAAGATTTATGCAAGAACCGGCATACATTCTCGAGTGAGTTCAACTCTCTGAGCTTGCAAACTTTAGATAATCATGCGTTGGCCATTTCATTATGAATATGATGTTTTTGTGATGTGTTTGATGAAGCTTCATGTCAAATAATGCAAATGATATACTACACTTAGCTCAAAGGTAGCCTGGATATGGCTTTCCCCTGTAGCATACATCTTGCAATATTTGGCGTCCTACATTTTTACATGTTTACGGTCTCCTGTTTTCCGTGGTTGAAGTTCAACTGATTCTTTCTTTGCTTAGGAGCAAGTAGTATCATGTTTATGAGCTTTTCAGGTGATGTAGCTATCATGCTCAATCATAAAATTATTAAAGATATAAGCTCTGTTCTAAAGGATAGAAAAATAGATTATCTATTGCTTTATTTCAATGTGAAAGCTGAATAATATGTAGAGATAGGGGCTGTCTGGCATATTGTTGTAGGTTCAGCATCATGAGCTTGAGATTATAGGAAGACGAACAAATTTTGGCGGGACATCTGCCTATATTTAACCCAAAAGCAATAAAAATGTAACGTCTGTGCTATTGATCTTGCTTTGATGAGGCTCCAAGAGGATGCAACCTGATGCGATTTGCATATGTAATAGATTATCGTCTGAACCATAGAATTTTTATAAACCGCTGCATCCACTATACCAAGAAGCCACAGTGTAAAACCAACTTCTCTGGATATGGGTACTCTCTTCTTTAAGCTCTTCTTTCCAAGCAAACCAATAGTTGTATGGTGGATCACAAAAATGCAACTTCCTTCTTCCTTTCCATATGAGGTGCCTGTCAAGTTCTTAACTCTGTCACCACATCCGATGGTAGCTTCCACCTTGCACGAGAACATCTATTGACCACAGTGTCTCTTCTCTTTTGGAGGTGATTAAGGTTATGTTGCATTCCTAGATAGCACCTTAATGAAGAAATCCACTCTCATATTGATATGGACCGCCTTCCAATCCATATTGTGACGGAGGGGATCTGAAAGAGATGTAACGAAGGAAGATGAAGATTATAGATGTTGGCCTTGTTCTTCAATAAAAATTTGTCCAATAGCACTTTTTAACAAAATGATTGGCTATTTAAATCCCATTCTAGCACTAATCTCATCCATACATGAAGCTGCAAGACTTACTTTGGTCAGATGTCTCTGTGGAGAGGAAATATCGGCAAAGTCACTTTTCTGCGAGGTCTCTCCATTCAGGATGAGCTGAACCTTGTATACATGGACTCTCTTGTATATTGGGACTCTAGCCAAAGTTGAAAGAAAGGACTTCTTTAACCTATCAACCCATCCATCTTGTTTCAAGTTATTATCGATGGGTTGCCACTAGTACTGACATTCAAAGGCTCTCCTTTTCAGTCATAACTTCCCAGGAGCCGTTTAGTTACAAGGTTCCGCTTGAAAACCTTCGTTGATGAGGGATCAGGGTTCAGCCAAATGATGGCCACCCCTTGCCAATGCCGAAACATTTAGATCATGATGTCTTTCTCCGTCTTTTTGTCAATTAATTAGCGTGATGTGCCTCTCTGCCCTCCAACAAGAACTCTTTTGAAGAGCTTCTAGTCTTATTATTTAGATTTTTATTTCCCTGATTCCACTCCGTCAGTAATGAAAATATCTCTACCTTTACAGATATGCAGATTTCTTGTCTCGCATGAATGACGATAAGAACATCCGCGCTTTATTTGAGCGTGCATTAAGCTCACTGCCAGCTGAGGCATCTGCTGAGGTACAATTCTTTATCTGTAGGAACAAAGAAAAGGAGGATGTGATATTTCAGCCAATCAAGGGGAAAAAAACACATTTAGGTTGTTAGAGGATATCATTGTTTGTTAGTGGAAGATCAATGCAGCAGTGACGAGTTAGGTAGAATTGTTCGTTGATGATCTGATAACAGTCTTTATGCTTCTACTGTTTAGTTATTGTGGAAATTTTAGATGGAGAGAAATTCTTTTTCTCATTCATATATACTACCTCTTTACATTGTTATATTTATAGACTAATACACAGAGGAGTCCTAGCAAACAAAGCCTAAATAGGAGAACAGCTACAATCCCACGATTTGTGGGATTTAACAGAATAAAAAAACTCTTAAATAGGAAAAAATCTACTCCTATCAATCAGTCAATTTTCCTACATATTTTCAGCCATATAATCTGGATATTTACAGCTCGACAGTTATTAAAGATGTTAACTTTTAATCCTTGTAACCTAGCTTAACAAGACTAGGTTAAGAAAGCTTCCATTGATCACATAATTCCCCTGGAAAATTACTTCCGAAGCTTAAGAAGGCATATTATGTGACCTGCATAGATATGTCTATGGTAATACTGTTATGAAACTACTTACGTTCCATCCATATACTTTTTTTTAGGTTTTCTCTTTAACGTCATTCCCTTGCTTTGCTAGGTGTGGAAAAGATTTGTCCAGTTCGAGCAAACTTATGGAGATCTTGCTAGTGTTTTGAAGGTAAATTTGATTGACTGTCTAACTCCTCCCCCTCTTTTATCCCCTTCCTCTTGAGCAATGGACTGGCACGATCATGGACTGCTGTCTCCCTTTGTCAACTGTATGTATGCTTCCCCAAACACAACTAGGGTTAGATGGTTCTGTTCACTTACCATAATTTGGTTGCTTTACAATTTTCCTATTCATTTCCTCTTGTTGGTCCAACTGTGTGCCAATTGGTTCGATAACTTTCGATCATTTTAATAATATGTAAAACTTTTTTCTGGATCTGAACATACTATTACGATTCATCACCTTAAGAAGTTCTGGTAAATTATTTGGCAAATTTTGTCTGTACTGGGATAATGATAATTCCTGTGTATGACGCTCTTTATTGCATCTTCCTTGACCATTTTCTCATAGTTGTGGAAGCACTGGCACTTGTCAAAGGGACCGGTGTCTTGGCATAAAGCGTAAAGGAGTTAGAACTTTACAACTACGGTTTTTGTTAATGCGAGAAAGCATTTGAGTTTCTAAGAAAAGAAGGAAGCTGTCTTATGTTTTTTTGGTCAGAAGTTGTCTTATGGTTGAATACAAACAAATTTCTGCATTATTTTCAAAAGAGTCTTTACCGAAATCCTTGACACAATTATCCTGTGGAGCAAATCTACTAATTCTTTTTAACTGCTGCACGATCTCTTTGATGTCCTAACTTGAAACCTTAAAGTGGTCTTCAGGTGAGTTTGTTGTATTGTTTGGATAGATAGCTATTTCTGGTAATTTTGGTGGATGATGCTGGATTAAATCCTACAGATTTCATATTTTAACATATACTACTTTAACTGCTGGAATATTGATCCTCAAGCATCTTGACCTTCGTAGGTTGAACAAAGAAGAAAAGAGGCGATCTTTGGAACAGTAGAAGATGGAGGATCAGTATTAGAAGGTTCATTACAAGACATTGTGTTACGGTATAGTTTCATGGATCTTTGGCCGTGCTCTTCTCGGGATCTGGATCATTTGTCACGTCAGGAGGTATCTTTAGCTTGAATTCCTTTTAGATAGTTTGACGTAGTGAATGTTTTTCTTTTTCCTCATCTTCATTTGTTTCTTTCTACCCTTATTGCAATGTCACTGCTTTTAAAAAGATATCACATTGGCAAAACATTTCTTTCCAGTCCGCGCAATTAATCTATTCAAATTCTCCATTCTTTCAGAAAACTAGGAGTGTGTTTGGGGGAACTGATTAAAAGTACCTCTTTAGTATGCCTCCAAATTTTGATTCCCATAAAGAGAATATCTTAAGAAGCATTGAAAATCATCTGAAGCGTCAGTACTGTTTGTTTGTTAAGTGTTAAATATTAAACAAAAGCGCAATAATTAACACAACAAGAAATAATAGGTGTTGTTAAGTAAAATGCAGAAGTCACAATAACCATTCTAAGTATCTGTAGAAGTAATTGTTTAAACAATGATACCCTAGAATCTTCTGCTGAAGATGGAAGGTGCCAACATGATTGGTTATTTTCCTGTTTCGTTTCTCATCTATTCTTTTGCCCATCTGTAAATAGTGTGTCACTACTAGGTCGTGAGTAGTTACCTCTGCTGATGATCATGTTGATGTTTGCTAAGGATAACTTTACATTACACTGCCTGTGCTGGTCAGCTAGTAATTTCCTATATTCTGCAGTTCTTTCATATTATAACTGAAAGCATAATGTTGTACTTGGTGAGAGTGGCATCAAATTGTTTTGCTGAGATTCACCTTTCATAAAAAGGTTATTGCTTTCTATAAAATATTCACGCTAGTCAATTAGAAGTAATAAGCAGCCTTGTTAGCTCTAAGGTTTCAAGACGTCTTCGATGTGGCTTTGGGGATTTTTATCTTAAGAATGTCTCAATATTATATAACATGACTTCATAGGGATGGTTAAGGTGATTAATGGTTGAAGGTAGCTGAAGATGACTTTGTGCCATTGCATAGTTTACTAATCGAAAAACATATTCTATTGTTCAGTGGCTATCTAAAAATATCAGCAAGAAATTAGAGAAGCCAACTCTGCCCAGTGGACCTGGATTTGTTGGTGAGTGAAACTGATCTTGTTTTCTGATTCGGTTTCGTTTTCATTTGTTTGCTTGGGGGTTTATCTTCATGTCCATCTTCTTTTAGATAGGGGATCGTCCGGCCTGACAAGCACTTCAATTGGATCTGCGGATATTATACGTCCTAATACATCTCTTATGGTGATCTACGACCCAAGACAAAAACCTGGTACGGGGTGTTAGTATGTTGTTGCGACTAAGTTTGGATATTTGGTTCTGAAAGCACAAATTAGGGTCGTAACCTTAGAATTCACAGGTGCAAATGATGTTGCTGCTACTTGCTTGTAGAGAGTAATTTTCTATAGCATGCGGATCTCCTTTATGTATTTCTATGAGCATATAAACTTGAATATGATCGTCAGATCATGTAAATTTACATGCAATGTCTGTGTGTGTATGTGCTGTGGCAGTTGCTTTCTCTTAAATTATTCAGTTTATGTGGAACAGTCATCTGAGTTGGAGGTTAATCCACTGAATATGCCACATGAAATAATTGTGGCTAGTACTCGAATAGTTTCGAAAACACTAGACCTCAGCTTGGACCTGTATAGTGCAAAATTGTGAGTATTTTTAGGTGGTAATGTTGCTTTTCCTTCGAATATGAACTTTGTTAATGGAAGCTGGTGCTGCTTGTGCTGCTTGTGCTTAGTGCTTGAGTTTATGTTGTCATAGGGACAGTCCTTTTGAATTCCGTGGGTCCTGGAGTTTCTGTTCCTTCTAGCAACTTGCCAAACGCCATTGTGGGAAGTGCAGGTGGCAGCTCATCCAGTGCATTTGATGACATATTGAAAGTGACTCCACCTGCATTGGTGGCATTTTTAGCAAACTTGCCTGCCGTGGAAGGTGAGCTTTCAACTTATTTCCAGTTGTCTGTTTCTTGCGACACTTTATCCTTATAATTCTCATGTTCGTAGGAAATAGATCCTTGGGCTTAACAGCTAATTTGCATCTTCAATCTGAGATAAAGTTGATAGCCTTACGTGTAATAGGACAGTTATAATTGCTGTTATCTGTTCATCTATTGTCCTGTTTGAGTTAATGCTTTTGTAAATGTGACCTTTCCTTGAACCGTTGCTTTCATTTGTTAGTTTCTGTGAAGAGTATCATAGCTTCGCTCGGGTTCATATAGATTGGGAAAAATATTCTTACGATTAGGTAGGAACTACCCTTAATAAAGAACTTGCAAACCTGTTTGTGTTTCAGTTGGGATATATTGGATATACTTGGAGACGCTGTGTTGTCTTGCTAGTTAAATTTGTGAGAGACATTTAGTAAGCAAATTGAACAATAGACTGAAAACCAGTAATCTTTTTGCAATAGGCACTTGTTACATACATCTTGATTAATGGTCAGTGGTGATTCTCTGTCTCAAATGCTTTTGTTGATTGTTTCTTGGATTACATATGTTTTGCAGTGTTTTCATGTATTAGTGCAAATATTAGTTGTCAGCATCTATGCTAAAGTATATGCTTATATAAAAGTTTGAGCTTTTCAGGAGGTGTTATTTATTTTCTTTTAGAGTTGACTCTGTCTCTGAAAGCCTTGCTCCTGTGAAGATATTGTTCAAAATGAATTTCCTTCATTGAGGACTTTGAGTATACTGTGGTGGTTTGTTAATTTAAGTTGATTTTCACCAAGATAGAATGAGTCAAAGTAATATAAAGAAGACAAGCATAAGTAAAAGAATTAGTTTTTTATATGGAGAGCTTTGGTCGATACAAATTTAATTGCGGGTAGAATGTGATTAGCATGCATTTTATCAGTTACAGCCCGAAAGATGGAAGATTTGTGAGTACAATGGTATTGATAGGAAGACAGAAGGTTGAGGCTTGGAGAACTAGAGTAAACTCATAAGAATGAAAAATACAGGTGTAATCACTTTTCTTTCTACCGCGCTTACTTCTTTTTATCGGAGCTGTCGAGAATGTGGGTTGACATCATCTTCCGCAGTCAGTTCTCATTTTAAACTATTTAATATTGTAATTTCATGGCAGAGGGCACCTTTATGTCATCATCTTTTCTGATAGTTTTGTTATAAGACAGACTTTCATTTATGGTGTTTCTGTACCGATATTTGGTGACATCTTTCTGCTGGAAACTTTGTGATGGAGTGATGTTGTGCTCCAGGACCAACACCGGATGTGGATATCGTACTATCTATATGTCTGCAGAGCAATATACCCGCCGGGCAGATGGGGAAATCTGGGACTATGACAAAGCAATCGGTCCCAGTTCATGCTCCCAGTGTAAGTGAGGTGTCTGGTTCAAGCAAGTCCCGTCCTATGCCAAGCGGTTCCTCTTACAAACAAACAGGGGATAGGCAATCTGGAAAAAGGAGAGGTTTGTATCATAGGTCTGCAGCTTTTTCATGATTGTTCTGTCATATTTGTGGCTAATATGATGTTGCAGGTCTAAGCCATGTGTCTGACTGTAGAGTATTGAAATATCACGTTGGACATTGTCCTATAGGGATTGTATAACCTCCTCTTGGCAAAGTTTACTGTGCTCGTTATATGCATATGAAGTGCTGTTAGAAACCGTCGTTTTACCCATTTTTAATTCCTGGTCGTTGTCCGACCAAAAAAAAAAAAAAAAAACTCCTGAGCATTGCTCCTTCAGAGTATTAACTGCTATGCACTTCCACAATAGAAGAAGACAATCTTCTGGACCTAGGGATGTGGTCAAACTTCACTTGGTTGTTGCTTAAAATTTGAAAAACTGCAACAGTTGCACATTCGTTTATGTTATATAGATAGTACTTTTCATATAATTGTGTGCATGTGGGCGCACATACATATGTGGATACAGTGTGGCTAACGGCTCGCAGGAGGTTATAGCTCCCTCATTCTAAATGATTGAGAAAAATATCTCAAAACTAAAACACTAACATGGGAGATGTGGTATGTCAGTACTCTCCTTTGACGTGACTTTGACATGTATGTAATGCATTTGCGAGAAGCACAATAGGAAGTCCTTTTTACATTTTCCTGTTTTTTGGTCTGAACCTTAGCAAGAGTTTCTTGCAGCATTGATGAAAATGCTTTTAATGAATGTTAGGGCAAGACGACGATGATAGTGTGACAGTTCAAAGCCAACCACTCCCAAGAGATGTTTTCAGGATACGACAGATTCAGAAGGCTCGAGTTACTTCTTCACAAACAGGTTCCACATCTTATGGGAGTGCATTCTCAGGAGATCTCTCTGGTAGCACTGGCTGAAAGTACTGTTGCTCTGATTGTTTAGTTTAATATTTATTGATCGTCTTTTCACCCGAGTTTTTAGATGAAGACTATATAAGTAGCTTAAAGCGTCTCAGTCTTTTCCAGCTTGTTAATGGTAGTTGGATTTTAATTTATTGATGACAGCTCTTTCTAATGCATTCCCAGCTTGAGGCTTATTTGCTATAAATCCACTTTTAGCTGTTGATTTTATTCCACACTGAAACCGAGATGGTGGTTTCTAATACAACGAGATTGACTGGAGTTCATACAAATTGTAGCAGTTCTTTTTATTGACTAGTGTCACTACTCTTGCGTTTCAATTTCATGGCACTTAGCTCTTGTTTCATATTCTCTAGTAACGATTGCGCAAAGTGTTCCAGCATCTTTACAATTAGTAGTTGGCTAAGAAATTGATCACAACTGCGGCCAATGATGTCGAATTGAGGTATAGGGTAATATCCATGGTACAACGAGGAATCTATTTTAGTAGTCGCTGTTTTTGGAATGCCGCGTTAATTCGGTCAGTTATCTAAGGCTTCTTTCAACGGATGTAGAAGACCGACTTTTGTACTTGTGCTCTTTTTATTTGATGCGACGATCAAGAGCTATCGGCTGAGAAAAAACAATGCAAACAAGATCCTTAAACCAGATTCTCCAGCAAGCTATAATTCACATGGGCTTCTTCTATGGTCAGGTGACCTCAGCTGTAAGTTGAGGCAGTTCAATTCAGGCAGCACGCCCAAAGCTTATTCGTAGCAAATCGTATTCATCAAGAGTGAAGTGGATCTCAATTTCAGCAAATCCTTGTTTTCCAAACGAAAGTTAAATTTCACATGAGAAAGACCCTGAACTCAGTGCTTGAAACTGAACCTTACGTGTGAGACAGCATGGGCAGGCACCAAGCCATTGACTTTAAAAAAAAAAGAACGTTAGGACATCCATCTTTCTTCCGTTCATACGCACGTTAGGCCGACATGATCCCGGAGAGGTATGTCGACTTACGGTGCTTCAAGTCCCTCGAAAACACAAACTAAAAAACCTGGAGCTAATTGACTTTTTGGTCTTGTTTTCGTCCATGTATATCTCCCCTCCCCCGTTCCTGGAATTTACGTGAAAAGTGTCAAAAAAGTCATAAACCTTTTGCATTGATGCCAATTCAATCTTAAACCTTTTGCATTGGTGCCAATTCAGTCATTCGACACGTGTATAGCTATTAGCCAGAAGGATTGAATTGGCACTAATGCAAAAGGTTTAGGACTGAATTAGCACCAATACAAAATGTTTAGAACTGAATTGGCACCCAAAAAAGGTTTATGATTAAATTGGTACGAATGCAAAAGATTTAGGACTAAATTGACACCAAAAAAAATTTATGACTAAATTGACATCTATACAAAAAGTTTATGACTTTTTTTAACACTTTTCTCTGAAATTTATGATTGGAGTGGAATGACTCATCTCTTCTTTATTCTTCCAGTTTGGTGCATATTCTCATAAGCCCATCTCTATTTCGCCATTATATTGTAGTTCTGACTTCATGGCATGTGGTTAGGTCAAACACTTCCTGGAATCGAAGTCCATATTATCAAAATCTAAACCTACTTTTCGTGGGTAGCGTCAACGCGCGCATTAAAGCGATTCTCACTTCATATTGCCGAGAGATTATGTTATAAAAAAAAATTGACCCATCGTCAAAAGCTAAATGTGCATAAAGTACCTTATTTAGAGAGGTTATGTAAGTCCTGAAGGGATTTCATGTTCGATGAGCTAAAATACTTTTCCTCCATCCAACCCGTCATGCACTCGACGACAAACTTGGATCAAAACCAAACATGAAAAAAACAAAAAGAAAAGGAAAAGGAAAAGGAAAAAGAAAAAGAAAAAGAAAGCACTTTATCTTCTCCTATTCGTGGACGCGTGTTATATATACACACACGCATGAATTAAATGCTCACCTTCCGGCCATGAGAGAAATTAAATGCTCATCGCTCTCTCAGATTGACAGTTGCTTTCACTATCTTGTCATCTTCAAAGGCCAATATGAGCTGTGGAATGCGAACCCAAGTCCAAATTCGATCTCCAAAATCTAGAGCAGTCAAGCAATGGGGCTCCTATTCATGTCATAAATGATTTCAGACACGTTATGTTGCGTGGACACCAGAACCCACGAGTCGGATGACTCGCACACGGTTGCTACACTAGGCCCCCTTTTGATGCATGCTTAACGGGTCTTTTGGCCACCTCTAGTCCCCACGTATCACGGAAAACATTCGTGCTGTCATTGTGCTGTTTACTTTGCTATACAGTTTGCAATGATGTGATGCGTTGAAAGTTAGCAGCTGATTTCTGGCTGGAAAATGAAAGTTTTATCTTTGGAATCGTTGGTGTCGAGCAATCATTTCCACGGCGTAGGATCTGTTGGATAAATTATTAATATAGTCTAAATAATATGTTCACATACAAGCTTAATAGGTTTAAAGCATGATTATTTTGGGCCCATATAGGCTAAAGCCCAATAGCTTACATATAAACTCTAGGGTTTACCTACGCTGGAGGTAATACTGTTGAGCGTTCCAAACTTGACGTCTCTTGGTGTAATGCTTCAAGCAAAACACTATCTACTCTTTCAAACTCATAATCTTCAACAATCTTGAAGTATTAGATTCGTGTATTGGATTTGAGCAAGAAAGGTGTCTACTTGAAGATCTCGTCGAGACGATCGCAGGTATTATTTATTTTCGATTTCGACGGTGGGATCAGCCGAAATCTTTGATTCAAGAACCCAGAAATTAAAGCCAATTTCAGAGGGTGAAACCACTTGGATCTTGTTCTACTCGTCGATACGAGCGTTTTGAGTGGTCACTCGCATTGAACGGAGGTTGGACAGCTGAGATACAACAACCAGAAGTCCGGCGATTTTTCGGCTTCAGCGAATTTCCGGTGACTTCTCGGCTTCCAGCAACAAGAGCAGTCCATCTTAAGGTTTTTTGGCACTCCGGATTTGTTTTTGGGGTCTATTTTGGCAAACTCCACCTCTACAGAGCGGTTTGACCAAGGTTAGGGCTTTATTCGACTTTGTGAGCTCCGAGGACTTCAAGGTGCACTCTTTCTACGTCTTTGCTCTGATTAAAATGGCAAAACATAGTTCCTATGATATTATCAAGCTGCAATCATTTGATGTCACTGAATTTCATGGTTGGAAATTGCATGTTCAATTTGGCATGAAAGAACGTGAAATATTCTACACTGTACTGAGTGATTTTGCATCTACCACTAAAGATGTTGATGAATATCAATGGAACAAAGATGAAGATTTTTGTAGAGATTACTTGTTGACCTCTTTAAATCCTCGTCTAGCTATGACTTATAGTGAGTTTAAGACAGCGAAAGAGATATGGGATCACTTGAACGCTCAGTTCCAAAAACAAGAGGGGCTCTCTAAAACTCTTCTAGCGGAGAAGTTCTTTGACTTTAAATTCAATATGAATTCAAGTATCACCTCTCAATTAATTGAACTTGAGAACATGAGGAACAGGTTGAAAGAGGATAACTCTGATATGTCCGATAATCTCTTTATTGGTCTTGTGTTGAGTAAGCTACTTGCTAAATGGAGTTCTTTCAAGACTAAAATGCACAGACAGAAAGAACAGATGAGACTGGATGAATTAAAGAGATATATTCACATTGAAGATCAAAACATATCTAGGAAGAGTTTGGAACAAGAAGGACAACAAAAGTCAGTTGCCAACTTAGTTTCACATTCCAATAAACCTCATAAAAGGTTTAAGTCATCAAAAGGTGAATCCTCTTCACAGTTAAAGGCCAAAAAGACTATCTTCAAAAGGAAGAAGAAGGGCAAGTGTCATAACTGTGGAAAGTGGGGTCACTGGGCAACAGAGTGTAAGCTACAAAAGAAGCCAAAGAATGACACACCACAAACTGTGACTAATATGTTAATTAGTAAATCTGAGCCTCAAGCCTTCATTGGAATGATGAAGAATGGAAAGGCCGGCGTCTCCTCTGAGTGGTGGTTAGATAGTGGCGCTACTTGTCATGCTACAAATGACAAGAACTCACTCACTGAGGTCATAGAAGTGAAAGACACCGTAGAAAATTGTAATGGTGGTGAGGCAGAGGTGACTCATGCTAGAACTGCAAATTTGGTACTTTTTTCAGGTAAATTACTAACTCTGAGACATGTTAGAGTAGTACCTTTACTTAAAAAGAATTTGATATCTATGAGTTTACTTGATAAAGCTGGTATGTCATTTTCAACTATAAATGGTAGAGTAACTTTAACTGTTAACTCATGTTATTTCGGTTGTGCATTCATGGTTAATGGTATGTATAGGTTGAGTTTAGATACTGATAGCATCAATCATATGAATTCTACTTTGATTGATCCAAAGTTGTTACACAATAGACTTGGACATGTGAATTACAGGAAAATGCAACATCTAGCTAAAACTCACAACATTCCATTGGATACTTCTATTCGATTTGACAAATGTGAAGTGTGTGCACATGCTAAGATCACTAGAAAACCTTTTAAGTCGGTTTCTAAAAGCACACAACTTCTTGAACTAATACATTCTGACCTTTGTGACTTCAGAAATTACATTACTAGAGGCGGTCAGAAGTATCTACTAACATTCATAGACGATTTTTCTTGATATTGTCATGTTTATTTGTTGAAATCGAAAGATGAGATTTTTGAAAAGTTTAAGATTTTCAAGTCTAGAGTAGAAAATCAACTCAACTTGAAAATTAGGAGGTTTAGAAGTGATAGATGAGGAGAATATACAATGACAGGGTTCAAGGACTTTTGTGCTTCAGAGGGCATAATACTTGAAACCACTGCTCCTTACTCACCCCAATCAAATGGTGTTGCCGAGCGTAAGAATAGAACGTTAACTGAAATGTTAAATTCCATGTTACTTACAGCTGGCATGCCTTCCTCCTACTGGGGAGAAGCAGTTCTAACTGCTAATCACATCCTAAACAGGTTGCCGCACTCTAAGTTGTCTATGACACCTTATGAGATATGGCATAAGTGTCATTGTAGATAT
Organism: Syzygium oleosum; assembly: GCF_021117445.2. NCBI lineage: Eukaryota > Viridiplantae > Streptophyta > Magnoliopsida > Myrtales > Myrtaceae > Syzygium > Syzygium oleosum. The sequence continues at coordinate 3,357,628 of NW_026607493.1, read as the reverse complement.
CATACTCTTAAGACTTGGGGCTATGTTGCTTATGTAAGAATACAAGATCCTAAAAGACCTAAAGTGGGACCTAGAACCATTACTTGTGTATATCTAGGTTGTGCGGAAGATAGTGCTGCAAATAGATTTTTAGATCTATCTACTAATACAGTGATAGAATCTAGAGATGCAAAATTTTTCGAGAACAAGTTTCTCAGAGATCATGGCTTGAATGTTTCTAGATCTACAGATATGATTTCAGAGTCTCATGTAGAATTTGAAGCAAGCTCTTCTGACACTAATTCCCCATAGCTGACTGTTGAACGAGTTCCAGTTAGAGTATCTACAAGAGATAGAGTTTCCAAAAGTTTTGGTGAGGACTTTGTTACTTACCATCTAGAGGATGATCCATTCTCCTATCAGGAAGCAATGAGATCTAGGGAATCCCTACTGTGGGCAGAAGCCATAGATGATGAAATGAGCTCTCTACTGCAGAACCACACTTGGCAGCTAGTCCATTTGCCAAAAGGGGCTAAGGCTATAGGCTGTAAGTGGGTATTGAAGAAGAAACTGAATAGTGATGGATCAATAGCCAGATACAAAGCACGTTTAGTAACTAAAGGCTATAAACAGCTAAGTGGAATAGACTATTTTGATGTCTATTCACCTGTGTGTCATCTATCAACTATAAGAATTCTTCTTGCTTTGGCATCTATTGAACACTTTGTAGTGCATCAAATGGATGTAAAGATAGCTTTCCTAAATGGAGAGTTAAATGAGGAAATCTACATGGAACAACTGGAAGAGTATGTCATGAAAGGTCTTGAGGACAAAGTTTGTAAATTGAACAAATCTTTGTATGGTCTTAAACAAGCACCTAAGATGTGGCATCTTAAATTTGACAAAGTGGTAAAGAGTTATGGCTTTCAGTCTAGTTATTCAGATAAATGCCTTTACCATCGTTCTATGTCAAATAAGATAGTCATCATTTGCGTGTATGTTGATGGCATGTTAATTCTTGGTTCTGATCATTCTGTAGTGAGTGACGTGAAAGCTACTTTAGCTAAAGAATTTGACATGAAAGATCTTGGTATTGCTAATACCATTCTTGGTATGAAAGTAAACTTTGAAAGGCAAGTCATCTCCCTTAGCCAGACTCATTATATGGAGCAACTACTTTCTACCTGGGGATACAGTGAGTGCAAACCGAGTGCGACACCATGTGATTATAATAAAAGACTGAGTCCTAATGAAGGGACCAGTGTCGATCAGTTAAAGTACTCGAAACTGATTGGTAGTCTCATGTATGCTATGAGTTGCACTAGACCTGACATAGCCTTTACAGTTGGCATGCTGAGTCGTTTCACTAGTAATCCTAGTAAAGAGCATTGGGATGCCCTCAGTAGGCTGATGAGATACCTTAAAGGTACTAAAGATTATGCTCTATGTTATTCTGGTTATCCTCCAACTGTGGATGGATATTCTGATGCCTCATGGTGCTCAGAAATTGGAAATAGTAAGTCCACTAGTGGATATGTATTCACTTTGGGTGGAGCTGCTATTACATGGAAATCCAAAAGACAGACTTGTATTGCATTGTCGTCTATGGAATCAGAACTTTTTTCTTTAGCCTTAGCCGGCGAAGAGGCAGAGTGGATAAAGAATCTGATTATGGATATTCCTTTGACTCAGCTAAAGATTAATTCTTTAAACTTGTTCTGTGATAATCAAGCCGTTGTCCAAGTCGTCAAGAATGCTCTCTTTAATTCCAAGAGAAGGCATGTGCGACTGAGACATGCGTTGTTGAATTATCTGCGCGAACAAGGAGTTATCACCTTGATCGATGTGCGATCGACGGATAACATGGCCGATGCTCTCACGAAGGGTATGCCTACAGATCGATTATTCAAAACAGTGGGGGAAATGGGGTTAAAGACTATGTAGATACGTCTTAATTACCATTTACTTACCTTCTAATTGTATGTTTTGCATTATCGAATCTTCCTTTGTTGGCCACAATGATAAGCACAGTTTATGTGTTTCATCGATGTTCATGGTTGCTGATTAATTTGAAAAGGGTGAGTTGTATTATTCCAAACTTGATGAAGATGACGTTAACCCAATTCAAAGGTTCTATCTGGGGAGCTTGTGTCATTCCAAACTTGATGATACAATCCAACTAGGTTGGACTATCCTTTGGTTAAATGATCTCATTCCAAACTTGATGCTAGATTATTTGACTTTAAGGAATTAGTAATTGTGACATTCCAAATTGAAATATAGAGATAGTTGTTTGCATAAGAAGCCTGTTGGTTATTGTAAGTGACATGACTATTGGTCCTGTTCTTTGAAACTAGACAATGGTTATTCACTTACAAATAAACCGAAGTTGATGGCTCTTTGTAATTCAAACTGTTTAGGCCTTGTTCATAATTTATGAAACTAGCTTGATGCTTATGAACATGATATTATGATGCTTTATGACATTAATATATGTTCTTCTCTGCCTGATTGAATTCATAATAATATGAAATTCATATTTGACATTCTACAGGGGATGGCAGAGATGGAGGAGAGCTTACTGGGTGGGATCTTGACAAAGATGATCTACTAGATGAATGAATATATCATTTAGAGTATGTAGGGACTTGACAAGTCACCTGCTATTGCCCATTTTGATGGAGTCCATTGACTTGAGACTTCCATTTTGCTATCTCTATTTTGTGAACATTATTGTGCTTGGTTCTTGTATTTATAAGGCTTCGGACTATTTTGGATGGCGTATTTATAATTGACTATTATGCATATGTTGGTTGTGAACTGATTCTGAGATTTATTTTGGATATTGGGATTTGGATGAGTTTAGACTGAATCTGAAACTCTTCATATTTAATTTTATGTGCTGATCTCAGAACAGATTCATGATAAGGATGATTCACTTATTTAGATTGCAAATTATGATTGAGTTTAATATTTAGTGCTAAAACTCTTTGACCGATCCAAGTTGATTGTCTTGGACTGAATGTGGATGATTCATATTTGTTTGAACATTACACTGACCACCGTATTGGATTGTGCTGTATGGTGAACATAGGAGGAGATTGTTGGATATATTATTAATATAGTCCAAATAATATGTTCACATACAAGCCCAATAGGTTTAAAGTATGGTTATTTTGGGCCCATATGGGCTGGAGCCCAATAGCTTACATATAAACTCTAGGGTTTACCTACGCTGGAGGTAACACTGTTGAGCGTTCCAAACTTGACGTCTCTTGGTGTAATACTTCAAGCAAAACACTATCTACTCTCTCAAACCCATAATCTTCAACATGACCTGCTGGTCATCTACGTACATTAAGGTTCACTTTTAGTTTGCTTGATGTGCAATGTCCCCTTAGCAAGTAGCAAAGTAGGGCCGCGATTAATTAGTCCTTGCCGTTCAACGAGTAAATATAGAAGCATGCATCTTCCCCAAAATAAAAGATACATCTAAAAAGAGTTTTTAAAATTTCAATACAAAATCAATTCTTTACGTATCACGTGATTCAATGTGATTGATCAATTACACCACGTGACTCAACTAATAACCCTAGCTCTATTTGAATAAATGAATCCACCCTCCAAATATTCTACATTTTGCTGCATCATAAGACCAAAGCCAAAGGTCATCAAGCAACGCCCAATTTTTTTATTCCCGCAATCCCGATTAATTTAGACTCGATTCCAGATACATCATTGAATCGTCCATGAGTATCAAGAGAAACGAAGGCACCAGCCGATCAGGAGGCATGAAACATAGGAGTTCGGGTCGATGGATGGCCCGAATGCAGATCATTTCAAACATATGTGTTCATGATCTTGTCGAGCTAAAAGAGGAAAAACAACGTGCGTTGGTTAGGATGGAGATGTTCTTTCCCCAATTGGGTATTGAGATGATATCACGGTATTCAACGAGTGGTCCAAACGAGACGGCTAGCCATGCAATGCACTCAGCCTCTGACCCGCGCCCATTTAATGGGTCAAGCTCGACCTTATCTACTTGCAAGGGAAAATTGTCAAATCAGTCCTAAACCTATTGTACGGCGGCCAATTCAGTCCTAAACCTTTTAATTTTGCCAATTCAGTCCTAAACCTTTCTAATTCTTGCCAATTCAGTCCTTCCGGCCAATTTTGGCCGGCCGGCATTGACGTGGCCGCCGGCCGTCCGGCCAACGCTGACGTGGCAATTTTTTTATTATTTTTTTAAAAATTTTTAATCTTTTTTTTTTCTTTTTTTCTGTTTTTTTTTCTTTTTTCTTCCTCTGGCCGGTCCGGCGACCGGCGGCCGGCCAGAGGGGAGGCCCGGCGAGGTCGACCTTGCCGCTGCTGAGGCGAGGCCGACCTCGCCGTCGCCTGGTTCGCGACGGCGAGGTCGAGCCTCGCACAGATCTGGCGAGGCTCCACCTCGCTGTCGCTACCCAGGCGACGGCGAGGCCCGACCTCGCCGTCGCCTGGGTCGCGACGGCGAGGTCGAACCTCGCCCACACGACGGCGAGGTCGAGCCTCGCCGGATCTGGGCGAGGTTCGACCTCGCCGTCGCGACCCAGCGACGGCGAGGTCGAACCTCGCCCGGATCTGGCAAGGCTCGACCTCGCCGTCGCGACCCAGGCGACGGCGAGTTCGGCCTCGCCTCAGCAGCAGCGAGGCCGGCGAGGTCGACCTCGCCGGCCCTCCCCTCTGGCCGGCCGCCGGTCGCCGGACCGGCCGAGGAAGAAAAAGAAAAAAAATAGAAAAAAAAAAAAAAGATTAAAAATTTTTAAAAAAATAATAAAAAATTGCCACGCGTACGGGCGTTCAACGGCCACGTCACTTGGCCGCCAAAATTGGCCAAGGACTGAATTGGCAAGAATTAGAAAGGTTTAGGACTGAATTGGCAAAATTAAAAGGTTTAGGACTGTTTTGGCCGCCGTACAATAGGTTTAGGACTGATTTGACAATTTTCCCCTACTTGCAACGTGTGGGTCATGTTTGAGCTTTTGTTCTTTTTTATATTTTACGAGGAATTGAGGGAAAAATTTTATTATTTTATGTGCAATTTGTCTATGGTTACGTGGGAACTCCTTGCTGTACATTCTTTCATTTATTGTTATTATCATTTTTTTCTATATTTTTTGGTGGCCCTGTGAAAAATGGACTGTTATTTTCAAGATAATTGAATGTGGCGGTGGGAGGAGAATTGCCTTCTTTGATAGTTGATGGCAATTGCTCTTGTCGCCTCCGAACTGTCTCGTTCCAAGGCAAAGGAGCTTTCATAAACAGCGAACCGCAACAGAAAGCCAAGTGATTCCATCAAACGTGCCAAATTGCAACAAAAGGACTCACTATCCATCATCGGACCTCCAAAAATCACGTGAATTTCATATGGAGCTATCAAGACCGAAAGTTTGAGATGCGTCGCATGCATGCTCGCTCAACTTATTCGGGGAAAGAAAATCCATGGAATATTATTATCTATCGAGTTCTAAGATAAAGGTGCAACAATAAGGCATTTGGCTCTTCCATCTCGAGAAGCAAGAGGTTTCAATTTTGATTTCTATCATCAACTCCTTGTCCTTGGGTTATCTCTAACGATCATATCATAAATATACTTTTGGCTACGTAATTAATCTGGTGTGATGGGTACAAGAATTGGGGAAAAGTGCCAAAAAAGTCCTAAACCTTTTGCATTAGTGCCAATTCAGTCTAAACCTTTTTTGGTGCAATTCGAGTCCTAAACCTTTTGCATTGGTCTGCCATTTAGTCCTAAACCTTTTTTGGTGCCAATTAAGTCCTAAACCTTTTAAATTGGTGCCAATTCGATCCTAAACCTTTTGTTTTTGTGCGATTTAGTCGCTTTCGGTCAATTTTGACCGGAATTTGCTGACGTGGACGGCTGCCGGCCGGCGACCGGTCACCGGCGCCGACGCGGCGCTGACGTGGACAAATTAAATAATATTTTAATATTTTTTTGAATTTTTATTTTTTTCCTTTTTTTTCTTTTTTTTCCACTTTTTTTTTGGGTTTCTCCTTCCTCTGGCCGGTCGCCGGTCCGGCGACCGGCCAGAGGCCAGAGGCCGGCGAGCTCGACCTCGCCGGCCACTGGGGAGGGCGGCCTCGCCCGGCGAGGCCGAGCCTCGCCTTGGTCGGGCGAGGCTCGACCTCGCCAGATCCGGCGAGGTCGGGCCTCCCCCGACCATGGCGAGGCTCGAGCCCTCGCCGGAGGCCGCGGCGAGGGCGAGCCTCGCCATGGTCGGGGAGGCCCGACCTCGCCGGATCTGGCGAGGCCGGGCCTCGCCGGCGGCTGGGCGAGGTCGGGCGAAGCGGCGAGGCTCGAGCCCTCGCCGGAGGCCTCGGCGAGGGCGAGCCTCGCCATGGTCGGGCGAGGCCCGACCTCGCCGGATCTGGCGAGGTCGAGCCTCGCCCAGCCGCCGGCGAGGCCCGACCTCGCCAGATCCGGCGAGGTCGGGCCTCGCCCGACCATGGCGAGGCTCGCCCTCGCCGCGGCCTCTGGCGAGGGCTCAAGCCTCGCCATGGTCGGGCGAGGCCCGACCTCGCCGGATCTGGCGAGGTCGGGCCTCGCCGGCGGCTGGGCGAGGCTCGACCTCGCCAGATCCGGCGAGGTCGGGCCTCGCCCGACCATGGCGAGGCTCGCCCTCGCCGGGCGAGGCCGCCCTCCCCAGTGGCCGGCGAGGTCGAGCTCGCCGGCCTCTGGCCTCTGGCCGGTCGCCGGACCGGCGACCGGCCAGAGGAAGGAGAAACCCAAAAAAAAAAGTGGAAAAAAAAAGAAAAAAAAGGAAAAAAATAAAAATTCAAAAAAATATTAAAATATTATTTAATTTGTCCACGCAGCGCCACGTTCGCGCCGATGACGATCACGCCGGCCGGCGGCAGCCGTCCACGTCAGCAAATTCGTCAAAATCGACCTGAAGGACTAAATTGGCACAAAAACAAAAGGTTTAGGACCGAATTGGCACCAATTTAAAAGGTTTAGGACTTAATTGGCACCAAAAAAAAAAGGTTTAGGACTAAATTGGCACCAATGCAAAAGGTTTAGGACTGAATTGGCACCAAAAAAAAGGTTTAGGACTAAATTGGCACTAATGCAAAAGGTTTAGGACTTTTTTGGCACTTTTCCCCAAGAATTGTCATGTTCGCACTCGATTGCGATTAGTAGTGTTGCCAACAGTGATGCATTCTTTATTCCCAACCCATTTTACACATGACGTACGAGTCGACTATACAGTTCTAAATACTTCAAAGACTCAACGTTTGGAAACTCGGTATGGATGAAAGTTTCAATAGTTTACTATCTTTTTTGGACAAACGTGTGAGTACCAAACTTGGCACCCAATTTGCATGCTTTTGAAGTATCTTAGGCATCGATTAACATCATGAGGAATGGGCCTAGCACCCGAGACACACATCTTTAAGCATCTGCCGCTCGGTCACGTTTCATTGGCGCGTGGAAAAACAAATCAATCAAGACGTATACATTTTCTCTTCGAAATTCAGCACACAATGTGATTTCAATCCGCCGGTTCATTAGCTTTGCTTTTGCATGTTAGCGGTGCAAGGAATGCGGCAGAATACTTTCTCTCGTCACGTGGAGCATATACGGAAGAACAGCGGGCAAGTCGCCAATTTTGACTTATATTACAACAACTTAGGCCAATAATTAAGAGCCCCAAGTAGGCCGTAACTACGAAACCACAAGGAAAGAACCAATGAGCTGGCAAATGGAGGAAGTTCTTGAAAAATAACAAAGAGGGCAATGTTATAATATACAGAGAAAAGGTTATCTCGACATCAAACCTTTTTATATATGAAGGACCTTCCCCTTCAGACACCAGAACACAATATTTCTCTCACTTTATCAACTGTAACGTTATTAGGGAGAGCCCAAAATATGTTCCCTGAAGTGTTCTTCATGTCACTCGCATTCTTCCTCTATCGCCTCGTCCTAGGGAAGCTCAGGACCGCGAGAGTCCTCCACCGGAGCGGAAGTAACGTCGTCGCTCATGCGAATTTTTCTAAGTACCAGAGATCACACTCTCTTGCTCGCAGGCAAGGCCTACACGACCAAACCATCGTGTTCGATGTCGAAGGGGCTTTGCTAAGGTCCTGCTCTTTGTTCCCTTACTTCATGCTCGTGGCCTTCGAAGCAGGGGGCCTCATGAGGGCGCTCTTGCTTCTTATGACATACCCATTTTTAGGGTTTTCTGGTGCTGAGCTAGGATTGGAGGTAATGGTCCTGGTTTGCTTCTTTGGGTTAAAAAAAGAAAGTTTTAGGGTGGGGAGTGCTGTTTTGCCAAAGTTCTTGCTTAAGGATGTGGGTTTGGAAGGGTTTGAGATGGTGAAGAAGAGCGGAGGGAAGAGAGTGGGAGTGAGTGGGCTTCCACAAGTGATGGTTGAGAGCTTCTTGAGGGATTATATGGAGGTTGACATGGTGGTTGGGAGGGAGCTTAAGGTGGTGTGTGGGTATTATGTGGGGCTTATGGAGAGGAAGAGGCGGAGTGTGGTTGATGAGTTGGAGGAGATGCTTGGGAAGGAGACATCTTCACAATGTGGTCTCATTGGCATTAGCAGCTACAAGAAGTCCCTCCAACATGATCCTTTGTTCTCAAGATGCAAGGTGAGTGGTCAAAGAGCTCTCTCTCTCTCTCTCTCTCTCAACCAAGGGGTTGGTCGCGGTCTGTAGGTAACGGCAACCCGTGGTCGTCGTCGTCTCGCATAGTTTCTCCTATCTCAATTTGACAAGATCTGAAGACAACCACCACCACTTCGATATAGTTACCATAATTAGGAGATTTTGCATACTGTTGCAGTTCAAGGCGACGAAGACCATCCCAGCAATGGTCGCCATCGCCTCTCTCCCTCTTGCTCATTGATTAGTCTTTCAGAGTGGTCGTTAGATCACGTGGTATTGTCATATTTCTTTATCATCAACTGTTCACTTTAGAATCAATTCCATCATAGCTGTTTTGATTCAGTCAAAACTTCGTATCTATTAAGTTGCATGGACATAATCTACTCTAGTTAGCCATATATGCCATGACGGGTTCATCGTCTTGAAATGCTCCTTTCATAGACTATAGGCTTGAAACTATGCACAAATCGTAACCGTATATATTTCCACACGAATCTGTCATTGTTGAGACATTCCATTTCACATGTTCCATCGCTTTCTCTTGCATTAATATTTCCATATTGTCCTAACACAAGCAAATTGTCATACTTTCTAAAAACTCACCAATAAATACGGTGCTTATGCGCATCCAAGAACCTGGGTATACTTTTGTCCATACGTAAATAGATTATAATCTAATGTCAAGTCTTCTTTTGCTTTTCTTTTTCCATAGGAACTATACCTAGTGAGCAAATCAGACAAGAGAAGCTGGCATCACCTCCCAAGAGAAAACTACCCAAAGCCACTCATCTTCCATGATGGAAGATTAGCCCTAAAACCCACCCCAATCTCAGCCCTAGCCATCTTCATGTGGCTCCCGTTTGGCCTCTGCCTTTCCCTCTTGAGAGCCATCATTGGCATATTCCTACCGTTCACTCTCTCCATCGCGCTCCTAGCCTTCTCTGGTCTCCACTTCACTGTATCACTCCCCACAACCCTAGACAACACCAACACCAACAACAACAACATTGACAACTATCAAACTAAACCTAAAAGGACCAAAGGCCTTCTCTATGTTTGCAACCACAGGACACTCCTAGACCCTCTCTGCCTCTCATTCACCCTCAAGAGGAATTTCACCGCCGTCACCTACAGCCTCAGCCGGGTGTCGGAGATCTTGTCCCCGATCAAGACGGTGCGCTTGACACGGAACCGGGACAAAGACGCGGCAACGATGGGGGAGCTTCTTCAACGAGGTGACCTGGTCATTTGCCCCGAGGGGACAACGTGCCGAGAGCCCTATCTGCTCCGGTTCAGCCCATTGTTCTCGGAGATGAGTGACCAGGTAGTCCCTGTGGCACTCGACGTGCACGTCGGCATGTTCCACGGCACGACCGCAGGCGGGCTCAAGTGCTTCGATCCGCTCTTCTTTTTCTTGAACCCAAACCCGAGTTACAGCCTACGGTTGCTTGAGAAGGTGGTGGTTTCTTCTGGGGTTTGGAATAATTGTGATAGTAATGAATGTCATGAGAGTGAGAAGACGACAAGGTTTGATAAGGCAAATTATGTGCAGGAGGTGATTGGTAAGGCTTTGGGGTTTGAGTGCACAAGGCTCACAAGGAAGGATAAGTACTTGATCTTGGCCGGTAATGAAGGGATTGCTAGCAATAGAAATTGATAAAAAGAAAAGGCAAAAAAAAAGAAGAAATTATAGATTTTAACGTGTGACCATTTTAATGACCCCATTATTATAAGCTTTTCTTCGTTTTTGGTGATCTGTAATGTTGGATTGATAATACTTCCAGATGGGTACTTGGTTAGGTGTTTGCATATGACAAAGGAAAAAAAGATTAGGGTTTTATGGGATGTTTTGCCCTTTACAGTATGATTTTATTTTTTTTTCCTTTTGCTTTCTATTGGAATTTTCTGTTTTTAGTATACGGTATAGGTGATAAGAAAAGGACTCTTACGAGTCTTGACACAGTATGACTGTTGCATGACTAAACTAGCAAAGTTTCCTCAGTCATTATTTTCTGTATATAGTGAATGCTGTGACATTTGTACCACTAAAGTTTTTCCCTTTCATTTGCTGCAAACATTTGCCAGAAACATAGGTTACACATCTAAACATTTACCGCATCAACACAACAAATTTTGGAAATTGAAGCATAATACCTCGGATTCGGTTGATCACGTAGATAACTTTCTGTCCGAGAAATGACTATGTCTCTTTTAGGATAAGTTATAAGATAAGATGACTCACTGCTAGAGATGGGTTTGCATATACACAGCTAGTCATTGCTCACCGAACATTTTGACCTTCATTTCATTACCTTTCGGCCACCTACCAATGAGCTAATGTTGGAATCGCCATACCCTGAAATTAAGGTTGTTTTTGACTATCCGAATTTCTTTAACTAATAAACACAGGTTTAAAACTGCTTTGAAATGTTTTCCTAGATACACCCAGAAATAAGATAAGAATATTGACATGTTCAGTTTTCCTAACTCGTCCATGTAGAATAGTGTAAAATTTCTCAACCCGTTGCAGCCGGAGGACACTATATTCTGAATTTGGGTATAATTACATTCCAGATTGCTGATCAACCTGCTTGACTGGTTATAAGTTTGAGGACATAAATCCACTGATGTCGGCTTTTGATCTTGGACAAGGATATTGTGCATAATAGGCTTTGATCATAGTCAACTACTTGAATTAACAAAGCTGCTATATGCTCAGGAACATATAGCACTGGATACTATATTTCTTCAGCAAAGTAAAATAAGCACTTCAAACGCTTGCCCATAAGCATGATTCAGTTCCCAACCCCGGTCTTATCCCTCACAAACCCCATTCCAGACGGTATAGGATCACTTTTGGGTACCACAACCCCAATGTCCAACCTTGAATGGATCTACGCATATAACCACGAGTTAATGGTAGGGTGTGAGCAAAAAAAATGGTAGGGTGTCGATCATTGCTGATGACGCTATGCCATACAATTTGAGTGCGCATACGGTATTTGCTGACTTTAGTCTTCGATCGATGATATTTCTACTGAGATGGATGCATTAGGTCCTCCAAAAATATGAATTGTCAATTTAGATGCCATATGAAGACCTCAATGGCGTAGGGGTGTGTCGAAAAGTCCCCTTGCATAAGACTCGAAAATCAGATTGTCATGAGGGGTGGCTGGACCAAAGCGATGAGCCAGTATAGTTCAACTCTATAAGCTTCATACTCTATATCACAGGCAAAGGTTCGCACTACTGGGAAAAGACATTCGAAATTCCCATAGAGCCAATGATTTTCTTTCTGCGATCGACTGGTCAATCATTATAAAAAAGGAACATGCCTCTCCATTGGGGTCGAGTTCTTTCATTTGACTCGTTCGGTTTTCGCTTGTTCCTTACTGGACCAAGCGAGTCCAACTAAACTAGAAGTTATGGGGGTTGTCGATCAAATACTAGCCATACTAGAGGTCCTTACAAACATGTATTACATTAACAGGTGTACTACTCGATAGTTTTTTTATCTTATAACATGCCTAGACTTCAAAATGAGCATCCTCTTGACCTTGATGGGTCGCTGTCCCACTGTCATCTATCTTTTCTGCAAGTTGTCTCTGAATCTGCAAAGTGCAAGTGCATGAATGGCGGATCAAAGGGTCATTACTATGTTTAGGCTATTATATATTGGTCATCGAGTCCGCATAATCAGCGGTCACGATCGAGTAGGTCTCGCCGATGTATAGACTCAATGGCTCATGCGGAGGACGTACATTGCAACTGTTGGCGATATCTGTGTGATCGTCCCCATCACCAACCTGTGAGCCTGAAATAATTGGATACACTTGATTCCAGAGTGTGCTTCTACAAGAGAGAGGATCAGTTGCCCCAACTCTCTCTCTCTCTCTCTGACACACACACACAAACATAGTCACTATCTGGCCTTATCTATTCACCTTCAATACAAAGCGCAGCATTGCCTGCTTTACTTCACTTGCATGACTTCACCGGTACTTGAACTTTTTAATCTTCATCCCACGTTCAATGTTGTCTTGGAATATGTTCGACTATGTTGGTAACAAGAAAGGGTGGTGTCGACAGTGATGCACTACGCCATCAAGAGGATGTAGCTTTCATATTTCGACATTCATCGCGTTTTTTCCGGTGGCAGAAAGATACAATTTAGGGTCTTAATTCTCGAGACTCTTCGCAAGTAAAATGGGATTCCCGAGTCTATTTTGGGAACAAAAGCACATTCGACAATCAATCTAATGAGTCATGACATTGGTTTGATAACGACGGAGCAGCCTACGTTAGCTAAAAGCCTAGTGATACTTGAGTATGTTCAAATGAAAGCCATACCGAGTAATATTTTAACAAAGTTGAGAACCCCATTGAGCTAGAATAAAGTTCAAATACAACATCGTTCATCATGTGAAAGTTTAAAGGCTATCGGTACTGTTACTCCAGTAGATTTCACCTAATATCAGATATGCATTGCTATCGTACTTCGGATTTAAATGATTTTTGTTGCTTAGCCTGCTAATGTTTCTCACTTGTGATGTGTACTATTGTAAGTTCTTGAATCTTGAAGCTATATTAGAAGATGACGGGATTTATATACTTCAGAAAAATATCATAAACCATCCTTAATTCTCTCTCATCCTACTTTTTGCAATTAGTACTTCCGAAAATATGCGCTTTGCACCCTTTTCAGAAAACCTGCACTCTACACCTTAAAGTCTAAGAAACTAAAGTAAATATAGGATGCCTTCTGAACATACTTATGAGATCTTTGCAATCTTTTGCGTTCTGTACTTCAACACACTTCATGATGATAATGATACGACGATGAAAGCTTGATGCATGCCAACCTAATATAGGCAGATGAAAGAGCAGTTCAAACCAACTAAAGGAAACTCGCAATTGGGTGAAAAGAGAATGTGACACAGAACAATCTGACGATTCAAACTCACAATTTTCGTGCTTCTAGACAAGGTGGCTACTAATACAGCCATGATGTCTCTTATGTTAGAGATCTTGAACTATTAGGCAAAGATCACATAACAAAGTCAAATAATTCAGCTGACATGAAAATCAGTTTACCTGTCTATAGTCCATGAACCAGCAATTCAGAACACACCTAACATGAGCAAAATCGCCCCCCTATAACTACTAGACAATCCTTTGCTCTGGAGCTTATTGCAGTCATTGACATAAAGTAACAAATCTCACCTACTTATGAGTATTAGAGATCAGTATGTTCAGGAATTGAAAAACAACGTGAACAAAACAGAACAAGATTCACTTCATTCAATTCGTGAATTTATAGAGCTTATGCAATATAAAGTCAGTTTTTTTGGTTTGCTTAATATATACAAGTAGATAAGATAAAGAGTAAATAATACTCTTCTCAGATCAGTGCTCCAAGTCCTCATGGCTTTTGGGACGACAGAAATGGAAATGACCTTAACCAGCCCACCAAGCTGAAGTATGTTGGTTCAGTTGGCATAATAGAATGTTCTCTTTGATTCTTGCGAGTGAAGAAAAATGCATTTCCTCTAGGAAGACTTGTCCACCGAATAACGAGAAGAAATCACAGACCTCAACCAACGGGACAGATTCTTCAGAAACGGAGTGTAAACGAAGTAGCAAGTGATTGTCCAAGTCACTAACCCCTGCAATGCAAAACGCACAGAAACAACACAGCAAGTAAAACCAGACACCTCTCTGATACTGTTGTTATACGTTCATTTATGTTTTCATTAGTCATATTTGCGGATAGCAGGTGAATGAGGGCGTCTACAAGATTACCTGACCAAGGATTTCAACATTTGCTTGTGGGTAATACCAGAGGTTAAAGAACCTGAGAGATTTAGCCAAGAAAAAAACTAATCAATGTACAATCATTTTAGAATACCATTAATTTTCACTGTTAAGGGTAACAAGTAAAGCATGCAAAAGAAATTGAACAATTCCAACATAAGTTATGAATTGAACTAAAAGACCATTACTTCATGAGAGGAATCTCAGCCAACGGGCAGGCAACACCAACAACGCAAGCAAAGGCAAAACCAAACCAACTTCTGTCCAGGGACAACCATATTAACTCAGCGACTGCAAACAGAATGTATGCCTCAACGTTGTCTGCCACTCCAGCTTTGTACAGCTCAGCGCTCAATTCAATGAAACCCACCAGTGCTCTGAATTCATCAACATCATGAAACAAACCCCCGCAATCAGAAACCGCTCCAGTCATCAATCATCATATCAGGACCAATGATTTTTCTTCTCCCCTCATCTTTTGGCAAAATTTAAATCAAATTTTGTGGTGGACACTCACACCAGTGAAGCAACTGTTTTCTCCAAACTCCCTTGCGAAGCCTTTGAAGAAGTTCTCTCATCCAAGTACAGCAGAAGCAACCCAACAGTGCAATAGAACAACCCCAGCAATGGAGGGACCTAAAATTACATACCCCACAAGTCATAATCCATGCCGAAGTAAGAGCGAGAGAGAGAGAGAGAGAGAAAATTCTGCCCAATGCTAATGAGTCGAGATTAGAGCAAAACATATAATGAATGGGCTTTTTTTACCCAGATGTTCGTGTGGAGAGGGCCAAGATCGATTGACCCATTTTCGTAGACGACGAGATTGACCCTCGAGTGGAGTCCATCGATGAGAGTACCCAGAAAGAAGCCTGAACCGAAGAGGGAGATGGAGAGCGGCCAAGCGATGCTGAGTTTGCTTCCGGTCACAGTGCTTCGGTCTTCGTTCGAGCCGCAGCGAGTTCTGGGGACAAAACGTCTGAGATTTTGCAGCTGAGTACAAGGAGAGTGAGAGTGAGGGAAGCAAGAGGAACCAAAAGCGATGAGAGATTGCATAATGGTGATGGACCAAATAGCAGCGCTTTGGGATGTTTTAAGATGAACAATCCTTTTTTTCCAGGCCCATTCCGTCAGTGATGGAAATATATTTTTTTTTTGTACAAACGCCGACTTATCTAAATGATACGTGACATTATCTAAATAAATGGACCCTATTTATAAATATACTAAGAGCTAGCAGCATCGTTGTAAAAAGAATTATGTGTTCACTTAGATTGAAGACAATGGTTCCCAGATAAATATTTATGGAGCAATGACAATCTGGGATGGCTGTCGATATTGAAATTTACATTACAAGGATAGATCCTGCATTCTCGACAAGGATTAGCCAACTTCCGATCGGCTTCTTTTATCACTCCACATGCCACCGTCACGATGTGAGGTCACTCTAGAAGATACCATCTGTAGTGCACAATAATTGGTTAACCGGGGCCTTACAAAACATGCTTGATTCGGCTCAAATCAGATGATCTGATTCGGACCAGCAAAGTTTACATGCATCTTATACATACACAACAGTTCCTCCATTTCGAGACCCCTCTGCTTCGAAACAAAAAGCAGCAGGCATCTCCCAATAATAAGTCTTCGCCTATTGAAATTGAAGCCTGCTTCATCTATTCCAGAGAAAGATGATGCTGATGGGAAAAACCCCTCATCCGCAAAAGATCACCACCAAGGTCACTCTATATATACATAATGTCAGCTAAGGAAGCAGAATTTTCATGCTCGAGACGGGCACCCGAACATTGATGAGTAATTGTCATGTGTACCCGTCTAATTCCAGGAAAAGCTCAGCATTGGTCTAAGCTTCTGCTCAACTCCAAATCCGACGAAAAGAAGCAATCTTGAGGGAGTTGCATCTGCTTTCCGTGCTTAGTCGTTGACCAGGAATCTGGGGAAGCATACAGTTTGCGCCAAACCATCATGCCGCAGGCCACTGTTACCAATAGCCCAAAACTCAATCATCCCACAACTAGATGTCAGAAGCCTTCATCTTGCGAGGCCTTTTAGATTGAGATGGGGATTGTGCAGCTTCTGATGTTCTTCCAGGTGCCTGAAGAGGCCAAATTTATTATAAAGGGAAAAGAATAATGACATTAGGCACTGGACATTGTACAAGAACGAGTAGATCTTTAACTCAATAGGAGAACCTGGTTACCTTGCGTTTCTGGTCCCTTTTGCCAAATCTATCACCTGCAATTCGTTCATGTATCTGAATTCAATCATTTCAAGCTACAGGTCTAGGGTTCACTTGCAGAGGTTGATCTCAGGAGACTAGTAATAGGAAACAACAAAAGGTTCCACAGAGTGAAAAATTGACAACAACCACCAATAGATACCTCCAAAACTAAGAGGGTCGGGCATAAATGGCCGATCCTGGTCCCCACGGGGCGTGCGCTGTTATCAAGAGAGACATTTGACTTTTAATCATACAAGAAGAGAGAACGGTATTTTTGTGGGATACAGAATACAGTCTAGAAAAATGCTAGAAAATGCAAAGCAATGATTGCAGTGACTCAACTACATCTCATCTCAGTCCGCTGAAGTAATGAAATACTGACCTTTGGGGTGCCTGGTGTTTCTGAGTAAGGACTCTCTTGAAAAGATGTACCCTCTGCTTCCTTATATTGAAGCTGAAATTTGAGATGGGCATGTGCATTAATGAATCTCAAATTTTTAATTATCCAACTCAACAAATCCAATTATTCTTTATCTGTGTTCCTCTCTTGTGTAATTTCCTTAATGAACATTAAGGAAGAATTCTTCATTGCTGCACAGGCATATTTTTTTTATTTCATCAAAACACAGATATTCTATGGTTGGTGAGCAACCGGGTACAATTAGCAGGCATATCAAGCAAATTCAAAATGCAATTACCAGCGGAAACTAAATAACAGCTACACCAGGCCATCATGGTTACTTGTATTAATTCAAATGTCATGACAGCAGATGATACATGAGTTTGATGACAAAATGAGCAAATGTCGTTTTACTGAGATATAAACAAAAATGCGAGACCTTTTGATTGAAAGAAAATCTAAAGCTTAGAGATACGTAATCTGCTCATGAAAAATTCAGAAATCAAAAGATTAAGACAAAGAGACGAATATAATTATGGTTACACAAAAAATCACCTGCTTCTGAAGATTTAGAAGAGTCAATATCTCTTTCCTTAATTCAAGATGCTCTGCACAAACAGCTTTGGTTGGAACTTTTGGTTTCAAATTCACCTGAAAAATCGAAGGAATTGAAAATCATGTACAATTGTTGACAATAAAGCAATAGCTGAATCTGCTATCTATTAAAACGCAAAATGAATACTGAAAAAAGAAAGAGGAATGTGTGAAACTAACTAAAGCTTAGAAATTTATTACCAAGTCGCAGGAGATTTAAAACCTAGCAAAGGCTTAAATGCAACAGAAAAAATGAACAATAAATCTATTCACATAACATTGAGAAGGAAGTACCTCTGTTTAAATCCTAATGAGAAATTATGTGATAACGACTACACGTAATTCCCTTGCCAAGAAAGGTTCCTGGAACCATTCCTCGAAAGAGGAAATAAACATACCCCAAGTTCTTGCAAAGTTTGCTCAACCCGCTTGATTGTCCGAAGTCCAGCAGATGCACTTGCAGCTTGCACCATTTGATCAAGAGCATATGTTCTCAAGTACACACGGAGCTGAAATTTTCTCAGAGAGTTGTGGGAAAGCGTTAAAAGTTTAATACCGGAAATAGTGTCAACAGTGAACTACTCACTGGGGCAGACTTACCAAAATTATAGGAAAAAATCAAAAGGAACTTTTAAGGGGAAAAGAAGGTCATCTTAGATGCCAACAGTGCCTACCATGCGAAGAGAAGCAAGAGTAGATGCATTGTCTGCCATTAATGTTGATGATGCAGCGATAGCAGAGGGAAGTGCAGCATTTGAAGGAGTTACAGCGTCACCAGTGACTGCAGCCCTCTGACTATTTTCTGGACCAATATTTGCTGCTACAGGCAACTCAGACTCTTCAGGGGCCTGGAAATGAAGAAAAAAGAATTAAGAACTGCAATCTCCAGAAACTAGAAACATCAACAAAAACATCACACGATCACAACATCAGAATTGGAGTAAGAATAAATACTCCTCTGTATGCCAGAGCAGTGTTATTCTTTAAGTTCATTCTTTCTGAAGAGTTATAATGCCCTCTTCCTGAAAACAGAAAGCACAGCTAGAAAGATATGCAATATGGCACTAAGACCTACCTTAGCAGCCATGCGTGATTCTGTTATCCTTTTTGCTTCAGTCAGTACCTAAGAAAACAACGAATAAATGAGAAACAAAAGAAAAGGTTGATACTTGCTCATCAATTAATCTACCGGTCAAGAACTGCTTGATCTTCCGTCGAAAGGAATAGTAAATAATGACCTCGGCATCTTTTCTCTCTTGCTGTTTTGTTTGGGAAAGGACCATTGACAAGGCACGTTTGCGCTCTACTTCCTGTGACATATTGTAAGGTTCCTGTGCCGTGAAGAAACAGATGAGCACGGTAATCATGTAACTTGACTGCCTGAAATATAAATATAGGTGCTTAATTCTTCATCACCAACCTTCACAAGAGGGTGACTGGCGATATCCCCAGGAGGAGCTCTAGCACTCAGAAGAGCACGAGATACTAAGCATATGCAGCAGAATAGCCATCAGAATAAAAAATTAGAAAGTTAATGTGAACGGACCTTCACTCAACCTCAAAAACACACACTTACCACTATAATAGCGATCCTTCAGTTCCTCCACTGTGCGAGATGAGGGAAACCTGTCGGCTATCACAGTAAAGCGGAGATCAAACCTTTCACACAAATCAAACAATTGATCCGTCTCTTCTTTGGTCCATGTCTGAAAACAGGTAGAACAACTCGGTCAGGAAAGGAGAATTTGAAAAGCTAGCCAACAGATAAAGTCATGTGCAACAAGCATCGAGTGTATTCTATTCCAACAAAAAAAAAGTAAAGAGTAACTGTATCTATTCAGAGGTTAGAAGACAAAACTTGGGAAGGTACCTACAGGATCAGTCAAGTACTTCTCATACTCCTCATCAGCGTACTTAATAATGTTGACAGACTGCATCAAATCAAAAACAGAACAAACTCAAACCAATGACAATTAAATCATAACCATGAAGAGACAGATTGATAAACTTTCACATTAACATAGGCACATAAACACAAAAACCTCCTCTCAACAGAGAACATACAGAAAGTAACCAACCAACACGAGGTTTACCTTGTTGTATTTGGCAAAAGCATAATCACCAGTTGGTGGAACACCATTCACAACTCTGACCTGCAGATTTTCAAGAAACAGGGGCACTTTTACCGCTAACAACACCCCGATATAAAGTTTTCAATTGGGCAAGGCAGGAAGATTTACCCAATGGAAGAGCTGCAAATCATCCTTTCTAGCAGAATTCGTGAAAGGTAGCCACTGCCAAGTAATCTGAGCAAAGGGCAGAATTCTCTGAAGTGATTATCATACAAGAGATTACACGTAAAAGAAGCCCGGAACTCAGAATAACGAATAGAACGATCGATCACTCTATTCTACAAAAGCAATGGGTAATATGTGGATTAACTGAAAGTGCCATCTATATTCCAGAAAGCTCTTTCATTTGGGAGAACAGCCCGTGTAGACACTACAGAATCTCCATATCGACTAACACATCGTTCGCCATATACTACCGAGAGTGTTAACATCATGATTCGCGACGCAAACCAAGATGGTTACATCAAGCTCTGCCCTTTAACCCAATACTTAAGTACAAACGCGCCACACCTAGAATCCCATAACTACTCTAGGCCCAATCGTGGACTTAAACCCCAAACCCAACCTCGCTACACTACACTACCTCAAGCTGAAATTCGACGAACCTTCTCATCCGAAGGAGGCCGCCGTTTCAATTGAGAAACATCAATCGACGGCATGAGAGGCGCCAAACCGCCGGTGAGCGCATAAACCTCCCGCGAAATGCCGTCGGGCTTCCTCTGAGGTTCCTTCGGAGGCCTAGACTTCTTCTCCTGAGGGATCGGGAGCTGATTTTTGGGCAGTCCCAGAATGTCCTTGGCATCCATTTACGAGGGTTTTCGGAATCGCCGGAGGTTGAACTGGGTCTGGTCAGGGCAGTCCTGGTCGATTCCGAATTGCAGAAGCTCGAAGCTCGAAGCTTTCGCTGATCTGCGATTGGGAAGAAGAGAGCGAATCGGAGAAGTTAGGGCTTTTTTTTCGAGCGCGAAAGTTTTGGACTTTGGAGCAGCAGGGTGATCAGTCTACTGGGGTGAACCCGTCACGGGTGGGTGACAGCGAAAAATCTCACCGGCATAGTTTTAGCAAATAAACAAGAGTAGTTTATGTTTAAATTGGATAATTACGCGAATAGTCTATAAACTTAGGCTCAACGTATAACCTCGTCCCTCAACTTTTGAATTTATTCAACGTGATCCCTGAACTTTTGGTAGATATTCGATCTAGTCCCTAGACCGTATGAAAATATCTAATGCTATTCTTCCATTGATTCAATTTAATATAATTTGTTGATTTAGCTTCTAATCCCGCAAGTTTGAATAGTGGACGATGTGGATTGTCCACCTAAGATATTCAACTTAAATCAAAATATAATAACGGGTTAATACCACGAAAAACCCAAACTGGTACTTTGACCACCAAAAACCCCAAACCGGTACACCTATGATAATTTTACCCTATATTAGTTTACGTAAAATTTTACCGTCTAATTACTGAGTTAAATGATACATGATAGTTGACGAGTGTACCAGTTTGGGATTTTACATTTCTTTTGTCACAGGTTTAACGGTTTTGTGATTTCGGGGTATTAATCCAATTTAACAAAGGGTAAATTTGTCACCAATGCACCATTTTGGGGTTTTTTAAGGTCAAAAAAATAGTTTAGGGTAAATTTGTCACACGTATGCCAGTTTGGGGTTTTTGGTGGTTAAAAATTTAGTTCGAGATAAATTCGTCACAGGTGTACCGGTTTGAGGTTTTTCGTGATATTAACCCTGTAATAATCAACGTCATCATGTCATAACATGGATAATCATTTTTCCGAATTAAACAAGTCAAAATGATTATTATATTTTAATTTGAGTTGAATATCTTACATGGATAATTTACAAGTAACTTTTTTTTTTACCATTGTTCGAACGTGTCGAATACGAGTAGTCAGGAAATCAGGCACATGCACCATAATCCGAGGTCCAGCCTCGATGACCCCCAACCTGAGCATCGGAGACCTAGGCATGGGCACGGGCACTGGCGCATCTAGGCCAGCCTCGATGGATCAGGGCTCAAGGGTTAGGGACCCTTTCTTCTTTGGAGCCCGGTATCTTGGACTGCCCTCTATAAGCCATGCCCTCTTCTTTTCAGCAGGGTCATTGGCTTTGAGTAACTAATTGCATTGATGTCAATAACAATGAGATCTGTAATTTATTTCAATTTTCTTCTTCCTGTAAAGCTCAACAGGACATCGGTATGATGTCCAGAAATGGACGATGCCCCACAATACATTTGCTTCTTGGGGAGTATAGTTCGGAAATACATAATGAACAAATTGGAATGTGGAGAAGAGAAAATTTGTATAGGATTCTCGGCTCCAGTCTTGCTTTTATATTAATAGAGTAATCAAAGTTTTCTAGGTGCTCGTAGATAAGTAATTGCAAAGTTTATCGTCCGGCGGGTGATTTGGGACAAAAACAGTTTATATGTCTAGCAGATTAGTTGAGTTTTTGAATGAAATTGTGTAATGGTTTGAAATTGGCTCTCTTTTGGTATACGATATTTAGCCTTGCACATGCCTTCGGGGTATGCAAGAGTTGTGGTATTCAAATCCCATCCGGGGGATCCGGGCACGGATACCGGGATCCTGTGCTCGACCTTTTCAGACCCAGTCCCGGTACTGGGGCATCGAGCATGGACACCGGCGCCTCGCGCCCGGCCTAACTCTCATAGGTGAGGAGGAGCTCCTCTTTGGTGAAATGCATCATCATTGCCAAGACTGCGCCATTGAAATAACACAACACGGTGCACATTTTATATGGGTTAGTGATAGATTATCAAAAGCCGAGCTCGGTAACGAGGGCTTATTACTCAATGCCTTAGGCTGCGTTTGGTCGTCTGGATTTCTAGTCATGATAGGATTAGCTGTGATAGGATTTGAAATCAAAGGGATTTGCTTTATCTTATCTACTGTTTGGTGAATCACGGAAATAAAGTCGGATATTTTCACATCTTACCATGTTCATTATTTGCTAAAAATGTCATATTAGTGTAAATGAACCCAAGAATTGCATAAACGAAGATTATAAAAATCTCTCTCACGACACTCTTACTTATTTCATTTTTATTTGATTATTTTTTATTATTTTTGCCTCTCTTTTTTAATTATGTTGTTTTTTTATTTCTTTTTTCCCGTTCCATCATTCTCTAATAAATTTTTATTAAATACTAAGCTATACTAATATACCTAAAATATAGAATAAATATAAATACATTAGTATTGATTTATATATGAAATTTATATCACAAGATATAAATAAATTTTGAATATATAAATAAAAATAAGAATAAATAAAAAACGAAATTATTGTTATTTTTTTGTTATTTTGAATTTTTTTATATTAAAATTAATATATTATTTATATTCAAATCTTATTTTAATTTTATTAATTTAACAAGTTTTTTATTCGACAAAATTAACTTTTTTATTATGAATATTAGAAATTCTATCCACATTTTTCCCACCTCCCCCATGGAATAATTTTATCCGGGTTATATCCCTCCTGTATCCGACTTTATCCTATTTTGGGCAGACACCAAATACAGGATAGGATAAAATTTATCTTATTCCGAATTTTATCCCGACTACCAAATGTAGGCTTAGGTTATTTTAGGAGGTTTAGATGCAAGATTGCCACCCCTTGTGCCTTTTGCTAGGCCCGTTTTCCACCATAGCCCAAGGTGGTCTCAAATGGAGCGGATTACCGTATTCAATCGAGAGAGAGATTAGTCGGGCGTTCAAAGAAAGTGTTGAATACCCCGTTAGTACCCCCAAACGAAAGAAATGAACAAATGATTTTGCATGATGCACTAAAACTTGGGCTAAGGTCTGATCCGAACAAGCTATTGCTTAGGATTAGGAAGGTAGCAACCAGGCCCCGCCGGAACTACCAAAGTTGGCCCAGACCGAGTCAACCCAGTTCGGTCCAGCCCGATGTCGCATGTACATCACACTTCGAAAATTTTCAACATGTGGCTGCCTACTAGTTAACACGATAACACCAAAACCAGGTATAAAAACTTCATCAATTTGCGCACCTCGACTTCAAATTGATATAATTTAGGAATCAGGTGGACTCAAGGATAATGCGAATACGATACAAGAAAGTCATCTTGGAGGCTGACATCACAATACCAGAAGGCGGAGGCATACGATTCCGTTTTCGGCCTAAAAAATCCACTCTCTTCCGGCGCGCTTCGAGTCGCCTTCTGATTAAACCCCCCAACACCGCATCATATTCAGCCTGCTTAAACTACAATCGTTTCCAACTTTTGTTAGGATTTTCTTACTAGGTTTTCGGAGCGCTTTATTGCATTCATTACTTTAAGTTGCTTCATTTTGTTCGGGCTGGTCGGGCCGCTTGTGAATGTAGTTATTCGGTCAAACGATACCTCGCTGAAATGGGAGACAGACAGAAGAAGGCGACATATTTAGTTGGAGTCAAGAAGAGAGCTTCCCCTTTTCAAAGCACCACCAGATTAATAAGTTAATCGACAGTACTTTATTAGGTGAACTCTCATAAAGCTATAAAGCTTGCGTTTATCATTGCAAAGTGTAACCTAGTCCTTAGCCCGTTGCCCGACCGAGAACTGCTCATGACAAATGTATATCATTTCCAACTCTTTAGAATATTTAGTGAAGTGCCCTTGTTGTCGGTAAGATTAAACCAAGTTCGCGTGGAAATGAATAGGCTTACGAGTGTCGACAGGCCAAGGGATAAGGCATCCCGATTTCGAGACGCCGTAGATCCTGTTTGGCGAAATTCCGACCCCACGAAGATTTATACACTATGTGATCTATGCCTAATGGTCAGTATGAGATTACCCTTTTGATTCCACAAAAACTAAAGTCTTGACTTCGTCAATGTACAAAAAATGTGGGATACGGTTCTATACAATATGTTACATATGATGTATATGTGGGATATGATAACACAAAATTCCAAGGGCGACTTGCACTCCAAGGGTCAAAATGTGTATATATACATAATCCAACACATATAGAAAACTCTCTGACCAAAAAAAAAAAACACATATAGAAAACTCCATGTATTTTCATTACAATCTTGACGTGAGCAATTTGTAGCTAGCAATAGTTTTTTGCTGTCGAATTATTTATTATTATTGTTATCATTTCTTTATTTGCTTCTCTTAAATTTTTTCAAATATCGAAGGGGCAGGTTCGCTCTCCACCGCTCCCAACTTTTGTCGCCTTGGTCATGTAAAGGTTGCGATAAAAGTTACGACTTTTCTTTGGACTTTCTCTGTGTTCCGACCGCATAAACACACCCACAATCATGTCTGAATGATTTGTTTCATATGTCATGTTTTCCACTCGTTATTAGCACAGACATTTTGCTACTCGATCATTACCCGCTGTCCTCACTTGTTCATCTTCATCTCCCAAACATTCTTCCTCGTCTCATTCTATGTTCTTGGTGCCATCTGGCCTAGAGTTCAATTAAGTGATGATGTCCATTATTTCTTTTCTAATATGACGAGGCAATTAGCTGCCTGCAAGTGCTTTTCGGCTGTTTGACTTGTGAAGGGAAAAAGGTAGATTAATCAAGATGAGGTCCCCACTCATGGGAATATGTTGTCACCACTTTTAGCATCATGATAATCACGGTTAAGTTAGATAAAGCTATCTTTTTCATTAGCTAAAGCCATGATAATAATTTGTATTGAACACACTTGAAGCTTTAGAGCTATACAAATGCAAGTGGCAACAGAAAACATAAGCATATGCTTCGAGTCTTTTCACTTTTATATGTCTTGCCATCGTCTTAGATGAGTGGACGTTAGTAACTAGCCCAATAATTTCTGTCTTTCGTCACTGATGCGATGCGAAAGGGAATGCCAGCTCGGTTTCAAAGGCATCAGCTGGTCATCCACTCTTTGCTCAAGATAGGTGAATCGGGGATTTCATAGTACAATAAGTTGAACGATAGACAACAAAGAGTCGAGTGCTCGAGCAGCTCGAGTTGCCGACAGAGCATGAGTCCTCTTTTAACAGTCATCTAGGGTGTTTCCAAGGGTTATATCGTACGGTATGTCCTTTTTGATCTCTTACACATGCAAACATATATGATGATGTATGAAGGTGTGCGCGACGTGCATTGTCTCAATCATTCGTTCGCTTCTTCAATGGTTAAGCTTAAAGTCTTGCGTGACTCGAGCATCGATCGCAATCCTAAAATTCGGTCAATCTGAGCTAGACTGATCTCGCGTGCGAGCGAGAGTTCCATACTATAGTCGCTTTATTTAGTGCGAGTCTTTGTCAAAATTATTCGCGGAGATCAAATAAAGTCACAAGACAAAACTAGCTTTGAGTGGACTACGGATTCCAGCTAGCTATGCCTCAAAATAGAGACATTTGGTCGTGCCAAGCGCCATTATCCGAAGAGGTTGACTTGAACGTAAGATACATGGGAATGGCCGTATGATGCTCCTTTCAATTATGCCGACGTTCCCACTTTCGGGCGCGCGAGGCCAAACATAGATGAGCGCCATGTACATAGAGGGATTTGACATCACTCATTCAATGAATTGGCTATTGGTTCCTTCTTCTTCATGGATACTTCTAAAGATTCCTTCTTCTTTCGAGTTAAACTAAAGGATTTTCATTTGGTCCACTGCCGGTGTAAATAATTTTTTTACCACTTCAGTATTGACGTGCGACATGTGGATGAATTCGGTTACAAAACTCTCTCTAAGCATGCATATTGCTTGATTGTGTTAAAAATTATTTACATCTGCAGTGGACGTGTCAGTGATCCTAAACTAAAATGACTTGATAATGCTCATTATAGAATAGGTATATTTTTGCTAGGAGTGTTTACAACGTACTGCTTTTCATAGATAAAGAATTTACTTGGATCAGACGAATAACTAAGAGGAAATGTCTTGCGGCAATTGAGAGTTGTCTGGACATGTGGCTCTCACTAGTAGTTCCTTAATCACCCACATCTAAATTCATACTACATGCGAAAATCCTAACAAACAACACACTAGGTATATATCCTAACTAAGTAACCCTAATAATTTCGACCAAAAAAAAAAAAGTAACCCTAATAATCTCTCTCTCTCTCTCTCTCAACCCCCTCAATTCTTGTTGCACCCTCTACTTGCGAAAACCAGGAAACCTATCGTCATCGGCTCCATTTTTGAGCCACCACTGCCACAGTGGTTTATTCATACTTGGAAGTATCGACTGTGTTCGTCCTCTCAAACACGAA
The DNA here is from genome assembly GCF_021117445.2 of Syzygium oleosum. Classification (NCBI taxonomy): domain Eukaryota; kingdom Viridiplantae; phylum Streptophyta; class Magnoliopsida; order Myrtales; family Myrtaceae; genus Syzygium; species Syzygium oleosum. The sequence goes on along the minus strand of NW_026607493.1, from coordinate 3,330,537 downwards.
AATCATAATTAGCATTTCATATATGACGCGTAATTAATCAAGCGTTTGCTCTTTGTCTTATGCATATCTCCTTTGTTTCCGTGTATATCTGTGCACTCGTGCGCACGTTGAGAGAGGGAGATTCGCTTCCTTAAGATATGCTCTAGCTACTCTACAAAATTAGGACAAAGCATAAAGTAGCTGTATATTTTCAACACGATTTAGGAAATGTCCAATCGAGGAAATACTTTGACCACCTCTTTTCCTTTCTTTCCGAGAAAGACTGTAGTACCCCCGTGACATATGATTGAGTGACAATATAACACAAAGTCCCGGCTAGATCATTACTTACCAAGGCGAGCCGGGCAACGATAGCTTTCTTAGAGCCTGTTTGGTGATACTATAGATTCTTTGATTTTCTGTTTTTTTGTTCCCTGAAATAGAAAAAGAACAAAAATTTGTTTGGTAACGTCAGTCAATTTTTTTGTTTCCCGAAATAAAAAAGTGACCAGAGAATAGATTTGGAATATAATTAAAAAGTAAAAAAAAAATTGCTTCTTGATTTTTTTTCCGTAAACCCTAAATTCCTAAACCCTAAATCTCAATACCTAAACCCTAAACACTAAAACCCTACCCTTAGACCCCAAACCCTAAAACCCTAAACCCCAAATCATAAACCACAAAACCCCGAACCCTAAACCCCAAACATTAAATCCTAAAACCGTAAACGCTAAACCCTAAACCCTATACCCAAACCCTAAACCTCAAACTCTAAAACCCCAAACCTCAAACCCTAAAACCCCAAACTCAAAACCCGAAACACTAAACCCCGAAACCCCAAAACTCCAAACCCGAAACCCTAAAACCCAAACCCTAAAACCTTAAACCATAAACTGTAATTTCCTTGACCACTATCCGATATTTGCTTTGTTAATAAGGAGTAATTTTCTTTATGATTGTATTAAGGTCACCCGATTCTATATCATAATATATTTTGACTATATTTCTAGTCTAATTTTATTCAAAAGTGAAGAATTATTAAGTCTCAAATCACATTTTATAATTAAATGAAAAAATTTGAAGTAGAAATTTTTAAGATCATACCGAATGCATTTCTGTTCTTTTTTAATTTCGAGAATAGAAACTTCATGCAGTTACCAAATATATTTTTTTGCTCGGAAATTATTCTCAGGAACAGAATTAGAAAAACCTATTTTCGAACATAAATTGTTCACGAGAATATAAATGTTACTAAGCATACCTTTATTGTTTTTTTTCTTGGAATTACCGTCGCTATCAGTGTCATCAATAGGGTCGCCATCCACATGCTCATCATCCACTATTCTAAAGCTCGTGTCCCTATAAGAATCGCCAAGTTGCTAGGGTTTTTGCAGAGATGAACAGATGAGACATCATCCTCATATGGAGGACCGTGACCAAAGCGTATATTTCTATCCCGGATTCGATGCATTGATTGATGGTGATGTTCTCGTAAAAGGCGCGAATTCCGCTGCCACTGGACAGATCATTGCGCACAACGAACATGGTACTAGGGTTAAGACAAGGGTTTGCATGGAATCACTTGATGCTTTGATTCGTTGGCATGCCCTTGTTTTTGGTTTTATCGAACCATTTGATGACAGGTTAGAACTTCGGGACAAATGGAGGTTTGATTTGAAGCCGAAGGGCCTGAGTTTCTTGTTGCAGACTAGGTCAAATTAAATGGGGTTGTCGTGTTTTTAAAGTAGTTTGACTTTGTGGAAGTGGAGAGAAACCCAATGACGCAATGAATGCTGCCAATCGTAATGAAGACATGTACTATTGTACATAATAAACCGGATTTTTATTAGGCATGTTTGGTACATGAGAATGAAGCAATCGGAAGATAAAATGGATCCGGATGAATTAAGAAAATATAGGAATTAGTTTAAAAAGTTCTGCAGTAGGTGACACATCGAAATTGGAATGCAACATTGTAGTTTGGATTTATTCGGGTAATAGTAACACAAATGATCCTTGAACTACTGATGAATATTCAATGTAGTCTTTTTGTTTGCTCAAACGACAAATCGGATATCATTTGATGACGTGAATTATTATAAATTAAGTTTGATTTAAAAAAAAAATGAGTCAGCATGTCTATCCTTGATTACCTGTAACTTTTTTGTTATCCATCGTTCAAACTTAATGGATTGAAAGACACACAGTAGATTCCGTCACCTTGAACTAATGAAATGACAACATTAAATATTTGCACATAGTTTAGGGACAAGATTGAACATTTATCAATAGTTTAGGGACCATATTGAACGAATTAAAAGTTCACAGACAATATTGCACATTTGATCATTGTTCAAGAACCATTTTGTGCCATTTTCTCTGTATTTATTCAGATTATTATACATATAATAGTAAATCTGATAAGTTTTACTTATCTCATCAAAACTTCTTTATACAAAAGTCATCAAATCGTGCGCTTAATTAACTTTCACATTGATTATTGCTCATTCCCAACTCCCACACGGTAATAAATTACAGGAAATGCAAAAAATTTAATTCCCAAATTTCATTTCCAATTTTCATATTAATTGGGATTACGTGACTCCAAAAAAAATATATTTAGAAAAATTTAAAAGTACGAGAATTCGTCAACACAATAATGCATTGTGGAGAACACCCAAAGAACACAAGAAATACTTTGCTGGCACAATAAGGTCATCCATGGCGACAGCTTGTGGCCTCCAAGTGGCGCCACGTGGCATGCTAGGAGGATTGCAGGCCCCGCCCTAGTTTTGTCACTTAATAATTTGGTAATCAAGTGGATGATCATGTCATCGCTTAATTCGTCAAATTGGACCTTCCTAGGCCGTTCTTGATCTTGAAAGATAATCACAATGTGCTGCCAGTTATTGAAGCTTTTGCAATATAAAGCAAACCATCTTTTTTCCCCTTATTAAATCTCATTTTAAGAAAACTTTAAGTTGCATATAATTGCGCACTTATCAATAAAAACGGAGAAATTGTCTAATTAGCCCTAAACATAGTGTACGTGTGTCCGTTCAGTCATAAAATTTCTAATTTTGCTAATTTAATTCTGAACTTTTTCGCGAAATTTCAATTTAGTCATTTTGGCCAACTTTCACTTGAAATGGCTAATGTGGCGGTGTGCTATGTAGAACGACCGGTAATGACTAAATCGCAATGTCAGTAATTTTCGATAAAAATTAATCGGAATGACTACATTGGAATATCACATAAAGATTTAGGACTAAATTGGCAAAATTGAAAAGTTTATGACCGAATTAACATTCGTACAATATATTTAAAACCGATTGGGTCCAACAATAACTTATAATTATCGTGAATAAGCATTTCATAATTGGGTATTTTTCTTAGTTACGTCATACATATAGCATTCTAATAATATTTACATTATCGTTTCTAATAAAATCTCGCACCTTTCGAGCTCAAGAGCTCGATCAACCCTTTAAATTGATGTGCGATTATAGTTGACCCTAACTTGACATTATTTTCCGCATCGTAGGTCCTAGTTAGGTTAATAAAAGCATGACATGATTCGTTATTGAATTTTCGAATGAAAAACAGCCTTTTTTTTTTTGGTCGAAAATGAAAAACAGCCTTGAAAAGCTTATAATATGATAATATTCGTCATTATGTTCCAGATAGGTTAATAACCTTCCAGAAAAAGATCGTCGATAGCTGTCAACCAGCCACGAATTCATGCCGCGAACTACGTTATGTTCCGCCTTTGTTGAAGGGAAAAAGGCCTATTGATGGGAGGTGTTGAATTATAATCCTCTACAAATTAACCCATAAACAAAGCATAAATATAATAACGTCTGGACCATATTTTATCCAAATCACATTTTAGAAAAACTTAGGGATTGCCCAATTAGGTTATTATATCGCGGTTGCAACATTTATATGAGAAAATCTATCCGATTAACGAAATATTTTGATTGATTCGACTTCCTAGACAATCAAGTCTACATAATCTAGTATCTTAGGATATCAATTTTGAAACTTACATCGCATCTTTTCACGTCCAAAGTATTTTAAGACTCCATTATTTATGTAAATATGGTGGGTTTCACCGTCATTAAAAAAAAATGAAACCATGCACCATCCACGCTTCCATGATCCTCCTAACTTCGAAGATTTCAGTAATTCCCAGAGTAATTGTGTGTCTTGCAATAACTTCATCGTCTCACACAAGCTAATTGAATTTACAAGTGTTCTTACTCTTCGCTCAAATAGATCGACCTCCTTTTACCTTCTACTCTAATCGAACTAACATGAACACACGTTTAGATCAAGACCAACCATTGCACCCATCATTTCAAAGTTAAATTGGATAAATCCCAGATCGGGGTCGAACTCGATATAACTCGACCCTTGTGTATTCCAACTCTTTCTTCTCCACCTATGCCTTTAACTCGAATCTTGTCCCAGTATTTGCAAGTAAATTTACACCCCGACGGTATCAAACGCCATATTCAAAAAAATAAAGAAAAGCAAACCAGCTTCAATCACTCTTAAATTCAGTCAAGTCCCTTAGTAAATATATATATGTTCTATCAATCAACCTTAGTGCCCCTAGCATTAGCATTAATCAATCTTTTTAGCCCGTACCCATCTACCAACCCGAGGTTTCGATATGATTAATGCCGGCCAATAATCACTGTTCGATGTGTGCACGTGGGGCTGGTTGACTCCATGCATTAATTAGCATCGCCTCGCACATGTTGTCTTAGAAAGAGAGGCCGATTGAAACCGATTTAATATTTTCGTTTAGATCGAGGCCACATAGCCGCTAAGTATATTCCAATTGAATTTCAACCGATTCTAGACTTGTTTAAGAAGGAAAAAAAAATTTTAAAATGGGGATATCTGAAATTAGAAGAATGATTTTGGACTAAATTTTTCCGAATGAGAAATTCAAATGGATTAAGGTCACCAGGCGCTCGGCCTGGAGAGCGGCCACAGCGATTGGGTGTTCGTGGACATGATTATAGGGCTCGATTGCGACACAAACGATGGAATCACGTTGCGCAGCACTTCGCCTAATAAAATCAAAATTAGGATGGATCAAACTTCCAGAGCGCGAAGTATTTTTCAATTTATGATATTTTATTTCAAACTCTCATAGCGAAATATACATAGCTAGTTCAAGGTCTAGACAATTGGTAAGGAAAATTAAGTTAAACATCTCTAAATTTCTTCTTTTTTTTGTACGAGATTGTTTTAATCTTGTTGGATAAGTCAATGTCACTCCACTTAACATGGGATTGGCCGGTTCTCCATCCCCAGCATTACGTCTAATTCTTCATTGCCGGTCAAGACACGGCCTGCTAATTTAGGTCAAGATACATAAGCTGAAAGATTTATTAGTTGAATTTTCCAAGTCACATTAATTACATCGATGTCTTGTGCATACGGACACTTCGAGTATAATCCCATTTGATTTGACTAATCCTCCCTAATTACCAACTCACTTAGGAAACTTCTTCTCAACTAACTTGAAAGGAGCATCATATGCACCTCGTTATTGGGCATTCAATTTCGGTTGCCATGAAAAGGAAAAGAACGAATAAATAAATCAGAAACGAAGACGTGTAGTTCCGTACGGGACGATTTCAATTTGCGATCGTTGAAATTTAATGGATTCCGGAATCAAGTAACCGGATCTTAATTTCAATCATTCAATGCGCACCGAATTTTAAGAATTCGCAATCGAGACACTTCGATCAGAATCCACCCGTCTTTTCGGAACCAGCTCATCTTCACACGAGCACTGCGACGACATTTTCATTTTCGACTACGATTAACATCCAAATTCACTCGCCCGATCGAAAAGAAACAAATACCCTCGACCGATATCTCTCGTAATATGTTTCATCAAGCATAATTCGACAAGAAAAGAAAAACTCAAAATCCAACACAAAACCAAGGCGTTGATGATCAATTTTCCATTTGTCTCATTGCCTTGTCGAATCGTGGGGGGTCCTTTGTTCAGAAGCGAAACCGGATCATCGTAAACGCAAAATCGATGCAAAAACACAAGACGACGCCGGTCAAACGAACGCGATCGCGATCGATCGCGCGCGCCGATTGGCCCGACTCCCAATGTTTTGCCCCCCACGCTCGTGGGCAACTGCGTGCAGCGCTCCACGTGTGAACTCGAACCCGGGTGGAGAGAACAGAAAAAATCGAGAAATACTCTTGTCGCGGTGGTTGAAAATGTCTGAAACGGACACAATCCGACAACTCCTGCCGTGCGCGAGAATAACAAATTCGGCAACTTTAGCAAGTCGCGCGGGACTTGGTGTTTGATGTGTGTCTCGAGAGGCTGGTCGGAATCTGGAATCCACAGTCCCAACTGAACGCACGAGATGAGTATTTTTAAACGTCGTTAATCGTGCTTAGTTACGTGTTTTGGCCGCGCTAACTACACATTAGGACATTAGTTAATCAATTCTTTGCCCGTGATTTCTTGACTAAGTACAATGGAGTCTGGAGAACGGTTAGCTTTTCGTAATTGGTCCCCCCCCCCCCCCCCCCCCCAACTAAAATCCCCATATTTCTATCATGGCGGACGAAATAGGTCAAATGGTGTTGGCTTTGTTTAATCGTTTGTAACTAGGTCACTCGCCTTGTTTGTCTCGAATTTCGGCGAGATCAAGAAGCCGATGTCGTGACGAATGACGATTCTGAATCCCTGGCATCGACCTGCCTCGCCTGGCGCTCGTGAGTCCTCCCCGATTAGAGAGAATCATCCTACCTAACTTATTGTCATGTAATGAGCTCCGACAACTCGGGTTACGTACAGCTTTTTAAAAAAAGAACCCATACTCCTAAAAAAAGCCGGCCAATCAAATGTAAGGGTGTATAATTCTGACACGACATGGGATACACGAATTGACGGGGTTCTCGGTCATAGTTCCATGAACATGACGCATAAACACACGAATTGCCAGCCCGATCAAACTGCGAAAAAACTGAAATTAAGCTCGAGCGGAGCTTTGTCCAGTCAATGCGATCAACTTCCACGACCGAGTTCGATCTCCAATGCACGTCAAGGTCCAAATTGGAAAATCGAATGGTTCACGCCATCTCTGTCAGCAATCGAAGCTCGTGAAAATCGACCGAAATTTATGAAAAATAGAGGGGAGAATGAGAAAATGTGCCGTAAAATAAAAGGTAAAGGGGGAGGAGGGGAGTCAAAGCGTTGAAAAAGTCAACATACGCGTAACGCGAATACGTGGGTGGGGGACGGAACGGGACGGTGTCCCTCCCACGCCGTGCGACGCCCACGCGCTCCCGAAGGGGCGTCCGGTTCAATCGCCGGGGGGGTGGGGTGGGGACGGGCAGCCGCTAATGTTATAGGCTCTCCGGCTCGGGCCCCGCCACGCGCTTCCCGCCGCGCGTGTCTTCCCCCTTCCTCTCCTTCCCCGCCCGTCGATACGACGCCGTGTTCACCAACCCTGGTTTTTTTTTTTAATTTCTTTTGGGCTGTCAATGTTAACAATATGTGCTAAGTCCACGTCCACTGTGGTCATCCCCCATAATTCCTTCCTTCTCTCTCTCTCTCTCTCCCTCTCTAAACATGTATATTTCCCTATAATTAATTAAAAAAATTTATTAAATTTTAATTCTCAATTATCAAACCTGCATTTAGATTCTTCTCTCTCTCTCTAGAGCATTATAAATATATATATATATGGAGGGCCATCAACTCGCCCATGATCATACACTCTAAAGTTCAAGGTTCAAATTCTCTTTCGTTTTTTCCAATTCAACTTTCCGGCTCTCCTCTACTATACCTTCCCTAGATTTCTCCCGTACAGTTCAGCTTATCACTCTGAACTAGAGAGAGAGAGAGAGAGAGAGAGAGAGAGAGAGAGAGAGAGATATGGTCGTGCCGTCTCCGAGCCCGATTTGGACCAAGAAAACCCGGGCGGTCGGGATCCCGGCCATCGACCTCTCCCTCGGCCGGCCCGAGCTGTCCGAGTTGATCCTGAGGGCCAGCGAGGAATACGGCTTCTTCAAGGTCACGAACCACGGCGTGCCGAAGAGGGCGGTCTCGAGGCTGGAGGAGGAAGCAGTCGAGTTCTTCGCGAAGCCCGTGTCGGAGAAGCAGCGGGCGGGGCCGGCGGTGCCGTTCGGATACGGATGCAAGAACATCGGGCCCAATGGCGACACGGGCGAGCTCGAGTATCTCCTCCTCCATTCGGATCCTATCTCCATTGTCGAGAGATCCAAAACCATTTGCAGCGACCCGAGCGATTTCAGGTACGTGAGCTGAAATCGATCCCTTCCTCTCCTCTCTTTTCTTTTGTCCCCCCTGTTGAGCAGTGAACATGCATTCGCGTGTCCTTTCTTCCCTGTCTTCTTTTAGGCTTTAGAAAAAGAAATGTTGCGTAGCCGCACAAGCTACAAGAACGTTGATTAAGAATCACAAGAGTGTGAAACTGAAAAAGGTGTAGGGAGCGTCGGAGAAGAAAGGGTTTTTCGGATCGGTTTCCTCGTCCGGGACTCTCGCTCGTGTCGTGACGCATTCGGATTCGTGTCCCTTGTAGTTTTGCTGGGTGTTCATTTCGGTCCCGGCTGCATGAGCGTGACGTGTTTAGGAGGGGAGGGGGAATTCGATAGCTCGTGGAAACTTGGCCTCGAAGAGAGAGGAGAGAGAGAGAGAGGCCTTGTTCTTGCGACTGTGGATGGAAATGGGTGGGAGATTTTTCTCGGGGTTTTTCTTTTCGATCTGTTGTCTAATAATGAAAGGACGGTGTGATGCTTTGAGAACGACAGGTTCCATTTTATTAATCCGACGGATTAGAAAATGTTATTGTAAGGCGGAATTTTCTTTGGTCCACAAGTCGCAACCAACCGATTCTTGTTCAGCTTCGCAAAGTGCGATGATGTCAACTTGATAATTCGATTATTTTTATATATATGTTCATATTTGATTTGGGTAGTAGTGGTCTTCTTTTCTCGAAACTCGGCTACGTGATACCTGAAAGGGGAAATTTTTTCTTTTATTATTATTCAATGTTATTTTTCTAAGCTCTTTAAATTAGTTGGACGCCACTCTTTTCAGGGTCCAACCCAGAAAAACATGTAACTTTCATCTTCCCCCCTTTTTTTTTCCCTCATGAATGTTTCGTTTGAATCTCTCTCTCTCTCTCTCTCTCTCTCTCTCTCTACTTTGCTTAATTGGCCATCCTTTGAAAGTCCCTTTCGATGCCGTAATGCGTGTGATTAAGCACCCTGTCATATAATAATTTCTTCTACGATTCGATATAACGCCATAAATCAATTTCATAAATCATTTATTTATTTCTATGTATAATTTTTGCTTTGCGTAGGTTCTCGTGTTATATAAACACACTTTCGCCGCTTCTGGTGCCAGGCTTGCCCAAAAGTAATACATAGAGCTTATAGCTGTTTCCCCATTCCAAGAACCCTTTATTTTTTTGTACCTCTTTTATGTCAGAATTTTATTTTCCGGTTCTTGAAAGAGATCTTCTTTTTCCCCTATATTCTATTTTGGTGCTATCTGCTTTCGACCCTCGAAGTCAGAAGTCAGCCCTCTTTTGGTTTTTAGTTCCTTTTCTTCCTTTTTTTGTTTTTTTGGTCAGGTGCATTTATATTCTTAATAAGTGAAAAACCAAAGTTTCAATCCATCATCATTCGAACGCCACCCAAACATGCTATAGAGAAAGAGATAGGAGAGGGAGAACAAAAGGGTGTCTTGATCTGAGGGATAGAATTCATGGGATCCAACTGAAATTGCCAAAAAAGCAAAAAAAAAAAAAAAAAAAAAGAACAAAAGAAAGTAAAGAAACCACCACTAGAATGATCCGCCACGTTTGGGAGATTAAGAAGCGTCCACATTGGTTGATACTTGATATCGATGCGATATGCTTTTTCCCCAGCTGTGAGTTGTCTGAAGTGTTCTTGTTTTGGCATTGCATGGGGACCCTGGAGATGTACGGACGTTCAGCCCTTTTTCCGGGCATATAGGGGACACCGGCCATTAAAGAACCGCATTAGCGTAAAACATGATACAAACAAGGAAAACCTTGAGATACATGGTACAAAGTCAGACAAGAAATCGATAAATTTCATGTCAAATCGGGGAAAAAGGAGGAGACTTTTGTTCTTGAAGACGCCCAAGTGTCCATTCTCCCTTCGGTGCTAAATTTTGGGCATTAAGTGACGAGTCTTTTCATGGCCAAAAACCAGGAAATAACAAGGACTTGGGATGACGCATCTTCTGTAAAGTGATGGGCTACCTTCCTTTTCCCCCCCATCGCTTTTGGCGCTGTAAATCTTCGCCGCGATGCGGTTAAAAAAACATAGCCGAGTGCTGATGTAAGGCATGGGTGATCTATGGGGAAAAAGGTTTGATTTGTTTTGGCACAAGCAATGTGTGTAAAGTTCGATCTAACTTGCATCGAATTTGAAGAGTTTATTTTGTCTGTGTGTGCAGTTCTGTCGTGAATGACTACATAGCTACGGTTCGCGAGCTGACGTGCGAGATACTGGACCTGCTGGCGGAAGGACTCTGGCTCTCGGATAAGTACGCCCTCAGCAGCCTCATCAGAGACCGGCAGAGCGACTCCCTCCTCCGAATCAACCACTACCCTCCGGCCAAGGACGTCAAGAACAGCGGCTGGGACCTCTCGTCGAGGCTCGACCAGCACTCGTGCGGCGGCGGCAACGGCCGGGTCGGGTTCGGGGAGCACTCCGACCCCCAGATCCTGACCCTCCTGTGGTCCAACGACGTGGAAGGCCTCCAGATATGCCTGCACGACGGCCTGTGGATCCCCGTCCCTCCCGACCCCAGCGCGTTCTACGTTATGGTCGGCGACGTGCTTCAGGTGATCCTCCTTACACTACTCTGATAAGACGATCAAATTCAGTTCAATTTTCTTGAAGGGGCTAGTTACGTTACATAATTAGGGTTTGAATGCTCATGGTTCGACCGTACTCAATTTCTTTCTGTGTTTTTTCCCTCCCCTTTTTGCATGGACGAAGGCACTGACAAACGGGAAATTGAGGAGCGTGAGGCATCGAGCAATGGCAAACTCCCCAAAGCCGAGGATGTCGATGGTGTATTTCGGAGCCCCACCACTGAACGCATGGATCTCGCCTCTGCCCGAGCTGGTCGCCCCACAAGCCCCCACTCTCTACAGGCCCTTCACTTGGGGCGAGTACAAGAAGGCCATGTACTCGCTCCGGCTCAGCGATTCTCGCCTCGACCTCTTCAAGATACAAACCAGCAACAAGATCGCTTCGTGATCACATCATTAGCCACCATAAGTTAAAACTCGGTCAACCACAAAGAGAGTCCTCAGCTGCAGATCATTATTACGGAAGGGAAAAAGAAAGATGAGTGATAGATAGTGAGAGAGGTGTACATCGGCTAGAGATTTAGTTGAAGGGTGTTTCTTTATTATTTTCTTGGGTAGGATTGATAGGTTTGTTTTTCTCTTTTCTTTTTTTCATGTTATCATAGTTTGAAGTGTATTTTTTTTGGGGGGGTGTCGGCTTTGTTAAAGTTTAGCCTGATGAGAACGTTGAATTGTTTTTGTACTTAATCACTATATATAGTATTGACATGCCGAATTAGCATTCACTCTCTCTCTCTCGCTCTCTCTCAATGTAGTTAAATAACATATATCTACACACGTGCGTGTATATATACATGTATATATACGTTATGATGTGCACGTATAATTTGTTATTCGAAGAGAAATGGAATTGTTAATTTTTATTTTATTTTGTTAAATCGCATCATTCTAACATATGATTTCGACTAATATCCATATATATATATGTGTGCGTGCATATGTCAAATATCCATCAACACTAAATGAAATAACTTATTTTTTGTGACGACGGGCGGAACAAAAACCGGATGAAATAGAGTGAAAAGTGGAGACAATCAAGAAACCTTGTTTTTTTTTTTACCATTCAAAAGTTAAACTCGCATGGATCAATCGTTCAGCAGATTCATCTGTCAAGTTGATTGATGTGCTTGCGCCTCTATCTAATTAGGTATACCAACAAAAAAAATTATTACAAGACCAGGTCGGTCTTACAACTTAGGCTTACCTTGATTAGAGCCGATTCATATCACAATCATATATGCCTAATTAAGCTGCGCCCACTCTGACTTTTTCCATGATTGACTGGATAAGCTCATCTACCCCTGAATTAACTTCCTAAGGTAGCAACATGAACGTGCATGAAACCAGTGGCTCCGATCAATGAATATGAAAAGCTATCTAGGGTTAAACGAACAATAATTTTCACACCAACTAGAGAGACCCATCGATCGAATGGGTCATGGTGGTTTGGTCAACGGATGTGCGAGTTTAAGATAAGCTATTTGGATCAACTGTTAGGTGCGAAAATGATGATGACGACTCGAAACGGGCAATGCAACACTTGGGAAGTACTTTGCTTTTTTTAGGTGGATTCTCCCTAGCTTCCGCGCTGATAGATGAGGCCTAAATCTTATGGTGAGTCGACATCAATGTGTCTCGAGCTTATCACGAACAGCATGGGCATATAATCATTTGTTGGTGAGGAATGAGGCACATCTCAATTTAGACTAGCTATTTAAATGTTTGACCTAATTATTATCGTTGATTTATTTTAGGAAAAAAGCTAAGCCGTCGTCCATTTCGAGTTGTGTGCTTTACCCAGAAGTGAAGAGTAATGATTTCAAGGGGTAAAGTATCATGGAGACAACATTTCGAGACAAAATAAATAAAATTCATACTTTTTATTTGGTAAGAAAAAATTAATCTTTTAATTAAGCTGGGATCGAATCCTTTACGTCTTGCTCTCATTAAGGAATTTATTTAATATGATGATGCTAGGTCTATATGTCCATATTAAGGGAAACTAATTGTTTTTTTTTTTGGGAGGGGGGGGGGGGGGGTGTGGAGGGTGAGGAGAGCTTAGTAAACTTTAGTTTCATGGATTTTTGAATTCATCAAAAACTTTAAAACTTTTTATTTTACTCCAAACTATGTCTATTTTGATTCCATGACAGAAACCATGTAGATAATGTGATGAATTAGCTAGCTAGCCTAGTGCCATGCTAACTAAATATGTGAGTTTCTTGGGGGAGAATGAAAATATTAAAGTATTATTAAAAACTGTCAACGTCAACATCGGCCGTGCCGCGTAGGACGGTCTGCGTCCGCATCCACGTCACTGATTTCCGGGCAAAATTGGCCGGATTGACTCAATTGGCAAAACGCGAAAATATTTAAAGCTCAATTGGCACACTTAAAAAGGTTTAGGACTCAATTGACAAAAGAACAATAAGTTTATGACTTTTTGGATAATTTTCCCGCGAGACAAGCTGACGTTTGAGTATTGATTTGAGTAATATTAAATCTTCAAGAAACACGGTCTATCGAGGTTGATTAGACCATGTCCAACGAGTCGTTCATCGGCTCATTGACCAAGCACACTGTCAGTAAAGATCCAACCAGCGACCAAAACTACGTCGTTCAAGACTTCACGCAACTGCACGAACCAATCTTCGCGTCCCACAGACTCGAAACACGTGCGAACCCTTTGATTAAGTCGAGTCAACCACCCAAAACCTAACGAAGCACTAGCCCATTAGCCAGTGACCAATCACAATTTGCCAAATAAGAAACCCGATCCCGTACTTAATCAATAAACGCCATTTAAGCCCGCTGATTTATCAGTGAAGTGCAACGAAAAGATGGGTGGGTGAAAGATTGAAGAGTGTTAGTTTGAAGAAGTTGGAACTTTGTGTGTTTTATAAAGAAGGGGAAGAGAGAGACTGCTAGGCTTGTGTGTAGTGCCTCTCTATGTATGTGTGTTCAACTTCAAGCGTTGCGAGTTCAAGCTGATCAGATGGCTTCCCTAGTTTTGTTGCTCGAAGCATTGTGGAGATGTCGCCACGACACGGGCATCGACTTTCTTGGCCAAGGAGCAGAGGAACGATGTCCATGTCATCATGGCGACGGCGTAGGCCGTAAATATCAGCAAGTACATGGTGACACAGGAGATTACTACGAGATTTCCGGTGAAACCCTCGGCGCGGAAAAGGTTGCTCAAAGCTGGAAGGTTGGTGACTATAATGTATGGCCTTAAGCAAAAATATACGTAAGAATAATTATGATAAGGATGATGAAGATGTAGATCGACATCAGACGTTTATCTTATATATACTTGGGAATGCTTGTATTAATTAGCCTTTGTTTTCCTTCTAATTCTATGCATAAAAAGTAAAAAGTAAAGGTCACAAGAGATAGAGGGCTGTCCTTTAAGCCCGTGGAAGACACTCCCCACAACCGGAGAATCCAAAACAACTGGGCATCCCACCAACAATCTTTGAGTGATCTTCCTTTTAGATTGTTTGTTGCTCTTGTTCTCCCTTAGCCATTGTGTTGGCTCTCTTTTGTTCCACTTAGATCGCGTTTAGCTATGCATAGTCGCACACCTTTTACCCGTTGGAACACCATTGGTGTCCCATTGGGTACGAGGTTTTTGTATTCGACTATCCCCTTTTGTAAGTGGTGCGTCAAAAAGTCAATATACATCTTACCTTACCAAAAAAAAAAAAAAAGTAAAAGGTTTAGAGTCATTCCGACGAGGCGGATCAACTTACCTGATAATCGGCCAACAACATCTAAGCAAATCATCGGAGACAACACACAAAGGTGTGGAGTAATTCCGATGAGGTAGCTACCATGTTTTTGCCAGAAAATAAAGAAGGTCTCTACCATTCGGATCGCCTCCTTGTTCATGTCCACCTCGTTCTCTTTTAGGGTTAGTATTTATGTATAGTTCACTACAGGATTGGATGGACTCAACTTTGTTCTGTGGCGGCGGAGGGTGAATGGTTTGGAAAAAATGGGTGGAATCGAATAGTTGAGCCGATACGATACCAAGCTCGAGCTTGACTCAACTATTGCGTATTTGGTGCTCGAAACTCGACTCCAATTCAATTGAGTATTAAGATTTCAGATGAAGCTCGACTCGAACGGAAAATCTGGGTACTCGAGCTCGACTCATTCGACTCGAATACAACCATTTTATAAAGGAGCTCAATCTTAGAGAGCTCGAAAATTTTTCTTTTGTTTTTACAGATACATGTGGTTATATCGTCTAACTTTTATAAGTACTAAAAACTTTTGAAAATATAGAAGAAGCTCAATTTGGCTAGCAAGCCTGTTGGGCCGAGTATTGGCGAGCGTGAACTTGATTCTTTGATATTTGAATAGTTTGACCTCGAGGCCGAGCTCGACTTGAGATCAAACTAGTTGATCCTGAGTGCCGATTGAGTGGAGCCCGAGTTACTGGCGAGTAGCTTAACTTAGTTTCATTCTTAGTATGAAGCTAGAGGTTATTATAACACGCAGCCAAATACATCTACGCAATTCAATATCATGGAGTCCTCTAGATGTACACGTAGGGCCTTCAACATTTCTAATGGATCCACGGCTGGCCGCATGTCGGGCCCGCCTAAGTCCGCCAAGTCGAAAGTAAAATTTGGGCACGCCTAGGCAAGCATATTCGTTCGCGTCCTAGCAACCGCCCACTTAGATATAGTCGAGTCCGTCCGCCCGCCTGCCCGCCCGTCCTTCTAATGAAGAAAATACAAGGGCGGGGCATACCCTACCCGGTCCGCAATAAGGTCTAGCAGTAACCTCGTCTCGAAACTAGTTCACGAGAACCGCGTCATCATCTCGATCGTTGTTGGATCAAGCGGGCCTCACTTAGGAGCATGATAGTCCCAAGGATGCAACGCTAATGCCCATCAAGATGTGCCTGGCCAACTTACGAAAGGGTTGAGCTCGACTGTCCCAATAAGATGGGCTTCGGTTTGGGCTTGAGAGCAAAATACGACCTACGACCCCAATACATAGAAGTAGATGGGGAAAACCATTGGCTAATCAAATCGAGGAAAACCGTGCTTAGTTTGCAGTTTTCTGCCGGTTTTGTGGTCAAACATGAGTCACGAGCAGAGATTTGAATGTCTTGTCTAATCCCTTGGCATCTTCAACTTATCGTGTTTCGAGAAGAGCGATATTAGACATACTAACAATGATTTACAAAATTAAATAATTGAGTCACGTCCTAAACTCCAAAAAATCCCGCAACATCACTTAGTTTAGTAAATCAATTTTGTAAACCGGTCTTGATAAATTCAATCTTTCTCTTTGGAGAAAGCAAACAAATGAAATATCTATTTTCTCAAAAGAATTTTCACAGACTTATGAATTTGAAAGTTAGATATTTTTTTAGTGATATTTTCTTTCTACGTTTTGTCCTTTTTTTTTTTTTCTTTTTTGCTTGTAGTATTTTGAATTCGACCTTTTTTTTTATCGAAACATTCAAATATTAAAATGTAGAGTCACTTAGAAATTCTCTAAAAATAATTAAAATTAATTCTTCTTCCATTTTCCAGTAGCTATTCTTAATCCCACCATGAGTGTGAAATTATCCTTAGACATTCACCGTTGGATTAACGATCTGTGTGTTTTGAGTTAGTTTTGCAACTATCAATGATGAATGTATAAACAATTTGGTAAAAAATAAGGATAGGTTGTAAATTACAAATTATGAAAAATAGTTCACAATTTCATAGAAGCGTCAGTGGGTTATCAATAAGTTATTGAAATATCAGACGACCAATAATTTTTTCAGCAATAATTTTCTGACATTTACCATTTTTTTAATAAATTTACTAGTAGGAAAAAATAAAATACGTTTGTTTTTTTAATTGAAACAGTAACACCGTGTGCATGCTATGTGAAAATGAAAAACTTAACCCTAATACCTCTTGCTTTTTGTTAGGGCATTTATGCAATGGATGTAAAACCTACCTAATTTTTTTTCTTATATTGAGTTAGACACAAGTGTGAGAAAGAGTTATTCTAAGCTTTGTAGTTCATATTGCGAGAGCGCAATAGAAGTCTTATATTTTCACTTGGGGAGATTATCAAAAGGCAGCCCAAGCCCAAGCCCAAGCCCAAACCCGTAGATATATCCAGTTGGATCCACAATCATTCAAAAATTTAAGTCAATAAGTTATGAACTAACTTTGATATATTAACAACTCAATACTACACCAATTTTTTTCGTATAAGACTTTTCTAACAAAACTCACATGTGTATCTCCACAATCTCCCCTTTATGTATGAGCTCAGTGTTAGCCATTGGGGTCGTATTGCTACATCATAATGACCACCGCTTGGAAACCGCATTGCTCACCAAATTCCTTCCTTAAAATATTTCCCGGAACATACTAAGGGTCCTGTCAATTCTCCGATATGAGACTTTTGTTAAAAGCAATCGGTTTCAAGGTGGGTTAGTTCTTACCCTAGAATTGGGAACCGGACCAGACAGGGACAGTTTCCTATTTATGAAACTGGGAACCAACCCTATTCACCCAAGAACTGATGGTGTCTTAAGAAAGCCATAAAAAATCTCAAATTATGTCAACTATGACACATTTACCCTAAACTTTTTCTTATGACATAAAAAACCCCAAACTTGTACCTATGTGACACAGTTGCTCTTTGTCAATGTTTCGTTAAATGATTTTTCAGTCAAAATAACATTGGATTTATTTCACTTAAGCCATGTGGGTGCCATGTCAACACTATTTATTTTCCGATATCCATGTAGGCAAAATTTTAATGGTTCTCATTAACAAAACTTTCATGGAGGGTAAATGTGTCATACATGTACAAATTTGGAATTTTTGATATTACAAAATTTTTTTTAAGGTAAATGTGTCACAGTGAGCATATTTTAAGGTTTTTGGTGACTATTGTCTCTTTATGTTACTTTTACATTTTTTGTAATGACGTTCGAGAGGCCCGTATGTCCCAAAAGAATCCGTCCCTTCTGCTCTTTTGTTGCTCTCAATTGAGATGAAATTTACATGAATCTCCTTATCTATTTGAGAATCACATGGTCTATAAGCTTCACTTTGACTTCACTTTGACTTGAAGGCACCTTGATGTAAAGTTTTTGTTCATCTAATCTTTCACCACCTCCAGAGCAACAGTTGATCCCAGTTTGAGATAACTCTTGATACCGAGAGAGGCTAGGTACTAGGGTTTTCTTTTACCCACACCGCAAATGCTGCTCCAGCTAGGGGTGAGCAAAACGTATCAACCGAACTGGGAACTACCTGGACCGAATCGAACCAACTAGTTCTGGGCGATTTTCGGGGTCATCGGTCCAGTTCCCTATTTAATGTGTGGAATCGCCTAGCCGGACCACTCGAATTGGATCGACTATCTTTTTATATTTTCAAAAATCTATAAAAACTAGAAAAAAAAATAACAACCTCCTCAAGTCTCAAGTACTCTCTCACATGCAGCTTAAGTTGCTCCCTTTCTCAAATCTAAAGAAAACCTTAATCTATGTCACTTTCTCTCTGTGTCGCTGGCCTCGCCTCCCTCTAGCTCAACTGTCGCAACTCACCTCCCTCTCGCCGTCTCACTCTCTCGCTCGACTCTCGCCTAAGTTGCTCTTGCCACCTTCCTCTCGCGGTCACACTCTCTTGCTTGACTCTCGCCTGAGTCACTCTTGCCACCTTCCTCCCGTGGTCTCTCTCTCTTGCTCGACTCTCACCTCTCTCTCTTGCTCTGCTTTTGGCCATTCGACTCTCACTCTCTGTCTCGCATGCTGTAAGGACCCGGGGTCTACACTGTGTAATATTGTCCGCTTTAAGCCCACTGACCCTCACGGCTTTAAAACGCGTTACACAGAATAGGCCACCCAGGCCTTATAAGCAACCCCATGACTCCCCCCTAAGCGATGTGGGACAGAGAGATGCCCCCCTTGCCATCCTAGAAGCCTACCAGGAGCCGCTCCTTGTCCAGGCCCTTTGGCCCCGGCGACCACTCCCCGCCCTCGTCAGACCGGGTCGCTACATTCTCCCCTCCTTCGAGCACAGCGTCCTCGCTGTGGCCCCACACGCGGTCGGGAGTCGGCTCTGATACCATTTGTAAGGACCCGGGGTCTACACTGTGTAATATTGTCCGCTTTAGGCCCACTGACCCTCACGGCTTTAAAACGCGTTACACAGGATAGGCCACCCAGGCCTTATAAGCAACTCCATGACTCCCCCCTAAGCAATGTGGGACAGAGAGATGCCCCCCTTGCCATCCTAGAAGCCTGCCAGGAGTCGCTCCTTGTCCAGGCCCTCTAGCCCCGGCGACCATTTCCCGCCCTCGTAGGACCGGGTCGTTACACATGTCATTGACTGTTTTTTTTTTTTTTGCTATTCTTTGTACACCATTTCAAATTTTTTATCTAGTCTTCAAATCACTTGGCCATTTCTAGAGAGATGCACCGTCTGTTTTCATTTTCGTCGCTTCCTTTGCCTTGTTTCAATATTGAAAAGAAAATTTTAATTGGCCCACTCGGGAACTAGACTGGACCGGCCTGGTCAGTCTGGTTCGAAGGGGCACCGATCTGGTTTCTGATCTCATAATTGGGAATTGTCTGGTTCTCAGTTCCTGGGCGAGAACCGGATTGCTTGGTAACTGGTCAACCCAGCTCTAGCGTTATTTTAAAAATTAGAAGAAGAAAAAAAATCAAAAAGAAAGGAAAATTAAGGTGTGAGCGGTCCGATCAATCGGTTATTTGTGCGAAATCGGGAATCGGGCCGGTGATAGCCAGCTCTCGAGGTTCCCAATTTTGGGAACTGAGAACCGCCCAGAATCAATCAGTTCGATCTAATTCCTGAGTTGAGCCTGGACCATGCTCATCCCTATGGCATAAGCATCTCAACAGTACATACATATATAGTGATAGTTAATACTAAGTCGATTGTCCTTAAGGAAAATGTACGAAAGAAGACGAATAGCGCATGCAAAGATTCGGCCGAGGTGTGCCATGTGCTCGTGTTAATTTAGTATTACCAGTTCTACACTATAATTTCTTCATCTTTGAATAGTCTGTAAACGAGAGAAAACATGGAACAAGCCTGTTAAACGTCGGTCCATGAAAATTTTCTAAAGTCATAGAAGAGCTGAACATGGTCCTGCGTACACACATCCATGTCAAAACATACGCCTATTGTCCATCATTAGTTTGACCACCCCATTATTTCGCGGGACCCACCTTGACCTAAAACATTACATCCGGGTGACGTAAGCAGTGATCCCATTTTCGTGTGCAGAAGGGCACCCATGATTACCTAGGAATTCCACTTAGACGTTTACTGAGGGAGACCCCTCATTACTTAAACAATACTTTGCTGCTCCATCTAGAAATAATAACATAAAATAATGGGGGCAGATTGCGAAATTCAACATTCTTCTCTAATAGAGAAGCCCTTCCCTGGTCAGACCAACGAACACTGGCTAAGTTCAAAAGGTCGTCTCATCACTTCTCGTTTTCCAATACATTAGTAATTGGAAAAAAGAAACATTGGGCATCTCTTGGAGTGAATGACTAAAAGTCTAAATAAATACACGAGGAGGTAGAACAAATCCCGAATTGTGACATTGATTGAAGTATATAAAGTATCTTTTTCAATGGAATTATGTCAACTTAGACTCGTGTGGGTGCACTTGTTTCAACCGAATTGTTATGCTTTTACTGTTTAAATTCCAATTTTCTAACATTTTTTCTTTTGCAGCACTAGAGCAAGTGCAGAGAATCTATTGCGGCTTTTGAGTGCTCCTTCTTGTTTCAACCGAATTTAGAAGTTTTGGGGTCTCAAGTTTCCATTGTGGTGGTCCGATTGATTATCTCATTTTCCTCCTTTCAAATGCTAATAGTTGTTTTTGTTGAGTTCTACGTGAGAATCCGATAAGGTCAAATAGATTCTCGATCGTGTACAATGAGTACGTACTAAATCTGTGGATGGGATGGACATAGGATTCTGAGTCTAGGAGGGAACGGCATTGAAAATTAATAAAGGGTACACACCGCCGGTGTCGAGAAAATTTCTCACGGCCGGCTTCTATCCACCTTTGATTTGAAGATTTTAACTGTTGGCTCTCTTAAATCGATCGATGGTGGATAGGGCTGTTTGTGTTAAACCTTTTGTCACGTTATCGGTGTATGATATAATTACTCTCGCAACATAGAGTGACGGAAGGTACGATAGCTTCTGAAGTTACTTAGTTAACCCATGTATGTGGGTATAATTTCTCGGTCTCTCTCTTGTTGGCCTATATGAAACCCTAATCATGTTGGTTCCGACCTTTTGTAATGGAATATGCATGAGATTGTCATCTGTTTCGACCTCAATACTATTTGAATACCAACTCATTGAGCTTTGAATAGAATTAGACCCATTAAATATTTCATGTAAGCATGTTGACCAACCCATCTTACCTCTTGTGAAATACAAATGTTATTATCCAGCTGACCGATCAGAACGATAAGATGAGATGATGAAGATGCCGTTATTCGACTCATCGAGAATATGAGACAAGATAGGAATTTCTATTCGAAAATTTCCTTGTGAAAAGAATGTACCACGAAAGGACAAATTGCGACAAAAACCTAATAGTCGGGTTTGCGACTGCTGCCGGCCACTAGCCCCTCTTGGAGACTGCCATCATTAATGTCATATACCTACAAATGTCTCTTCATGTACAACACTTAACGTTCTAAGAGGACCTAAACTCTGATTATATAGAAGAATGACTCGATATAGTTATGAATTCAAGAGGACAAGGATCATTTCAACCTGCAAGCCCTTCGATAAAGTCGACTATTGGCATATCACTTGGGTCTTGCATGCTTGCATGGAGCTAAACCAGCTAACCAAGCGATGGCCTCTGTCCTCGTGGTGAACCATATTCGCGAACAATATGATGGTTTTGCTACAGAAAATCAATCTGTCCGTGCGAAGTGATGTCTCCTTGTTCGCAGGCTTCATACAGTTGATTGATCAGCATTTTTGGAAAATATAATCATACTTAGGTGACGACCGCAGGATTTGGCGAAAATAAAACGAGAGATGTATGAAATTTCGCAGCATCAGCAAATCAGTCTCAACCCAAAACTCACGAGATAGGAAACGATTGGATCATATTCGTGGATCAATCTTATCACGGGCTGGCCAAAGGAGATGAAGCATTATCGTCACGTTGAATAAAGTTAATGATAAACATCCGGTTTCGACATCAAACGACTTTTGAAACCATGATACAAGATCGTACATTGGATATCTGCAAAGCGTGACTCAACAAAATTTTCTTTTGCCACGTCATGTCTGGTCTGGATCAATCTTTCCCCAAGCTCAACTAAGTGCCAAACTACGTCACGTAAGCAAATTCCCTTCCTTTTTTTTTTTCACCCCCACCTAATGAAAGGAATAAAAATAGAAATAAAAAAATAGAAATATGCAAGTTCCTTCTAGAAGTGGTCGTCGGAGAGCTGCTGTCTCAAGAACCATATGTTCTCTTCATTCCACAGGCTATCCCACGAATCTCCGCCGTCCAATAGTAACTCGCTGCTCATGATATCGTCTTGAGCCGGTATATCCCAACCGGAATACCCAGCCCCGCTTCCGGGCCCGGTCGTCGAGCCATTGGGCAAATTGTAGCACTCAGTGAGTCCCGAAACCGGAGAAACTTGGGCTTCGGAGGAGGAGTCCGACGAAATCCCCGACGA
Organism: Syzygium oleosum; assembly: GCF_021117445.2. NCBI lineage: Eukaryota > Viridiplantae > Streptophyta > Magnoliopsida > Myrtales > Myrtaceae > Syzygium > Syzygium oleosum. The sequence goes on along the minus strand of NW_026607493.1, from coordinate 3,307,878 downwards.
CAACTCGGGCACGAAGCTCGGGTCCTTCCAGCCCGACTCGAGCTCAGCCATGCGGGCCCCTCGATTGTCGAATATCGGTTCCTTGGAAGAAGTTACAGGGAGGCAGGCGGGTCGACCCCTGGATTCGGCGGCCCGGATCCTCTCAGCCAACCGGGGCATCCACTCGTAGCGCATCGTGTCCCGGAATTGCTGGCTGTTCACGTCGCATTTCAGCTGCTTGGCTTGCTTTTGCACTCTGGTCCTCCAATAGTTCTTTATTTCGTTGTCGGTCCTCCCCGGCAAATGTTTCGCGATTTTCGACCACCTTTTCAAATTAACACAATTTAAACACATCAGTCTTCAAGAAGTGTTTGGAAAAAGCTGAGGAACATGCTGCTCATGAGGGAACGTCGAAAGTACCGGTTGCCCCAGCGAGAATGGAGTTCGAGGATGATGAGCTGCTCTTCAAGAGAGATGTTTCCGCGTCGGACTTGGGGTCGCAGGTAATTCAACCATCTTAGTCTGCAGCTCTTGCCGGTTCTTCTCAAGCCTGCATGCACGTAATCAATCGTTTCACATCAAACATTAGCTTAAGAGAACACAGAGTATTTGTGTGTGTGTGTGTGTGAGAGAGAGAGAGAGAGAGAGAGAGAGAGAGAGAGAGAGAGAGAGAGAGAGAGAGAGAGATGGATACCGGCAAAATAAGCGACGGAGTTCCACCGGCCTTCGCCATGAGTCTCGACGTAGCTTCGGAGCACGGCGTCTTCCTCCTCGGTCCACGGCCCTTTCTTGACGTCGGTAACCATTTCGTTCTCGCTTCGAACCTCCATCTTTTCCAGGTGAAGAAGCCGAAGACAGACCACAGCGGTCGTCAGTACACAAATTGAAAGCTTGGAATGTTTTGGGAGGATTGTTGGAGAGAAGTGGTTGAGAGTGCTTGGGAGGATTGTTGGAGAGAAGTGGTTGAGAGTGCTTCAGATTAACTCGACTCGTGCAAAGACAGTTAGATAAAGAGGGTATATATAGAGAGGGGGAGAGAGAGAAGTGAAGGGCTTTGGACTGAGGACGATGGATTGACGAGGAAAGAAAGAGAAAGTGGCAAAATGGTAGTAAACGCGCTTCAGATTTGAAGAGCTGGCGAACTCGATATTGTCAGCAAATGTGAGTTTAATATTCACTAAGTTTGACCCTTTGACTTTGCCCGCCTCCGCTAAACTCCTACACGCGCACACTAGTGCTAACCATCGGATTAGATTAATTAATTAATTCGCTTGCGTTTAAGTTGCTAAACATGCGTAATTCCCTGTGGGGGAGGGTGCCTTTGTTTTAACTTTCTTTATTTGAGCCCATTTGGAGATTTAGTTATGTTATCTGTATGGATTTACATCTTGAGCAGGGTTTCTTCATTTTTGGACTAGATTATTATTCCAAAAGTGCCGTAATTGTCAATAGCATCATGATCGGGATGAGATCAAAGTATGATGCTTGGACTCACATGCCAAGTTGACCGGGCACAACGCATGATGGTACATCATCCGTATATGCCTCTTGACGGTTCACGGATACTTTTTAGAGTACTGAATCAAGTCGCAAGCTAAAGACAATTTCAGCCGATGATCGGTGACCATAGGGCGAGCCTATTTTGTATTGAGGACCAAGAGCAATCACCTATTTCTAACTCTTAATATTATTATCGCCTAAACCATTGCATATGCTCGGGTTCATATAATAGCCAAAATATGTTATCTCATCCATTGGATCATGTAGGGTCGCACATAGTTTTGAGACTCTATAATGCATTCGGCATACATGAACCCAAGACACATGACAAGAGGCTGAGTAAATCGTGTCTATGGTAACTTAGTTTTAGTTAAATTTGCAATTGAGTCGCTAAACTTTGATTCCAATCACCCTAGACAGTGAATAATTCATCTCTTTATAACCGATGTATCTTGTTATGTTTTGGCGATGTAAGTGAAATTCACCCTTCGAAGTTGTATGCAGTATGCATAATATAGGTGACGAAGTGATGATGGGGATTATCTCAACGTTGAAACTAATCTTCTTGTATAAATTTCTTTCAACGGGCTTTAAGAGTCATAGGACCAGCGAAGCTGCAAAAATCTCCACCCCTTTGAATGGAGTGGTCAATGTGTTCTTGTACTTGATTTCCTAACAATTACATTGAAAATTCTCATATCTTGACTCACCTACTTACAAGAAGGTTACAAGTTAACTTTTCGTACGAAAACCAAATTAAGGGACAGCTTGGACGATAATCCCTTCCAATTGATTGACTTTTGTGTGTACTGGAGGGGCTCTTGTGACTGTGGCTTCCTCCATGTGCAGATTATGCTCCATTTGCTTTAAACAATAATAGAATGTTGGACCGACCACAAGAATATGTCCAATTTGCTTTTAGATAAATTTATTATTGTACTTTTATTTAGGCCACCATGGACTTGTAGAGTGACACTATTAGTCGTCCACGTCACAACAGTTTTGTCCTAACTTGGGGAAGTATATGAATTGCTTGTCTCTTGTGGTTTTTGTCTCTTCATTATTGAGTTAAATCTCGAAGGTCAACCATTCCGAAACTAACGCAAAATCACGAACACAGGACAAAACATTTCGCATCCCTCAATTTCAATGCCAGCGTTAGGTGAGCCAAGAATATTTTGGGAGATTTTTTGTTTTGATACAAGGGATGGGAAGAAGGTCAAACGCCAGATGTGTGAGTTGACTAATTATCATTATTGTTATTATTTGTGCTTCATGTGACTGATCTAGAAGAGAATAATCTAAGTGTTGTCCACAATAAGTTGATAACTAAGATGATATTCGGGGGTTAAATAAAAGAATGGGATGAGCCGGCATAGAGAAATTAGAATGTCAAATGGTTGTGATTTTTATTACAATAAGTTGACAAATATGGTAACATTCGGAGTGTAAATAACAGAATGGTACGAACAGGAATAAAGAACCTAGAATGTCAACCGTGGACGATATTTATTTATTTTTGTGTACCCATTGAAGCAAGATGATCTTGGAGATCTGCCTAACCGTGAACCCAAGATTCAAACAAGGGAAGCGGAGATGCAATTCTTGGATGTAATTTGGTTCTTAACTTATGATTCTAGATCACGAACCGTGCGAAAAATGATCCCGCCTCCTATACTGGGATTGAGACTGCTTTCCAAGGCAAATGACTTTTGATTTACTTCAACACGATTCCCTTTTTCGTGAGACGGTTTATTTTGTGCGACGTTGTAGCGAATTCAATGAGAACGTGATCATCTTTGCTACTTACAATTTTCTTAGGATCACGTAAATCCATATGTAATTTCGATATTAGAGTGCGAACTGAATCAATCTCTTATGTCCCGATTATTGAGACAGTTTCTTGACGATTGACCTAACAAAATGGGGGTTGGAGGAGGTGCTCAATGCAATTTCACCTTCTCAACTTTTGAAGTGCTTTCTAGTGTTTAAAGTCTCTTACGAAATGGTCTTAAACATGGGACTTCGTCGAAGTTTGTCCAAGTGCCGACTACTCCACAAATGCTCTCCCTTAATGTCAAGCGTCTAAAAAAATCTCTCTGCCTTTCAATTTTGACCTTGTTACTAATAGTCAAGCGGTCGAATTATCTATATAAATGTTATGAGAAGAGAGAACAAAAAGAAAAAAACTCATTTAAAGTCCCACGCTGCCCCTTCCAATAAGTTGACAACTAAAATTTACAAGGATGATCAAGTCGAGTTGTAGGGTGAGAGATCCAATCGTCCAAGAATTGAAGAAGTCAGTTACTTTCTCAATGAAATAATTGCATAGTTGTAATCGACTAGAAATTCATATTTGGAAACAAAAAAAAAAAATTGATGTGGTGGCTTCTAAATATGTCAATTTGCATCTAAATCTAAAATATATCGCTCCTTTTATTTTAGTTATTTTCCAAAAAAATCTAGAGACCACTAGTATTTTTTAGATCTGTATTTTCTTGGATTTTTTTTATTCAACTTAAATTAGCCGGTGACAATTCAAAATGGTAAAGTGCACTTCACAAGGAAATCTTTCATTAGAGATGATGAAGTTTCCATTTCCTTTTCTTATGCTCTTTAGTCTTTAGCCTTACGATAATGAAAATTCTAATTAAGCTAAGATGTCTACGGCATTTAGTATGTCTGAGCATGATCTAGGTGGACGGTTTTCACTCTGGAATCGGAAATCGCTCACTAAGACCTAGTTCCGAAAAATTGAAATCAAAAACTGCCTGTTGGTTTCATGGATCCACCCAGGATCCCTACAGATTCACAACCATACTACAAACATGGTGAACAAGTATATTCCTGAAATTATCTGCTAACAGAGGCTCAAGTAGGCGGAATCACCTAGAGTCACGGTTAGAGCAAGAGCAAAAGGCCTATAAATTGATAAATCTCGAACTAAACTTCAACATAATTTGAAGCACCCCAGGTCGGAAATTGAATTCGCCAACAGTAGCAAAAAGAATGAGTACCCTTTAGTAGAAAATTTCACTCGATTGCAAGTCTGCAACTCAGTGACATAGTTGAAGGCGAAATGAGAGCTTGATGTGAGATGTGAGGGAGATGCAAGATGTGAAGGAGGGCCAGAGGCGAGGCGTGAGGCAATTGCAAGTACACGACGCAGTGACAGAGTTGAAGGCATGGCCACATGAGACTCTCACGGTGAGAGTGAGATGAGGCTAGGGTTTCTTCCTTTTGTTTTTATTTTGAGGACCGCAAGATCCGAGTACAACTATAGGGTACATGACAAAGGGCAAGTGAGAAAGACTTACTTTCACTCAAAGTTAGCACGAATATATATATTCTTCATATTTTAAAAGTTTGGCGTATCTTAAAACAAGAAGCAAGGAAGTATCTAAACCTTCTTTAGTGAGGGGTTTAGCACCGACTTGTACTAATCCTATATGCATATAATTCCATTTCTGGGAATGTTTCTTTACATAATCCTTATTCAATAGTTGTATTGAAGCAAAAGAATTCAAAAGTGGTACATCTCTTTCTTCGGTAATAATAACATAGTCATTGTGTCCGAAGAGTTTAAACTTTGAATGCTCATAAATTTTGTCAAGTTTGACTTTTGGAATAAACCAGTTTTCAATTGATTTATTAAAATCTTCTATGTTAATTTCTTCTCTATTTACTGGTCCTAGATCAGAGGACATTTGTGATAAAGAACTAGAAGAAGACTCAGATCTTATTAATAAGTTCATTGCAAAAGACTACTTTCTTCTTTTCAATAGATTTCGACGATGTTTACCAACGGACTTACTATCCCACTGGGCTTTACTGCCTGGAACACATCCAGAAATCACAAGAAAAGATCTCCATGAAAGAAATTATCTTTACTGCGAATGAAATTATAAAGAATATCTTTATCTACCCCTTGGCTCTGATACCATCAATGGCCTAGGATCTGGGGATTATAAATGGAGAAAATATTATATAGAAGATGAATCCTAAGTACTGGATCTAGGAATTTGTAATAAGAAGAAAAGAATAACAAAGACGTATGTAATTTTTAATCGTCGTTCTAAGTATTCAAAATATTTAATATATTGAGAAAATTTTAAAGGACTTCGGGTATATTTCTAGATCTGGCTATAGAAAAGATATATTCTAATATGAAAGTGCAGATTTCTACGCAGAATACTATTAAATAAATGAAATTAAATAAAATGGCGAACATTATAAATTATGTGAAGCCCAAAAGAAATATATAAAACAAGAAGTAATATTACTAAACCAACCATGTAGGTGGTATTGTTAAGCAGGAATGAAAAGGGCAAAACAGTAAGAAGAAGTAAGGATATATAACAGATGCAGTGAATTGCTTTAAAGTAGAGTACAAACCATCCACATGCGGTTCAACCTGCCGTTTGTGGGGTATGTAAACGTAAATGTAAGGAAGAAATTAAAAGAGATAACTGTTATTCAAACAAGATGGAAAGATTACAACAATAGTATTGAAAGATTACAACGGAAATGTAAATATTGAAGTGCGGGTGCAAAATATTTAAAAGCTTTATATTCTCAGATCATGAACAAAATCTGGAACACAAAGTGTTACAAGGATGTTATAGAAACTCCAGGAGGAGATGGTACTTACTGGTTATGAAAGGGATATTGAAAGGTCATGAGATGAATGATCTCTTATTTTTTCGAGGAAGGATTCGAGAGATCTGGAGAGATTGGAGAGGTTTTTGGGAGATATGGAAAATCTGAGAGGAAAAATGTTCTGCCCTTCTTAAGGAATGAGGTCTGAATATATAAGTAGGCTGGTTTCCTGTAGAAAGCAGTTCACGGGTGATATTGTAGCAAGCAGTAGTAAGTGTACAGTGTTACAATGAACAGACATAATTATGAAAGCTTATGAAAAGAACAAGACTGACAGACTCCTTTCGGCCTAGAAATTATGACAAGTTATGAAAAGAACAGGAGTCTTTCGGCGTCTTTCACCTAGGAAAATCTGGAGAGATCTTCTAGTGGTTCTGGCTCTTCTTCCTCATCTTCATCTTTCACACTTGCCCAATTAGCGGGAATGGGGGCTATTCCTGGGATGCCATAGCAATCATCTTCGTTAGAATTGCCACTGTGATGGGAATGAGAAGAGCCAGAGTCTTCAATTTGGGAAAGGGCTTGTTTTAGCATTCCTGCTAATTGCTGATGCGATTTAGCAGATGCTAGCTTGGACAACACAAACCCTTTATCATGTAGGAATGGAGTTAGGTCATCTGATTTTATTGGCTCCAGTCCTCTAGAAATGAGCCATTGATTAACGGCTTGTTCAGTAACTCTATTGAAGAATTTAAATCCGTTCCACCATTTGACTTTGTATCTCCTTATTAAGATGGGGATACCAATGTCATTTGATTTTCTGTAATTAAAATGCCAACCAAGAACCTAGGATATTCCGAAGTGATAGAAAAATAGCAAGAGTTTGGGGAAATATTTCTCAAATGGAAGGGGGATGAATTTGTGGAGAAATATTTCATAGCTGGGTTGGATTTTTGGATGGAGGATTTCAGAGTGCCAAGAAGGAATTGATCTGATGTCACAAGACCTTCTAGGAATATCAACAGATCTTCTAGAAAATTGAATGGTTACTCTTCCTTCAGGGTGTTGAACAATATTGGTAGGATCAATATTTTGAATGATTTGCTGGGGAATTCGATTTTCTAATTCCCATTGATCAGGAATGGTTATTTGATTCCAAGGAATGGTCCTAGGAATGGTAACATTTGCTTTAGAAATATCGGTTTGCAAAAGAAGAATTTCTCTATTGGAATTCAATTTAAAAGCTTTGCTGCCAAAAGCAGAATTCATTACCTTGTAATAAACTCTGTAGATAAGAGCTATGAGGATAGAACCTTCAGCTATAAAATAGTTATGCGTCTTTATTTGAAGAGTCAGGGATTTTAAAATATTTCTATCTTTGAGAGAAACAGTAAGACCAGGATTATATATATATATATATATATATATATATATGTATATATATATATATATACCGACCTGGTTTGAGTGGACGGGTGGATGATTCCACGCCTGGAATCGGGAATTGGACCGGTACTCATCGATTTTGGTAAATTGAAATTGGGAACCGCTGGTTCTAGGCCAGTCTGGTCCAGTCCGGTTTTAGGCGGTTCCCAGTTTTTTTGCACACCCCTAGTATGGACATTGTCCGGCATATGATGCATATCTTTATTATGTCTTGGTTCTATTGATTATATAGGATCATGACATGTGTCACTGATTTTGAAAATCAAAACCAAATTGAAGAGTGTTGACATCCTGTCCTTCTTACACCAATTAGGATGTGTAAATTGTCATTCAAAACTTGAATAGATTCTCCTCCATCCACGTAAAGAGAAGTAGAGACCAAGTCTTACTAGTAAAGTTGTGTTATACTATTAGCTTGAATAATCTATTATAGTGCTAGTATATAAAAGAGAAGTAGACACCAAGGTTCCTAACTTTTAAGTAAAAAAAAAGCTTGCATAAACTATATTAAAGCGGAATGTTCGAGATCAAAATGTCACTTGAACATATGTGGAAAATCCTTCATGGATTACTAGTTACGTTTAGAGAAATTAATTAAGTTATAGATAGTGCATGCACATAAAAAATCAATGACTGAGAAATAAAGACAATATAATGTGAGAATATCTACTATTACTTATTTCCCACATAGGAAAACAGCAGTACTTAAAGTACAACCTATTTTGACATCTCCCTCTTAGTTTTCTTCTCGAATCACATGCACATTCATGCTATTAAATTAACTAGATAAATAAAATATATCCTATATTCCACACTATATGCTATTTGTAAAATCCGTAACTTCATTGGAGCATTTAAAATTAATCCGCGCGAAAAAGGTATAGTGGAGGAATTTTAGAAATTAAAGTACTTTATATCCAATAAGATTGAAAAAAGGACAATAATAGAAGAAAGAATCTAGGGTTTTGTCTCCCATATGTAAAATTAGGCAGTCAAAATGAGGTCACACCAAGAATAATTCTTGGTTAAAAAGCTTCGAAATTCTTTCTACTCCCCATGTGGAGACTGGACGGAACAAGACCAACAAAGGCTAAAAATAAATAAACAAATAAATAAATTAAATTAAATTAAAGTGAGAACAAATTCCCACATAATGAACATGTATGTGGATGAGATCCTTCCACGTTCGATTTTCACTTCTTTCCCTTTGCAACACTTTTTGACGAATACATTTTTAGACCTTGAAATTATCGAGCAGCACTACGCATTCCACTCCCTCATGTTTTCAATTATTCCAATTTTGAGTGCTCTTACTTTGAATAGAGATATCGTTGGCAGCTTAGTAATCGCACAAAAAAAAAAAGTGGGATTTAGCTTACTCAACAAGTCAACACAAATTTACCATTCTTGACATTGCCCTGCAGAAATTATTTTCGTAGCTAATAATCGCACTAATGAACATTTGCTAGTTATTCAGCATTATAGTGTGAAAAGAACAATGTTGTTAAGTTGAGAATTACTGAATAAGAGCACAACAATAATTTAACCATGTGAGGATGAACAAGTCTCGAACAGGAACTACACAATTCATAGTGCAAAGAAGGGAGAAAAATTAATCTCTACTTAAGATTGTTGGGGGTAAAAATAATCTCGATTTGAGGTTATTACTAATGAGAAAATTAGAATGAACATCAGAATTTGATCCCATTACCTGCGTTCGATGTTAGATAAACTGTTCTTCGCAAAATTTTGAATTATTTGAAAACGGGTCAAACAATTTATATGTAACATGAAACTTAACAACATTAGTAAGGCGCAAATTCTTACCACAAGTACAGCCATTTGAATTTTCTTCGCAAATTCATATCGATTTGGTCCCCTTTACCTTGAAATTAACGCAGATTTGCATCAAATCAATCGAATGTCGACTGTATTCTCGAAAGTGAAAGATTAAGGTTGAATTAAACGGAAAGGTGCTCCTCCCAAAAAAATATAAGATTAACGTGCATCGCATATAATCTCACCAGGTGGAGTGGTAAGATATGAGTGACGGGTCAAAAGTTAAAAACATGAATATAATGTAAATCCTCACATATAATGCACAAAAAGGCTAGCTTTTCCATTGGGTGTAGAAGAATATATGGAGCCGAATATATTCAAAGAAATGCCAATTGCCACTTCAAAGTGAGTGTTTAATTTGTGGTTCCTTTATTTTAGTCAAAAGAGAGGTGGAATTCTCAGGTTTATATGCTTGTCGTGTCAAATTATAGTGGAGGACAGTAAAAAAACTTACCTCATGTCTCACATAATTTATGTGGTAGAGAAGCAAAAATTGACATAATTTATAAAGTGAAAGTACCTGGTTAGCACATACAAAAAAAAAAGTAAATAGTTAGCACATACAAAAGCTAGACCGAGTGGTGCCTCCTACTCCAAGCATAACAAATAGATATCCACTAAGAAAAAAGAAAAAAAAGGCCAACAAACAGAAACCCAAATCTTGATTATATTCAAACGGGAAATGAGATAAAAAGGGTCAAATATAGTCCCTACTTGCTTAAATTTAGTGTCCCAACTCCAAGAACCAAATTGAAGCGAGCGATGCCTAATTACATACAATTTAAAAAGGTCATTTCTATTTCTACACACGAGTTTCTTGAAAGGGTAATCAGCACTAGTGATTCTCTCTTAATATGACCATAAGGGTCTCACACCATCAAGTGTTCGGTTCAACCCATAAGCCATAGCTACTTCCCACAACCTACGACCTAAAGGTTCAAGGTTAGCAAGTCCTTCGCCTTAGCCTCACTGGGATGTTAAAAGTTAAGAAGTCTTTTCGCGTGAGATGTACTATGATTAGGAACTCAACATGAATCGTGTAGAAAGTGACTTGTTACGTGAAATGAATTCGTGACCTAATGTAAGATAGATGGCTCGTCGTCACTGGATCAACTATCATGGTAGTGCATTTCCCTCTTCTATACCTTTCTATAGTCTATTCATAACATTCGTCTTTGAATGTCTTGGTTTCTTTTTCTGTTGGAGAGAAACGACATACTCTTCTCAGTTTTGAGACACTCTCAATCATGGAGAGGAACTCAACCTTCCAAAAACTTCTCTACCTTAGGCTTATTTATTTCCTTTGAACCTTTCACTTCTAATTTCCTTTTGACTTTTCAAGATGCTTTCTCTTTCTCTCTAAAATAACACATATCCAAATCAAAAAGCATCAGATTATACTAAATTCATGCATGTGGATATATATCAAGAAAATAATTTTTAGTCTCGTGCCTTTCATAGAACCATTCTCATACATTCGTGCAAGTAAAAAAATTTAGTTTCATTAATTTTTCGAAACCCTCTTTTCATGCCTTTTTCTTTATTCCTTCTCTCAATCCTTTTGACCAGATCTCTTTGCTCTTTCCTAAAATCCTCAATTTTCTTTCATTTAGCAAATAAAAAAAGGGTTATTTTTGGTCGGTCACTTCCCAATCAGATTATTATTTTTCCAACAAAGTGGATAATCACATGATTTAAAATAAAACATCTTCTTTATTGACCGTATCTTTTGAACATTCGATCTCAGCTCCTTCTCTCATTCTTTTATACGATGGTTGATGAATATCTGATCAAGAAATAAATCCATGATGTATGACGTACTTCGTGTTACGTAATAAGGGTCACTTTCATTTATATTCTCATCAGGCATTGCAAAAAATAGAGGAAAAATTGTCCAAAAAGTCCTAAACCTATTGCACTTTTGCCAATTGAGTCCTAAACCTTTTCACTTCTTGCCAATTGAGTCCATACGGCTAATTTTAGCCGGAAATCGCTGGCGTGGACATTTTTAAATAATATTTTACTAATTTTTGAATTTTTATGGTTTTTTTCTTTTTTTTCTTTTTCTCTATTTTTTTTTTTTTTTGGGTTTTAGAGTTGGCCGGCAAGGGTGGCCAGCTGACCTTGCCGGCCAACTCCAAAACACCCATAAAAAATAGAGAAAAATAAAATAAAATTCAAAAAATTATTAAAATATTATGTAAAAATATCCACGTTAAGGCCACGTGGCCGGCCGGCGTCCATGTTAACGATTTTCGGCCAAAATTGGCTGGATAGAATCAATCAGCAAGAAGTGTAAATGTTTAGGACTCGATTGGCAAGAAATGTAAAGATTTAGGACTTAATTGACAAATTTAAAAGGTTTAGGACTGAATTGACAAAAGTGCAATAGGTTTATGACTTTTTAGACAATTTTCCCAAAAATAGATTATGGGGCATCAAGGAAAATTGACTTGAAATGAACCGAATATTTAACTTTGTGATGCCGTAGGCCTAGAGAAAGTCATTGTCTTAAAGACCCGAATTTTATAGATGGGAATCACCACTGGAATTCTTCGATTTGATTATTGTGCTTTTCCAAATTAATATTCTAAACTTCAAAAATTGCTAGATAGTTTTTTCAATCGACATTCCAAAATGGACAAATGTTATTATTCTTATGAGTTTTAAGAAAGTATTTAAATATCAAATCATGCCTTCATCGATCAACTTGAACTTTTAGAATAGTTGGCAGTGATCTTACAAAATCTCATATTGTATCAGAGTTGATTTAAATCTTTATAAGCCCATTTGTGCCTCCACTGTTATATATTTACACGCTTTAATCTTACATATATACGTGAGGAGGGGTGTTAAAGTATTTAAATATTAAATCGTGCCTTTTAAATTGTTAGAATAATTAACAATAGTCCTACAAAATTTGATACCTTCTATATGCATGTCTTTGTTTAACTTATCCCCTATCGTCTGTACCGGGTTTAAATTTGATCCACCAATAAATCCATGATAATGACGTACTTCATATTATGCACTCGGGGGTCGTTTTCATTTATATTCTTACACCTTGCAAAAAATAGTTTGTGGGGCCATCAACGAAAATTAAATTGAAATGAATACTAAATTTTACCGAATCTGTAATTTTGTAATGCTATAGGCCTATAAAGTGTCCTATTATTTCGCAGACGAATTTTCTAGATGGGAATCACACTGAAATTTTTCGATTTGATTATTGTGCCTTTCCAAATTAATAAGTTTCTCTCTTAAAAATGTTTTGGCCTGTTTTGGGAACCAACCAATCAATGCTCGAAAGATGTAGGGTGCGTTTGGCAACCATTATGTTTTCGGAAACAATTTCTGTTAAAAAATAATTCTTTTTTATTCCTTGTCCGGGAACAATTTCTAAGCATTTGAAAGTGTTTGGTAACTGCTCAAAATTTCTATTCTTAGAATAGAAAAAGAATAGAAATGCGTTTGGTAACTGCACAAAATTTCTTTTTATTAATAATATTTTAAATTTTTTAATATTTCTTTCTTTTTCTTTTTCTTTTTCTTTTTCTTTTTCTTTTTTTCTTCTTCTTCCCCTTCCTTGGCTATGGCTAGGTTGCCGGCGCCGGCGACAGCCACAGGCCAGGGCCGGCAAGGGCTGGACCCTCGTCGCCACCCTCGCCAGATCCGGCGAGGGTCGCCCTTGCCAGATTAGGTGAGGGCGGCCCTCACCTAGGCCACGAGCCGCCCTCGCCCAGGCAGCGAGTCACCCTCGCCAGATCTGGCGAGGGCGGCAGCAAGGGTCGCCCACGCCCAATCCGGCGAGGCCAGCCCTCGCCAACCCTGGCCTGTGGCCGGTGGCTGACGGCTGACCATAGGATAGGAAGAAGAAGAAGAAAAAATAAATTTTTTTTTCCATTTCTGATTCTTATTCCCATAATCAAGAAACAACTTTTTTTTGTTTCTTGATTCTGTTCCAAAACTGATTCTGGGAATAAATTTTTGCAAATTTGTGCCCGCGAACAAAAAATTTACCAAACGGATTTCTGTTCTAAAACTGATTCTGGGAACAAAAGAATAGAAATAGTTACTGTTTGGCTGGTTGCCAAACGCGTCCATACTCGGTTGAAAGGAAAAATCCAATTGAAATCACGCGGAATGTAGCAAAACCTAGATGGATTCTTAAATTAGACCATCCAAAATGGGCATGTTATCATTCTATTGAAATTCAATTTTCCTATCAGTACGAACTTTATAGGAGTCTTATCTTAATATGTCAGATTATAAGCCATATAAGTTGGATTAATGTAGATAATTTGCCTCATCTCAGTAGCTTATCACATTTTTTGAGGGAAAAACTTGCATTATATACGTCACAAAGTTTCATAATATATGTGTGTGTCACACTCAATAAAACTATAAGAAAATTAATGCATACCAGTACATATCGTTACACACCTTTTTGATAAGATTGGAGGTTGACTTAGTCCGGTGCGCGAAGGGCGATGTAGGATACGGCACGACTTTCTTCTGTCGTGTACAATCCGCGATTTCATTTGTCGTCTGTGGATTCGTGTCGAGGGTTGATGGCAATTAATCGAGCTTACCCAATTGCCAAAACCAATCAATGTGTCTCACAAATCTCTCAAACCAAAGAAAAAGCAACGAATCTCTCTTGCTTCGCCGCCCGAAATTGCGTTGTCTTGGTGCAAAGTTAATTGTCACGTGTTGCCGGCCACTTCGGAGCGAGCAAGGATGTCGATATTGGTCCTAAGAAGATGACACCCCGTCGCTATATAACAATCGATACATCACAGAATAACTTGTGGGGACTTCACTTTGGGGACAAATTAACTTGTGAAGACTTCCTTTGTTGGCATTGAATGCGATAACTCATTCTAGTGCTGGGCGTGTAAAGTTCGGTGATTGTCGATGTTTATGGGAGGAAAATGACTTAAGTTCCACGAGGAAGCGGATGAAATATGGAGTTCATAAAGATGTGCTTATTATATAGATGTACATGGGTACTTTGGGACTAGATCTAGAGAGACAAAGATTGATTTTGGCGCAAATATATGCATAACTCATTGTTATGTTATCTCTAATAGAGGATTTTGTTTTTGGTGGAAAAAAAATTATATTTATCACTCAAAATGATACATGAGAAGTACATAGACTTCACGGCAAAGCAAATTGATACAAGGCAAAGCCTAGAATAGTGCAAAACAAAACCAAATCTAGAAAACAAGGAGGATCAATGGAGTGCTAATAAGGTTAAGCACACAATTGTGCCACAAGAACGGATATGTTAAGCAAAATAAATGGCAGCCGATCATTGGATCTCGTATCTTTGTCAATGATAAGAACGTGTCGGAAATTCCTTGTCCAATTACTACAGCATTATCAGTTGGCAATATGCGCCTAGGTTTGACTTTCTCTACATCATCATTGTAAGGAGACAACGAAAACAAGTTGAACAAACACATATTTGGAAGAGCAAATTTTCGTGGTTTAGTGAGATGCCAAGCTCTTACAAGCTGGAGGCAGAGGACCTGTACACGGATAAAGTAAAGGAGTATTGAATTCCCAAACCCCCAAATCTAGATGGGGAGAGGATAGCTCCTAAATTTAGAACTAGATCAGGAGAGCTCAAATCTCATATCTATAACTAGACTAGGATAAGATAACTCCTACATCTAAATCGAGAGAAAATAAATTAAGAAAAGAACAATAAAACACGCAAAATCAACAAGAAAGGCAGGGAAGGGTGAGACTACTTTAAACCCTTCCATGAAGGTGGAAGGAGACGATGGAGAGAGAAGAGAGAGGGAACGCATCTCTGATAAAACTTACGTGCTTAGTTTCCGTCATTTATTTAATACTGACCCGTATTAATTGATATGGCCAACACGGCACACGAAGCAAAACAAGTCAATTTGCCAATACACGGGCACAAAATCACTCACGGGTGGAATTTTGGAAAAAACTCTCTCAATTTATCTTTGAAATTAATTATGAAAACAACTAAGTACCCCTTAACCCTAGATCAAATTTATCGACATAGGTCTAAAAATGGAAAATTTGAACAAAGAACATAACGTAGATGAAGATATAAATATAGATAAAGATGAGTATTTCCTAAACCCAGAAATGGACAGTCTCTTTTTCTTTCCCACGGATAAATAGTACATATTTGGATTGGCTAAGAAGGTTCAATGTTTCTGACCAAAAAAAAAAAAAGAAGGTTCAATGTACCAGCCTTATCCAGAGCATAATATAATGCAACAAGCAAGAGAATGCCTCCCGATATACTTGGGCTTCGTTTGATTTGGCTTGGGGGATGTAAAGCCATTTCCCCAATGATTCTTGAATGAAGTTGGATTTGTTGAAGCAAATAGTTTTTTTTTTTTTGTATGTTTTACTCTAACTCTACCCTCTCTCTCAGACTATTATTCTGCTTCTTTATAAAGCGTGAGAGTCAATCCCTATACCTAAAACCACACGCCACGTCCCACCCAATTCCCTAACAATTGAGCAGCATGCCTTAATGAGGGAAGCAAATAGCATTTGGATAACTAATTTTTTTGTATATTTTGTGTAAAGCAACTTTCAAGTAAAGAAAAAAGAAAAAAATTACGGAAAAAAAAGAGAGAATGAAGCAAAGGAGTTGGAACCAGAAGCTAAACCAACAAAGGAGCTAGAACTGGAAGCTTCAAGCGAGGGCCGCCGTGAGTCTCGACGATAGCCGATGTGAGCCCGGCCCGGTGAGGGCTACAAGGTCGCACGACCCAAGCATGGCGACACCAGGGTTGCGCAACCTCTGGCAACACCACACAGAGGTCGCACGAGCCTTACAACAAACATATTTGAGCAGAACAAATTTTAGCAACCGCCGTTACGAGCCCAAGTGAGGGCTTGTAACGGCCTTGGCGAGCTTGCGATGGAATAGATCTGAGCGGATTTGTGGCTTCGGCGACCATGAACAAATTGCAACCAGAAACATATCTACAGCTTCGGCGAGCCTCACGATCGATGACCAATGACCATCGACCTCGGCGACCCTCGGCCAAGCTTCAACGGCAACCAGATTTGCAAGTAGAAGATGATGAAAACTTCTGAGGGGAAGATTGGAAAATGACAATATTAGTGTTGGCAATTTTGGAATAAAAAACAAGTTCATCAATTCTAAAATTTGCCTTCCAAAAATGTTGAAAGTCCAATGGTGGCATTTCCCCTAAGTGGGCTAAAACAAATTTACCAAATTCCCTCACTTTTTCCTATGGGACCTTAGGATTCCAAAGTCTCTTAGGAAAGCAAAACTAAACGCACCCTTAGATAGTGGCATCATAGTACTCCCATAGATGACTCGAAAAATCTCAACCATGTTCATAGACTCGTTAATAAGTCGATGGCTGATATTTATCGAAACACAAAGATTAAACCCACGGGTGATATGCCACTTTTGCGGGGAAATGTACCAAAAAAGTTCAAAACCTATTTTGTTTATACCAATTCAATTCTAAACCTTTTAATTGTGTCAATTGAATTCTGAATCTTTTGACGATTTGCTAATGTAGTCCATATGACCAATTTTGACAAAAAAATCATTGACATGATGTTGTCTGTCCCAAGTGGCACAATCGGCATTGACGTGGATAATTTTTTAAATTTTTCCGAATTTTTTATTACTTTTTTTGTTTTTTTCTTTTCTTTTTGTTCTTTTCTTTTTACATTTCTTTCCTTTCTTTTTTTTTCCCAGCTGTTGGCCAATGAGGTCACCGACCACGAGCGAGCGCCTTCGCGCCGTTGCAAACCACAAGCGAAGGTGTTGGGCCCTCGCCCAGATCCAGGAAAGGGCTGCGACCTTGCGAGTGCAAGGGTGAGGGCACGGAGACGCTCGCTCGTGACCGGCGAGGGTCTCAGCCCATAGTCGGCGAGGGTCTCAGCCCTTGCCTGGATCTAGGTGAGGGTGCAGAGGCCCTCACCGTTGGCTGGTGAGGGCAACAACGCCCTCACCCAGACAAGGCGAGGGTTGCTGGCCCTCATCGACTCAAAGTTATAAAAAAAATAAAGAAAGAAGATGAAAAAATCATAAAAATATAAAACATTGTAAACTTTTATTTGCGTTAGCGTTGCTCGTGCCACGTAGAACAACTGGCGTCCATATCAATGATTTCCGGCAAAAATTGGCCGGATGGATTACATTGACAAATCGTCAAAAGGTTTAAAACTCAATTGGTATAATTGAAAGGTTTAGAACCGAACTGGCACAAGCTAATAAGTTTGGGACTTTTTAGTACTTTACCCCACCTTCGCAAGAGGTTGGTATCAACAAAAAGAGACCTTAAATCTCACATTATCCATTCAGAAGTCCACTGATTGATATTTGATAAAAACATGTGGATGCGTATAGGTTAGAGCGTAGGTATATCAGCATTCATTCTTGGTTCCGTCCAAACTTTCTAGTCGCCATATCTCCTTTCAGATTGTGATCTTGACATTTCAATAAGGTCAACGATCTTCTTTAGTGTCCGCCTTTTTCTCTCGTTTTCTTCCGTCCAACTTCTAGTGTCAACGTGAGAAGGGTAAGAAAACTGAACTTGCCAACAACACACACTTACGCACATTCTTGTGATGTAATCTACCCATCGGTAAGGTTGATTTATCAGAGAGATTTACCCATGAACTCGGACGTGGATGAGGCAACAATTAGGGTATGTCGTTCGATTCGCATTGTGAACCAAGGGTTAAGCCGTAATCATCACAGAATTAGTCCCCCTCTTAAGATTATCAATCAAATGAAAATCATTCTTTTATAAATATAGTAAATATATATTTTGCACATATAAAAATATATATATGTAAATAGGTGGGCCTTGGTTTGAAATCCAGAAGCCAAAATAGGTGGGCCTCCTTGTCTTTTTAAAAGTGCCCATAGAAGTGGCTTGGTCCATTTCGCATATCAAACTAGCGCAAACGACGACTACGGCAAGACGACGTATACCTAACAAAGTAATTGAAGAAAAAATGGTTTTCATAGTTTCGTAGAGTCTTCTTAGGCCTCTTCCTTTGACTGTTTTGGTCAACATCGAAGCTTCGGACACTTGAAATTGTCCAATGGTTTTGACCCTTTTTGAAATACATAAGAATTGTATCTTTGTGCATTTTGAGTTCAACGTGGGTCGACGGATTTTTTATTTTTTATTTAATTTTTTTGTTTCTAAGACGATTTAAAGTCCCGAAGATATAAAAATATTTGAGGAATTTTCATCTAAATTGAAACGAATTTCCATGGAGAAAAAGTCCATGAATAACAAAATAAAAGCATGCGCGATATTTTTTAATATTTAATTGGTACTTTTCTAGTTATGTTATCATAACAACCCCGGGAAAATTATCAAAAAAATCATAAACCTATTGTACGAATGTCAATTCAGTCCTAAACTTTTTAATTTGGTCAATTTAGTCGTAAATCTTTTGACGATTTGTTAAAGTATTCCTTCCAGCCAATTTTGGCCGGAAATCGCTGGCATCGATAGCGGTCATCCTATGTGGCATGATCGTCGCTAACGTGGACAATTTTCGCATTTCTTTTCTCCAATGTTGTGAATTATTTTTATATCTCTTGATTTTTTTTATTTTCTTTTTTCTTTTTCTTTCTTTCTATTCACTATTCACTGCCTGAAAAGGGTCGGCAAGGGCCATCGCGAATGGCCAGCAACCCTCGCTCGCGGTCAAATCTAGCCGGTGAGGGAGGATCACCGACCATCCGCGATGACCCTCGTTAGCTGGAAGCGAAAGTGAAAAAAAGAAGAATAAAATAAACGAAAAGAAAAAATAAAATAAAATAATTGGTAATATTACAAAAAAATAGAAAATTGTAAATATCGTCAACGTCAGTATCAATCGTGCCATATAGGAATGTCTATTTCAGCAGTTTCATATCAAAATTAACCGGAAAGACTAAATTGGCAAATCGTCAAAAGGTTTAAGACTAAATTGGCAAAATCGAAATTAGGACTAAATTGGTATCCGTACAATAGGTTTAGGAATTTTCTGGTAATTAACCCCATAATATTATGTCGAACGGGTTAACAGAGAAATGTATAGCTCTAATATTTCTATTCTGCGCAATTCGAATGATAAGCACGGGTGTCATAAATCACCATTTTTTGAGAGAAAAATGGTTTGAAAACTTTAGTAAACGTACGTCAAAATCCATATGCATCACGTGATTTAGAAAGACTTTCAATCCAGAAGGGTCAACATTTCATAAAAAAAAGTAAGGACTATCGCATACGGCACATACGTTGAACGGACGGTCATATCTAAGAGGATGAACTTTTGAGCATATCTAAAGGAAATCGCCTTTTGCGCCTTGTATACATAATATAAGAATTCCGGTGCGCCATTACCAGCACATGGTTGCGGCTCTCACTCTATTTTTATTGATGGAGTAGAATATTCAGAAACAATGCAACGTGAGTCTTCGAGCGATATGAAGCGTGTTCGACTTAAATCTTTGAGCACTCACTCGGCTAATTCTTGCCAATTCGATGATCTCTCTCTCGCCGAATGAAATGTGTGAATTGGATGATTCGAACCTAGATCTTGAATAGGGAAAACAAATATGGTCACAGGATTTCTCTCGAGTCATACCTTAACCCAAAAAAAAAGGAAAAACTTACTGCGTCCATCACTTTTTTCTTTTGCCAAATAACCCTTTTTAAAATAAAATTTTGGGGATGAGACCCTCTAAATTGTTCGCGGTTTCAATTGATATCTCATCTCATTTGTCCCTCTCATTGATTACCGTCAGTAGAGGCAGCTGTGAAATTTACGACAAATATCTTGAAGTTGAGATTGGTCGAAACACCGATGGAAATTCCCCGTGTAAAAGAGGATCTCCCATAAATTGGGCATGGGACAATATAGACTACTCTTTCCCTTGAAAAATTATTTCATCAATTATAGAATTCAACCGTTTAGTAGACTAAGGAAATTTCGAGCGAAAGAAAATTCCGAGTGTTGGCCCAAAACACGGTGCTTATTTCTAACGTGGGTCGGGCCTGATGTACCTTCTTATTAAGACCGGAAATTCGACGTCTAAGATCGGGAAGGGAAGCGGTCGTGCAATAATTTCATATTTCTGTCACTTACTTATTTTGACTAATTTATCACATGATATTAACCAGTTTCATGTTGCACATGCCACACCTTTGAAAGTCATGTATCTATTAATTATCCTACTAAGAACAGCTTCCATCCATCTCCTATTTGGCATGTGCGTAACGCGTGCGGAGCTCTAATGTGTTTGGGAGACGGTTTTCTTGTCATTTGTTGCGGAACTCACGTGGATTAGTTTTTGAATGGATCGGCAGGCTAAATAGCATCCTACATAGTATGAGATAAAAGAGTTTATTTCAATTATCTAAAGTTATAAGCGTGCGAAGCCATCATGGCCAAATAGGTTTCGAGGTGGATATTCAAGGTCACGAAATAACTAGGGTTGCAACAAGTTTTAAGATTTCAACATTGGTGAATATATGTTAGGTTCATGAATGCAAGCTTTTGAAAATAAAAACCAAATTAGAAAGTGTCGACATTCTACACCTCCTACACCAATTAGGATATGCAAAGTGTCATTCGAAACTTGAATAGATTCTCCTCCATCCGCATAAAGAGAAGTAGAGATCAAGTGTTACCATAAAATTCACGTTATATTCTTTGCTCGAATAATCTATTCTAGCGTTAGTATATAAAAGAGAAGTAGATACCAAGGTTCTTAACTTTTTAGCATAAATTAGCCATCCCCTTTGTGAAATTAGGCAGTCAAATGAGGTCGCGACAAGAATAATTCTTGGTAAAAAGCTTCAAAATTCTTTCTTCACCCAATGTGTAGACCGGCCGGAACAAGGCAGACAAAAGCTTAAAATTAATTAATTAATAAATACTTGTTCATTTTGTGGAAATTTGTTCTCACTTCAATTAATTAATTAAACACGTATGTGGACGAGATCCTTCCACGTTCGATCTTCACTTCTTTCTCTTTGCAGACCATCATGCTGAAACCCGCGAACTTCAGCCTGAAGGGGAAAGAAAAGATCAAGACATAAAGCTGAAGACCTGTTGGTCAATTCATAGAACTAGTTCACCATTGTAAGAGCCATAATGATAGGAAATTTGACTTGCACATATGACATCGTTCTCTTCAAAGATGCTGCGCATGTTAAGCTCATCCTCTGCAGTTCGTCGCCTCTGGTAATCAAAGCAGGGAAAAAAAAAGAGAGAAAGTTGAACCATGAGCTTTAAAAGTTTATCTGTATGAAACATCTGAGCTTGCTCATCTACTTCATTATTACAAGAAATATATATGTATGCAGCATGATCATAAAGGAGCATAAAATCTGGTAGCCGCGCAATAATGCGATACGACCGATAAGTATTGACATATTTGCAAGTAGGAAATCGAAAGAAGATCCTTCCGAGCCAAATTTTTCACGTGCTAAAATCACTATTATGCAAAGCATTAGAATTATGATGTCCCCTAGAATTACATAAGCCTCACATCAGTCCAGTTGTATCTGCCAATCAGACAATCAATGAGCCCCAGGACTGATTAGAAGACATCACTCTCCAAGTACTAAGAAGAGATAAATCCTTTTATCTGGTGTGGCATAGCGCATAATCATGTACTCTCCGAAAACGAATCTTGAAAACTATGCTATAGCATATGCGCATTTTAAGGTTATGGTAGAGTCGCCAACATGTATGGAACATTCTCTACAGAGTACCTTTTTCCCTGGTATGTTGACTTTACTGTTTCAAGGATTTTCCATGCATTCTCAGATTTATTGATCGGAACAAAGACTGCAGAACTAGCACCTCTCATCTTCCATTTTTTTACATATCCAGCCATTCTCAATCTGTGTGATAACTACTAATAGAGAAAAAAGATCCTGAACAACAGAAAACATAGAGAAACTGAAAGACTGCATACCACCTGTGAAAACATACAACAGTGGAAGCATCTAAAAGAAAAACAGAAGAAAAAGAAAATGCTACATAGGTACCTGAATTCCATCTGGCAAATTAATTGAAGAAAGCATTAACACAGCATCTTGACTGTAATTTGTATCCAGTAGTCGCCAACGCTTTGGAGCTACCTGAAATATATAGACTGGGAATAAAGCCGAGAGAAAATTTCTTATAGTAAATCCTAATACTAAGACGATGTTAAAATAAGATAGATAAACAGCATATGCTGGTTTCACATATTCTCAGCAGATATGCAAGAGAAACATCGCAGACTGGCAAAAAGTCAACAGCGAGAGAACATAATTTGCATTTTCACTGCAAAGTCACAAAAAGTTATTGAACATTGGGTGTTCTGGATTTTGAAGTTTTTTTTTCATTCATCTTAAGACCAAAATTTAAAGTCCTATGCCAGCAAGCTAAAAAAATCAACTTTTACATTTTTATATGCACGTACAGTTATCTACATCTATCTTCTGCCATCATGTTCTGAGGAATAATATTCTGTACAACCTTGCAGGTAAGCTTTATAGAACGAAAACTGATTGTGATTATCATTGATGAAAACGTAAAATGACATAAAGCATGTGTGGTTGAGCTTATGTCGACATTCACATGCTCACGTATTGCCACAAGTTATTGACATAAGGTTCGAATACACTGAAGTTCCTTTGATTATGCGCATGCACCAAATGATTATGAAATTGAATATAGTATTTTACCTCAATAACGCGTCCAACAATGATGTCTCCAACCTCTGGCTTGTATCTACACTCATTGTGATGTTAACAGAAGAAGAAGACTCGCATTAGAAGGCATAAAGTAAAGAGGAACAGAAAATATTCTGACATTGTGCCACATGGCTCGCAGAGTGCAAACATAGACCAGCTTGTTGACTCGCTCAACTACTCCACATACCATAGCTACAACTTCGCCATTAAGCTCGGTGGATCCATGGCCCTTTGTTTTCATCAATGAACACAGCCCAGATAAAAATGATGTAAAAGGCAACAACTTATCATGCGTGTACTTGCAAAGATAACCCTCCAATATGCAGAGACCGGTTTCAAAACTTGCAGGACCAAGCCCTTCTTAAACTAGGTGGTGAACTTTGCAAAACTGGAACACATAGGAACTAATATTATGTGCCATGCTAAATACAATCACTTATGGGATATATCGCTATAAAAACTGAATAAGGTCAGCTTCATTACTTGAGAAAGCCGTCATTGTAGTTGACAGGAATCGTGTCGGCCACAGTGACAGAGGCATTGGAATTAGCCATCGAAGACAAAGCCTCGAGCTTTTTGAGTGCTCTCTGCAGCCTTACCTTCTCTGTTTGAGTCAATGGGAGCTGCACTCCTCTGATCTCTCACTTTTACCCCTCCCTTACTGCCTACCGAAGCCATCTCTGCCTTATCTTGCTTCTAGTGCAAATAACTGAAACAAATTTGCTGATTAAACCGGAATCAGAATGTCACTGAACATCAGTATCATGAATGTGTTACAGAATATCAGAGAATTACCAAAATTCAGCATAAAGGAAACCAAAGAACAGAGCATCACAGACTAAAGAACTTGAACAGAAATGACGGAGCAAAATGACACGAAGCTATGGAAGATCGAATCAATTGGCAGGTTCATCGACCTGGATTCTCTGATTCGCACATATAAGAGAGCAAAATCTCTGTACACAACCTTGAATAGAGCAACAGAAAAGGAGCTGAACGAAGTAGCGTGGCGAGACACAGATTGCTAGAGGTGATCTGTTCTCCCACCCTGGAACCGAGAACCGCCCACTAAGCACCGGTTCCAAAAAATGGGAATTGGGCACCGGACCACTGGCGGTCCAGTCCCCAGGTGGGTCCAGGGAACTTGTCTACATAACACAACAATCAGTTATGCTTAAAGAGTTGCAAACCACAAATGCAACTTGACAGAAAATATATGTAGTCAGTCTCCTTGTAGTACCTGCTGATTCGAGCTGCAACGACCAAATTGTCTTCCTCAAGATCTATCATATTGAAAAAATAAGAATGTCATGCTCAGGAACTCACAGAATTCAGCAGACAACTAACAGTCATAAAGTCACATAAACATTCTCTCGGTTACTTTATCCTTGAGCATCACCAATGCGCCACATGAGCACAGCAAACGAAAGTGGAACACAGGTTATATAAGACCCAAGGCCACATCATTGCTTTTTCCCCGCATGCACCGTCGCAGCTTGACCAGAAGTAGCTGTGACCTATTGCTCATAATGAACCTCCCTAAAACTACGGCTTTACTGAGAAATCTTTCGTACTCCCACTCAGTAATTACAAAGCCAAATCTTTCGAGGACGACGTAGTAGTTCCTCCTGCCGGAGGAGAACTGGGGGAAGAAGCAGAGGGTCTTCTTCGGGGGGCAAGCAGAAGCGGAGCGGCTCGGAGACGACGGAGGAGCAGTCGCCGGTGAAGAAGTGGTCGGAGACGATGGTAGCCTTCTGCATTGTGCACACAAGCGGGGGGGCTATTAACCGTTAATTCCATTCAATGAACCTTGAATTCGATTAGGAGGTAGCTGGGGTCAATTGAATCGTATAGGCGAATTTAGATTCATTAGCCTGACTGCTTTGTTACTTGTTGACTGCTGAACCTACTGATTGGCTACTTTGATTGTTTGCATGACATGAATGTCGGATGTGATGGATGTTCGATACTAATGAAGATGGTGATGGTCATGAACTTCCCAAAGACCGAAGGCCGAGAGTGCACGCACTTGGTTCAGTCTAATAAGGCTAGTTTAGCAATAACTAGTTAGTTATAGTTCCATTCAATAAAATCAAATTAGACATAGAATCATTTCTAAATAGATAATTAGAATGGATTAGATTAGTTTTAGATTTAAACTCAAGCTTCAGATGAATTATGCCGCGAGACTTATAACGAGGCCATATATATTCTTTGCTGACTTAGATCGGGTCCCTACTTTCCGCACCGTTAGTTAGTTGCTTTCAATATTTGGATGTTTATTTACCGTGCTGTTTTTCAATAAATCGGATGCTAATCGCTATCCTAGAATAAGTTAGAGTTAGCTTAGGAAGAGAATAAAACCCACAAAAACCTTTGTATGATCACTTAGCAACTTTGAGACCCTTAGGAACAACGAAAAGGAAAAAGAAAAAAAAAATTTTAAAATTATCAATGTCAACGCTTACTATGCTAGTCGTCATGTCAACACCTATTGTGTCACGTACGATGATTCGCATCCACATAAACAATTTCCGATCTAATTTGCTTAGATGGACTCAACTGAAATCAAAGTAAAAAAAGTTTAGGACTAAATTAATCCAATTAAAATATTTATGATTTTGTTTTGTCTGTCATATTTCTAACTCCTCACTTTCTGACTTTTGCTCTGCCGTGGGAGTCAAGCCCCGTATCTATGATATTAGCATCCCCAACCCCCTAATCACTTTACCGGTAAGACCGCATATCTATTGACAAAAAAAAAAATTTATGATTGAATTGGCAGTAACACGATATATTTATGAGTTCTTTAGTATTTTTTCCCGTTCACGGCTGGCTTGTTATCGGAACATCTTATCCCAACCTCCCAGAAACACCGTGAACAACCCACACACGTCTCCTATGGATCGATTCCGGTGCCAATGATTGAACTCGTGAATCGTATGGCCACACCTTTTGTAACCTCCCCCGCTAAGGAACATGGGAATGTGTCTTTCACTTTAGTAAAAAGCATGAAACAGATGCACCCAAGAACCTCCGTAGCCCATCTAGTTCTCAACTGAATGTGACGAATCAATGTTGCTCGGCCTCGAAAGAGACGATCGCAAATTCACACGACATGCACTAGGGTTTTCCAAAAATTGCTGCAAAAGGAAGTCGTCTTGTTATCAAATTCCCGAAAAGCTTGGAATGGGATTTCGTGGAATAAAAACTGCACGCTTTTTACCCCTTTTGTTTTCTCCTTTTCCTTTTCCATTCGATTGATTGACACGATGATGTTACGCATAGCCCCAGCTTGGCCAAGAGCATAGAATCAGCTGCGACCCTACAAGAAAAATGTAATGAGCCACAACCCTAACGAGACGAGGGAGACAACAATGTGGACCTAACTTACAATCTCCTTAGTCCTGATCACTTCGTAGCCCCACGAAATTTATCATTTTTAATCCACGTTTTACTCGAATAAAATCTTGTGATGGTTGAATGTCTGGACCTTGCTGATGAGTCGCCAACAAAAAAGTGGGTTGAAATTTAATTCTCGCCATGTATTAGAAAAAAGAAGAAAAAAGAGTAGTTGAATTTTCATGCAGCCATTTGTCAGCTTTGTATGTTTCTCCATATTTCTATCAACTTAGCCGTTTGTCCACCATTCTGAAGGTCCAAATTAAACACAATTTCAATTTGTAGGCTGATTTCGACCTCTCATTGTCGCCTAAATTTTGATCATTCTCCCAATATAAGTATATGCCTAAATACTAGTATTAAAAGCTTCTTGACTTCTAAACATAATTTTTCCCACAATTAATCCCCGAAGAAAATGACAAGATATATTCATTTCATCTCTTTACTACTTTATTCTAGGCCATCTTTCTTTTTTCTCTCTTGCAAAGTGTATCACGGCATCGTGGAAAAGTACTCCTTATTATATAAATATTTATTTATTTATTTTCCTTTTCAGTCAACTCACTTTATCTTATGAACTTGCAAACCAAGGCATCCCTAGAGAAAGAAGGGAAGGCAACCTTCGAAAGGAAGCATACAGCGGTCACTTGGTTGGCATGCGAAAGATGCAACAATTCCAAGAGGGAAAAACACTTCCACCAGAAGTTACTGATTGCATATTTTGCGCTTTGATTCGACAAAATTTTAAAGTTTGTTGAGTAATTTTGGAAATCAGTTTTGGATAGTTCTCATAACGCAGAAAAATGGGCAAAAATCAGTATTTTTTTTTTCCTTATCGAGTCGTTGGGGGTGCTATGATATCAGGAAATTTGATTACTTTGGCAGCTCAAACGATGAAGAGCGACCCTTGAGATACAAAAGACTAGTTCACAATTGTGTAAATTTATTGAGAAATTGGGGTAAATTGCAAATGGATATTTGTACCAATCAACAAGGGTCTCGCGTAATTATTATGAATTAGTCTTAGTTTGTATCTAATGTTAGGGCACCATAATGCCATTAGAAGGTTTAGCAAGAAGAAGAAAGAAACCAGCTAGCGGCAAATGTGCTACTTTATCACTCTGTATTCCCCCATTTTCTTAATGAATAATTGCCGTTTTTAGATGAAACATGGGATACCAAGAAAAGCTCACTACGCTAAACTTCGCATCCTCCTATCACTACTTGTCACAAGATAACTGGCATGATATCGCCGTTCAATTTTAACAAGAATCTTCGTATTCAATTGATTGGTATCTCACATGATTGCATTAGTTAGGTATTTTTCTTCTTTTGTTTCTTGTGGTTCACAACATAGACGACGACCATAACTTATTTAAGAACTTGATTTATTCCTAAACCTAATACCTGAACACTCCTCAATCTTCCGGAACCTTAGTACATGTATTACTGTCGCAAGGCTGCTCTTCTAGTAATTTCTCTTGACATTGTACATTTTCCAGAAATTTCCGGCTACCTCCACTACCGCCGTCCGATCAACCCAATCATACACGTGGCCTCAAATCCAAAGAAATTGCGACCAAGATAAAAAGAATAATAATCAAATGAAATGCATCCCAGCTTTTCTTTATTTCTACCAACTTCTTCAACCTCGTTCTCTCCCCCTCTCATGTCTATATATATTCACCTCCGCAGCCTGCACAAATCACTCACAAAGACATAAGACTCCTCGTACAGTCATCTTCACTCTCTTCCCTGCGGCTCACGTGCCCCTCTCTCGACACTTCCGCGTGAAAACAGCGCAATCTGTAGTTAGTCATGGCACCTGAGCTGGTCCCTAGTTCGTTGAAGCCGGCCGACTTACCCGTGCCCGCGAACCTCCCGGGCAGGGCGTACGTGACGTTCCTGGCGGGGAACGGCGACTACGTGAAGGGGGTTGTCGGGCTGGCAAAGGGCCTGAGGAAGGCCAAGGCGGCATACCCTCTGGTCGTCGCAGTGCTGCCTGACGTGCCGGAGGAGCACCGGCGGATCCTGGAGTCGCAGGGGTGCGTGGTCCGGGAGATAGAGCCCGTTTACCCGCCCGAGAACCAGACCCAGTTCGCCATGGCCTACTACGTCATCAACTACTCCAAGCTCCGTATCTGGGAGGTACGTGTATAAGATTTCTCGTTCAATGCAATACTTCAATGCACTTGACCGTCTAGATTAGTGGCCATGTTCGAACCGTATATTAATTATTGGTATGTTCGGAATTAAGTAAAACAATATTTGTCTTTCGTGACGATTTTCATTTTCAATTTGCATGTGCAGTTTGTGGAGTATAGCAAGATGATATACTTGGACGGGGACATCCAAGTGTACGAGAACATCGACCATCTGTTCGACCAGCCGGACGGTTACTTCTATGCCGTAATGGACTGCTTCTGCGAAAAGACGTGGAGCCACACCCCGCAGTACAAGATCGGGTACTGCCAACAGTCGCCGGAGAAGGTCAAGTGGCTGGCGGAGATGGGCGAGCCACCCGCCCTTTACTTCAATGCCGGCATGTTCGTCTATGAGCCGAGCATCGCCACTTATGTGGACCTCTTGGAGAACCTCAAGATCACTCCTCCAACGCCTTTCGCTGAGCAGGTGAATGGCGTAATAACTTAACTAGCAAACTAACTAGACAAATTCATTTTGGTGAATGATTTTTTACCATTGTCTAACAATCAAACAGTGATATCTTCCATATTAACTTTGAAATTCGTGTTCTTATATCGTGGCAGGACTTCTTGAACATGTACTTCAGAAATGTCTATAAGCCGATTCCACTGGTCTACAATCTCGTGCTCGCCATGTTATGGCGTCACCCGGAGAATGTTGAGCTCGAGAAAGTGAAGGTGGTTCACTACTGCGCAGCGGTAAGCAGCACCAGCCTTCAAATCCATGCAAAGTTTTACTAGATGAGATGGTTAATTAAATCCTAATTGCCTGACCTTTTGATGTTATCTGCGTAATGTTGCGGGAATTGTAGGGATCAAAGCCGTGGAGGTACACGGGAAAGGAAGAGAACATGCAGAGAGAGGATATCAAGATGTTGGTCCAGAAGTGGCGGGACATCTACAACGATGAGTCTCTGGACTACAAGGGGCCCGAGGTCGAGGCCGTGGAGAAGGCGGTGAACATGGAGCCATTCATAGCGGCTCTGTCCGAAGCTGCGCCTGTTCAATATGTCGCCGCTCCGTCCGCGGCTTAGGGACAAACTCCGCTCTGACTAGTGTCCTGGAATAATTTGGAGCTCAGAACATGAAGGGGTCGAGGACAGATCACCTGCATGTCAAGAAATGGGAAGAAGTTGTCGTTTTGTTTCTGTTTTTGGTTGGGAGTCAATAGTGTTGTCTGTGTGTATGAAGCAAAGATTCTGTCGCGAACCATGATTTGGGAATGACAAGTTATGTTATCGTCGATGGAAACGGGCATGAGGTTCCAATAATGATTTGTTGCAGTACCCTTTTTCTCTTGTTCTCTGCTTTCCTATTCGGAAAATTCCAAAACTCCCTCCAAGTGAGGCAAGATTCTCAAAGGTACCACCCCCAGATTTGAACTTGTTCAAACAACCCCACAGTTGACAACTCTGTTCCATGTGCAATTTGGGTCAAACACTCTTAACAAATAATCAGAAGAGGGAAGAAAGTAGAAAAATTGCTCATACTTCCATTATCAATGTAATCAGTGTTAAGTGCGGAATGAGAACGTCATGAGCTGATGCGAACCCAATGAGACGCTTTTTTTCGCCTGTATTCGGGCTGAAAAAAAGTGTGCACGGGAAATGCACACGCGACTTGCCCGTGTTCGCCGGCAACTAAGATGCACTAGGGGTTCCCGAGAACCAACACTTTGGTTGCCGTTGCGCTGGGGGTCACTCGGAACAAAGTCGTCTGTGCCAGGATCGTTTGCAACAAGGTCAAGTCTAGGGGTACTTAGAGAGTCTAGTCCGGGTGCGTGACGATTTTCGAAATTTCACCTTCTTAATTAACCAGAAAATATTTTCCCTCCTTAAGTGGTACATACAATGGCCATTCCACTTACAAATCAGCTTCGCAGGAAGTTAGACGGGCTACAACCAAAAGGGACATCAGTTGGTCAACTATGTAGGGTCACCTCATCTTACTATTTAGTAAAATCACGCATAGCACAACCCATAAGTTCAGAGATTCGCTAAACCTGGCACTTTTGATTTCAAGAAAAATCCATCACCAGTTACGCATGCAAACGCCACGTCGAGAAAAAGAATAAACGTTTTACAATGACAATAAAGAATAAGATCCGTCGAATATTGTTTAACTACAGGTATCAGCGACAACGTAAATCAGCAACAATATCAAACTGAACACAAACTGTGAAAAAAGATACCAAATTCAAGAACAACGAAAAGTAATGCGAAGTTCCTACTCGAACCGAGGTGCCTCAGGATCAGCACGATTATGCCTGCACAGACATAAAAAAAATCGATAGAAATGAGACTTCTTTTGTGCTATTCTCCATAAATAACGCCTTAGAGTGTAATGCTCACGAAACATCACCTTGTTTGCAATGTTGTTGGAGAGCCAGTCCAGTCCTTCATAGAGGCCTTCACCGGAGGTGGCGCATGTGCTCTGGATGTACCTTTGATGCACATATGTTTGGGATGATGAGACCACTGAGAGAGAGAGACAGAGAGACAGAGAGACAGAGAGACAGAGAGAGAGATGCCAAAACTAATTACCAATGACGTTGACGGAGAGAGTGAAGGCCAAGTTTGTCGGTGATTTCAGCAGCATTCATTGCATTTGGAAGATCTTGCTTGTTAGCAAACACTAGCAACACAGCATCCCTCAACTCATCCTGCAACCACAAATTCAGTGAGTCTTCCTGTCATTGCTATCCTTTACAATAGAAACCACACAGCAGCATTCCCCACATCTTTCAGATTAAGAGCCTCTAAGAGAGAATAACAAAACGAGAGTCGTCGTGCGTAATATTCGACCCAGCCATCTTTCAGTATCAGGTATATTTGGGTCTGAAAGTGCAGAATCTCAGACCTCATCAGCATCGGTAGATGTTATTTGTTTTTTCTATTCCGTCAAACAAATGGCATCAAATACTTGAAAAATCAATGGCGACCAATCCATGTAGCAGGAAAATGCTATCTAAATATACAACACCTATTTTACTACTGTTATACAGGAGCAAAGTTAGTTGACAACTAATCCATACGATTCCTGGTTCTGGAATTTATGATCTTCCAAATCTCAATTTTAACTTCAATGATTTTCGCTGCGACAGATTTTCCCGCATCACAAGATTCTCTGCCCCATCTCTTTTCACTCAGAAAGTGCAAATCTAGTTAGTTGGATTCCGCTAGCTTCATATTTGAGCAATCAATCAAAATCAAAGATTCAGTTTTTCTACCACTGCATGAGGTATATAGTAGAGTAGACTAACAAATATATGTTACACCAAATTTTTGCAGAACTGGTTCAAAATAAGGCTCTGTTTGTCACTCGTCATGTTTTGTTTGTCATGCACAAAGTTGCATGAAACCCCTATCGTGATATCTTTAGACAGGAGATTGAGCTACCAATTTTGACCGTATTAATTTGATATTCTGGGATGCATAATATTTGTATCCCTAGTGAACAAATTGCATCTTCTAGTTCTATCCAATTCCGAAGCAACAGTTGCAGACACAGGGCTTTCTAGTACCTCATTCAACATTCTGTGCAGCTCATCCCTAGCTTCAACCACACGGTCTCGATCATTGCTGTCAACCACAAAGATCAGGCCTTGGGTATTTTGGAAGTAATGCCTCCACAGGGGGCGAATCTGAAGCAAAAGAATCGATCAATAGGAGGAAAACGAAGGCCTCATGGTCAAACATATGAACCAAATCAAACAAGACCAGACATAAGACTGAAAATATAACCATGGCATAAAGTATGGAATCCCAACATCTTCTGTGAATGTGACAACAAGAAGAATGCATCCAAATGAGGTTTGAACTTGGTTCAATAAAGAAGGGTAGTCCAAAGTTACAGGCTCAACATATGATATGCTTCTGTGACTAGAAACAATCAATCAAGCATGACTCTATCCAATAAGGAGGAGGCTAACCCAAATACAAGCTACCAACCTACCCACGAAACAAGATGAATTTATCAGGCCCATAAATCAGTGTCACAGGTTCAAATTACTCATCGGAATTACAGCACAATACATATACCAATTTGACCTAGGGAAAGTTAATCTGTCATGATCTTCTGGTGACACTACTTATCAAAGGCAAAACAGTCCACATATGACGTGAAAAAATGGAGTGAACTCCTCCTAGACAAATGTACCTTGTCCTGGCCCCCAACATCCCAGACGGTGAAGCTGATGTTCTTGTACTCAACGGTCTCAACATTGAATCCTAACCACATAAGCAACAGGGTCAATTGTGAAGGAGACATAAAATAATTCCCCAAGGTGCACATGGAAAAATTAGCATAAGAATCAAGAAGTGCAGGGTCAATTAAGAAAAATGTTTCACATTGCCAAATATTAGTTTCAGACTCACCAATGGTTGGAATGGTGGTGACAATTTCTCCCAGCTTGAGCTTGTACAGAATTGTAGTCTTACCAGCAGCATCAAGACCCACCATCAAAATACGCATCTCCTTCTTAGCAAACAGCCTACTGAAAAGTTTCGTGAAAGACAGCCCCATTTTCAAGCCTGCCAAATTCAATTAACCAAGTTTATGGATGACTACATTCAAATAAAATGGTATTCAGATTAAATAACTAATAGTCAAAGAGAATACAGAGGAAAAGTAATAAAGTAATTCAAGAGAGACTAACAATGACCTCATTAGAATCAACAGTCATCATGTAAATTTCTTAAAGCCAATCTAAGATGAGCAATGAATAGCCAACAGCATTTTAATTTATTAATAAAGTGGAGACAGCAATTGATACCAAAAGACTGACTGAATAAGCATATCGCATAACAAAGAGACAGAAGGAATACGAAAGAAGCATGTGCATACTACATATGAATGCCATCTTATTAATTATCTTACATGAATTGATCCTGATGACAACATGTGGAGATCGAGAATGTTCGGTGTAGCACGCATTTTTTGGATTTATATAGGGACTTAATGCAGAGTGTCCACGCTCAGGTTGTAGGCAACTACTTTATTCAGATTATTGCTAGATAATTCCTAGAAACTTTCCAATAATTGGTATGTTAAATGATGCCACATGATTGTATTGGATATTCACAGAGGTCCAGCATACCATACTCTAAACCCACTTCTCCAGACACCCAATTAAATCATGTTGCAAATCTACTACTCATTCAAACTATCTCCTTATCATGTGCAAGTGGTTCACTACCATTACATAGCCTCCAAAATCTGTAAAAGTTAGGCTTGGGATATCCATCTACTAGAGCTGTCTACATATGGGGTATTGGGGGTGCTTAAAATGGGTATTTCCTCCCGAGAGACTTGTTGGATCACGTGCAATCAAAACGGAATACGATATCGGAACCAAGACTTTTAACGACCTATATTTCATGATCTAGAGCTTGGCAATTCAGGATAGCAACTTAAAAATCCACACACACACATGCATCAAGTATTACGAATCAGAAACGTAAGACACGGAATGTGTAACAAGACACTCCACACAGAGAAAATATAATTGGACTCGAAATAATTCTGAAACACGTCTCGTTGAAGATTAAGGAAATGACTTTAGCAAAAACCCAACAAATCCGTGAGCTGAAATATCGGATTTTTGCTCCGTGATTGGCAATTATTCAATTGGTAAATCCCACATCGTTAAATGCGCTAGTAAATTCACGTTGCCAAATTGCACCATTTCGTTAACAACTTTCTAGACACGTTAGCAAAATCACGCATTCACGAAATCGTCCCGGCTGCACAAGAATGAAACCAAAAACAAAAAAGGCAAAGATCAAACATTCATTCTCCGAGATCTGCCTCGAGAAGCGACAGATCTGCCATTCCCGTAATCACCAGGAACCAGCATTCGCAGAGAACCGAAAGGATCTCGAAACACCAGAAGCGAAGCGCGCGGGGACACACGCGCCAACGCATTCACGAGCGAGAGCGACGAAACGATCCAGAGATCCACGAAATTCACAACCAAAAAAAAAAAATGAATGGAGATCCGACGACGGGATCGAGGATCGCGAAAAGCCAGATCGAGCGTCCGGCGGGCCCTAGAAGCAAGCTCGGATCAAACCAAATCCCACGGCCCCCGACGTGCTCCTCGCAAACACATACGCGCACACACAAATTCTGGAAATGCAGAGACGGATCGAACCTCGATCGCGCAACCGATCGGATCGATGGGATCGATCCTTCCCCTCCGCAACTCGATCAGATCGAACACCAAAAAGCAATTTCTCGCAGGAAGAGATAGAGAGAGAGAGAGAGAGAGATTGCCTGGCGATGTCGCGGATGGAGCTCTAGAGAGAGAGAGAGATCTGAAGGAACGAAGCAGCGACGATGGAGCTTTGTCCCTCGACGAACGAAATGACACAACGTACTCGCGCAGATCCCCGACTTTGCGGATTTATAGCTGGCGATATTCGCGATTGAAAAAAAAATTGTTTTAAAAAAGGAAATTAGTATCTTGTTATTTGTTTATTATTTTTTTTTGGTCGGAAATGTTATTATTAAATTTAGGGGTTAATCCAAAAAAAAAAATCCGACTTCATTTTGAGCGACAATTCTAAGCCGAGCTTTTTTTTATATCGTAAAAAATCACCGACTTTTACTTAAATCTTAAATCCGGCCCGAACAATTTTGAATTACACATCGTGGGCGCCAGATTCAGGACTCGAGTAAAAACTGGCGTTATTTATTGAAACATAAAAAATTCGGGTTAGAATTGTCGCTCGGAGTAAAATTGGTGCGCTTTTTTGGGAATTAACCCTTTAATTTAGTGGACAATGAATGTGATTAAATTTTTTAGTCTGGTTGTTGATCTCTTCGGATGTTGTTATTATGGAAAATATGAAAAAAAAAATTCGAAGGAAAATAGTTGTTGTTTGTTTTGGGTTTTGATTTTGAAGTTTTACTACCGCCTTTTAGTATTTTATGGCCGTTGTTGAATTTTTGTCTACTTTAAATACCACTCTTAAAGCTATCGAAAGTACACGGAATTTTTACATAGTTTATTTCTAGTTAATAAAAATGTAATGAGCGAGCTCAACAATGTCATCCCGATCTCGATTACGACATAACAAATGAATGAGTATACAAAGAGGTTAAACTATTTTCTCGATTAATTATCGATTAAGGATGTGTTTGTTTCGCGGAAAATGTACCATTTCTGGAAAATACTTTCCAGAAAGTCATTTTCCATTTCATTTTTCATTATTTGGCTAAAACCTAAAAAGCACTTGGAAAGTGTTTTCAGTTGTTTGGTGAGGTAAATCTGATGATGAAAATTATCAAAAAAATTTATATTTTTAAAATTATTCTAAATTATTTGTATTTTTTAAATTATTTTTATTAAGAAAAGAAAATAAATGAAAAAGAAAAAGAAAAGAAAAGAAAAAAAGAAATAAGAGAAAAGAAAAAATATTAACAAATTCAAGATAAGTAAATCGGGAAAGTGTTTTCACGTTCTTAAATTAGAGAATTCACTTTCCTAATTTTATACATAAATATTTTCCTTAACCGAAAAGTGTTTTCAGTTGACTTACCATTTTCGACGATCCAAACGAGTGAAAGTCCGGAAAACGGATTCCCAAAAAATACTTTTCTTCAAACAAACGCACCCTAAATGAAATGGAAAATGAGTAGGCAGTAGCTTTCGAATCAATAATTAGGTTAACAAGTGGAAATCTTTTTCGAGCGCTCGATCCTAATCATCCATTCATTTTTCTTCCAAATTTTTTTAATCGGAAAGATCCGTCGAGGCGGTCACGATTCATTCTCGAAAGACGGGACGATGGAGAGATTTCTAGATACTTAAAGAAAGTTATCCCCGTGTCCACCGATACTCGTTATCTTCCACCTAAAAGGAGGTGGCGAAACTAACGAGTCGGATCGGGTTCGGATCTAACCGTCTTGAACGCGGGTAGTTTAGAGTTTGGTTCCTTTCCGTGATTGCATTTCTAACCAGAATTTGGTGCGTACATTATGATATGTTGGTGTCCATAACGTGAAAAAAATAAATGGAATATTTAAATTCAAAATGAGCATGTGAACATGTCTTGCCCATCACTGGCAATGACCATGAGCACATGAAATTATTATTGTTATTATTATTATTATTATTATTAATCTCATGTAATGCTGTTGCCACTTAACAACTTGGGCTTGCCCTAATTAAAAAAAGGAAGAAATTGCAAAAAGAATTCCCAAAAAACTGGGATCTTTGTTAAGTAATTAAATGAGCAAATATCATAAAATGAGCAAACTCCAAAAAAATCTTCTAAGTGAATTTAAACGTTAAAAAGTGAATTTAAACGTTACAAAAAATCAAAAGCAACCGGAGGGGTGGAGTAGTTAGAGGAGAGTATTCGAGAGGCGACGAAAGAATTGGCCGACTCGGTCGCCGT
Organism: Syzygium oleosum; assembly: GCF_021117445.2. Classification (NCBI taxonomy): domain Eukaryota; kingdom Viridiplantae; phylum Streptophyta; class Magnoliopsida; order Myrtales; family Myrtaceae; genus Syzygium; species Syzygium oleosum. Next base: position 3,270,753 of record NW_026607493.1, on the reverse strand, counting down.
CCCAGCTCACGCGTCACGACGCCTCGTCGCACACGGTGAAGCCGATCCGGCCGCAAGTGATGTTGGGATTGTAGTTGTACGGCGGCCCGCCGTTGCCGCAGCACGCCATCAACGGGTTCTCGAATCCTACCCACATCGCGACACGAAAAAACACAAAACTTTTAGTAAATCGACCGTCGTCATCGCTCCTCCCACGGCACACGGGACAAGCTAACAAGATCCTTGCTCACACTCGAGTTGCGATTCGACGGTCGAACTCTAACGGAACTCGTAGGGGGAGTCGGGATCAGAGAGGCGACGGAACCATACCGTGTTTAGCGTGATTGGCGATGAGGTCGTACTTGATCGCGAAGACGTCGACGTACACGATCGTGGCGTTCTTCATCTGAGGCCTCAGGTCATCGCAAAGGGATCGCAATTGTCGATTGAACTCTCGAGCAGCATTATTGCGAGATCGAAGGCATCCGAGCTCGTCAATGTCACTTTGAGTATGGGCGGAAGTGACCAATATGTTAGGCAAACAGCCGAATGGCCCGGCGTTGTGCACCCAGAAATTCTTCCCTCCGGTTTGGTATATGCTCTGCAAAAATTAGACACGCAAAATTCGATTTACAAAGATGGTATCGAGTCTAATCTTTTTCGCCGTATAGGTATCGAGCCTTTCGGTAACCGTGGACCGACCGAGATGGCGAGCCTGATTTCTTCGATAACGACCGAGATGTTCCCGACGACCTGCGAATACGGAAGGGTGGTGAACTGAGTCGCGAGGTCGTTTTGGCCGATGTCGATGATGTAGAGAGCGTCCGTGAAGCCGTCCTCGCCGACCAAATTCGCGTGGCCTAAAATCGCGGAAACCAAATCAAACTTATCCTATTTTTGCTTCCTTGTAGAGGTTAATGTTAAGTTAAGGACGAAGTACCTCTGGAGAGAAGTAACGGCGAGCGAAGTTGGAAAAGGAGGAACTGGCGGACTTGGACGTCCAAGCTGAAGGGCTGGAAGCGGGGGAGGGTGGCCGAGCCGGCGACGGCGAAATTGGCACCGTTGCCGAAATTTGGGCCCAATGATCCCAAGTATGGGCTCAAGTAACTCGTGTTCAAGCTCTCACCTGATTTGGATTTCACACAAATCTCGCCAAAATTTCAGCATCCACGCGATTTGGTCCTCTAACTTTCTAGATTTACGCGATTTAATCATCTAAGTTTTATTTTGTACAGTCGAGCTTGCTAACTCTCTTCGATAAAGTCAATTACAGTATAGAAATCATTCACGTGGTCGGTGTGACATGAGTTGTGAGTACGTGGGAATGAATCCTATTCTAGCTCAAGCAAATTTTTGTTAAGGTAAAGGTATAGAAACGGGTGCACCTAAAACTAAACATTCTCATGTGCTTTTCAAAGAAAATTGTACAATGGCGTTGGAACTAGTGGTGCTCGTCATGTGCTTCAGTCACTCCCTAGGGAGAGATCACCCCCGGAAATCGCGGCGTAGAGAGAGCGAGAACTCACAGAGGAAATCGATGGTCAGCCGCCCGTCGCACAGCTGGCCGGTGGCCTCGTGGAAGAAGGCGCGCCCGTCGGGCAACGCGAAGTTGATCCCGAGCGCCGCCGAGAAGCCGCCGGTGTCCGAGTTCGAGTCGCCGAAGTTGAAGATGACGGGCTTCCTCTTGCACCGAGAAGCAGCCGAGCTCGGAAGGGCAATTTGGTCCGATCTTAATTTTGAAAGTCCTGTTGTCGTCTTGTGCTGTGATTGCTTACAGTTTGAATTGTCCCAATCGAGGATCAATTAAAAAAACAAAACGACACATGGGAGTTTTTTCTTTCTTTTTTGCTTTCCTTTTTTCGATGGCTCTTATGTGGACAAACAAGATCGCTGGCTAAACGAAATCTAGGAAATTGGTCCATGTATGGTCTTCGCTCCCACCGGACGAAGCACTTGAGAATTTGCAAATTAAATTAATTACCCACCACAAGCAATGAAGAAGCGAGAGGTAATCTTGCTCGCGCAAAATGACATAAATGATCTTGAATTTTGGTGAAATGATCAATACCGTTCATAAACTTTTAATTTATTCAATTTGATTTCTCAACTTTGATTCAATATTCAATGTGATCACCTAATCCAGAACTTTTAAATATTTTCATATAATTTAAGAATTACGTTAGACAATTACCAATAGTTCGAGATCACACCGAATAAATTTAAAAGTGTAAGGATGACATTGCACATTAAATCAAAGTTCATGGGCCACATTAAATAAATTAAAAATTTATGGACGACATTGCACATAGAATCAAAGTTCAGGGACTGTTTCCCCTCATGTGATGCACTGATGACGTCGTGCATTTTGCTCTATATTATGAATTTTTCCCTCTTTATAGAGAAATAGGATGGCCTGGTTTTTTTTTTGTGGGGGGGAGGGGGTCCAATAGAAATTTTCATTCAATACCAAAATAATATATGAAATGATTCAAAGGAAATCTCAAAAGTCACAACAATAAGGCAAGCCCATAGAACTCCAAAACAAATCAAAAATCAGAAATCAATGCATATCATCATAGCATGGTTGGCGCATATAATTATACACTCGTTCTTCAAGAACAGATTTGTGACTACATTCAAGTGAAAGGATCAAAGGCCGATCATTGAATCACACAGCATCATCGGTGATAAGCACACGCCAGGATCTCCATCTGTAGTTACGGTTTTGCCTTTCGGTGATGTGCGCCTAGGTTCGACGTCCCTAACACCATCACCATACGGAAACAACATAAACATGTTGAATAACCTCGGATCTGAAAACTATGAGAGCGAGCCCTATAGCTAGTGCTAGGCGCGAAAGCTTTTAGCTAAAACACGTTGAGCGAGCACAAATTTGATACCAAAGTTGCTGTGAACACCATTGAAACTGGAGATAAAATACTTATTTATTAAAACTCCAAAATCTAGAATTAGATCAGAGAGAAAAGCTCTCGAATATAATATTGAGAGGGCAAAGTTCCCAGATTTAAAATTAGATTGGGAGAATAAAAAAAAGTTCAATTAAAGGAAAAGCAACTAGGAGGGGAGGGAGAAATCCAGGTCAAATCCCTTCGATCCAGAAGGGGAAGAGACAAAGAAAAGAGGGAGGCGAGAGAGGTGCTATTAAAAAGACTATAACAGACGCATAACAACCATTCAAGTGTCTTAACTATTTCCTCAACGTAAATGCATTTTTTTATTCCATTCCCGAAACAATTTCATTTGAAGGCGTGTTGGTAACCGGGCTCCAAAATTTCTATTCCCGGAATAGTAAAAGAACAGAAATGCGTCTTTGCATAACTACACACAAATTTCTTTTTATTAATAATATTTTTGAATTGTTTAATTTTTTTTTTTTCTTTTTTTGTCAGCTGGGCTATTTGGCACGCCGCCATCGCCACATGCCTCCCAGTGGCCTAAGCGAGGGCGAGGGCCGGACTCCGCCGCCCAGGGCGAGGTGGCTCGCCGGCTACTGGCGCATGGCGAGGCCGGCCTCCCCAGATCAAGCGAGGCCAAGCCTCCTCTTGTCAGCGACCCACCTGGCCAAGGTTTCACCGTAACCACTGAGCCACACTGCGAGGCTCTAGCCGCACGTGACTGGCGAGGCCGACTCCGCCGCGGTCTCACGACTGCGAGGCTCGGCTCCGTCCGATCCGGGCGAGGCCGACCTCGCTATATGACCGGACGACGAGCCGCTGCCGCTTCAGGGGCTTGTGGTCCAGCCCTCGCCCTCACCGGCAGGGGACCCCCCCTCGGCGCCGAGTAGCACTGTGACTCCTCGCTGCTCCCGGGAGCCATGCACTGTCGCCACCGACCGGCTACAACCCAAGAAGAGCAACACAAAGAAGAAAAGAAAAAAAAAAAAGAAAAAAAAAAAACCTAAAATTGTGCCGAAACAAGAAACAACTTTTTTTACTTCTTGTTTCTCTTCCAAAACTATTTCTCGGCACAAATATTTGCAAAAATGTGTCCGGGAACAAAAAGTTTACAACGCTTGTTCCCAAACTATTTCTGGAACAAAAGAACGAAATTTTCACCTGTTTGGCACGTTACCAAACGGGCCCTAAGTGAAGCATTTTTTTCCTTAGGTGATGCCTTAGTTTTTTTCTTTTTCGAAAGGTGACGATGCCCTAGTTAATATACTTCAAAGATAACAAGAATTTACCACAATTGCAATGACAACAAAGCTCCAAAATAAATATAGCATGTAGATGACTAGATGCGTCCGTCTAATCATACATTGTTAGACGTCCGCTAATTGAGGATTGAGGGAAAATTATCAAAAAAGTCCTAAACCTATTGCAATTGTGCCAATTCGATCCTAAACCTTTTTTTTTCAATTTAGTCTTAAACCTTTTGCAATTGTGCCAATTCAGTCCATCCGGCCACTTTTGGCCAGCCGGCGCTGACGTGGACGTCGGCCGGCTGACGTGACAATATATTAATATTTTTTATTTTTTTGAATTTTTATTATATTTTTTTCCTTTCTCTTTTTTTTTCTTTCCTTTTCCCACTGGCTGGATCGGCCAGGGGGAGTCTCGCCGACAAGGGCGAGCCTCGCCTAGCTCCGGCAAGGTCGAGCCTCACCATGGCTGTGAGACGGCGAGGCTCGCCTAGCCATGGCGAGCTCTGTCCTCGCCGCCGCTAGGCGAGCTCGACCTCGCCAAGATCTGGCGAGGTCGAGCCTCGCCATGGCTGTGCGACGACAAGGCTCGCCCTCTCCAGAACTGGCGAGAGCGGAGCTCGAATTTTTTTTTATTTTTTTCCTTTCTCTGTGTTTTTTTTTTTTTGGCCTTTCCTTCTTCCCCCGGTCCGGTGGCCGGACCGGCCAGGGGCTAGGGCCGGCGAGGTCTGGCGAGGCGAGGGCGTAGCTCGCCATGGCTGGGTGAGCTCGACCTCGCCCACAGCCATGGCGAAGCTCAACCTCGCCAGATCTGGGCGAGGTCGAGCTCGCCCAGCGGCGGCGAGGGCAGAGCTCGCCTAGCCATGGCGAGCTCCGCCCTCGCCAGAGCCGGGCGAGGCTCGTCCAGCGACGGCGAGGGCGAGCCTCGCTGGTGCCGGCGAGAGCGAGCCTCCCGCACCTCGGGGACCGGCTAGGGGGAGAAGGAAAAAAAAAAAAAAAAGAAAAAAAAATCGAAAAAAAATTAAAATATTGCACACGTCAGCCGGCCAGTCCATGTCAACGATGGCCGGCCAAAAGTAGCCGAATAGTGACTGAATTTGCAAAAAAAAAAAAAGGTTTAGGACTGAATTGGCACAATTGCAATAGGTTTAGGACTTTTTTGATAATTTTTCTTGAGGATTGATTATTTGAGACTTTACTCATTAGAATATGGTTATAGTCATTGAAAAAATGGCAACGGGCATGGCTCGGCTCATATCAAAGATGCAATGCTGTTCGAGTAGGGTCGATCTTCAGCATGTGATTGTCCTATTAGAAGATATAGAAACTTATGCTCGTATATCATGCAATTTCTTAATGTGAATGTCATGCATGAAACTCAATAAGAACGACACCCCGAGGGACCACGTTAATACTGTGAACCCTACCGAGGAGCATGTTCATGTCGTCCTTAACATGGATTACACCACGTAAATATTGAGATAAGAGGTGATCTTTTGACTGAATCGGGGTAAGCCTAGCCCGTATCATATCAAGCCAAACTCTATAACTAGGAAAAATTTGCAATAGTTTTCCCTGAAGAGTGAGATCCTTGTCGAGTAATCAGATAAGCAAATTTCATAATATAGCAACTGAATAAGCAAACTCGGAAAATCTTCGAGTGAAATTAAAAATTTGCAAAAGAAATTAAAATTAATGGGAGGGGTGGAGTAGTCAGAGGAGAGTATTCGAGAGGCCACGAATGAATTGGCCGCCTCGGTGTAGTGGACGCCGTCCCAGCTCGCGTAGCGTGATCCCTCGTCACACACGGCGAAGTTGCTCTGGCGGCAAGTGTTATTGTCATTGTAGTTGTACGGCGGCCTGCCGTTGCCGCAGCACGCCATTAACGAACTCTCAAAACCTATCCATATCGTAAGGCAACAACACAAAGCTTAAGTAACGGAACCCGAAGGGACTAGGATCAGAGAGACGATAGAGCCATACCGTGCTCGGCGTAATTGGCGATGAGATCGTATTTGATCGCGAAGACGTCGACGTACACAATCGTGGCATTCTTCATCTGAGACCTCAGTTCTTCACAAAGGGATTGCAATTGTCGATTAAAGACTTGAGCAGCATCATTGAGAGATTTAAGGCATCCATGCTCATCGGTATCACTTGCATTGTGGGCGGTCTTAGCCAATTTCTGAGGCAAACAGCCCAATGGCCCGGTGTTGTGCACCCGGAAATTTTTCCCTCCACTTTTGTATATATTCTATGACAATTAGACACATAAATTAAATTGGAAAAGGTGGGATTAAGTTTACTCTTCCATACATATGAGAAGATCTTTTGTTAATCATCGACTAACCCCGATCGCGAGTTTGATTTCTCCGATGAAGGTTGAGGTATTCTGGACGACTTGCACCGCGATGTTGTTCTGGCCGATGTCGATGGTGTAGAGAGCGTCCCCAAAGCCGTCCTCGCCGACCAAATTCGTATAACCTGAATTGGGGACACCAGATTGAGATATCTTATCTTTGCTTTTCATTTTCGGGTTAATCTGTTTGGTTAAGAGCAAATTACCTCTAGCGAGAAGCAAAGGCAAGTGAGATCTGAAACGGAGGAACTGGCGGACTTGAATGCCCAAGTTGGATTGATCGTAAGTGTTGGAGTTGGCGAAGACTTCGGGGACCGTTGTTTCTCATACCGGGCACGCCCACATAAGCTTAGGGAAACCGAAGTATGATCCGACGACATGTGACCCCTGCGCACGGAATGCGGGGGTTCGGGGGTCCCGCTGACCGGACAGCGGGCAGGGGTTCCGCTCCCCGGTGAGCAGACGGCGGCCCCGCTCGCCAATGAGCGGGCGGGGGCTCCGGGGCAGCGCCCCCGAAACAACATCGGGTTTGCTGGTCCGTTTGTTATGGGATTAAAGGGATTCGGATAGGCTTGGGCTTTGGGCCCATTTTAAGTCATATATATTGTACTCGTATGAGATATCATTGTAACAAGTGGCTGTGGTTGTAAACCTAAATCATAGTGGAATCCCTTTGCAGGACGTAACCCTATTCAGGGGTGAACCTGGGTAAACTCGTGCATCATTTAATTTTCTTCTATTATTTGCGTGATCGTTCTGATTCGGTTTGCGATACACCCCCATTAGTAAGGAGGGTAAGGGGCCGCGCCGCTTATGGCGAAATTGGCTTCGCTGCTGAAATTTGGGCCCAATGATTCCAAGTACGCGCTCAAGTAACTTGTGTTCAAGCTCTCACCTGTTTTGGATTTCAGACAAATCTCACCAAAATTTGCATTATGTGCTTAAAAATATTCCACCTTTTTCATAGAGTCAATCCTTTAAATTTCAGCATTTACGCGATCTGATCCTCTGACTTTTGTTTTGTTCAATGAAGTCATCTAGCTTTCTGGGTTTATGCGATTTGACCGTCACGGTTTTATCTTGCACAATCGAGTTCTCCGATTCTCTTGGGTAAAGCCAATCACGATATAGAAATCATTTACGTGATGGGTTTGACACGAGGTGTGAGTCCATGGGACCGATTCCTATCCCTAGCTCAAATACTTTTTGTCAGAGTAGAGATATAGCACACACGAGAACCTAAGATAAAACATTATGAAAAAGCATACTATCACGTGTTTGTTCGAAGAACACCGAACGATAGATGTCAAACTTGTGCTCGTGATGTGTTGTATAGTCCAGCCTAGGAAGGTCCCCTCAGAAGATAAAGAGAGTAGAGAGCGAGGACTCACAGAGGAAGTCGATGATCAACCGCCCGTCGCACAACCGGCTGATCGCCTCGTGGAAGAAAGCGTGCCCGTCGGGCAACCCGAAGTGAGCTCCGAGCGCGGCCCAGCTGCCGGTGTCCGAGTTTGAGTCGCCGAAGTTGAAGACGATGGGTTTTCTCTTGCACTGAGAAGCAACCAAGCTTGGAAGGCCAAGACAGAGCACCAACATCACAGTGCATGTCGAGGCATGGAGGTTGGGAATACAAAAGCCTCCTCTCTTCTTCGTCATATCTTTCTCTCCACTCTCCCCTTTTGGCTTTGATTGACTGTAAAGTGTAAAAGAAGCTGCTTATCTGAAAATGTGGAGGAAAATAAGCAGTGGACGTGGACATTGGGCTAAACAATATCTTGCAATTTGGTCCAACATCATCCTTGGTCATCTACTGTGATTGCTGGCAATCTGAAAAGTCCTAGTGGATGGACCACTTGCAAATGCCATTTGTGCTGGATTTTCTTCGATGCCTTCAATGTTCATAATGAGTAGTGGTGCTGAATTTTCTTCGATGCCTTCAATGTTAATAATGAGTAGCGGTGTGCAAAATTGACCGCCCAATCTGGGAACCGCCTGGACGAGATCGGACGGTGGTCTTCTACTGTCATTGCTGACAGTCTGAAATGTCCTAATAGATGGACCACTTGAAAATACCATTTGTGCTGGATTTTCTTCGATGCCTTCAGTGTTGATGAGTAGCGGTGCTGGATTTTCTTCGATGCCTTCAATGTTGATAATGAGTAGCGGCGTGCAAAATGGACTGCCCAATTTGGGAACTGCCTAGACCGGATCGGACCGGCCAGTTTGGTCCGATTCTCGGAAGTGTCGATCCGATTCCCGATTCATAAAAAAGGAATTGGTGTCCGGGCGGTCTGATTCCCGATTCCAAGAGGAACTGGACTGGACCGACAATCGGGAACTGGACCGATTATATATACTTTTTTTTATTTCTTCAAAAAATTAGTAAAATGTGAACTAAACCCTAAGAGAAGTTCATCGACAAAAATTAGTAAAATATGAACTAAACCATAAGTGAACTCCATTGACATAAATTCATTGATAAAAATTAATAAAATATGAACCAAATCATAAGTGACCGGTTCCCGGTCCTAGGACCAACCGGTTCAGTCTCCGGTTCCAAATTTTGGGAACCTGTCCTCCCAGTCCGGTCCCTGATTCCCGATTTCACTTTGAAACCAGATCAGACCGGGAACTAATCACCACTAATATTGAGGGGTTCTATCAGTTACTCATCTTTAACACTGTTTTTTTAATAAGCTTCATTGTCAAATTCACCGCTCAATCATTGTATGTCGTCTCGTGTTTTGAAATATTGCTATCAATAATTTATGTAGGTTGATAACAAGCACTATAACTAGCTCAACGGCCACATACCGAACATTCTTACCGCTCAAGAGTCTATAAATAATTCACTATATGAATAGTTGCACCAATATAACGGGAAAATTACCAAAAGAGTCATAAACTTATTGTACGGATGCTGATTCAATCGCAAATCTTTCAAATTTGGCTAATTGAGTCGTAAACCTTTTGATAATTATCCAATTTAGTCCTTTCGAACAATTTTGGCTGAAAATTACTAACGTAGACGTCGGCCCTCTTACATGACTCGGCTGGCCCTAATGTGAGTAACTTTTTTTAATTTTTAATTTTTTCTCTAGCAACTCTCACCGGCCATAGTGTTAAAAAAAAGGAAAATGAAAAGCATATAAAATTCAGAAAAGTTATTAAAAATTTCAAAAATTGTCCATGTCAGCACCGGCTGTGCACGTAGGTCAATCGGCATCCACGTAAACAAATTTTAGCCAAAATTGACCGGAACAAAAGGAATAAATTGGCAAATTGGCTTAATGTTTAGGATTAAATTGCCAAATTAAAAGATTTAGGACTCAATTGACATCCGTGCAATAGGTTTAGGATTTTTTTGGCAATTATCCCCCACTATAACTACAACCACAACCCAAAAAATTTACGGGAAAAATTATTGATTAAACAAAATCTAGCCTATTCCAAAAATCGCAAATTTAAAAGTTTGACGGCACTAATCACCGTGAGTGGGGCACTAATCTAGCCATTTTCTAGAGTGCACGAGCAATTTCAACTTTAGTGGTGAAGATAATGAGTTGATCAATAGAAATTATTGACTAAACAGAATCTAGCAAATTCCAAAAATCGCAAATTTTAGAGTTTAATGGTACTAATCATCGTCAATGGGGATATAAATGGAACTTTTAAAGTACTTCAATATATAATCATGCTTTCATCTAACAGTTTAAGTTTTTAGAACAGTCGGCGGCGCTCTACAGAAATCCTTACACGGTATCGGAGCAGGAAGTCCCGAGTTCAGATCATTCCAAGGCTCACGGGAACCACCTACTACTTACCACTTTCTAGAGGGCACGAGCAATTTCAAACTTCAGTGGTGAAGATAATAATGTGATGAATACAAATGGTCCATCGTGCATTGTCTTCATTCCCACCCGATGAAGCTCGTGACATTTTGCAATTATTGACCCACCTAAAAAACTATGAACGAGCAAGACGTCTTGTTGACCGGATCGGGGCAAGCCTAGCTCTTACCATATCGAGCCAAACTGTATAACTAAGGCTTCGTTTGTTTGGCAGAAAATGTTTTCTAGGAAAATATTTTCCGGATTTTCCAGTGTTCGGGGGCGGAAAATAACTTCCCACGGAAAACATTTTTCCTCCCATGGGCAATTTTGCCTTCACTTTGGGGGAAAACGATTTCCTCTTAGGCTCCGTTCGTTTGGCGGAAAATATTCTCCTTTTGGAAAATATTTTCCCGGAAGTCATTTTCCTGAAAAATGTTTTCCTGGAACACAATTTTCTGGTGTTCGGCTAAAATCTGAAAAAGTCTCGAAAAATATTTTCCGCTGTTCGGTATAGAAATGATTTTTCTTCTTGCAATACTTTTAATATTTTTAACATTTTCTTTTTTTTTTCTTTTTCTTTTGCTTCTTCTCTTGTAGGTCACCGGCAACAGCTGCGGCCGGCGGCCGGCGACCGGCCGGAGGCGAGCTCGAGCATCGCCCCAGGCCGGTGAGGCTCGAGCTCGCCAGATTCCGGCGAGGTCGAGCCTCGCCGGCCTGTGGCGAGGCTCCGCCTCGCTTGATCCGGCGAGGCCGGCGAGCCCAACCTCGCCAGATCCGGCGACCTGGGCAAGGCTCGAGGTCGCCGGATCTAGCGAGGCCCAAGTCGCCGCTAGTGACCAAGCAGCCCGAGGAGCCTCGCCCACGAACAAGAAGAAGAAGAACCCACAAACAGCAACACCAGAAAACAAATCAATCAAAGCATCAGTAGATCCGGCGACCTTGAGCCTCGCTCGAGGTCGCCGGAGCCTCGCCAACGTCTAGCGACCTCAGGCGGCTCTAGCCCGAGGTCGCCGGATCTGGTGAGGTTGGAGCTCGCCGACCTCGAGCGAGCTCGGCCTCGCCGGATCTGCCGACCGGGGCGAGGCTTGAGACTCGCCCGACGTCGCCAGACGGCGGCGAGGCCGAGGTCGCCTGAGGCCGCCAAGCTCGGGCCTCGCCACTGGCCGGTCGCCGGCCACAGGGCTGAGGAAAGAGAAGAACGAAAAAAATGAAAAAAAAAATAGTGAAGAAGAAGAAGAAGAAGCGGCAGCTACGGAAAATGATTTCCGCTTTTGAAGAAGCGGAAGTCATTTTCCATAGACTTAGGCTATTTTGTGAGGGGGGAAGGAAAATGTTTTCCCACGGAAAACGTTTTCCGGCCCCCGAACACCGGAAAATATTTTACGGGAGAATATTTTTCAGGAAACGAACAAAGCCTTAAAAGGAAATAATTTTCCCCCAAAGTGAAGGCAAAATTGCCCATGGGAGGGAAAATGTTTTCCGTGGGAGAGGAAGTTGATTGCCGGTCACCGCCGTCGGCTGCCGGTCGCCGCCGCCGCCACCGGTCGCCGTCGCCGATTGCCGCCACCGGTCGTCGGTCGCCGGTCACCGTCGATCGTCGGCCGCCGCGGTCCACCGACCGTCGGTCGCCGCCGCCGCTTGTCGTTTCCGCCGCCGCCCGGTCGTCGGTCGCCGGTCACCGTCGGTTGTCGGCCGCCGCGATCCGCCGATTGCCAGAGCCATTCGTTTGGTCCGCAGGCCACCGTCGGTCGTCGGCCGCCGGGCCGGCCGTCGGGTCACCGCCAATCGCCACCGCCGCCGCCGCCGACCGCCGCCGATTCTGTCGATCACCGCCCGTCGTTGCCGGCGATCGACCGACCGCCGCCGGTTGCCGATCGCGCCCGCCAGCCGCCGACCGTCGCCGGTGGTGGCCGATCAGCCGCCCGCGCCGCCCGGCCGCCGCGGTCGCCATGCCGGCCACCTGGACGCCGCCGGACTCGGCGGTCGCCACCACCGATCGCCGGACGCCGCCGGATCGGCGGTCACCGAACACCAGAAAATATTTTCCGAAACTTTTTCAGATTTTAGCCGAACACCAGAAAATTGTGTTCTAGGAAAACATTTTTCAGGAAAATGACTTCCGGGAAAATATTTTCCAAAAGGAGAATATTTTCCGCCAAACGAACGGAGCCTAAATAGCTTTACTTTCCAAGCCCGCCCAAATCGGTCTTCGGACCTTGGCAAGACCAGACCGTGAGTTGTAGAGGTGTGCAAAAGAACCGGGACCCGCCCGGACCCCCCGGAACCGGTGGTTCCCAAGGGAACCGGTCCGGTTCCCGGTTCCAATTTTTTGGAACCGGTACTGTTTGGGCCGGTTCCCGGTTCCCGATGTGGAATCGCCCACCCGGATCAGACCGGGAATATAATAATAATATATTTTATTTTTTAATTTTTAATTAAAAAAATCTAACCAAAAAAAACTAAAAAAAAAGAAGAAATTTTGTTTTCATGTCTGAAGCTCTTGTGTAGTTGGGATAGCTTGGTCATTTTTCCCAATAATTAATTGGTACCCACTTGATTTATGGATGATGTGGTTAATATAATCGATCATAGTGTAGGAATTGTATGAAAAGTTATGTTCTTTTCCTTTTGTTCTGTTGATCCGATGTTGGTCCACAGATTTTTTTTTTATTTGTCTAGGAAAACTTGTTGAGACCGGTTCCATGGACCCGCCCAAGAACCGGACCGGACCGGCGGTCCGATTCTCGGGCGGGTCCATGGAACCGACTGGCGGTTCTCCGTTCCAATTTTTGGAACCGGTTCTGTAGCGGGCGGTCCACGGTTTGGGGATGGGAACCGCCCACCCGGACAATGCACACCCCTAGTGAGTTGGGTCTAAGGAAAGATCACTCCATGTGCATGTTATTTGTGATTACAAATGGCAAAAGAACACTATAAGTGCCATAAGTTGTGTACGACGCTCACCTTGGTGCCATAAGTTTTTTTTGGATCACTTAAGTGCTAAAATTTTTGAAAAACGATCACTTAAGTGCTAAAATTTTTGAAAAACGATCACTTAAGTGCCAACTCCGGTGCCGTACACAACTTTTCGCCGGAAATCCGACGTGGCATTTTTTTTATTAATTTCTGAAGCTGACGTGGCTCGTCGGAGATTGGCACTTAAGTGATCGTTTTTAAAAATTTTTAGCACTTAAATGATCGTTTTTCAAAAATTTTAGCACTTAAGTGATCGTTTTTAAAAAAATTTAGCACTAAAGTGATCCAAAAAAAACTTTTGGCACTTAAGTGATCGTTTTTCCTCCGATTTGGCACTTAAGTGAGCCGGCGAAAACTTTTGGCACTAAAGTGAGCACCGTACACAACTTATGGCACTTATAGTGTCCTTTTACCGATTACAAATGGATTGTTTATGTCTAATTGCTGCAAATGGTAAGGCCATGTGCTTGCTGGATCTTGATCCCACTGAACGAAACAACAAAAGGCCCGTTCAATTTCTAGTGCAGTCTTGGGTAGGAATACTTCTCAAAAGAACAATCTCGCATAGGGAGATGAACGAAATTTCCGAAAGTAAAATCGAGCGAACAAAATTGCCGGGTGATGTTTCGTATATGGAAGTCAGTAGGAGATAAATCTGTGTCCGGTGATTGGGAAATGTATTAACCAGTGAATTATCAGAGCCTCTCTTGATGAGGGATTGAATGACTAGCGTGATCGTAATTATACCCGCAATGCATCAGTCGATGTCGCGCGTGGAATCTTGATTGTTCTAAAGGAGGGGCTATATGGCAAGTTGGTGATGGCAAGAAGATTCAAATCCGAACGGATAAATGGATTCCAGTCGCATGGGACTACCAGTTTCATCCGAGTGGTTCCCTGATGGCCTTAGGATCGTTGATGTGCTTATTGCTCTAAGGGAGTTCTAGAGATGCCTCTCAGGAGATGAGACTTGTCTGGCCTTGGGAGAAATATGGGAAACTCATTGTCATACTGCTGATCGTTTTCTTAAGCAATCCTCCTCAGCGAAAGCCAGTTTGAAAGCATCAAGCTCTTCTCAAGTGGCAACAGCTGAAAACCTCTTTTGAAAAAGTATTAAGCCTTCCCCTGCTGTCCCTTGTGTGTGAGAATGAGTCAATTGAGCACCTTATTCTTTCTTGTGTACGGAGCAGAGCTTATCTGGTTTGGTTCGCTGGGGCATTGATTGCAGAAGGAACAAGTCTTTTCTATGAGTGATTGGGTACTTCGGGTGGCTCTCGCCGAGGGACAAAATAACCGGCTTATTATGTCGAAATGCGCCTTCATTTGTGGGCATATGTGGAAGGGTAGGAACGATGGCCTGCTTAGGGGGGCGCTTCCCAATCACGCGAAGGTCATTGAAAGAATAAATCGAGCATTCACTGAATTTTCTATATTAACTACACCAAACCAACAGATCCAATCAGTCCCGGTAGCTCGTAAAGCTGGGAGAGTTCTTAAGCTTAACTGTGCTGGAGCCTTTGAAGCCTCTAGAGCTGCTGTGAGTGTCATTGCTAGAGATGACAGAGGAAGGCTGTTGGGAAGAGTTAGGAAAAGGATTGCTGTTGGAGATGCTGCCGTGGCTGAGGCTTTTGCTTGCTCAAGCTCGAGGATGGTATAGAGTGTGTGTGGAAATAGATGCTGCCTGATTCAAGGGCAAATTACAGGCAAGGCAGCTGTAAGGCCGCTGGAGATGCAAGCCCATTACAGATGACATCTTGTTTTTAGTGAAGGTTTATCATCGAGTTAATTTCAGGTTGGTTAGAAGTGAGGGTAGTGTGCAAGCTAACTGGTTAGCCGTATTTTTATAGGGAAGGAGATGTGCACTGCTGTTTGGGATGTCCCCCGCCCACTTTGCTTGAACTGTGAGAGGCTGATGTTCATGAGAAGCCTTCTTGATGTGGTCCTATGGTTCAAGTGATGAAAGGTGAATGTTTTCTTGCCAAAAAAGGGGAGAAGAAGAAAGCGCAATCCACCTTAGCGAGCCATGTAACATTGATAGGGCGAGGTTTAGCTACTGTCGGGCAGCAACATTAACCCTTCTGCCCGAGCACCCGTCGTCTGTGGAGCACACGTAAAGAAAACTAGTCTAGGAATAGGCCGCCGACGGAGGAGGAGATGGTGGAGTGTGATAAGAAAGAAAGATTAAAAGAAAATGGTATTTATTCTCTTATCATGGTGTAAGTAACAATGTACATGAGAAGCCTTTATATAGGCTGAGAGGAGTAAAGGAGCCTAACATTCTTCCTATGTGGGACCAAAGAGAAAGAAGAGATGTAAAGGAAAACCTACAAAACTATACAACATGTTCTAACATCCCCCCTCAAACTCAAGGTGGATCAAATAACGAGAGTTTGGAAAGAAGAAATTTAAATCGTTGTGATGTAAGAGCTTTCGTAAAACAATCGGCAAGTTGATTCTCAGTTCCAACAAAAGGAAGTGAAATAGTGCGAGCTTGGAGATGATGACGAGTCAGATGACAATCGATCTCAATATGTTTGGTACACTCATGAAAGACTGGATTTGCACCGATATGAATGGCACTCTTGTTGTCACAATGCAGAGGAGTAGGATCCAGAAGTGAAACTCCCATATCAGCAAGTAAGCGACGAAGCCAAACAATCTCAACAGTAGTGTCGGCCATAGCACGATACTCAAACTCTGTAGAGGAGCGTGAGACAATATGTTGTTTCTTGGAACGCCAAGAAATAAGTGAATCGCCAAGAAAAATGCAATAACCAGTGATAGATTTGCAATCAATGACATTGGAAGCCCAATCAGCATCAGAATAGGCACGCAACTTGAGAGCAGAAGAGGATGGTAGAAATAAGGAACGCGATAAAGTGCCTCGAAGATAGCGCAGAATCCTTAGAACAGCCGCATAATGAGTTGTTCGAGGAGCAGCAACAAACTGACTGACAACATGAACAGCATAGGCGATGTCGGGTCGGGAGATAGTAAGATAAATAAGACTACCAACCAAGGTCCGATAGCGGGTGACATCAGAAAGAGGTTCTCCATCGTCTGGGCAAAACTTTTGATTTAGCTCAATAGGAGTGGCAAGCAAGACGTGAATCTGATAGAGCAGACCCGGACGATGAATATCGCCGGTATATTTCTCGCGAGAAATGAGAATACCACGTGAACTGCGAGCAATCTCAAGCCTAAGAAAATAGCGCAGTGGTCCTAGATCCTTCATGGCAAAATGTTGCTGAAGGTGCCGCTTGGTATGCTCAATATGGTCACGATCATCTCCGGTGATGACCATATCATCAACATAAAGAAGAAGAATAGTGCATCAAGAAGAGGTATCAACAAACATAGCATGATCAGCCTCACTTTGAATGAAACCAAGAGACCGAATAGCATCATCGAACTTCTCAAACCAAGCACGAGGGGCCTGTTTGAGACCATATAAAGAGCCCGTCGCAAGCGGCAAACCTGTCCAGAGGTATGAGCAAGACCAGGCGGAGGTTGCATAAAGATATCTTCCTAAAGATCACCGTGAAGAAAAGCATTCTTCACATCAAACTGAAAGAGATGCCAACTACGAATTGAAACAACAGCTAATAAAGCACGGACAGATGTCATCTTTGCTACGGGAGCAAAGGTCTCCTCATAGTCGATACCATACTCTTGCGAGAAACCTCGAGCAACCAGACGAGCTTTGTAACGCTCAATACTGCCATCAGAACGAGTCTTAATCTTATATATCCATCGGCAAGATACGAGGGAGCGACTTGGAGGAAGAGGCACAAGCTCCCAAGTACCAGTACTCTCCAAAGCCGAGAGTTCCTCAGACATAGCCTGGCGCCATTCTACATGCTGAACTGCCTCGCGATAACTATTAGGTTCTTGTACAGCATGAACAGCAGCTAAAAAGGATCCAAACTCGGTAGAATAAGAAGTAGCAAGAAACATACCGGGCGTGTGGACGCCGATCTCGAGGAGGATTACGACGTGGCTCTAGTTGTGCAGAATCGTCGAGGGCAGATACAGCAGGAGGTGCAGAACAAGGGATAGGTGAAGATGGAGAAGGTGGCAATATATCTAGATCCGATGTAGAAGAGGGACTAGAAGGATTAGGTAGAGGATCAACAGGAAAATTCATAAATGGAACAGGAGACGAAACATGAGGTGTAGTATTTGTTGAAAAGAAAGGGATGTGTTCATGAAACGTAACATCACGAGAAATACGTACACGTCGCGCATTTGGGTCATAACAACGATAACATTTGTGCTCAGTGCTGTAACCCAAGAATGCACATGGGATAGAGCGGGCGGTAAGCTTTGTACGTTCAGTGAGTGGAAGAATGATAAAACAAGTACATCCAAAAACTCGAAGATGATTATAGCTAGGAGGTCGAGAGTAGAGACGCCGAAACGGGGTGTCTTGATGGAGAACAGATGAGGGTAGGCGATTAATTAGATGAACAGCTGTGAGAAGAGCCTCAACCCAGAACTCAGTGGGAACGGATGTGCCAAGTAAGAGAGCTCGAGTGGTCTCTAGAATATGACGGTGCTTGCGTTCAGCAACTCCATTTTGAGCTGGAACCCCAGGACAAGATAACTGAGGAAGTGTACCATCACTAGCTAAGAGGGAACAAAAGACACCAGAGAGAGATTCTCCCCCTGAATCTGAACGGAAAACTTTGATTTTTGTATTAAATTGTGTGGAAACCATGGAAGTAAAAGACTGATAGATGGTAAAGAAATCACTACGTTGACGCATAAGATAGACCCATGTATAACGAGAATAATCATCAATAAAAGATATATAATATTTGAAACCACTCTTCGAAGAGAGCGGGGCAGGACCCCAAACATCAGAATGAACAAGATCGAAGATCGCACTAGTTCTAGAGTTACTAACAGGAAAAGGCTTAGCAGATTGCTTGGCCAAAGGGCAGATAGAACATGGAGGAAGACTACCAGAAGAAATAGGACCCAAAGCACCTTGTTGGTGAAGGACGGTGAGACGAGAAGACGGAATATGTCCAAGACGCTGATGCCACCGAACAAGATCGAGGGTAGCCAACACAGGATGAGGAAGAGAGGAAGTTGGAAGATGGAGATGTTGCATAATATAAAGTCCATCCCGTCTACTGCCCCTGCCAATCATCTTGCCACTCAAACAATCCTACACAAAGCAAGAGCTATTTGTAAAGCTTACGGTATATCCAGCATCGGTGAGTTGTCCAACAGATAATAAATTGAGAGCCAAAGAGGGAACATGTAACACATCAGGGACATTGAAATCTTCAGAGACAGTAAGAGTACCTTGTCGGGTAGCTAGTAGAGGAGAACCATTAGCAGTAAAGAAATATGCTGGTTGCTTGAGCTCAGAGAGCTTAGTGAGAAAAACAGTGGAAGTAGACATATGTCTAGCAGCTCCTGAGTCAAGTACCCAAGTAGTAGAAATATCACCTGAAGGTGGAGTAGCTGCAGCGGTGCTTCCAGCAGATGAGAGAGTTGTAGAAGTACCAGAATCGGGAAAAGACCTGGGCAGAGAAGGACTCAAACGGGCAAGTTGGGCCTCAAGAGCAACAATACGGTCATCCGTAGAGGGAGAAACCAGAGTAATAGGTTGAGAGATTGGAGATGCGGTAGTGACTCGTGGTAATGCAGAAAGGCGTGAAGCATTCCTCTTCTTCCAACAATGTGACTCGTCATGACCAGGACGATGACAATACGTACATGAAAGGCAACGAGGACCACGAGTAGGCGAAGGACGTGGTGGAGCAGCCAAAACTGTAGGCGGAACACGTGGTGGAGCAGCCAAAATAGCAGTTGAATCAGAAACTGCCGAGGAGGAAAGAAGACCAAGACGAGTTTCCTCAGACTATAATTCTTTGACAGCGTCAAGGAGGGATGGTCTTGGAGAGCGGTGAAGAAGTTGGCTGCGAACACCTTCATAGGGAGAGCCGAGCTTCATAAGAAAAGAATGTAGACGATGCCTATCTTGAGTCTGAAGTCGAGTAGATGGACACCGAGTACAGTTCAGGCATGATGGGCAGAGAATAGGAGCAAGAATATCCAGTTGACTCCAAAGTGAGTGCATGTAATTGTAGAAATCTCGAATAGAGCGAGACCCTTGCGTAGCACTGTAAACTTCTTGCTTCAACTGATAAACTCGAATGTCCCCTGTCTGGGTGAACATCTCGGCAAGCTGATCCCATAAACTTTTCGCCTCAACAACATTAGAAAATTGTGGGCGAAGAGCAGGATCAATGGAACCAAAAATGATAGCCCATGCCTTTCGATTAGCAACATTCCATGCTCAAATTTCAGCGGCACGTTTTGCAACTTCATCAGATGATTCACTTTTAAGAGCATCAGGACAAGGACAAAGTCCCTCAACATGCTCAAACAAGTCGCGGTAAACAAGTGCTGCCATTGCCGATGGTTTCCAAAGAGAATAGTTTGAACCATCGAGTTTGACGTCAATACGGTCATTAGAATCACCCATGACGACAGAAAAAGAAATCACTAGCAAAGCTAGAAATATGGATTGAGGTGATCGAAAGGATCGAGAAAGAAGAAGCATGGATTAGAACGAGCAAGGATGATGGCAAAAAAGCCCTAAACTCATTATCTTAATTTCTGATGCGGAAGATCCAATTTATGGCAACCGCAGAGCATACTTTAAAAAAAAAATAATGAGCTTATTGTCTTAATTTCTGATGCGGAAGATCCAATTGATGGCAACCGCAGAGCATACTCTTCAAAACAATGATCTTGGCTCTGATACCATGATAAGAAAGAAAGATTAAAAGAGAATGGTATTTATTCTCTTATCATGGTGTAAGTAACAATGTACATAAGAAGCCTTTATATAGGCTTAGAGGAGTAAAGGAGCCTAGCATTCTTCCTATGTGGGACCAAAGAGAAAGAAGAGATGTAAAGGAAAACCTACAAAATTATACAACATGTTCTAATAGAGTGGAGGTCTGACGTGGTGGCAACATGCGTGATGGTCGATGACGGGGCAACACGTACAAAGAGGGGAGAAACGGAGGGGATTGGATTAGTCTAAACATGTAAGTTCTTTCAAGTAAATCTAACATGCGGGTGATTTAGAGACGCACGAAAGCGCGCCAAGTGTCCGGGCAGCAGCTAAATCTCACCCGCATCGGTATCGTGTGGCCTAAATTCCTATTTGGGAATTAAAGCACCAGGCCGTGCTTTCATTTAAAAGTTAATCGAATGTCGCCAATGAGTGAGCATGGATCTATATGGACAGGTTGTGTATTGGGAGAAGGCATTTATTATGTCCAGTCAGGTTAGGTTAGGTGGAAGCAACGCGTGAAGAAGTCAATCAGAAATGAGAGGATTTCAAGATTCAAACGCAAAGTTAATCGGAATGCATGTCACATTAACAAATGGATCATTTACACGTCGCTAATCATATAATTTATACAGCGGAATTAGTCCCGAATACTATGTACGTCGCATTCACCAACCTTTCCGCGAGAATAGATGACGTATCCTATACCCATTACCCACCCCCAGCTAAACCCCGCGTATCAAGCTAGCACGTTCGGTTCGGATCGGACCATTTGCCCGTCCCCAATTAGAAAGCTTGTTCGTGGAAAACGCAAAAGGTCCGGTCGCCGTTTAACCTCGAGTTTTGTCCTATAGAACCCACCATTTGTCCGCTCGAGACTAAGTTTTTTATAATTCATGATCCGCCGGAGGGCCCGGCCCCCACGCACTTTTTCTATTACGTAGAAACGGGGCATCCTTGCTGCCCGCTCCTTTTGCTTCGCGTCAAAAAAGCGAGAGATTCACATTCCTCAAAAGTACTATTGTATGGACGACAGGCAGCCGTAGCCCGAGCGAAAAACAGGACTTTTGTACGCTCTACAATTGCCGCCTCTACGACTTGTAGCTTTAGGCCTCTCGCTCTCGTGGGTTGCCATTTCTGCAAGGCATCGAATCCCCCTTCTCGCTTGTTCTCTCCATTATGGTCTAACTTTGCAGGCTCCACTCTTCCGTTGTGTCGCGATCCTATGCACGTAAGGAAATGTTAGATCGGCCGTCTGTAACGTCGCGATCCGATCTGATCTTTCGAGTTGTGTCGTCGCTTGGCGAAATTTGTTCACGGCACGTTTCCCTTCAAATCGATCTTCGATTTCCGAGGGATTTTCAAATCGGGATACCCCGAGTGCATTCTTTTACGGGGGCACTCGACGAATTGCTAACGGATGATAGATTTGGATCGGGACTACCGATTTGATCTTTTTTTCGTAGGACGAGAATCGATCTACAGTGAAAAGGGTCACGAGGTATCCGTTCAACACTTTCGAACGACGTTAAACCCGAAATCGTTTCCCACGCTCGAATCTAGAGGGCTACGGGAGAAGAGACGTAGACGTCTTCTCTGCTGCGCGATGAACCCAAGGAAAGAGAAGACTGCTCCGTCCGGTTTTGACTTAAACACGTGCCGTGTCGTTTTGACGGAGATTTTCCAAAGTCAATCTGCATTTCGATTAAATTAACTCCAACCAGGATGACTTTCGTTGACCTGCCAATGCATTTGTAATTAGAGAACGAAATCAAAACAGTCTCGTGTTCCTCCTCTTTGGGTATTGATAAAAATGGGTTAATACCACGAAAAATTTCAAACCGGTACATTTATGATAAAGTTATTCCAAACTAATTTTTTTATCATAAAAAACCCTCAAACCGATACACCCGTAACAATTTTACCCTCCGCTAGTTTCCGTTAAATTTAACGGTCAAATTTCTTAGTTGGATGGCACGTGATAGTTGACGGGTGTACCAGTTTGTGGTTTTACCCTCCGTTTGTCACAGGTATACCGGTTTGTAATTTTTCGTGGTATTAATTCAATTTAATGGAGGGTAAATTTGTCACAAATGAATCAGTTTTGGATTTTTGGTGGTCAAAAAATTAGCTTAAGGTAAATTTATCACGGATGTACCGGTTTGGAGATTTTGGTGGTCAAAAAATTAGTTCGGAGTAAATTCATCACAAATCTACCTTGAGGTTTTCGTGGCATTAATCCTGATAGAATCATCTTACTTAAGATATGCGCAACTTGTGAGGTGCCAAGTGGCCGCGATAATCATAATTAACGGACTAATTAATCGGCCCTAACCAACCGCGCATGCCCTTTATTCATTAAGTACAATGCACGCGTTCTTAGACAAGACTTGCTAAGGAAAAAGCCTCGCTCGCGAGGGATACTAATCGTAGACTGATTACGTTTTATTTCTTTGCATTTACATGAAGACTTGACTTGCTCGTCTGCGTTAGCGCCCGCATATGGTCGCGATTTCCATTTGCCAAGTACATTCTCAATTCTTTCATTTATTTTCATACGTTTAACAAACCGGTCATAAAAAGAGATTAATTTGAGCAAGAAAATGCCACGTCGATTACTCGAGTCGGATCAAAAAAAAGAAAAAGAAAACTACGTATATTCCAAATATTACGTATTAATTTATGCTTGATTATTTTCGTGGGCGATGAAAAAAATTTATTTATTTATTTTTCTGAGCGATTATTTTTCGATAAATATTTTCCCCAAAAGCTCGTTTTCGGCGAAACGAACGCACCTAAAAACCAGTAACACGAGATTCGGTATATCTTAAAATAAAACGTGAAGAATAAAAATGATTTTAGACAAGCCTGGTTGGTGTCCCTTAAATTTTCGGTATTTTACTTTTCTCTAAGGAAATTTAAGATCTCTACGAGAAACAGAGTCGTTCCGTTCTTCGAAATCAACTGCACATTGATTCACCGATCGAACGATACAACAGAGAGAGAGAGAGACAGAGAGACAGATGAAGATGAGATTCAACCGAGATGATCGGAAGTTTCAGACAAAAAAAAAAAAAGGGGGCATTGCTTGATCAGAATCATCTCCTACTTTCCAGTTTCCTAAACAAGAGCCATGGAAGGAAGAAACAGATCCTCCGATATCTCCGGGGACGACGATATCCATCAGATCGTCAGTTTGAGCTCCAACCCATCGTCCTTCACCTTCCTCTCCCTCTCCACCGCCTTCGCCGGCGAAACCGCCGTCGCCGGAGGCGGAGGCAGAGGCAGAGGCAGAAGCAGAGGAGGATGAGGATGTGGGAGTGGGAGAGGGAGAGGGAGAGGGAGAGGCCGCTTCCTGAATGCGACGTCGGCGCTGAAATCCTCCGGCTCGAACCGCGGGACCCAGCTCGAGCACCGCTCCCCGCCGTCCGGTTCCGCCAGCCTCCTCCTCTTCCGCCTCGACTCCTCCGCCTCCAGCTCCCCCATCAGCTCCATCTTCCTCTGGTTCCGCGCCTCCCTGTAGTTCCTGAGGATCGCGAAGAACTGCTCGATCTTCTCCTCCTCCTCCTCCTCCTCCTCCTCCTCTTCCTCCTCCTCTCCGCCCTCGCCTCGCCGGCGATCGCCACGATCCTCGGGCTTCACGGCGTCCCTCTCGCTCTTCGCGCTCTGCATTTCGGCGCGACGCTGTGAGGGACGGGAGCGGAGGCGGAGATCTGCGACAAACGATACGAACCGAGAGGAGTTTCGCAGGAAAGTGAAGCGCTTTGGCTTTGTTTATTGAATCTCTCTTTTCTTTTTTCTCGCTCTTTGAAACCTCGACTTCTATTGCCCTGGACCCAGCGATTTATAAAGAGGAAGCACGCATGGTGCGGGATAATGACGGTATTGCCCTCGAGGATCGCACCATCCAGGGAACGGAGCCAAAATCTCCGGCTGACAATTTCAATTTTGCACTCATTTGAACCCGGATTAAATGGTCCAATCCCATATAATTTTTGGGTAAATACGACGAAAAACGTCAAACTGATATACGTGTGATAAATTTTTCACGAATTAATTTTTTGATCACCAAAAACCCCGAATTAGTACATCCGTGACAAATTTACCCTCCATTAAATTGAATTAATATCACGAAAAATTACGAATCAGTAAAATTGTGATAAATATAGGGTAAAATTCCAAAATGGTATACCTGTTAATTGTCACGTGTTTAGCAATTTGACGGTAAAATTTAACAGAAGCCAACAGAGGGTAAATTTGCCACAAATGTACCGGATTGGGATTTTTTGTGATAAAAAAATTAGTTTGAGGTAAATTTATCACAGGTGTATCAGTTTGGGTTTTTTCGTGATATTAACCCTATAATTTTAAGCCCATTTGAACACAAATCACAATCACAAAAATAAAATCTCCATTGACATCTCCTAAGCAACTGTTTCGGAATGCGTTTATGGAAACGTTTTCGAACATTAACGCAAGGCATTTATTTTCTATCAGACCATTCGAGTAATGTCCGGCTCAAATTTAACAAACTAACGCCCGTGGGTCGTGTCGCTTTTCCCGGTCCCTCGAAGGCTCACCAATGCTGCACGTATCAGTACGAGGAGACGAAGTCACCGCCGATCTCAGCAGGCACCGTGGCGCGGGAGTCGCCGTGAGTTCTCGCCCCCGTTACGCCCGCGAACCTCCGGCCACTTTCCGTCGCGTACGTTTTTGCCATTCCGAGCGAAGAGATTTTCTTGCGCTCGGTGGCAAAATACGTAAATACCTTCAAAGCAGAGGGGGGGGGCTTTACGTAATTTCAGAAGAAAGGAAAGAAATCCGCGTGATGACGTCACCTCGGAAACGTCACGATGGCTCGGGGGGCCGCGCAAAGCAGCGCATTGCTGACGTGGGCAGGGGCGACGTCATCGACTTGGACGATGGGCTTGGGGAGTTGATAAATCCGCCTGAACACGACACGTCAAGAGCCGGAGCGATGTTCCAACAACTCCGCGTGAACAGGCGGCGCGTCACTAGCTGTCGTCACCGCGGCCAAGTTGTCAAAAGCAAAGGAAAAACCGACGGTTAGGTCCGCCGGCGAAGCACCGGCGACCAACTTTTTCCTCGGATTTCGCTAAAGGGTCGCTCGCGACACTTACCCCCAACACCTAAAAGCAATAAATCCATCGATGTCTTCGAATTGACAAATTCCTTTTTTATTAAATATGATTAAGAAAAGTATCATACAGACGATTATAATAAAGATAATGACACGAGTGGTCCACAAATTTTGGTTCAATGAGCAATATAGTCGCTAAACTTTTTAATTTGTTCAATATGGTCAATGAACTTTATACAACATTAATTATTTTCATATAGTTTAGGAACTACTTCGAATATGAACCAAAAATTTAAAAACCACCCTGAACAAATTAAAATTTCGGGAACTGCATTAGATATTGGGACAAAGTTCAATGACCATTCATGCCGTTTTCCCTTTATAATAAAACATTCACGTGTGCTAATTAATCGAATCGGTTAGAATTTTTTGTTCATTTTTTCGTGACTTGGCACGACTAAAAGTAGCTGGTTTCATAGGTTATTAGTATTCAGACCTTACATTAGCATGCAAAAAGCCAAAGACCGAAAAAAAATAGAGAGAGAGAGAGAAAGTACAGCCAAGACGACTAAAACTTGCAATTTTGCACCTTGCTTTTTCTATGTCGTCTTGATATTTTGGATTTATTCACCGAAAATAAATATATAAAAAAAAGGTAAAAAGCAAAGTACGGTCAAAATTTATGGAAAGCTGGAGTCATGATCGTTCCCAGTGGACGACGGCACACATGTTTTTGCTGGGACCGTGAGTCACGAGTCTCGTGACCAACGATTCATGGGAGGAATCGTTTTACACGGGATGGCCCCGAAAGAATTCCGACGCGATCCGGATGCATACGAGCCTAATGCATCATGGACCGTCGATGTTGGTCGATTCAGCGTGAAACCTCCGAGAATCGAGATGCGATGTGCACCGGGTGCACCAAAGACGCCTCTCTGAAGAAGGTATGCTCTGAATTTAGCAATGGATCTAACGAGTTTGTTCATTGACCTATGTATGTGGCCCTAATCTAGAACAGTGTAGATCGTAATTTAATTTCGATGGCCCTACTTAAAAACCAATAGCTTCCGGGGCCAACAAAATAATCATGCTATTCTCTAAGCTCCCGATAAATTCTCTTCTATTAGTTTAAATGTTTCCTGTTCTCTGAGAATTTACTTTTATCCACTGAAATAATTGAAATCGTGCTTTGTTTTCTTTTCTTTTGTATTTTTTTTTTCATTTTATATGCCGCTTGTGCCTTCTTTTGATAGCCCTAAATCTCTCTATTACATAAAGCGAACTCAAATGATGATTTCTACCTCAAACTTTAATCAGTAAGTTCCACAAAAGGCCTAGATCTATCTATTTATCTATAATATATAAAGAATCGACTTTTAAATTTTGGTGCCTACCCCATAAATTACCTTGGTACCCTCGAGTCTCAAAGTAGGCCTAACAAGTAAAATCGTTGCTAATTTAGGCACGGTTTGTAATGAATGATTTGAAAAATATCTTTCTAAAAATGATCACTTGTATCGCTTGAAATAATTAATCAATGAAATTTTTTTTATTACCGATAATAATTTATATCTATTTTTTTATGGATGATGAAAATATTTTCCGTTCATTAATTTTTGCGAACGATACAGACGGTCATTTTTTAGAAAATATTTTTTTAAACCATTCACTTTTCGCAAAATAGACGGAGCATAAATTTCTTTCTCAATTCACAAGCATTTAATATTATATTTTAAATTAGTCCGAGAATTCAAACATTTATATTTAAATCTTTGCACGGCGTTTCG
Source organism: Syzygium oleosum (assembly GCF_021117445.2). Classification (NCBI taxonomy): domain Eukaryota; kingdom Viridiplantae; phylum Streptophyta; class Magnoliopsida; order Myrtales; family Myrtaceae; genus Syzygium; species Syzygium oleosum. Next base: position 3,243,733 of record NW_026607493.1, on the reverse strand, counting down.
TACCAATTTTCCTAGTCATTTAGATCGGGAATATCGAAGGTTGCTTTCCATCGGAAATTGGGTGGCATTGATGACACGGAATTTAATATTTTGCTCGTCGAGATTAGAATATCCAACGCACGATCATACGAAATCACATTCAAATATATTCATAAGGGACACCCGGAAACTTCCCTAAAAAAGGTTTTGCGTGTCCTTTTAAAACAGCACTCGATTCCTCCTTTATTTGCTGGCTCACGATAAAGCTCGAAAGCTACTAACCGTGAGTGGGTATAGATTCACCTACTTATCATAAAGTTCTCATGCTTAGAGACAAAGGAATCATTTTTTTATTTTTTTTCGAGATTAGAGAGCTTTTTCGCTTTTTTTTTTTGAAGGCGTTCGTGATTAGATATTGACCGAGCCATCAAATTAACCGAGAGTTTGCCTTGGATCCTTGGTGGTGTTACGAGGGTACCTCACCGAAGCAGAGGAAGCACGTGCTTCCGATTGGAGCCGCCCCGTGCTGTCCATGTATATACACATGACGGCCTGACAGGATTGCATTTCTGATTTTAACAGGCCATGAGTTTTTATTCGTCCAAATGGAGACGTGAGCAAAACTCCATGTAATGTAGAGTAACTAGCACGCCCAGCCCTCCGTGGTTGAGGGATAGTTTTTCTTCCCTCACCCCAGGGGGAAATGCTCCCGAGTTTAACGTTCCAGAGTTCAGACGAAATAGTTTGAGGATATACTCAGGTCCAAAGTTCTCTTACTTATAGACAAAGGAATAAATTTTTTTATGAGGTTAGAAAGCTTTTCACTTTTTTTAAAGGCATTCCTATTTAAATATCTTGACTGAGCCATTAGGCTCGCGCCACGCGAAAGCCCCCGATTATACCCTTTCATATTTTTCACCGATTGTTATGAAATCAAGGTGAAATGGTACGGCAAAATATAAGTGGCGACAAAAGTAATTGCGCGAAATTACGCGAAATTCCAATGAATTCTTGATGTGGTATGCTTTTGACCAGTTAGACAGTATCCCCTGCACCTTTATTTTGTTACGGTCGTTAATTTTATCATTGGTATTGGTACGTGAATGCATTTAACTTTTAAGAGTCAAGCTATGTCTAAAATCATTAGTCGCAACTCACTAATATGGGTGTGCCAGATGGAGAATATTATTGAGGGAGAGAAAATAGATGTTAGATGTAATAACCGGAAAACCACTTGACAAACCAAACTTGTGAATTTACATAACTTTTAGAGACTCTTACATGACAATATATTTTTTTTTAAAACAATAAAAAAACTCTAATTTACTAATTTAAAGTGAGAGCCTGAGATCCAAGCCTCCTCCTTCTCCATTGTTTTCAGCTCCATCTCGAGCTGATCTTGATGGACCGAAAGCTAGGGTTTTCATGGCCTTCTCCATGAGCACAGCTTCTTCCACGAAGTCTTCACGTTGGAAACATGGATCCCAAGCGGAAACGTGGTCCTTCACCTGCCTCCTCCTCTTGTGATGATCAGCATCCGAACGGTCGGCTTTACCCGCGGCCGAGGCCGTGGCCGGCCTCGAGCGGGCCAAGCGATCGCGAGCCTCGCGAAAGTTCTTGACTAGGGCGAAGAACTCCTCGATCTTCTTCTCCTCATCGTCGCCGTCGCCGCCAACGACAACCAAACGTTCTTCTCTTTCGCGGTCACGGGGAACCATTGCCTTCCTCTTCTTGCTTCCGCGAATTCCCGTTGGAAGATCTGGGGTTTCCGTCTCGGCCATTATTGACTTTGGAAGCACATGAAGAGCAATAATGACGCACACAAAACACACACTGTCTAGGCCTAACAAAGCCCGGCTTGCTTTCGAGGTTGCTTCGAGGATGCTTCTTCGTGACGCTCCGGAAGCGTGTAACGTAAGGTTGCGCACGGTCAGACTGGTGATGCTCCATCGTTTTCATGTCCGTCATTTCCTTTTTTACACTGTACTTTACGCCAAAGTCGGACGCATCTCTTTCTTGGGTACATTATTGAGGCCGTCTGATGGGTTAATCACGCGAAACACACTCGTCCATCAAACAAGAAAATGCAATACAAGAATAGCATTGGCCAACCCTTCCTTTGTTGTTATTATCGTTGTATCCCGGACTAATTTTCATTCGCAATAGACTTGTCAAAATGGGTCGTAAACTCAATTGACTTAACCTGAGTTGTTATATGGATTAATTATATTTAGTAAATGAGTCATAAATGGATTTACAACTTATTTAGACCTAACCCGCATCTATGATTCTCTCTAGCCTCACTTGATCTCGTACTCACCAACTTCGTATTCTCGCCTCAGTTTGAATGTAACTTTTCCTAAATTAGGTTAAATATAAAACCGTTTTAATAATATTGGTCGGGTATAGGTCACTAAATTTAAGTTTTATGGAATTTGGTCAAAACGGGTTGAATGGGTCTCTTTAGGTGAGACCATTTTCGACCCGATCAATCCGTTTGACGAGTCTAATTCGCAGTCACATTCTCGGCCTCCGTGACAGAAATTATCTCGAAATATACATCCGGGACGTAGTCCAATAACCTAATCCATATCAAAAACCTATTTTGGATCGAGTAAATTCCTACTCTTGCTCCGTCGACACATCCGAACATTTATCTCCATTTCCATGGCCTTTTCTTTTAAATAAAAGAAGAAGAAGAAGGCCAGTAAGTCATTTTGCAAGTCTTCTCACTTTAGCTCGTGCCTTCCCACTAAAACAATCGCGAGAAATTGACGCTCAGTAAAATGACGAAAAAACAAGCGCAGAAAATAGACATCCGGTTGACGAAAAATCCGCAAGGTCTTCGGGCCATAAATACAAAAGTAATAATAAATAGGGGAAAAAAATCGCCGAGTAGGTGATAAAATTCCAAGGAGAAGGTGGGTAACAGTGTACAGTACTATAAAATAATAAAAATTATAAAAAAGATGAAGAAGAAGAAGACGACGAAGAAGACGAAGAAGAAGACGACGACGAAGAAGACGAAGAAGAAGACGTCTGCCGACCGATTCTTGGTGACGCATGGCTTTCGCCGAATGCTGACGTCATTTGGAAACAAGCAAGACTCCTTCTTTTCCAAGTTGTTTGTATTAAGGATTAATACTAAGAAAAATTCAAAACCGGTATATTTACGATAAATTTGCCCCAAACTAATTTTTTACTACGGAAAACCCCCAAACCGGTACACATGTGACAATTTTACCCTCCGTTAGTTTCCGTTAAATTTTACTGTCGTATTTTTTAGTTGGATGACACGTGGCAGTTGACCGGTGTACCAGCTTGGGGTTTCACCCTCCGTCTGTCACAAGTGTACCATTTTTGTGATTTTTCATGATATCTATCCAATTTAACGGGGGGTAAATTTGTCACAAATGTACTGATTTTGAAATAGTTTAGAGTAAATATATCACAGGTATATCAGTTTGGGGTTTTTCATGATCAAAAAATTAGTTTGGGGTATATTTGTCACGGACATATCAATTAGGGTTTTTCATGGTATTAGCCTTTTTTTATATTAAAGCGAAGTGATTATAAAAAAGAGAGAGGTGGATATAATAATAATAATAATATGTATGTCTTACTCAATTTTGGACAAAAGCGACAATGGCATCAAATCCCGTTTGTAATCGCACTATCAGATTAGTCAATAATTAGCATCGTGAGGGTGGGCCCAAAGCATTCGTGATTATAATAAGGCAAAAGGTGTTTGTCGCTGCCATCGATGGTCGATCCATCTCGTGGTGGAAGTCGTGGTGGATCTTCTTCACATGGTCGGAGATACCTTTTGCCAACGCGAAAGATGGGGTTCGGGTTCAGGTTCAGCGTAAAAGAAACTAGCTAATGCTTTTGTCCAAGGAGAGTGTGGAAGAATATGGAAAAAGTGGCATGAAAATGCAAAAGGGTCTGTACCACCAAAGACGACGAACGGGTGCTCTGGCGTCGTGTTTATTTTAAATTAATTTTCGTGGCACGAAGAAAAATTCGAACCGGCACGCCCATGACGGATTTAACATCCGTTAGCTTCCGTCCAATAATCCCTTGCTGATGTGGAAACGCGCGCGGCAAACCGCTCGGATGATCGGTGCATGACGCGCATCCGATGTGGAAGCTTGACACGAATAGGTCTCTTAAACGACGTTATGGAGAAGCCAGATCCGCATAAAATGAGCCAAGATTGGAAAGAAAAAAAATGGTGTTGAAATCTACTAATTTTTCCCTAAAAGCTCATTCATGTTTTGATAATATGCTAAAATCCATGTCTATGCCCTAATATTTTGATAGATTTGTCACGAGTATGTCGATATTGGATTCTTTGCGACACGGAATTTAATATAGAGATAAATATACTAGAAGTTATAAAACTTATCACAAAAGTACAATGAAGTTTTAAAACTTTCAAGAAAAAAGGTGTTGTCGCTCCTATCGATGATTGATCCATCTCGTGGCACAAGGTGTGGATCTTCACATGGTCGGAGATAATTTGCTAACACGAAAGATGGGTTGAGCATAAAAGAAACTCCTACTTTGTCTAAAGTGAGCGACAGAAAATGAGAGGTGGCATGACAGTTTTGACAACAAAAATTATATTTAGGGTTTGCACCACCAAAGATGACAGGCGTGCCCTCCGGCGTCGTGTTTAAACCCAAATTAATTTTCGTGGTGCGAAGAAAACTTCGAACCGGCATGCGCGTGATGGATCTACTATTTGTTGGCTTCCGTCCAATATCCCTGCTAACTTGCTAACGTGGAAACGCACGTGGCAAACCACTTGGATGATCAGCGTGTGACACGAATTCGATGTGGAAACTCGACATAAATGGGTCTCTTAAACGACGTTATGGGAAAGCCAATCCGAAGAAAATGAATCAAGATTGAAAAAAAAAAAAAAAGTGCTAATAAGTACTATATTTTCCCTAAAAGCTCATTCGTTTTTCGATAATATGCTAAAATCCATATTTTTGTCCTAGAATTTTGATAGATTTGTCACGAGTATATCGATTTGGGATTTTTGCAACACAAAAATTAATATAAAGATAAGTGCATTACAAGTATTAAAACTTGTCACGAAAATGTAATTTATCCTAAAACTTTCAAGAAAAAAGGTACTATCGCTCCTATCGATGATTGATCCATCTCGTGGCACAAGGTGTGGATCTTCACATGGTCGGAGATATTTTGCTAACACGAAAGATGGGTTGAGCGTAAAAGAAACTCCTACTTTGTCTAAAGTGAGTGACAGAAAATGAGAGGTGGCATGACAATTTTGAAACAAAAATTATGTTTAGGGTTTGCACCGCCAAAAATGACAAACGTGTCCTCCGGCGTCGTGTTTAACCCAAATTAATTTTCGTGGTGCGAAGAAAACCTCGAACCGGCATACACATGATGGATCTACTATTTGTTGGCTTCCATCCAATATCCTTGCTAACTTGCTAATGTGGTAGCGCATGTGGCAAACCACTTGGATGATCAGCGCGTGACACGGATTCGATGTGGAAACTCGACATAAATGGGTCTCTTAAACGACGTTCTAGGAAAGCCAGATATGAAGAAAATGAACCAAGATTGGAAAAAAAAAACAAAAAAAAGGTGCTAATATGTACTAATTTTTCCCTAAAAGCTCATTCGTGTTTTGATAATATGCTAAAATCCATATTTTTGTCCTAGGATTTTGATAGATTTGTCACGAGTATATCAATTTGAGATTTTTGCAACACAAAAATTAATATAAAGATAAGTGCATTGCAAGTCTTAAAACTTATCACGAAAATGTAATTAATCCTAAAACTTTCAAGAAAAAAGGTACTATCACTCCTATCGATGATCGATCCATCTCGTGGCACAAGGTGTGGATCTTCACATGGTCGGAGATATTTTGCTAACACAAAAGATGGGTTGAGCGTAAAAGAAACTCCTACTTTGTCTAAAGTGAGCGACAGAAAATGAGAGGTGGCATGACAGTTTTGACAACAAAAATTATGTTTAGGGTTTGCACCACCAAAAATGACAGACGTGTCCTCTGGCGTCATGTTTAACCCAAATTAACTTTCGTGGTGCGAAGAAAACCTCGAACCGGCATGCGCATGATGGATCTACTATTTGTTGGTTTCCGTCCAATATCCCTGCTAACTTGCTAATGTGGAAACGCACGTGGCAAACCACTTGGATGATTAGCGCGTGACACGGATTCGATGTGGAAACTCGACATAAATGAGTCTCCTAAACGATGTTCTGGGAAAGCCATATCCGAAGAAAATGAACCAAGATTGGAAAAAAAAAAGTGCTAATATGTAGTAATTTTTCCCTAAAAGCTCATTCACGTTTCGATAATATGCTAAAATCCATATTTTTGTCCTAGGATTTTGATAGATTTGTCACGAGTATATCAATTTGAGATTTTTGCAACACAAAAATTAATATAAAAATAAGTGCATTGCAAGTCTTAAAACTTGTCACCAAAGTATAATTGATCCTAAAACTTTCAAAAAGTGCAATCAACGTAAGAACTTAGATTAGACCAATTTGACAAGTTTTAGGATTTAATTGCACTTTTTGAAAATTTGAGGACTCAATTGTACTTTTATGACAAATTTTAGCACTTATAATGCACTTATCTCCTCAATAAAAAGTAAAATGTGTATACATTCGAGATTTTTGATGATATCGACCCTTATTTTTATGAAGGGAAAATGTAATATTTTTCCCGATTTCGCCCTCACATTTTCCCTCCTTTCTCTCTATTGCCCGGATAAAGCATCAATGGCGCATGCACTGCTTTTTTCTTCTCTGGTGCAATTATTCCTGGCAGTCCATGTGCAAACGGGAGGCTCAGAGCCTATTTTGCATCTTCACTGTGACTTTTTTTTTACTATTCAAGTGAAATTTCACAACACGAGAAAGGTGAAATTCCAAATAAACTCTCGATATTATTGGCAATCCCTATCGATTGATGCGAATGCATGTCCACCCATTTCAGGAAGGCTTTGCGTAGGGTTACGAATGCCTATTTTGTTTCGACTCGAGTGAAACAACCAAAAAAAAAAAAACACGAACAAAAGTCTGCATTTACTACCCAAATTTCATAAAGTTTTGAAAAAATTATCTGTAAATTTACGTACAGATACTTATGTTTAGTGAAAATTGCAAATATTTTGGATTTAAAAAAAAATCAAATTGCATAAGTCATAAGATTTTGATTGAAAAGAATAAAAAGGACAGAAAAAATCCAGGCGAATCTCAAATTTTTAGGATTTTTAGGCTGCGCATGACAACGATTATGCGCCCGAATGCATTCTCTCGAAATGATTCTTTTTATTCTCGTGCCCGGAATTGATTCCCGAGCATTTAAAGGCGTTTGTTAACGGCCCAAACTTCCATACCGGAATAGAAAAGAACAAAATGCGTTTGGAACGCCACAAAATTTCTTTTTATTAATAATATTTTTAAATATTTCTTTCTTTTTTTCTTTTCCTCCTTCTTGGTCATAGCTTGCTTTCATCATGCCATGACCGATAAAATATTTTTTTATTAATAATATTTTTATTAAAAGTATTTTTCTTTTTTTTTTCCATGGCCTGGTAGCCGGCCATTACCGGTAAAATATTTTTTTATTAAAAATATTTTTTATTAAAATATTTTTATTAAAAATATATATTTTTATTTTTGGCCATGGCACGGTTGCTGGCCATGGCCGGTAAAATATTTTTTTATTAATAATATTTTTATTAAAATATTTTTATGAAAAATATATATTTTTATTTTTTTGGCCATGGTTCGGTCGCCGCCATGGCCGTAAAATATTTTTTTATTAAAATATTTTTATTAAAAATATATAATTTTCTTTTTTTGGCCATGGCCTGATCGTCGGCAATGGCCTCAGAAATATTTTTTTTATTAATAATTTTTTTAAAAATATTTTTATTAAAAATATACATTTTTATTTTTTTTGGCCATGGCCTTGTCCATGTCCATGACCGGTAAAATATTTTTTTTATTAATAATATTTTTATTAAAATATTTTTATTAAAAATATATATTTTTTTCTTTTTTTGCCATGGCCTCGATCACCGGCCATGGCGGGTAAAATATTTTTTTATTAATAAATTTTTTTATTAAAAATATATTTTTTTCTTTTTATGGCCATGGCCTGGTCGCCGGCCATGACCGGTAAAATATTTTTTATTAAAATATTTTATTCTCGTCAGATCCGGAGTGGCGGTCCTCGGACCGGACATTAGAAGCTAAATTAAAAACCAAGAAAAGGAAGAAAAAAAAAATTCTCGAACAAAAGTCTGCATTTACTACCCAAATTTCATAAAGTTTTGAAAAAATCATCTGTAAATTTACGTATAGATACTTATGTTTAGTGAAAATTGCAAATATTTTGGATTTAAAAAAAAATCAAATTGCATAAGTCATAAGATTTTGATTGAAAAGAATAAAAAGGACAAAAAAAATCCAGGCGAATCTCAAATTTTTAGGATTTTTAGTCTTCGCCAAGGACATGTGAAGGAATGCCAAAAGTTGATTTTGAAGTTTTGTCATTTTATACTGAAAGTAAATGGAGAAATTTACGTGAGACGCCCAAAATTTACGTGCTCCCTCGCATTTTTAAGCTAGTACATCAACTTCATAGTTTTCAAACGCCACTAGAACTATTTTCCTCTAGCTTGAATAAAATGGGCCAGAAGGCTGTGAAAATGTCCAATTTGACTTAATTCATTTTTTTAAGAGTTAATATCATGAAAAACACCAAATCGGTACATATATAATAAATTTATCCCAAATTAATTTTTTTAATCACGAAAAGCCCCAAATTGGAACGCCTGTGATAAATTTACCTTCCGTTAATTTCCGTTAAATTTTACCTAGCTAATTATTGAGTTAGATGGCACGTGACAGTTGACGAGTGTACCGGTTTGGGGTTTTATCCTTTGTTTGTCACAGGTATATCAGTTTGTGATTTTTCGTGGTATTAATTCAATTTAACGGAAACTAACGGAGGGTAAATTTATCACAAGCGTACCAGTTTGGGGTTTTTGACAATCAAAAAAATAATTTGGGGTAAATTTATCACGTGTATAAATTGAGGGTATTTCGTGGTCAAAAATTTAATTTGGAATAAATTTATCACAGGTGTACCGGTTTGGAATTTTTCGTGATATTAATCATTTTTTAAAGATGTTTCCGAGCGAGACTACTTAGGCCAATGGGATTTACATGAATTACTCAAAAAAAAAAAAGGCATGGAACGTATATCAAAAGCTAGGGTTTCCATGGCCTTCTCCACAGGCACAGCTTCTTCCGCGAAGTCTTCGCGTCGGAAACATGGATCCCCAAGCCCAAATGGAGTCCTCCATCCACCCATTTCTCTTGCGATGAGACCAGCATCCCAAACGGTTGGTCTCGCCCGCAGCCAAGCGATCGCTCGCGGACGCTCTTGACAACGGCAAAGAACTCCTCGATCTTCTTTCTCCTCGTCCTCGCCGTCGCCGAATGTTCTTCTCTTTCGTAATCGCCAGGAGCTATCTTTGCCTCCCCTTTCTTGCTACCCCCACTCGTTCCCCATTGACGATTCTGGGGTTTCAGTTTCGGCCACTATTGGCCTCTCAGAGGGCCCCCTTTTGCGTCCGAGGTTGCTTCGAGGATGCTTCTTCTCGATTCCACAGGAGTGGGTAGCATGATGAGGTTGCGTTTGGTCAGACTGATGTTCAATCGCTTTCATGTCTGACGCTCTTATTTGACCAAACGAACACTCAAGTTTGCTTGCAGCAGAGTTTGCATCGGTACCAAAGTAACTGTGGACATTATTGAGGTCGTCTGTCCGTGCCAACGGACATTTGTCAATGAAGCTAAAAACGCAATATACCCGTGTAGGGGGACGAACCTTTCTTATGTTATCGTTGCTTTCGTGATCATTTGGTATCCCGAACTAGTCTTCGTTCGTAGTAGAACTCTTGACATGTACGATAGGAGTTATCACGAAATATATGCCGGGACATAGTCCCGTATTTTGATCGGATTATCCACCTCCGTGGCCTTTTCTTTAGTTGAGAAAGAAGACCGGAAGTAATTTTATAAGTTTTTTCCACTTTAGCTCATGTCGTCTCATTAAGATAAGATTAATGTTTATGTGACCGCCTTTAATCCATTATGAGATCAATAGCTGTTTTTTGTCAAAAATATAAATAATTAAGAATTATTGTAGGGTCCTTAGACGCTAGGCGAACTGATAAAATAGACATTCAGTTGACGTAGACCCGCAAGGTCTTTCGGCCGCAAATAAAAAAAAAATAAGGGACAAAAAGAAAAAGAAAATCACGAAGTGGGAGACAAAATTCCGAGGGGAGAGTAGGTGCAGGTATCGGTACCAAGTACAAGAAAGAAAATATTAAAAACAAGGAGAAAATTGCCAAGTTGCAATTGGAGGATGACGTGTGCCTACCGAATCTTGGTGACGCATTGCTCTTTGCGAATCTTGACATCAATTGGACAAGTAGCAACTACTTCCCAAGGAAGTTCTTTTCATGTTAATTAAGTTGGGTAAATTGTCTATTCCATCTTAAATCTATTGTACGAATGAATGTCAATTTAATTCTAAATTTTTAATTTTTTCCGATTTAGTTTTAAGTTTTTGTGCAAAATTTCGATAAAGCTATTCCCATCAAATTTCGTCAAAAATCATTGACATGACAGTGTATCATGTAGGACAGTCGGAGATGATTGAATTGTCATGTCAAAAATTGACTGAAATGATCAAAATGTATTTTCGCGCAAAGAATTAGGACTGAACCGGTAAAATTGAAAAGTTTAGAATCGAATTGGTATCCGAATAATAGATTTAGGACTAGTTTGGTAATTTTTCCTGATTAAGTAATAATAAAAAGGTGACTATATATGTGATGTATGTCGTGTTCAACCATGGACAAAACCCACAAACACAAAATAAAAAATCCAATTGAAATCGGACTTTGAGATAGTCAACAATGAGCATCACAGGGTGGGTCCAATTACTTGTGATTAAAAGAAGGTAAGAATTCTCGTTCATATCGATTGATCGATCTCGAGGGTACAAGGCGTGAAGCTTGGCGTGCTCCGAGATACCTTTATTAACACGACAGATGCGTCGCCCCCAAAGAAACTCATGCTTTGTCCAAAGAGTGTGAGAGAAAAATGAGAGGTTGCATGAATTTTTTTTTTTTAAAAGAACTCATCGTGTGGTTAAATTTCAAATCGGTACACGCGCAATATATCTACCCTTTACTAACTTCATTCCGATATCCCATTAAATTTGTTGATGTGGAAATACACGCAGTGAATAATTTGGATGATCAGCGTCCGACGTGAGTCCGACGTGGAAATTCAACATAAATAGGGGAGAAAGATATGAAGAAAATGAACCAAGATTGGAAAATTTTATTGACCGCATACTAATTCTGCCTTAAGATCTCCCTCACGTTTTAAAAAATCTGCTAAAATCCATAATTTTTACTCCAATGTTACCCTAGCATATTAATAGATTTATCACGTGTGTACCAATTTAGGATCTTTTGCGACACAAAAGTCAGTTTTGGGAGTAAATATGGTACGAGTGTATCCGTTTGGAAATTCTTTGTAACGTGAAATTTAGTTTTTGAGTAAAATGTGATATCGATTTATCGGTTTGAGATTTTTTCCTTTTTTAAGAAAGAGATTGGGGGAAAAGTATAATATTTTCTCGATTCACTCTCATATTATCCTCCTCCCTCTACTCTGGTGCCCGAACGTAGCATCAAATGGCGCATGCAGTGCTTTTTTCCTTTTCATGCAAATTTTTTCTCGATTCTTTGCAACTTTTCTTTCTCTGCTTTTTCGATTCTTTGCTTTTTCCTAGCGGTCCATGATGCAACATCGAAGGCTCGAATCGATTTGTCTTACTTAAAATGGTATCTGTTGCTTTTTCCCAGCGGTCCATGACGCAAACAATTCCTATATGCAAAACAGTTCCTGAACTCTTTTAATTTGCTCAATGCGGCGCCTGAACTTTAACCTAATCTGCAATGTCGTCCATGAACTTTCAATTTGTTCGGTGTGATCCTGAACTTTTGGTACATATTCTATTTAACCCCTAAATTATATAAAAATATTTAATGTTGTCCTTCCATTAATTCAAATTAATGGAATTTGTTGATTCGGCTTCCAATCCGGTAAGTTGAACAGTGGACAAAAAAAAAATTAAATGCAAATTATCCACGTAAGATATTCAACTCAAATCATGATATAATAATAAACGTCATCAAATAACATGGATAATCAATTTTCCAAATTGAACAAATCAAACAAATTAAAAGGATTACTATATTTTAATTTGAGTTGAATATCTTACATAGATAATCTACGCAAGATGTCTTTTTTTAGGCGAAAGGGGCAAATTTTGTTAACTTGAGTTAATGAAATGACGACAAAAAGTTTAGGGTTCATTTCAGGGACGACACTACACATTGGGTTAAAGTTTAGGGATCTTATTGAACAAATTAAAAGGTTAAAAAATGACGTTACATATTGAGCAACAGTTCAGAAATCATTTGTGTTATTTTTCCCAAAAGTAACTCCAGATAGACTTCGAATACTATTTGCAATCCCTAATAATTTAAATGTGCGCAGCCGCATATCTAGGGGTGTGCAAAAGAACCGAGACCCGCCCGGACCGCCCGGAACCGGACCGGAACCGGTGGTTCCCAAGGGAACCAATCCGGTTCCCGGTTCCCAATTCCCGGTGTGGAACCGCCCACCCGCCCACCTGGACCGGACAGGTAATATAATAATAATATATTTTAATTTTTTTAATTTTTAATTAAAAAATCTGACCAAAAAAATAAAAATAAAAAAGAAGAAAATTTGTTATCATGTCTGAAGCTCTTGTGTAGTTGGGATACCTTAGTCACTTTTCCCGATAATTAATGTGTACCCACTTGATTTATGAATGACGTGGTTAATATAATCGATCATAGTGTAGGAATTGTATGAAAAGTTATGTTCTTTTCCTTTTGTTCTGTTGATCCGATGTTGGTCCATAGATTTTTTTTTTATTTGTCTAGGAAAACTTGTTGAGACCGGTTCTATGGACCCGCCCAAGAACCGGATCGGACCGGCAGTCCGGTTCTCGGGCGGGCCCATGGAACCGACGGGCGGTTCTCGGTTCTAATTTTTGGAACCGGTCCTGTAGCGGGCGGTCCACGATTTCGAGGTGGGAACTGCCCACTGTCTAGAGATTTTTCTTAGACGATTCGAATGCATGTCCACTCATTTTACGAAAATTATTGAATCACATGGATTTTACACGTGAGCTACGATCCTATGGCTACCGAGACAAGTAATATTGTGTGGTCAAGAAGATGAAGCGCGTGAATATTGTTGACTTTTGGGGCTATCACATCAACGATGCGAAAGCGACGTGAGCATAGAAAATTATGAACATACGTGTCAAAAATTCAAAAAATTGAAAATCCACATTTAAATATTGGGTTAATACCACGAAAAACCCTAAACTGGTATACTTGTGACAGATTTACCCCAAACTATTTTTTTGACCATAAAAAACCCCAAACCAGTACATCTCGGACAATTTTACCCCGAACTATTTTTTTGACCACTAAAACCCCAAACTCGGACACCGTGACAATTTTACCCCGAACTATTTTTTTGACCACCAAAACCCAAAACTGCACACACTGGATAATTTTACCCCGAACTAATTTTTTAATATTATTTTTTTTATTTTTCGAATTTTTTTAGTTTTTCTTTTCTTTTCTTTTCTTTTTCCTTTCCTTTTCTTTTTTTCTTTCCTTCATCTTCATTGGACCAACAATGGATTGTTATATTGCAATTGATACCACAATAACGTGACACGTAACATAAATGCTACATTTTGACCCAAAAAAAAAAACATAAACGCTAAATGAAAGACTTTCTTTTATATGCATGAATTTTCATGACAACCACTTTTTTCTACATTTAAATGTCTCACGTTTTATTTATTATATATTTCAAGTGATCATATTGATTTATGAATCGCCATGCACATATAATATCTCTCATCTTATATATAAAATATACTAATTTTGTAAATTAATCTGTTAAATTAAATTGGCAAGCAAGACGTATAGAAATTGTTAATTAGCTGTACTCCAAGCTTAGGTAACAAGCCTACGTTGGACCCCATCAGTTTGCCTATCCACTTGCACCCAAAAATAAGAAAGATACGACAACAATATAATGCCTTTTTCGCGAGACATTCAAAAGTAGGAAAAAGTGGTTGGCATGAAAATTCATGCATATAAAAGAAAGTCTTTCATTTAGCGTTTATGTTTTTTTTTGGGTCAAAATGTAGCATTTATGTTACGTGTCACGTTATTGTGGTATCAATTGCAATATAACAATCCATTGTTGGTCCAATGAAGATGAAGGAAAGAAAAAAAGAAAAGGAAAGGAAAAAGAAAAGAAAAGAAAAACTAAAAAAAATTGAAAAATAAAAAAAATAATATTAAAAAATTAGTTCGGGGTAAAATTGTCACAGGTGTACCAGTTTGGGATTTTTGATGGTCAAAAAAATAGTTCGGGGTAAAATTGTCACAGGTGTACCAGTTTGGGGTTTTTAGTGGTCAAAAAAATAGTTCGGGGTAAAATTGTCACAGATGTACCAGTTTGGGGTTTTTTATGGTCAAAAAAATAGTTTGGGGTAAATCTGTCACAAGTGTACCAGTTTAGGGTTTTTCGTGGTATTAACCCTTAAATATTTATATTTTTATAAAAAGCTTCGGGTGTTTCGAATTTACAAAAAAGTTGAAATACGCGAGCCGCGAGATTTCGGTCGAGAAAAGAAGACAGAGTAAAAAAAGACAATCGCGACACATCTCAAATCTTTTGAAGCTTTGATTTTGACTAGATTTAAAGAAAAGATGTGATGGAACGCCGTGGCGGAAGTGCATCTAAGGCTTTGGTCATTCTATATTGAAGTAAATGGAAAAAATTTACCTATGACCACCCCAAAATTTACGTGGTCCCTAACTTTTTTTTTAAGCTAGTCCATCAACTTCATTGTTTTTCAAACTCCACTCAAACTAATTTCCTCTGGCTTGTGTAAAATGGAATAAAATATAAAAAAAATCAAGAATCGAGATTTCAATAATCACTTTCATTTGTCAGACTGATGTTCAATCACTTTCATGTCTGACGCTCTTATTTGACCAAACGAACACTCAAGTTTGCTTGCAGCAGAGTTTGCATCGGTACCAAAGTAACATAAATTATTGAGGTCGTCTGTCCGTACCAACGTACATTTGTCAATGAAGCTAAAAACGCAATGCCCGTGTAGCGCGACAAACCTTTCTTATGTTATCGTTGCTTTCGTGATCATTTGGTATCCCGAACTAGTCTTCATTCGTAGCTGCACTCTTGACATGTACGATAGGAGTTATCACGAAATATACGCCGGGACATAGTCCCATATTCTAATCCGATTGTCCACCTCCGTGGCCTTTTCTTTAGTTGGGAAAGAAGACCGGAAGTCATTTTATAAGTCTTTTTCACTTTAGCTCATGTCGTTCCATTAAGATAAAATTAATGTTTATGTGACTGTCTTTAATTCATTGTAAAATCAACAGCTATTTTTTGCCAAAAATATAAATGATTAAAAATTATTGTAGGCTCCTTTGACGCTAGGCGAACTGATAAAATAGAAACTCAGTTGATGTAGACCCGCAAGGTCTTTCGGCCGCAAATAAAAAAAAATAAGGAAAGAAAATATTAAAAACAAGGAGAAAATTGCCAAGGTGCAATTGGAGGATGACGTGTGCCTACCGAATCTTGGTGACGCATTGCTCTTTGCGAATCTTGACATCAATTGGACAAGTGGCAACTACTTCCTTCTGAAGTTCTTTCATGTTAATTAAGTTAGATAAATTGTCTATTCCATCTTAAATCCGATGTATGAATGAATGTCAATTTAATTCTAAACTTTTAATTCTGTTGATTTAGTCTTAAATTTTTGCGTAAAATTTTGATAAAGCTATTCCGGCCAAATTTCGCCGGAAATCGTTGACATGACAGTGTGTCATATAGGACAGTTAGAGATGACTAAACTGCCATGTCAAAAACTGACCAAAATTATCAAAATGTAGTTTCGCGCAAAGAATTAGGACTGAACTGATAAAATTGAAAAGTTTAGAACCGAATTGGTATCCATATAATAGATTCAGGACTTGTTGGGTAATTTTCCCTGATTAAGTAATAATAAAAAGGTGACTATATATGTGATGTATGTCGTGTTCAACCATGGACAAAACCCACAAACATAAAATAAAAAATCCAATTGAAATCGGACTTTGAGATAGTCAACAATGAGCATCACGAGGTGGGTCCAACTACTTGTGATTAAAAGAAGGCAAGAATTCTCGTGCATATCGATTGATCGATCTCGAGGTACAAGGCGTGAAGCTTGGCGTGCTCCGAGATACCTTTATTAACACTACAGATGCATCGCCCTAAAAGAAACTCATGCTTTGTCCAAAGAGTGCGAGAGAAAAATGAGAGGTTGCATGAATTTTTTTTTTTTAAAAGAACTCATCGTGTGGTTAAATTTCAAATCGGTACACGCGCAATGTATCTACCCTTTCATTCCCGATATCCCATTAAATTTGTTGACGTGGAAATACACGTGGTGAATAATTCGGATGATCGGCGTGCGACGTGGGTCTGACGTGGAAATTCAACATAAATAGGGGAGAAAGATATGAAGAAAATGAACCAAGATTGGAAAATTTTATTGACCGCTTACTAATTCTGCCCTAAGATCTACCTCACGTTTCAAAAAATCTGCTAAAATCCATAATTTTTACTCCAATGTTACCCTAACATATCGATAGATTTATCATGGGTGTACCAATTTAGGATCTTTTGCGACACAAAAGTCAGTTTCGGGAGTAAATATGGTACGAGTGTATCCGTTTGGAAATTCTTTGCAACGTGAAATTTAGTTTTTGAGTAAACTGTGATATCGATTTATCGGTTTGACATTTTTTCTTTTTTTTAAGAAAGAGATTGGGGGAAAAGTATAATATTTTATCGATTCACTCTCATATTATCCTCCTCCCTCTACTCTAGTGCCCGAACGTAGCATCAAATGGCGCATGCAGTGCTTTTTTCCTTTTCATGCAAATTTTTTCTCGATTCTTTGCAACATTTCTTTCTCTGCCTTTTCGATTCTTTGCTTTTTCCTAGCGGTCCATGATCCAACATCAAAGGCTTGAATCGATTTGTCTTACTTAAAATGGTATCTGTTGCTTTTCTCTGAGCGAAAAAAGTCCATGACGCAAACAATTCCTATATGCAAAACAGTTCATGAATTTTTTAATTTGCTCAATGCGGTGTCGAACTTTAACTTAATCTGCAATATCGTCCCTAAACTTTCAATTTGTTCGGTGCATGTGATCCCTGAACTTTTGATGCATTTTCTATTTAGCCCATAAACTATATGAAAATATTTAATTTCGTTCTTCCATTAATTCAAATTAATGGAATTTGTTGATTCGACTTCCCATCCGGTAAGTTGAACAGTGGACAAAAAAAAACTTTAAATGTGAATTATCCACGTAAGATATTCAACTCAAATCATAATATAATAATCAACGTCATCAAATAACTTGGATAAACATTTTTCCAAATTGAACAAATCAAACAAATTAAAAGAATTACTCTATTTTAATTTGAGTTGAATATCTTACATAGATAATCCACGCAAGATGTCTTTTTTTCGGCCAAAGCGGCAAATTTTGTTAACTTGAGTTAATGAAATGACGACAAAAAGTTTAGGGATCATTTTAGGGACGACACTACACATTGGGTCAAAATTTAGGAATCTTATCTAACAAATTAAAAGGTTAAAAAATGACGTTACATATTGGATAAAAGTTCGGAGATCATCTGTGTTATTTTTCCAGAAAGTAACTCCAGTTAGACTTCGAATACTATTTGCAATCCCTAATAATTTAAATGCGCGCAGCCGAATATCCGTTTAGAGATTTTTCTTAGCATGTCCACTCATTTTACGAAAATTATTGAATCACATGGATTTTTACACGTGAGCTACGATCCTATGGCTACCGAGACAAGCAATATTCTGTGGTCAAGAAGATGAAGCGCGTGAATATTGTTGACTTTCGGGGCTATCACATCAACGATGCGAAAGCGACGTGAGCATAGAAAATTATGAACATACATGTCAAAAATTCAAAAAATTGCCAATCCACATTTAAATATTTATATTTTTATAAAAAGCTTCAGGTGTTTCGAATTTACAAAAAAGTCGAAATACGCGAGCCGCGAGATTTGGTCGAGAAAAGAAGACAGAGTAAAAAAAGACAATCAAGACACATCTCAAATCTTTTGAAGCTTCGATTTTGACTAGATTAAAAGAAAGATGTGATGGAACGCCGTAGCGGAAGTGCATCTAAGGCTTTGGTCATTCTATATTGAAGTAAATGGAAGAAATTTACCTATGACCACCCCAAAATTTACGTGGTCCCTAACTTTTTTTTTAAGCTAGTCCATCAACTTCATTGTTTTTCAAACTCCACTCAAACTAATTTCCTCTGGCTCGTGTAAAATGGAATAAAATAAAATAAAAATCAAGAATCGAGATTTGAATAATCACTTTTTTCTTTCGGGTGGGCCAAGAGGGCTCTGATTAATTCAATTTTTTCAAATTATTCATTTTTTTTTTCCGAATGCGATTCTCAGTGAGCTAATGAGAGCCAATTGCCAAGTGATTTTCATGAATTAGTCAGAGAAGGACCAGTTGGGTCGGCGTCATCAATTTGAGAGGAGGTCAAGGGCCCATGCGTTTTGCGTTTCCATGTTCAGTGAAAAATCCTGTTTTTTTTATCTTCTAATTTTCTTGTCAACGTGCTCGGTTTTGTCAAAAAAAAAACGAAAATTTCAAAATTGGGTTCGGTTGTGTTCTA
Source organism: Syzygium oleosum (assembly GCF_021117445.2). NCBI lineage: Eukaryota > Viridiplantae > Streptophyta > Magnoliopsida > Myrtales > Myrtaceae > Syzygium > Syzygium oleosum. The sequence goes on along the minus strand of NW_026607493.1, from coordinate 3,224,714 downwards.
TAATTGATTTGTTTCATCAAATTACAATATACTTTTTAAGAGCAAGGACGCGTGTTTTTGATTTCCCTTTTCGCGTTTTTATCGAAGCTATGCACGAGGAGCTATCCTAGAATAGCCATCGGATGATTAATGATATATCCCGTCGCTTACAAATAGATTCATTTGCTAACAATGCCCAATAAATCTTTGGCCAGTGTCGAGAATTCCGCGAGAGACCGATCAAAATTACTTCCGTTCAATTTCGGATTTTATATGAGGAATAGAAGCCACGTAGAAGACCCGGTATAATGAAAACTAGACAAAGTTAAAAGGACCACGGGATTGTATTAATCAAAATCAATGTTAATCATAAAGTTACTTGAAATCTTCTTGGTCCTTGCTAGTTGCTATTTTTTTGGGGGGTAAAACCCAGTTGCTACTTGCTACAATCTATTTTAATTTTGAGAGATTTACACCCATCAAAATTTCGTAGAAGCTTCCTTCAGATTAGGCATTGACATGCCCTCTTTGCCAATAAGAGAAAAAAGAATATTATCCTCTTCTTAATTAACATTTTATGGACCATCGTTCACTACACATCACCTCAAATGATAACGTGAAAGAAATTATAACCTAATCTCGAAGTCGTCGTGGAATAATTGGACCGACGACGGCTCGTTAGTAGTCGTCCGAAATTGACCGTTTTGCTCACAAAGCTAGGCTGCAGAAAGATGGCCCAATCGGACCACCACAGCACACTCGATTGATTAGATCATCTCCCACTTTGCTTCATGCTAATCAGGAACTTCCATTTCAATCGTGGGATTATTACATCCAACGACAAGTCGTCGATGGCTCCACGGGGCACTGGTCGAAACTGGACCGGTCTCGAAAGCCCTCGTGGAGGCATTGTCTCGGTAGTTACCCAAGAGAGAGGCGCGATGCCACGGGCCACGGCTAACGATGATCTCGCCGAGGACATTATTGATGCAGTCAGATTTAAACCTACAGCTAGAGCTTGAGATGAACAAACTTCTCTCTACTAAATACAGTGTTACAATCCCGTCAGATAGCGAAGCACGGTCAGCAAACTCAGTTTCCGATTGTCAAAGCAGTACTCTAAGCAGAACCTTTTTCATCTGCGTCTTAGGATGGCGGCGCAGAATTTAACGCGGGCAAAACAAATTAAACGAACATGTGTGGGGGTACAGGGTAAGGAAGAGAAACCGACATTTCCATAACAAAATAAAAGAAGCCTCTAGCTAATCTTCTCTACAAAAGGACGGAGCGGGGTTAGAACCCGTGGGAGGGCAATGGTCTTCTCGTGTGCTCGGGAATCAGCTTCTGCAGCATCTCCGACGGTACTCCTCTCAATTCTGTTCCAGAGACCACGGCAATAAGTAACGTATTAAACGGAAAGAGGCATGAGAAGATTAGTTGCCATGTAGATATCGAAGTGAAGGCCGGCCAATTACCGTGAGTCTTGAAGTTGAAGAGTGGCGGAAGAGGACGTCCATTTGGTAGTCGCGCGTTGGGCTCGCGTAGCTCGTCGAAAAAAGGGTGGACCAAAGCCTCCAGCTGCATGGAACGAGTCGTGCAAATGAGTCGGTCTTTCTAGGACCTAGTCAACTTTCAGCAAAATGGACAGCGAAAAGGACAAGCTGTGAATGAAAGAAAGGAGAGGATATATTTGGCACGCTGAGGTGCAAGGCAAACTGGTCTATCCTTCGACATGCTGAATATTGTGTCAAACTTAAACGACTAGAAGATGACGATGCATATCGTCACATGCATAAAGGATTCTGATACGTTCCTCATAGAAGATCGACTCTTTGACTCTAAATGACAGTGATGATGAGAGGACCAAAATTGCCCAAAGAAAGACCGAGATCACCAAAGTAAAGAATGACACTCACAGCTGTGCTTCGAAGATTTGGCGAATACTGCAGTAGCCGTGAGACGAGATCCACAGCTTCAGAGGGCATGCGCTTATAGAATATCTGAAGATGAACCCAATGTTAATTCGATCATATGACATGATTTGCTCTCATACATCAGAGAGTATTTTAACACTGCCGTGTTACCTTGTGCCACGGATGGGCCTTAATTTGAGGAAACTTGAACTCGGTGTAGTTGGGATTCATGCACTTTATTTCCTCTCTGGTTGGGGTACCCAAAACCTGAATGAGAATAAAACAATAATCAAACTAAGGGTCTCTGAAATATGAGTGAAGGAGATAATGGCATTATAAACAGATGTTAGAGGGACAGTCGACACGTCAAGAAACCACACTTGCTTGTTAATAGATTATCAACCTATCCAATTATTCTCATCAAGGAATGTCCAGAGTTCTAAAGCTGAAACTAACAGAAAAATTGGTATTTACTAATTGGTGGTAATCCAAACAGATCACTGTTCACACAAAAAAAAAAGAGAGGAAAAAATGCAGCAGTGGAGCTCCTAGAACACGAAAGATTTGATAACAGAAGATGCTCAAGGATGTTATCACCTTAATGATTTCAACAAGCTGGTCCACACCACTCTCACCAGGAAAGAGAGGCTGTCATTAGAAAGACATCATTAGCTAATGTCCAAAAAAACGACAACTGAAATCATAATTAGAATGGGGAATTCCAACCTGTCCAATGAGTAGCTCAGCCAGTACACAGCCAGCTGACCAGATATCGATTGCTGTAGTGTACTCAGTAGCACCAAATATGAGCTCGGGTGCACGATAGTATCGGGAACAAATGTAAGATATATTTGGCTCGCCCTTTACCTGTCATAAATCAAGTAAAGAGTTAAAATAACGATCAAGAATAATGGGAGAGAAACGTAAGCTTAACAACATGAACTATAGGAAGATACAAACCAAAACTTTTGCACTCCCAAAGTCGCATAACTTTAGCTGGTGAGTGTGTGGGTTAACCTGTCAGAGACAAATATATAATGAAGTGAAAGCAGCAAAAATGTACATGGAGACCAATCACCCAAGAATGAAGAACATCACACCCTAGAGCATCGCAGGACAGGTCTCTTTATGTCAAAGCATCTTTAAAGTTCTCAGTTTTGCCATCATGACTATACTTAAATTCTTTTGAAGGTTCATATCCTCACTTCTATTAAATAGAGATAAATTTATTACTTCAGGCAATACAACTTCATGCACCCATCATATATAACAGTAACAGCACCTCAAAGGGCGCCTGTTTAGACATACCAGTAGGTTTTGAGGCTTTATGTCCCTGTGGCACACTCCAATGCAGTTGTGAATGTAGGCAAGCGCTCTGCATATCTGTCCAAGAAATTGACAAGAGAAACTTTCGTATAAGAGCTGCTAAATGGGAACTTGATATTCCATACTAGAAATGGACAAAAAAAAGAAGATGGTCCTGTTTGAAGCAACGTGACTTAGCAAGAAGAAAAATAAGACCTATTTATAACTAAGAACATTACCGACCGTATATTCGCAAAGAAACGTAGACTTGCAGTCAACATATAACTAAATAAGAAGAATGAGATCGAATACAACAGTTACCTGGTAAAAATAGAGTTTCACATATATTAGTGGCATCCTCTGGTTCATTTTGTTATAATGTTTTATCACTCTGTGGACTGTCTCCGGCACATACTCAAGAACGAGGTTCAGGTAGAGCTCTTCTTTTTCGGTTGTGGAAAAGAAGCAGTGCTTAAGAGACACAACGTTTGGGTGATCTAGAAGACGCATGGTTTGAAGCTCCCGATTTTTGTACCTCCTGTCTTGTAGGACCTTCTTAATTGCAACTGTTTCACCAGTCTCCAAACATTTTGCCTACATCACAGAGCAAATGAGCAAAAGGTTTCAATAGGAAGTTCATATATTGAAAAAAGAATGAACGAAAAGGAAATAGGTCAACTAGTGCCGGGAAATAAAAGAAAGCCTCACCTGGAAGACTATTCCAAATGACCCCTGCCCAACAGCCCGCTCGGCCATATAGCTTATCGTCTGGAATTTCAAGAAGCAAACTGTTAGATAGAAACGAGAGACACCTTTCAAATGTAGATATAGTAGGAAATGCATAGCATTTAGATCTTACCTGTTTTGGCTGCCCATTTTTACCACCAATTGTCGTGACTATTATGTGACCCGCCTCTGCCCCGTTACCATCGACAATAGCTGCCTCCATGTCCTGCATTACCAAAAACCAAATCCAATAAGAAATGAGTTAGGCTGATCAGACATCAGTCAATAAAACAAGTAAAGTGGGATGGAGTGGAAGCTCGAGGTAGCGAGTGATTCACCTTCTCATCCCTAATTTTCATGTCATTCATCTCATCAGGCAATCTATCAAAAGCCACTGCATTCCCAGCTGGATCTCTTAAACCAGACACAGGCGCCATGCTCACGGAAGCCATTATATCACGTACAGATTTTTTCACAGTCCAATTATGCTCTCTTCTCAATGTCAGATATCAACAAGTTATCTGCATTTGTAGAGACGAGTTAATAATCAACATGGAGGCAAACAAATGGAGGACCAGCACACATAAGAGCAATCAAAACCAAGAGCATGGCTCTCTCACACGGATTCCTATTCAAGAAACCACAAGATGTATGAAACTCGTATTTGAAAACTAAAGTACTTAAAGTAACATCTGGGGAAAGAAAAAGCCCTTCATAAGAGAGAACAAGTATTCAGAGAAACTAAATGCGCATCATTCCATCAGAATACAGAATAAATCAACTGTAAAAGTTTGACCATACAGAATCCTAGGCATCAGCTGTTAATGCAACCAGCAGTAATGACCAAATACAGAGAGAACTGAAATTTCTGCAAAGCTGAAAACAAAATAGAATACAGCAAATGTGGGCGAGTTTTAAAGCTGTGATGACAGGTCATCTAATGTGGATGCTTTCTTAATAACTTGACACCGCACAACTCTTGACTGATGCAATTGGACAAAATCGTCCACAAAACCGGCCTTGCTGCATCTAGACACATTCTCAAACTGACCGATCTCTTCGAAACACTTGGTCTGAAGCTTGTAAAAATCTCTTTGCAAATAATCCGGGCCGATACATCACAAATTGCTGCTGAAAGAGTCCACCTAAAGACGGTTGAAAATCTCAAAATCCCTTGAGATAATGCTGAAAAAGCTCAAGGTTATTTTCCCTCCCCAGAAATGGATGTTAAAGGAAGCAACTTGTTGAATTCGCCTTTCAGGTAATCAATGCAAGGAAAAGAAGATCTTCCACTTGATAAACCTCCAAAAGGACTAGGTTCCAACACAGAGATGGATATATGTACATGCTATCCTCAAAATTCATAAGAAGATGGCAAGTTCTAAGATAAAGAACCAAACAAATGCAAAGAGTCCCTAACCAGCAGAATGAACCGTACAAGTAACCTCAAAGGCTAAATTTTTTGGAGGCCTTTCTTGCATAACCACCAGGTAGGGAAAAAGAAAAGAGAAACCACTCTTAAGTAAAGGGGAAAAAACTAGAGGGTTAATTCAAGGGGCAAAAAATGGCAACACTAGAAAAACAGATCTTAAGGACCACATCAACAAAGGGTCAGCTCAAATCAACCCCCCAGATCCAAAAATCTAGCAAAAGCAAAGGAACTAAAATAACCCATGCAACAGAGAAATATAGAACAAGGGGCAAAAAAGTGACAAGAGAATCCAAATTACCATTCAGGTAAACCCCAAACAAAAAACCGGGGTTCTTGCCCAAACAATCAAAGGGTCGCTTGCTTGAATCTCAGCACCAGAAAGTGTTCTCAGCTGTCCTTCTTTCTCAGCTGTCTGAGGTGATTCTTGACAGGAAGGAGGAGGGGGGAGGGGGGGGGGTGATAATGGGTGGAATTTGGACAAGTTCCTTCCTTTTTTATCAGGCTGGCTTTGTTGATTTTCGCTTGCTGTCTCTCTCTTTCCTGCTTGCTTCTTTTTGGCTCTGGCTTGGTGGAGGTGGAGGTGGAGGTGGAGGAGGAGTCAGTCAAAAACAGTGACAAACGACAACAACCCAAGCAAATTATGTTCCGTTTTTATGTATTGAATTGAAAGACTTCGTTTTTTTTTTCGTTTTTTTTTCTTGGGTTTTCTAAATCTGAGTCTTCGCTTTTGACAGTCTCGTCCTCCTTTTTGACCGTTCAAACCTCGCCCTGTTCAATCTCTTGTCCCCACAGCTCCGCTTTCGAAAAAGCTCTTTCCCCTCTCCCTCTCCCTCTCTCTCTCTCTCTCTCTTTCCTTTGAATAACCAAAACTCTCCCTCTGACAGTGAGTATTTCCTCTTTCTTTATCGTGTGGGCTGGAGGGGCTATGACTGAGTTTTTGTTGTCGCCTAGCCAAAATTATTTGTTCAGAAACAGGGGAGAGACAGAGAGAGAGAGAGAGAGGGAGAGAATTGACCACTTTCGGCCAAAACATAAAGCTAAAAGGGCAGATATATGGACAGGCTAGATCTGCATTAGCCCTTTAATCATGACCCTGAAACAGCAATGTTCTGATTAACGCCAAGAAAAAGCAGAAGTTTATCATGAAACGCCTCCCCTGTTTTCTTTCTCTCTTCTTTTCTTTTCTTGGGCATTTCTTTTGGGGTCTTCGGTGATTGAGATGTGAAAGTTCTGTACAAGAGTAAGAGAGGAGGATGCGCGGATTCGTTATCCTGTTCGACGTCCGGTGGTCCTCTCGAAACGGAATGTGCCCGATTTAGTTTCGAGTCGGGTCGGGCCGGGTTCCGCCAAAAAAGAACTTAAAGAAATGATTAAAACCTCTTTTCGACCCGATTTGAATGTAAAATGAAATTAAGGAAAGAGGAACATAGAACACATGAAGGGAGAGAGCTCACTCTCTCTCTCTCTCGGGATATATGAAGGCATAACTATCACTTTGCGCAACGGTTGAACTCTGCGGGAGATTACTACACGTAATTGCCGTCTCAAAACGACGACGAGCATGATCACCACACAGTGATCGTAAGGCGCCAATCACCACCATGGCATCCGTTTGAGTACTAGTGAGTTCACTTCGTATTTAAATTGAAAGCGCAATCAGAAATTATCACCTCTAACAGCTACTATATTAATTTAAATGCGACTTGACATTCCACACATCATGCCACTAATAGCCTTCACTCGACCACTGGTTTCAATTTATACCTAAAAATCAACTGGGTAACTCAACGTGGTCCATTGTGGAAATAATGGATTGACCATACAATTGCCCCAAGTGATATATACATGTAGTTAAAATCAACACAATAAAATATATCTATTAAAGGATGACTAGAGCTATTAACTCGTGTTGAAATGACTTAACAAGCACATCAAATATCTAACGACTAACCTCAAAAGAACCGGCGAGAGCCGTCGCTCTCTCCGGTTGTCACGTGCGTCATAGGATATTTAGGAATTTCGCACCATAATATACGAAATTTCATTTCGTTTCTCCTCTCGTGATCTAAATTTATGCGTCCGGTCCGCTTCCATGGTCGAATTTGCCCGGTTATTACCTAGTCTTTGCAAGTGACCTTGAATTTCCCGTGACCCCCTAAAATAAAAATCAAACTTAATCGATGCACCGATTTGTGAGAAATCATTCTTTGGTATCGAAAACGTCAAGCCACATGCATCGTAGCCCGCCAAACCACGACAGACGACGACGACGACGACCCCATGTTTAAAAAAAAAAACAATAATTTTTTTTTCAAAAAAAAAAAAGGTTAAACGATGTCGTAAAGAAAAAGGTGAAGTGAAGTTTAGGTTTGGCATGAAAAGGAGGACCAAAGCATTAATAAGAGACCGACCATTTTTCTCAAGTCAACACCCACATTATCTGACCACCTCAAACCCATCTTTTATAAAATTTTAAATATTTTTTTTTGGGGGGGAGTAAAAAAAGTGGGTCCTCGTGATTCTTGGACTTTGATTTGTAATTTATTCATGTGATTTGGTCATGGAAAATGTGGTTTTACTATTGTTGTTGTCGTTGTTGAAATTTTCAACAAATGGGGACTTGCTAATTTAAATGCGAGCGCCCCCACATTGCGATTCAAAGTTCTCGAGTCAGCTACTTCGCTTTGACAGAAATGAGAGGACTTGGAATTTGTTTTCATCGATTTTAAAGAAATTAAAATAGGGAAAACAAGACATTCGCTTTCTCAACAATAACACCTTAAAATGGAAGAGAACGTTAGCTCGATCTAGAAATTTAATTCGAGTTAAAATTGTTTGATTAAGTTTTTTGTTTATAAAACCTAATATCAAGATCTTCGTACTTATTTTCAGAAAGAAGAAGTATCGAACTTTTTTTGATGTTGACAAAAACTCTTTGGACACATCGTTGTTGTGAAACCCGCGATGAACTTGCTCTGTTCTCATGCTTTGAGACGTTATTCATTCTGCGAGGATACCTTAACGCGCGAAGGACGACTCTACATGATTTGGTCTTTTATGTTGTGTCATTTGATCGACGAGATCGAATCGTAGATACCGCCCTTGAAGCTTAATTCAAATTGTAATTGGATTTATGAACACGGAAAATCGAAATGAAAGGAAAAAAAAGATACCCAATAATTAAAAGATGACTAGAGGTATCATAACACCTACTTTTCTACCATATAGCCCAAATTACCATCTTCATGTATGCCAAAAGCAAAAATGGAAAAAAAAAAAAACTCTTCTCTTGTCAATTTTCCATGCACGTCATTGATCAATCTATCTATATGGAGTTATGGCCCTATTATTGACTTGACTAAGCTTCTCCACCCTCAAAATATGGGGATTTTGCAAATTGGGCCTTCATCGAATTGGTGCTTCCTTCACCTGATAATTGGGCTTAGATTGGTCGTGCAAGATATTTGAATTTGTCATCTAGGGCCAGTCTCAAGTCCCCATATAAAACGTTCCTTTCATCATTTTTTTTTATTAATTTTACATATGCAGCTTATCTAATCCATTCGACGTTTTATCATCATGGATTTGGCTAGTTGGTCAAGCTTTCGACTATAATTATCTACATTAATGGTCACGGAAATATCGTGCAACACGCGCACCGTGGATCATGTCAAATTCATTCCTTTTAATGATATTCGAGTTTTCAAGTTGCAATGAACTTGATGCCAATCAAACGGGTTGAAGCAATATTGATCGACGAGCATGTATGGCTAGGGAATTGAGCATTTCGGAGATTAGCCACGCCGAAAAATTTCTTGGCGTTTCACCCGAATTGGGTGCTGAAAAAAAACACATGTTCGCTTGGATTTTGGGGGGAATCAACATGAAATTGGAAGGATGGAAGGAAGTTAATACCAAAGGCGGAATTTTTTTGTTGTTGAAAATAGGGGAATGATACACAATGTCTATATTTAAAATCTCAGTTTCTATTTGTAAAGCCATTAAATAGAAAATACCAAATTTTTTAAATATAAACATTACAAGTGTCATAACTTTCTTACGATACTCACTTAAGTGCTATAACTGTTTTTTCGACCACTTGAGTGCCATCAATTTTAAAAAAACGTTTACTAGAGTGGCATAACTTTCAATTGATCATTAAAGTGCCAAAAGTTTTTTAAAAACGTTTACTTAAGTGCTAGAAATCTGACGTAGCATAGCACCTATGGTAAATATTTTCAAAATGTTATGGCACTCAAATGATCGATTGAAAAGTTATTTGGCATTCAAGTGATTAGAAAAAAGTTATAACACTTAAATGAGTGTCGTATGCACTCACTGATTGAAAAAAAAATACAACACTTAGGTGAGTATCGTACGAAAGTTACGGTATTTGCGGTGTCATTTACTCCGAATTTTTGGTGAAAAACAATGACTCAAAAGCTGGTTTACACCTAAAAAAGTGGGACACTATGAAGACCGGACAAAAAAAAAACAAGGGAGGTATGGGCCTTAGAGATTGAATCACTGTAAACAAAGCCATGCTAGGTAAATAAGCATGGAAATTATAAAAAAATCCCAGAATCCTTCATGGACCAGATTGTTGAAAGGCATCTACTTCAAACGGAAACAATTATGGCATGCAGAAAAAGGAGCTAGGCCGTCTTGGGGATGGCAAAACCTGCTTATGGGACGAGAAGCCATTTCTATTTCAGCGATGTGGTCTATAGGCAATGGGGGAAAATGTGGATATTAGGACAGATAAATGGTTGAAGAGGTATAATTGGTGGATTTGCGAATACCGATGACCCACAAAGAGTAGCTGAACTGATAATCCTAGAAGAGGAAATGTGGAAAGAGCAGAAGGTAGACGCACTATTCGATGAACAGACCAAGCAGGAAATTCTCACCATCCCAATAAAATCCCTGGAGGCACACGATGAGCTAATTTGGACAAGTACAAAATCGGGCCGTTATATGGTAAAAAATGGGTACGATTTACCCAGTTAGAGAATAGAATTGAAGCAGAATACAAAGCAACCCTCGTCCTCATTTCAAACACCCCAATCATTGTGGAGATCCATATGGAATTTTAAAGACTTGTGCTAAAATGAAGAATTTTTTTATTTTTTTTTTATGGAGCACATGTCAAAATGCCATTCCATTAAAGGAAAATTTATGGAAATTTAGGGACCCAGAAGGTATGGATCGACGGATGGAGCAATTGCATGCATCTGTCGGGACTACACCGGCAGCCTCGTCGCCGGCTTCACAGGACCGGTCAAGGCCTCCTCCGTGGCTCGGGTTAAAAACCCTAGAGCCCTCTTGGGCCTCCCTCCCGTGCGGTTCGGAGTTTTGTCCAAGAAGCCCAAATACGGTAGCCCATTGGGCCGCGAAGGCCCATCGAAACCATCGTCCTCCACGTAACCGGCTCTCTTCCACCCCACCTCGAGCCCATTGGGCTTTTTAATTCGTGAAGATGCTCTTCTAGTGGGCTCCGCTAGCTAGCACCGCTTACGGTGTAAACAAAATTCCAGATTTTGACCCCCCCCCCCCCCCCCCCCAACCAAGGAAAGAAAAAAAAATTTTCGCTTGAAAAATCTTCTCAACTTTGGTACAGCGAACTTCGGCTCGTAAATCCTTTCCGCCCACCGGTTTTGGTCGCCTTCCATCTTTCATTTCCGGTGGCCATGCATGCCCAACATCACGAATACGTCCACAGCACAAAGTGTTTAACCTCGAAATTACACACCATCTCCCTCTTTTATATATATATTTACACACACACACACACATCAATTGCAAGAACTGCCGACCATTGTATGGTTCGATCCATCCACGGTATTGAAGATCCTGTTCACTTGTTCAGAGTTAACCTCGGATTCCAATCCCACGACCGCAACCAAAAGAATTAATTAAATTCAACATACCCTTCTGGTTTGTGCTGTAATTAGATGCGAGTTGTCAACTCTCCGGTACTAATCAAACATCGAAACATTTGCCTGCGTGACATGATCACGCTTGGGTCCCGATCACCTTCTTTATGGAGAATAATGCTCGTGTTGACAACAGCTTTGTGCGTAGTCAACTCCCGTTAGAGACGCAAATCTGACCTTTTCCAATCGATGGATTCCCACGTCTCGCCGTATCCGTATTGCCGATGCCAAATTGCGTCTAAGAAAACATCGAAATAATAATGGCCGCGCAATTCATCTCGATTTTTTCTCTCGACGGCGACGCGGCGGGGCCCGATACTCGCCCTCGGGGAAAAAAAAAGTATTTACCGGCGCCGCGCCTAACCATAGAAGGGTATATACGAGATTTCGCAAGACGATGTAAATAAATGATATAAAAACTCCCCCAAAAAAAGAGGAAAGAAAAGGCGTAGGGAATCTCCAACTAATGATAGAAGAAGACTTTGCTCGAATTCTACCTGGACCACCACCGGGGATGTTACGCGGACCACGCCCGAGCTCCGCGCAAAGGTCCGAAAAGTCCCCGGTCGGCACGGGTCAGCTTCGCTGATCTCGAGCTACGCGGGAGGGCAATTTCGTACATTCCGGCGTCGAGCATCCGGCTCGGGCATCGCCAACGCCAGCGGGACCCGCCCGCCCTCTTGCGTCAGCGAAGGTGGAAAACACGAGCAAAACTGCTTTTCAGAAATCCCAGCAGGCGATTTCCCCATGTTGCCCCTGACCACGCCGACGACCCGGTCTTACTCCCTCCTAGGCTCCTCCTGCGGAAATGCCGCTAGAGCATAGAGTAAAATATTCATTCTTAAAGAGAGAATATCGCATCCGCGTTTTTGTCCTTTAAGCGTATTCGATGCGATACATGTACGCGATGCCGACATGCTCTTGGAGGCATCTCCACCGTTAGATTCACGAGATTATCACTTATTAAAAAATAGGCCTTTTCATTTATAAATTTTGTTGGTCGGGACGTACTTTTTTTTATGAGCAATGCAAACTTGAAGGCAACGTAATAATAATAAAATATGGTATGTCGCCGTGCTCGAGTCAAACAAAGACAGCTCATTCAAAGAAGGCAAGCCGGAGGAGGGCGTTTCCGTCAATTCCCTCGGTCCGACCCCCACGCCCCTTCCGAAGCTCGAAGCCGTGTTAACGCGTTCCCCCCTCGAGTGGGAAAAGTCACAGAGACTCACATGTCAAGGCCGAGGGGCCACGGAGCGCAACGAGCGAGCGAGATCGATCCCACGGCTCTCGGCCGCACACGTGTCGCCCGCTCTGGGGGGAGCTCCTAGCCGGTGACCCGTGGCTACCGGTTGCCGGTCGCCAGCCCCCCCGACCGTATAAAACCCCGAGCTCGCGCGCGCCCTCCGATCGGCGTTTCGGATCGTTTTGCGGAGTCGAAGTCGCAGACGGAAGGAGAAGAAGAAGAAGTTCGGAGAAGGTGCGAGAAGACCGGTGCGTGATCGGCGGAGCTCCATCCTCGGGCCGGAGCTTACTCTTTCGGTCGATAGCGATCGAGTTTCCGGGAGGGAAATTCCGGCGGAAAGCGCGAGGAGGGAGTCTTTCCGGCCTGTTCGAGCTTCGCGTGTTTTTTTTTTTTTGGCTCTTTTGATGAGATTGTGAGGGGGGGAAGAAGTTATGGTGGCTGAAGCAGAGGTCGCGTGTCGGCAGAGCGTGCCCGCGCTGGAGGTGCCGTACCTCGCGGCCGCGAGAGCGAGCGCGATCGAGGAGCTGGTCGCCGTCTCCTCGCCTCTCTCGCACCCTGCCGTCGAGGGGGTTCGCGCGTCGGAGGCCGCCGCCGCCGCCGCCGATGTCCCCGCTTCTCAAGTGGTGAGTGGTTCTTTTTTTGTAAGGGCTCTGTTCGGTGTGAACTGATAGATTCTGGTTTCGATGATCTTCCGGAGGATGTCTTGGTGTTGGGTTGAGATGCTGTTGAATATGATTATCTATGGAGTTTTCGTTTCTTCATTGAGGCGGAGCCTTACGTAATTGAGATACTGTGTAATGATTATCATTAACTCATGTAAGTTGCAGTTTTTGAAACCTGCAATAGTTTAAGAATCTTCTAGCAAGAACTGAATGCGGGAATCATTGTGGCTTGAAAAGGGGGGGGGGGGGGGGAATTGCTGTTCATCCTCCATCCTCTAGGTTTGGTTGTAGCAAATGTTACCGTAGTACTGGTTGTTTTGAGGATGATGGAGAGAATTGAAAGCTTTCTGACGTTAACCCGGATGATCATTGCACGAAATCTGCTAGTTCTTGGTATGCATACATGTACTAATTATGCGCTAGAATAACGCTCGAAATACAAAGGGCTGATTACTAAAGGGATGTTCCGTTGGATGCTTAAACGTGACCTTACTTTGTTTTGATATCCGTAAACAAGTTCTTCTGGTGTGAACTGTATGATTATGCTGCCTTGGAGTTTTTGGGAATGCTGAACTGGAACGATGATTGACATGACTGTTGGTGTCGGTAAATCTGTTGTTTCTTATACTCGCTTATGTTTGGTCGTTCAGATTTTCTATGTATGCTACTTCTTATGTTCTCGGGGACAATAAATGTACTTTTCCAATACGCAAGGAGAACTAAGATGCAGAATTGATTTTTGCTGCTGCTTCTTGTTCATTAAATTGCAAATCTCAATTATTCAGAAAAAAAAGGATGGAAGATGACCCTTAAATCTGAAAGGATTATGTTGCAACTTGCAAGCAAGGAAAAACCGAGAGAATGTTTCTGAGGGCCGCGGAAAATTAATCCTAGAACAACATCAAACCTTTTTTCCTCGACCAAGAACAAATTTGCTTCTAATTAAGACCTCGCCTATTCTTTTAGGAAGACAATCTTCTTAGTCAATCGTTTGTCGATTCTTCCTTGGCTTGAGTCTTTGTAAAGTTGTGACTTATAGAGTGAGAGTTTGTGGAAGGAATTTCATCTCGATTTCGTTTCATTTCAGGAAATCACATCGGCAGATAATACTCCTGATGCGTTTCTGGAGGCAGTTGTTGCACAGTTTGTGCCTACTATTCGTTCTGGTAACTCTGCAGATATTGGGCCCCGGAGATTTATGGAAGATGAACACATTCGCGTAGATGATTTGTCCACGCATTTAGGATCGCCTTACCGGTTTCCTAAACCGAGTGCTTTTTATGGGGTAGTTAATACATTGAACTCTTAATCTTCAAGTTGCATCTCAAGTGATTCGTTTTCATTGATTATGACGTTGACTGAAATCGATGACATTACACAGGTGTTTGATGGTCATGGAGGAGCTGAAGCATCAGCCTTCATTAGAAAAAATGTTATCCGACTCTTCTTTGACGATGCCGAATTTCCTCAGTCATGTGAAGTTAACGACTCATTCTTGGGTGAGGTCGAGAATTCTCTCCGAAAAGCATTTCTTCTCGCGGACCGTGCTTTGGCAGACGATGCTAGCGTCAGTAGTTCTTCTGGAGCCACAGCTCTCATTGCAATGATTCTTGGAAGGTAATTTTGCTTTCGTCACCGTTCTGTTCTTGAGCAGGCCACCTTGGAAGTATTCTTTGACAAATATGTTGGACAAAATGAAAAAATCCAATCACTTAAACTCTTTCAGCGCAGTTACCCCCCTTATAATCGATTTCTAATGCGGTTTCTTGGACGAGAACTCCTGACATCATTCTGTAGTTGGGCTATACCTGATTACCTTTTGGTGCTACCTGCCATTAGGCAAAATTATTCACTTGTTCAATGCATTGATGCACCTTGCTTTTCTCATTTTACGGTTTCCACTTTCTTTTAAAAACTCTCCAGGCATCTCGTGGTGGCCAATGCTGGTGACTGCCGTGCAGTTCTCTGCCGGAGAGGCGAGGCCATCGACATGTCCCAAGACCATAAACCAATATACCCTTCAGAACGGAGGCGAGTCGAAGAACTGGGCGGTTTTGTCGATGATGGATACCTAAATGGCATCTTATCGGTCACTCGAGCTCTGGGCGACTGGGACATGAAGTTCTCTCGGGGCTTTCCCTCGCCTCTGATTTCCGAGCCCGAGTTCCGGCGAGCTCTCCTGATGGAGGATGACGAATTCCTCATAATAGGTTGTGACGGGATCTGGGACGTGATGTCCAGTCAGCATGCCGTCAACATTGTGCGCCGTGGGCTCCGCCGGCACGATGACCCAGAACAGTCTGCGAGGGATCTCGTTAAGGAGGCGCTGCGCCTCAACACGACCGACAACCTCACAGTGATCGTCGTGTGCTTCACGCCGCTCGATCATTGGCAGCAGCCGTCGCCTCGACCACGGAGGATGAGGTGCTGCAGCTTCTCGGCCGAGGCGCTCTGCAGTCTGAGGAACCTGTTGGATGGCAGCGGCAGCCATTGATGGCGCATAACTATTCCTTTACGAAAGTTCCATTCATCCCGGAGGGAGCTTGGAATTGCAACTGTTGCTTCGGCTCGCTTCGAGTGGGGTCGGCTGCGAACAAGAGCGGGTCGCAGTTTTGTTAGGTCTTACAACTTCAGCCCGTCGTTTCGTGTACATAAACAGATCTGTAACGAGCGAGACGCACGCTTTGATGGTGTAGTACAGCCGAGTGAGTTTAGGGTCATCCTGTCCATGGATGGACCTTTTCGATGTTCTCATTGCTTACGTGGGTGGCGTTGTATATATTGCGGTCCCTAATAAAATCACTTATTCGTCCTCGATTCTTGAAAAAGCTTTGCCTCTCCGGAAACGATGGACACTGGATCCAATCATCATAATATCTGGGATCAAATGCCGCATGGCCATCGATGTTTCTTTTATTCCGTGAAAACTTCCGATTACAGATGAGCTTGCTTGGTCGTGATTTCCATTCAAAAGGAGGAAAAGGGTGTTTGGTGGATATGCTCAAAAGCCTCGAATGCGCGCACATGATGTAATAGTTGGGGGAACCTGAAGACAACCCGCCGCTACCAAAAGGAAACGTCACTTGCTCTCGAGCAGACCAATCTATGAACCTAGCTATACGCGAGCTATGGTGCTGCTCCCTGTCGGTAAAACTCCACTCCAGCTTTGGATCCTCCAAAAGTTACCTTTACCCCCACTAACATGCTTCGGCTCTTCTTCCTATTACGTATCCACGTGGAATCCCAACCCTCAAAAAGAGGCCGAAAAATTTGTGAACAGATGCTTCTGGGATGTCTCGTTATATAGTGCCTTCGCATGCCAAGGTTGAAGATGGAATGGATATCATTCAGTCATTATGGTGTAGGCAAAATGTATACACATCATGCACGGACATGTATGCGTTTGCTGAATATATTGTAAGTACATGCACGTATTGACCCGTTTCTAATTGTGGGTTTTCGCGCCACGTAATGCAATACCTCTTCTTTGACTTTGTCGCGAGATTAAAGGCATCGATCGATGTTCGATTCGTCCCGCCCGATTAAAAGCGACGGCCTTCGTGTATACTTTTGGAAAAAATAAAACGAAAAGTCTCATTGAGCGCGAGCTTTTTAAATTTAGAAAGCAGCCACTCGGGTCTCGGGGATTTCAAAGAGGGCTCGGTACGTCGAGAATACGCCATCTCGCAGAGCCATCGTCATCGCCCATGGGTCTTGTGCTGCACACAGCGCAAGTGGATTCACATGCCCGTCGCAACGCCATCCCCCAGAGCATTCGTTCATCTTTTATATGGCGCAACTTGCCCTGCAAGTGGCTTTGCATGTTCGTGGCACGAAGCAAATATTCAAACACAAGGTGCAAGCTCACTCGCCCGAGAAGCGCCTCAAAACTTCCAAGGACACAAACCCTAATAATAAAAACTCCCGAGACAGATCAACGAGAGGGGGGGTTCGGGGCTTTCGGATCCCACGTCAAGTCAAGCCGATATAATAATGGGGGGAGTTGACTCGAACGAACGGCTGATCCGGAATGTAGACGTGAAAGTTGCAATAGAGACCGAATTAAACGAACCAAAATGGAGATTATAATAGGCCCCGCCCATGTCGAAATCGCATATGTCATCCTCCCCGCATTCCTCGAGCTCCGGGCCACGCAGTCTCCCCTCCCCCCCCTATAAATTTCACCCCCCCAAAAACGCCGAATGCTGCAGAACGAATAGCAGATCCGAATTCGGAGCATCTTCCGCAGCATAGTCAAATCATACGGTATCATGTCTAAGCCGAGGTAAGGCTCGAGAGCTTCCTCTTTGTTGTTCCCACGTAATTTCTTGCTCCTTGAACGGGTCCGGTCCGATTGGCTTGGCATTTTATAAGAACGCTTCTTCGTTTCTTGCTTGCTGATTTGATTCTATGACGGGATTAAATTAGCTTTTGCACATGAATTTTAACGTTGTTGGTGCGATTTGGGCATTACCCTTTTGTTCATATGTCGTTTATTTGTCATTATTTGTCTAAATTATGTTCGGACTGATCTTGAAGAGAAAGGCAGAAGATTTCACAGAGTCGACAAAAAAAAAATTCCTCTTTGCCTCACAAAAACAAAAAATAAAACGAAAAAGATTGTTTTTTCTAAAAGCTCAAAGATACCATTCAACCCATAATCTTTTTTTTTTTCGTTTGCTAATTATCCCTATTTTTAACTTTGTATTAGATATTAGCATTTCTCCGTTCAAAAACTATAATTATGGTTTTGTTATTACCTTCTTCTTCTTTTATTAATTATTACTAGCTTAATTGGTTTCGTAGTTTTTGAAAAAGAAAATGTCTAAAATAAGTAGGTTTTCTGATTACTCAGGTTGGAGGGAAAGGTTGCACTGGTGACCGGTGCAGCCAGTGGAATCGGCGAGGAGGCTGCGCGGCTGTTTGCAGAGCACGGCGCCATCGTCGTGCTCGCCGACGTCCAAGACGAGCTCGGCCAAAAGGTGGCCGACTCCATCGGCGACCACCGCGCGTCCTACCACCACTGCGACGTCCGCGACGAGTCCCAGGTCGAGTCCACCGTGAACTTCGCGATCCAAAAGCACAAGAAGCTCGACGTCCTCTTCAGCAACGCCGGCGTCATCGGCCCCCTCCACGGGATCCTCGACCTCGACCTCGCCGCCCTCGACGCCACCGTCGCCACCAACGTGCGCGGCGTCGCCGCCACGATCAAGCACGCCGCCCGCGCCATGGTCGCCGGGGGGACCCGGGGGTCGATCATCTGCACCGCCAGCGTGGCGGCGGCGCTCGGCGGGGCGGGGCCGCACGCGTACACGGTGTCGAAGCACGCGCTGGTGGGGCTGGTGAGGACGGCGTGCAGCGAGCTCGGGGCGCACGGGATCCGGGTGAACTGCGTGGCGCCGTTCGGGGTGGCGACGCCGCTGTCGTGCGATGCGTACGGGCTGACGCCGGAGGAGGTGGAGGTGAACAGCGCGGCGGCGGCGAACCTGAAGGGGGTGCGGCTGAGGGCGAGGCACGTGGCGGAGGCGGCGCTGTTCCTGGCGTCGGACGAGTCGGAGTACATAAGCGGGCACAACCTGGCGGTGGACGGCGGGTTCACGGTGGTGAGTCACAGCTACGCGGCCATGTGAGAGGATGAGTGGTGAGCTGGCATTCCGCCTGTGCGAGATGCGGGTCTTTTGGGATTCTTTTTTCTTTTTCTTTCGGGAAAGTATTTTGATGGGTCAAAGTCAAACCCGGTGACCAGGCTTGCCATGTGCATTTTCTGTGTTAAGTGAGCTTTGTTTTTTCAGCTCAACTGCTCACTAATGAAGTAATGGAGTGCCTCTCCTCTTTTTCCGGAGATTGCTTCTTTCTTCTTTTAACTACATTGGGATTACAACACCAGCACAAAAATAGAGATTAAAAAGGAAAGACCAAAGCATTCCGACTTTGAGGAAACTCCCATCAAAATTTACATGTCGATAATATTCACAACTTATAACTCACCAATCGAAATATTTGTTAGAACAAATTTCATGCAACCAAAGTCAGAGGAAAATGTGACAATGTCTTGATATTCTTATCCTCACTTCTTCTTTCCCTACGTATACCCCCACAACTGGCACCTCATGCCATTCATATGGTCACGGTGCGGCGCCCTTCTTTCGATCCATCTCCCCTGGCTCTCTTGTACAAATTAGAGGTTGTCAACCTTTCATATGGAGGGCCCACCACCTCCTCTATTTGAGATTGTTGAAGGTTGACAACCTCGAATATAGGAATGGTCGGTTTGGTCCGGTTATGGAACCGTTCACTTAGGGTTTGTTTCACATTTTATTAATTTTTATCAATGAATTTATGTTAATAAAGTTTACTTATGGTTTAGTTCATATTTTACTAATTTTTTTGAAGAAATAAAAAATTAAAAAAGTATATGTAGTTTGTCCGGTTCCTCCTTAAAACTGGACCGTCCGGACACTGGTTCCACTTTTAGGAAACGGGAACCGGACTGACATTTCTGAAGAACCGGACCAAATTGGCTAATTCGGTCTGGTTCGGGTGGTTCTCGATTTGGGCAGTCCATTTTGCACATCCCTACTAGAATCAGGAAGGGAGAGAGAGAAGGAGAGAGAGCGACGAAGTGAGAGAGTCTAAGTGCAAAAGGAGAGGTTGTGTCGGATAGATGTGTGTAGAGTTGGAAGGTGGCGCGCCTGGGTGGGGTTGCCGATGGCGGTGCCGGTCTTGGCTTGTCCACTGGGATGAAGAGCAATGAACAAGGGGGAAAGTTGTTTGGGCTGGGAAAGGAGATGGATAAGTAACATAGTAGGATTGAGGTTTTTTGATGAGGTAAATCTCAATTGTTGAATCTATTGTTCGATGATACTTCAACTTTGTATAGGATCCATTCAAGATGTAAGTTTCTTCAATAAATTGAAATGATTTCAATCAGAGAAAGAAAGGAGAGAAAAATGGTTTACAAAGATAAGCTAAGACAATTTTGATTGGAGAGCCTCCTATGGTAATATTTATTGAATCCCGATTAGAGGATAGGAACATAACATGTTGAGTAGACTCGTTAAACGGGTGGGTTGCGGCTAAGTCGAAAATGGTTCAATTCGAATTTACTCATTTAATCCGTTTTGATTCATTTTCATGCAATAAAATTTAGTGACCCGCACTCGATCCAACAAATACCCGATCATATCCGACCTGACCTGTCCGACCCATATTGTTAAAACACTTCTATATTTAAACTAATATAGGAAAACTCGTATCCAAACTGAGGTGGGAACATGGAGCGAGCGAGCGCGAGATCAAGTGTGGGCGAGAGAGAGTGAAAAGAGAGTCATAAATGTAGGTTGGGTCTAAGTAAGTTGTGAACCCATTTAACACTCATATTATTTTTAATTTTACCATTATAAATCCATTTATGACCCATCTACTAAATATTACTATTCCATATAACAACTAAATCTATCAAATATGGGTTAAAATTCGACCAAAAAAAATATGGGTTAAAAAATGGGTTTATGACCCATTTTGATAGATCTAATGTTGAGATTGGTTGAGTACTCTTAAAAATTGCAACAATTTACGTCGTTTTTATGTTTAGTAATGACATTATTTGATCTAACAAGTGGACACGTGGCCAATGGCAAACGCGACCGCAATATCAATCACGAGACATGTTGATCCAAAGCTTTTGTAATGAAGAAAAAGTCTACTATTTACATGTTATTCGCAAAGTCAACTACGAGATTACCCTTTGATGGAAAAGTGCGAAGAAATCGATTGTAATTGAGCAATAAATGAAAATGCAGAAAATTTCGACACGACCCTGTGTGCTGACAAATCATGACAAAAACACATAGTCATCGTCTAACCGCGTTTCAAACTTTTTAGATAAATACGCGAATTTAATATTCATGTATTCCAATACAAGCTTGTATTGCTGAAATTAAAGTCTATTCATCAAGAACTCTGCTGACGGAGCTGGGATTTGTGACTAATCGGGAAACGAATTAACTAGAAAAAAAAAAAGAAAGAAAAAAATAGATGTTATATTTTTTTTAAAAATTGGGAGTCGTTGACAAAAAGATGAGAGAGCCTTTGAGAGGTTGCACACACGGCAGTGTTTATAGTTATGAATGTTTGGTAAGGCACGCATTGATATAAAATATTGCTAGGACGGAATTGTTTCCACCAAAAATGTTAATTCTTTTAGGGCGCGAATGACAACATTTCTCTTCTCCGACCTCATTTTTGGCTAGAAATAGAAAAATCTATCTCTCTTTCTCGGACGAGTTTCTGAACAAAAAGTAGCGTTTAATAACGGTCTAAATTTATGTTCTCGTAATAGAAATTTTGTTTGATAGTTATTCTTAAATTTTTGTTCAAGGCGGTGGGCAAGCGGTGGTGGACGGCCGGCGAGTGGCGAGTGGGCGGCAGTGGGTGGCAAGAGTGAACAATAAAAAAGAATTGTTATTTCGATTCCAAAAATTCAAAAGTAAAAAATTTTAACTTCTCATTTCTGTTTTAAATCTATTTTTGGGACAAAACTTGTCCCAAAAAGAAAAAAAAATGAAATTATTTTAACAAACGGATTTATATTCCAAACCTGTTTTCGAGAACAAAAAAATTAAAAAAATAGGGAAACAAAATGGTTATAATTCTCGCCCTTAATGACCAAACTAAAAGGTTGCACACACAGCTGCATTTTTTTTCGACAAAAAAAGCTAAAAATAATAATTCATTTTCATGAATTTATTAACAAGCATCCTTGCTTGTTCAATAGATTAAAGAGAAAATGACATAAACAGTTCATAAACTTTGACTTAATATGCAATTTGGTTCATGAACTTTTAATTTGTTCAATATAGTCCATGAACTTTAATCCAATGTTCAATGTTGTCCATAAACTTTCAATTTGTTCAATATGGTCCTTGAACTTTTGGTACATGTTCAATATAGTCCTTGAACTTTATAAAAATGTTCAATGTAGTCCTTCCATTAATTCAAGTTTATGGACTAAATTGAACATGTACAAAAAATTCGATGACCATATTGAACAAATTAAAAGTTCAGAGACCATATTGAACATTAAGCTAAAGTTTGGAGACTACATTGAACAAATTAAAAGTTCAGGGATCAAATTACACATTGAGCTAAAGTTCAAAGACTGTTTTTGTCATTATCTCTAGATTAAACAAGACAAGTTTACGATCTTCGAAACAATGACGTTTCTTATGATCGACGCATTGGAAGTGTATCATTCCTTATTGAAGTGAGTATGATTAACAAAGTACCGTTACGACAGTCGTCCACATAACCCCATTTTTAATCTAATAATTGATGTCCCATCTTCACATATATATCGCCGCCCATCCAGTAGTAATTATGAAATTATCAGTTTTCCTTTGATATTTTGCTAAAATTGATAAATGACCTAACAAAAATCTTCTCTTTTCCAAGAAAAGTATTTCAAGCCAAGAAGAAAATAAAAGGTTTTTATTACAAGAGGAAAAATTGTCCAAAAAGTCACATATTACATGTTTACCAATTCAGTTCTAAACTTTTTAATTTTGTCAATTGAGTCATAAACATTTTCATTTCTTACAAATTGAGTTCATCCTGCCAATTTTGGCCGAAAGTGCTGACGTGGATGCCGGCCGGCTTACATGGCGTCAACGTTGACGATTTTTAATAATATATTAATATTTTTCAATTTTTGAAACCGGCCAGAGGAGAGGGCTAGTGAGGTCGACCTTGCTGGTCTCGGGCAAAGCTCGCCCCCACCGATCATTAGCGAGGTTCGCCTCGCCATGGTTGGGCGAGATTGGCCTCACCGGCCCTCCCTTCTAGCCTGTTGCCAACGTTTGGCAACTGGCTGGAGGAGGAAGAATGGGAGAAAAGAAAAAGAAAAAGAAAAATAAAAAATTAATATAAAAGAAAAATGAAAAATTTTAAAAACATGTCATTAAAAATTCTCGACGTCTGCGCTACGTAAGCCGATTAGTAATGGAAAAGTTCAGTACCGAATTGACAAAAGTGAAAGAAGCGGAGGACTTTTTGGGCAATTTTTCCTATTACAAGAACACGGGAGAGAAACACGTGTATGGACGTGATTGACGCTACAAAAACCTCGGGCCTTTCTCGTCCCCGCAAGTTTTCTCCGGGAATTTTACCGAAACTGCCGCATTGCCAATTTTCCGTCAATTTCCAGGAGGATTCTGTCACCACCTGCCGATTTCTTCGTCACGTCGTTCTTCTCCTTCTTCTCCTCCTCCTCCTCCTCCTTCAACCACAATGACCAGGCCACCACCACCACCATCCTTTCTTCCTCTTTCTTTCTCCTCCCTGCCCGTTCAACTCCCACCCGACCCAACGGTCAAAACTACCGTTCCTCTCCAGCACCGCCACCACCTAAAGGCAACGATTGAAAGAGAAGAAAAAATAAAAGGAAAAAGATCGAAGCTTTCATCACCCCCACATCAATGGCGGCGTACCCAGGTCCTCTTCGATAGCCCCCTTCCGCCTCCCCCTCTTGCCCGACCGAGGAGAAGGAGAAATTAGAGGGGCCGATGGGTCTCGTGGTGTCCTGGTACGGCGCCGTCTGCGTCGGCATCGTCGCCGTCTCCTTCCTCGGCTCCTTGTGGGTGATATGGAGGAAGGAGGGCGGGTCGCGATTGGACGACAATGCCATCTTCCAGAGCTTGCTGTCGGGTCGACCCGAGACCGAGGGTCGCTACTCGGTGGCCAAGCCCCGGAGCCACGTCGACTCTTCCTGCCTGTGGGCCAGTTGCTGGCGAGGGGTGCATCCCGGTTGGCTGTTGGCGACCCGGCTGGGCTCGCTCGCCGTCATGGGAGGCTTCCTTGCTTGGGACATTGTGGAGTGGGATGCCACCATTTTTGTTTATTACACCGAGTGAGTTTGTGTTTCTTCTTCTTTCTTTTTTTTTTTCGGATTTAAGTGTTGCAGCTGAGGAGTTTTTGAGGGGTGGGTTGTGTTGTGCTGGTCTTTTTGTTGACTTATGTAGGGATGTGATCCTGTGAGTGATGACCTATTGGAAATGGATTTTGTGCGAATGGCATTTGATCATCGGCTTTGAATTGGTTAGCTACATGTTAGTAGAAGGTTGATTAGTGAGATCGTTCTGACTTACCATTGTGCATATGATCCAATCTATTAGAGTAGTGTCGCCTGAAAATGAATGCATCTCTAGATCCGGCAAAGGGTTGCTGGACGAAGAAGTTAGTGTTTCAATTGTGTAAAACAGTAGGCCAAAGGGTTGCCATTGAGTCACTGCCTTCTACGAGATTCTGGCTAGCTGAAATAAGCATTTCTTTCTGGGTCTACTTGTTACGGATGATCAGGGATTTGCTGGTCAGTAGTCACATTATGTGTTTCGCAACTTGAATCCACTAGCAGTCTCATGGTTAGTCTTGCGGAAATGTGAAGAGACCAGGAGGAACTAAGTACAAGTTCAAGAGGAGTTAGCTACTTGCCATTTGACTTTTTCTCTTTTGTTCACCTTTAGATTCTCATCGTCTCATATCCACCCCTCTTTATGGCTCTTCAATTCCATAACTTCATTGACGGCAGGCTTTTGCTTAGAATGGATTATCTCAATATGTTTGCTTGATCTTGCATCTGTCAAGATATGTCTGTGGAATTTTGGGTAAATCTCTGTCTTCTGTGGGTCTAGGGATGAAGCAGCTCTTCTTTCGTTCCAACGTCATGTTCTGATCTGTCCTCTGACACTACCTTCCAGCTATTTGGTTTGCTTTATCTTGCCTGTACTGATATAATCCTGCCAGACTTTCTTCATATTACTTCTAAAAATTTGGGGTTGTTACCCATAGAGCAGCTCTTTTGTGTCTTCATCCAGCCATTTTGGCATGAGTAAACAGGGGCAATGTAAAACAGTAATTCACTAATTACGGCCTAACCGACCTTGATCATGTAAAGCTTCTCTAGCGTACGAGAGTGCTTTCCTTTGCAGTATCTTCTCTGTCAGTAAATTTCCATTTCAATCGGGTTTTGCATTTTCTCGGATGGCAACTGAAAAAAGTGTCAAATTGTGCAAGATGTGAGCCTGCTTGTGATGTGATGAACTAACTGCAGACTTTATTAGCACTTGACATCTTTCACTTGTAAGTATTAGGAATTCTCATGTTTATTAGACAGTGAATGCAACTGTAGCAGCAATCACTCACCAATCTCCACTGGAATTGTGCAGGTGGACTTTCACACTTGTCATGGTCTATTTTGCAGTATGTTCACCAACTTCCAAATGCTTATTTCCTCTTACTTTTTGATAGAATTTCCCTTGAGAAGTTTTTGTTTTGGAAGTAAATGTAGTAGTCTTAATGAGTAACTTCCATGTAAATATGCCACCGCAGAATTAGAAAACCAAAATAACACGTTGGGTGTCTAGCATGTGTGTTGAGTCTATTGACATGCTTGTTTGAAGCAGCTCCTGCTAATGCAGAGCCCTTTTGATGTAGCTGGGTACTGTTGTTTCTGCCTATGGATGCTGGGTGTACTCAAGACAACCTTCCACTGGAAATGGGTTGACGGATCAGCTTTTGGGGAGAGATTTGGAAGAAAATCGAATTTCAGCCGCTAATAATTACGGGGTAAAAGTAGTGGAAACTCGGGTTAGTAAATTGAGAAGCCGCTACACGGAAGAGGAGATTTTGCAAAGAGCTGGATTTTGGGGATATGTCATGCAAATTGTATATCAGGTTAGTTCATCCTGAATTTAAATTCATGTTCTTCAAAGCATGTTCAGACAATTAGCTTCAAACAGTTGCTTCTTCATTGTTACATACACAGTTGATTATGCAATACAGTATACTTGCTCATTATCTGATAAACCTGTAGCCGTAACATCTGCCTTGGCTTTAACCTCCCAGAGTCTAGTTTCTTTATCTACTTGTTGAATTAATCTGATCGTGCCCAGAGTTTACTGATCAAAAGAAACAAAGTTGGAGTTTGTTACCTGTAATTTGGTTTGTTGCCTTGCAGCCTATCTCGTTTAAGGTTAAGCACTTCACGAGTATGTTCCTCTTCTTTATGATGTGGGTCATGGTAGAAACTGATACATGTTTTGTTATAGACCAGTGCAGGTGCTGTTATTCTCACAGATGTCGTGTTCTGGTGCATAATCGTGCCATTCCTATCAAATGCTCATCTTGGACTAAATTTGGTGAGTGTTGTACATTGTCTACGTCAGGTTCTGTCCATCAGAATTTGAAATTAGACCCCCAGTCCAAGGGCTTTCACCTTCCACACTTTATGTGCTCTGTGTAAAAGCCACTAATGCTTGTAATAACGGATCATATCTGATCTGATATCATTGGAATTTGTCATTTGAAGACCACATTTTAGAAAAGTAAATGATCCAAAAACACAATTCAATGAAACCAGTCTGCCTCAGGTTTTACAGTTCATAACTTTTGTCGGTCCTGCAGATGATATCAGACTTCTCTGAAGTGCAACATAAATTCATCTTGTTCAATATGCTCCATGGCCTTGGTGCTCTAATCATAATCGAATCATATTATTGTATACTCTCCATTGAGATGTTTAATGCTTGATTTTGCAGTTGATGGGCTGCATGCATACATTAAATGCGTTTTTCCTTCTGATTGATGCTTCACTCAACAGCCTTGTAAGCATTCCTTCACTCAGAGCCTACTGGTTCAACTAAATATGAGAGGTCAGATTGAATTAACATTGCTCATTTAAACCACTGTTTTCAGCCATTTCCTTGGTTCCGGCTTGCATACTTTGTCCTCTGGAGTTCAATCTATGTTATCTTTCAGTGGGTCATACATGCATGCGGTTTCTCATGGTAAGCTAGTCTTTGTCTCTGGCTGTTCTTTCTACTATCGAATCACTTCTAATGTTGCAGCTAACGTAACTATCGACATTTGCAGGTGGCCGTATCCATTCCTCGAGGTATCATCACCTTGGTCTGCTGTCTGGTATGCTGTCTTTCTCGAATTAATCTTTGGCATTTAAAATGATATGCTGCTCCGAGTCGAAAAAATCTCTAACCAGGTCATTTATGCAACAGGTATTTTGCCGTTGCTGTGATTCACGTCCCATGCTATGGCCTATGTGCATTAATCATGAAGTCGAAAAACTCGATTCTTTCCAGATTGTTTCCCCATTCTTTCACAAGGTCATACTAGTTTCTTCTTCTTGTGACGTGGTATTGGGGCATTTTCGTTTGCCTGTGTGTTTGTTGTATAGAAAAAGGAGAGATTACACGAAACACGATTCATTCTCTCTAAACGCTGTGAATTCAACACCCCGTCAGACTGTTTTTTAGAGATTGAACGGGTGCTTTTGAGCGTTAAACTAATGTAAAGACTTTCTACACCGAAGCCATGTTCTTGTTGTCCAAAAGAGAAGAAGAAGAAAGCCATTTTCTTGGTGTTTTTTTTTGTTCATATTTTGCTTCTTTAAAGCAAGCACCCACTATTTCACATGCAAGCAACTAAATAGATCAGATAAAAAGAGGCCTTCTAAGTTCTAAATTCTACATTAGGGTATGGTAATTTCCAGTGGCATCACAATTGCATGGACTGGGATGTTCTAAGTTTAGGTAGGCACATTGACATGTTAAAACTTCTAGGGGAAGTAAATTCAGTCTTAGAATATTTTTTCCTCAAAATGGTTGACACATTTTAAAGTAAATTGACGACTTAGATTACTCAGTTTCGCAAAATATCCTCCCGTTTTGTGAAAATTCCCTCACGCATACCAGACCCAAATCGCATTGTTTCTGTGCTCTCTCCCTTTGCATACCAACTACACCCCTGTGGCAGCGGCGGCAACGGATGGAACCGCGTCGGCGAGGGTTTGTGTCGGAGACAGGTGGTTAGGGCGGCGGTGAGCGCCTGGTAGTTGG
The DNA here is from genome assembly GCF_021117445.2 of Syzygium oleosum. NCBI lineage: Eukaryota > Viridiplantae > Streptophyta > Magnoliopsida > Myrtales > Myrtaceae > Syzygium > Syzygium oleosum. The sequence continues at coordinate 3,196,612 of NW_026607493.1, read as the reverse complement.
GATTGAGGGAAGAAGAAGGAAGAAGGAAAAGAGGAAAATAAAAAAGACAAGGAAAAGAGAGAAGAAAGAGAACAGAATTATGTGAATTTTGCCTCTAAATTGAGAGAAGCAAAATCCCGAAACAAGCAGCAGCAAATTTCATGTTACATTTATATCAGCAAATCTCACAATACAAAAGAACGAACTCACACAGAATCAGAAACTCAATAAATCAAAGGCAAAACCACCCCAATGCTACATAAAAGAACATCATGTACGTAAATGCAGCTTTGATTCGTGGAGCTGCACTGTCTTCTCACCTCACCTTGTGAGTCTGTATGGACCTGAATGGAGCCCACGCGCACCCTGGCCTTCGCGAACTTGAGACTCCACACTTTGCTGTCGCCAGCATTGTCGGCGACCATATTGACCGTTGCAGAGCTCGAGAACAGGGTTTGGTCATTCTGCTACTCGTTGTCCAAACGGGTTGGCATTAAGTCCAGTGCCACCAGCGGATTGCTGCCTGTGTTTCCGCTCCGTGGCCTTAGGCAAATGGTCCGGAGGAAAGCCCTGTACTTGGCATCCGATGACGGATCATGGGCATCAGTTGGGACGCCAATCGAGTGCGCTCCCGAGAGTGTCACCATCTCGTCCGCGGACAGCCCTTTGCTAGCAAAAAAGGTCCACCAGCTGCTTGGTGTTGAAGGAAAGGGCGGCTGGTTCTGTAAGACGTGTCTTGGCGCAGGACGAGGCCGTCGAGGCGGCCGGCGGGACCGCATAGTTAATTCCTCCTAGCCGGTTTGCGCTGTCACAAGTGGGAAACACTGACATTCTCGGATAAAGGAGTCATTTTTGAGTGAACCAGATGGCTGTTAAGCATTAGCTCATGTGGGTCTTACGTCGGGACCACAAGATCCGACAAATAGGGTGAATTAGGTGCACAAGCACCCGGACCGCCCAACAGAAACACGTACGAAAGCCCATATCCATCGTGAAGCTATATGTCTAAATGGCAAGGTTCCTTCCAAAAGGAGTTTCCCTTGTTCCATTGCAGTGTAATTAGTCCGTCAGCATGCAGAGAAAGACGTGCGGTGTGAAGAAGTACATGCAATTGTTGCCAAAAAGGTGGCCTTCAGAGCGGCCCGTTATTTCAACCAAGGTGGGATACCCAGCCAACAATCATTTTCTGTTTATTAATTCCTCAGAAATGTATATGAAGAAGCTTGGCTCGCATTCCCTTTCCCCCTGACCGAACCGGTCATCGGCTGCCATTGCTCGACCTTTCTAGGCTATCACACTGCTCGACGAGCCCTGCACCATCTGCTCGTCCATCGAACCCAATACACTTGGAGATATCCGCATTCTCACTGAGCGAACACAGCATGGGCAAATGCCAACCCGAAGGCGGTTTGGAGGGATACCCAAGTCACTGGAAACTTTTCCAATGTTGACTTGACGGGAAGGAGCCACCCAAATCAAAATCCTCCCCGGCTTCGGGTTCTGAAAAGTGACTGCTTTACGAATCAAGGAACATGTTTATCTGAAAAGTGTCGTGCTCTGGTGCATAATCGTAACATTCCTATCAAATGCTCGTCTTGGACTGAATTTGGTGAGTGCTGTACATTATCTGCCTCTGTTTCTGTTTGCCAGAATTTGAAACTAGACTCCTATCCGAGGGCTTTCATCTTCCACATTTTTGTGTCCTCTATGTTAAAGCCACTACCATATCTGATTTGATAGCATTGGAATTTGGCATTTGAAGAGCAGGTTCAAGAAAAGTAAGAGATCCGAAAACACAATTTAACGAAACCATTCTGGTTTAGGTTTTTACAATTCATGACTTTTGTCGGTCCTGCGGACAATATCAGACTTCCCCGTAGTAAACTTGCATGTTTCCTTATATCCCACATAAACCTATCTTGTTCAAGATGCTCCGTGGCATCAGTGCTCTAACCGTAATCGATTCATATTGTGTACTCTCCATTGAGATGTTCGATGCTTGATAGTACAGTTTAATGGGTTGCATGCGTACATTGAATGCACTTTTCCTTCTGATTGATACTTCACTCAACAGCCTCGTAAGCATTCCTTCACTCAGAGCCTACCGATTCCACTAAACACGAGTGAACGTATTGTATTAACATTACCGTTTAATCCACTGTTTTCAGCCATTTCTTTCATCCCGGCTTGCATACTTTGTCCTCTGGAGTTCAATCTAAGCTATCTTTCATTGGGTCGTTCACGCATGCGGTTTTTCATGGTAAGTTAGTCTCTGTCTCCGGCTGTTGTTTTTGCTATCGAATCACTTCTTATTTTGCAGCTAATGTAACTATCGATATTTGCAGGTGGCCTATACAATCCTGAAGGTATCATCTTGTCGGTCTGCCGTCTGTTATGTTGTCTTTCTCGAATCCGTCTGTCATTTAAATGATATGCTTCTCACCGTACCTCCCCCAATCTCATTTTTTCTGTGTTCTCCACCTTTGCTCACCAACTACACCATGGTGGCGGCAGTGGCAACGGACCGCGTTGGCAAGGATTTATGTTGGAGACAGGTGGTTGGCGCGGCGCTGAGCTTCTGTAGTTGGGGTTGAGGGAAGAAGATGAAAAAGGAAAAGGAAAAAGAAAAAAAGAAGAGAAACGATCCCTAGTATGCTCATGAGTCATGTGTCCTTCTATGGGAATTTTGCCTCCGAAATTTGAGAGAAGCAAAACTCCCAAACATAAATAGCAACAAATTTTATATGACCTTAATATCAGCAAATCTCACAATACTAAAGAATGAACTCACTTGGAATCAGAAACTGAACAAATTGATATGAAACATTCTACATGAAAGAACTTCATGTGCGCAAATGCAGCTTTAATTCACAGAGCTGCACCGTCTTCTGACCTCACCTTGTGAGCCTGTGAGGACCTCAATGGAGCCCATGCGCACCATGGCCTTTGCGAACTTGAGACTCCAGGCTTTATTGTCGCGAGCATTGTCAGTGACCATGTCGGCCGTTGCAGAGCTTGAGAACAAGGTTTGGTCCGAAATCAATATCCCACGGTGATTCTGCAGATCCTGATAATACTTGTTGTCCAAACGGGTTGGCGTCGAGTCCAATGCCACCAGCGGATCGCTGGCTGTGTTTCCGCTCTGTGGCCTCGGGCAAATGGTACGGAGGAAAGCCCTGTACTTGGCATCCAACGGCGGATCATGGGCATCGGTTACGTTGTCAACAGCGTAGAGGCGCTCCGAGAAGACGGAGCAATGCGAGACGCCAATCGAGTGTGCTCCGGAGAGCGTCACCATCTCGTCCACAGACAGCCCTTTGCTAGCGAAAAGGTCCACCAACTGCTTCGCGTTGAAGAAAGGGGGCGGCAGGTTCTGTAAGATGTCGTCTTGGAGTGAGACAAGGCCGTCGCGGCGGCCGGCAGGAACCGCGTAGCTAATTCCTCCTAGCTGGTATGCGCTGTCGCGAGCAGCAAAGGCGAGGATGTCCGCACATGATACCGTCTTGGGGCATGAGGCTTCCAATCGGGCTTTCGCTTCATCAATTACCTCAAATCCTCGTAAGGTATGGCTTGCAAAATGTTCTCGTTCCGCCTTATTTCCGGGGCTGGAATTTAAGAGCACAGAAGCATCACAGCCCTGCAATCACAGTTTAACTCGGTTACCATTTAACAATCTACAATAACGTGACGCTTGTGGATAGAACTGAGTCTAAGCAGTATCTTTCCTTGCGCAGGTGTGTACGTAATTGGTTTGACATTGAGGGATTATCTATGACATTACCCTGACAAAACAATCATGGAACAGCAACCTAATGAGACCGGCACCGATGCCGGGGTTGCGAGAGACAGCCTTATTCACAGCATTCCTCACAATCACCTCCGCTTGTGGACACGTCGATTTGTAGAACCCCACTTTCAAAGCCGAAGACTTAGATGGAAGAGAAGCCATCGCAGACGTGGAGAGGAACATTATGATCGCGCAAGAGACTAATGCCGGAGCACCAGAGCTTCCGCGGCCCATTGAGCCTGTCATCGTTTTTGTCCAATAATATATTTGAAAGAGCTTAAAAAGAGTAGAATGTATGAGTGATCAACTTATGTTATGACTGTCAGACGAAGAAGAGAGAGGGATGAAGATGGAAAGGTGGTGAGAGGAGTCGATATTGCTCGACTGTTTATATATATGTCAGTGTGTGTCGTGTTATGTTTGGAAGAAGAGCGGGGGCAACAGATCTTATTCTAATGAAGCTGCCTGTGACTGTGTCCAGCCTTCGAAAGTGTCCAACCTATCGGATTTTCCTTCAAGTGTCTCGTTGAACTTGCTTTGCCATATGCAGTGTGCATGTCTGTTCTCCACCGCCCGTTTCTCTTTATCAACTTACCTTCTGTTCATTCTGTAGTCAATGGCCCCCCAAAAAGAAAAATTGAACAAATGATGTGGCTTCTTGGAAAAGATATTATATAGAGTATAATTGGATATAGCTTTTGTCGTGATAGTTTGAGTTCTTCTTTCTAGTTAGTGCTTGGCTTCTTCATAACTCTGCATGAGAGTAGGGGAAATCCATACTGGTCTACAAGAAAAACTAAAATCCGACCTAAGCCAAGTCAATGAAATCACAACCCTAACCAAACCAATAACTCCGACATCCTCCGTTCTGGTTTCAAACCGGTTTACGTCAAGCCTGTACGTAAACAAGAAGTTCGACCTGCATATTAACCATCGCAAAGGTAACGTGTGTTGCAGATATACACCAAACTGAACTAATCATTAACAATCCGTGGCAAGGTGGGACGTGCAGTGTTTGGATATCTGACGTGGCGTCGATTCGGTATTTGCTTTGATGCGTAAAATCGAGACACAACCTCTGTCTGGAAATAATATGTCGGTCAAACATACATCATGTACGTACACACAAGTGCAAAGCTCGAAATAAACTCGTCAAATATGATGCTTCCGCCGAGAATGTAATTCTGAAAGTTACAACACCCTTTAATAACGAAATTGAATGATACTTTCTTTCTGGGACCATACCTGTAAGCTCAGAACAGCTGAGTTCAAGGATCGTTCTCCTTTAACTCGGGAAAAGGACAAAGAATAAGATTTTAAAAAAAGCGAATGCTTAACTCTATATCCAGTATATTCCATACCAGTGCCGGCATAGAATGGATATTGGAGAATGCTTCCCTTAGTCCAAAATACAACGGTCTCCTGATGAACGGCAAGATCGGTAATCTTACGATGTAGTCACAAGTGTATTTTAGAATTGAAGAAGGAAAAAACACCACTACCTCCAGAACTGGATGATTATCCTCCAAATGATCGACTCCTCATCAATTTTTAGTCTCTTAACTGTGAAATCCGCATCTTCGGCTAACAAATAGAAGTGTAATAGAAGAGCCAATCTTTGTTGAATCGGATGCATGCTCACCGTTAGCTCATGTAAGTCCCATGCCGAGCCCACGAGATCCAATGGATTGGGTGAACTAGGTGCACATTGCGAAAAAGGCCGCACACGTATGGTTGTAATGCCAAAAAATCAAGTCGGCTCATTCGTCTTTATGTTGATCGTTACAGGCCTCTTGAGCGGCTCGTTATTTTAACCAAGACTGACACAATCAGCCATTGTTTTTCGTTTATTCATTCCGCAGATTATACAAAGAAGCTTGGCTCGCTTAATCGGACCATTCCTATCAAATGCTCGTCTTGGACTATATTTGGTGAATTTGTACATTATCTACCTCTCTTTCTGTTTGTCAGAATTTGAAACAAGACCCCTATCCAAGGGCTTTCATCTTCCACACTTTATGTCCTCCATATTAAAGCCACTATGGCTTGTAATAACAGGATCATATCTGATATCATTGGAACTTGGCATTTGAAGATCAGATCTAAGAAAAGTAAAAGATCCGAAAACACAAATTAACGAAACCATTTTGATTTAGGTTTTACAATTCACGACTCTTGTCGGTCCTGCAGATGAATCAGACCTCTGTAGTAAACTTGCAGATTGCATGCATACATTGAGTACGTTTTTCCTTCTGATTGATACCTCACTCAGCAGCCTCGTAAGCATCCTTTCACTTAGAGCCTACAGGTTCAACTAAACACGAGAGGACTAATTTTATTAACATTGCCCGTTTAATCCAATGTTTTCAGCCATTTCCTTGGTTCCGGCTCGCATACTTTGTCCTCTGGAGTGCAATCTGTCTCATCTGGCAGTGGGTCATTCTAGCTATGCAGTTTCTCGCGGTAAGCTAGTCTTTGCCTTCGGCTGTTCTAATCCAACTATTATTTGCAAGTGGCAGTCCTCGAGGTATCATCACCTTGGTCTGTTGTCTGATATGTTGTCTTTCTTGAATCCGCCTATTGCATTCAAAGGATATACTCAATCTTAACCGGTTCGTTTATCCAACAGCTACCTTGCCATGGCAGTGGTTCACATCCCATGCTACGGCCTATATGGGTTGATCACGAAGTCGAAAAACTAGATTCTTTCCAGATTGTTTCCTCGTTCTTTCACACGAGACACAATTCATTCTCTCTATACGCTGTGAATTCAACACGCCGTCCAGCATCTTTTTAAATATTAAACGGGTGCTTTTGAGCGTTAACCAATGTAAAGACTTTCTACATCAAAGCCATGTTATTGTCCAAAAAAAGGAAAGAAAAAAAGCAATTTTCTTAATCTTCATCTTTCATACTGTGCCCACTATTTCACATGCAAGCAACTAAATAAATCAGACAAAATATCCTCCCGTTTTGTGGTAATTTCCCTCACGCATAGCAGACCCGAATCGCATTTCTTCTGTGCTCTCTCCCTTTGCCTAGCAACTACGCCACCGTGGTGGCAGTGGCAACGGATGCCGATTGAACCGCATCGGGGTAGGTCTGTATTGGAGACAGGTGCTTGGGGGCGGCGTGAGCTTCTGTATTTGGGATTGAGGGAAGAAGAAGAGTTGAATATACGAGTGATCAGAAGAAGCTAATATCGCACTACTGGTTTATTGTATATGTTTGCAACAGATCTTATTCTAATGAAGCTGTTTTTGAAAGTGTCCGGCCTTTGAATTGTTGTGAGATCATCTTGTGTTCATCATCTCCTTGTAGAGTCTCGGTCAACTTGCTTGGCCATACATAGTGTGTATGTTTATATCTCAACCGGCCCTTTTTTTCTAGGAAGAGATATCATAAAGAATATAATCAAATATGCCTTTCGAGCGAAAATTATAAAAAAAGTCCTAAATTTATTGCAATCGTGGTTCAATTTGGCTCGATTTGAAAGACAGCCAAACTGCTCTAGAAGAAAAACTCAAATATGACCCGAGCCAAGTCAATGAAATCACGACCCTAACCGAACCAATAACTTTGCGTCCGCCGGATCGATTCGGACGTTACACATCAAGCCTATAGGCTAGGTAATATGTATCATGGATATACACCAAACCGTGCTAATCATTCACAATCAGTGACCAATTGAGACGCGTAGTGTCTGAATATTCGATATGGTGTTGGTGCGAAATTTGCTTTGATGCATATAATGAAGACACAACCTGTGTCAGGAAACAATATCTCCATCGAACGCCCAATAGGTACATACAATAACATACAAAGCTCGAAATAAACCTATTGAGTACGATACTTTCTATGAGCGACTATACTGTAAGCTCGGAACATCTGAGTTTAAGCATTGTTCTCCCTTAACTCGGGACAAGGATAATTAAAAAAATTTAAATAAAAAGGTGAATGCTTAATTCTATATCCAGTATTTTTCCATACATATGTTGGCATACAATGGATACTAGAGAATGCTTCTCTAGAAATGGATGATTTTCCTTGAAGAGATCGACTGATCATCAATTTCCTAGTCTCTTACAGTGGAGTGTAAAGCGGGAAACACCGGCATCTTCAGCTAACAAAATAGAAGTGTATAAAAGTAGCCAATTGGTAAAAACCTATGCATGCTAATTGTCAACTCACGTGACTCCCACGTTAGGCCCACTAGATCCATCGGACTGTTGAGAGCGGGTAATAGAAACCCGATACCTTCACCTAGGAGATCACCAAAAGAGACTTTAAGTCCGAGCCCGTCAACATATCAACTCATCTTCACTCAAAAGCTTAACTAGAATACATTAACCATAACACACTCAACTCCGAGAGGTATCTCAAATCCAAGCATGTCAATATATTTAGTTAGACCCATCTTTTCTAAAAAATTAAGCCAATGAGTTATCAGGATTTTTTTTAACACAACTCACATGTGTATTTCAACACGTATTGATTGAACTAGGTGCACATGCACCCGGATTGCCCAAGAGAAACATGTACGAAAGCTCAAATATATCATGAAGCTACATGTATGAATGGCAAGGTTCCTTTCAAGAGGAGTTTCCCTCTTCCCATTGCAAAATAATTAGTAAGTATGCTCGACAAAGAATTTCGCAACGAGTGTGGAGCATACATAGAAAGATGTGCGGTATGAACAAGTAAATGCGATTGTTGCGAAAAGATCGCCTTCAAAGCGGCCTGTTATTTCAACCAAGAGGTATACACAGCCAGAGATCATTTTTTGCTTTTTCAGTCCTCAGCAATATATACAAAGAAGCTTGGCTCGCTTACCTTTATTCCCTTTTCTTCCCAACTGAACTGGTTATCAGCTGCCTTGAACTCTATTATCCCACACGACAAGCTCTGCACCATCAGCTAATTGAACCCAATACAGTTCCACACACCGAATTTTCACTGAGCGAACACAGCATGGCGAAACGCCAATCCACAGACGACTTGGAGGGATTCCCAGGTCATTAGAAACTTTTCTACTGTTGACTTGACGGATAAGAGCCACCCATACAAAAATTCTTCCCCACTTCTGGTTTGAAAATTGACTCTGCTTTAAAAATTGAGGACCGTGTTTATTGTTGCAACCCGTCACTCGAAATTCCGCATGCACATACACCGAGAAAAGCACTCATGAGATGTTGTGAGCCTGAACCCATTCTTGTGGAAGAGAGGGGCTACAGGAGCTCGTCTTCTTAAACAGCCTTCTGAAAGAAACTTCATTGACCGGAGTGATCAACGAGTGGAAATTCTACGAGTATAATGAAGGACGACCTCTCTGCCTCCCTAAGATACTGCACACTTCCGTTCATTATCTTTATGAGCTTCTGGCTGATGTACAATCCAAGGCCTTCCCTCGACACGCCTTGGCCGTGGTGAAACATCTCGTGAATCAATTTCTCTGGAATTCCAGGTGCTGGATGTGTAATCCTGAAATCACAGTTCAATGTGCTGAATTTGTAGCTTGCACTTGACCACCAAAACAAACGAAATCAAGCATTTTCATCTAACGGGGATCAGATGTTGTACAACCATACCACCTATGACCATTTCTAGAATATTATTAAGAATCATTTTGATGTTTTATGACCATTCGGTTTTCAAAATACCAGCACTCTTGTTTCATTTAGCTCTTTAGAAGCTTTTGGCAACTACAAGATGAAAGTCTTCAGGCATCTATCAGCATAAAGGCGACTATAAATATGTTGGAGCAATGGTCAAGTTACTAAAAGGTCAATGACCCGCACCTACTAGACTTAGAAGTGCAATGACAGGCTACCTCATCATTACTGTAAATTCCGTGCAATGAAGATGATGAGTGAGTTAACGGTGATGATTTCCTTACTTTTCTTTTCAGAAGGCAGCAGCGACATTGATATTTATGCCGCCAGAGAAACCAATGTAGCATCAAATAAATGCTCATCAATGTGTAAACCTAAGGAGAGAAAGTACATAGAACAATTCAACTAACTTATCTTCTCGTTTTGGAACTTACACATATTCATGCAATAATATGATGAAAGCTATTAATCATCTAGGGAGGTACATCAGTCACAAACTTAATTATATTTAGAAGACCCATTATTCTGCTCAATAAAGCTAATGTGACATTCCAGCGCTAGTGTTTTAATTTTCTATCTTCTGAACTCTGTACGCATATAAGGGCGCAAATATACAGGGAAAGATAGTAATATTGAGATCTTATTAACAATGTGCGAATTACCGAAATTCAAGGTGGACAATGTGCATCTTCATCCCTATCCGCTCCTTTCTTGGAATTGCCCTCAGCATAACAGATGATGCTTCATTGTTGGGGGTGAAAAGGATCACATTAGTCAGAAAATTGGAAAGAACTTGCTGCAATCTCAACTTATCACCATATAAATGCACGGTCGACACTTCAACAGGCAAATCAAGAACGACCTGTACCGCACGTTCCTGGCTTAGAATCATTGCTTGATTTATGACAACTCGTAGCGTTTGCTCAAGGTTGAACTCGCCCATGTTCAGTTCCCCGTAACTGTCGTATTGACACCATAATTGACAAACAAGGAATAGTTCATTAATAAAGTTCAAAGTTAAGGAAATCATATAAAGTAAACTCTCATGGGGGGCCAAGCCAAGAAGAATCTAAGAACAAAAAAATAGACAAATAGACCAGTTCCCTATAAGAAGTTTCACCACGATTTAGACAGGTGCCGATAAGATGTTCCATGAAAAACAACTTAATCAGAAATTTTTCATAAGAAATAAGACACTCGGTCTCCCAAAGAAGAAGAAGAGAGTGAAGATGAAAACCAATTTCACATCCTCCATGAATAAGTATTTACAGGTATACCATCAAGTTGGGACAACATACCAGTCTTCTATGCTTTGAATGTCAGTGTCGTTAACAATCTTCTCTAATTGCTCCCGACACAAAGTACTCGTCTTCAAAAGTTCACTCTGCTCATTGCTTAAATCAGAGGCCCCCATCAGATTTTGCACGCATATTATCCCATTGAGTGGTTTTCTGATCTCTTGGCGGATATAAGCCAATTTCTTAAGGCTATCAGCGGCAGCTTGCTCTGACATCCTCTGAACCTGCATGGCATACTGAAGTTCTGGACTGGCAATGTGCAGAAAGCACAACACCCCAGTGATCTTTCCCTCGGTGTCTGTTCTTTTGTTTGCAGAAATTAATGCCTCGATATACCTACCATGTTGATCAAAGAACCCAAACAGAAGTTTATCCCCATCCTGTCCTGCAATTACACCATTCAACAAGATCCTGAGTTTGGTTAAAGTGTCGTGATCTTTTAGACGGCAACCAAAATTGGAAACTGTGAAAACCTCGCCCAGTAGCATTCTGTCAATGACTTCTTCCCTCTTCAAACCGGAGAGTCTTTGCATTGCATCGTTCCATTCCAAGCACCGTCCATACTCATCGGTCAAAAAAATTGGAGGAATAAGTGCAGATGGATTCCGCACAATTCCAACATAATCACCTTGGATGCGGGTATATTTGTCCATAATCATCTTTTGTCCAGTAATGTCCTGTCCAACGAAGCATATTCCCACAACGTTTTCCTTTGCATCACGGCTACAGCATGCATTAACTACCAATACCACAGGACTTTTGTCATCTTGAAAGCTGTTCTTTTTAAGCTTGATTTCAACATTCTGCTCTTCGACACCTGCCACGCATTAGTCCTAAACCAATCAGAGGATATGCAGGACAGGAAGAGTGAAAGCCAGACAAGAACAATAAGACAGTTATGTCAAGATTCCAAAGGGTTAAGATTATTAATATCAGCATATTAATATGTACTTACAGAAAAATACATATATCAGATATCTACCATCATATTGTATAGATCATTATTATAGCTGTCTATCCCTGACAAATGGCAATTTATCAGACAGTAGAACAATTGCTAAGTATGGAACTAATACTAAGAACGTCAGCGAATTTGCTTAATTAACTGAGCGAATTTACTTAACCAAGAGTGAAAGAAAGAGTTGAAACGATCACACCAATTTAGTAAGCTAAATGTGTTCATCATAAAAGATATGGCTGTTATTCAAGTAAATTATATAATGAACAACTGAAGAATGTTTTTGGGCTAATGTGCACATCATTAGATAGCAATATGCTGCTTATTTCTTTCACTCTGCAGCGAGCACACAAGTCTTCAACTTTGGACTGTGCTCAAGTCAATTAGTTTAAGTACCACAAATGGTCAAAACCACGGATTGAAATTGCACTTGTATCTATTGATTTTGGATTCAGCTTGCTGATAAGCTCTTGAGAAGCTAAACAGATGGAACGGCAGAACATTACCCTGCAAGGCCGACGAGAGCATCTTCCGCACTCCATCTACCGAGTCATCTGCAACTAGATCAACTAAAGGCATGTTGATTGCATGCTGGACCGAAAAACCTGTGATATCAGCGACCTTGTTGTTCCACCCATTGACATTACCAGATGCATCAACAGCCAGGATAGGGACAGCAGCAGTCTCAATGAGGCGTACCATCTCATTTGTGACAAAACGCAGCTCGTCCACCTTTTGTATCCCATCATCATCGATGGTCCTGTTCTCAGCTGAAGGAACATTTACAAGAACCTTGGAATCTTCAATCATTTCATCGTGCAAAGATTCCCTCAATATCAGCTGCAGGGAATGGATAGCATCCATTTCGACATCCTCCCACGGTACGCTCCTGCGCTTAACAACCTCCAAAAATGCATTGAACGACGACCTGGGGTGCATGAGTCTACCATCATCTCTGTCACCAGGATCATGTTTCGCGCCACCCCATTTGATCTCTTTTGCAGTGTGGGAGCGGAACCAAAAAAGGAAGTCCTTTGAAGTAATCTTAATGGCCGCCATCCCACAAACTGTCTCACCGAGGACCGAAGCTCCAGGATAACCAGCTTCCATAAGGCTATCGGTACTTAAGCCAGTACTCCCACTATGATATTTGAGAAGCCAATCTGTTAGTTCTTTAATCTGTGCCTCTGTAGGAGTGACCCCGAGCAGCCAAAATTTCTGCTGGTAGTAGAGAGCAGCCCCATCACACTTCACGAGATCCATAACATTTGGCGATTGAGTGACAATACCTAGAGGAGCACCTCTAAGGAGCATGTCACACAGAACAGTCTGCGTTCTCAAGATATGCTTCTCCCTCGACTGAGCTGCCAACTCAACTTCCTTGTTTATTTGTACACCGAAAACTTGAATCAAGAATTCACAAGCGTACCTCAAAGGGAATGGAACGAACCTGGGAATTGTGTGATGGCAAACTACTAAACCCCATAACTTTCTCCCTTTCTGTTGGTTGCTTTCCATGTCCTCATCATCCTCATTAATGGTAACAGACATAACAAGAGAAGCAACTGAACCCATGTTTGCCATGTACTGAGCATGACACCCGTGAGGAGATCTCAAAGAGGAACCGGAAAGACTTAGTGGCTGAGCCAATCGCTTGTCTTGGATTACTTTAACTGGTGAAGCCGAACAGTCACATATCATCCTGACCTTATTCTTCATGAAGAGGAACCTTGATGCCTGTGGAATATCAGTAGCTGGATAATGCAACCCAAGGTAAGGTTCTAGATCGGGCCGACGACACTCGGCAATAACTTCCCCATGCTCATCCTCATGAAATTTATACACCATGACACGATCATAACCAGTCAATTCACTGACTTCCTTAACGAGTACGTCACATAACAAAGATATATTACCGCTCGGCAAAGATTGCAATCTGGAGATGGCTTTCGCTGCAAGCTTATAAGACTTTAAGGCTCCAGCAGCAGTCACAGGAACATCAGCTGGATTCACCGGCTCTAAATCTATGACTAAGCCCACATCAATTCGGTGAAGAATTGCATAAAAGGGCTTGCCCGAAGTTCTACAGTGTACTAATATGGGATTGAGAAGATTAACTTCCCCAAAATTTGCGGCTTTCTGCAAGGCAGCCGCACCCGAGGACCGAAATAGAGTTCGGACATCCAAGCCGAAAGTAAGGGCTTCTTGCTGCTCAATGTTTGGCACCGCATGTGGGGCCAAGTCCAACATTTCCGGGGCATTTTCGCTGTAGGCGAGAACGGTGAGATTTTGTTCCTCCACAGCGATCATGCAACCAAAGGGTTGGATCAGCTGCCCCCTCTGCATTTTCTGAAGATACGCCGAGATGGTCGATGAACGGACGTTTCCAGTGGAGCTCGAGATGTTGAAGTCAACCGAAGTGGAGTAATCAAACAACCGTTCGGATTCTTCAAAGTCGACATGAAGCTTCGCGTCAATGGGGGTCTGAGCAACGGCACGAGCCCCACGCCTCGATCGAGCCGAGCTGCTTGGAGAGCAGTTGGTCTTGTTCGTGGATTTGGACGACATTTCTAACTCCCCCTGTTCCTCCCACTATCTTCCTTCTATACTCGCGATCAATTCACTCAAGATACTAGCAAAACCACCACGCTAAACCCCGCCAACATGTCCTCAAACCGCATGTTCCGGATATAGAATAAACAGAGAAAGAGAAAATTCCGCCAGAAACCGAAATGAAAAGCTAGAATCAACAGCGTATAAGCAAACCTTTATCGCCAACTGGCTCCATCGGACCCAGGAATCGATCTTAAAGTCGAAAGAGTGAATCCCACTATCATCAAGGCAACCCGACTTTCTCTTACTAAACCCATCAAGCAATGGGAAAGGAAGAGAGAAAAAAGCTACAGATATCACAGACGGTTCTAATCATTAGATTCCCAATCCAAAGTAAAAAAGAAGAAGAAGAAGTAAGAAACGCCACAAATGAGGGGATAAAGGCCGAGTGAGAATGGAATCCTTTGGCTCTTCTTGAAACTGCCCTCACAAAGCCCTACTGACCATGTTAACCCAAGAAAGCTGAATGGCCGATGCTCCAAGATCCACTGAATTTAGTCACTCGGTGCCCACCCTTTAAATTCATCAAATTTTGCCTTCAGACAACGAGCCAACTCCAAATACACGAACAAATTGACCGTGCGCCAAAACAGGATGACAGGACAAAAACGCTGCGCTAAAATAGAAGAACACCAATCAAACTGATAACTCGGAAAAGAATATATTAATTGGGGAGGATATGGGTTCTGACTTGCACCATCTTGTCTTTGCAGGGCATGGATCAGCACGCAGCACCCACACGTGAAAGCCGACCTGAATTCTTGCGGTTTCTTGACCCCCGGTAATCAAGAAAATCGACCGCGCTTCAGACTCTTCCGGCATACCAACAAAGAACAAGAACAAGAACAAGAACAGGAAGACAGTGACCCTGTCTTGGCTTTCGTTCTGGGCATCCCGAGTTCGCTTTGGCCGAGCTAATTCGGGGAACTCTCGGGGTTGGAAACAGCTCTAATTCCAAAAACAAAGAAGATAACTTTAGGTCGAGTGACAATTCTGATTCAAACTTTTTTGATTCGTAAAATATCACCAGTTTTCATTTAATTTTTGATTATTGATTATCTAATTTGACTATTCCACCTCAGCAATAAATCCATGCGGCTTGTTGAGTGGATTTAAAGCGCTATTCATTATCTTCTTCTCTGAGCCGCAGCTTGAAGAATAACAGCGAAACTGTTCGTCTATTTTACTTCACCGATAAGTTAAAAAGATCTCCAGATTGAATCTTTCTAGCCAGACTTTATCGTTTTGTCGTAATCTGAAGTTGTAGACCATCGCCCGTCGACAAATGCCATAAAAAAGATCCGCCAAGCTCACGATCATAACTTTTTTTCTCAAATAAGGATGACTTCAGAGTGAGAGTCGACGGGAGATCAGATTTGGAATAAAGGTGAAAGTTGATGACTTTTTATGAGACAAAAAAAGTTAGGGCCATAATTATCACTCGACCTAAAGTTTGTGCTGTTTTTTTTGGAATCAGCCCGTTGGAAAGGGGGGCAACTAATGGTTGACAGTGCAGGAATTGATGTTTCCTGCTGAATCACTCTTCGCCCATCTCACTGACCTGAATCTTGAAACCAGAGAGACACATGGTGTCATCAAAGAGAATCCCCGAATGCTTTATATATGTCAATTTTGAAGTTGCCATTTCTGGTTTTTTCTTTTTGGAGCGTCACGCTAGCAGCAAACAAAACCGTACCCAAATTGGAGTCGATCGAGAAAGGGGGAAATGCATAGATCCTCGTTAACGCTTCGGAGGGTATCAACTAATGTCTGGCCGTAAACACGAACGTAAAATGTCGAAAACCCAACAACGTTTCGCTTCGTTGAATCATCAAATTGACTTGCTCTGCCACTTTCTCCATGGAGTTATTACTAACTGAATTTTCTACGGATGAAGATTTTTCATTGAAGGCGCATGGCCCTTATCGGCCTCCCTTTCGAACCGTCGTGCTCACGTCATAAATATCTGCGAGAACTTCGAAAATCCCGCAAAACCTTCTCGCGCGTAAATAAACTGGAGAAGTGCCGCAGACGTTATGGCAGAAGGCAAAACACCAACCGCGCATTCATGGACTTCGTGTTGGGTTCTTTGGAAACGGGAGATGACGAGATGTAATACGAGCATAGCGTAATCTGTTGGGATTCTTTTTTGTTTTCTTTCTCTTTTAATTTTCCTTAGCATTTTCTTCTCCCCTTTTTTATTTATTATGAGAAAAGCGAATAATCGAAAATGATTTTCGATGTATAAATCGTAAAGCTCGCGCTGCATAGTCCCAAAAAACGTACTTTTCAATGAAGACATATCTTCGCTGAGGAGTTATATTAATTAAGCTCGGACCCTTTGATGGCCTATTCGGCGACCCACGAGGAGTTTCTAATTACGAGCGCGTACCTATAAATCCAAAGCAAATCTGGCCGCTGAAACCACGCATGTTGCAATCGGAGAGCCATTCCAAAGATTTGGTTTTCATATTCTTGGTTTTCTTTAATTTTTCAAGAACGTGAAGGCTATGTAGATTCCAAGGAGAGAATAGAGGCTATGGGACCACATAGCATCCAAGGCGCATAGAAGAGTGGGGATTTTGATTTCGCATCAGGATCATTCCTCGTCGGACCATGTTTTTATGTTTTGTGAGTCCATGAAAAGACCTTTCCTCAAATCTCTCTCTCTCTCTCTTCGTTTGCTGAAGGATGATCTCAGCCATTGAAATGTGTAGATCCGTAGTGTAGGTCCGAGATCCATTTTATGGCAAGGATGGGAAGGGGTGGCTAGCGGTAGTGACCATCTGAGAGCGTTATCGTGAGGATTGCGTACCCGACACGGAATGTTCGAATCGAATCCCGATGACTCCCCACCACTCGCGAGCCGAGACCGGAAGGTTCGAGATAGAATAGGATAGTGCGAAAACACGAGAAAAAGAGAGGTGAAAAAAAAAAAAACACGAAAGGAACACGAATTCGAAAAGGGCACGATAAGATGCGTGTAAAATAGAAAGGGGAGAAGAAACAAAGCGAAAAAGAGGGTTCTCATTCTATTCTTTTATTTTCTGTTCTTTTCTCGTTTCTGTTTTTTACTAGGCGATAAGCGATCTTTATCAGTTCGACGAATCATATGGACAATCAGAATATTTACTAACTAACCATAGTTAAATGCAGTGTAAAAAAAATGCTATCAAAAAGCTTATAACCCATAATTTTTTTTTTCAAATGGAGACTGGAGTATTCATGTTGCATATGCCATATCCAACGGAACATAAATATGGAGAATATAATTTTGTCCCATCAACTTTTTGCCTTTATAAACACCGAGTGGGATCCTTGTGGTTGGCAGATCACATAGAATCAATGCTTTTACAGAGCTTGAGTTTGTGCCGTAGGGGGCAACAATAGAGTTGAGAAAGTTAGGGCTTGGAAGACAGCTTCTAGAATTTCAGTAAAAGGTGCGTTTCACCGGCAACCAACCACGATTGTCGTCATTACCATAATCATTGTTTATATCACCTAGTTTTTATTTTCTCTTTGGGTCAAATTATATCACCTAGTTGGCTTGTAATATAAATACATACGTATAATTTATGTTTAAGTTTATAATTTCCAGAGCCATTTAAGGTGCATTTGGAAATAGCTTTTCCAAAAGGTTTCGGGCCTTTAAAGAAAAAGTTAAGTGTTTGGCAAATTTTTTTCGCATCCACTTTCCCGAAATGCTAGATTTGGGAAAACTGAAAGCTTATGACTAGATTTTCGGGCATTTTTAGAAGGCCAAACTCCCCTAGTGTCAATGATTTTTTTCCTTCCAAAGCTGCCCCGGTTAATATTTTCATTTTCCGATTGTGCCCTCGTGAGAAACTGTTCGTGTTCTTCTCCAAGTTGCAGATGTGGAGGTGCTGATGGCCTGCAAGATGGTCAGTGAAGCTTTGCCGAATGGTTTACGAGATGGTCATTGGTGAAGCTCTGACGTTGCAATTTCCTAATATCAAAAAACCCTAGAATCACCCCAGTCTTGCAAGATCAGATTCACGGCGTCGTCTTGCCATGCGACCATGAGGGTTGCCTCGCCTGGAGTCATGCAACTTCGAGCGAGGCAATCCGAGGGTCACACAACTCAAGCGCAACTCGCTGGAGCTTCGCTCAGCTTTAGTCAACGATCTCTACCGCGACAAGATCTGCTCCAACAAGGATCGTCATTCGAAGCTCGCCTGGCCGACAGTCACCTCTGGTCCTCGCCATCGAAGCTCGCACAGTCCCTTTCTTCTTTGCCAATGCTCGCCCATGTCTGCCCTTTGTTTTTCTTTCCTTTTCTTTTTTCATTTCAAAGTTGGCTTTACAAACTATACACCAAAATAAGTTATCCAAACACTAATTGCTTTCAGCAAATACACATTCGTTCAAAAATCCTTGCGGAATTCCCCCAAAGCATTCCCAAACGCAGCCTTAGTCAAGGTGAACCAACATCACTTCTTTGACATTTTGAGTAGGAAGATTATTGGAGAGCTATGTGCAATGAGAAGCGTGAGATCTAATTCTTAATTTTCGCTCGACATTCATGGAAAAAGCAATTCCTCTTGTTTCTATCGGAATTCTCGTGAGTATGTTGACCCGATGTGGATGATTAACGATGTCTTTGTGAATATCTTGTATCAAGGCGAATGACCCGAAACAAATAGATATAGCCAAGCGTCTAAATTCTTGAATTTGGCAAGCGTCATACAGCTTTTGGTCACCAAGTTGGGTATTTCTCATTGTAAAGTCGGTGTAAATAGATCGGGTGGGTTCGTTCCACCATATGTTGGCCTTCATACCATAGCCAGACTGAACTTTCAAAGCTTTCTTAGAGCGAGAAATTGACGAGGATAGGGGAAATAGATAAACCAAATGAAGAAGAGCAGCATAAGTAGAAATTGAACTAAAGCCTGCCAATGCATCGTGGATCGCTAAAAGGATGAGGAAAAGTCAAGTTGATGGAAGTTGTGGAGCTGACTTAAAGTTTACTGTGAATTGGGCCTTCGGTTGAGAACTAAAAGGCTTGTTTCGGGCTTTTCGGCCCCGTGTGCGAAGTAAGCTTTCGCTAACTCGATTAGCTCATCACGACGGACGAGCCATTATTGAGTGCACCGGGGGGTGGGAAGAGACCTCCTAAGTTTTGGATGGACGGGGTCTCAAGCATAAGGGTGAGCGGTTCCAGGTTCCTTATAGGTTCCACGAAGAACCTAAAACCTACCTTCGAGTACAGGTTTCTCATTTTTTGGAACATGGAATCTAGAACCTACCTTGTCATAAGTTCCAAGGTAGGTTTTAGGGTCTGACAGGTTCTTTTTTTTTAATTTCATTTTTAGTTAAATAAAACGAAAATGAACGCAACAATACTGAACAAGCTTGTCATTCACCAAATAAATACAATTAAAATGAGAACCCATTGCGTGAATTGATACTAGGGATGAGCGGTTTCATGTTCCATATAGGTTCCACCTCGAACCTACCCACGATAATAGGTTCCTCATTTTTTGGAACTTGGAACTTACCTTATCACAAGTTAGAGGGTTGGTTTCGGGGTCTACCTAAGTTCCACATATATTATTAATTGAACAACAGTGAATCATCACCTTTAATGACCACCACTTGCTGTTATAATCCACCAACCACAACTTATATTTAGACACACGAAGAACATGAAACATTAAAAAGTCACATAATAAAAACTCAGACTAGTGGTTCCAGATTATACACTCATTATCTAACGCCATGAAATACCGCAATATTACGCGAAGACATAGACCAAGAAAAAACATAAAAAAACTCGTTTAGGTTTTAGATTCCAGGTTTTACCTACCTAGAACCTAAAACCTACCCGTTGAAACAGGTTCACCAATTTTTGGAACTTGGAACCTACCGCATACCTTGGAACTGGAACCTACAAATTCCATTCTTGAAAGACATAAATCAAAAAAACACAAAAACTCGTTTAGGTTTTAGGTTTTATCTACCAGGTTCTGTTCTCTTTTGCTTACATCTACCGTCAAGTTCTCATGTTCTAGGTTCTACCCTACAACCATGCTCATTGGTCGGGTTCTCGGGTTTACGTGAAGACATAAATCAAGAAAAAACACAAAAAACTCGTTTAGGTTTTAGGTTTTAGGTTTTACTACCTAGAATCTGGAACCTACCCGTCGAAACAGGTTCTCCAATTTTTGGAACCTGGAACCTACCCTGCATACTTTGAAACCTGGAACCTAAAGGTTCTCACTGGTCAAGTTCTCATGTTCTAGGTTCTACCCTACAACCATGCTCATTGATCAGGTTCTCAGGTTTACGTGAAGACATAAATCAAGAAAAAATACAAAAAACTCGTTTAGGTTTTAGGTTTTACCTACCTAGAATCTGGAACCTACCCGTCGAAACAGGTTCTCCAATTTTTGGAACCTAGAACCTACCCTGCATACTTTGAAACCTGGAACCTAAAGGTTCTCACTGATCAAGTTCTCATGTTCTAGGTTCTACCCTAGAATCATGCTCACCCCTACTCAAACCAATGGAGCAGATAATGAGTGACAAAATTGAACATGTGCAATCGACATAGCTGGTAGAGCACGGTCTTGTTATGTGGAACTGGGGGCACGGAGTATATACCCAAGCAAACAAAGAGTCTTGTTAACAAGTGCTTGAAGGCCTCTAGTTCGGAAAGCTAAAAAATGATCATAACTTTTATCGTCAAATATCTTATTCGAGTTTTAATATTCCGATGAAACATTAGCAAACAACTAGGCATGGTCCCCCAACCATTATTCTCGAGATATTCACACCTGATTAAAAAGAAAAAATTTGTATTCTTCGAGTCAATCAACAACATCTCATCCTCATAATCTCAAGGAAACGTCTCCAAAGTCGAGAAACATTTCTATTTAGTCGAACTATGATAATATGGGTCTTCGTTGGTTTCCACGTTTCTTGTAGGAAGAGCATGAGGCAACTTGCATTAGGGTTCCGCGATGCATGCATGGACCGACGCTGCTTATTCTACGTGCAACTGGCCAAGATGATCTAACAAGAATCCCCATTTTATGAGTTTAGTGGGTGTTTGGTTTTAAATTACTTTCAAAATGAAATATATCTTTTAAAGTAAAAAAAAAATTAGCATTATAATCTTAAAATGACTTTCAAATAAGATTGTTTGCGCCTTTTTAATGATAATATTTTTTATGTAAGTGAAAAGGGTGGGGACGGACGTTGTTAATAGTATTATTTCATTTGGAATGTACGAGAGTCCTTGTGGTAATGAAATGGGCAAAAAGTATTGACATGATCATGAAGCTCTACCATGATGGGTATATATTCCAAGCGCTTTTATTGTCATCCCTAATTTCATGAATCGATTCACAGATACGAGTCAAAATTCAGGTGGGTGGACCGAATACAATATGAGATTATCTCCATTTGATGGCTTAGAGAATTGAACTCGTGTCATGTTCCTAATTTGGAACTCTAAAGTACTAAAAATTATTATACCGATCCGGAGAATGATGATGATTGATTATTATTACTTTTTTTTTTTTACAAAAGAGGCCCATCAAACTCTTTGAAAAATAAAAGGAGAGGAATATTCCTATGGTTAAGTGGAAATTAATAGTAGTTGAAGTCATCATTATCATACATTGCACGAGAACCCATCACACCTAAAACCGCAATTATGACAAGATTAAGAAGACAATCTTTCAGCCCAATTTAAGTTGCGCTTTTGCGTGTAGGACCCTTAAGCTAGTGAGAGGCTCAACGCAATAATCTAATCAAATACGTGCACTAAATTAATACAATTTTAGAGCTCCTCGTGATCATGATTATTTTAGGAATTTTTTAAAAAAAAAATACCAACGCTTTGATTATTTTAAAAAGAATGAAAATTCCAAATTTGATTATTTAAAATGAAAATAAAAATTCTAACTGCTCTCAAAGTTCAAGAAATTCTCCTAGTAATCTTTGGAGTTTCTATAATTTAAGATAAGGACGATAGCTTGATGATGACTAATGGACGATTTGTACATTGCAATCATGAACTCGTTGAGTCGGAACTAAGAAAGATCAGCCTCTGCTACATTTGATTTGACATAAAATTTTATCCAAGTTGGAATTATGAAAATTGATTAGTAAAAAAAGGTTTGTGTTGCTGTTCAAGGGTTTTTTTTATGCTTTTTTATTATTTTCTGAATCTCGCCCTTTTAACTAATGTTTTTGTGCATTTACTATTTGAATTTCTAAGCTAAAATTTCTCTTCAAGACATATGTTGCAACGAAAGAAATTATATACCGAGATGAGATGGGGAATACGATTTGCATTTGGTGGATGTGGTCTTCTTAGAATCAGGCGTTGTTGTTTTTTTTTTCTTTTCAATTTGCAGCGAGAAAGTATAATATTATTTTTTTCTCAGCAAAATTCCAATATACAGTATCCGGTGGCACGGGTTTTTAAAATTATGGACGAGATTCCTTTTAACTTTTTCATTTCAAATTGGAAATTATGTAATGGGTGATAATTGTTTTTTTTTCTTATAATGATTCATAGCCAAACAAACAATTTCTTAGAAATAACTCAATAATAATAAAGCCCCATCAATTAGAAAGGAACGGATGATTGAGGTAATGCGAAGCTAAGTTATTTCATTGTTTTGCTATTTTTGTCCTTTCTTTTTTTAATAGCTAAGTAAACATTTAGCTTCAATGATAATTGTCTCCTTTTTAATTGTGCTTATTATGTTTTTCACTTTTATTGGTTTTATATTATTTTTTATATATCGCCTAATCTAAATTCAACCAATATTGATGCTTGAGCATATTGTTAGCTTGGTTTATTAAGATTAATTATCAAGATATAGAATGATCCGAAGTACAAATTTAGTTTAGTAAACTAAGTTCACTTTGTTTTAGTCACTAATTCTATTGGCTTAATCGATCATTACGTGATATTACACATATTAGCAATTCTTCGAACAAATAATCCGATCTTATCACGAGGTAATATTACAGCTCATTTATATGAGGGAAGATCATCGCTCCCCTATCTCTATAATCTGCGGATCAAAAGATGGTCTCGAGACGGCGGTGGAGGAAAACATGAGCCTATTTTCACCGGCTAACAAACGCCGCGCACACCGAGGTTTTATCATGGATGTTATGTACTGTCTAACGAGGTCCAGAAATCAGGACGATGGAACATGAAACGCAGGACCGTACCCTCCCGCGAAGATGAAAGTCCCTCGCTTGATTGCGAGCCAAAAACACTCGCCTGCTTGAGCAAAATCTACTGTTTGGGCGACGATTTGAGGCAAGTAGGGACGCTCCCCATGATGGCCACAGTGCCGAACCCATAGATTTTCCTCCCGAATTGTCAAAGCGTTATCGAAACCATCATTACAAGGAAGTGAAGAGCGTGAACAGACCATTGGAAATTCCACGTGATCAAGTGTTCTTGCGACTAGAAGCGTCCGTAGAATGTCCCCCCTCGTTTGAAAAGTTTCAAACTTTCAAGTCCGCATTCTCGGCATTTGCGGGGGTGGTTAAAAGATAAAAGGATTTACAGGGGCACCGAACTAGTTAATCTCGAAATTATGACCAAAGCTTTGACTAATTCAGTGGGTTGGTCGGATTATAAAAGGAAAGAAAAAAACAGATTTTTTACTTGAATTATCGTTCCCATATCTGAATTTTGATTGCATGGAGCCAAAGTCAAACGATCCTATGCTTGGCATGTTTATGTTGGGATTTTCTCTTCTGTAAATGGGTGCTCTTCTTTGCTTTTCCGCCGACTATAATGATCTTTTGAGGTTGATGTAAAGTTTTGGAATCCCTCTCTAATAAAAGTTCTTGAATATTTTATTCCAGCAGGTCTGGCGAGTCCAAACTCCATCACGTTCAAATAGTCTCACCTTGTGCACAGGTTCTCCGTCCGACCCATTGGCGCTGAATAAAGGAAAAGTGGTTCTGCTTTTCTGAAGACAAGTGAGCATGTAAGGTTGGGTGGAAATCAAAGGAAAGCATCAGTGAAGGTTCAAGCGAGAAGGCTGACGGTTTATTATCCAGATAAAGTTGCTTAAAGAAAAAAGCCTGAACGGTCAAACGGGTCTCATGTGACTCTCTTTTCTCGTGCATGGTGAAGCTTCAGGTATTGGTTTTGATATCAGGGTCTTCTCGGGTGCAAAGAAGTGGCAGGAGGGAGGGGTTAGTATAATGCCCTTGGCTTTTCCTGTCACTGTTGTTCTGCTTCTGCTTGAGCTTGAGCTTGGTGTTTTGGAAGGAAAGTGCCATGTGTTGAGCTCAGATGTGAGCACATGGCTCCTCCTATTTCCAAGCTCTAATCACTGTAAACTAATGCAAGGGAAGGCAGCGATTTGGGTTTTCCTAGAGAATCAGTTGCTGCAGAGAACCGTCTGATTGGTGTGGGCAAACAAAAAACCGAGTTCCTTTTAAATTTTTTTCTTTTTTCTTTTAAATTGGGAAGTGTGACATGTGAGACTGTGATAAAAGAAACGATCCAGAAAATATATTAGTCCTTTCCTTTCAACTTTCGCAACTTGCTTCTTGTTCTGCAAAACCCAATTCAGGGCATACGCTTGTTCCCCAAATTTCAAAGCTGGTTGCTAGGTTATGTTCATATGGAGATGTTGTTTTTCCACGTACTTGTTGAAGTGGTGTCTTAGCAGCAGCACTAGCCCCTCTAACTCCATGTAAAATCTATAGTTTTCTTGGCCACCACAAGCCTTTCAGCAACATTTTGAGCTCAAAGAGGCGAAGTGTTGCTCTTCCTCTTTCTGCGGATAAGTTGCTATAAGCCCAGTGTTGCTGTGTTTGTTTCCCATTCTATTGCACTTCATCTAGCGTTCTCCAGCCTTTTTTCTGTCTCCTTGGTTGGCTTGATTGTTAATTGCAGCTGAAGGTACCTTCTGTTTCTTTTCTGTTCCTCAACTTTCCCACATAAAGCACTGTTTGAGCTGCATTCCCTCTCCCATCTGGTCATATCTGGTGCTTTTTTTATCCCTACAAAGTGGAAGCCTATCTTTTCACTTTGTCCATCATTCAGAGAACAGCATCAATATTATCCCCCTCTTTTTTTTCCCCAAAAGTCAATGATCCTGGAAACTGATACTGGAAATCAAATGTCTTCACTTATATGTGACTTACTACCGTGGATTTCGGTTCTGATTACATGGCTGATTTTGGGTCATCTACTGGAGTTTGGTTTAGCATCAATCCTCTTCACATCTATAGCTTTACTCTCGTCAAGTGTGCTCTTCGCATTATCGAGGCGAAAGCCAGTCTTCATGGCGGAACCTTTCGAGGAGGAGATTTTCAGATCTGATCAAGAAACTTTGCCTAATAAAGAGGATGGAGCATTGCTTACCCAGCCACGAATTGAGTCAGTGCCCCAGATGAGAGAAGCCCAAGCACAAGCAAATATGTTTCAGCCTGAAGGGTGCACGGTTAGATCATCACTGGATACAAGTTCAGAGAGTGAATGCATCAATAACTTCTCCACGAGTGAAGATTCAGAAGCCGAGTGGCTCTTCAAGGAAGACATGGATCACAGCCCGGATTGCTCGGACGGCTCGATCACCGATGAGGAGAGCTTAATTGAGATTTCCATCCCAAGTGGGCATTATGTTGGTCAAAAAGAGGAAGAGCCGAAGTTCTGTTTGAAGCAAAAATTCACAGATTTCACACCAGATTCCATTTTCCAACAGAACTGTCTAGCTGATCTCTTAGCTGAGATCAATGAGATGAATGAGGAAGATGATAATTTGATCGAGATAGACATATCCATGGGATCCATCAAGTGCTCAAGGTTTGAAATTGAAGCTCGAGTTATTTCACTTTAAAGCTGGCTCTGTTTTCCATATTTTCTTAACCACTTGTGGGTCCTGATGTGAAGAATTAGGGTTTTAGGACATGTTATGCTCTGCTCTATTCTGAATTTTGCCCAGGTGGGGACTTTGGATACCCTCTAAAGCATTTAGTGCTATTGACCCTTTGTTTTCTCTTGATGCACATTAAAGTATTAAAAGTTTAAAGGGCCATATGATGGAACCCCACTTGCTGCTCTTTTCATAAGACCTCCTGTTATGCTTTCAATGTTAATCAATCGACCTGATGCTTTTTTTTTTTAATTTAAAGAAACTCCTCTCCAAGAGAAGATGAGTGTTATGAGTATGCTAGTCATACGGTCACGGTGCACTGCGCCTTCTTCTGAATTAGGGATGGCCAAGATTATAGAAACCATTGCCACCCTGCAACGAATGACCGACTTAAGGGGACTAGCGGGAACGCCATCGTCTCGAGTCGATCGGCGCGCTGTGTAATTTTTAGCAATTATGTACTATACTGTATGATAATTAATGCAAGATTTCTTTATTTTGCCCTCCCCTTCCCCAAGCTACGCTTTTGCAGAATTTTTAATCTTGCCCACTAACTACTATTCATCTGTTATTGAGACTTCCTTTACAGATATCGAGATCCATTATAAAAGAATCGCTACAAAGAGTAATAATGCATACGTTGCCTCTGAGAACTCGCACCCTCTTCTACAGCTGTGCAGGTTATTCTGTTTCTGAAAAGAACATTTTGGCACATTCTCTGTTTTTTCGGTTGATTCATAGGGCTCAAAAGGCAACCACAACTCGAGGAATTAACTCCACCATCAACCTTAGCAGAGCCAAGGGAGAGGTTGAGTGAGGTTTTGCATTTGCATTTCTCACTAAGTACACCGAAATCATTAATCTTATTTACATGTAGGAGATGTGCTTCCGTTTCAATCCAAATCAAGTGAGCATTACTTCAACTGGAAACAACTTCTTATTCATATGCCACACTCAAGACTCTAAAAGTCACCCACCAAACAGCACAAAACATCAAAACCTTAATCGAGTCTTCAGGCAAGACAGGGAGTGAAATAGTAGATGTCATCCAGCCGGTCATTGCTGGGTGAATTGCCACCATACACCAAGAGCCCCTTTTCCCCGTTCAGCTTCCCACTTGCAAATGCACACCACCCACGAGGCCCGGGATGGTGGCCTGAATCGAGCCCGTCCTCCAGCTTCTTCCAAGCCAGAGTCTCCGTGTCCAAGGAGTAGCTCTCGGGCGAGAATTTCCCGGCGCCGAGGTGGCCCAAGTCACTCGGGTCCACTTCACCGCCGCATATTATTATGTACTTTCCGACACCGACCGTAGAAAACACGCTCCTCGCGGTGGGCTTCTCTCCAACTGTTTCCACTTGGGTCCACTCATTTTGCACCGGGTCAAAACAATGCACGTCGTCCGCTTCCTTCCCCGCGAAACCGTAAACGACCCATATCTTTCCTCGGGTTACTGCCAGCCCCGGTCCACCTCTCCCCTTGCACTTTTCACCGGCGGCAGGGTATTCGGCCCACTTCTGATCGACCACGTCGAAAGCCCACAGATCATTGAGCCGCCCGTTAACACCACACCCACCGAAGATGTACACCCAGCGGTCATCGGCAGCCGTCGAGTGGTAGCTCCGGTGCGGTGGACCCACGTCTCCGCTGGAGATTAGGGCCCACTTGTTCGTGCACGTATCGAAAGAATAGAACTCGTTGAGCTCCTTGTGGGTGCTGTCCCTACCCCCGAAGACGTAAATGTTGTCACCGACCGTGGCCATGGTGACACCGACGCGCGGAGGTGGGATGTCTCCGGAGGCTTCGGCCATGGA
This sequence comes from Syzygium oleosum, assembly GCF_021117445.2. Classification (NCBI taxonomy): domain Eukaryota; kingdom Viridiplantae; phylum Streptophyta; class Magnoliopsida; order Myrtales; family Myrtaceae; genus Syzygium; species Syzygium oleosum. The sequence continues at coordinate 3,168,660 of NW_026607493.1, read as the reverse complement.
CCAAGCCTTCTCCTCGAGGTCAAACACATATACCTTGTTGTCCACAGGGACACGCGGCGCGAATTCGCCCCCGAACGCGTAGACCTTGTGACCCACTATTGCTACGGCATGTGAGCTTCTGGCCCCAGGTGCAGTTCCTTTCTGGTTAATCTGATAAACAGAAGAGGCAAAGGCATAGAATTGACAAACAAAAGAGGTGGGCGACATCCAATACGAAACCTAAAGAGCATGCCTTCTTGCTCTGGATGATGAGTACGTGAACGAAAGAGTGAGTTCGAACTGAATATCACTCCAAAGTGAAAACATATCAAAGTCAATGGGCTCTAATATACCAGAAAGGTCAAACTAGCTCGACAAATTGAAGAACTAGGAGAGGGAAAACGACTGAAGCATTCACTTCGCTTTGAGCATGATAAGAAAGAAACACGTTCTTCCCTTTTCATGGGTCAGGGAAGAAAGGTCAAACTAGCTCGACGGTTTCGTCTAATGTTTCTGGGAATCATTCTGACCCCATCATCTTCAAACACGAAATTGTTGCACGTGACAACAAAATTAGTAATTAGTAGAGTGGAAGGTATATATGCTGATATGCAGAGTCAACAGAGTTTTCTTTCTCCTCCGTGAAATCAAACTAATAGAGGCATCATTTTCTGCAACTGCAACTGCAACTGCTAAGTCATTGACTTTTGAAGAACAATCCCATCTAAAGTAAGAGGTCAACCCAGAACATGTAATCCCGTTGCCAAATTGCAAGAAACCTACCCCATCTCTCTTCCCATTTCAGGTTCCTCGTAAAAAAGAAAAAACAAGAACTGGGTAAACAAACGAAACAACACGGAGTTGGCCTCAAAGTCGGATCATTTCAGCAGAAGGGTAAAAAGACAAAAGACAGTGCAGATCAGAGAGTGGCCGGTGGCCACGACCCAAGCCACCAACAAGCAAGAAACCATATACAGCAGAAGCGGAAAAAAAAAACCGACCTTGACCCATTTTCCTTGAGCCAGAGACATGGTGGCCGCTTAGCCAGTAGATTCTGCTGCAGGCTTGAGGGATTCAGCCAAGAAATTTGACTTCTGGGTTTCTCCGAATTGCAGTCTGATCTTCTCTATTTATACAAGGAAAAACAAAACAAAAGCCAAGGGTGTAACAGACAACCATTGGCCATTAGACAAAAAAAAAAAAAACAAAACAAAAACCAAGGGTGTAACAGACAACCATTGGCCATTAGACAAATGTCAGCTCTTCCATGGCAAAATCATAGCCCTTGATGAAGGAGGAAATTGCAGTGAAGCCCCTGTGATTCTTTCGCTGAAAATTGGGTATTTCTCGGGGGTGTTTTTTGTTAATTACATGCAGATATGAAATGAATTCAATTTGGTAATCATAGTGGTAATTTTTAAAGATCAAGATTCTCCGGGAAGGCATGAGTCCTGCCACGCTAGATTTGGACTCTAGTGGGGGCGGGGGGGTGATGCAAACTTTATAGAATGGCCTTCACTTCTCTTACGATTAAGCTTATAAAATCTGATTAAGATAATGTTAATTAAGCATATAATATAGTTTCGACCCCCAAAAAAAAAGAGGATGGAAATGTCCAGAGTCAGATTTCACCGACCCCAGGTGGTGCTGTTCTTCGCAAGTAGCCTATTGACGACCTTATTCTAAGTTTGGCAGTACCTTGATTTTGGGATCAAGGTGGGGGGGTGATAAACCTCGAAAATTTAATTTTATGATCATCCTTATTCCTTACACGATGTACCAAGTGATCACGGCAAATGGCTAGACAACGACTCGATCGAAATGAAAACATATATATATATATTTTATGGGGTGGTTTTTGATTGTTAATAATAATAATAATCTTGAAGGACCTCACACTAAAGCAACATAAGAGCAGGATTAGCTATCATGAATATTATATATAAAGCCGACTTTTAAATGTTTTACCCACTTTTTCGATGATCAAAATGCATATGATGTCATTCAGATTTTGACATGAAAAAGAAAATAAGTGATCAATGAATTATATAATGACTAAAATTCAATGTCTTCCCGCGATTACCAAACAAATCTTTTACTTTTATGTGGCACGTATCCTCACCTTTAAATTTTATATCTATGTTTTTTCTTTTTACTTAATCGAACAAGTCATTCGAATCGGGCATGTGCATGGAGCATGCGTAAAAACTAGTTATTAACTTATTACTGACGTTTCGACCAAAAGAAAATCTTATTACTGGAGGTAGGAACTAGGCGCCAAGAAAAAAAAAAGGTAGGGACTAAAGATAGCCTTTTGTAGTCTGTCTCTCACACATAACTTTATTTATATATTCTTTATATAACTTTTAATTTGAATAAGAAAATTTCTACAAACGAGTGATTTTGACAACTATCACCTACTGTTTAGAAATAGTAGAAAGATACGGGGGATCCCGAGGTTTATTTTTAGGACCTTAGCAAGTCCTTAAAAGCCTACAATCCAATACTCGAGAGTTATAAATAGAATATGGGGTATTTTCTCTCTCCAGAGAAGAAAAAGATTTGGAATGAATTAGGAGGAATGCGATTAAGAAAAATATGGGGTATTTTCTTAAAAGCATGCGATTAAGAGGTTTTCCTTGGATCCCCGGTGTTCGGTTAAGAGGCAACCTCACCAAAGAGAGGGAGCTGAAGCTCCTATAGGGACCTTCGCGGCATGTCCTATATTGTCGAGCAGGCCTCGTGGATGTATTTCTTTTTTTTACATGCCGATGCCTACACGCCCTGCACTCCTAATTCCCTCCAAATCTTTTTCTTTTTAGGAGAGAGAGAATACTCCTTATTTTATCCACAACCCCAGAGTATTGGGTTGTGGTATTTTAAGAACTTGTTAAGACCCAATTAACTTATTATTAAGGTAGGGACTAAAGATGGCCTTTTGTCGTCTCTTTTTATATAACTTTATTTATATATTCTTTATATAACTTTTAATTGGAAAATTGAAAACTTCTACGAACGAGTGGTTTTGACAATTCCTGCCCACTGTTTAGAAATGGTGGGATTAGGCTACCAATAGGCCCGCTCTAGCCCACTAAGCTATTCTCCATTCGGGCCCAACTAGCCCAGCCCAGTCATACGAACTGCAAAGGAAATTCAACATTTTGGCTCTATGGATGGGCCTCGAATAAGAGGCTTTAGGGCCGTCGTCGATCCGGCCCGCCCAATGTTTAGAACCGGGTCGGACCCATCTCACAACAAAGGCCTTTTGAACTCGTGCTGAGTGGGAAGGTCTTGATACAAGGACGTGCCAGATTTCTATTGATCGTCTAAACAAATCACTCAGTATGTGCACAGGTCCCACCTGTTTACATTAACAATCGAATTCTTGATACATCATTTTCGTGAAAGACCTCGTTGTCACCAGCGTTAAAATCATTCTAATTTCGTTAAAAGATGGAATTCCCTTGACTTCTTCTGATTGCTCCGTAATCGATTAATGCATCTATCTATTTCGTTGATAAGCACTAGAAAAGGGTTTCGAGCAACTTTAGCCACATTATAAGAATCTTATCGATAACTCTATTCTCCCAACGAAAATGCTAGACCTCGGAGCATAATTTGAAGCATTGATGCCATGTACATCCTAACATTAACAATTCGAGTTTCGCATGATTGAGAGTTGACTTTATACTTCTATTGCATCGAGGTGATCGACGGCGACGACAAAACAGTGCATGCCGGAATATTTCACGGGCTTATAATGCATTTTCGTCGGTGTTCAGGAAGTCGGATCTCCATGTTCATGTGTCACGAGCCGATACTTGTGATTATAACAATGCGGCACTTAGACTTCCTTTGACTCGCTCTTTCCTCATTGTAGTCGCCTGAGCTCAGCTTTCCCCTCAACTTTATCACTTGCTCGCTCATTTGGCCAACGTCAAATCATTGAAAAAAAACTTTAGAAGTGTCAATGTTTTGGAGAGAGAACAATATTTATCACTCTAATTGTGTTGGATTTATGGGATGATACAGATGAGAAGACGGGATTTTTGTATGGACATGAGCCCCTCTAATTATAAGCATAGATCTCTCATTGATCAAATGATCGAAATCCAATCTCTCGACCTATCTTCTATTCTCATCAAATAAAATAATCCTCTTAAATACAAGTGCATTTAATCCATAACATGTTCGAAAACATCTTAAAACACTGATGCAAACCCTAAACCTTTAGAAGGTTTGGGGCATGCCCAATCATCTTGGACATCTCCTCGGTTTATCATGCTTTATAAACTTCCGGTCGGGGCCACGTGTCCCTAGAGTGCACAAAGAAAATTTCTAGAAGCTGAACCAATAAACGTGGGGGCTTTCGAACAGATTTGACCCGAACTCTCAGCACGTGCTGTTGGCACGTGCTGCAAGCCCGAACTGACCCAAAAATTCCAAATATGTCTTTTCCAATTGGGAAATTTTTGGCACCAAGGGCGGTGTCGGCATCTTGATTTTTAGGAGATTTATTGGGTCAAACTATGATGTCCCAAATGCCCCATGCTTGGGGGCATTCCGGTCAACCCTTTGACCGGAGGAACCATAATCAGTTAGGGCTATTGCCCTTTTTTGAAGGTTTCTTTTGATTTTAGCTGTCTATTTTTTTTTAATACTAACCACTCGAATTAGTTTGCGTTGAAGTACACACTCAATTGCCAATAGGCATGCGACCCTGCTGAGGGGTGGGGATGCTAATATCACAGGTGCGGGGTTCAATTCCCGCGCGCTCTGCAAGAGGCAGAGTAAGAGTCAGAGAATGAGGAGAGTTAGAGATAGGACACATAAAAAAAAAAAAAAAACTAGACACTTAGCTGCCTCTTCATGTCTTCATGCCCTAAATGTACTCTTAATATTTTAATGGTTCTTATTATATTTTAAACCAATTGTAGAACCTCCAATTTAGTTCTAAACTTTTAAATTTTGCCGATTCAATCATAAACCTTTTAATGATCTGTCAATATATATAATTCTCCTGATCAATTTTAGCTGAAAAATGCTTACGTAAATACCCAGTCAACGCCAAGCATCCCACATGACATGACTAGCAACTCTCGCCAAGATTCGGACGAGGGCATCATGGCCCTCTCCCGGATCCAAGCGAGGGTCACTAGCCGTCGCGATTTGTAGTTTCTTAATCAAATATCTACAAGTCGAGGTTTCTTATTTGAAACTTTCCTCTTATCTAGCAGACATCGGATGTTTGATCTCGTCCAAGCACCAATGGGAAGTTCTTAGGCTTTTCTACGCCGGACGAGGAAAATTTGAGATTGACCACCGCGGTCTGCTTCTGCAAAACTATGTCAGACACGATTAAAACTCCTAGATGCATTTAGCAGACGTTTGAATGGTGGGGTTTAGGGTGAGTTTTCTTCTTTTCTTTTTCTCTAAATCCTCATTCTATACAAACTGTTTTTTTACCCAAAAGAAGGCCACATTTTTAGTCTTATTTTCATATTAAGAGCAATTTGTGCCATGTAAGTGTTCTTGTGGATTTTCTTAATTTCTGTATTTTTTTTTATTATGTCAATCGAATAAAGAGAAAATCTAAAAATATACCTTTTTGATAGAATAAAAAAAAGTTATTTTTAGCAAAAAATTGGATACTATGTATGATAAAAAAAAGAATTTCCCCACCAACGTTACTTTGGCCCAACTAGAAGTTACCTTTCTGAATAATGAATGATAAATTGTTGTAGACATATCATATATATTACAATAAACATCTTATATTATCCTTCATACTATTATATCTTCAGTAAAATATTAAGAAACTAGTCATTTATTAAATTGAGCATAACTATGTATGGTATGTAGTTATATTAATCTAACTATCTACCTGTTCTATAATTACTAATAATATTGTAGTAATTACCGTTACTTTATGTGTGCAATAGTAAATTAAGTATTTAGCATTAATTATAATTATTAATCGAACTATCTACCTGTTTTAAATCTTCTCATAATATATCGAGAATCAATAATCGAAAATAAGAAAGGCCATCATCGGTGCTTATACGGCACAAAATGCTTTCGATGATACGATTGAAAGTGCCCTCTTTTAGTAAAAAGTATTGGTGAAGAACCAAGGGTTCGAGAAAAAACCCGGATTTTAGGGGACGATGACGCTCAAAAGAATAATCTCCAGCAAAATACGATAAGATAGAAAATGCCCAATTCCCAATCAAATCTAGATGTCGCTATGTACGTGTGATGGTTAGCGAATGTTGTACAACCTAATGAGAATTAAATAGCGACAAACAAGATTTAGTCAAAATATTCTGCTGGTATTCATAGGGCAAGCAGATAATAATAATGTCCAGCTATCTCTTCCCCAACCGAACTTCTTTTAAGTTTTTTGCCTATTTATAAACCACCACTAAACCATTGCTCCTTCATTCTTCTTCTTTCCTAAAGAAGGTCCCTCTCTCCCTCTCTCCCTCTCTCTTTATCTCTCTAAGTGCAAGTAAGTAAAGAATACAGCATCAGGTGAACCCATTTTTCTCTTCTTCATCAACAATGGCTGCGGTCTCGAATCCAAGTAGTTCTTCCGAGAATCCGAAGATCATTGTCGAAAGAAACCCTTCGGAGTCCAGACTGTCTGAGCTGAACATCAAGTTCTGGCCCAAGTAAATCTTCTCTCTCTCTCTCTCTCTCTCTCTCTCTCTCTCTCTCTCTCTCTCTCTCTCTCTATCCTGCCTAAGATTTGGCGTATGAGTATGTCAAACATGACGTGCGGATGTCAAAAATCAGACAAACCTAGAACAACCAAGATAATAAGCAGATGTCGAGAAAGCGAGCTCGAAAGGCGCTTCTTGTAACTGAAATTGAGAAGAAAAAACTCGTCTCGAGTCGGAAGTAATTTGTGTTAATTCTTCGTGTTCCGTATAGAAGTTTTATTGCGGCCTTTTCCCCTCCGTTCTTCACTTTGGCCCTTCCAAACTTTGGGAAAATAACCAGTTACGGTGAAGAGACTTGTGCTGAAAAACCAATATGGCACAGAAAGTTCTAGTCCTGGCCTTCAAAGAGTCGAGAGTTGATTTTGCATGATTCAACTATAACTGCACGCAGATGTAGATAAATGGTTAACCTACTTTTCTCTGTGCCTGTCTCCTTTTTATTATTTCCTGATAAGAAGATGGGCTTGCCCACCTGGGAAGTATCGGCTCAAGTTTGATGCAGAAGAAACGTGCTACCTTCTCAAGGGCAGGGTCAAGGCATATTCAAAAGGGTTGTCGGCGTCAGCGCCGGCGTTGTCTGAAGACTTTGTGGAGTTTGCCGCGGGAGACTTGGTGACCATTCCCAAGGGTATCAGTTGCACTTGGGACGTGTCCGTTGCTGTCGATAAGTACTACAAATTCGAGCCATCTTCATCGTCGGCATCATCTTCTTCTTAGTCATTCTCAACATACTCCTACGTGCATAATCATTGGTGACATCCATAAATACATATGCAGTCTCTTGTTATGTTCGCAGAATGATTCTGTATGTTAGGTGCTTATTCTTTCAAGATTATATACATAAATATGTCATCCTCTTCCTGTGTTAACTAATTAACTATAGACTTCGGATCAACGTAGTTGTCTCTTGGTTCAAAGGACAAGATTGTTAGTCAATGCGTGAATGTCCAAATTGAGCAAAAATTCTTATTCTTGTGGGTCTTCGGAGTTCAGATTTGGCTTTTGGCGGTTCTTTGACCGGTCAAAAAATTGTGATTCTGATGCCGATGCTTTTAACTTTTGAAGCAGGGAGAGAAGTTCGAGTTTGTTTACAAAACGTAAAGTACGTTATGTTGAACGTGCTCCATTTGAGTAAAAAACCTATTTACAATTGGAAGGGGTCGTGCCGCAGTTGGGATTGCTGCCGGGACCGGTGGCCCGCATTTGCACATCCGGTAAAAGAAAATTTATGAGTAAGTTTAACCAAGACAAGGAAAAACCATAATTCCCTTCCCCCGCCATCAGCCGCCCACTATCGGCCCCTCGCCGCCGCCGCCGTTGCCGCTTTCGATGCCAACGACTCTAGCTTACAGCCCTCGTCAGTCTCTCTCGTGTTGTCGTGCGCAAGGCCTTCCTCATCCCTAACCTTCCCCTGTCGATGACCTGCTCATAGCCAAAAATCTGGCCGGGCTAAGAATGGCGGAGCCTTAACCCAAGCCAAATCTAACTCGTGCAAAAAAAGGCATAGTCAGAACTGGCTCCACCTAGGGCTTGGCTCCGTCGATGTCGACTGGCTTGGTCATTGTCGACGCGTCGATGAGCTCCCGGAGATGTTTAGTAGTTTCGAGGCCGAAATTGCCTTTACAAAACCTACACTCCGAGTAGATGTCTAGTTATGTAGATCATTCGGCATTTTTCAAGCCTCCTATCCTACTTTAAAAGAGTTATTATGATTAGGATAAGTCGTGAAAGTGCAATTGAGTTTTAAAACTTTCAGAATATACAATTGAGTCCTTAAATTCTCAAAAAGTGTAATCAAGTTTTTCTAAAACTTGTCAAATTGATGTAATCAAGTCTTTTTGCTAATTCCGTTTAATTTGACTAACGAAAAAATTCCGATGCGTCTTTTTTTATTATTATTTCTCTCTCCTATGTAGCGTCCCATTTGACGTTAATGTTAACTAAAGCACCAAAACGACGTCGTTTTGGTCCCAATCCTAATTCGTTACACCAAATGTTAATTAGATTAGGTTAAAACAAAGTCCAAAAGTTTTTTTTTTATTAAAAAAAAAACACGAACTAAAAAGGAAAACTAGGGCTTGCGTTGCGACCACATCTGGTGGGGGGTGGCGCCGCCCCCACCATCGCCCCAAAAGGGACGGCGGAGTGCCTTGCACTTGTGGCTACATACATTTTTTTTTTCTCTAGTCTAGTATTGAAAACTCTTGTCATTCTTTCAATGGACTTTTGTGATGCTCCTGATGTCTTGATCGGTGCCATTAGTGTTAACATTGACAGTAAGGCTACACCGGTTTTATTCTTTGATGGACTTCCAGCAACGGAATCAGGTGCTTCAGGAGGGAAAGATTGACGTGCACCCTTGTCCAAAAGGGTAATTCCTTGGGCCTTAATTTCGTATACGCCATTTAAAACGGGCCTCGGCGCTCGTACGCTTGGTGAGTCCGTCGATGTCGACCTATGCATTGGGCTTATGATCATTGATCAACGAGTGGACTCTTATGAGCGAATTAGGCGCACGACACGTGTTTGATTCTCAATGTTATTAAATGCAAACATTCAGTAAGTAAGACACATGCAATCGACTGTATCATTTCGTAAAGGGAAAATACAAAAAAACATGCCTTAGTTATCACCTCGTGACCAAATATATACATATATATGTATTTTCAAATTTACTAATTACAAATATCTGCTCCGCTAAAATGACACGATGACCCTTCCTTCCGTAAACATCCTCGGAACCCTTGATATCACAAAACCCACACACCTAAACTTGTTGGCCTTTTTCAGCCACCCTCTCCTGATGCCGGCCCTCGCCTCCGTCGTGCCCCTACATGTTCGTCAACCTGACACCCCCATCACCATTATCCCAAGAGACGAGCATTGGCGCGAGGACTAAACGGAGGGGGGCGACAACTTCGATGGCGCTAACGAATTGGCAGACCTCGACCTTTTGCCGATCGGGTGAAAACTCATGTATGATTTTTTTTTAATGTTTTCTTCTTTGTAAATCAATTTATTTTATTGATTCTAAGGCTGCGCATGGCAATCATTCTGTGCCCGAGAACAGATTCTGGTCAGAAATGATTTTTTTTTATTCTGTGCCCGGGAACTGATTCTGAGCATTTGAAGGCGTTTGGTAACGGCCCAAAATTTCTATTCCTGAAATAGTAAAAGAACAGAAATGCGTTTGGTAACGGCATAAAATTTCTTTTTATGAATAATATTTTAATAACATTTTAAATATTTTAATATTTCTTTCTTTTCTTTTTTTCTTCTCCTCCTTATTGGCCATGGCCGGTAAATTTTTTTTTAATTAATAATACTTTTATTAAAAATAATTTTTTTATTTTTTTTTGGCCATGGCCGGTAAAAAATTTTCTTATAAATAATTTTTTTATTAATAATTTTTTAAAAAAAATACTTTTATTAAAAATATTTTTTTTCTTATAAATACTTTTATTAAAAATATTTTTATTGAAAATATTTTTTTCTTTTTTTTTTGCTATGGCCTGGTTGCTGGCTATGGCCGGTAAAATATTTTTTTTATAAATATTTTTTATTAATAATATTTTAAAAAATATATATTTTTATTGAATTTTTTTCATTTTTTTTTTGCCATGGCCTGGCCGGTAAAATATTTTTTTATTAATAATATTTTAATAACAAATATTTTTATTGAAAATAATTTTTTTATTCTTTTCGCCATGGCCTGGTCGCTGGCCTTGGCCAGTAATTTTTTTTATTAATAATATATTTTTTTATTTTTTTTCGCCATGGCCTGGTCGCGGACCATGGTGGTAAAATTTTTTTATTAATAATATTTTTTATTAAAATATTTTAATCTCGCAGATACTGAGCAGGTGGCCCTCACCGACATTAGAAGCTATATTAAAAACCAAGAAAAAGAAGAAGAAAAAAACATTGATTCTCATTTTTGTTCCCAGAATCAAGAAGATACTTTTTTTTAATTCTTGATTCTGCTCCAAAACTGATTCTGGCACAAATTTGCAAGAATTTGTGCCCATAATCAAAAAATTAAACAAACGGATTTCTATTCCCAAACTGATTCTGGGAACAAAAGAATAGAATCAAACACTATTTGGCAAGTTGCCATGCGCAGCCTAATATGTTTCCATTTTTCTATTGAAAATCTCGCACCCGAAGCCCGTCGGCGAGTATTCCTCCCCTGCTTTTCGGGCAGCATCCTGTGGTATAATAATAGAAATAAAAAATATAAACATATTAAGAATCTCTTGGAAAACTCCATTCGATTAAAACAATTCTGAGGAAAATTCCATTTTGCATATTATTATTATCATCATCTTGGAATTATACGAACTAAAAAGTATTCATCGACTTCTCGTATTCATTTTTTTCTAATGTACGGGAAACCTCAAAATGGGCCTAATTCAAAAAAAAACCCCAAACTTTACACTTTGTCCCAATTATACCCTGAACTTTTTTTGTTTTTTTGTTTTTTTTTTTTTGGTAAGGTAAGGAACCCTGAACTTTTTTTTATCTCAAGAAAAACCTCAAACTTTTTCGATCTACTCGACTGTCAAAAAAAAAAAAAGACGGCTCGCGGTGCGCCTCCCGGGATGAAGGGCGCGACCTCGCCCATCGGGCCGACCGCGGCGAGGTCGCCGCCGGAGGCCGCAGGCCCGCCTCGGGGGCGCCCGCTCAGGCGGCGACCCCGCCGGCGAGTCCGGCCGAGCCCCGATCGGGAGGCACGACCCGCCCGATCAGGGGACCCGCGAGGTCGCCGCCTGGGAGGCGCAGGCTCGCGCGCGCCGGGCCTCGGCGGACCTCCGCGCAGTCGCGGCGGGCTTAGCCCCGATCTAGGGGGCGCCCGCCCGACGGGACCGCGACTCGCCGGATAATTGAGGTTTTTGAGACAAAAAGTTGATAATACAAAGTTAAAGTTTGGGGTTTTTTGAAAAATGAGGATAATCCTTGAATATTTTAGACATAAGTCTCCGTTCACGTCACGTGCCTCGTCCCGCGCGTGCATTACACAGCAGCAATCATCAATTTGGGGCAACCGCCATGTCGGTTTTTTTTTTAATTTAGGATATGTTTGTTTAAGTTAAAGTGTTTTTTGGAAATTAATTATTCCAACCTTTTTTTTTTTTATAATCGAGGTGTCCGCGCGGCCGGCGAGCTAGGACTCAAACCAGCGGTGATGCCCGACTAGTCCTCGAGGGGGGTTAGCGCAGCATCCCACCGCCACGACCCCCTACTTAAATCACCGATGGGCGAGTTTGAACCCATGACCTCTCGTGAAAGGAACTGAGCGTAAACCAACGAGGCCACCGATGGGTGGGTAAATTATTCCAACTTTCATTCCTTTGGTTCGCAAAAAATAGCTAGTCAGCAGAAATAACTTTCTGGTCAACGATAATATTCATACATAAAAGGGAAAAAACCACCAAAAACCCCAAACTTTATCACCTGTGACACATTTACCCCGAACTTTTTTTTGTGACACCAAAAACCCCAAACTTTGCTTTTTGTGACACATTTACCCAAATGTATTTAGTCCATGGGCATTTTCGTCTTTTTTGCTTTTTCTTTTTTTTTTTTCCTTTTCGGCGAGGGTCGACCTCGCCTGAGTCGGGCGAGGGCCGCCCTCGGGCGCCTCGCTCGCCGGCAAGGTCGATCCTCGCCCGACGCCGGCGAGGGTCGCCCCTCGCTCAATCCGGCGAGGGCGACCCTCGCTCGACGCCGGCGAGGGTCACCCTCGCCAGATCGGGCGAGGGCGGCCCTCGCTCGACGCCGGCGAGGGCGGCCCTCTCCAGATCAGGCGAGGGTCGCCCTCGCCTGGGCGAGCGAGGGCGGCCTCGCCCGACTCAGGCGAGGTTGACCCTCGCTGGGCGAGGGCGAACCTCGCCCGACGCCGGCGAGGGGCAGCCCTCGCCCGACGCCGGCGAGGGCCCCCCTCGCCGGAAAGGGAAAAAAAGAAAAAAAAAAAAGAAAAAGCAAAAAAGACAAAAATGCCCATGGACTAAATACATTGGGGTAAATATGTCACAAAAAGTAAAGTTTGGGGTTTTTTGTGTCACAAAAAAAAGTTCGGGGTAAATGTATCACAGGTGAGAAAGTTTGGGGTTTTTGGTGGTTTTTTCCCTACATAAAATTAGAAAAGTAAACTCCTAAACCCAATAATACAAAAACACTGTCTAGGATTGCTCTTCTCTCTCCCCGGTCGGCTCCGACTCTTCTCTCTCTGCTCGCCTACCATGTCCCAGCGAGTTCGCAAACACGCCCATTCGCCACGCCAATGAGCCAATCAGATCGATGGCCTCGATCATGACTTTTATGATAAGCCGGACACGAAGAAGAAGAGAAGTCGCGAAGAAGCATCTTTTTTTATGGTCATCGGTCGCATCTTGCGTAGTTCCGATGAACTCCTTCGCTCCCTCGTGCTCAACTAGCCACCAACACCAACGAGCCCCCCTCCGCCAATGAGCCTTTTTTTTTTTTGAATTAGCCCGTCGAGATACTCGTCTGCAAGCGCTAATTTTTTTTTTCTATACGTGGTTCCAAGCTTTTGCGGATAATCCGTTGGACGATGACGACGTCTCCATTAGCGGGACGGAGTTCCTCGAACCATATTTGGCAGGATACGCGCCTACAAATTGTCTAGCCCAGCTCCTCCCTCGGGCCAACATCCGTCGATTTACCTAGGTCCAAATTTTCGTAATATCGTGCAACGGGGACTTAACTTATCAAGAAACTCGATATCAATCTTAATTAAAAAGCTCAGGCAGCACGGGCGTCTTCTGCAACATCGAGGATAACCTATATGTTTATTTCTCAACTAAAAAAAGATATTTGGAAAAAAATAACGGAAACTCGATCGGGCTCGGTTAGTCTCGCGCCCGATATTGAGTACGGGCGTGCTCGAGGCCGACGCGAAATCAAACGAGCCGGTCTCTCGAATGTTCACGTAGTTGAGTTCGAGTTAACTTAAAACTCACTTTCGCCCCTAACTTCCACCATGATATTTATCTGCATAACAAGTTATGAAAAGGGGGTAAATTTCATGAAAATTCTCAAACTGATATGTTCGTGACAAATCTACCCTCCGTTAGTTTCCGTTAAATTTGATTAATACTACGAAAAATCATAAACTGATACACCTATGATATACGGAAGGCGGAAACCCAAATTGGTACGTCGGTTAATCGTCACGTGTCATCTAACTTAGCAATTCGATGATAAAATTTAACGAAAAATAATTGAAGGTAAATTCGTCGCAAGATAAATTTATCGTAAATGTTCCGGTTCAAAGGTCCTTTTTTGGCCATCTTCATGAAACCGCACAACTTTCTCTTCTTCTTTTTTTTTTAAAGTTGCTGCGAAGAAAAACCGAGACAACTTTATCAGCTCATTTCTGAATAAAGACGCATATATAATTTTTCTCCTCTCTGTCACTCTCGCTGTCACTTCACTCTCACTCATCTCTCTCTCTCTCTCTCTCTCTCCCTCCCTTCCAACTTTCCAAGATCTCTCTTTTGTTCTCTTCTCTCTCTCTCTCTCTCTCTCTCTCCAGATCCACCGCTTCGCTACTGGCCATTCTCACTCCCTCCCAGCAAACCTTTTGTACGCGCAAAAGGCGCGCCTTGCCTTTTCGCGGCGGCCGGCGTCCCTTTCCTCCCGGAACCGCGGCCGCATTTCGTGGATCTACGCCGCCCTCCCGCACCCCCCACCCCCCACCACCCCCGGCATTGCCCCCCCGTCCCGGTCCCTTCCCTAGGGTTTTCCCGTCGCCGCCGCCTCCGAGCGCGCCCGGGACCGGGCGCGCGCGCCATGCGCTCCCCCTCTCCGACCGGATTCTCCCGCGAAGGCTCTCCACGCCGCCGACGCCCTCGGCCCGCGGACGCCCGGTGCATCTCCGGCGAGGCCGGCGCGCGCCGGTGCCCCCGTTGCTGAGGATGCTCTGTGCGCGGGGTGGGGAGGTCTTGCTCGCGTGAAGGAACATGATGATGCCGCCGCCGCCGCGTGCTCTGATCCCGAGGCTTCTCTCTCTTCTCAACTTGCTTTTGCTCTGCTCAGGTCGGGTTCTTTGGTTTGTTTTTCCCCCGTCAGCTGCGGGTTGCTTGCGATTCTACTTGATTTCGGCACCTTGATGGGTCTCAGTTCGCTGGAATCTGCTAGTTCGAGTGTTTCCGACATTAGCGCGTGAAGAATTGAGAAATGTAGCTTCAATTTCATTTGTCCGTACTCGAGGAACTGAGAGCTATCAATTAGCAATTAGAAGAAAGTAGAGTTGCTCGTTTGCGATACTTTGAATAACCCTCTATGGTTTTTTTTTTTTTTTTTTAAAACTGCTGATACCAGCTAGTCAGATCCTTTACCACACGATGCTCTGCGATAATTTATGGAATAGACCATCTGGATAGATGCCTCAGGTCGTTGTTGGTGACGATGACAATGAGTTTTAGAAGCGAAGCTTCTAAGCATGTGTTTTGACTGCCCCGGAATGAGTTTGGATGTTGCATTTGCCTTTACGTGCAAGTATGTTGCCCACCAGCGAATACTTAAAGAAACCACTAGTATTGTTCCTTTGCTTTGACAGAATTTATCTGAGCGAAGGGGCATACTCTACTCCTACGTCAGCTCTTGAAAAAAATGCATTTTAAATAATTTTATTTAACTCACATAACGTGTTCCTTTTACCGTGATTTCTTAAGCACTGCCGTTCCTTTTGTTCAAGCTAGAACTACCTCATGGAAGTAATTCAAATGAAAAATGTCAATGCTTTCTCTTTTGAAGAACTCTTAATTTGTATGAATATGAAGATGCCTCATTACTTGAGCTAAGCCAAGTGTTTAACTAAATGGTTGCTATGCATATTAAAAAGGGGTGACATGCATAGCCCTCCATTGTTATCATTCACATGAAGATGAAAGAGTTTACTCATAGGGGCATTGTCATCATTTCTATTTATGAACTAGTCTATGATGTTAAAAAATCTGGGAAAAAAATGACCCACATGTTTAACAGGTCGTCTTCTTTTTATGCCAGGGCTCCCTTCATCACATATATACTTGTTTCCCTCTCTTCAGCCGAGTCAGCCATTTTTAGCTAGACGGTCGGCAGAAAGTGGTAAGTGTTCTGATAAATGATCAGGCATAAGTGCTTTATGCTGTTGACACTAAATGACCTTGCTTAGTGGCTACAGTTGTCCATCTTTCTTAATCTCGTCTTAAGGTTTCCATTATATGCGTCCCTATTAAACTGCTCATAAGTCATCATGCATTTATGGTACCGTTAGAGAAATATAATCATGCACACGTGGGTCACATATGGTGTTTTTCCATCTCATACAGCCAGAATACTCCTGACAAGCGTGTCACCTGCTCTGTCAAAATATTCCCTGAAGCAGTTTGGTAGGCTTCCTTTGGGACCATCCCTATCACCAGCACCCTCTCCCGGTTATTCTGGTGTGTACCTGGATCCTGTGTTCATAATTGTTGGCCCTTGGTTATAATTGTCTTTTCACTTACCGGTTCGATCTTTTGTTCTAGCTCCTACTCCCAGTCCTAACAGTCCCTTGGCAAGACGCCGTGGCCATCATCACCATCGTGCCAGACCTCATGTGGCTGCTCCGTCCCCTTCGAAAGGACCAGGTTTAGGTTTAATATTTTGAAGCATGTTTTATTGGCAGTTACATTTTCGGGAAATCTCTATCTCATTTGTATGCATGAGATGTTTTGCTTGAAAGTCGTTGGATAATTTTTGAGTTGTTTCGCGTTTATCTGGAAAAGAAATTATCACTCTGAATCTGTTGAGTTTTGTGGTTTTTGTGGACTATATAGTAATTTAGACAGCATGAAAAACCGAAGCTATTGGAGAGCCATACTTTCAATAGTCTAGAAACTTTGTTGATATCCAGATTGCAGATCACAAAAGTGGGCATTACATCGGCATAAGTTGCTACTCTAATAGTGCATTGGCTGTCATTTTGTAACAGCATATTATTTTGTTCTTTTAACTGGACTGTACCAACATGAAGATAGTTCTCTTGTATCTTTTTTGTGTTTCTCTTGACCACAATGTTCCACGAAGCAGATGTTCTAATAGCATTTGTCTTCAACTGATAGCACATTGCTCTTCTCTCCTTATTAATCCCCAACTTTAATATTGTCATTGTGTAAAACTTTTCTTCCTTTGGTGCACTTGTTATGAAATTCTTTCCTGTTGCTTGAAACCCAAAGAAACAAAAGTTCTGCTAATTCAAATAAGTGAGGTTCTGGCAGGTTGTGATCAAAATTGCACGGGGCCACTTACAGCAACTCCCTTTGGTTCACCTTGTGGTTGTGTGTTTCCAATGAAAGTCAGGCTTCTCCTAGATGTAGCTCCTTATGCTGTCTTTCCAGTGATGAATGAGCTAGAGATTGAGATCGCAGCTGGCACATATTTGGAACAGAGTCAAGTGCAGATAATGGGTGCAAGTGCTGATAGTCAAAATCAAGGGAGGACCACAGTCGATATAAACTTGGTTCCACTGGGAGAGAAGTTTGATAATACCACTGCAATATTGATATACGACAGGTTTTGGCATAACAAAGTGCCTCTAAACGCTTCACTTTTTGGTAATTACCAAGTGATGGACATTAATTATACAGGTATTAGTCTAACTCTCCTTGCAAAATAAAAAAGCTTGGCTTCTAAAGGCTTGCGTTTTGTCACTGAAAGAGTTCTTGTCAGGCATACCTTCATCACCTCCATTTGGGGGTTTCACCAGCAAAGGACCCACTGGAGCTTCTGGAGAATTCCCTATTACTGCAAATTTTCCCAACAAGAACCAGAGGATGAACGTTAGAACCATTGCGATAATATCTCTGTCTGCCTTTGTGCTTCTATTGGTTCTGATTGGAGGATTTTCCATATTTTTAAAATGGAAGAAGTTTGGAAGACCATCAAGTGCTGTCGGTCCAGCATTCACCTCCTCCATAAACAAACGATCTGGTATGTTCTGGGGTGTACCTTATTTTATGGCAAGCAACGCCTTATCACTTATTTTTTTGTTAGTGACACTGTAAATAGTTTCCCCATCTAATAAATTGTTTCATGCTGGGATGCTTATTCATTTATTCATTGTTGTTTGACTCCAGTGTGTTCTTCATATGGTTTGCAGTTTGCATGGGAGGGGTATTTTTTATTTTTATTTTTGACATCGCTCCTTTGTGAGATTTGTCATTGTCTTATATGCATGTTATTTTCTCCACTAAATAGCTTAAGCTTTTAGTATCTTATGTTGGTTTTACAAAGGTCGAAGGAAAAAGGAAATGTTATTTTTATGTACAACAAGTTAATTCCTTGGTATATGATCTTTTCCTCCAGCAAGTGAAGGTTTCCTTTGGGTCTTTGATCTTTTTTCCTATTTGGTCAGCTGAGTTTTAAGTCTCTATAGAACAGATGCTATGTGACTGGTTGTCATGCAATGATGCCTTTAGAATTAGAGATTGATTGAAAAACAAGGATATGGGCTTGTGTGAGTAGGAAGCAGAAAATATCTATTCTAGTTCTGTCCTCAACCCCAGCATTTTTCTTTTAATTGTACTTGTTGTTAATGTTTACATATGTGTAGGTATTGGTTCTATCTTATCCAGTAGCATCGCAAGTTCAGAATCTGGATCGCTAATGTCCACCATGGCTCCTTGTATGCTCTCTGTTAAAACATTCGGCCTAGCTGAGCTTGATAAAGCAACGGATAAATTCAGCTCCAAGAGGGTTTTGGGTGAAGGGGGATTTGGGCGTGTTTACAAAGGGACCATGGAAGATGGAACTGAAACTGCAGTTAAGCTGCTTACAAGAGATCAGCAGAATGGTGACCGTGAATTTATTGCTGAAGTAGAGATGCTAAGCAGATTGCACCACCGCAATCTTGTGAAGTTGCTTGGCATATGTATTGAAGGACGCACACGCTGCCTAGTATATGAGCTTGTTCACAATGGCAGTGTTGAATCCCATTTGCATGGTACTTACTCCCCTGTGAATTTTGTGTTACAACGAGATATTATTTTATGTATGAAAATTATTTTTCTCCCTACATGCATTCTTTTATTATGTTGGACTAGTGACTATCTTATTATTTCAGGTGCTGATAAGAAGAAGGGACCTCTTGATTGGGAAGCTCGGATGAAAATTGCCCTTGGAGCAGCTAGGGGATTGGCCTATCTTCATGAAGATTCTAATCCACGTGTGATACACCGAGATTTTAAGGCTAGTAACGTTTTGCTGGAGGATGACTTCACTCCCAAGGTTTCTGATTTTGGGTTGGCAAGGGAAGCAACCGAGGGGAGTCAGCATATATCTACTCGTGTCATGGGAACTTTTGGGTAATTGTCTTTGGCTTTTGTTCATGATCATGTCATATTGTTTTTAGCTTACCATTAATAAGTTCCCAGTACTTATTAACGGAGAAATTGGTGAGCTTATTTATGTAGAGCAATCTATGAATGTGGGCACTCATCTTCAGTTTTGCACCCGTGAGATCAGGTTTCCTTCTCAGTTTAGGCAATGTTATTGAGTTCTACTGACTACATCTGGAAACCCAGTTTGAGTTTAGATGATAGAATCATAGAACCTGTTAGGTTCTTTGCCATCAACTAGAGTACCATACATTTCCACAGAAATGACGATTTTAGGCTCTGTAATTCTTGTGCCCTATCCTGGTTCTTTTCCTCTTATTCTGCACGCAAAATATCTGTTTACTCTTTTCTTTGTCTACTATGGCATAGTGTAAGTTTTGCCCTTAGATAATGTTAGTCGCAAATGCAATGACGCCTTTCCTTTGGCATGTGTCTACTTGATATTTTTGCAGATATGTTGCCCCAGAGTATGCAATGACTGGCCATCTACTTGTCAAGAGCGATGTTTACAGCTATGGCGTTGTATTGCTTGAACTTATAACTGGTCGGAAGCCTGTGGATATGTCCCAACCTCAGGGACAGGAAAATCTTGTAACGTGGGCACGACCTTTACTAACTAGTAGAGAGGGCTTGGAGCAATTGGTGGACCCCGCCTTGGCCGGAAGCTACAATTTCGATGACATGGCTAAGGTGGCCTCTATCGCCTCCATGTGTGTACACCCTGAGGTGACACAGAGACCATTCATGGGTGAGGTCGTGCAAGCTCTGAAGCTTATTTACAACGATGCTGATGAGATGTGTGGGGATTATTGCAGTCAAAAGGACTCTTCAGTTCCGGACTCCGACTTCAAGGGGGATTTGGCACCTTCAGATAGCAGTTGGTGGAATGCTGGTGGCGCCACCCCTCGTCTGACTTACGGGCATGCCACATCTTTCATCACGATGGAGTACAGTTCAGGCCCACTTGAAGATGTGGAGAACAGACCATTTTCAGCTTCGAGTTTCGTTGGGGACCATGTCTCTCTCCCAGTTCAGCATGGGAACAGATCAGGTCCTTTGAGGACTGCGAGGAGCAAACCGGCCTTCTACAGATTGAGAGGAGGGAGTGTGAGCGAGCATGGCGGTCTTCTGCCGCGGCATTACTGGCATGATGGATATGAGGTATGAGGTCTTTTCATTCAAGGGGCAAGTGTACAGTTCCAATCGGCCAGGGTTTCTTTGGGGGTGGTCATTGGTGTAGGTTTCAAAAAATTTGGGTTACCTGAAGTTTGGGAAGAGTGAAAAAAATCATCTGCAAATGCTGATTCTGAACACTTTGATTCATCACACCACATGGTTGGAGGTTTCTACTCAGATACTCTCTCTCCATTGTATATGTAGATGTATTAGTTTAATTCAATTTTGCATTGAATTGCAAGTTCTCATCAATGTTTGACATGCTAAGCTCGAATTAGCCCTCCATAAACTTTGGAGCAAAGGGGATTGCCTATTGCAGCCTCAATATCGTGGGTATGAGTCGGCAATATGAGATTTTCTTTGTTGTCCATTCTTTCTTTTGGCTGAGTGAGCTTCGTTGATCGATCAAAGTAATTAGGACGTCTAATGGAGTAAAGATGATACGAAGGTTTCTAAAAGGTTATTATCTCTTTGCCGTACAAAAATAAATTACATAAATTCCGAATTCAGGCGTGCGATCCTCAATCTTTTGGGAGTAAATGTGTTGTATAAAGAGGTAATTCAAATGGCTTGTCTTCCTTACGCTCCCTTATTCCACTTGGTTCTCCTTTTTGTTCTCTTTGATGAGTTTACTTTCATGAACTTGGTAGCAACAAGAGTAAGTTGGACCAGAGCTCATGAGATAAAGAGCTGATTCAAGCGTAATGACGGGTTTGGTTCCCGTTTCGAGCCCGGGAATTACGCGAGGCCGGATGCATAGTTCTTTTTTCACCGAATTGAATGGAAGAATTGAGGAGAGCAGGGGATGGATGGTCGAGCTGGTTCTAGGTGACGGTGTGGCAACTGTTGCTTGAGCATGGCGTCTGTCGTCGGACCTCGCTTGGGCTGCCGGTGCCCAATCCTTCTCTTTCTTGTTCCCCGCTTCTTTAGTCTAGCTTTATGTCATTGTCCATTCCAATGTCTAATTTGTGTTATACCAATGTCACATATCAATCTCTCGATGACCATTGGATGAGAAAAAGAGTAAACATTGCCCGTTTATCGTAAAGTCTTTCCGTTCTTTATAATGTTGCGACATTTTTTGCAAGAGTTACAGAAAGAAAATCGCAAGAAATTAAGAATCGAGGGTTGGTCTCTCAGAAACGTTCACCTGGAAAAGAGAGGAACAATCACACCAACACATCACTCAAAGGAAACTGCTTAAATTCTACTGGAGGCATCCATCTTGAGTTCATCATCTGATTACATACAAAATGCTCCATTGAAAACCACATTAAATACCCCACCACTAACCAGTAACCACACGACACCTCCATTTTTACCATCTAGACATGACACTAACACATCAATAACTATCACAAAAAGTACCACCCATATTATACTCAACTACGTCCCCAAATTACCTAGCAGTTCCATTAGATTATGCTTTTCCTACAACAAGCTATCAGCCTTTGTGGGCAATCTCCTGAAGAAGCTCAGAGCTCGGCTGGGCAACTTGCTTCGAAACCTCGGTGGCCTCAGCACGTACAGCCCCCACAGAGCCACCACCGCCCTGAACGGCACCGCATAAAACCCGACCGAAGCAAAGAGGCAGGAGATTATGAACAAGAACGTCGCCCTCGGGTCGCGCCAGCTCAGGAGAGCCTGGAACCGCTCGCCCTGAGTGGCCATGTCGCCGACCACAGTCTGGATCCTCCCAGCCATGCTCCTGAGCCGGTCGTACCTCATCCTCACTACCTCCGCGCTGCGGCTCGTCGGGAACGAGTCGAACTCCTCGTCGAGTTCGTCAGGGTAAGCGCTCTCTGCGTGAGAGAGGCGCGTGTCCATGTGTGGTGGGTGGCGGGGCCGGGACCGGTACCGCCATAGACCCATCAAGGCCATGAATAGAAGCATGATGGGGATAATGAACTCAGGGCAGCAAGCGAGCCACAGGAAGACCGCCACGAACAATGCCGAGTACACTGGCTTGTGCCAATTGCGGATCGACTCGACCCAGCGTTTGATGGCCATGGCGCCGGAGAGAACGCTCATTAGCCTGAAGAAGTTGGCCTTGCTCCTTCTCATGCTCCACATGTGGGAGTCGTGGTCGAGCATGTATTCAACCACCTCCCTCCCCAAGGGAGGCTCGGCCCGGCTCAGCCGCAACGCCACCACGTTCATGGCCTGGTATCTCAGGGTGTCCAATTGGTTTACAGACAACGGGTGCGCGTAATGCATCTTCGGGAGCAATGGGATTGTGTACATATGCAGCATATTGGCCATGTTAGCGCAAGAGAACCGCACGGCCAAGTGAAGCTCGCCCATTTTCTTGACTCCTGAAGGGTGAAGCATCAAGAGCGGATACGAGTGTGTGTAGACCCGGTCAGACTCGAGAGAGGATAGCCGAATCCTTACTTTCCCAATCCGCGCATCCCTTGGGCCAGCATTGCTCGCTATGTTCTTGTCGACTCGGGTATTATCGAACACCCCGACCGTGATCACGGTGCACGGATCAAACACCTCCCAAGTGTATTGCTCGTTCCACTTGGGCGCCAAGCTATCGACCGCAGTCCGAGTCCGAACCCACTTCTGACCGTACTTAGCAACACAGTATGCATCCGTCGATCCGCCCTTCCCTTCCTTGATTTTCATAGGCATGAGGCCCGTGGCTCCCAGGATCCCCATTTCGAGCACGCCGATGTGAGGCTTCCAGAGCTGTTTTGCAGTCGGCCTAACATCACTACAATACATCGTCGCTTCATCCAGCACATGGTAGCCCCCGTCAAGAGAGATGCGGAGATGGATCCTAGAACTGAACCTGGTAACGATCTTCGAATTGGCAGCGTTGCCGACGTGATTGTCAAGATTGAACCACCTAGAAACCACCGGCTTATCATCGGTCCTCCTCTCGATGGCCGTTGCTGGGAGAAGCACCCGCCCGACCACTTCATCGCGGCCAGGCCCAACCCGGTCCTCGACAGAGAGGATCAAATAATCCTCGAACGGCTCCGCGACAACAAACACCATGTCCTCATTCCAAAACGGGTTCGAGAGGCTCCGGTTCGGTGCAGCGGGCGCAACCCTCGTCCTCAAGGACTGGTTGCCCACCTGGGCTTTCGCGGAGAGCTCAGGGAACCGGGCCATGGCCGAGCCCCGCTCCGCCGGAACGATATCCTGAGCCTCGATGACGCTCAGGCGTAGGTACCACAGCTTCGGCGACAGATAAACCTTGGACTTGATCGAGCACAGGCCGTCAAAGTTCACGTTCGCCGCCTTGGAGTGCCATGCCTCGGCGAAGGCCTCGTCGGCCTGAGTCCCGAACCAGATGGAGATCATCACCTCCCCGGACTTCGCCTTCTCGCCCTTCCTGTCCTCCATCCGGTACCACTGCGGCGCCAGCGGGCTATCGGGAGGCACTCTCTTAGGGACTTCATTGAGATCGAACCAGACACGACCCAAGAACTCATCTTTATTACTCTCTTTCACGAACACCTCCACGACCGACGACTGTATGCAATCCTTTGAAAAGGCCAAGACTTGGCCCCATTCGACACCGTTCGAGCTAGAACCCGAACCGACCCTCTTCGTGATGCCCCTGTAATTCCCGAGCTTGACCTCGGCCACCAACTCGCCGCCACCCCCGAACGGTGTCGAGACGTCCTTCGCCTTCACGATCTTCACGTAAAGATACTGCATTTGCTCGACGAGGTCGTAGGTCGAGCTCGTCTTGTCCTTGCACGTGGGCCCACCGCCGAGGCTTGGCCTCGTCTCTTTGAGCAAGAACTCGCTCGACCCACCGCCCAAGAATCCCCCCAGAACTCCACCTCCGCCGCCACCTCCCGTCGCCGTGACGGGCTGCGGCGCAGCCGCTATCACGACCGGCTTCATCTCTCCGGGGCCCGGATCCGCTGGCTGAGCCGGCTTGTTCTGCACCTGCTGGGCCGGCTTGCTCTGTTCTTGCATCAACTTCTGCTGCTGCTGTACCGACAGCAAGGCCGCGTTCTGCTGGTGGTGCAGCTTCTTGCTCTTCCTCTGGACCAAAGACGACGACGACGACGACCCCCCGCCGCCGCCGCCGCCGTTGACCACCTGGCTCTTCACCTCCTCCCGCGTCGACAGGTAGAGCTTCAGGCTTATCTCGCCGCGGATGTGACTGAAGAGGCTCCTCTTGTCGAGCGTGAAGAGCTGGACCACCTCCTCGCCTTCCCTGGCAATGCCGGAGCCGGAGATCCGGACCTTGCCGAGGAAGTTGCGGCTGTTGCCGGACCTCCGCTCGTTGAAGACGTTGGCCTCAAGGGTCCGGTAGGGGAGGTCGGCGGGGTCGGCCAGGTGGAAGACGAGGCGCTCGTTCCAGACGGGGTTGAGGTCCTTGTGCTTCACCCGGGTCCGCTGCCGCTGGTTGTCGAGCTCGACCTCGACGAAGGGCGACGAGGAGCCCTCGCCGTCCTTGGGCATGAGGTTGTGCGCCGCCACGACCTCCACGACCAGCTTCTCCTTGCCGGAAAAGCCGGTGGCGTTGCCGTTCATGGCGGAGAGAGAGAGACAGAGAGAGAAACAGAGAGAGGGTTGATGGAGCAGGGAGAGTTGGTCTGTGTTGCAGAAAGGCGTGCGGCGACCGAAATGACCAGACGAGAGCATGCATTTGCATTTTTGAGAAGGACGAGGAGGAGGAGGAGAATAGGTTTTTTGTCTCCGCGTGGGAAGCGGCGCGTGGGAGGGACGCACCAATGGGGCTGCTTCCGGGAAGCTGATTTAGGTGACAGCGGGGATACGTTGGGCCCCCACATTTTCGTCGCTTAACGTTAACATGAACCGTTTCCACTGAATGCTGGGTTTTCGTGCGAGGTTTCAAATACCAACTTGTCTCGTATCACGCTAAAAACGTCGAAATGAATGCTCAGCCACAATGTTGTTACTCCGACATTGTTCGGGAGCACCGTGTCCTTCTATAAAGCCAGCCATCGAACTCCCTTCCCAAGTTCTTTATATCCTAACTCACTTTTAAATTCTATTATCGTTCGGATTCTGCGATCTAAGATTATATTCAGATTGAGCGGAGCTGCCATTTTCTTACTTCCGCTGTCTAACCAAAACCCGTCATGTCGGACTGGCAAAGTTACTGGACCCGTCGTCATCCCGACCGACGAAACCCTTCATCATCATCATCGTCGTCGTCGTCATCCCTAAGTCGCACGAAAAGGGTGAAAGGAGTCATGCAAAATAATGACCTCATTATTATGCCAACCCCGCATTAATTAAACATTCTTTGTACTAAAGATGGTGGGGAGCATTGACGTGAGTGGCTCCAAAATTGTGCCTGCTGGATCCATTCAAGTGGAGCAGCTGACTTTTGACCGATGACACGAGCGAGAGACCGATGCTGGTGCTGGTGAGCAGGGCAGAGCACAGCAGAGCAACCTTCTTCACTCGTACATGGAGCGAGAGAGAGAGAGAGAGAGAGAGAGAGGTGGATAGCGACGCGCCTGTGAAAACGAAACTTTTTCAGTCGGACAGGCGTGCCAGAATCTACAGAGAAACCCCCCCAGAGCCCGAAAAAAAAAAACAGAAAACAAAAAGAAAAAAACAAGCAAATAAAATCGAACTCGGAGTCCCAGGTTTTGGAGCGAAATTGTCCCTCTTTTTTATCGTTCTTTTTCTTTTGTTTTGAAAAATTATTCTATTTTTTGGATTAATACCTTGTGACAAATTTATCACTGAAATCCCAAATTAGTATACATATCATATATTTACCCTCTTTTAATTTCCGTTCGAATCGGATTAATTCCATGAAAAATCCCAGACTGATAAAATCTCAAATTACCGGTATACTCGCCAATCGTCACGTGTCATTCTAAAATTTAGTGGAAGGTAAATTTATCACAGATATACTAGTTTAGAATGAGTTTGTTATAAATGCGCCGGTTTAAAGTTTTTCACGGTATTAGCCCTCATTTTTAAAAGCGTTTTATTTATTTGTTATTGTTTACAATTTTTGAGAATGTTTCTTCTCCTCCTCCTGTCTTTGCAGTAGTAGTGGTGTCGAGGGGCGCGTGTTCCGGGGTCCCGGGCCCCCTTTTCGTTGTGTCCCGAGCGCGCAGGATCAGGATGGCCGTCGCTTGGGCCCACTCAGCACACCTGGCTCCCCTGAAGCTTTGGGGGGCCCACCGAGATCTAGCAGTTCAAAAAAAAAAAAAGATGGGACTGTCTGCCTTGTTGGATTTTAACACAGCACAACCAAACACTGCTTTCTCACTTTATATGATTTCTGCTCCTTTGAATTTTTTTTTTATCGCCTCTTTTTTTTTTTCCTTTTTACTTTATTCGGTACGCGGCCTGCGTGACTTTTGTCCTTCCCCCCTTCCTCGCGCCGGTACCTCGCCTATCGTCCTCTAGGTCCACGGCTCGTCCGCGCTCGATATTCGATCCTCGGAATAATCGATTGCTTCCTCGACCAGATAGAGAGAAGAAGTTTGGCCGGCCCCGAATCCGGATCGCGACCGAATGCCTTTTTCCTTCGTCTTCCTGGTCGATCGGTAGCTTATGATTTGGACATGGGGACGTAAATTACGAGACAATTTAACAATAAGAGGAAGTAAAAGAACTTGGCAACATAGCATCTCATATGATTATCGCATGGTATATCGCCCGTCCGTACATGCGATTCATCAAGCCTAGAAATGGACTTCGGTACCTAGCGTGATGGACAATGATCATCATCGTCGGCTGTCCACATCAGTTGCGTAACGGAACACCAGAAAACACGAGCATTTCTACTACGCCACGAACCAAATCGCGACAAAGTTGTCTGCCTAATCGAAGGATTGACATTCGAAAATCAACGGACTATCGTCAGTCACCCAATGGCTCATAAAAACTCGAGGCCTAAAAAATGCTGATATTTTAATGGGATTTTGACACATATAATCCCCGAACTTTTATTTAATGTGCAATGTGGTTCATGAACTTTTAATTTGCTCAATGTGGTCCTTGAATTTTAGCACGATGTGCAATGTCATCCTTGAACTTTTAATTTGTTTAACGTGAATCCTAAACTTTTGGCACTTGTTCAACGTAATCCATGGCCTACATGAAAATGCTAGAAATGTTATCCTTCTATTAATTCCAGT
This sequence comes from Syzygium oleosum, assembly GCF_021117445.2. Taxonomy (NCBI): domain Eukaryota; kingdom Viridiplantae; phylum Streptophyta; class Magnoliopsida; order Myrtales; family Myrtaceae; genus Syzygium; species Syzygium oleosum. Next base: position 3,141,288 of record NW_026607493.1, on the reverse strand, counting down.
TAAGAGACAACAGATAGTTCATAGACTATATTGAACGTATATAAAAAGTTCAGGGACCATATTAAACAGATTGAAAGTTTATAGACGACATTTTACGTTCGGTTAAAGTTCAGGGATTACGTTCAATTTTTTACTATTTTAATAAGTGGGTGATATAAATGGCTAATAATTAATGGTTTTTTTAAAACGAGAGAGAGCTCATAGGGCCACGGCCTATAGTGTCCTCCCCGAATGGTTGCCCGTCCCAAAAAGCAAGAGAGAGCATTTTCACACCAGCATTAATGTCACGTCATCTTTCCAGTCCCAGCATCCTCCTCCGACGCGCGCGAGTGTAGATAACCCCCCGACGCTCGCGGCCCCCGTGAAGGCGCGCGGGTGCACCGTGCAGAAGAACCGCGGGACGACGAGGCAACGTCCGGTCTCGGGCGCGGGGGGTGTGTGGGGACAGAGGCTGGTGCCGGGTCGGGTTGGCTCCTCCCTCAGCCGGAGTTGCACGTACTCGTTTGTCTTTTTGCTGTTTGCCACGACGGTTTTGTCGATCTTTTCTTCTTGTCGGCACTCTCCTTCTCTGCTCTCTCGAGGGCCACCACTGGGCTGTCGTGGGAAAAAGCTCCGGTCAAGCAACAGAGCAAATCGTCCCCACCGTTAAGGGAGTGTGTCCTACGGATTAACTTGTGCTGTCTTTAATTTTCGAAAAAGGCCACTCACCAATCCTTGTTTATATTCCAGAAACATTCTTTCACGTACAGTCCTGCTTATTATCGGAACATGCAAGAAAAGCCCCGAAAAAGGTTTTCGATCTACTTTTTCTGGGGGTTCTAATGTCTACCGACTGTCGGCGAGATGGTTTCTCGAGAGAAGATCGTAGATGTTCGTTCCGTATTTTATTCCTCTCGGTACATCGTCCTCTCGTGCAAATCGGTCGTTATGGTGGGATGACAGTGTTTTGCATGTGCTGCGAACAAAGTGCAAGGCTAGGATAAATGTAAAACTCCCCACGTATTGAAGTTGAAGGATTTTGTTTAGGGCCCCCGTTTATTTCACGAGAAGTCAATGATTTTTTCATAAAATATCTTTGTCCAAATTCAAAACTCTCTTTTGTTTTTTGAAATATTCTCGATCGTTTGTGAAACAAATGGGATCAGATGACCTGAGATGTTAAGCGGCGAGTGCATACATGAATGTGATCCCGTCCTTAACCCCGTACTCGAGCGATGCGGAACTCGATTGTTTTTTTTTATTTAGATCAACAAATATTTCATAATTTGTAATAATGCGAGCAGACCTGATCAACGGGCGGGCTTAATTCTTTGTTTCAGCCTGCCATCGTCAGCCAGTCCAATTCCGCCTTGACATGGTTAATATTGAGTAGAAAATTAAAAAATTTTCCTACTCACGAGCAGTTTAGGGCTTAATCTGCTCATTATGAACATTGCCACTCAGAATTAGTCATCCCACGAGAGATGTGCCCATGCAAGCAAAAGTCTGATACAATATCTAACGCCAAGTCATCCGTGTACATAATTATCTCCTAATCCTCTTTGTTTCGATTTAAAATGAGAAGCATCTTATGTTTTAATTTCCCACGCCCTTTTGAAAGTCAAATCTTCATCTAAGCTTGTAGCTCCTTGATAACATAACGAGACATCATTCCCGTCGATTCCCAAAGTTGTGATCCGTCGCAGTCCTTACATTAGCGCATCAAGATTTATAACCTTGCACATCAAAGGACATTTCTAGGTATCTCGGGAGGTCCCGGAAAAGCTAATCGACTTAGCAATTAAGCATCAACGACCATTTGAGACGAAACCCTCCGTTATCACTAGGAAAGGAGAGAATTTCCTGGGCCATCGTCCTATGAGCATTTCACATGGACTTCCAATCATACCACGCATAGACCCCAAGCAAAATGCTGAGCATGGTCTATGTTTGGTTGGACCACTATTGGACCATCTTCATTTTCTAACACGGTCGAAAACGAAATATTGACATGGTCCAGCAGATCCGTGGATACAACTTCATCTGTGTCCGAACAGGATGAGCAGGACCTATGGTCGAGATTTGGCCCATTTTTCCACAATCGTTCGTCTGATTAATCCTATTAAACATGCGCAACATTGGTCCTTAAACCTTGGTCCCCTACTCCATTAATTATGCAACTAAGCATGGTTTGACATGTGCATAATCTCCAGATTTATTCATCTCCCTCTGTCGGGCTATCTTCCTTGTCCCCTATTTGCGCTTTCAAAATATTCCGGATTATTTCTCGATTTAGAAAAAAAAGGCAAGTTGAGTTATTTCCCCTCAAGCTTGTGCCGTGTTAGTTGTTTCCTTTCTCAAACCGACCCGTCATAGTCTCCACTCTCTTGAACAACACTGCTCGAAAGGACCTCAATCCATTTAGAAATACTAATGTGGGCTCGTCCCCTCCCTTGGTCAAGACTCTTGTTTTAAACCCCCGTAAAGCTTCCTCATATGAAATTGATCATAGTAAATCACGATGTAAGATTCAACGATCATGTCCAAGATAAGTACCTCTTAGTTAATTAGCCCTTTTCGAAAAATTGACCATAATTTGAAGAATTAATGGAGGTTGGAGCGGGGTTGGTTGGACTGGCTTAGAAGACATGATTGAGGATGTTCCAATTATCCAATGCACATGTTAGTTTAAAAAGCATCATTTTTTGGGGGTTAATCAATGGTCTCGTGAAGTTTGATGATATTCCAAGTTGTGGTTAGTAGCAATCGGCCAGCTCCATGTGGTCTCGTGTGTTCTCAAGATCTCTTCTCTCTCTCTCAATCTGGTCAAACCCTTATGTTGCTGCTGCTGCTGGTGTTGTGATGCAGCTGTTCTGTAAGCATATATTCTGGGTCATGCATGTTCCCGATTCTGCATTGAAGAAGCTCCATACATGTTCTGGAGATAAGGCTAATGATCCAGAAACTAAGTAATATAAGTATAAAGTCATTATTCCTACAGTTAATGTAGTTATAATAGCCATGGAGTTAGTTAACGAGAATCTTGTATTATTAATAAAACGGGTAGCTGCAAATGCTGGTACTAAATTATGTTTCTGGTCAAATTTGACCTTAGTATTCAGCACATGGTCAATGTGTGGTCACTAAGTAGTAACGTGGCCCCATGGAATAGTGCAAAGTCAAATAGATTTTCACGGGTTCTTGATAAGATGTGCCCCCAATTTCATTTTGTCATCTTCTTTCACATGTGACGATCACACATGGATCATGAATGACATAGTTCCACTCTAAACAGATCGACCATTGTGTAGAATTAAAACTTTTAAATCCCATCATTTGCATGCCATGACGGATAGAGTGGCTGACAGGGCTGGTTGCTCGGATCTTTACAACAAAAATTTTGACAAGTGCCCACGTGAATGGTGTTAGAAAAATTTCATATCGGATAATTTGTATAGTGTGAAGCAATTAATATATTTTAGTTAGCACCATAACTCATTGGTTTAATTTTAGTCAAGATGGGTCAATCAAATATGTTGACTGGCTCGGACTTAGGTTCTCTCTTGGCGATCTTCCCGGATGAAGGTATCTGACTTTTGCTACACAATCTTAACAAATCGTATCGGAGCCGATAGTAGATTGATGGGTCTCCAATATGTTCTAGTGTTGAGTGAATATCTCAAAAAAGATATCTGATGACCAACGCGGTTTTTAGGCGGTGGATGTTTTGGTGTAGCAACGCAATCCGATGGATGACTTTATGGCTACCGTGGTTTGGTATGGAGAAAGAGATCGGGGATGATATTGGGATGGTGCCGTGATTTGGTCCGGAGAAAGAGATCATAAATGAAGTTGGATGGAAGTTGGATATACAGGTGCAGAAGAATACCTGAATTAAGGGGAGCTCATGAGTAAGGGAATGATACATAAATTATGGAGGAGCTTATGAGTGAGGGAGAGATGGTTGAATGAAAAAAAGTCTCACATCGGATAATTGGTGTAGTGTGATGTGGAGCAGTTAATATATCTTAATTTGCCCAAAACTTATTAGCTTAAGTCTTTAAGTGAAGATGAGTCTAACTGGATATATTGACGGGCCCGGACTTACAATTTCTCTCAACGATCTTCCCGTTTCGAAATTTTGCTGTGCACTCTCAATATGCCCCTTAAACACTTAATGTGCTTTTCGAAAATGCGAAATTTACCATTTGAAGTAAGCGGCTATCTTACGATGTATAATTCTTTCGGTCACGAAGTATCAATATCAAATTTTCTTCTTTATTTCAAAAACTAAAATAGAAAAGAGAGGAAGGAGTGAGACAAGTGTTGGGTTGGGTCGTGGCCAAAAAAACAAAAAAGAAAAATTTATCCCTAGATTCCAACTTGACTTTCTTCTTACGGGGAATTAGGTCAATTGGTTTTATTTCTTTGTTTTGCCCACTTTCATGTCATCTTGTGTAGGTCGATGGCTTGGAGGAGCCGCTAATAGGATGATCCCACGTACGCATGTGCCGAGCGGCTCAGGCCAAATTTATGTTGGGACGGTCGCCAAATTCGATTTGAAGTTAAGCAGAGCGACCGGCCTTCCCTTTCTTTTAGTGGCCAAAGCCATGTGATCCCCCAGCTTTAAAAACGAAACGTCAACGCGTTAAGTTTACGAACTCGAGACTCAAGCCACTGTTCTTGAGATAAATCGAGAATTCATTAATTTTTTTTCAAAATTTTTAATATTTTCGAGGAATAATGGAGCCCTTTGGGAAATGAAATAATTGGGTGAAAAAATAAAAAAAAATAAAAACGTGAGATTATACATTCTCTTGCTTGTTGTTTTTAGGGTTAATTCCAAAAAAAAGCACCAACTTTAGGTCGAAGGATAATTTTGGCCCGAACTTAGTTTTGTTTCATAAAAAAGCATCAATTTTAGGTCGAGGGACAATTATGGCCCGAACTTTTTTTTGTCCTGTAAAAAAGCACCAACTTTAGGTCGAGGGACAATTCTGGCCCGAACTTTTTTTTGTCTCGTAAAAAAGCACCAACTTTCACTTAAATCCCAAATCTGGCCCTTATTGACTTAAAACCATTGATTTTCCAACTTGACTATTCCACCTTAGCAATGAATCCACGTGACTTGCTGACTGGATTTAAAGCATTATTCATTGTCTTATTCTCTGAACCACAGCTTGAAGAATAACGGTGAAACTGTTCGTCTCCTTAACTTCACCGGCAAGTCAAAAATATCTCTAGATTGAGGGTGCGTTTGGTACAGCATTTGGAATGCTACTTTGGGAATGCAAATGCCTTTGGGTGGAAGCCCTTTAGGAAAAATGCAAATGGCGTTTGGTAAAAACTCATTTGCAAAGCTATTTTGACCCAAGTGGTGTTTGGTTAATTTTTTTTACAAATGGGCTTTGAGGGGTTTTTTAAAAAAAGGCAAAAATACCCTTCGCCGGCTCCGGCGAAGGGCTACGGCCCGACAAGGGCTACGGCCGCCGGCGAGCTGGATCTGGCGCCGGCGGCCGTGCCGCCCGTCGCTGAGCGACCCCGGCGAGGACGCCGACCTCGGGCGACGAGGCTCGAGGTCGCGCGACCTCGGCCAACGGCCGCCCGGGTCGCGCGACCCCAGCGACGGCCGCTGAGGTCGCGCGACCCGGCGACGGCCGCTCGAGGTCGCGCGACCCAGGCGACGGTCGCCCGAGGTCGCTGCGACCCGAGCGACGGTCGCTGAGGTCCGCGACCCCAGGCGACGGTCGCCGCTGAGGTCGCGCGACCCAGCGGCCGCGCATGGGCGGTCGCCCGACCCGAGCGGCCGCGCTGGCGATCGCGACCACGGCGGCCGTCGCCGCTGGTCGGGCGACCTCACGGACCTTCGCGTCGCCGGCCCTTTGCCCTCAGGAGTCCCTTTGGTGAAGAAGATGAACAAGAACGAGAGGGCAAAGCCGGAATATTGAAATTTGAGTGAGGGTAGTTTGGGAAGTATAAAAATGATTTTGGCATTTAGTTCAAGGCTGAAAGTCCAAAGCTAGTCCTGATCAGCATTGGGCTTTCAAAGCATTGAAAATGCTAGTTTTGAGCATTTTCAATGCTCAATGCTAACCGTTTGGTTCAAGATTTTTGGGAAGGGGCTTTCGGGGCTGAAAGCCCCTTCCCAATGCTGAACCAAACGCAGCCTGAATCTTTCTGGCCAAACTTCTTCGTTTTGTCGTAATCTGAAGCTGTAGACCACCGTCCGTCGACAGACGCCATGGAAGAGATTCGCCAGGCTCACCACCATAACTTTTTTTCTCAAACAATGGTAACTTCAGACAGAAAGTCAATAGGGGGCTAAATTTGGGATTTAAATGAAAGTTTGTGCTTTTTTACGAGACAAAAAAAAGTTCGGGCCAGAATTGTCCCTCGACCTAAAGTTGGTGCTTTTTTATGGAACAAAAAAAAATTCGGGCCAGAATTATCCCTCGACCTAAAGTTGGTGTTTTTTTTTGGAATTAACCCGTTGTTTTTATGGCTCTTTTGAGAGTTTGTCTTTGCGGGAGGAATGGAGGGATGAATGTGCGCGGAGGAGGTCATTGAGGGGTTGTTCTTGGGAAGGTGCGGATCTCGTTCTCCATGAAACACCCACGTCGACGTTTGGAATTTCCATGACCTTCGCCTCGGTAAAAATGTCCTCGAGATTATCATGCCCAATGAAGCCTCTCTCTCTCTCTCTCTCTCTCTCTCTCTCTCTCTCTCTCTCTCTCTCTCTCTCTACATTTGGATAAACAAAATGCATTAGAAGAACGAGCAATTCGAGTCTGTTTGGACCGGTTCAATTGAAACATCAAAACTAGGGACACCCGCGTGAGATTTCCCGGGAAAGTAATTTGCTAGTCTTGAAAAAATATAGGGATAATGACACGAATAAAACTTGAAGTTTGACTCGATGTACAATGTAGTCCTTGAAATTTTAATTTGTTCAATGTGGTCTGTGAATTTTAGCTCAGTGTGCAATGTGATCCAAGAACTTCTGATTTGTTCAATGTGATTCCTGAAATTTTTTGTATATCTTGAAGTTAGTCCTTGATTATATGAGTATGTTCAATGTCATCCTTCCATCAATTGAAGTGCAGGGACAACATTGAATATCTCCATACAATCCGAGGACTAGATTGAACATATACAAAAAATGTAGAGACCATATCGAACAAATTAAAAGTTTAGAAACCATTCGTATCATTTTCCCAAAAATATACTCGATAATGGGTGTTCTTCTTCTCGCTATTGTTCGACCAACTTGAACTTGTTAATGATATCCACTTAATCGTCATAATTTTTTATAAATGCGGGGCGAAGACCGGGAATACCATATATCATAACCCCTTCACAATAATATGTCACATTTGAATTTGAGTTTTCTCATGTCATGTTTCATTAGTTCTAATGTAAATATTTGCCAAACAAAAAAAAGGGAAAAGGAAAACACTACCAGCACCACCTCTCTTCCTCTGCCGCAGTTTCATGATCGCATGGTAACCCCAAATCCTAACCTCTGAGAAAATGTTCATTACCGGCCTTAACTCTCTCTCTCTCTCTCTCTCTCTCTCTCTCTCTCTCTCTCTAACCCCACTTATTGAAAATTGAAAATGGAATTAATTACCTTATAATTCGGGATCTGTGAATGTTGGTGCAATGACCATGGAAGGGGCGGCATCTTGGATTAAGAGAAGCCAATTTAAAAAAAATAAATTATACGCCATAACTATTATAAATAAATAAATCAAAATTGCAAGAACTTGTGCCACATGCCGGGCCCTAGTAGTGCCAAGTGCAATGCTCCTGACGTGGCACCTGGACGACTCTTTTCTAGAATTTGACTTCTAAAGTTAGTCCAGCTGATGTTACCGACCCATGGTCTAAACTTAATTAATTAGTTTAATTAATCGAAAGAAAGATCGCAAGTACTGATTCTAAATTCTCTCCATCGCATTAATGGGCTCCATCGTCTGCAACGCACATTCTATTTTTTTTTTTTTGGGTTTTTGAGTTTATATTACATCATATCATTTTCTCCACCATATGCTTGGGAAATAAGTATCGATTGTTTGAAGATCCTAATTATCGATAATTAATTGCTTATCCGGGATTTGTTTCGGTTTAATTATTCGTCGTAGATCCACATTCCCTTCATATTTAATCACAACACAAGCTCCTAATCTATGGGACCCCTAGCGGTTGTTAGATGACCACACCTCAAGTTTTGAAAATAATATGCTAATCACTTTTTGTATTTCCATAGTGCAAATGTAGGTTATTGCATATGGGTTTAGTTTTTAAAAAAAGAAGAAATTTATAAATGGGTCAAATTTCGAAAATAAGATAATTATAACCTCTCGTATTTCCTTGAATAGCTAACTATATTTCTGGTAATTAACTGACTAGCCAAACTAGGGATGACGCATATGGGTTAAATTGAATAAAAGGGGTACGCATTAGAATAAAAAAATTTCAGTTATGTGGATTAATATTTTGTAGGAACGATTATTTTTCCAGTAGACAATATTGGATATATGACGCTGAAATAGATTTATGGGGAAAAGTTATTTTGAGTAAACTTGACAAAGTTTCAATTAACGAAATTTCGAATAAGAGTTAGGATTCTTATTAGGTTCATAGCAGGTGCTAATTTTTCAGTAACAATGATGGGTCTAATAATCAAAGTGGGTTCGCATGTGATACATATTCACTAAAATTCAATTCCATACCTATTGCTTAATCGAATTTGTTCGGAAAAACGTTTGCCACTAATATAGAATAATTGTAAAGATAACTTACTCAATACAAAGGCAAAAACCATTAAACTTTTATAATGAATTTCTTTTTTCAAAGGGACACGTAAATTACCTAGATTCTATTAAAATGTTTCACCGATAACAAAAATTTCTCATATCTAGATTACTTACTCAAGAAATGTTAAAAAAATCTGTGAGCTATAAACAATTGAAAGCGAGCCACACGAGTCTAAAACGAGAGGCAATTTTGAGAAGGGAGAGGAAGATCTTCCAAAGAAGTTTCTCAAGATTCTGGTATGCCCCTCTCTAGATTCAATTAGATTTTCACTAGATAGATTAGTATGAATTAGTCCGACTTAGCCATAGAAGTTGCTAGCTAGGGTCGCCATGTGATCCACATCTTCAATCATTTGCAATTTGTAAGATGACATAAAACTAATGAAACTGAGAGGTTCCCTCCCTCTCCTTTAAGTTCTATAAGGCACAACATTAGTTTATGAGGGTTTTCTTGGCCACTATTAATTTACTAATTGACAATTAATGATAGGGGTGGCTGGTGAGATCCTCCTTTAGAACCTAAATCAAAGAGAGAGAAAGAGAGACAGTGAGAGAGCGATAATAATAGGATATGCAAATATTCTCCATTTCTAATTTTAGGGTTTGACCAAAGAGCTTCGCGCAGACAAAGCTAGGTGGGGGGAGGACTAAGCCAGCTCAAAAGGGTGTGATTCATTATGAGTCTAGCCTAACCGCGTTTAACCACATCTTGCTAATCTTTGGTTAGCTATGCTTGGTCGCATTTGGTGGAACAATGCATGCGCTGCATAAAATGTGGCATTAATGATAATGCCGTATTAATAGAAATTTGAAGGAACCATATTCTTAATTAACGCGGACTATGCTTTTTCAATCGTATTTCCGCAGGAAAGTTTGACCCAGTAAGGATATAAGATTGCTTCAGGAGTTCTCCATTTATTTAAAAAGTCAGTTAGGCACCTCAAAGTATAGCTAGGTTATTGCAAACTCAAAAGTAAATCGAGTGCAACATCATTACATCCGCTTGCTAGTATTTTGTTCAATTGGTCCACCAAGATGCTAATTCCTCGTGGCATGTTATCGACATGCTAAGCTTGCCACACATGTATCGGTCTATTAAAAAATGGTTAAACTGCTAATGAGTTGAACCCGAAACGAATCCTGAATACACTCGCCTTTCAGCAATTTGCACATTTTCTTTAAGCGCATGTCACCGTGCAAAAAATACAAAACGTTATCAGCGAGAGGCACGTTCGCGAACAATAGTTTAAGTTCATTCCCGACTCATGAATTTTGGAGAAACTTAAAGATATATCTAGCAAGTCACAAGGAATTGATCGGACGTGTTTGACATTCGTATTGTATGGGACGTTTGACAAGCCACCGAATTGGAACACTATAAAGTTGAAAGACGAAACGAATATCGATTCTTTTGTTTTGTACGTCTAAAAAGAAGATAAGAGAAATCAACAACTACGACATACTCCCGTTGTATCAGCTTGCAAAAACAGATAGAAACCCAGAGGAGGCGCCTCCAAGCAGTAAAATCGGTCCACGAGCCCATGTCAAACTTATGTGTAAGTCATGAGAAATAATCAGTAATCATTCCACTGCAAAGTAGAACTCACGTAGGTTATACGATTCACATGAGACTTCGTGCTTAGAACAATGCAATTACAACTTCACATCGCCCACTGCATGGCGTGGCACCGCCATTCACTCTCATCGATACAAGTGAATTTCTGCTGGGTGGGCGAAGTTGGCGACTCACATCAACAGCTCGAAAAGCGAAAAACCTTCAGACTTCCAAGAAGCATGCAAATCGATAAATTAAAACCCTAATCCACACTACATTGAAAACCACGACTTTTCCTCTAACTTTTCCTTACGCGTGACTCAACTTAGCACACAAAACTCACAATGAAACCCCTTTGTGCTCGATCGAAACTTAACAATGCCCACTTGGCTATTTTCATATATATACAATTGCCCTTCAAACTAAATCGATTCAAATTGAATCTTTTTCAAGTATCCACGCCGACCACGGGAAAAAGGTTGAATTAGGTCATGGGCACACCACCAAGATGTTGCTATTAATAGAGAAATTGATTAGCAAGGGAGCTGGTTATATGATGTGGGGAATGATTCCTTCTCATCCTCAAAGTTTAAAGACTCTCATTGTCCCCTAGCTGGCTTCAAGTCATTGCAAGGCTGGTGAAAAAAGCTAAGATTATAAAATAACATTCCTATGGCATCTATATAATCTTTGAATTTATGGGGTGAAAATAATAATTTGGGGCATCCTCTTTCTCCTCCTTTTGTTAGATTATATTAATTATATTGAATATAGGATCTCAGGACTTAGGAGGACCGGCCAGGGGGAGGCTCACCTAGCTCTGGCGAGGGCCGGCGAGGGCGGAGCTCGCCATGGCTGGGCGAGCTCTACCCTCGCCGCCGCTAGGTAAGCTCGACCTTGCCCAAATCTGGCGAGGTTGAGCTTCGCCATGGCTGTGGGCGAGGTCAAGCTCACCTAGCCATGGCGAGCTTCGCCCTCGCCAGTGCCGGTGAGGGCGAGCCTCCCTAGTGGCTGGCAAGCTCGCCAGTCCTAGCCCTTGGCCGGTCCGGCTACCGGACTGGGGGAAGAAGGAAGGGCCAAAAAATAAAAAAAAAACAGCGAAAGGGAAAAATTAAAAAAAATTTCGAGCTCCACCCTCGCCGTTGCATAGCCATGGTGAGGCTCGACCTCGCCAGATCTGAGCGAGGTCGAGCTCGCCCAGCCATGGCGAGCTCCGCCATGACCGAAGCTGGGCGAGGCTCGCCCTCGCCAGTCCCTAGTAGCTAGCGAGGTCACCTCGCCGGCAAGCCTCCCCCTGGCCGAACCGGCCAGGGGGAAGAAGGAAAGAAAAAAAAAAGAGAAAGGAAAAAAATAAAATAAAAATTCGAAAAAAAATAAAAAATATTAAAATATTGCCACGTCAGCCGCCCCGTGTCCACATCAGTGCCGGCCGGCAAAAAGTGACCTGATGGACTGAATTAGCACAATTGCAAAAAATTTAGGATTGAATTGGCAAAAAAACAGTTTATAACTGAATTGGCACAATTGTAATAGATTTAGGATTTTTTTGGTAATTTTTGTAATCTCTCCAAACTACCTTATCTCGAATGGTTAATACACCAGAATAATGAAAAAGTCGATAGTCAGTTATTACAGTAATTCGCCATATTTTTCGTGCAATGTCTATTTAACAAAGTTTCTTGATTGCCAACGTCGAGCTTATTCGAAATAATGTTATGACATGACATGACATGCATTCAACAACAAACATTTGATTTTTTGTACTTGGACGTTCTTCTTTTCCCTAGGAACGTATGAACGCTGGTCCTTCGAAAGGAGAGAGCACGTGTAATCAAGGGGTTTGCATGCACATGATTGCCTCTTTTCCCGAAGAAATTTTTCACTCGATAACCCCAAGTGGGGTTAAGTGGGGCACAACCCTAGTTTTTCTCCAACTCAAGCCTCTTCATTCATCGATTCTTTAAAAGCTTCGCTCGATGATCATGATCATATATCTATGTCGAAAGTACCAAGAAGAAGAAACCCTAATATTCATATCTCTCTCTTGATAATAACCCCACTTTTTGGCTCCTCAATCATATGTGGACGCGTGTCAAACTAGGGTGCATTTACCATCAAAAGCTACAACCGAAAGCCTGTAATTTTTTTGGTATTTTTATCTTCAATCGAGTGCTTGTGCATCCCCCCTTTCATACGGTGATCATAAGAAAAAGGAAAATTTTCACTGGGTTAAGATTCAAGCACGAAAACACGCTTTCCAGCGGAAATTTGCCAGCTGCTCGTTACTAAAAGGTACTGATTAAACTATAGTAAAAGATTAACCGACCTGTTCATTATATGTAGTGAGCTTGCTAAGCTTTCCTTTTAAGATAAGGTCTTGTTTTTCATTAGCTTTGGAACTATAACGCGTAGCCCTTCCATGAAGCACACGATTCGCATTATTGTTATAGAAAATAGGACCGTTGCGAATTCACATTATCACTATAGAAAGAAGGAACAATGTGATTGACTCGGTCTTTCAATCTCGGCCAGTCGTCCAGGGTTGCCTAAAGGTCATAGAGCTTTTGCACACGGTTTTTGTCATAGCTGAACCAACAATAGGTCCGTAAATATGGTGAAAAGTAGACCGCAAGAGTCATCCTCATACCCAAAGGAGAAATCGATACTACGGACGTCCCTGTCGCATCGGCAAAACAAGTCGGGTCGATGGTGTTTGGTTTCCATCAATGACGGATGGAGTAAAAGGAAAATCTGCCGGAGACGTAACCCGTTATTCTTCCTTTGTTCTTCGTAAAAAATTGTTAATGAAGCTTCATGATTCTTCCTTTGAAGTTTCGCTTGCTGGGTTGGTATGTTTTTCTTGGACCTTAATGTCAACCGTCGTTGTTCATTCCATTCGTTGGAATCAGAACCGAGAATATGCCATTCGTTCGATGACCCGATGCACGTCGATCGACCGGTGGATCATGTGAATGGGTCCACGAGATCCGAAGGATCAGTGTACATCGAGCCTATATATGCGCTCCGGGTGTAGCTACTAACTTTTCTTCGTGGTTCGCAGCTACTTCACTTGGGTTCTCAATCTTTTCCATTTTAAATTTGTATATTTTTTTCGGCCAAAGCTACTCACAAAGTTTTAATACCATGAAAGCCAAGCTATGTACATAGTTCAAATGGGTTCACACTATCATCCATGATGAAGTCTTTCCCTAAAGAAAGAATATCAAAATCCCCAAACCAATATTATATTCCCACTTTTTCCAAAGGAACTAAATAATTAAAAAAACCAAAGCTCTCTTACTGATACTATACCTATTAAACTATAGAATGATAGTCACCGGCTCATGATTTTAGGAATGCTACTCAAGCCCCCACAATAACTCTTCCAAAGTCCCACCACATGCAAGCCCCTATCGTGGCCTCCTGCTCCCTATTTAAACCACCCCGTCCTCTCCCTCCAAACCCACCGAGTCGATCTTCAAACACACAAGACACAAACAAGCACACATCCAAGCACCCACGCCCATTCCTAGCTACTCTGTTACACATCTTCGACATCAAAACACCCTTACAGAGAGATTCTTGATACCCCACCCCTCCCCAAAACAATGGAGAACTTGTTCCGCCTAGTTGACCACGAGGACTTCTTCGCTCGCCGCTGTGTTTGGGTCAACGGGCCGGTCATTGTCGGCGCGGGGCCTTCCGGGCTCGCCACCGCGGCCTGCCTTAGAGAGCAAGGAGTGCCCTTTGTTGTCCTAGAGAGAGCCGAGTGCATTGCCTCATTGTGGCAGAAGAGAACCTACGACAGGCTTAAACTGCACCTCCCGAAGCAGTTTTGCCAACTTCCTAGGATGGAGTTCCCTCAGGACTTCCCTGAGTACCCCTCCAGGAGGCAGTTTATCGACTACCTGGAGTCCTATGCAAGGCGCTTCGAGATCAGCCCCAACTTCAACGAGTGCGTCCAGTTGGCCCGCTACGACGAGACCAGTGGCCTGTGGCGCATCCGGACGGTCCAGGCCAGGGGCTCGAGCCGCTCTGAGACCGAGTACATCTGCCGGTGGCTTGTGGTAGCGACGGGGGAGAATGCCGAGCGCGTGATGCCGGAAATAGATGGGCTGGCGGAGTTCAAGGGCGAGGTCGTCCATGCCTGCGACTACAAGTCCGGGGAGAAGTTCGCCGGGAAGAGGGTCTTAGTCGTCGGCTGTGGCAACTCGGGCATGGAAGTGTCCCTAGACCTCTGCAACCACAATGCCGAGCCCTCGATAGTGGTCCGCAGCTCGGTAAGCCGCCAATTCTACTGCGCAAAAGAAAACAGAAATCCAAACTTTAAGACATTATGAATGGAGAGATTGATTCTAATTCGTGTATTTGATTGCTTGGCAATGAACAGGTTCACGTAATGCCTAGAGAAGTTCTGGGGAAGTCCACATTTGAGCTGGCTGTTTTTCTGATGAAATGGCTACCACTTTGGCTGGTAGACAAGATACTTCTGATCCTGGCATGGTTGGTGCTCGGAGGCATAGGAAAATATGGGCTCAAGAGGCCATCGATGGGACCAATGGAGCTCAAGAACGAGAGAGGGAAGACCCCAGTCTTGGACGTTGGAGCTCTGAAAAAGATCAGATCTGGAGAGATTAAGGTTGTCCCTGGGATCAAGAGGCTCTCACGTGGCCATGTTGTGGAGCTGGTGAATGGAGACAAGCTCGACGTTGACTCGGTGGTTCTTGCCACTGGGTACAAAAGCAATGTCCCCTCTTGGCTTCAGGTGTGTAAGAATGTCCTCTTCTTGAAGTTTTTATGTTCTGGGGATGCGAATATACCTTCTGTTTCGCTTATTTTTGGAAAAAGTTGACACCTTCGACATTGTTGGTCTTGAGCCAAATGGAACGTCGAAGAATGTCGAAAATTTTCTACTAAAAAGTTCAATATTTCGGAAGTTTCTTTCTTATGTTGGGTCTACTCATGAAGTGAACAGTATTGGACAAATTGGGCTAATGTTCTTACGGTTACTTTTCATGGTATCAGGAGAGCGAGTTCTTCTCCAAGAACGGCTACCCAAAATCGCAATTTCCCAATGGCTGGAAGGGCAATGCCGGGCTATATGCAGTTGGGTTCACGAGGAGAGGGCTGTCTGGTGCATCCTCTGATGCCATGAGGATTGCTCAGGACATTGGCAAGGTCTGGAAGGTGGAGACCAGGCAGAAACAGAGGGCCACTGCTTGCCACAGGAGATGCATCTCCCAGTTCTAGGACACATGCATGATATGCCCAAGCTTCATTTTTTTTCCTTTTTTCCCCCTTTTTTTTGGGATGAATATTTGGTTTGATTAACCGCGTAAAGGAAAAAAGAATGATAGCCAGACCACGCATACTGTTAAGAAAAATTAGAGACAGCGCATAGGCACACAGAGGAAGAGCCCTCTCCCAAAGGTCCATGTGTGGGCATTTTGTAATTTTAGGATGATGAGGCTTCTTTTTGTCCCCTTTTCTGATCTGATATGTGTATTAAGGATCTTCTGTAAACTGACCTGTTGGTGAAGTTGAATGACACAGAATTTGAATGACAAGTTAATCCTGCAGAAATTCCTCTTAATAGGTTTATCACAGTTATAGAAGACTTTGGGTCCACATAAACTTGGTACCGCATGCAAAGCATCTCCTTTAAGCTTTTGCAATAACTCAAGCTCCCTCAACACTCTTTAGATTACCCAAACCGAGTAATTCTTTGAGCCATTCATTGCCTCTCTCTCTCAAAACATTACGTTTGGTTCACAGAACAAACAAGAACAGGATCGAGAAAAGATCGTCTCTCTAAGGTTGTTTTTTGTTCACTATCTTCTAACTTCTGTAACTGTTATGAATCAAAGAATCAAAGTCAAACCATCCACTTCCGGAGCCAGTAGGAGGGAAAAAGGCAGAAGGGAAAGGTCCACCACAAGCCCTGAACTTGGGCTCAAAATGTTACTGGGGTTCAAGTGAAAACAGAGATCCTCATCTTCCACGGGTTTAACACTGTACATTTCGCGTAATCGATCTTGATCCTCATGATGCGCTTGCGAATTCATTTCGCATCGTTCTGTCGATGATAAGTGTAAATCAAAAAAATGGAAGCTCTTTCAAGGAAGAAAAAACGGTGAAGAAACTGGCGTCGCCCGGACTCGAACCGGAGACCTTCAGTGTGTTAGACTGACGTGATAACCAACTACACCACGACACCATCTGTGCCTTCGTCCTCTACCTTAATAATATAAACGGACATAAGATTGATAGGTGATGGGTCAGTTAAACGATCGACTTTCAGAAGAAGATGCTCTTGATTCACTCTCTCAGCTAGCTGAAAAGGTTTAAAATACAAGAAGAAACGAGTTAAGAAAACCTCTGGCAATGGTAATAGTACTTACGGTGTAATTAAGGGGCTACCGTGTCTTGTATAATTGGTATTTGATATGACAGCTCGAATAATTTCTCTATATCTCTCTCCAACCTCGTAGTACTGCAAGATTTTGATGTTTTTCTCTTGCCCCTTCTGCTTTGTCGTCCATTGCTCATATGCTCCAAGACGGAAAATGATCCTTTTTTTTGTTTCCCTTCGGTCCGCGGAAAGGGATTCATGTTGATGTAGTTAATTCGGGCGTGACATTCAATTTAGAAATAAGATATCATCTGATTAAATCTCATCAATTGCATGCAAATTATTGTGGATTAAGACCTTTTGTTCGAGACAAAAGACGAAACTTGCTCAGTTCGTGAGATGTATAGAGTGTTTTATAGGTCTCTAGGTTGCCGCACCTTGGTGCTGTGCCCCTTGGATTGTAAAGAAACGGAATGTTTTTTCATTTACCTTTCCCCTACGTCCTCCTCCATCTAATTATCCGTAATCCAAGGCTCGCTTTGGCGTACTAGAAACTAAATCCACTTCTTCGATTTGATTAAAAGTTGATCATCCACGCCGGGCTTAGCACTCGAAAGTCCGACATTGAAGGGAGAGGTCGAATAAAGTGATTTAGAAGTAAGATTCACCCCAAATGATCACGACTGGGTGGTCATATTGAGTTTTCCTTTTTGAGAGACTTAATTTGTATGGATCGAACCGGGTCATTACAAAACGTATTGAAATAGAATCCCCTACGGTGATTGTGTGCTCAAGGATGGACCGGGCACTAGTCGACTCAACAAGGGTCGAAGTAATCACCGGGACGAGAAGATTTAAACAAGCCGCGATTTCTGGTTAACTCTTCGGACGATATTAGAAAATGAATAAAGCAAATCACCCATTGGATAGTGGGGGAAAAGTATGATGAAGACATCAATGTTTTCAATGGAGGAGTTTTTATTACACAATAATAACCCATATTAGTTGAGAGATGTCTCGTCAAGTAATTCACAGGTAAGATTCACCCCTAAATGGTCACCATCTTGACTGGTTGCATTCCCTTTTTTTTTTTTTGTCGAACATTTCAGAACTTGACTCACATGAACTAGCGCAGTTTATTACATCGAGGATAAAGAGGATTTCTAAGGAGTCTAATTTGCTCCTATGATGACTAAAGTATTCAAATGATGGTGCAACAACATCAAACGAGACTATTTCCTGCAATAGTCAGAAGAGAAATCCTTGTCCATCCCTTTCAAAGACACCAAAAATGTTCCTCAGTCCAACTTGAATTTAAAGAGCAAACCCGAGTCATGTTCTTCGACATCCTTTGTGCACAGGCACGAGAAACAGCTCACATGAGTCCCCCCATGCCTTGAGTTTTGACAAATCAGAGAAGAAAGGCAAAACACTAATCTCTTGGCCATGCTTCTCCTATTCTCTTTTCATCACCACAGTTCTCAAAGTCACCAAGCAAGTTTCTTGTTTTCTTCTTCTTTTTAGGGTGCCAAAACAGGACCTGACCACTTCATTAAATCACCTTGTTCCAACTTGCTCTCCTCTTTTGTTTGCTTGCACCCTATTCAGTTCTATCACACCACGCAAAAAAAGACATCTCTGCCCAGCGCAATAAATAGCAAACACATGAGACTGTCACTACCCTACTCTTGGAGGCCCCAATCACAACTTATTTCAGAATCATCAGATCACTTTCGTTTAATCTGCTCTTCACCCAACCCCTTTCGATTATTCGGAGTCCGCACGATATAGTTATATGAGAACCGCCAAAACCGGCACAAATTCGATGGGTTTTACTTTTTGAAACATCCATTTAGGTGCTTCATTACACTTTCAAACACTTGCACCGGAAACTTTTAGGAGCTGACATGAACTGAACAACAACAATGAAACGTCAAGATCGCAGCCAAATCAGCAGCAACTACATTTTCTGAGCCTCTGGCCACTGATTGCTATGTATAAGCTCAAGTGTGCTAACCCCTTCCAACTTTATGTTCTTTCAATTCAATCGGCAATCTATTCTTGCTAGGACATTTGCTTCAAAAGGGATCAATGACACACATGGCATTGCCAACATTGTTCCTTGCTGAGATGCCATTATCAGGTCCCATTTTGCCCTTACTTCAGCAGCACTTTGGTGTCTCTGATGACACAGAGTTGTTCTTCCACATGGCAGTGTCGATATACGGTCTGAGCTGGACAGATTGTCCTGCCCGTGGGTACTTATTCGAGTTGTACTGAAACAGAAAACCAAATATCTTTGAGTTAACCGGTCAATAAGATTCTAAGATCATGACCGGAAGAACTGCGAGTCAAGCATATGTTCTTTGATAGATTATGCTTTTTGGTTGGCTTGTGCTTCTGTACTTCCATATCAATTCGAGCAACATGTACTGAAAGGATTTCCCATTTTAAGAAAGTCGAGATCCTCAATTCTCGCAACAGCGACATCCACAAAAGTTTGTGCAGCCAATTAATCATAAAAACTCGACATTAGTAGCATAGATATTGCATGAACCATTATGTATCGATTCTAAATGAGAGATACTTTCGTTGATCATTTCATACTGCTGACTCTGAAATCCTTTTAAGGGCAACGGCTCACCCGCATCCAGGTTCAGGCCCCTCTGTGCTGTGGTGTCTTTATCATTCTGTAGTAGGGCATCAGAAAGAGACATCCAGTTTGAGATCGTACTTAAGTGTCATGTTGTTGCTTCATTTATTTGCAGAGATAACAGTACAATTGTTGCCCAATACAAAGTCATGCCAGCTATTGTCGAACCACTAGACTTGGCATGCTGGCCTACTACGGAAGTGCACACATAATCGCCATTTTAGACAAGCCTGTCAGAGTCGGAGCAGAAGAGTTTATTAATCCAGGCAAAGTTAGCTGAGTAAATTTACATAGAGACACTCAGTTTCAGACCGTAGTGGTCATGCTTTTGCATCATGTTTGTGCAGAGATGGGAGTACTATCTTAATCTGATTTTAGAACGCACTAGCTATAACCGAAAACGAGTCAAATGACTTGTCTTGGTGTCTCAGCCTTCTGCAAGTACACACATTCGCCAATTCGGTTTACCTGTCAAAGCCGACGCGGAAAAATCTGCTCTTCTATGCAAAGTTTTTTGAAGGAAGACAGCACTTGCTCCAAAATAAATCATTGATGCAGAAACTTTATGTGTCAATGCAAATTATCTGGCAACTGATCCAAACTGCAAGAGAGTATTTGGATAGGAGTAGAGAATAGTGATAAATAGCCAATTAAAACTACTCTGAGAAATTTCAGGTATAGCCTTAGATAAACTAGTGACAACGAGGACACTATCAACTTAGAATGATCTCAGACATGATAGCTGAAGATGGACAGTGCTGGTTCAATTATGAAACAGGTGACCCCTCAAGCGAACTTCATGAAATTCAATATCTTCATACGATCTTTCCCCCTTCATCAAGCCCATTCATCCATAGTGAGGCCCTGATGCAATTTGTATTATCATTCCTGAAGACAAATGTACTTCTCTCATTCGTCCTGTTTAAGTACTTGTGTTTCTGAATAGTTGTCCTGTCGAGTGTTCGTATATGTATTATTGGTTGCTTACTCTGCTATCTCTTGATTACATCGCCTTCTGTCTTCTTAAAAGCAGAAAATTTTTCATGACAGTTCAGACGTGCGTGAAACTGAGATTCTTGAAACTCACAAGGAAATGAAACTTCCATTTTGGAGACTAAGAGCATACTGGCACATCTTTTGTAATTTGCGACTACTGCAATCCAAGATGGACATTGCATAGAGAAGCAGACGATTGACTTTACTGCTTGATCATTCTTTAGTATGAAAACTATGAAGCTGTACCGGGATAAAACTTGAGCCTGTATTGCAAGCAGAGCCTCGAGTTCAAGGTCATTAAGGAGTTTTCTTGCTTATGTGGACACTGAGAGTGCTAGTTGCGTAGCTTGCTATAGGGAGAGCATCAAGGATTAGGCACAAATCGTAATGGAAAAACGCATCATACATGAATGATGAATCTCATCAAGAGCGACAAATATGCAATCTCCTCTCTGTTAATTTCACATCTTCCAGTCAATCATGTTTTAGACTACCAGCCTTACACTTACTGTATTTAAATAGCATGTATAATCACATTTTAGGACCATCACTACTCATAACATAAATCCACACGGAGACTCTGGAAATTTATTTGCAGAACTTGCTCACGAAAAGTAAAAAGTTGTCATCCAGACTCAGTCCACATGACTACACTGCTGATGTAGAAGACGCAATGAAGGTCTCCCTGAGGCGCTTAAAGTAGATGAGCATAGCATCACGCTCAGGAAGGTTGCTTCCAATTACATCATGAGCTCTGAAATTCTGCACCCATCTGTGCAGGCGAGGATATTCGCTGGCTTCCAATAATTTCACGCCAACCACTTCTTCCAGTGCTTGAAGCAACCAAGCCAACCATCCAAAGACCAGATCTTGCAAGCCAATTTTGTCCCCTGCAAAGAACTTGTCCTCCTCTCTAAGAGCATGTTCTTCAATGGTTTTCAGGACTTTCTTGGCTTCTTTTGTTGCCTCCTCCTGTTGCTCCCCTGTGCTGCGACAGAATCT
Organism: Syzygium oleosum; assembly: GCF_021117445.2. Classification (NCBI taxonomy): domain Eukaryota; kingdom Viridiplantae; phylum Streptophyta; class Magnoliopsida; order Myrtales; family Myrtaceae; genus Syzygium; species Syzygium oleosum. The sequence continues at coordinate 3,119,932 of NW_026607493.1, read as the reverse complement.
GAAGAAAATCGGGGTCTTCGTCACCCAGAATGTTCATTGTTAGAGAGTGGAAGGAGGATTTAATCATGCTTATTGCTTTCTTGAATTATCTTATTTAGCTCTTCAGGGTCTTATTCTTTGTTATTTGTAACATCACAAGATTTACCGCAATCTAATTAGAGAGAACTTCTTACATTTTTCAGGGAAATTCCTGTTTTCGCTTCAAGGTAAGCTCGAGAACGAGGCTAATGAGACATGAACCAAACCTAGTTCTCAGAAAAGAAATTTTGACCGAATCATATCGAAACTGATATTTCCAGATGAAGTTTCTGCGAATTAATGTTTGAAAATAATTGCTATTGAAACCAAAAAACAACAATTTCCAGGTGGAACTTCTATGCAATAGCTAAATGAAACTGTTACGGGTAACTGATGCACCTCAAATATTTTAACAAATATATCACGGAAAGCATTTCCAGTTCAATGTTCGCAACACACCTTGTCCTCATTGAATTTGATCCAGAACCGGGCCATGGCCTTCTCATAAGGATCCTGAGGAAGCAGAGGGTTTTGTGGCCAACTCTCCTCGATGTACTCCAGTATAACAGCGGACTCTGCAACCGGTCTCCCTCCATGGATGAGCACAGGGATCTTCTTGTGAACTGGATTGCACCGCAACAATTCATCGCTCTTGTTGCCGAGATCTTCCTCCACATACTCATACTTGACTCCCTTGAGCTCGAGAGCCCATATGACTCTGTAACTGAAGGGACTAGGCCAAGCTCCGAGCAGCTTCACTCCCTCCATGAACCCCAACTTATCAGAACGAATTTCGTTGTTCTTCTTACTCCAATCTGTGCTGGGTCGGTTTCTTATTGAGCTCTTCGAAAGTTTTCAAGTGACAAAGTCAGACTCGGTCTCTTGTTTTTAAATTCTGGGACCTTGGTGATCACGCATTCATCGTTCTTGACCATTGTTGTTCAAACTTCGACTCCAGAGACTTTTCTAGGGAGTCGGTACATGGAAAGTTCACTTCATTTGTTAATTATACCACCTTTGCTTGTATTCTTCTGTGCATAAATGACAATGGAATTGAATAATCTGGTATTTCAGCTTGGTCACCTAAAATATACAACGGAAGTAAAAAAGACTTATGTAAGAAAATCATAAGTGAAATGCAACAAAAAGGACCACCTCTCTAATCAAGTAAGACTCGGACCGAAAAATAAGCTTCTCTCTCTCTCTCTCTTAACAAGGAATCACACCATGAATGACACCCAAAATTAGAAGCCAATTTTGAGTATCCCAAATTGAAATTTCAAAGTTCAGTGGCATCCTTCTTCGACGATGGTCGTTATAGTAATACGGTAATTGCCATTATAATAAAAATAATCATACATAAATTGATGTCGGGTGATAGATATTTGAGAAGGGCTCCGCTACCACACAAAAACTACTAATGTTTAAACTATAAAATTAAAACCAATCTTGGTTTTTTTTTTTTTGCCACCATCTTGCTATTTTTACATATTTTTTCTACTGAGTCAAGAGAGCTGTAAGTAACAAGGAACTATTGACTAATGGAAGTTTTACTTTAAAATTCTCAATTGAAAAAAAGAAAATAACTAGCTTCTTTTTTTTTTTTGGTAAGGATAACTAGCTTCTTTCATAACTCATAGATAAAAGAAAAGCAGCAAACCCAGGTGAATAAAAATGAAATGATTCTTTATTTTACTAATTTAATGGAGCAAAATAAAATCACATTTCATAACCAAAACCACCCCGCCATCTTGGCGCGCAAAACGTTCGGTCTCTCTCCCACTCCCTCTTCTTCCACTCTGTCATCACAAAGTGACGCTTTTGCTTAGGGTTTCGATTTTGCCGATCATCTCATCCTTCGATCGATCGCTGTGTCGTCTTTCGAGGTCGGCGATGAAGATCGTCGCTTTGATCGCGAACGCCAAAGGTCCTCCGCCGCGCGCACGGGCTCGCGGCGGAGCCGGTTCTCGCTCGTACCGGAGCTCCGGAACCCGCTCGGCCCCCGTAAGAATCCCTCGGTCGGGTCAAGGTATCGCTCCTCCCCCGCCAATTCGATCCGTAGATGTGAAACGGCTTCGCCTGTTCGAGTTTGTCGATTGATTTGATTCCCTCACTTGGGTCTCGTCGCAACGTCTGCTTTGGTATGCCGATTTTGGATTAGTTTATCTGTAGAGTCGGTGCATTCTTTCGTTCCTGTTGGGAAGTTTCCTTGCAGAACAGCGTAATGTGAAGCAATCGCGCAAGTTTTGTTGTTTTTGTGACTCGGTGGATTATCTTGCCTTGCCTTGTTTCCTACCTTCACTTGTTGGTGCTTTTTAATTTGCGGGAGATGTTCGTTCTTTCCTTGTTTTCGCCTGTTGGGCTTCCATGGCTGTGTCGTGTTTGTTTACCTGGGGACAAGCCGGGCATGTTGGGTGGCCTAATTTTCTGGAAGTTTGGTGATTACGCCATCCTTTTTATTACGGGGTTTTCTCTTGTACCTGGATCTGTTATGGAGTTGCGCGTGCGAGATTGGAAATAGAATTTCGTTCCTTTATTGTACTTGGATAGGTTATTTTACCCGATGCAATTAGCGGCAGGCGTCGACTCTCATCCATGAATCTAGCATCCTTCTTCTCAATGTGTATATACGGCGAATGCATGCTAGAGCCACAACAACAGTAGAACAAGGCTTGTTGTTATGACAATGAGCTAAGGATGGTATTTATTTTATCTTTCTTTTTATGTTAAGAAACTGCGAGCAGAAAGAGAGTTAGGTTTGCTGATAATTGTGAGGAGAACCGCTTAGGCTTCAGGGAAGATGAAGCTACAACTCAAGAAGAAGCTGGGGTTCGAATATGTAAGTTCATGTGCATATGATTGCTCTCTGAAGACATATAATAATTGTTTCTTTGCTACATTATCTTGAAATACACTAGTGTTTAGTATGTAATCGTGAAGAATTCAATCTTATAACAAAAGCATGAACATGACGTGCAGCTGATGTCCCGAAGACCTCTGAATATGCATTTTTCAAGAAATTAAAGGAGAACAAAGGTCACAGATTTAACTCCCGTCCCATGCAAAATGAGGCCACTCCCGCTAAGAAGTTCATATCTGATCACAATCCCAGCAGTAGGTTGAGAAACTTTATCTTGCTCTCTTTGTAACCTGGAATGTACTGACTATTTCTATCTATCTTCATTCAGCAAGTACCCATATGGTCGATAGCGTCCATAAGGAATCTGGGTCGTCACTGCTTCACCAGGATGTTACAACAAAGAATTTTGCCTTACTTCAAGCTCCAGTCGATAGTGTTTCCAGAAAATCAGGTCTGCATAATAAAATTCTTGCCAGCATTCTCCATAAGTATTTTCTTTGTGGAATACACTGCATTATTCATGACTGAGTCCCACATTGCTTTGACTTGTTACAATCTTGGACAAGCTCTTGTTTGTTTATATCTTCATTTCAGGCATGTCATTCGTTACTGTTTGACTGTCTCCTTACCTCAGCACAATGCTTCCCAATTAGGAAATCACCCTTGCCCTAAGATTTCTATACTGATATTATTGTCTACGGTTTCCTCGTTCCATCTCCTCCACCTCAGCCACCTAAATTAATAAATACATCTATCACTCTGCAGCTGTTCTTATGTTTAAGTTGGTCATGTTCTTTTAAAATACCTCAAGTTGCTTCTCTGAAAAATTCAAACTACCTTCAGGGACTTGGAATAGCTACAAGTCTGGCGAAGTGTTTCCTAAGAAGAGGGAGAATCTACTTTTGTGGGTCAAAACTACCTCCTTTCCTGAAATTGACAAACTCTGCTCAAAGGGGTAAGAAGCTTCACAGCTCATAAGTTATTGTTTCTTCTTTTCAGATGAATGACTCTTACCGGGGACTTTTGGAATTTCTGATAGGTATGGTTTTGTTTCCGTACTCTTAAGTCGCCTAAACCCAACGACCAATGAGGACAATGTATGCTTATATTTTTAATCTTGTGGAATAATTATTTGTTTATCTCCTAATAGCTATTACCGAGCAACCAATACTTTTGACAGGATGCTACAAATCTTGATAGGAAGCAACTTGACTCCAGCATGAGCTCTAAACTGCATGCTTACCCTCAGTCTGGTATTCAGTTAAAAGAGTTTAATCAGAATTGCACATGGGACTTTCTGGAAGCTGAAGGTGGACACTATTTGGACTGTTCTCTATCTTCTGGGTGGCTAAATAAATCTATGGAAAGGATTATCCCAGATTTTGATCTTCCAGCTGTTGCTGCCCTCGAGACCAGTACTTGGCAGGAATCTGAGGTAACTAATGGGCAATTAGAGATTTTCAGAGCTCCATCTCCATACTATACAGAAAATTCTGCGTCTTTCCAATATCAGATATATACCTTTGTTTCATTTGGTTTGTCCAGGATGAGTTCCAAGCTCCAAATAAATCCTTGATTGAGGAGGAGACACGTGATTCAGAGTGGGGATGGGTTCTCGATAATAAGAATAATGAAAGAGACTTGTGCTTTGTTTGTCGAAGTAGAGAGCTCACTACAGCACCAGCATTGCTGACTTATCGGTGCAATGATCACCAGCAGACTCTAGAATCTGGGTTTGGTGGGAGGGAATTATCTGCATTCTCTGTCTCATCTCATTATCCTTCAAAATTTTGTCCATCACTATGCCATCCAACAAGCTTTCACTACAGTGATCTCAAAACACATTATGACCTGCTGACTCTACAATCTGGGTTTGTTGGAAGCGAGTTATCTGCATTATTTGTCTCGTCTCATTATCCTTCACAGTATTGGCCATCACAATGCCAATCGACCAGTTTTCACAATAATGATCTTGAAACTTATTATGACCAACAGACTCTAGAATCTGGGTTTGGTGGGAGAGAATCGCCTGCATTCTGTGTCTCTTCTCTTTATCCTTTACAGTTTTGTCCATCACAGTTTCCTTCGACCAGCTTTCACAACCATGATGGTGAAACACAATATGAAAGGAAGGAAGATATTGCGATTTTTAGTGATCTTGCTTGTTCTTTATCGCGCGATTCATATAATTTTCATCGGGCTGAAGATCACAATTTTGATGCCTCATATGCAGTGCTTTTGCCTCCAAAGCAGGATCAGTTCATCCACAAGGGCTTCAGTGAGAGACATTATCATCCTCTAACCGATGGTTATATGCATTCCCTTGGATGTGATTCTGAATTGAGATTAATGTGCTTATCATCTCCCGTCTCTTCACAGGGAGATCATATATTCACCGATTACACTCGTTGATCTCCTCAAGATGGAGAAGTTGTGTTGTCCTTCCTATGTGGGGAGGATTGGTGTAAAAGACTCAAAAGTTCCACTCAGATGGACGCCTTCAGTGGTTTTAGCAGAAGTTTATCTACTCAAATCTTCAACAGAGAAAAGGCATACCCTCTGCTTCCCGATAAATCAAGCTCAGATGAAGGAGAAGTGATTGTTCATGGAAGCGAAATCTGTAAGTTTGATGCATCCTGGCATTTTTAGTTCAATTCCTGTACTTCACTTTTGTGTGATTATGGCTTGTCAGTTGTCATAACCTTGGATTTTAGTTTTGATTTGACAATATCCCTAGTTGATAATCCTCCGTTGAACTTCAGATATATGGAACTATTGAGGAAACTAACATTTCTAGATGCACATTCACTTAAGCAGTGTAGTGTTATAGACCACACTGAATGGTATGCTGATCTCTCTGAGCTCCATGTTGAACTGAAAGCGATAGATGTCCTGCATAGATGCATTTGTTGACATTCATATTTGCAGTCGGTACGTCGCTGCTGTAAGTGATAGTGCATTCTCGATGCAAGAATGTCCTACTTAGTCACTGTGAAATGAGTTTTTCGACAGAAACTAATCTAAGAAAAGCTTTGCACGCAACAACAATCTTGGGTCCCTCCTAAGAAGGCTGAATTTCGTATCCCACTCATCAAGTTCATGTCTCTTGAGTCTTGGTATTCGATGGACGACTTGATACAGAGCGACGGAACTGTTTAAGTGACGAGTTTACTTGATATGTTCTGCTGATACTAGACAAGTTTTACTCATTCGAAAATCTTTCTACCTGCGAAATTGCCGTGTGATGTCTATTTTCGGTGTCTGAAGAGGTGTGGTTCAATTTATGAACTGGTCGACAAGCGTTCCGACGGGCTTGTTGATAACTAGATTGTGTCATAATTTATTTGAACGTGAGTCGCAATGCGAATTCGGAACCCAAAAGATCGCAACTTGTATCATAACGGGCATGTTGTTCTCCGGCCGAGGTCGATGGAAGTCTGCTCCAACCATCACCTATTGATTAGTGGATTACAATTATGGATATGATTAGTCTTAATCTGTATACGAGCTACGTACATGACTTATGATTCACCAATTAAGAAGACCCTCCTGCCAGATCGGAGGAAAATGGGTCCTATCAAAAATCGAGCAACGAGTGGACCGATCGGAGCGTGTTGCATTCGTCGAGCGGCAGTGTGACAACTTGTGCGCGTCCCACACGTGCGACCGAAACCGTGAATCTCGCCCACTCCTCCCTCGTCTTCTGCTCGCTGCTGCGAATCATGTCACCCCTCTTCTCTGGAGGGTCCCACGTTGCAGGTCGTGCGGACCCCACCTTGCCCCCTTCCGTATTAATATCGGGCGTCGTCGCGTATGGGCAATTCCTCTTCCCGATGGATTTGATGGTGGAACAAGAATATTTATGTCATGTGTCCTTTTCTTTTGTTTCTTTTTAGGCGTTGGGAAAACAATGGGATTAACTTTTGAGATTAAACCTTCATAATCCCCCATGGTTATAAGAATATCGACCGTTTGGTTCGGCTTTTCAAATTCTACTTGGGGAAATGCAAATACCTTTAGGTAAAAGTCACTTGGGAAAATGCAAGTAGTGTTTGGTAAAAAATCATTTGAAAGTCACCTAGGGAAATGCAATTGTGTTTGGTAAATTTCTTTTTACAAATGAGCTTTGAGAGGTTTTTTTTTTTTTTTTAAGTACCCTTCACCGGCTCCGGCGAAGGGCTACGACCGCCGGCGAGCCAGATCTGGCTCCGGCGGCCGTCGCCCGAGGAGGCCTGAGGTCAAACGACCTCAAGCCGTTGCCGCCTGGGTCGAGCGACCTCAGGCGGTGGCCGCCTGGGTCGAGCGACCTCAGGCGGTGGCCGCCTGGGTCGAGCGACCCAGGCGCCAAGCCGTCACACGACCCGGTGTGACGGCGCACCTGGGTCAGCGCGACCCCCAGTGTGGCCGTCGCCCGAGGTCGCACGACTCAAACGGCGACGGCCTGGGCGGTTGCTCGACCCCAGGCGGCCGTCGCCTGGGTCGGGCGACCTCGCCGGCCGCCCTAGCCAGCCATGCTTTGCTGAAGAATTTTATTTTTTTTTAAAACAGTCAGCATTTGTGGAATGCCGAAAGCCCAAAGCTGGTCCGGACTAGCTTTGGGCTTTCGGCATTCCAAATGCCAGCTTTCGGCTTTCCGGACTTGGAAAGCTAAACCAAACGGGGATATATAATGCAAGGGCCTGCAGGTTATACGAGGATAGATGTGATCATTGGGTGGGACTAGTTCGAGTGTTGAGTTTAATGATTTTGCCCTAGCCCGTCCATAGCATGAAATTAATATAGAAATATTCGAGCCGGGGCCGGATCCAGAGTTGGGTGAGTCGGCCTTTCTCATATAAGGATGTTGCTTAAGCCCGCATATTTGCTTCTCAAGCCCGTACGGGCTAAATGGGCTGCCCGCCCATTGATCACCTTTACTTGAAATCTTTCTGTAAATGATAGTCGGACCATTCGATATTTTTCCGAAGAACGATTTTCCAAACGTAACATATGTAGCAGCGTATTCTTCATCGTAATTTCAAACAAAATTTATCTCTTCGAACGTTAACTAGCGTTTCTCTGGAGGAGCGGTTTCTCGTAACCTCAAGCACCCACTATGATTTATCTATCATCACAAGGTTAAATTTTGATGATAGATTTCAATTGCGTGAGTATAGCATCGCATGATGCACTACTCCTGCGGAGTATCTCTTGCTCATAAAAAGCATCCTTGGTCATAGAAGCGTTGCTGCTTTTTTTCTTTAGCACTCAAATGCAAATTATTAACTGTATACTTTCTAAAAACCATTGTTTGAATTATTATCCCCTAACTCTTAAAACCATTGAAGGAGAAAACACCGTGATTTTCTAAACTTTTACTTGACAAAATACTTCACATGTCCCCGCACATGAATGAAACCTCTTCACGCTTCACACCACGACGAAATCTTCATGTAGCACATAGCTTTTATGTTAAAATCGACACGGAAAGAAATTTGAATTAATCTCGATAGGACACTGTTAAAATGACCCATCGTCAGAAAAAATTTCATCGTGAGGAAAAATCTCGTAAGTCATGATGGGAACCTTGACATTTGTTGAAATAGGCCAATCAATGTCTACAGTCGGTACTAAAAGTCGCCAACTAGTTGGAATTACTCAAGTCTCTCCCAGCCCCTCACCTATAAATTAACAAATCAATTAGAGCACAAATGGGGCAATCAAGATCAACAGTCACTTTCATGTGCATGTGTTCCCTCCCACATGAACCCGTGATTTGGACATAAGATTTGCTCAGATGGCCCATGCGAGATTTTTGCCCAACCAGTGGAAACACCTGAAGCAATTTCACTCCGTGCGTAGCTCTCCACCTTTTAGGTTGGGGAGCTTTTGTCATATTATGAAAGTTCAAGATGGGGAGTCAAATTCAAAAATTCAACCAATTCTCCAATGATAGCAAAAGATAGGTCTCTTGCGCAACTGCAACATGGACTTTTTGCATGTGTCTTATTAGTAATATTTGATATTTGATTTGATTTGAATTTCGGTTTGGATTTTCCTATGATGTCGACTATAAATTGAATGATATATATATGCTGTGTGGATGATATAAAGGAGAGAAGTATTTGCGTATTTTCATCCTTCATTAATAAGGTCTTTAGAATATGAAAAAGACGATATCTTTTTAGATGTCTCCCGTTAATGGGAAAAGACACTTTGCTTTCTCTCTGAAATTTGATCAGTTATATTGTCCACGCAGCTACAATCTAATTTTGCAATTCGAAAGAGACTTTTTACTTACCTACGAAAGTTATTTTTCTAGCTCCCCTTGTTTTTCTAAGAATATTCAACATTGTTATACTAATCTATATATAATAAACATTATTATACTAATTACCGTCCTTTTGGTCTAACACTAACCAAAAACCCATTGGCCATACGTACTTTTATACACACACACACCCTCGCGGGAGGGGTAAAAGCAAAAGCTAGATACATAGATACCATGTTGGACCTATGCTCAAAATGCACGATAGAGCATTTCATGAGTGTTGACACTAGGCTTAAAATCTGGACTTCAACATGAAGAAGTTAATGGCCTAAATCGACAATGCCAGATACACTTAATTCATAGGGCTCGATCGATATTGTGCAACTGATCAAATTACAGTACTCAAGCGATACACGTATCAATTAGAATTACATTTGAATTTTGAAAACTCTTATTCATAATTAGCTTGTTTCTCTACAGGCCGTTATCGCATGGTGTATTCGATTTATGGAACATCTTCTCCTAAATGCACAAGCCGACTAATTCACGACCCACATGACATATCATCTTGACCACTACAGCGAGTACGTATACAGGTAATCTTACTCCAATTAAATTACGATGGTAAAAAATCTCAAGTAGTCAAATAATCAAACTAGTGATGTCACTAGGAATGGGATTTCAGAATTGCAACTTGAAGTCAACGTCTCCCCGACAAGAGTGTGCTCAAATTTCTCAAAGTAGCTTCCAAGTTTTATAGGGGAAATGCAATGCTCTGGTAAATTTCTTATATTCGAAGCTCCAGCTTTTTGGGTTTATTGGTAAAGTTAAATTAGAAGTCTAAGCCAAGCATATGATTTTTCCCATCTTTTGTTTCTTTTCAATCGTGACATTACGCTACATTTTCGATGGGAGGAAAGTGCAATAATTCCCATTATCATTTCACAACCCTTCTCGATTATCTTCACATTAATTCCTAACATTACTCGAAAATCGAGAGCCGAATTCGGTGTCTAAATTCCAAAAAATCTCCCATGAAAGGATAAAATTCCAATCTATAGCTCAAATCAAGAAAAAAAAATAATTTACATTTGCGCATATAACTTTCACCGAATCAATATTCGCGCGCGCAAAATTCAATATGAGATCTTAGAAAATCAAGACTTGAGGTTGAAGGAGGAAAGCTATGGATTAACTATTTTCTTCAGCAAACTTTTTCACCGTCCAATCCGCGTTTTCCGCGATAGCCCACGGACAAGGACTGAACTCCAAGTCATCCATATATATAATTATATAATTAACCTAATCAAAACTTTATTATTAATAAATTGGAGAAGGACCTAATCCTTCATATACTGTCCGTACGCTGTTGCTTAATCAGCAAATAACAACAAAGACTCCCTCGTTGTCCTTCTTCTCTTTTCTTAATCCCGCATAAGTCCCGGTCCAACCATGAATCTGTTCAACGTATTTTAATCAAGCTACTTTTATTTCTATTGGAGGTGGGACCCTTTTTGCATTTTCTAAGTATCATATATGTGTCTCCATTTATAGCAACTCTGTTTTTTAAATGCATGCACAACTTGTGATCGATAGTTCTTCAAGAACTGTAGATCTTTATAATCGATGAATTTATAAGCCAAAAATAAAATTAATTAAGCATGGCAGACAAGATACCTGTGCGGTGATTAGACATGGATAGCTGGTGTATTTATGTTTTGTTTTTTTTTGGGGGGTCAAAGGTGTGTCGATGGTTGCGGGCGGTGTAAATTGCAAGTTTGGAGGTTTAATAACATATGCATAGTCTACTTTCTAAGAAAATTGTCGTGCAAAAAGAATAATCTAGATCGTTGATTATCTCGACCTAATTAGTACCCAAAGTATGTATAATACCATAATTAAAACGTCAAGAATGGAGTATTTGACACATAACTTGGAGGTTGAAGCTACCACGGTCTTCTTTACTTTCATAACGGTGGAGATTATGTTGTGCTTGAGTTGCATGATTGGTTGGTGAAAATATGATTATTTAAAACATATAATTACATATAGACCGGTGCCTTTGTTACTAATGCACAATTATTATTTTGGGGGTGGAATTGACGATATGATTTCAATAATGAACCTTGATATGTTCATGCATGTATGTTTTTTGACTTTCGGAGGTTGCCATTTCCAAGCCAATCTCGTCCTCCCAACCACAGAATAATCAAATGCGAATTTCAAGGAGATCATCGTCTTATATATTCTTGAAAAAATGGGAGTGAGTGAAGAAGAGATGTGTCCTCGGAATTATTGTTTGTTCCATTGCCATTTCCAAGCCAATCTCGTCCTCCCAAGTCCCAACCACGGAATAATCAAATGCGAATTTCAAGGAGATCGTCTTATATATTCTTGAAAAAATGGGAGTGAGTGGAGAAGAGATGTCCTCGGAATTATTGTTTGTTCCATCTCTAGAGATTCGCATTTCCCACCTCTATTTCTGTGCTTTGCTTTGATGCGCGTGTGTATATATATACACACACACACAAATATATTCAACGGAAAAAGCATAATTTTCAGTAATTCTTGCGATCGGGTATGTTTTATGAATAATCATTATTATAATTATAAAGACCGAAGATCTATCAATATCTCTTCTTTTAGGAAAATGGAAGAATCGAAAGAGTGCACACAGGTGGAGAGAAGAAATACATGGATTTTTCTTTTTGCGGGTAAAATCACGAGACTTGAATATAGAGAAATCGAGGGACGGAAGTGAAGGAGGGCGGCGTGATATCTTTCATTCGTTAAATATTTACATGAAATATCATAAAACAATTAATATAAAATTTTCTAGTGCACTTAATATAGACTACCGTTCGGGTACGGACTATGCTCGTACTTGAAGCTCGGTAGTTACGATGGAAAGAAAATTGGTGGTTACACAAAGGAGTGGTTGAAAGTGGGAAGTTATAGATTCGTCGATAGCACGTTTTTCATTACTCCTTGTAAGGGAAAATTGAGAAAGCCACTAAAAAATACGAAAAAATATTCATCTTTCACTTATTAGAGTGAATTTTTTTTTTTAAACTATGATCGGAAAATTCGCTTTTATTAGATTCGTTGATCTTACCTTTATATTACCCCGTGCAAGGGTCAATTAAAAATAGCCGCGGAAAAATGAGAAAAAAGGTTCGCTTTTCAACTCGAACGATATTCTCGCTACGAACAAAAGGAAAATGGAATTCCATCGAGATAAACGAAGGGAAACCAATAATTATAAATGTGTCGAATTTCGCGATCAAATCGATAAATTAATAAATAAATAAGAAAAATCCAAAATCGGGCAGATGCCAAATTCAAAAGAATCGATGGTTCCGTTTTCGTAATTTGCGCGAAAGAGCGTGGCCAAAAATGAAAAAAAAATAAAATTACGGACACCACGGGGGGTGCGGGGGGGTCCGGAATTTTCCGCCAAGCCTCTCCACGTCCGCTAAATTCACGCACCCCACGATTCTGTCCCTCTCTTCACGGGAGGAACGCGAAAAAAATGGAGGATCGCTTCGTAAAATATCCGTAACCAAAAAAAAAAAAAAGAAAGAAAATAAAAAAAAAACAAAATCCCATAAATAGAAATTAAAAAATAAAGGGGGAAAAAAAAAACCCGACACTAGTCGGTGGCAGTGGAACGACTTTACGCCCCTCTCTCTCTCTCTCTCTAACAACTTCCACCTCCTTCTTCACAGTTTCTCTCACACACGCAGACACAGCTCACAAGCTCGCCGGATCTCAGAGCTCGTGCTCCTCCTCCTCCTCCTCCCATGGCTCCGCCGCATTCTCGCCCCTGAATTCCCCGGCGCCGGCCGCCGGAGCTCCCCCCCCCCCTCCGGTACCTCTCTCTCCGTGGAAACTCGATTTTGCAGTCTCTCTCTCTCTCTCTCTCTCTCTCTCTCTCTCCACGCCACTTCGCTTTCGAGCTCTTTCTTCCGTCGGACGATGACGAGCTTCTAAGCACAAGCGCGCGCGCTCCCTCTCTCTCTCTACTTCGCTGTTCCTTTTACGCCACTCGCCTTTCTCTCTCTCTCTCTGTGTGGCCTCCTCTTTTTAACTTCGCCGATCTCGCGCGTCTCCAAGCTCACCCGTCTCCCCCGCTCAGTTGCTTTTTTCGCGACCATCGAATCCGGTTCGCCGAGCTCCCCTCCAGATTGTGGTGTTCATCAGGTGTGCAATGTGCGGATTCTCTGTAGTCGCTGCAGCCCTTTTTACCTCTCTTGTCCGGAGCCGGAGCTGGAGCTGGAGCTCGTCTTTCTTTACAACACGCTTTTTTTTTTGTGGTGTTTTTTTTTTGGGGTTCTCGTCTCTTTTAAAGCGACCTTTCCTCTTTTCGCGTCTGCTGATGATTGCGGCGTCTTTATGGAACAATGATTCCTTTCCGCGCCTGTCTCACTGCGAGAACCTGTCCTCCTCCTTTGCATGTAGTTGCTTTTTTGGCCCGCTTTATGGCGCTACGATGCTTTGGCTTCCGAGTTCAAATCGGCTTTTCTGTTTTTTTTTTTCCATTCCTTTCTTTGGGCTTAACTGACTCGGGAATTTGGCGCTCTTGAGCTCGAGAAACGATGAATGTGGTTGGGTTCGTTCACCATTAGGCGGCCTTAGGCTCTTTTGACGAGTTGATGGGTGCGGTCATGGCGAATTACGAGCCGGGCACGGTGGCAGACAGATTGTTTGTGCAGGGGCACATCAGTCGCGCGTGATGGTGACGGTACGCGCGACATGCTGGATTTCGCTCTGGGATCGCAGTCACGGGTCTCTGTACTGTTCGCATGGACTTGGGGGGGGCAACGATTTGTTTCCAATGAGTTGGGCTCATTCTGTTCTGAAGATAAAAGCTCAATCCTTTCTCTGCGCTCGGTCTCCCTACTTCGCAGCGTAGCTTTCGTATTTCAATGGGCGTAATTTTTTTTTTTTTTCCGGTGCGGACTGGGCTGCAATCTAAACCTGGAATTTGAATTCGAAGGAGAGTGAGGTTGGTGAGAGAACAATATAGACTTCCGTACGTGCTTTGTGTAACCTATCGTTTTCCAGAATAGTTTCTGTGTGTCTGTCTGTTTTTTTTTTTGTATCGATCGAGTTTGGCTCTACTGGATTGGTTGTGCCTTCATGAGTTGCTGCTTATGGTGAAAGAAGATGCATTGTTTTCTTTTTGGTCCACTGTCGTGTAATTTTGGTTGATCTTTTATCTTTTTGAAAAGTTATTGGAGCAATATGCGGTAACCTTTTTCTCCTAATCCTTTTCTTCTCGAATTTTTGATTTGCAGCTGGCAAAATGAATGGTTTTCAGAACAGAAGAGTGCACAACTTTGAGAAACAGTCTCCGCGGTGCCTCGGAAGGATGGTGAACCTTTTCGATTTGAGTGCGGGAGTGACTAGCAGCAGGCTACTCGCGGATAGACCCCATCCGTATGGTGATGGTCTTTCATCCTTTTAACTCTGTCTTTGGCTTGTTGACTTTCTGGAGTTTGGTTCCTCTTATGTTCTTTTTGGTCTTTCTTTTTTCCTTTTGATTTCGGACGTGCCGTTGTCAATCCTGGGAATTGTTTCTCGCATGGCCTCTCCTGTTGAATGTCCTTGAATCCGTTGCCTAAAACTCATGACATAAAGACGATTTATTCTCAGGTTCCTCACTCTCAAGGAGCTTATCAGATATGGCAACGATGTTGGCTCCTACATTTGGGAATCAAACAGAGGAAAAAAGGGTGAGATGTGAAGCATATTTCCACTTAGTAGTTGTAATTGTTCTCGACGAATCATATTTTCTCTGTAAAATGTGGAATCAGCACATAAATTTGTCAGTTCCTTTTCTCGCTACCTGTCCTAATCTCTGATGCATTTGTACGAGGCATGCAGATAGTGGTGAACTCACGTAGAATTTCATCCAGCCGGACATCAATGGGTACACCCATGAAGATGTTAATAGCAGAAGAAATGTCAAAGGAAGTTGAATCTAAACGTCGCCCTCCTAATGTGATTGCCAAGTTGATGGGGCTTGATGCCCTTCCCCAGCAGCAGCCTCATTCTGTTAGTCGGAGAAGCCAATCAGAAGGTTCTTTGCAGCACAGGTTGGAAAATTTGGAAATAGCGGCAGAATATTGGCAAAGAGAGCGTGGTTTCTTGGACAAACAGATGCAACGTGAAGTTCTTAAATACGAAGAAAATGATTACAAAGATTTTTACGAGTCGTCACCGCAGTCTAAGAAAAAATTTGTGAGTGGAAAACAGCAACAGAAGGGAAGGTATACAGATCGTACGAATGAGAAGAAGATGGCTCTTGTTCGTCAGAAGTTCAGGGAAGCAAAACGTCTAGCTACAGATGAAAACCTGCGGCAGTCCAAGGAATTCCATGATGCATTGGAAGTCTTGAGTTCCAACAAGGAGTTATTTCTCAAATTCCTTCAGGAACCAAATTCGATGTTTTCTAAGCATCTTTATGAGCTCCAGCATATTTCTATGCCTCTTGAAACAAAGCGCATTACCATTCTTAGGCCCTCGAAGATGGTCGATGATCATAAATTTTCCATACCTGGGAGGAGGAATGAAAATTTAACTAAGACACCAACTCTGATCCCTGATCACGGGGGATGGGATAAAAACAAGTCCAGCTACTCATCCACATACTCTTGTCAGAATGTGAATGAGTGTCAAAGTCAACCAACTCGTATAGTGGTACTAAAGCCCAGCGCTGTGATGGCTCATGATCTAAAGGCTGTGGTTTCACCAACCTCTGGGTCACAGAGAATACTAAGTGATGAAAATACTACTGAAGAAGCTGAAGATGATGGTGTTCGAGAATCAGGAGAAGTGGCAAAGGAGCTTCCTGGTCAAATGCATGAAAATTTGGCTGGTCACAGGAGGGATGAAACTCTGTTGTCTTCTGTTCTCTCTAATGGCTATATTGGTGATGACAGTTCATTCAATAAATCAGAGAACGAATACGCAGTTGGAAATCTCAGTGATTCGGAAGTTATGTCACCAGCTTCTAGACACTCATGGGATTATATTAACAGGGTGGGCAGCCCATACTCTATCTCGTCCTTCAGCCGTGCATCCTATTCTCCAGAATCATCGGTTTGCAGAGAGGCAAAAAAACGGCTGTCAGAGAGGTGGGCCATGATGACGTCTAACCAGAATTCTCAAGACCAAAGATATGTTCGTAAAGGATCCAGTACACTGGGTGAAATGCTTGCTCTTTCAGACACTAAGAAGTCGGTCAGAAGTGAGGAAGATGGCAACAAGAAGGAGCAAGAACAAGTGGGATCAAGTTCATCTTTAGGCAAAGAAGAATCGGTTGTTGCCTCACCAAAAAACCTTTCAAGGTCAAAGTCAGTCCCTGTATCTTCGACGCTATATGATATCAAGCTCAGTCCGGAAGCACCTGATTCCCAAGCTGGTAAGTCCAATGTTCCTAAGCAACCGATCAAGAAAAGTGTGGGGTCGTCATTGAAGGGGAAAGTTTCAAGTCTCTTCTTCTCAAAAAACAAAAAATCGAGCAAAGGAAAACCCAACGTGTCTCGATCTAAAGATGAGGGTCAATGTCCTGATGCTGAAACTCCACCCTACTCAACATATCAACATGAACAGATTAATGTTGATTCTTCTGAATGTGTTGAGGGTAAGATCAGTGAAGAGTGCTCGTCTCCTCGGCAACATGGATCAGTGAGCAAAACTTCACTGGGTTCTGTCGATATAGCACAAGAACAAGGAGTGTATGCACAGGAGGTAATTCATATTCCACACTTCTGATGAGTTTGTCTGGTTAACTTGTATAACTTGGGCGCTCTCTGTCAGTACCGTTAACGAAGGCAGCATGTTAGTACGCTTAAGGATACTCTCTGTCACTTCTATAGTTCTATTCCCATTTCGGTCTGCAATGCCTCCTGAATGACATAAGATTGAGAAAGCATTTTTCTGAGTCTCTTCGTGCATACATATTTAAGACTCCAAAAATGGTGTTTTGCCCCGTGGATAATCTGTTTGCCACGCAATCCATGATTATGCATTTGACATGTGCAACAACTTTTGTCTGTCTAAAATCTGTTGGAGTGGAGCTAGTAATTGAAAGCAATTTGCTTTGATTGCCGCGTTTGGTAGATTGCGTTGGGAAACATAGAATTTTTACAGCCTAGACAATTGTCTCACAGTGGTTTGATTTTGCCAACCCTTTGCAGGGATCAATGCCTGTGGCGTTGGGGAATTTGAATTGTAGTCAGGAGCAGCCAAGTCCAATTTCAGTTTTGGAACCATCCTTTGAAGAAGATGACAACCCAACTCCAGAATCCTTTGGTAATAATGATAGTCCGACCTCCATTATTTACATATTGAGAGATGTCTCTTTTTTTACCTCACCGTATACTCTTCTAAAAAAACAGGAAAACAACCGCTTGGTCATTCTCTCAAGTCTAACTTGATAGACAAGTCCCCGCCAATAGAATCCATTGCCCGGACACTCTCATGGGATGATTCCTGTTTCGAAACATCTCCTTCATATCAAAGAAGATCCCCCATGGTTTGCTCTAGTGCGGAGGAGGAAGAACTGGATTGGCCTGTTTTTGTCACAACGGTTCTGTCAGCAGCCGGCTTTGATAGTGAAGTGCAACCGGATACCTTTTTTTCGAGGTGGCATTCGCCTGAAAGCCCATTGGATCCATCTTTGCGAGAAAAATTTGCGAACACAAAGGATGTTAAGGAACCAATGCCTGAGGCGAAGCGGAGGCAAAGAAGGTCGGAGCGAAAGCTTGTTTTCGACTGCGTGAATGCAGCACTGGTTGAAATCACAGGTTGTGGACCAAGTTTGGGCCCAATCGACTGCAAGGCCCCAAATGGAATGTTAGAGCAGACATTATCTATAACGGTGGACCATGTGTGGGCTCGAGTGACGGAATGGTTCCCCGATGAGGTTAGGTGCGTTTCAAGTGGCGATGGGGGCAGCAACAGCCTGGTGGTGGAGAGAGTAGTGAGGAATGAGGTGGTTGGGAAAGGGTGGATGGAGCAGTTGAGCTTGGAAATGCATAGCGTGAGCAAGGAAATAGAATGGAAGTTGCTCGACGAGCTTGTGGATGAGGCTGTTGTTGATTTGACAGGTGGACTGTCATGAGCTCTTCTTCGTGTTTTTTGCCTCTCTGTGTATATCGTTACTCTATTATCTGTGCATTCTGGTGGATGTTGATAACCAGCAGAAAATGTCTCCTTGTCGTTCTCATTATTTAAAGCTGCAAATGTTTCACTAAGCATTAATTTTTTTGCTTCCCCAATTTGTGCACCTATTAATTTTTAGCACGTAGCTTTGCTCTACCTGACATGACAGCCTATTCCCGTCGAGCGATGGGCATCGTCTCTTTCGCAAAGATATGTTGTTGATTCCTAGTGGCTGAACTGCGTATCGTACATTTACATCAACTTGCTCCTTGTCCAGTTGATTCGGGTCCTTATTATACATCTAGTGTTTCATTAGGGTCCAGTTGTTGGTGATCATAGTCAAGACTTTTGTAGGACATGCCACTTCAGGTTGACTCACCACTTTCAGGAACCGGACAAAACTGACTGAAAACTATGGATTAACAGGATGGTGTGCATTACTTGGCATTTGTTTTCTCTTCTCTGGCTCAGGACAGCTTGTATGACTGTTGCCTACTTACACTACGCTGTCTTTCTTTAATGAATTGGCAAAAGAATAGATTCTAGGCTTTGTCGTGCTTCGCGTCATCTTATTGCTTGGCGGAGCATGTAACGACAATCAGTTGCTACAACAAGGTTCTTTGCCTGATGATTAACTATTAGGCTAGATTCTCCATCGTTTCCAAGCAACAAGATCCGATTTCAAGCCGTTTCGTCTGCATTACGACGCCGGAATCTTGAAAGCGCACAGGTGAGGTGGTAATCAGCGAAAGAACAAACTTTGTCTTGCGCTCACCCGTTTAACGATTCTCAAGAGTACTCTGGAGATCTTCATTTTCTTCTTTCTTTAATCCTTTTGCTTAGTGGGTCTTGGCGTAGAGACTTTGTTTTTTGTGGGGTTGGTCCAAGCCAAGCCATGCCATGCCATATTTATGGAAGGTTATGAAGTAGCGATGAGATTCATCCGGCGGTTGGCCACGGCGAACCATAACGAAAACGAAAGCAATAGTTATGGCAGCTTGGTGTCGAAGTACCCATCTCTGCTTGGGACAGGATAGAATATAATGTGTCATCATCCTTCGAGAATGCGAAAAACGTATTTAATATGTCCGTTTCGGAGAATTTAATGCATGCACTTCCTGTACAATTTTAGAGCGTGGCCTACTAAAGAAACGTCCGGGACCGCGGAATAAATGACCCATCATCGGTCTGAATCTATCTTGATGACGATCTACTTTTTATCTTCATCGGTGAGGGTTTCAAGAAGTGTAAATCTTGCAGAGAACCGAAACATGAATAATGATATTTGAGATAGCCCATTATGCTTTGTTTGTTTACCTAGGATTACGAGAGTTTCGATTTCAAAATATCGATTTTCAATCTTTCCCAGGCTTTAATAACCCTTTTCGTATATGGTTTTCGATATAGCTTCACGCCTTCACTGGATTGGTGCCGGCCTTGGGAGTTCTGTTCCGGCAATGGCTGTTTCTTTTCCCCTGATTTCGGTAGTAGCTGCTGAGATTTAAAAGAAAAAAGATCAAAATGTAACATGGATAAATCTTCTGCAATGCAATTTCGACCCTCCAAGTTTTAGCATACTCGAAGTGCCCCAATCTAATCGCACTAATCTCTCGGTAAAATCAATAAGAAGTTGGACACGAGATTGGATAAAAATCTTGGAAAGTGCTCAGCCTCCAACCATCAATGTAGGAGATCTTGATCTATACTTTAACCACCGGAACTTGTCGAACTTATCCTATGATATAAGAGCTCTCTTCCAAAGCTCAAGAGATGCGAATTGCGATCCTGAGTTTGATCTTCTGAGTCCCCGCTACTACTCGTCACATAGCTATTTACCGATGTTGTTCCTCTCCTACATAGTCCAGTGTGTCAGACTTATGGTAATTTTTTCATATGAATTTTGTTAACAAGCACTCGCCGACGGTTGTTAGACGCTTAAATAAAGAGAGATTGTTACTTCCCATTATATTATCTTTTTCGTATCATGTATATCGGTACATTGAAAATGACAATTCTTATCTGTTAAGTATGGTTAGCGAGTATCCCGAAAATACTCATTAATTAGATGCCTATTTTTCTTAAGTCCTCGGTTACATAAGCAATCGACCCATCACTCCCCTGTAAACGGCTGAACCAAAACCGAAGGTCTGGCCCTCGTGAGGGTTGCTTACAGTAGGAGTACAATGTTATGCGCAGGTCCTATTGCCTCCCCAAAATTCCCGAGGAAGACACTGCAATGAAACTCTGCAGAACAACGGACATAGGATGGGGGTTGAGACCATTCTCATTAACTCGTGGCAGTGAGGGGGCGGTGTGCGGACACTGAATATGAGAAGCCCTCTCTGTCTTTCTTCTTCTTCTTATTTTCTTTTCGTGGCTTTATTTAACACGTGTTACACGAATCCAATGTCGTCAGGCTAATGAAGAGATAATTTGTCCTTGAATTTTAGCTTAGTATAGTACCTAAATTTTTAATTTTAGCTCAATGTGTAATATCGTCCCTAAAATTTTAATTTGTTCAATATAGTCCATGAACCTTTGATAAATGTTCAATCTACTCCCTAAACTATATAAAAATATTCAAGGTTATCCTTCCATTGATTCAAATTTAGGGACCAAATTATACATCAGGCTAAAATTCAGGGACCACATTAAAAAAATCAAAAGTCCAAAGACGACATTACACATTGAGTCAAGGTTCTAGAAGCATTTGTGACATTTTCCCAGCTGATGAACAAGGCCACGAGTAATTATAAAAAACAAAAAAAAAAAAAAGACAAGGCCACGAGGGCGTTCTTTATTCAATGCTGGGTTTGTGCACGGATCGACATAGGCCTACTTGTTCTTCACTCAGATTTCTCGGACGGGCTGGTGGGTCATATGGTATCATGTCATGCAGGAATGCACTTATTCATTTGACGTGCAGCGTACGATATTTCCTTCCTTTATCTTGGTTTCACTTCAGCCCTGCCGGATTAATTGCAGAGGCGATCGATCGGTAGGCCCCCAACAGGCCCGTCGAGAAATACCCCGGCAGGCAACGGTACGAGTTGGGCAGCACACGGCCTCCACTAGTCGAACCCCGGACCACAGACACCCAATTCTGCTCTTCCCATGTGTCTGCTCGGGATACTAAACTTACGTCCTTGCCCGAGTCTGCTCTACAACTGAGAAAATTAGAAAGTTCCAAGCAATTATGTCGGCTCTGTGGGCCAGGCCGATAGGGGGATACTTGCTGGCCCACCATGAAAAAATTAGTTGGGTCCAACATCGCCGAGCCCCAACAGCCCAAAATACATGAACCCCAGCCCGTTCGATGATGAGCAGGCCAATTGAGATGACAGGCCAAGATTCACCTCTCCTCTATTTACATGGCAATTCTAATTCTATCTTGCAAATTCACTCCAATCACAAAATGTACTCTCAAATTTCATAAATGGTGACATGCTTCCACGAAAAATTCACCGCAAGGTAGCACACGGGAGACCAGTTCATCATGGCTCCACAGGCCCCTGAAGTATATGTGTAATTTCAGATTCAAGCCTTTTAACTCCTGTCATGCACTGTATAAGCATTTAAGATGTTTCCATCTGATGAAATGAACGGGATAGGTTCAGCAAAAAAGTAACATCATAGGGGGGAACGTGAAGTTGAATCACAGATGTCATTGTAGTGAAAGTACTCCGAAAAGTTCATGGACACAAGAATATTATGCTACAAGAGAGACAGCAAAACTAAACGTACACGCACCGAACAACTGTTAATCACGTATGAACAACCGTCATGCTGCGTAGTACGAATGGAGTGTCATCCGCCCATGCCAATGAAAACCAACCCCCCCAATCAAGCTAATAGTACTCTTCTTTACAAATGACCTTTCAATGCTAAGCACATCACAAGTTCTATCTCTAATCAATGTGCAATATGCTTTCAGTCAAACCCACGTGGCAAATGCTTTCAGTCACTCGTGGAGAATGGGGAATTTTCTTTTCCCTTGCCTCCAAGATACAGGATCACATCCAATTCCGATCACTTTGTTTTTGTACTACCTGATGCGTTCTGGCTGTCTGAACCGAATTTGGCATTGTTGTTCAATCCGTACTAAAACAAAGAAATTACCATATAAAATCATCAAATTCACCAAACAAAATAAGGCGGTGGACTTAATTGTACTATCCAAATACAATTAATAATTACTTTTGGAAAGAATACCTTTTCTCTCACGAGTGAACTCCAAATACCAGAGTGACCACCTCTAACATCAGACTTAGCAGGCCCTGATGTTGGGCTTGATTTATGATTTAGAAGTGGCTCTCTGGTCTGACCTTCAACATTGTCATAACCATCCAGACCATCATAATCAGCTCGCCGAGGAGAAGCCAATGCTCGCAAAACAAATGAAAGTAGCAGGGACAACCCCTGAGCACAAGAGAAAACTCCATCTTAGCACTAGGCAATCTAATGGACAAAGCGCAAAAGGCTAGATGAATTTATATCCCGTCTTTCATTTCGCACAAGAATCACCAAAAGTGAACTTTCTGGCGATAATTTCCCCATCTAAAGTTCAGCGAATCAGCGAATCAAATGGTAATTTATTGTTCAATTATCTGGGATGAAAAACCATCCACCTCACAGAAAACGAAAGATATTATGAGGAACATGATTTGGTAAGTTGAAGTTCCTCGTAAATTTGGGTATGAAAAGTGAGACAGAGATACAAAGACCCAAGAGCTAATGAACAGGTATTGCACTACAGTTACAAAAGTGCCCCTCGGATTAGATGCAACTCAAAGCACCACAGTGGGGTCTTCATAAAACTTTGTTGTTGCCTCCTCACAAAGACATGCACCCAAACCTAGATGCAATCCTTTGTCTCCAACAACTTATCTCTTTCAATTAATCGGGTGATTAACATAAGTTATGCTGCCTCTTAAATTAATGAATTCCGGTTATATTGCTAAAATATATAGGATGAGTATCTATCAAGCTCAAAACGGTTTGATGCGGTAGAATGTTCGTTGATATCCAACTATAAGAAAATATAAAGACGACAACATGATTACCACAAAGTGGAGTCAGCACATTGATCAGTTCCCCAGCATTTTCCGATGCATAGGTTACTTCTAGCAATTGCCAACAATTAACCTATAAAAATCAGCTCAATAACCAATGATTATCTAACCATTATCAGTCCAACAAACCATCATCAACACCTGTTCAATTTCTTGAAGCTAATGATATCCTGAAAGAATGTCAGCTTACCAACCGATTATGACCTAATAGCAATCACTGACCAACCATCACCAACACCCATTTCTTGTGACTAGTGATATCTATAAGCAACTACAAGTAACAGCAAATCAGCTGTCATCTATCATCATCCTCAACATCCTCTCCACCATCATACTTCTCCATCCCAACGAGAGTTTACCAGCTATGCACAAAAACGAATCCATGAGAATCATTTTAAAGGGGGGATTTTCAAATTTTAAAGCTGCTCAGATTAAGGCAGTTGACAGAAACAAAGCCCAGGTACAGTCACACAAGTATGCTCACAAGAAAAATTGGGTGGACAGTTACATCGCGGATCAACAGGATTCATAAGTAGGTCAGAAAACGTAATTTTGAATCATCATTTGTGAAGGGACCATAAATCAAAAAAGTAAGACAACCAACCTGTACTACAACGACGGCAATGCCAATCCACTCACACATTTCAATGTTGCTTTCAATAAATGAGCGAAGACTATCAAGTTCTCCGGTGGGGTCCGAAGGAAGAATCTGTAAGGGGTAATCGAATCGATGTGATGAACAAGAACTAGCAGAAACGATGATCAATCTATTATAGAGAGAAAGTTACCTGTTCCCAATGATGATCAATCGCAATAAACGCCACCAAAGCTGCTTCTAAGAGAAGGAGCACAGATACAAGAAGAGTGTACTGGTTTTTGCGATTTAAGGGAAAACCTTATAGACTAGCAGAACAACGGAGTCATTTATACAATTTGATGTCTAACATTCATCTTAGGTTAAAAACACAATTAAGAAATTCTGTAACTGTCCATTTACTTAACTTCTATTGTAGTATGTATAACCAATACTTTGAAAATCAAAGCATTCCTATCTAATGTATGGGCAATAGTTGACAAAAACTTAATTCAATGTAGTTTGTCAAAAACAGTGCCCTTAGAGAACTTATTAACGACCAAATAAGCAGATTTTTATATGTGCCAATTCACTTGCGGGTAATAACTACCTGCAAAATGAATTTCCTTATGAAATGTACTTGGCAAGTTCTAGTCAACAAGCCCAATTTCAATTACATGAAATTTGATGCAGAAGCTATTCTCAGATACTATGCTAGTAGGACAATGCATGATTGGCGATAAAAATCACAAAGACGTCCACAACCGGGATCAACACCCTCAGCTCGCCCCGCTAAGACAACCCACTCAAAGCCCCCCCTCCCTCTCTCCACTAGCTCCGTCAGTTCATCATGGCCAATGAAGATGTAATGGAAACACTAGGTACTTTTGAGTTCTAAGGTTGTATACTCATACTTCTTCAGTTCCCTGCATTCACGAAAGATGGCGCAAACTACGATCATTAGACAGCTCAACTTAAAGCAGGCCCTCCATATGGGCAGGATACAAAGCAGAGGCAACATCCATTTAATGCTTCCGCAGCAATGCAGCCAATTAAAGAGACGCAGCACAACACGATGCCCAATCCCATAAACGAATAGATGAACCTGCCACATTAAGAAAATCCATACCATCATTACCCGTACCAAAACTTTACAAAGTGAACCAAACTATATGCATATTCCATGCCGAATCATCACGATCAACCCAATCACCACGACATGCATTCAACGAGCAAACTCGAGAAGCAACGGTCGGCCGGCAAACGATCCGACTCCCACGAGCGGAGAACGTACCAAGGAGCGGGAAGCTCGAACGACCGCAGAGCGAGCCCCAGGCCGCCGTCCCATCTGGAGACCACGTCGGCGGCGAGCTCCAGGCCCGAGCTCCGGTCAGCGCGGGCCATCTCCGCCGACCGCGCGCTCGAGAGAGGCGCGGCCGAGGAGCCCGGCGGGTAGGCCGGCGGGGGGAAGCCGGGGGGCGCGGCGCGGTCGTTCCACTGGCTGAGCATCCATAGGGAGTAGAGGAGGATGGAGACTCCGACGAAGGCCTGCAGGTAACTCAGCAGCTTGAGGACGAAGCCGAGGGAGATGTGGCAGCAATTGCGACGCATCTGTGGCTGGGATTTTTAGGGCTTCGGAGGATCGAGTTCGAGCTCCCTGGATCGATGAGGGAATTGGGAGGCTTTCTCTTTTGCAACTTTTTTCGGTTTCTACGAAACGTCTGGATCGTCGCAGGATAAAAACCCGAAGGTTCGCGAGGAATATGCTGGGGCTTCCCCCGCTGCTGTTTCGTTTTCCGACCGATGGTGTCGGGACTCGGGGACCTACGACAGCAGGCTCATGTCTGATGAAAGTTCGTTCGACCCCGACGAAATTTTTTCTTTCGAATTTTAGAAATGTTAAAATTTTCTTTTAGTTGAACGTTTAAAGAATGCTCATGGATATTTAATGAGGAAATATTTAATTTCCAAATCGCTGGTTCAACGTATTTTCAGAACAGTGAGTACATCAGACACCGCAGGACTTCTGATTCTCAAAGCATCTT
Source organism: Syzygium oleosum (assembly GCF_021117445.2). Taxonomy (NCBI): domain Eukaryota; kingdom Viridiplantae; phylum Streptophyta; class Magnoliopsida; order Myrtales; family Myrtaceae; genus Syzygium; species Syzygium oleosum. The sequence goes on along the minus strand of NW_026607493.1, from coordinate 3,093,939 downwards.
AGTCATAACTCGTAATAAAAAAAGGTGGTGTTTATGCCCCCAAACATGGTGAGTAATCTACATTTACTATCTACAAATATTGAGGGGCTTAATACTAGACCCTATGTGAACTTTAAGCACAAATCGCCCGATTTCCTGAAGCAGAGTATTCAATGCCCACCCGTGCATACGCGAGGACAGCCTCCAGAGCCGATGAGATGGAGAAAAGAAAGAGCAGCCTAATATGGACATCAACGGATCGAATCGAGTCTCAATTGATACCCGATTTGATCCGAACATGAAGAATACATGTTCCTTATGACTCAGACCAAAACCCGAACCGAAGAATTGATTCATGTAGGTTCGGATCAATTCCGGTTTTCCTATTTTTTCCCCTGTTTTTTCCTGACTGATCTTTGTTCATGTTTGCAGCTGGCAGAATGATATCTTGTAGATGATTCCAAATCAAACAGCAAACGAAACGTAAAAACATGCACCTTTCATCTATCGGGCCAAAAACAGAAGAAAAAACGAACAAAAAATATGTTCCATGCCGTTGCAAGAAGTGTTGCTTGTTCTTCTTCTTCTTCGGTGTCATCTGCGTTCGCCTTCACGCTATACGAGCCCACCAAAACGCGAGGAACCACATGGTTCTCCTCCAAGCGCCTGTGGGAAGCTCTCGATTCTTCATATCCTAAACCAACAGTTTGTCTCCTTCTATATAGTTCGAAATTGAAATGGAGTGTACTAACTTCCTACGTCATCGCTTGCTTCTCTGTTATTCTCTCTCGAATGGCTCGCGGATGAAGCTGCTGTTGGACGTTCTCTGCTAGCCATTCAGGTTTTCACAAGGAAGAAGAAGCGGTCGAAAGAGGCGGTTTTGGTCGAGCAAAACCAGCCTAAAGTTGAACCTCTTCTTAGTCGAAAAGTTAAGGCTCCGTTTGTTGCGCGGAAAACATTTTCCTCATTTTCCGACATTTGGATCGCTTCAGAAAATGAGTCAATAGAAAATGCTTTCTTAGTCAATGAAAAAAGTTTTCCTACCAAAGCTTAAATTTGAAAAAATGATTTTCTCTTCAAATAATCGGAAATTATTGTCCAAAACATGATTAGGTATCGGGGCTTGAACCATAAACTCTTCGCTTGGGCACGGGAACCCCAACGCTCATTCCCAGCCCTTGAAAGTGGGGTCGAGTCCACAGCGCTCGGGCCCGGGACACCGGTGCCAATGCTTGGGATGCTAGGCCCAATTATATCGAGGCTAGGCTCCGGTTGTCAATACCCGTGCTCAGTCCATCAAGGCTGGGCCTCGGACCTCGGGTCTCCAACTTCAGTTTGGGTCCATCAAGGTAGAGCCTAGGATTCCTGTGCCCATGCCTAGGTCCCCTGCACCCATGCCATGGTCCATCATTGTTGGGCCCGGGCCTCGAGCCCGTGCGCTGAGGACTAGGGCTTGGCCTCGATGGACATGGGCATGGGCACCAAAGTCTCAAGCCGACCTCGATGGACTTAGGTCTAGGTGCAGGGGATCGGGTGCTGTGTTCGGGGCATGGCCTCGATGGACCTGGGCGCAGGCACTAGTATCGGAGTGTTTGGCCCGGCCTCGATTAACCCCAGCTCAAGCGCTTGGTTCTAAGGCTCGGCCTCAATGGACCTAGGCCCAAGTGCCAGGCACATAGGTCCGGCCTCTGTAGACACGAGCCAAGGCGCTAGGGAGCTGGGCACGGGCATTGAGTCCTCGGGCTCAGTTTCAATGGACCCAAGACCATTGCCCGTGCTTGTGCCGGGAGTTAGGGATCTGACCTTGAGACGCCGATGCCTATGCTTGAATCATTGGCTACCCATGCGCAAGTCATTACAGCTCAAATAATGCATGTCTATTTAAGAAAACTAAATGAGATTTTCCTTACCAAATAACGGAAGATATTTTCTAATTCATTTTCAGGTCTCAGCCAAACATCATAATATATTATCATATTCACAGAAAATGACTTCCCAAAAAATATTTTTCAAAAATGTAACATGGAGCCTAACTAAGCACAACGTGTTTTTCGACCTTTATAGATCTAGGAGCAAAGTTGTTTCGATTCAGGTAGGTTCGGTTCGGTTTGGGTTTACCCAAAACCAACCCGAACCGAACCGTCATGATACCCAATTCTTTTACATCTTATCTGAATCGGAAAGAGACCCGACCTAAAAAGACCCAAAAATTTCGGTTGGGTTTGGCTTAGGTGGGGTCTTTTTTTGACACCCCTACTTATTGGTCCCATTCCATTACATAATAATGAGGAATTTCCCTTTTATGGGTTGGAGTGGGCTAGGATATCCCAGTTCTTAATGACACGGAACTATGGAGAGAAGTCGCACTGTTCCCTAACCGTAAGTATCGGCCCATCTTCTTTGAACGGGTTTCACTTCTCACCCTTAAATGACTTTGAATGTCAAGACCACGTTGACTCGAGGGTAGTCATGGCCACGGGCCGGTTTCGGCCCGGAACCGGCCTGGTTAAACCCGGGCCCAGCCCGTTGACTGGGCCAGCGGTTCGGAACCGGAACCGGCCCGTGGCCTACAGGCCCGGTTCCGGTTCTAGCAATTTTGGAACCGGCCCGGAACAGCCAAAAATAAAATTAAAAAATTTAAATAAATAAAAAATAAAAAAACAGAAAACCTGCAGCAGGGCCTGCACGTGCAGGCCCTGCTGCGGGCAAAAAAAAATAAAAAATAAAAAATAAAAATAAAATAAAAAGATAACCGGAGCCGGCCGGAACCGGCAGGAACCGGAACCGGAACCGGAACCGGCCCGGAATCGGAACCGGAACCCGCCCGAAATCGGAACCGGAACCGCCCGGTTCCGGTTCATACATGGCCACGAACCGGAACCGCCGGTTCTGAACCGGAACCGGTCGGTTCCGAACTGTGGCCATGACTACTTGAGGGCCTTACCAACACCATGGACACACCTATTATATTCCTTTTTAAATTAAATGGTCTTTGCTCCTCCATTTATTTTTCAAGAATCGAAAGTTCGAAGGTGAAAATACTTGTCTGGACCCGGTTTCCCGCGACGAAAAATTTCGAACGATGCTTACTCCAACACATCTAAAACGGATATGTCACGTTGCATGTCGATCGGTGAGCGACTGAAAAGTTTCAAATCATTCGAAATCGTAAGTGCAAAAGTCAAATTCTCTCATGCAAAACGTTCCCAACACGCGATCAAAGCAGATCCGTCAAGCCGTCTCCAAGCTTTACCTTGCCAAAGCCGGTCGAGAAGTAATTAATGCACGAGTTGAAAGGGGGCATCCTCCTAAAGAAACGCTCCGTCCAAAGGACCTTTTCCATTCTTTTCCTCGTTGGCAGCAATAATGGAGCTCGTCATCTTCAACTTCGGGCGGTGAAGCGAATTTAATGGCCGGAAAAAATGGCTGACCAAGTTACAGACGCCGTTAGAATTATCGAAGCTTCGAGCACGCCAGCTACTTTGGGGGGGTTTGGTTTAATGTCTAGCGGATCTACCTTATACTGCGACATAGCACCAACGTAATACTGCTTCGACATAAATGTAATCTACCTACTCTATAGTTGATTGGTAGCGTATGATCCACTCGACTTCTGTTGTTTCTCGAATTATAATTAGTAGCTCGGCCCAATATAATGAGTACAGCATATATGCTGCTAATTTTATACATTTTTTTTTTTAAAATCTTTCGTGCGCAATGTATCACGAGAGGAAACCGGGCGCAGCTACCTGGATTCGCCACGTATCGAATGTTGATTGGTCCTTCAGCCCGCTAGCACGGATTCTTTTTTTTATTAGGGATGATCGGTTTCAGGACGAGCGGTTCCCACCGTAGAACCGGAAATTGCCCACTAAAGACCGATTTCGATAAATTAGAACCGAGAACCGTTGGTTCCATGGACCCATCCCGGAACTGGACTGTGTCCGATATAATTTTCGGGTGGGTCCATGGAACTGCTCTCACCTACCCTCACCTGATCAATGACTTGTTTTCGAGCAAGTAATGAACTGGTCCCCCCAAGCTTCAGTTTTTCCAGCAAAAAAGAATGCCTGATTATTAATTGCCTTGTTGTTTGTAAAAAAAACTTCCCTATTCTTTAATTGCCCTGCCTCTCCATACCAGACCCAAGTACACAGAACAAACTCATTCAGCAAATTAGACAACTTTACCATGATATAACAATCACATGCAAAGAATACTTCACTTTCCTCTCAGTACTTTGAACAACGAGTAGATTGGAGAAATTAAAAAGAGGCAAATGGCAGCAATTAGGGTTTCCAACTTACAGCAATTGGAGACGACCAAGAGCGAGAGGGGGAGGCTAGACCGTGAGTTGTGTCTGCGAGGAACGGCTGGAGGTGTGGCCATGAGTCGATAGGAGTCAAGAGTCAAGAGACAGAGAGACCGAGAGAGTTGAGACAAGAGATCGAGATGAGACGAGATGGCGGGCGAGATTAAGGATTTAAGGTTTTAATTTTTCTTAAAAATTATATATATTATTGGTTTGGTCCGAATGAGCTGTTCCACACATAGAATTTTGAACCGGACTGGTACCCATTGGAACCACCGGTTATGAGTACTCCAGGCGATTCCCGATTCCTTTGCACTCCCCTACCTTTCAAGTAAGGTGAAAGGTTGCTAGGAATGAATCCCTGTGTCCGTCGTTCGCTTTTATCTTCTTTTTCCCGATATTCTAAAATATTTTCAGATTTTCTTTTCCTTTTTTTTTTTCACTTTCCTTTATACTGCTCTATGTAAAGATAAGGCCCAATTTTTCATCATTTTGCTTTTGTTTTCTTCCCTCCCCTCTTTCTTCTTCTTTTCCCCTTTCAATTTGATATAAGACAATCTTATTAATATTTTTTGCTTATTTGGTTTTTCAATCCATCATCGAACATATTACCGTACTCTTCTGTTCCATTTTTCAGAATTAATTCACCCACGAGTATTTTATGATTCTATAGTTTATATTTTCTTACTTTTGATGGTCTTCTAAAATGCTTGCACTCCAATTCAAACATAAATAAACCAATTTATTTATTTAATCTACTTATTAAATGAAAGAAAAATAGGATACAACATACATCTCAGTATCTGTTTTTTATTTACTTGTAACCGATCTTTACATGCTAACTTGGGTGTCGAGTTTCTTTCGTGATCTTAAAGTAATATGAGCCAAAAGGCATTTTCAAAGGTGTCCAGTTTTAATCTCCACGTCTTAGACAGACTTCTTAATGAAGGTATGGGCCTCGTGTTTCGATTAGAAAATTGTGTTGAATAAAAGGATAATAACACAAACAATCTTAGAACTTTGACCCAATATATAATTTAATTCTTGAAATTTTAATTTGTTCAATGTAATCTCTGAACTTTATTCTAATATGCAATGTGGTCCCTGAATTTTAATTTGTTCAATGTGATCCCTGGACTTTTAGCACATATTCAATTTAGTCCATGAACTATATGAAAATGTTTAATGTACATTGAACAAATTAAAAATTCGAAGACCACATTGAACATTAAAATAAATTTCATAAACTATATTAAATAAATTAAAATTTCATGAATCAAATTACATATTAGGTAAAAATTTAGAGACCGTTTATATCTTTTTCCTTTTTTCATTGAATAAAAATATGGCAATTTCGTGGCGCAGCATTTCGCGAATTTTCTTCCGGTCGATGACAAGGATCAAGTCTGTGCGCGCGGGTCCAGACCTACTTATGTTGCTCGCGGGCCATGCGGACAGGCCGCCTGCCCAATAAAATGAGGAGATATTTTGCAGAGGTGAATTTCGGGGTTAGAGAAGGGAGAAGACCTCTGCGCCCAATGATTGTGTTGTCCCCGTGACTATGAGCACCGGAGAGAAGCTTTCTCTGACTTTGTTTTTTTCTCTTTCTGTGTTGTTCTGTGACATCGCCTTAAAAAAAATAATAAGAACTTCAACTTTTTAATCTATACCTGTCGAAATCGAAATGGGTCATACATCAATTTCTTAACCCATATTATTGAATTGAATTATTATATGAATTAATTATATTTAAAAAATGAATTTAGAATAATAGAGCCTAAAGTAATATGAGAGTTAAACGGATCAATAACTTACTTAAATCCAACCCACCTCTATGACCATCTCTTCACTCTTTCTCGCGCTCGCTCGTTCTGTGCTCTCACCTCAGTTTATATATGAGTTTTCTTTAATTGGTTAATTATGGAAATATTTTAGTAATATGGATTTGGTCGAGTATGACTTGCTAAATTTGTATTACATAGGAATTTGTCAATTTGGATCGGACTACTTTCGTATTGACCCAGCTTTTCCGCTTGAATGGGATATATATAGCACGAGATTATGATATTTTGAAGATAAAATTGTCGAGTCCGAATCAATAACGGGTCAATAGTTTTTGACAGCCGATCAGACGGGGACAAAAAAGGTCGAAAGCTACGTCCTCATGATTTCATGAGCGAAGGTGGCCCCGCCGTCGTCGATATTCATCACATGTCCTGTCATCCTCGAAAAACCCCTTTTTGCTGCGGAGAGAAACTAGAGAGAGAAATGTTAATTTCGAGGAGTGAACATGAGAGAGCAATGTATACGTGGTGTTGATTGATCGTATTATACATGCATAAATCGACTTTGGGTATGCATGCATAAGGCTACATATAATATAACCCGATTTCGCGAAAAGTGGAACCGTCTATACCTTCTCTTTTGGGGTGCTTTGAGCTACTCTTCGTTTATCTCTACTTAGAAAAAGGCATCCTTTGTTTGTTGCTTCTCTTAACACATTTGTGAATGGAGTGCTTATTTAATGGTCATCCAATAATTTCGTTGATAATGTGTTTTTAAAAAACTTCGTCTATGAATTACCTAAGACATATTCCGTGCGAGGATGACGGAAATCGTAATCATGACATATTTGAATATACGGCGAAAGTCATATTTCGATACATAGGGATGGGATCATTGCGTGAGTTTAGGCAGAAGGTCGGGCTTAATGTGTCGTTCAAACGCGTCCATCAAATAAAGTGAAGAATTTTTGGATCGGGACGAGCTTGCACTAAAGACGGGCAGGTCAAGCTTTCTCTCGTTAAAACATTACCCAAACTTGCTCATTTATCGCTCAGGACTCTCAAGCCTGGGCAGGCCAAATGAGTCGCCCGTCCATCGATCAGAGGCTAAACCGTCAAGGCAACCTATGGAGCCCATCAATCACTCCGCAAGAACTGCTAGGTCAAATAGTAATATCCTTTGGGATAGTTATGCAAACTTCTTCCTTCCCATGACCTGTTCACCACTAGAAGCAAGTAAAAGGAACCGCCCAGATTAGGAATCGCTCGAAGGGCACTGGTATGGTTCCCGGCTCCATGCAATTGAAACCAATGAATTGCGGTCCAATTCCAGGTATGGACATGGCCACCTAGACCGGACCAATTTTTTTTCTATTTCTTACCAATGTGAAAAATCCCTAATATCTTCACAAACCTCGCTCTTTCACGCCTCTTTCCCAAATTTGAAACAAAACCCTAATCCCATTGTCATTCTTCACGCCTCTCGCTCACGCACACACTTCTCTCGCTTGACTCAATCGCTCTTTGTCTCTAGCTCTGCTCAATCACTCTTAGTCTCGATCGATTATGTTTTTGTAGCCAATGAAGAATCTTCAGTTTTCGCGAATCGATCGGAATTGGCCGTGAGCTGTTTTGGAGCTTAGAATTGGTCTTAAATCCTTGCTCCATCGCCTTTTGCGAGTCACTATTGAGGAATCTTCGAGTCTTATGGCTAGGACATGGCTTCTCAAGGTGCATTTTGGTTTTTGGACCTCATTTGCGGCCATTGATTCGGAAGGAATCGTTTCCGAATTAGAAATTATAGTGACGACATGGAGTCGAAGTGATTGAGGATGGGTTGGAGTTGGAAATCGCCTCCCGAATTTGAAGATTTCGTTGGTTGGTTGTCCAATTGGTGTTCGGTGTGCGTTTGGGCATCAAATGACATTGAAACTCGAATGGGCTAATCCTCATAAAAGTGATCTCATTAGTCATTATGGAGAGGGATATCAAGCATGTTTTCCTCTTACTTTTTGTTTATGCCGGCAGTTCCAATTACCCACCCAAGAAATGGTCGGTCCGATCCGATTTCAGGATCAAATGGTCCGATTTCTTATTTCTAGGTGAAATTAGATCACCTGAAAACCGATTACCTTTATTCACCACTTAAAATACAAGAAACTAATCATAGAAAGATAACATCATTCCAGTACTTCAGTTAGATTTGATTTCGAACGACAATTGGTGCTAAAAAACCACAAAATCCCTCTCTTTCCCAGCTAATCACATCGATGTGACGTGAAGGACCACTGCATTAAATAAAACAAAGAAATTGATGGCTGGCTCATGACATTTTCCCAAACGTGCCTTTGAGATGCAATGTTGGCCACGAAATGAATTTGTCACGGCTACGATTTCAAACGATTTATTTAGTCATGTTTGACAAATAAGTTTATATATATTTTTTTTACACAAAGTACAATTGTTGTTTAGGCATCCCCACGTCGGCACGAGTGATAAGTTGCTCGCTAAAAACTAAATTATCTATATCGATCGCAAGAAACGCATAAAAAAAATGGGTAAATAGCCCGTGTTCCTAACGATATTTTGGCGCCATCGCGACCGCCTAATTAATGATAATGTGGAGTTAGGAAGCTGATGTTGTCTCCTTTCCCCTCTCTTTGCCTTTTGGTTGATTTTGAACTAGTAAGGGAGGCGCATTTAAAGATGAAAATCTGCTACTCCTTGCGGTTGGTCATTGTGGTTTCCAGTTGTAAGACATGGGCAAACCTTTGCCGAGTCCCCCTTAAGTCAAAGGTTGATGGATTTTACGGCGTTAATAGTCTTTGCATGTCGTCTTTTGGTTTTTTTTACGTGGATGCCCATAATAGAAATACTGAGTCAGGTAGGTAGGAGTGGGTGGATGCCCATAATAGAAATACTGAGTCGGGTAGGTAGGAGTGGGGACATTTAGGGTGCGCATGACAACCATTCTGTGCCCGGAAATTATTTCTAAACAGAAATGATTTTTTTTTATTCTGTGCCCGGAAACAATTTCTGTGCATTTGAAGGCGTTTGGTAAACTGTCTAAAATTTCTATTCCTGGAATAGAAAAGAACAGAAATGCGTTTGGTAACTACACACAAATTTCTTTTTATTAATAATATTTTGAATTGTTTAATTTTTTTTCTTTCTACCCAGGCCATGGCCGGTCGCGGCCGGGGGCGGGGGACCCCCGGCCGGCAGGGCGTACAGCCATAGAAGAGCAACACAAAAAGAAGAAAAGAAAAAAAAGAAAAAGAAGAAAAAAAACTGATTCTCAAAATTGTGTCGAGAAACAAGAAGCAACTTTTTTTTACTTCTTGTTTCTCTTCCAAAACTGTTTCTCGGCACAAATATTTGTAAAAATGTGCCCGGGAACAAAAAGTTTACCAAACGCATTTCTGTTCCCAAACTATTTCTGGGAACAAAAGAACAGAAATTTTCACTGTTTGGAACGTTACCAAACGGGCCCTTAGTATCTAACGTGGATTTCGACTCCCACGCTTTACAAGGAGACATGATAAAAGTCTGAGAGTAAATTGAGAGTTAGAGTAGGACAGACAAATAAAAAATCGCTAAATCTCGAATTAAAAAAAAACAAAAATTTTGAGGGAAACTGTCCGATCAGTCCTAAATTTATTGCACGGATGCCGTTTCAATCCTAAACATTCTAACTTTGCCGATTCAGTCCTAGATCTTTGGACCGTCACGTCGGCGATTTACGGCGAAAATTGATCGGAACGACTGAATTGGAATTTCGCGCAAATGTCTGGGACTGAACTGGCAAAATGAAGAAAAAATTTAAGACTGAATCGATATCCCGTGCAAATTAGGTTTAGGACGGGCCAGCTCTTCGAAATAGCCTCTTCTAACTGTTCGTCTCCATGCACACAAGGACTCCGTTAAATTTCAAGCCAACCACCTCCGCAACAAGCGAGACTTCGTGCGCGCGCATTGCTCTCGCTAGTCGCCTCCCTTTTTCTCACCTTTAGGTCGCGTTTGGAAAAGGAGGGAATAGGAACGGGGGATGCTCTGATTAAAACGAGAAAGGGGAGCAAAATGTCATCACTTCCGAGCCATAGCATATGATTGACAAAGGGAGGGGAGCGAAAACGATTTCGAGAAATCGCGACAATGAAATTTGTCCTCCCCCTTTTCCCTAAATATCGCGAATTTCTTCCGATTTTCCACTCTCGCTTCCTCCTTCATCTGCGGTCGCGGTTTAACTGAAGTCGCGCCTAGAGGTGTTTCTTGGGATAAGATTCGGCTCTTAAAAAGCTTCTCGGACTGTAAGGAGGCCAGAACGAACCGTTGCATGCACCAAATCCGGATATAGAGTATCGCCGGGAAAATTGTCCAAAAAGTCCAAGACCTATTCTACTTCCGTCAATTCAGTCCTAAACCTTTCAAGTTTGTCAATTGAGTCCTAAACCTTTTCACTTCTTATCAATTGAGTCCATCCGGCCAATTTTGACTGTCCGGAGCTGACGTGGACGCCGTCCAAGCAACGCTGACATGGCATTTTTAAATATTTTATTTCGATTTTTTCATTTTTTCCTTTTATTATTATTATTATTATTATTTTTTGCCTTCTTTCCTTTGGCCGGCGAGACGGCGAGGTCGGCCTCGCCTTTGCTGGGCGAAGCTTGCCCTCACCACTGGCCGGCGGGGGCGAGCTTCGCCAGAGGCCGGCGAGGTCCTCGCCTCTGGCCGGACCGGCCAGAGGGAAAAAGTCAGAAAAAAAAATAAAAAATAAAAAATTATTTAAAAATTGCCACGTCAGCGTTGGCCGGACGGCCGGTGTCGGCCTGCCAAAATTGATCGGATGGATTCAATTGGCAAAAAGTGAAAAGGTTTAGGACTGAATTGACAAACTTAAAAGGTTTATAACTGAATTGGCAAAAGTACAATAAATTTAGAACTTTTTGGATAATTTTCTTTATCGCCTCTCGGTTTTCGAAGTTTGCGGGAACTAGGTCTGGATAAGACTATTTTACTGTACAGGGAGGGACCATTTATGGCGTGCAACCAATATAATCGCGTCAAATCCCTCCAATAGAAAAGCATCCTAAGTACGATGCCCTAATAAATTCCTTATATAAACCATGCCATTGCATCTTCCATACTTGCACAAAGTAAAAGGCCACGGTACCCCCAAGAAAAGAGAGACCGTCCGTCTGCAACTCTCCCCAAACATGTCTGAAGTAACCTGCATTGGTACTTCCTGGGCTCTTGCGGTCACACTGCTGGCGGCGATTCTCGTGTCGGCCGCCGTGCCTCGAGCCGAGGCGGCCCGCGCGTTCTTCGTGTTCGGCGATTCGCTCGTCGACAGTGGCAACAACAACTACCTGGCCACCACCGCGCGTGCCGACTCTCCCCCGTACGGCATTGACTATCCGACTCACAGGCCCACGGGGCGGTTCTCGAATGGCTTGAACATCCCGGACATTATCAGTACGTCGCCGTTTCTTAGTGCTTATTACGTGTTCGACAGATTAACCTTGGCGCTACATAAGTCGGTTTTTCATTCTCTATCTTTTGCTCCCTGACTTGACACGTGAGAATACATAGGTGAGAAAATTGGAGCAGAACCCACATTGCCATACCTAAGCCCTGCACTGACCGGACAAAAACTACTCGTCGGCGCCAATTTCGCTTCGGCCGGGATCGGAATTCTCAACGACACCGGCGTTCAATTTGTACGTCCATGAGCTTTATAATTCACGTCACTAGCACATTTCCTTCTTAATATGGACGTACGAGCCAAACATCGCATCAGCTGCATGGTCCCCATACATATAATTTGATTGAGCGAAGGCCGTCGAAAGCAGATAATTCATGCAAACAAAGAAACCACGTTGCTGTTACGTATGATGTAGGCTGAAGGCCGCCTTTGTGAAAAGGACTCTTACTTTCTTTCTGTCTAAGCTTTTGGCATGTTTTACACAAAAATTGATCGAGTAAGTTCCCATGTTTGTGCAGCTAAGCATCATAAGAATCTTCAGGCAATTGCAATTGTTTCAGCAGTACCAACAGAGGTTAGGCGCGCTCGTCGGCCCGGCTCAGGCGCAGCAGCGAGTGCACCAAGCCCTCGTCCTCATCACTCTCGGCGGCAACGATTGGGTCAATAACTACTTCTTGACGCCCGGATCCGTAAGGTCGCGCCAGTTCACCATCCCGCAGTACTCCCGATATCTCATTTCCGAGTACAAGAAAGTTCTCAGGGTAATAATTTTCGCACATATGAGATTTTCTTGCTTGCTTTCTTTCTCGAGTTTATCGATACCGAAACACCTTTTGGGAATGCCGTAAATTCGATTGAGGAGTCTAATCCGAACGCTAATCATGTACACCGAGTCATCACGAGCACGAAGAGGGGGGATAGATGTGTACCTGTAGTTCCCCTGCTGCAGCATTGAACTGAGCTATACTGCTGTATATATCATCTGTTTTGAGCCGTGATGCGAAATCGGGGTCGTTGAATATTGCAGAGGCTTTACGAGTTGGGGGCTCGGAGGGTTTTGGTCACCGGCACGGGACCGTTGGGCTGCGTCCCGGCCGAATTAGCCATGACGGGGAGCAGGAACGGGGAATGCGCGCCCAGGCTGCAGCAGGCGGCTGCGATATTCAACCCGGAGCTCGTCCAAATGCTTAGGGAGCTCAACGGCGAGATAGGCTCCGACGTGTTCGTCTCCGCTAATGCCTTCAAAATGAACATGGACTTCATCGACAACCCCACCAAATTCGGTCCGACCTCCATATGATGTTACTGCGCTAATTAATGTTCGTTAGAAATAATCAATTTGCTAATCACTTGGATTCTTGTCACATCCGTTCTTGAATATTGAACTAGGACATTCGTCTTGGGCTTGGGCTAGCCCAACCAGAGAATTTTGGTTTTCACCAGCGCCACATTACTCTCAACATCATGAACAAATTTAGCTTGGATATCATTTTCGCTAGGCCAATCTTACATGATTTTTTCTCGTGATTCCTCGCAATTATCAGAAATCCTTGTTCCTAATACGCTCGTGTTCCCTTCTAATGAGATTTTGGAACTCATGGCTTAATTTTTTGGCGACTAGGTTTCGTGACCTCGAAGGTAGCGTGCTGCGGACAAGGCCCCTACAACGGGCTGGGGATATGCAATGCGGCATCGAACTTGTGCGCGGACCGGAAGGTATACGCGTTCTGGGACGGGTTCCACCCGTCCGAGCGCGCGAACCGGCTCATAGTGCAGCAGCTCCTGAGCGGGACCACCGATTACATGAGCCCCATGAATCTCAGCACCGTCATGGCCCTAGACTCTCGCACTTGATGAGGACGGCTCTCCGACCGTAGATCTTTCTCCGGCCCAATTATCTTACTTTCCTGGTGTTTATGGTAGTCAAATATGCAAGAAGGTGTACTTTACAGTGTGCGTTTTCCTTTTGATTTTTTGGGCTTGGGATGAATTGAAGTGTACTTTGTGGCTGAGCTTTAGGTTACTCGAATAATGCTTCATCATCCATTATGTTCCCCTGGCTTATATATATATGTCAGATTGCTTAAATGGAATCTCGAGAAAAATAACGAGCGGTCGAGGCGTACTATCATCGTATTTCTTGGGTTTAATCTCGTAACAACCGTTTTAATTTTGTTGAAACGATTTGGTATATCTTAGATATCAAATTCGAGAAAGAACATGCGCACTTGCATATCCGGATACAATCCTCTTTGGCTGCGTTTGGTCGTCGAGATTTCTGGTCATGATAGGATTGGATAGGCTAGGATAAAGAAATCCGGCTACGTTTGGTCGGCCGGATAAAAGCAAGATAGGATATATTTTATCCTATCCCGTGTTTGGTGGTGGTCAGGATAGGATAAGGTCGGATATAAACCGGATATAGCCGGATAAAAAATGCGGGGGTGGGATAGACCGGATAAGATTTCTAATGTCTATTTTTCCAAAACCCTACGCTCTCACTCGCGTCATCTTCATCCCCACACCTTGTGCGCTTTCACCAAAAAAATTTCTCGGCTTTTTTTCCTTCACCGACTCCTCCGGACAGTGAATAGCAAAAAAAAAAAAAATTTTATCCTATCCTACTTTAAATCAGAGTCCACAAAAAATGGATATGATATGAAGAAATCTCAGGATTTCTTATCCTATCCTATCCAGTCTATTCCGTTTAAAAATCCGGACGACCAAACGCAGCCCCAGGGATTTGGCCATATCCTATCCATTGTTTGGTGAACTGCGAATTTAAAGTTGGATATTCTCATATCCTATTTTATCATGCGTTTGGTAGAAACTGTATATCAATATAAAGAACATATATGCCCCTATGTGATGCTCATGAAAATTGTCATCATCGTCTTTATGTTTGCCCCATGAACTTGAAGCCCTTCCATACACAATCATAGAAATGGAGCGAGTTTTTACACATAAGAGAACCAGAATAGCTACAATACTACTCCCCATAAATCAAAACAGTGACTGCTTCTACTTTGCTTTTCTTTACGGTCCTATCAATCATGTTATATTCTGAAAACCCACACATCAAACTCTATTTAAAATATAGCCTTCTTATCTCGATGAAACAGTATCCCAACTAGCTGCAAAATAACTCTTTCCTTGAATTCTCACATAATTTGGTTGTCAAACAGCGATGTTTTCTTTGGCAACTAAAAATTTTACTCTAACAAGATCAAACATTGCTGCCTCGTGAAAAGAGAACTCAATGGATTAGTTCTCACAAGTTCTCTTGTAGGGGAACAAACGCGAAACTCAAAGCCGACCACCACCCGTGAGAGAAAAAAGAAAGAGGAACATGATAAAGAACTCTCATCATCTAAAAGCACTCAAAACTCACACAGCACACAGACACGACATCCACGACATGGAGCCCAGCGAAGAACTCGTTTATGACAACTTCGTCGTTCGATTACCGGTTAACAAAGAATGAAAATTATAAATCCAAACTACTGAAAAAAAATTGCAAAAGCAAGCTGTAGACGATCATGGATGAATACATATCTTCGCAAATTGCAGAAGCAAGCTGTAGCGTGGGTGAAGGAGTGCGTGAATGAAGAGGTAGGGTTTCTAAAAATTAGCTTTTATATGACGGATAGGAGAAATCTTATCCGACTTTATCCTACCTCCCTCGGATTTTTTAATCCGGGTTACATCCCTTCTATATTCGACATTATACTATTCGGGACACCTACCAAATATGGGATAGGATAAAACATATCCTATCCCGAGTTTTATACGGATAACCAAACGCAGCCGAAGAAATACATTTCGACCTTTCTTAGGAGCTCATCAGTAATCTTCCGCTGTCGCAACCCTCCACGGAATACGTACGCGCGTGATCGAGTCGTACTCGAGCGGAGTGGCACAAGTCGTAAATTCGATGGATCACGAGTGGCAATTATCTCAACCACTCCTCCAACCAACGACACTGACCTTCATCTCTCCCGTCGCTCCAGCTTCCGTTCGCTCGCTCGCACGCACTGAGTTTTGCGGCACTGTACCACTAAATCCCCTCTCTCTCTCTCTCTCTCTCTATCTTTCTCTCTCTAACTTCGCCATCGCCGTTTCTTTGAAAACTCGACGCTCGATTGCTTCGTCCTCCTCCTCCTCGCTCGAATCACATTGCCGGCTCGTGCCGCTTCGATCTCCGACCGGCCGCAGATCCAGCCGCCGGCGCGCCAGATCCGAGCGACGCCGATCGCCGTCGTTTCCTGATGGAGGAGGCCCTGGAGCTCGCCCGCGCCAAGGACACGAAGGAGCGGATGGCCGGGGTGGAGCGGCTCCACCAGCTGCTGGAGGCTTCCCGGAAGGGCCTCTCCGCCGCGGAGGCGACGTCGCTGGTGGACTGCTGCCTGGATCTCCTCAGGGACAACAACTTCAGGGTCTCCCAGGGCGCGCTCCAGGCCCTGGCGTCCGCCGCGGTGCTCTCCGGCGAGCACCTCAAGCTGCATTTCAACGCGCTAGTCCCCGCGGCGGTGGAGCGGCTCGGCGACGGGAAGCAGCCCGTTCGGGATGCTGCTAGGCGGCTCTTGCTCACTCTGATGGAGGTAATTAGAGTGGATGCACAGTCGCATGTGCTTGTTTGTGGTCTGTTGCATTGAATTCTGCGTCGCTTCATGGCGCTTTAGTTTCAAATGAACGAGCGTTTGGCGTTGGTTGGACAGATACTCTCCTCTACCTTTAATTGCTTGGTTGATGTTTTGGGTTTGTTCCAATTCTGTTGTTGGCTCTCCTAGACTGAGTGAACGGAAAGACGAGTGGTATAGAGGCACTAGTGTTGAGGGGTTATTCAACGTATGCGACCTTGCTTTGGTTAATATAGTTGTTTATGGCTGTTCTAGTGCAAGGAACCCATGTCGTGAACTAAGGATGAACAAACAGAAAGGAAAAGAAAAGAAAATAAAAATCAGCTTTGCAGCTCTTATCACGGAATTGGTCCTTTGTTACCTTTATCTGAGGTGAAAAGTTTCTCCTTCAGTAACTTGCAGACTAGCTGTCCAAAATTGATACAGGCAACTACAATACTTAAGAAACACCAGTGCCATGACATTCGTATCTTTGGTACTCATTGGGTACATGTGGATATCTCCAGGAATGGATTCATAATTATTGAGGTTCTTTTTTTTCGCATGCACAAACTGAACAAGAAAAGGAGCTTTGAATTGACATGTTGAATGGTCCAGGTCTCTTCTCCGACGATTATTGTGGAAAGAGCAGGTTCTTTTGCCTGGACGCACAAAAGTTGGAGGGTTAGAGAAGAATTTGCCCGAACTGTAACTTCTGCTATCAGCCTTTTTTCATCTACCGAGCTTCCCCTTCAGCGAGCAATTCTTCCTCCTGTATGATCATTGCCTTATCTGGATGGCAACACTGCTCTTCAGCTTTTCCGTTTTCTCTTTGCTAAAGTGGGATTTACTTGATTCTTTTCAATCACCAGATATTACAAATGTTGAATGACCCGAATCATGGTGTTAGGGAAGCAGCTATTTCATGCATTGAGGTCAGTGAAGTTCTTGAAACTACTTCTCAGAACTATTTATTGTTAGTGTGAATCTGTCAACGTGATTATGATGTTATACTATATACTTGTGGCAACCTTTCTTTCAAACGTTTGTCCGGTTGTGCCCCTTGGACTAAGTCAGTTGGGAGTTGAACCTTGTCTCCCTTTATTTACTTAAAAAGCTGTTTATAGTCATATCTGGTTCAAGAACAGCTTAAGCTTGAACTGTTAGTTAGATTAATAGTTTCATTAATATTAGAAAACGACTGCTGTAGGATGCAAGTGAAGAAACTTATTGTGAAGTAAAGCCACAATTCCAATTGCAATGGCTTATGATCGATGGATTTTACATGTTACATTACATGCTAACTCTTTTCTTTTCCGCAATTTCTTCTTAACCTTGACCATCTTGCTACTTTGGTCATTGTAAGACTGTTGTTGTATTAGATATTCAATATGCTATTGACTCAGGTCACTTGTGTGGCGTTGCCATTCACGTACTCCTTCCAATTTATCCATGTGAGCTTTTGGGGTTTTGTAATGGGGTAATCTTAGAAAGATGATAACAGGTAGGCTAGTGGAGCACTTTAAGCCTTTCAAAGAGAAGATTCTTGAAAGATGGTAAAAGTTGGTGGGAAGGATTGTCTGACAAAAGAGAGAGTTCAATCGTTAACTTGGCTTTTGCATCTTTAGGTATTTTAGTCGCTATAAGTTTTAGATTAGCCTGTGAGCTTGAGCTAGTTTTTGTGCAATGAAAGAATTAATGGTGATTATAAGCGAAGGCCCCCTCCCTCTCTCTCTCTCGATGCTTTATGGTCTCAGTCAGGTGCTATGATGATGGTCTTGTTATAATGTTCATGGATTGATTTACCTATTATATAGTTCCCTTGTTTCTTCTCTCTCTCTCTCTCTCTCAATTACTAATAAATCTGTGTCCATGTAATATCCCACTAATCTCACGACCCTCTCATTTCTTGTCAAACGTGTGCATAATTTATGATTTCATAGAAATTATTTTTTTGCCCTGTGAAATTCTAATGTTCTTCTTCGCAATGTCGTAGCCAGTACACTGATCAGCAGTAATGGCTCACTTAGATGATTTAGTGTCTTCTCTTCTCAACTTTTCTTTGAAAGAATAACTCAAAACAATTGCGAGCTGTTCATGTCCATGTGGTCTTAGTGTCCCAATGATCGATCTAATTGATCCAATTAATGGAAAGTGATTATTCTTTGCTTAGGTTTGGTTATTGTAGCAGCTTTGATTGATCAAATTTAAATAACTGGGAATAGCAGATAATATTCTTAAGATAC
Source organism: Syzygium oleosum (assembly GCF_021117445.2). Classification (NCBI taxonomy): domain Eukaryota; kingdom Viridiplantae; phylum Streptophyta; class Magnoliopsida; order Myrtales; family Myrtaceae; genus Syzygium; species Syzygium oleosum. The sequence goes on along the minus strand of NW_026607493.1, from coordinate 3,075,514 downwards.
TTGTATTGAACTTTTCAATTCCCAGTGTGCTTAACTCCCTGGTTCATCTAATTGTGGCATAACATCTTCATTAGATTAATTTGGGAGTTTATTGGCAGGAGATGTATGCTCAAGCAGGTGATCAATTTCGTGATGAACTTCAGCGACATTCTCTTCCTGCTTCCATGGTGAATATTCATTTGAAAACTGTCTTGTTCACTGAATTTCTTTTCTTGATTCTGTTCTTCAAAAACATTGACAATATTAGACTCCATCGTTGATGTCACATTATTTTGGTGGATAGATTTCTTCTTTGACCTTTTGCCCACCACGAGGACTCTTTGTTGTACCTTTTCTTTACTTCTTTATTATAGAAAGACATGTGAATGCAGGTAAAAGATATTAATGCAAGACTAGAGAGAATTGAACCCCGAAACCGCTCTTCAGATGGACTCAGCAACAAGGTTGCTGCTGGAGAAATGAAGCCAGTGAGCATTAATTACAAAAGAAGCAGTCCGAGAGCAAAGAACTCCAGGGGAGCTTCTCTTTTTGGAGGTTCGCATTATCACCTTCTAGGGAAAGACTTATAATGCTTAACTGATAGCACATGGCTCTTATAATACCAGTTTGGGCAGATAGTTGCGCGTAAAAGAAGTACAAAACGATTGTATTGAAGAATCAGAAAGTGGAGGGAGAGCATCTTGCTGTTTATTTTATTATTTTGAAGAAAGGAAAATGAATGGAATGAAAGTAAAGTTGAGTTTTTTGGAATATATGTGACCATAATATCCTTCAGATAATGTCACTTTGTGATATTGACTCAACTAACTCGTCACTTTCTCTTGATATTTGAGGGAAATGAGTCAAGTAGGTCCAACAACAAATTTTTGTCCATTTCTTTTTCTGTCTCATTGAAGAGGATACTATGATCACTTTCCCCTTCTTTCCCTCTTCTTCCATCCAAACCACATCCTCTCCTCCCCGACAACTGATAGTTTTGCAAAAAGAGAACTGGAAGGATATGGAATATTATCTCTTTTCGCATTTTTGTATGCATTTAATCTAATGCTATTGAGAGGATTATGTATTTAATGGCACATTGGTTTGCATTTGACTTGAAACTGTGGACTTAACTGAAACTACTGTATTAGTCAGGGAAGATCCTTTGTGATAGCTTGAGAAGTGGTACTGCGTATTCACTGCTAAGCAACTTCTGTGCTGCGTGTTTGTCTAGGAAATGCTTTCCTTGGCATTGCATTCTAGATGTCTTTGCTTCCTCAATACTTTTCAATTTGGTGATTTCTTTTAACCCAAAATAGGAGTTCCTAAACTGAAGGTAGTGACCCAAAAGAAATTAAAAGCTTTTTCCTTTCTTCTTTTGGGCTAGTCCTCATACCTTGATAATAGTTGGGCATATGTGGTAGACGTTAGTCCGTTCAGTTGGTAACTTGGTCTATTATTTGTTGAAAAATTGATGCTGCTAGGGTAGGGTGTGCTTTATTGCAGTATTAATTATAATGGTTTAGAACTGTTGTGACATTAATGGCTAATTTTCTTTCGGTTATTGGCATTGATCGTCTTACCTAGCAGCAACAGTTCACAGGCAGGATTAGTTTTTTCGCTTATGTTTTTGAGTTTATTTAAATCAGCTTGTTGGCAGTCTCTTTTGAACTTCAAGCCATTGTCATTGGCGATGGTCATATTAATGTGCAATCTTCTATTATATTGAGGGACAATCAACTCATTTTCATGGTCATTTTAGGCTTTTTTCCTGGAATCAGTTGTATTACACATCATAGACATAGCAATTTAATATTGTGGATATACCTTTCCGGAGATCCACTGTTCTTGCTAAGAAGAGAGCATTTGACATAGGGCTTCATCAAGAGCGCTCAAAACATTCTTCTTAATGGTTTTATTGATGACTTCACTAGCTCGTTTTAGCCTCTCTTCTCTTAATTGCAGCTGAAGGTGATGTTACAGAGAAACCCATAGAACCAATAAAGGTCTATTCGGAGAAAGAGTTAATAGTGGAATTTGAGAAGATTGCCTCTACTCTTGTACCAGACAAAGACTGGTCTGTGCGCATTGCTGCCATGCAGCGAGTTGAAGGGCTTGTTTCCGGAGGTTATTTTCTGCCGAATTATCTGTTTTTAGCTTTACTAACAAACAGCATATTCAATTTTTCAGTTCTCAATGTTGTTTTGTTATTTAATGTCTTCATGGTTGAGAAGGGCAACGTAGCCTTGTCTGGTCAAAGAGATGTATGGAGTATAATATTACGTTGTAGCATGCCTTTATGGTGCATGTGGATAATGCTCTCAAAACTTTTTTTTCCCTGAAAATAGATTTCTGAGTCTCGTTGGCACCTGATTATCCCTTGCTAGGTGTGGCAGTGTCCCCTTCCCCATTGTGACGATGGACATGAGTACTTTTTTAAAAAACAGAGGTTCGCTCTCATGGGGATGGCCTTGGTGAGAGTGCATGTTTGGTGATACAAATCTAGGTCTTGAGCAAGAAAGGCGAACATACATATCACTTAAGCATCAAGAACTTGAAGGCATTTATATGTCTAAAATTTCATCGTCAAAACATTTGGTTAGTTACAATGGTTCCATCTTTTAAATGTTCTATACGTGGCAAAATGCTGCATTGGATATATTTTGGTCTCTTCCTTTCATTATAAAGTGGATTTTTTTTCCAAATTGTGTGCATTGAGTTTTTGTCGATTGATAGTAGATCCCAACAACTTTTGCTAGCCTGGGTATGCTTTAGGGTTTGCCAGGATTTAGTTGTTTCTATCACTTGACTGCGTGATTGTCCCTTACTCCAGGTGCATCAGATTATCCATGTTTCCGGGGACTCCTGAAGCAACTTGTGGGCCCTCTCAGCACGCAGTTATCAGACCGAAGGTCTAGCATTGTTAAACAGGTGTGCATGTGTATTTTCATATATCCTATTGATGCCATCTAGCTCTGAGATTTACATATTAGGTTTCTAACCTGAGGACATGAAACTATTGCCTGTGGCATAGATGTATACTTGGGCTACTTACATTTTCTTTCCAATGAAACCACAATGATGGGCATGAAACTATTGCCTGTGGGGTTGCTCATCATGCATACACATCCCGCCATTTCTTAAATGAAGCAAAGCAAAAAAAGAAAAAAAAGAAAAAAAATGAAACATCCGAAGACCAGAACCAGCATCAAAACAACCAATGCAAACAATCTCCATATGTAAGAATCCAATTAGACGACCCTCATTCTCAGTGCATTGACCATGTATTACATGAAAAAACAGTATTCTATTGCAAAATGCATGCACCATTTAGTTCATAATCTTTCACAAGTCCGAGACCATTTTCAATTGAGCAACCAAATGCGCAAAGATCGTAACAAGTAAGATTCATATAGCTGAATGTACATGAACTCGAGTTGACCTGAGCTCCTTCACTTTAATCTTCATTACTTCACTTTGTTGCCTCCCTCTATGGAAAAACACCTTCAAAAGACAGAAAACCACATCCAAACATCCCAATCTGACCACATATTCCTCTTCATACGACCCAAAATCACCACCAAAATCAAACAAAATACTATCTCGACATTCAAGAACTTGCAAATCTTATCATCTGCAATCACCAAGTCCAGCATGTTCTGCACGCAAGCTCCTTGCGAGTCAATTCGTATCAACCATTTTATCAGCCCTGCGAATTTCACTCACCGGACTCTTGACAAACACAGGAGGTCAAAATTCATTACTCGAATGTAGTTCGCGCCAACATAGTACTGATTGACGGTCTTCAACCATTGACATGGTTGTGGGATTACGATGACGTTATACACCATCATGTTTTTACCTTCAAGATTTTTTTTTTGGTCGCTACCTTCCAGGATAGTACCATTATTTTGCACGATGTTATCTTCAGCAAACTCAGCAAATCTGTCATCTCTAACCTTATTTCATGTGAAATTTCAGCACGGTAACTATTTATTAGATCTCTGCATATATGGCACCATGTGGCTTAATAGTTCCTTTGCAAGTGAATCGCACCCTGGAGGATGTGTCAGTGCATGCATCTGTCAACATTCACGGATGCATTTCAGGCAACATAAGCATGTCTAGTCCTTCGTTTCATACATGATTTTATCCTCAAACATCACAGCAATGCCTTCAGGAATATTTTTTTGATGTAGAACTTTTCTCTGTGCTTACAACGCCTTTATGTTGTCAATCATGAAGGTATACTGTTAGGAGAATTGACTATAAATGTAGATGACATAATGGCCCGTGCAGTTTTTATCTGCTCTCTTTCTTGCTAGACATGTGGACAGAAGTATGGACAAATATTTTACAAGTAAAGTCTCCTTATACCCCTTTTTCAGTGTGGTTTCTCTGGCAATAATATAATCTCCTTGTGTTTGAAGGCTTGCCATCTGTTATGCTTTCTATCTAAGGAACTCTTAGGAGATTTTGAGGCTTGTGCTGAAATTTTCATCCTGGTAATTTTGCTTCTCTTTGTTATTCTTATTTCGACTTTTTTGTATCTACTCTATAAACTTAGAAAAGTGGGTAAAGTGGAGTTTTGTAGTTATGCCACGTCACGCTCCCACCAAAGCTCCATTCTACTACCGTTTACATTAATATCTATACAACAAATTAATTTCATTGCACTAATCTCTAACATTCGAAAGAAAATTCAATCGTTAAATTATGAATTTTGATATATGGACTTAATTAATATATTTGTCTCAATAATAGAGTAAAACTTTCTTGGCAATTTGAATAATTGTACACGAGAAGAGATGTTACTCATTTTTTCATCGCATAATTGTATACGTATGACATTATGTGTATTTCCTTGATTTTACTGAATGAGAGCCACTCAAACTCTCTACACGTGATATTGATTATAATTATATATCTTTTATGCTTATAATTGATCTATATACGTAACAATAAACTATATGAGCGTAGTCACTTCAAATGTAAAGTTAAAAAAGTAACTATTCTGATCTTTTTCTAAAATCAGTAAGCTATCCTTGAAAATAGTTTTTAAACAAAAATATCACAAAACTATCAATGACCTCTAAGAATTCAAAGTTTATCATCCATAAAGTATGTATTTCTTGACTATCTGGTTTGGTATTATTATATTTATCATCGCCACTTAATAAACACTTTTCAATTTTTGGTGTATGGTTGGAAAATATACAATCATCTAAATACATGTCATGCAACTGCAATGTTGTTAATTACTTAAGGTGGTTATAGTCTTATAGATTACAGCAAAAGAAATATTAAACCAAAATTCTTTAAAGTCAAGCAGCTCGTAAGACTTCCAGCCGCTCTGTTTATTTTGATTGTAAATTTATATCTGGTGCAGGTGCTTTTCAAGTTAGTTGTGATTACTGTACTTGTGATTGCAGAGTCTGCAGATAACTGCATAAAAACGGTAAGTTTCCATTTGATGATATTATGTCCTTCCACTTGTGTTGTGCTTTTTATATAGCATCTGACACTTTCTTTCAGATGTTACAAAATTGCAAGGTTACTCGGATACTTCCTCGTATTGCTGATTGTGCAAAAAATGACCGAAGTGCAGCACTTCGCTCAAGGTACTTCAGCTTCTCCATGAAGCATAAACATTCCTGTGAAGTTCTCTCTTTTTGTTTTGTACAAAACAAACAATTGACCCCCCATGTACCCCCCCCCCCCTCTCTCTCTCTCTCTCTCTCTCTCTCTCCGCCTCTTGCGTTTTCCATATTTCTTCTTTCCAATCACGATTTTTTACTTTTAATGCCAGGTGCTGTGAATATGCCTTGTTGATATTAGAACATTGGCCTGATGCACCAGAAATCCAGCGATCAGCCGATCTATATGAAGATCTTATAAGATGTTGTGTTGCCGATGCAATGAGTGAGGTAGGCCTGTTAGTACTTATTTTAAGTTTCAATAATTTCATGATGGGGCTCGAAATTGATTTCTGGTCCACAGTTGCAATGCGAAGTAAATCATACTTCTTGGAGTAACCTAAGTGCATTTGGAGATATTAGAGTGTGAAATGATGCTTTCTACTGGGGACATAGTAGTACCGTCTTCATTTTTGGAGACTTAGATTAGTTATTCAAGATTATAGCTATTTGTTGTAGTTCTTAGGCTGTTGATACAGAAGGGACGAGATATTTCATTTGGCTCAAGTGGTATCAAGTGGAAGAGTTTTGTGAAGCTGTCTAGTCCTGTTTTGTTCTCCCACAGATGAATGTGTTCAATGGCCACATATATTTGGGTGGTAGGAGCAAACTACACACGGACTAAGTTTTTTGCCGCTAAAGGAGGATGATTAAGTGGATGTTTTGATTTATTGGACTATACAGAGTACCATTCCTTTTTCGAGGTCCTTTAAGATTCCTACTCATGTCCTTTTAGGCCTCCTTTACGTGGTCCATCTCCAATTATCAAAGAACATCTTGCGATTGGTTTTAAGCATGACCAAACCCCCTCGGGCAAGCTTTCTTATCTCAAAGAAAGAACCAGTTAACATGAGATCATATGTTGAGGTTGAGTCCTTAATAGGCTTCTGGTCATTAAATTTATTCTAAAATCTTGAGCTTAATGACACTATTGTATTCCTCCATTCTTTGCCCATATGAACAGACAAATGCTGTTCTACGAAACCCTTTTTTCTTTATGGGATCCGTTGAAATTGTACCCACTCCCCTAGATCTTCCCAGGATTTCTTTTATAGCTGCTTATCTAGTCCTACTTGTGGGCTTATGCACTATCCAACTAAAAGATTTCCTTCCATTACATGGACTTTTCAATCCTTTTGGCTTCCATAATAACTCTCTGTTTTATGTTTTATTTACGATGATGCCTTTTCTTTCTGCACCATTTCTCATAACAAGTCCTTGTGTTAACCATAGTTTTATTTCACTAAGGACGAGAGTCAATTTATTTTTGCCATTAGAGTAGTTATTTCTAGGGTTAATACCACCAAAAACCATAAACTGGTGCACTTGTGTCGTATTTACCCCAAACTAATTTTATGTCACAAAAAATCTTTAACTGGACACCGGTACCACATTTACCCAAATTAGTGGACCCGTGGCACATCACAAAAAATCTTTAACTGGACACATATACCACATTTACTTCAAAGTAATTTTTATGTCATAAAAAATCCCAAACAAGTACACCCGCACCACATTGATCTCAAACTGGTGCACCCTTGCCACATTTACTTCAAAGTGGTGCGTCTGTGCCACATTTAGCCCAAAAAACCACAATTTGGGGTAAATGTGACATGAGTATATCAATTTGGGGTTAACGTGGTACGGGTGTACTAGTTTGGGATTTTTTGTGACACGGAAATTAGTTAGGGTTAAATGTGGGATATGTGTACCAGTTTGGGAGTTTTTGTGATACAGAATAGTTTTGGGTAAATGTGGCACGGGTACCAGTTTGAGGTTTTTTGTGGTATTAGCCCTTATCTCACTTATCTTGTAGCACATTTTCACATAGTCAAATAGATTCCAGGTCCTTCACACTCTTTCTTGGGCATTGGATTAGCTGCCATTGGTTATTTTGTGATGCAGTTGTGCAAACTTACAGTGCCGCTTTAGCCTATTTTTCCCTATATTTAAGTATTAAAGTGCGAGGAGAGACTCTTCTATTAGAAAAATCTAGTGAAGGACCCATCTTATCTAGATTTGGCATTCTTTACTCATACTAGCTAATATGTGGGTTCAATAGTCCTCCTTAAACCAAACTTGGGAAAGTTATATTTGACATAACACTACGTGGATGGAGTTTAGATGACTTATTGATAGATGACTTCCTTGAGTTGACCATAGGGATTCAATCTTGGTTGGAATTTTAGAGACTAGATCATTTGAATAGCAAATTAAAACTTTGATACTTGCTATTTGAGCTTGGACAGGTTGCTTATCAACCTCTTACTTGGAAAGACAATTAGTCATAGTAGCGTTACCCTTATTGGATCATTACTGCTGCCAGATGTACTTCAGCCTAATGTTGGTTGAAATTACCTGAAAAAGTAGCAAGCCACATAGCTCCTTACTAAACGTTTCGCCTTGTAGCTAAGCTTAAGAGGGAATATCTGTGTTGATGGCCTTGATCTATAAATGCATTTATAACTGTGTCTATGATTTCATGAGTCCATGTATGAATGTCAGTTTGATGTGGGCACTCTTCATAGAAAAAAGCTGAGCTGACCTTGCTTGATGTTGTTGTTGTGTAATAGTCCATCCTTGGCATGGCTTTGGCTTTAAATTGTTTCTTCTGCGTTCATGTTTTAGTGGCATGTACTGCGGAAACAAATTGTGCTTTCTCTTAAAAGATGTAGGCAGAGTGCTTAATGTCTGAATTTTGAACAGGTTCGATCAATTGCCAGGATGTGCTATAGAATGTTTTCAAGAACTTGGCCGGAGCGGTCTCGGCGCTTATTTTCGTCCTTTGATCCTGTTATTCAAAGGGTATACATGCTTATTAATATGTAACATATGCGTTTTTATAAACTCATCAATTTAGGTCCTTTATTGGTCTTCTGTTAATGCAGACCATTCATGAAGAGGATGGGGGCATACATAGAAGGCATGCTTCCCCATCTGTTCGTGATAGAAGTCTACAGATGCCATCTAATTCTCATATGTCTGCCCAAACAAATCTAGCAGTATATGGGACCTCGGCAATTGTGGCAATGGATAGAACTGCAAGTTTACCATCCGGGACATCTCTCTCTTCTGGGCTGCTTCTGTCGCAAACCAAGTCCCTCGGTAAGGGTAGCGAACGTACTCTTGAGAGTGTGTTGCACTCAAGCAAGCAGAAGGTCACCGCCATTGAAAGCATGCTTCGAGGTTTGGATGTCTCTGAGAAGCATAATCCTTCTGCTCTTCGGTCATCTAGTTTGGATCAAGGTATCTACTGGTTTTACTTGTTACTTTTTCTTAATAATTTTAATAATAAATTTTCTGCATAGGATTCCCTACTATTTACCATTTTTCGAGGGTATTGCATGGTTGTCTGAGTCCTTTATTAGCAGTTGAAATTCTTCGTTGTTGCTCCTAGTGCAGGAGTTGACCCTCCATCCTCTCGCGATCCACCATTTCCACCTGCTGTTTCTGCTTCCAATCATCTCACAAACTCTTTTCTTGGAGACCCCATTGCCTCAAGTACCACGAAAGGTAGTAGTCGTAATGGTGGCTTGATTTTGTCTGATATCATGACTCAAATTCAGGCTTCAAAAGACTCCACTAAACTATCATATCGAAGTGGCATTGCCACTGAGTCTTTGTCGACAGTCTCCTCGTACTCAGCTAAGAGAGCTTCAGACAGAGTACAAGAAAGAGTTTCAATTGAGGAAAAAAGGGATACTAGAGAGGCTAGACGTTTTACAAGTGCACACATTGATAGGCAATATTTAGACATGCCTTACCGAGATGGAGATTTCAAGGATTTGCAGAGCAATTACATACCTAATTTCCAAAGGCCGCTATCGAGAAAGCATGTGGGGGGTCGGACGTCTTCAAACAGGAGGAGTTTCGATGATTTCCAGATGCCAGTGGGGGAGATGGCCAATGTGGCGGATGGTCCAACTTCTCTAGTTGATGCTCTTAGTGAGGGACTCAGTCCAAGTTCCGACTGGTCAGCTCGTGTTGCGGCTTTTAATTATCTTCAGTCCTTGTTGCAACAAGGACCCAAAGGCATTCAAGAAGTTCTTCAGAATTTCGAGAAAGTTATGAAGTTGTTTTTCCAGCACTTGGATGATCCCCATCATAAAGTAGCACAGGCAGCTCTTTCCACTCTTGCAGAAGTCATTCCTGCTTGTCGAAAGCCTTTTGAAAGTTACATGGAGAGGATCCTCCCGCATGTTTTCTCGCGGCTGATTGACCCAAAGGAGTTAGTCAGGCAACCGTGTTCGGCAACACTTGATGTTGTAAGCAAGACTTATGGTGTAGATTCTCTATTACCTGCTTTGCTTCGATCACTAGATGAGCAGCGGTCACCAAAGGCAAAATTGGCTGTGATTGAATTCGCAGTTGGCTCGTTTAACAAGCATGGTATAAATTCTGAAGGTACTGGTAACAGTGGTATATTGAAACTGTGGCTAGCTAAGTTGACTCCATTGGCCCATGATAAAAATACAAAGCTCAAAGAAGCAGCTATTACGTGCATCATATCTATTTACAACCACTATGACTCAACAGCATTGCTTAATTTTATGTCAAGTTTGTCAATTGAACAACAGAATTCCTTGCGACGTGCACTTAAGCAGTATACTCCTCGGATTGAAGTGGACTTAATGAACTTCTTACAGAACAAGAAAGAGCGACAGCGGCCTAAATTGACTTATGATCCATCTGATACAGTTGGTTCATCTTCTGAAGAAGGCTATGTTGGCATGTCAAAGAAGAATAGTTTGTTTGGAAGGTATTCTGCTGGTTCTGCGGACAATGACGGTGTCATGAAGTGGAGTTCTGGTCAAGAGTCATCTATTGTTACTCCAAGTTTTCCTGCAGCTTCCAATGAAACTCAGGATAACTTATATTCAGACTTTCCTAGTTCCAACGCCAGGGAACCAAACTACATGGTGGAGTTAAGTGTCCCAAACACGGGCTATATGCCTGGTCCAATAGATTACTTGGACCGTAGCATGAACTCAGAAAATCTGTCCACACCAAATTTGCACATCGATGGTCTTATTAGTTTGGAGCAAATACCCTCTGGAGGTAATGGTCTAGGCAATGAAACTTCAGGGGAGGCAGATATTAATCATCAAAAAACTATCAGTTGGAAGAGCAACTCACTACCTGACTCTGAACCTAGCATTCCCCAAATTCTTCACTTGGTGAGACTTTTATCAAATTTCATTTATTAGTTCTAGAATTAAGAACAGTGTGATAATTTTGACACTGCAATGCCGTCTTTAGATTAGCAACGGCAATGAAGATAATGCATTTTCTAATAAGCACAGAGGACTTCAACAGTTGGTCGAATTATCTGCATCTAATGACATATCTGTTTGGGCAAAGGTATGTTGTAGCTTTTCAAATTTAACCTTTATCTCCTCTCTCGCCTATTTTGCGTAGGTTCATCAATGTTGAACAAGCATTGTCTCTTGCTTGTGTAAGTTGGGCCTTCATAAGTGCATCAAATAGGCAACTAAAGGCAGAAAGATAAGGATCTGAGATAATCAATACAAGAGTGTGTGTCTGGATTCAAGCTTATGACCTGTTAGGAAACTTCAACTGCCTTCTTGTATGAGAAGCTGTTTGTTTTCTTCAACTAATTCAATATTTAAAGATCGTTGGAGGAAGAAATGTGCTATTACCGTTAAAAGTTGGATTTGCTGCTTTATCGAATGATTTGTTCGTTGAGTTGTTATCTTAGGGTTCTTAAATGCTTCTTATGTTGTAAAGCACCAACTTGCTTAATAGGGCGGATAAATTTCATATGTTTGTTTGGGTAGGTAGGCTTTGTCTTATTTCTTTTTGCTACTTCTTCGGTGAAGCTCAATTGATACTATTTGCATTTCTGCCTAGCTTTTCTGGTCTTCATGCTGCATAGTGAGATAACCAGCTTTTCTGTGAATTATGATCCTAATTGATGATTTTTACTCGGAACTTTTTGTTGGGCATCTTGTCGGGATGTTGATCCCATATTTTCTTTCTCAGTCACACATTGATTGCTTTACTGTCTCTTGGACCATGGACTTATGGTTAACTGATGTGTCTGCAGTTCTTCAATCAGATATTGACAATTGTGCTTGAGGTGCTAGATGATCACGATCCCGCCATTCGAGAACTTGCTCTGTCATTAATTATGGAAATGCTTAAAAACCAGGTCTGTTCTGGTTCCGTCTTGTTCTTTTGAAAGTGTGATTTGCCTGTTTATTATTGTATTTGACTCATACCTAGTCATTTCTTCTTTGATTTTCTTGCTAATTACCCCCCCGTATCATGCTTCTAGAAGGATATGATGGAAGATTCAGTTGAGATTGTAATAGAGAAGCTGCTTCATGTGACAAAAGATATTGTCCCCAAAGTAGGTTTGGTTTGCTTTGTTGTCTTCCCTTAGTTTTCAGTCTCAAGAGTATTTATATTTTTACTTTTCCTGTTCTTAGGTTTCAAATGATGGAGAGCACTGCTTGACAGTTGTTCTGTCTCAATATGACCCATTCAGATGTTTGAGTGTATGTGGGATTCTCTCTCTCACTCTCTCTCTCTCTCTCTCTCTCTCTCTCTCTCACACACACACACACACACACACTGTGGGTGCATACCCACACTCATAGGCACTCACAGAAAAGCACTTGCATGTAGCTGGTGTGCATGTGCGCACATAAGCACTCGGAGTCTAATGAGGTTTATGGCGCTTTACCCTTGTGTTTATTGACACTGAGGATGAATGGTATAGTCTACGCTTTTGCTTCTCACTAGCAGGTGTAATAAATATGTGCAATTTTGCAGGTAATCGTTCCATTGTTGGTTGCTGAAGATGAGAAAACTCTTGTTGCTTGTATAAATTGTCTGACAAAGGTAAAGACCTCGACTCTGATCTTTATATTCTTTGAAGGAAACCTTTGCACCTTTGTGTTCAGTCAATGTTATCTAAGAAGGTTAGATTTGTTATCTTATGCAGATGCATTAATGTAAATTTTAATGAGCATTGTGTTATTTAATAAAGAAAACTTTGTGGATATTATTTTGGATGCATGAGATATATAATAAACATATTTTTACGTAGTTGCTGACTGCCTGTGCCTGATCTTTTTAAACAATATAAGAAAAGTGAGATTAAAAGTGATAAGTTGGCCTGCATGCTTCACAAGTTTCGATTTGGAATTTGCTATGCACATATACCATTATGTTGTGAGTATCTTATTCTCACGAACAGTCAATCTTTTAGAATATGGTATTTGAAGAGGATGCATGGTTCTAATGGTGGCAGATGGTTTTTGTGGTTTGGGTGGGGTAGAACTTTCCCCATCCCACGTAAAATTCTAGGAATTTGTTGATAGTTTGAATACATACATATTCTATAATTCGGCATTGTTTTCTCTGCACTATCATGGCTTTAACGAGCTGTGCTCCCTGTATTCAGCTTGTGGGCCGTCTTTCCCAAGAGGAATTGATGGCACAATTGCCTTCATTTTTGCCTGCTGTTTTTGAAGCATTTGGAAACCAGAGTGCAGATGTTCGGAAGGTATTGCTTGTTCTTTCTATTATTTATACTAGTTTGGGCAGTAGAAATAAGTAACTGATCAACTAAGGGAAAAGAAAAAAGAAAGACCTAATTCTCGTGTGAGCGATTACCTTGAGAGTTCCTCTTCTATCTTCTGAGGAGACCCAACAGAGTTTTGCTAACTTAAACCATCAGAAGGCTCTTTTCTGCAGAAATTAGTCTGTTAATTCTGTGTACTTCAGTTTTGAAGACTTGGAGGATGTATTGCTATCATATCATAGGACATTCCCTTTTAAGCATGCTCCTACTCCATAATGGCACCACCTGCAATACAGCTTTCTGGCACATCATATTTGTCCCTGCAGATTTGGTGAACCCTTGTGCTGCATTTTATGGCCATGTTGTTTTAGTATATGAATTCCACGTGACCCTCTTGTCTGACTACCTGAGTTTTACATTCTCTTCGTCTTGAGGGACCGGAGCTAATGATGGCATGGACTCGTTTTGTCTCTCTTTTAGGGGAGATGCCATGTTGCATTAAGTTCAATAAGAATCCTATGAGCCTTGCCTCTTTGAAGCTTGGGATTTGTGTTCCCATAGTACGTCCTTGTCGGTCAACAACTATATGGATGATAAGTACATTCATGACGGTGATAAATAGTGTCCCTTGTTTGTAATTTTCCTGCCATGTGAAAGGAAGTTGATATGGTAGGAATCTGCTGGGCTTGGGTACCTAACAATAATTTGAGAAAATAAGAGCTCCTGGACTGCTCCCGGTGGTTCTATAGAAAAAGATCATTGGAGAAGATTAAGTGGTCTTTTTAACCTTCATGCGTGATAGCTCTCATTTGGAAGTAACTATTTCCGCTCCAAGAAGGTCGAGATGCTCTGCAGTTGTCTCTTTATGAGGAAGTGAGAGTAAGATGACAAGACGCTCTCCAGTTTTCTCTTTACCATGAAGTGAGAATTAGATAGATGACTTTGTATACAACTGCTCATTGATTGGTCAAAGTTGGTATAGAATTGTGGAAGCTGAATTGCAAAAATTACCTTATACGTATACCTGAAATTATTAGAAATTATACTGTTGCCGTCTTCCATGGAGCTCTTGCTTGCCAGTTTGTAGATATGCCGGGAAGAATGAGTGCTGCAGTTTGTTTATATTCGATCAGAGACCTTAGGTCCTTTCAGTATTGGCTGCTTTGGGTTCCTCCATAGAATTTCCTCAAAATAATCTAAGTATCAGTACAATCACAATGAAATTTCACTTCTCATTTCATTTTGGCGACTTGATAAAATCTTCTTCCTTAACCCTTTTTTTTTTTTTTTGTGGAACAGACGGTTGTTTTCTGTCTGGTGGATATCTATATCATGCTTGGCAAAGCATTCCTTCCCTACTTGGAAGGACTCAACAGCACGCAGTTGCGCTTGGTGACTATCTATGCTAATCGCATCTCTCAGGCCCGAACAGGCACTGCAATAGACAGTAACCAATGACTGGATCTGGTGATTGTGAGAACAAGTTGGGGCTATGGCGTCTTCGGCGTGAACGGTTAATCTGTTGTCTCTTTTTTGTATATCATGTGAATGCATTCATTGTGAAAAAGCAGAGTATTTTCTTTCCCCTTCCTTCCATTTCAGTCTTTGTAATATGTATATCATACGCTTGGCTTAATCCATCAGTATCCCGCCTCTTGCAGGAAGTTGTGTAATTAAAACTCTGAGGATGATACCCTATTATGTGCAACGGCAAAATAGTTTTGGCTCGTGTCTGTGTATGATCGATCCAATCTTCGATGTCACTCTATCAGTATTCATGATACCTATTGCGTCATTTGGCAGTTTAATACGATAGTTGACTGTTCTATTTTGGTGTTTGATATTATCGCCGCGCTTCCTTTTAGACAGCTGACTGACCTCTGAAAGAATGCATGAAAAGAATGATCGATCGATTCAATCTCCTTTTTGGTGCTCTTGCACTTCAGCTTCGGAAGTCGATGCATGGCGCAATTGGACTCTAGTTTTATCAAAAGAGTGCCTAGGACAGTTGTGGTAAAAACATGTTCAGTTTATAAAAATTGATTATATTGTGGTGCATAATGCTAGGAATGGTAATGTGGGGTAAAAGAGTCTCATTTCCAGGTAAAATACTTGAAGGTGCTGCTATTAACCAAACTCAAAATCACTTTCAATCGCAATATTTTGACCCGTGAAATTCCAGCAACATCTTTTGGTACAAAAATGAGTGCCCACCGCATGTTTTTAGATAACTTAACAAAACTGTAATTGAAGGCTTTGTTTGTTTCGCGGATGAATGATTTGAAAAATGATAGCTTGTATTGCTTAAAATAACTACTCAATGAGAAAAAATTTCATTGTTGATAGCCATTTATGTTTAAACTTTTTTTTGTGAACGACGAATTAAGTTTTCGTTTATTTATTTTTGTAAGTAATACAAGCGATCATTTTCAAGAAAATATTTCTCAAATCATTCATTTTTTGCGAAACAAACGCATTCCAAAATAACCAACATGATAATCATGTTATTGCATGACTCTCCCTTGGATTCTCAATTAGATTAATTCTTCTCCTGCCTAATATCAATTTAGATTTTCCTTGTCTAAGCTAATCGAAATCACGCTTACTCTTCCTTTATTAATCCTTTTCCTATTTTAACAGATATAAATGTGTGCCTTTTTAGTCTACGTGGTTTGTCCAAAAAAAAAAAAAAGGTTTACGTGGTCTCGATTGTGAAAGTAAGTAAGATGTGGTTCCTACAAGACGATGTGGTAAAAGAAAACAACTTATAACGAGGTCTGATTCGCGATGCATAAAGAGTATTCTTCTTCTCTATTAAAAAGATATTGGCTATATTCTTATTTTCCAATTCTTAAAACAAATATTATTTTAGAAAGAGGTCTCGGTTCAGTATTTTCTTTCTTGTCAAAAGTCTCGATTTAGTGCTAAGAAGATCGGTATAGGGATTGTCGACGAAAAACGATACCCGCCTCAAATTCTCCGATTATTCTTATCACTCGATCTTGTCTATTTGTATCTGGCGATTTTCTTCTCTATTAAAAGATATTGGCTATATTCTTATTTTGCAATTCTTAAAACAAATATTATTTTAGAAAGAGGTCTCGGTTCAGTATTTTCTTTCTTGTCAAAAGTCTCGATTTAGTGCTAAGAAGATCGGTATAGGGATTGTCGACGGAAATACGATACCCGCTTCAAATTCTCCGATTATTCTTATCAATCGATCTTGTCTATTTGTATCTGGTGATTTTTACTCTTGACTCGTGTACTTTATGCAAATTTTGCAACACTCGTGCGATGAACTTTTAAAATGGCGTTTCGTTCTCAAATTCGAAAGGAAAGTTACAAGTGAAATTGGAAGTGTAGTTGAAATTGGGTCCAAAGGCCCAATCCTAAGACAACAAAATCCCATTTTCATCTCTCTCTTTCTCTCTCCGTCGCTCCTCTCTCTCTCTCTCTCTCTCTCTCTCTACGATCTCCCCGCGACCGCCGGCTCAGGTCTCAGTCTCAGTTCAACGCCGGCTCTTTCATCTCCAAGGTCCTCCTTTTCCTTGTCTTCTGGTGTTTTTTCTATGTCCCTTTTCGTGGCTTCATTTCCCGCGGACGTGTTGGAAAAAGCTCTGCTTTACTGGAGAATTTGGACTCATGGAACGCCAACTTATCTCCCAAGTCAGCGTGCAATGGCGTTGTGGAATCAGTTTTGAATGTGCCCGTGCGTTTTGGGATGATTTCCGCTGCCGTAAACAATGGGCAAATTCCCTTCTTCTGTTTTTCTCGCCCTCGAGGTGCTTGCGATAATGTCTGTGGTAGTAGAAGTAGCGTTTCAGCTCAATGCCGTGCTTTAGTATGCACGCGGTGTTGTCTGTCCTCGCTCTATCGCTCCCGTTTGGCTCCGTATGGCGTGTGCCCAGAAATTGTCGTTACGCCCTGACCAAAACATGCCCCTTCCGTTTGGGAAAAAAAACAAAAACAAGAATTCTGTGAACTCGTTTTATGGGTGAAATGTATATGATATTTGATATTGGAGTGGGACAAAGAGAGAGGACTACCTGTTTTAAATAGCTTTGGTTTGCTTCCTGTCTTATTTATTTTTGAGTGTTGGGCATGGGCGGTGTGGGGCTGGGTATTGTATTCTCCATCCCCATCATGTGGCGCGGAGCTTTGCCCCGCCCACCGCCCCGTGTGCCCCACGGGGCACGTCCTCGCGGGGGATGATTAGCTGTTGTCTCTTTTTCTTCCTTGAAAATTCCATGTTTTGCGTTGTCTCGTAGTTTACCTTATCTACTTGTGGCAATATGAAAAAGAAATTGGTGGTGGATCAAAAGTTCCTTTTCCATGTCAGCAGCATGTGAATCTCTACTGGTACTTATTACTGCTGCTATTGATCACTGTCCAGGATAATGTCGGCTCAAAGACTAGCCAATTATTTCAGAGATGGAATCACTTCAAGCTCTTTATCTAATGAAGTAATTGCAGGGAAGATTGCCAAGGTACTTGCTGAGAAAGGGGTTAAAACTCTGGAAGGGCAATCCGAGTTGCTCTTAAATCTCAGCCCCCACGTAGCCCATATTATTCTCTCAAACCCAAGATTGCCACCTCATTCTTGCTTGAGCTTTTTCAGATTCTTGAAAGGGAGCCCGTCTCTTTTTTCTCATAGACCTGACCTTCGAGCTCATATTATATTAGCTCGAAGATTATACGAAGCTCGAAAGTTTGCTGAAATGAAGAATGTGTTGCACTCTGCCGTGAGGGATGGTAGTGGTTTTGTCTCAATATTGGATATTGTTAACATGCATCAAGATCAACTTGATGAGCCTAGATTTGTTGTGAAGTTTTGCGACATGTTGTTGAGGGTTTATGCTGATAATAAGATGTTTGGGGAGGCTGTGGAAGTCTTTCACTACATGCAAAGCAGAGGTTTGGAGATTGATGAGAGGTCTTGCATGGTCTTTCTGTTAGCTTTGAAGAGATTTAGTACTCTAGAGAATTGCTTAGGGTTCTTCAGGCGGATGATTAAGTCAGATCTGGTAACAGTTTATTCGCTGACTGTCATGGTCGATCTGTTGTGCAAGAAAGATATGGTTGACGATTCGAGGAAACTCGTAGACGAGTTGGTTTCTAAGGGGATAAAGCCGAATGTTTTCACTTACAATACATGGATGAATTCATACGTAAAAAGAAAGGACGATGAGGCTATTGATGAAATATTGAGACTGATGGAGGAAGAGCGGGTGGAATACAATGTGGTTACCTACACGCTTTTGATTGACTGGTATGCAAGCTCCGAGAAAATTACGGATGCTGAGACAATGTTTGAAGAAATGCATAAGAAAGGCATCCAAGGGGATCTTTTTGTTTACAATTCAATAATCAATCTGAATTGTAAGGTGGGAAATATGAAAAGGGCATTTGCACTTTTTGATGAAATGACTGAGAAGGGCCTTCTTCCGAGCGTTCAAACTTATGGGGCTTTGATCAATGGTGTCTGCAAGGTTGGCCAGATGGAGGCAGCTGATATGTTGGTCACTGAGATGCAGAGAAGTGGAATTGAATTGAATCTGGTGATATATAACACACTAATAGATGGGTATTGCAGAAATGAAATGATTGATGAAGCTCATGAGGTCCTGGTGATCATGAAGAGTAAAGGGATTGAGGCTGATGAATTTACTTACAACACAATTGCTAGCGGACTGTGTAAGTTGAATAGGCTCGAGGAAGCAAAACGGGTCTTGTTTGCAATGGAAGAGTACGGTTTGATGCCTAACTTGGTTAATTTCACTACTTTAATTGACATATACTGTAAGGAAGGAAACTTAGTGGAAGCTAGAAGAATCTTTCAAGAGATGAAGGAGAAGGGACATACACCAAATATTGTTGCTTACAATGCTTTAATCGATGGACATATCAAGAAAGGAAAACTTGCTGAACCTAAAATGCTGAGAGATGAGTTGATGAATCAGGGTATGAAGCCAGACAAGTATACCTATACATCCCTTATACATGGGGAATGTATCTATGGGAAGCTAGAAGAGGCACTCAGATTGTTCCGTGAAATGTCTGAAAGGCGCTTGCCTAAAAGTCTTGTCACTTACACAGCAATAATCTCAGGCCTAGCCAAGGCCGGGAGATCAGATGAAGCTTTTGCGTTGTATGACGAGATGATTGAAGCTGGACTTAAACCTGACGACTCATTGTACTCTTTGCTAGTGGGGAGTCTTCATTAAGCTAGGTTGTAGCTGTACTATTTGGCCTAAATACGTAAGTGTCAATCAATCTCATATTTTATTGCTTCTTCAAACATTGATAGTCTCCTCTATCTCTTGAACCATCGACTTATGTAGTTCACTGATGTATATGTAGTACGTCAATTAAATTTTGACGATCGTGCTCAAGGTGCTAGATGATCCCCTATATCTCCACTCAGGAACTTGCTCTGTCATTACTTATCCAAATGCTCTTCAAATCAGGTCTGATTAGTTTCCCTTCGTTCTTCTTGAAAGTCTTAATTGCCTGATTATTATTGTACGTGATTGGGCCTAGTGATTTCTTCTTTGATATCCCTGTTAATTTTTTCCCCTGTATCATGCTTCTAGGAAGACATGATGGAAGAGTCAATAGACATTGTAATTGAGAAACTGCTTCTTGTAATAACAGATATTGTTCCATAGGCAGGGCTTTCTTCATTTACTTGTGCTCTACTTTCCAGTCTTCTTGGAGTAATTAAATTGTTTACTTTTCTGTTCCTAGGTGGGTTTCAACTGATAGAGAGCACTGCTCGACACTGTTCTGTCTTAGTGATCCGTTCACATGTATAAGTGTACATGAAGTATGAATGAGATTTTCTATTTCTTACCATCTAGTGTGTGATATGTAATGTGCACTCTTGCAGGCTATCGTCCATTGTTGGTAGCTGAAGATGAGAAAACTCTTGCTATAAAATGTCTGACGAAGGTACAAATCTTGACTGTTATCTTCTTTATTCTTTGGAATCTTTGCACCTTTTTTTATTCCTATTCCAAGAACTTTATTATTGGAGGTTATCTAGGTTTGGCCAAAGAATTTTAGTATCTAGGATCACATGCAGATGCACACATCTGAAAATCACGTCCAAGAAAAGAGACGAAAGAGTGTTGATTTTCATTGACATTGTGCTTTCAAATGGAGACAGCTTGGTAACTTATTGTGTACTGTTGGATGGATGAGCCTTTAACTTTTCATACAAGTATCTCTGCATGTTGAGCCTTTTTTATTTTTTGGTTGCTCACCACCTGTGCCTCAACCTTATGAACGATATGAAGTAAGTAGAATGGCGAAACACGGCCTGCACATTATAAGTTTCTAAATTGAATTTGCTATGTTCATATACTATGCCATTAATGAGTATCACCTCCTCACTGATATTTACTTTTGAGAACAGGTCTTTGAATAGGATGCCCTGGTTCTAATGGTGACAGACCCAGGATTTATGAGGCAGCGAACTCAAATTGTACTAATTGCGTATAATTAGAAAGAAGAAAATTTCAACTTTTGAATATAAGTTCTATAAACTAGTGATTGCATTTTGTTAATTTCTCTAATTCTACATGGTTTTCTATGCACTATCATGGGTTTAACGAGATGTGTTCCCTCGCTTCAGCTCTGCGGGTGTCTCTGCCAAGAGGAATTGATGTTTCAATTACCTTCTTTCTTGCCTGCCCTTTGTAAAGCATTTGGAACCAGAATGTAGATGTTGACAAGGTATTTTTTTATTGCTTTTGTAACATTTATCCAGCATCTTAAACCAGTCGAAGAGACCCAACGGAGTTGGGCTTTCTTAAACCAGTCGAAGGGTACTTTCTCCAGAATTGCTTTTGTCAATCCTGTGCATTGCTTTTCGAAGGCTCGAAGGATGCATTGCTCTAGTTAGATGGCTTAGTTTACAAGTGCTGAAGAGCTATTGAAAGGTCAATACCAGTATACAAGTAGAAGCTGAATTAAAAATCACCCTAAACAACCTGGAATAATCAGGGGATAGAGTCTTTCACGGAACCCTTTCTAGGAAAGAACGAGTGCTGCAGTTTGCTTATATTTGTCAGAGACCTTGCCTCTTTCTTTCTGGCTGTTTTTTGGTGTCTCCATGGGTTTTCCATCAAAACGATTAGAGCATCAGCACCAGTAACAAAGAAATTCACTTCCGGTTAGCTTTTGATTGAATCGTCTCCTCTAATCAACTTCTTTTCTGCAGAACGGATAGTTTGTTTACCATCTGGTGGGTATCTATATCATGCTTGGCAAAGCATTCCCGCCATAGTCGGAAGGGCTCAACTCCATGCAGTCGCAGTGGGTGACCACCTACGCCAACCGCATCTCTCGGGCCCGGACACGGACCGCCACTGCAATGGACAGTAACCATCGGCCGGACAAACTGTGGCGGCTACACGGGCATCCTCAGTGGGTATGTGATTTAATTGGCTGTGCATTGTTAACTGCTTGCCTCGCATGGGAAGGAGGACTGAGTTTCAGCGGTCAAAACTCTGAGAAGGTCCCATTAAACGTCGACCGGTTCAACCCGGTTCGGACCGTTCACAACATCGGTTCAATCTCCGGTTACGATCTTTGGGTGGGGTGGTTGATAGGGTGACGCACTGTTGGTGAGGATAATGTCGGTGAACTGGCCAACATGGCATGCCAGATAATTGCCGCGTCCCGCTAGGTGTTCGAAGCCCAATCAGGAAGGAGTTTTGAGGAGATGATGGGCCACCCAATTTCATTTCATTGCATTTATTTTTATTTTGGGTTATTATCACGAAGAACTTCAAACTGTTATATCTATGACAGTTTTAATCTGAATTAATTTTTTGATCACTAAAAATCCCAAACAAATTTACCCTGAATTAATTTTTTGACCATAAAAAACCTCAAACTGATATACTTGTGATAAATTTATCCCTTGTAAAGTTGGATTAATATCGTGAAAAATTACAAATTGGTAAATCTATGACAAATAGAGAGTAAAACCTCAAATTGGTATATTCGTAAACTGTTACATGTTATTTAACTCAGTAATCTGATGTCGGATTGTGGCATGAATAAATTTTTTGCCAATGCATACTCTCTCATGAACTCGCGCATTGGAAAACTCTGATCCGCATCACGTGACGACGTCATCTGATCATGGCACTAGTCGAATCTGGCAAATTTGGTGCAGGAACTCGATTAGAAAAGGCGTGAAAATGAAATCCTTCCTAATTAGAATCAACAAATGCAAAACATCCGCCCGTCTGCGCATAATCTTAACCAATTCCACGTAACTGACTCCGTAACGGTCGAAAACACAATTTGCCATACGAGGTACGGATCCAGACCAACGTCGGCAAGTGTCACCCCCGCTTTACGTAATCGCGGTACGGGCCCTCGTGTGCTGTCTCCCTTAATTGCCAAATTTAAAAATAAAATAAAAAAAATCTAGGACTACTAAATTAATGCCCGTGAAGGAAATTGAAGAATCTTAAAGTAGCCGAATGAGCGTGCGTTTTAGGGAGACAGTTTACCGTTAATTGTCATTATCTTTCCTTAAAGCGGAGGGCCCCGCCCCCAGAAATTATTATTTTAATTCGAATTTTATTAATATTATCCTAAAAAGGCTGCTTATACTGCCGACAGCTAATGGAGACCATTTATGTTATTTTATTTTATTTTATTAAGGCCCTTTTTTTCCCGGTTTGGACAAACCTCGGCCTTTACCAATTCCGGCAAACGGATCACGAGCAAGCGAAAGGTGGCGATTTTCCTTTTTTTTTTTTTTTTTTTTTTCGTGACGTCCGAAAGATCGGGTTAATTCTTTTATCAGATGCGAAATGTGATGTTTTTTGCCGCGACGTTTTCGGATGTCGTGCTGTTTTCGTCGCCGGCGCGGAAGGTCGAGTTTCCTTTTCAGGATTTGGCCCGTTAATCTTGTCGAGTTGCGGGTTCATGCGGTATGTGTTACACGGGTGATACGTGTTCGGTTCCGCACAATGCTAAACTCGACAAAGTCGGAAAGCTATGGCGGCTCGCTCTCAAAGTTTCATTTCGCATCCTTACCATGTCCACGAGGTTCGAAATGTGTATAATTAAAACGAGTAGAGAAAACTCGTTTTACTTATCATGTTGCGGGACAAGTTTTAATAATCGTGATAATATAGTTACTCGAAGGCAAATTTTTAATGTTCTTCCGAGTAAGGATTATGAATGCCATAATTCTTTATTATGTCAATAGCAAGGGTCGAAATTCTAGAATGTTCATAATGAAGGGAATTCTTGAGCTGACCCTTTTCAAGCGTGAAATCATAAGTCAACTAGAAATTCACTTTTGCTATTAGCTTCAAATGTGATTAGTAACTTTTCATACATGATAAATACGTCTCAATATATCAAACAAGAAAAAATGGAAGGTAATAATGTGAGTAAAAACCGATCAATTGTCTTTTCGGTTGGTAAGGGCCGTGCACAAAAGTCCATGGACGATGGAGGAGTACAACAGTGTGTGTTTCTGGATTATCTCGGACTCTTTTCAACTCTTCGAGAAAAAGCCGTTTCCAACATGCCAAACAATGAAATTTTTTTTTTTGTTCCCAAAATCATTTTGAGAATAGAAATCCGTTTGTTAAATTTTTTGTTCTTGGACACAAATTTGCAAAAAATCGTTTCCAGAATCAGTTTTGGAACAAAATCAAGAAGCAAAAAAAAGTAGCTTCTTGATTCTGGAAATAATTTTTTCATTTCTGATTCTTCTTCAATTTTTTCTTCCTTCTTGGTTTGTTCTTCTTCTTCCTAGCCTGTCGCCGACCACAGGCCAGGGCCGGCGAGGGCTGCTCGCGGCCACGACGGTGAGGCCTCGCCTAGCCATGGCGAGGCCGACCTTGCCGTCATAACCCAGACAAGGGAGATGGGTTGCAACAGCAAGGTCGGCCTCGCGATCGGTGAGTAGGGCCGCGAAGTCCTCACCGGCCTTGGCCTATGGCCGGTCGCCGGCGTCGGCGACCGGCCATGGCCAAGGAAGGGAAGGGAAATAAAGAAAAAAAAAGGGGAAAAAAAGAAAGAAATATTAAAAATATTAAAATATTATTAATAAAAAAAAAATTTATGTAGTTACCAAACGCATTTCTATTCTTTTTCTATTCCAAGAATATAAATTTTGAGCAGTTACCAAACGCTTTTAAATGTTTAGAAATTATTTCCGGACATAAAATCAAAAAGAATAATTTTTTAGCAGAATCAGTTTCCGGGCACAGAATCGTTACCATGCGCACCCTAAATCTCAACGTGCATGGTAGCTTCCCCAAAATATGGACAGAACCAGTTGCCTTTTCCTCGGGCATGATTTGCTCCAGTGGTGCAAATGCTTCTTTTTATCCTTTTGGGATCGTTCATTACTTCCTAAGAGTGGAGCTTATGGAAGAGAACACCGATTCGCGAGGGAGAGTCACTAGATGCTACCGTGAGTATCTTAGTGGGAAGCGAGTCTTTCATTTAGCGGATGGCGCGAAATAGTAATGGCTAAAACCAAACATATAATAGGGTTATTACGACCCTTTGCTTATCGCAAAAATAAAGGAAAAGAAACGCAAGATTTGATTATAGCTGTTCTGCATCATCCAAATGTACACGCGGTCGAAAGTTTCTTGTTTATTTATTTTTTTTTTGGTCGGAGTACATACGGTTGAAAGTTGACAAAAGCCCATAACGACAGTCCCACCGGCGTGTTAATAGTGACCACGACTCTCTCTCTCTTCACACTAGACGACCTCCTCCTAGCAGAGCGGGAGCACCGCTTGGTCCGAGATTCGCGCACGACGTGTCCCGCGACTCACGATCCGACGAAAGGTAAGGAACGCGCGCGCGCGCGCGCGGGGGGATGTCCAGGCGGGACCAAAGTCCGGGGTTCTCCGGTTCTTGCTACCGGAACAGTAAGGGAAGCAGCGTTTTTGCCCCGCGTCCATGTTAGCCGAGTTTTACTGCAAAGTAAAGTAAAAAAAAAAAAGGGGGGGACCCAAAAGAGGAAAAAAAAACACGACACTGCCGCCGCTCGAGTCGCTTCAAGTGCAGCAGGCACAGTTGATGCATCATCATGCTCATGTGCAAAACGATCTCTCTCTCTCTCTCTCTCTCTCTCTCTCCCCCCTGAATCCAAAGGGCCAATGAACAAATGAAATGAAATGAAAAAGGGGAAAAGGGAGAGGGACTCGAGGAAAGGAGCAGAGGAGCAGTGAGCGAGTGCATCGAGTCAGTAGTCAGTCAGGTACAAACCGTCAAACATCTCTTTCGTCCTCTTCCCTTCCCTTCTCTCCCCCCCACCCCCATTATTATTCCTCGAAAGAGAGGCAGACAGACGGGCAGACCTTATCCGACCTTCTTCCGCAAGCTCTGCTCTGCTCCGCATTTATCATAACCCCAAAACCAAGCGCCAGCCAACAGTAACAGAACAGAATCTTCTTCTCCCTCTCCCGCTCCCTCTCCCTCTCCGCGCGAGGATCTGGATTTTACGACGCGGCTTCGCCTTCAGTGCTCCGACGATGGAGTCCCAGTAGTAGCTGATTCCCGAAAGTGGCTGGGGCTCCCCCAAGGATGAATCGCTGCGTTCCCGATTTCGAAATGGACGACGGCTGCTCCCTCCCTTCCCTCGCCCGCCCCCGCAAGTCCGACCTGTGCGTCTCCTCCCCTCTCCCCTCTGCCTCTGTGTCTCTTCCTTCCTTCCCTTCCTTCCCTTCCTTCCCTTCCTTTCTATTTATTATTATCATCATTATCATTATCGGATCGTTGTTCGGAATCCCGGAGCGGGAAATGCCGATCGCTGATTTTCGGTTCGGGCGCTTGGGTTTAGGGCTGGCGACGAGATCGTGGAGCTGCTGTGGCAGAACGGCCCCGTGTTCATCCCGAGCCAGCGATCGGCGAAGAAATCCGAACCCTCCGAGTTCGGCGGTTACCAGCTGGTCGCCGCCGCCGCCGCCGACCAAGCCACGCCCTGCGCGATCCCCAACCAGTCTCATCACCATCACCACCACCACCACCATCAGCAGCAGCAGCAGCAGCAGCAGGAGAGCCTCTTCATGCAGGAAGACGAGATGGCATCCTGGCTCCACTATCCTCTCCACGACACCTCCTTCGTCGCCGATTTCTGCTCCGATCTTCTCTACCCTCCTCCTTCCGTCAACAACATCGCCGCCGCCGCCGCCGCCGCCGCCGCTCGCGCTGCTCCCGCTGTCGCGGAGCTCCGGCAGCAACCGCCTCCGAAGCCGCCGATGGCGATGGCTCCTCCGAGGAGATTCGAGAACTTCGGCCACTTCGCGAGGCTGAATCGGCCTAGGGTCGACGAGTCCGGACCGTCCGATTCGTCTCGAGCGGCTAACGGGTCGACCGTGGTGGATTCCAGCGGGACGCCCGCGGTGGGGCCCGGCTCTAGGGTTTCCGAGGCATTGCATTACGACGCCTCGCGCGGGACCGCTGACGGTGGAGCGGCGGCCTTGGCCGCGTCGTCGGCCGATGGCGGCGGTCGCGAGATGGTGACGTGCGAGTTGACAGTGACTTCGTCGCCGGGTGCCTCCAGCGCCTGCGCCGAGCCTCCGCCGCCTCAGAAGTCGTCGACGCCGCTGCCGCCGCCGGAGGACAGGAAGCGGAAGGGGATCGAGATCGAGATCGACGCCGACGCCGACGCCGACGCCGACGCCGACGAGTGCAACAGCGAGGTGAGTCGGTACCGAGTTATCCAGCTTCCTGTGTTGTTTTGCACACCGAGATGAGGAGATGATGTGTTGGTTGGCGTGTGAATGTCAGTCGTATCTTCTACACGTGGCCGTCTGTTAACGTGGATTGCGCCACCTCTGCGTTTCGGAGGCCGTATAGAGTTCGGTGATTGGTTAGTGATGTAGGCTACGGTGGATGTTAGCGCATTGGATCCGAACTTATATGAATTCTGAATAACGCCGGAGAGCGAGAGAGAGAGAGAGAGAGAGAGAGAGAGAGAGTACCGATGACGGCGCGTATCGCGGGACTAGTTTCCTCGTCCCATTTCGCTGCTTGTCAGGAAGTCCTATAAGACTTGTGAGGGTAAGAAGTGAACTGCAGCAAATGTCTCTTTTTTTACCATGGACGATTGCAGCTATGTGGTGGCTTTTCTTTTGGGCACTAAAGACACTCTGGTTTCTCGATTGAATTAATTGGATAATTTGTCTTTCTTCTGTAAGGATGTTGAGCTTGAATATGCCGATGCAAAGAAACAAGCACGTAGTTCCACATCTACTAAGAGGTCTCGAGCTGCAGAGGTCCACAACCTGTCAGAGAGGGTCCGTATGAAAGGATTTCAGTAAACAAAATTTGCATCCTGTGAAGTCGATTTGTTAAAATATAGTGTCGGTTTCTGTGCAGAGACGGCGGGATAGGATAAATGAAAAAATGAGGGCGTTACAAGAATTAATTCCGCATTGTAACAAGGTATTCCTTGTTCGAGCTTACTGTTTCCCCTTCTTCGCTACTCGATGAACGTAGCATCATCTGTGTTTCCTGCATTTTCAGGCTGATAAGGCTTCGATGCTGGACGAGGCAATTGAGTACTTGAAGTCGCTTCAAATGCAAGTGCAGGTAGAGTTTTCTGTGGTCGCATGTATAGGGTTGATTCAGATTCTGTGGCACTTCTTCAATTGTAGTCGGAAAAGTAACTACCATTTGCTGTTTTTCAATTCTCTCTGAGTGAGAAGGATTCTTCGCTTTTCTTTTCATTGTTATCATGACCTATGCACTTTGTTTATTTCTTATTTGTGAGGATTAGTCTGCGCTGCTGATTTTAACAGAACTTGCTGAATCTTATTTTGCTGGTCGTGCTCATATGGCTTTGCTTGTACCTGAAAAACATTTGGTTATTTTAAAAGCATTTCTCTGTTGCGTAAGAGTGGTGTATCCGAATTCCCAATAGCATGATTTTATTACTCATTAAAGTGTTTATTCTGAGTTTTGTCCCTGAAATTCTCTTCTTCTGCCACGTTGTGTGGTGTAATCAGTTCACGTACTTACCTTAATCAGCATTCTTAGTAATGTGGCATATACTTCATTGCATGTTATGACTTTTCTGCTGCTAGACATAGTTCAACGGTGAATATTAGTAAGGACATTGGGAAGTATTAACATCTTCTCATAGCTTAGCTAAATGATGAGCAGTTCAATTGTTAGGTTTGGCTTGGAGCTTCTCATCTGGCGAGGTGGTAGTAGCAAAAGACGATTTCAAGTTTTTGTTTCTCTTTTAAATGATTCATTCCAGTGGAGCTTTTGGGTTTTTTCCTAGTCATGTTAGTTCTCCAAGCTAAAGCAATGGATTTCTGTTTTCCTCCTTAGTGTACCTTGTGGCTTGATATATATGTCCAAAAGTATGCCAAAGAAAATGTGATGTTGATGAAGCATTCTAATATGTTTTTACCTTGGTGTACCTTGTGGCTAGATATATATGTCCAGAAGTATGCCAAAGAAAATGCGATGTTGATGAAGCATACTAATATGTATCCTCTGTGATGTTTCAATTTTGTGCCCTTGATTGAAATATTAGCCTCGGTGAGAAGTTCTGGCGAGAGAGGCATCATGCAGTTGTATGCTGATTACTGGTTGACACCTGATGTATATAGTTTGCATGCTCTTGAATCATTTGGTACCTTGAGGTTTTGTGGAAATCAAACCATTGAAATGCCTTAGGTTAAAATAGTACTTTTGTTTCCTGTTGCGTCTTATATTGAGCAAAACTCACCAGATTTCTGTTGCCTTCAGATGATGTCCATGGGATGCAGCGTTGTACCGATGATGTTTCCAGGTGTTCATCAGTATATGCCCCACATGGGGATGGGTATTGGCATGGCGATGGGTATGGATATGGGAATGAATCGCCCTATGTTGCCTTTTCCAAACATGTTATCTGGTTCAGCACTGCCGACACCAGCAGCTGGAGCTCATCTGGGACCAAGATTTCCTATGCCAACCTTTCATATGCCTCATGTTCCTGCACCTGATCCATCCAGAATTTCCCCGACCGTCCAGACTGATCCTTTGTTAAGCTCTCTTGCTTTGCAAAGTCAAAATCAGGCAAGGATCCCAAACTTTATTGATCCTTACCAACAGTACTTTGGCCTCCGCCATATGCAGTTGCCACTGCAGAAGGTAAATGTGAACTATTGTCGTTTACCTCCTATATGAACGTACTTCCTTTGCATCTTTTCCATCCTGAATAGGAAATTGCAATGTGGTAATACTGAAAGTCCTGCATTTTGAATTGGCTGAACAATCACTTTCGTGCTAAAAAAAATAGAGTAAGCAAGTTCCATGCAAAAAATCAGTTGACAGTTTTTATGAGGCACGACTCCTAGGGAGTCTATCTGCTTGCATTTGATATCTCACCTATCCATCGTGTATTTTTGGAAGCTATGCTGACTCGCTGATGAAGGACTTTCTTTGCAATTTGCCAGAATCAGACTCCCTCAGGTATCGGCAAGCCAAGTACCAGCAAAGTAGGGGAGAATCTTGAAAAACCTCCATCAGGTATACTTCTTTATCTCTTCACTTATCAGATTGAAGTTATCTGATTAGCAGACGACCTTGCCTACGACAAAATGATGTGCTTGTTTTGAACCTGTAGCCGTCGTTTCTTGCACTTGTAGTTTGTTATGATGTAATAAAATGGTTGAGACTATTGTGACATGGATTGACCAATAATATGTTTTCGTTCCAAGGGCGAAGATTTTGGTCATAGGTTTTTTACACATTATACCTTTCATGATTAATCAGCCACAGCCGTTTGTAAAAAATTTCGATGCCTCTATATGTGCTCTCTTTTTTTCTCTTTCTCTGTCCTTTCTCTTTGTGTTGAACGAAAACACTGAAGTCTAAACAGTTGGATCATAGGCCTCACGCTTATAAGATGCCACTTCTCTGTTTGTTCAATTTGTCGCAGGATCTTCATTTTGATTATGGTTTTTGGGATATTGCTAGCGTCACTGGTTAATAATGTCATGTGCTGTGCAGGCTGAGCATTGGCAGAATATACGGAAGGGCTCTTGCCATCCAAGTTTTGTAGGGTATAGAAGTAGAACAGAATACCAACATCAGAGAAGCAAGCTTTTCTGCATGGGCAGGAAATTTTCCCTTGACACGGCTAACATGTAATTATTACTCAGCAGTAGAATCAGAATGATTTTTTTTGTTTTATTTTTAATTTCAACTTTCTTCCTATACTACCTTGTCATTGTAAGTTTAAAAATACTTGAAGCTTGGAAAATTTCGACCCCAGATCCTCTGCGAGATCACAGTCGCCGTATGTTATTGGCATGGCCTTGGGAGCAGGTGGGAAGGATGCCAATAAGTAAAATACGTCAATCAAAGCCGAGCTTTGCAGGCCTGGAAGAGAAAAAGGTAATGCGGGGAAGTGAAAGTTGCCCTTTCCACCAATTCCTCGGGACCTCGCAATAATTTCATCTTTTATTGGAATGATCTAAATTGGGTTTTGTTCGTTGTGGCCACAAATATAATGAGCCTCGTATTCCAAGTCTGTGCCAAGAATTAGCAGAATCATGCTCTGATCCTCTGGAGGCAGGCAAGAGATGCATCTCTTTTTAGGGTCAACATATGGCCAGCGACAGTGGCCACTTATCCAAGATAAGGCAAGAAAGCTTGAGCCACGTACAATTTAAAGTGAGTATTCTTTTCGCATATTTTCATGTCCCCGTGTATAGTCGTTTACCATATACCCCTTCTTCCTCTGCTTTAGGGGGTGTTTGGTTCAGCTTTGGGAAGGGGCTTTGAGTCTCGAAAACCCCTTCCCAAAACGCTGATGTGTTTGGTTCAAAGATTTACTTTCAGCATTCCACGAATGCTACTGTTCACATATATTTTTTTTTTTGGGTTGAATCGTTCTTCATCGGGCAAATGGGAGGGCGGCCGGCGAGGTCGCCGGGGTCGGGCGACCGCCGGCGACGCCGTCCCAGAGCAGGCCGCTGGGTCGCGCGACCCGGCGACGGACGCCGGGTCGCGCGACCTCGGGCGGCCGTCGCCCGGGTCGTGCGACCCCGCCGATGGTCGCCCTCGGGTGACCGCCGGCGGCCGTAGGCCCTCGCCGGCCGGCTCCGGCGACGGTAGGTTTTGTTTTTTTTTAATAAATAAAATAATTCTCAAAGTCCATTTGCAAAAAAAATTCACCAAACACTATATTTTGGCCAAAGTAGCTTTACAAAATATTTTTACCAAACACCATTTACATTTCCCAATGGCTTTCCTCAAAGGTATTTGCATTCTACCAAGTAGCATTTTCAAAGTTGATGACGTGGGATATTGCGGAGCATCATTGAAGCCGAAATATTTTAAGCGATGCTGATTCTTTTCTGGTATGTCAAATATAAGGAGGGAAAATTGCGCCGTGGAGCGTTTCTGTACGTGTATTTTACTTTTCCTTTTTCCTTTCCAATCCCCTGGCTGAAAATGATGCGAGTGGAGTATATATACAGTATCCAGATAAGGTGATGACGATTTGCATGTTCTCTCCTTTTCCTTTCTTTCCTTTTCGTTAGTAAAAGCTAAGATAATGAAAGTTTGGTCGGAGAGCTTTACGAGTGACCAGCAATTCAAGAATGGTGGTTCTTTGATTCATCATTCTCCAATTTGATGTATCAAACAGTCAGATTACCAACCTTTCATGGCAGATGGTCATTTTCAAGAACAGAAGTTGAGTGATAAAGTAGAGTCGGTCGAGCTCATTAGCAGTCGGTGTCACAATGATTTTCAGAAGACAAACGGTGTCTTTTGTAATAAAGCTGTCTTAAGTTTTTTAAAGTTTTCAAGTAAAGCTAAGGTACACTATTACCTATTCTGAAAACAGCAGGCTAACATCTCAAATGCTCAGCGATACCTGCAAGTATTAGGTGCATTTTTATCTCGTATATAAAATGAATTTGAATCGTCAAATCTATTGACATTCAGCGTTACCCCGTGTGTGACCCATCCTTTACAAAGACCCTATTCTTTTTAATACATGTTGCACTCCCATTTAATAATTTCTTGTCGATCATGCGTGAGCCTATGGATAAAACAAAGGTACGCATTGATTCGGTTGAATGCAGGAAGTAAAAGAAATAGCATCGGTCAAAAGGATCAGACAATTCATCCATTGTATGGATTTCACGGATAGCCTTGGACATGAGAAAGCTTTTCGCTCAAGAGGTCAATCAGGCAAGCAAAGATGTCAATTTAGCTACCTAATCAGCATAATCGAAGATTTTATAAGTTTGTCACAACTGGTAAGATCACACGAAGACAGATTCCCCTTGAAGGCGAATAAGATGTCGGTATACTGTAACTGATGGCTCATAGTGCCTCCTCATTTACCCGGGCAAGCTCCATATACCACCGAGACACTTCCATTCATAAGGCGAAGCAGCAGCGATTCCTTTCGACCATATGAAGGTGGGAACATGAAATTTTTTACATCAAGCCGCAGGTTTTACTCATCCAGCTCTGTGATTACGGACCGATTGCAGACAAGATCTAAGAACCAAACAAGAGCGAAAGAAAAAGAAACAAGGGAAAAGAAAAAAATTCAGATCATCATGCAGCTCGCCATCTTATTCAATGATGTATTAATTTGCACGCTATAATGATAGTATGCGATAGCAATTGATCGGTCGATCCTCGTACCTTGTCGGTGAATAGGCGGAATGTCTCCACTTCCATTGCCTTTTCAAGATCCTAGTAAGAGGAAAAAAACCTTTCAACACTATTGCATCTCCCTCTCAAATGGTGTCAGTGATGGCAACAAGCAAACTGCCCCAATGTTATAATCCACAGTCAGTCGGGTAAGGTAAATGATATGAGTCAGGACACTCACGCTGTCTGGATCTGCTGAACCATCGATTTTGCAAATCAGTTTCTGAAGGCTTTCATCCATGAGCGCATCGCGAATTTCAGAAGAAGAAGCTGTTTGCAACTCAATTTTCAATAGTTGCTCAACTTTCATAGTTGCATGAGTGCTCCAAATCACCCCATATTTGTATAATTCAACCCCATGACTAATATAAACTGGGCAACCTACTGAAGCAATCTACAAGTCCTTGGATAACAAACAATAACAAACACCCATATGATCATGTCCATTGCCAACTTTTCGAGATTTTGGAGCAGTTTCTTATAAGAGAATGCATATGCAATGCATAAAGATGATTTGCCGGAAGAAAAATACACCAAAATTTGCTTTCCTGGTAGACTGAAGATTGATGTCTAAGATGAGGAGAGTACTGAGATAGCAGCGAAATCATACCTAATAATTCTAGTTGCCCCTGCTGCACTACGTCACGTGGGCCATCAATGTTAAAAGGTCTGTCCACAGGCAACTCCTGACTTGCAGCTGAGATATGAGAAGTTTATGGCACTCTATGACGAATTACCAAAAGTCAACCCGATTTCTCAATCTCAACGCACCATTATGAAACAATCACTTTCAAGCACAAATACTAACACATCATAAAGCTTAATTCAATGAAACCCAGCTGAGAAAAGATAGAGTGGTTGTTGATTTTTGTTTTGTGAAGAAAAAATCAAGGGTGGATTAAAGAAACATATTCAAAGCAATTGCATTTCCCAACCTCATCCTCCCTTGTCCTCCAGGAATGCATTGGCAGGGAACAGAGGAGCATAAAATTCACATATTGGAAAAAAATAAATGAAGGGGGACGTGTGAACTCTGACACTGCAGAAGGCAGATAAAAGTGATGGCTGATGCCAGATGAGGTGAAATCAGAAATAGACTTACAGAGAACAGAAAATATCGTTCCTCATAGCTAATTACAAAAGCAAACACAGAATCATGGACAGCTTATTTACCTTCACTATGGTCAGGAGACACTGGCTTGGCACAAGGAGCTTCTGCAACCATAAAGAAGTTCCATCATCTCATTATTTTTGGAAGATAAGAGAGCCCTCCAAACCTTGCATTTATCAACAGTAGACTGGAGAAGAGGTATGACTAGTGATAATCTCTTGTAAGTTTATTGTGTATAACCTATTATTTCTGCCTTCTATGCCAATCAATGATGCATTCAAATTCCAAGATGACTACAGAAGTTGCATCCAATCTGCTCCTAAGACATTTTGATAACAAGCAACGTGCAGCCAAATCAGTCGGATATCTTAACTCACGAGGATGCATCAATTTAGATGGTTTAGCTCTTAAAGTACCAAAATTGAAAAAGGAGCCTAAACAGAGAGTACTCAAGGCATGAAATCAAATAGGAAAGCAGCAAAGGTGAATATCAAATCATTGATAGGCTTGCCAAAAACATGTTTCGGTACACTCTAAATTGCATTCAAGACATTGAAGAGTGCAACGGACAAGGTTTGAACACACAATTTTCTGGTCACAACCGTATGGTTGGGTACATGTACATCTGCCGTTCCCTAAGACAATGCCCGAAACGAATTTCACTCAAATTGGGGGAAGTTGCGCAACAAAACAGCTCAGGCCCAAAAACTGGAACGAACAGAAACCCATTGGTAGAAAATGTATATTAGCTCACTTAAGCACGACATGGCTACCTCGCGAGGGTGTGTGTGTGTGTGCAGGAATGGCAAAATTTGCCATAATCACCTTCTTGTTCCTTCCTACTTACACCCCCTGCAAGGCTGCAGTTTCTCCATTCCACATTGATCCTTCCAAGGTTTAACCAAACATCCAATTCTCGCCCAATTCCCAAAACTTTGTCACGCAACTTACAGAGGCCACACGGATATGAAAAGAAATCAAAAGGGTCCACAATACCTTTATGTCTCTTGAAACAGGCCAACGAACAACTGCGCCCAAAGCAAACAATCGAAACAGGAAAACAGCTCAAGGGACGGAACGCGGCAACAGGGCTTTTCGAAATCGGAACTGAAGAATGCGCCGAGAGAGAGCGAGGGCGAAGGGGTGTTTTCCACTTACTAAGGGACGAGACAAGAAGGGCACTTGTACTTCGACTGCGCTTCGTTGCAAACTCGACACTGCCGAGGACCCATGTTTTTTGAGGGGGCACTTTCGAGCTCGACGAAAGCTGGGGAACGCAGGCAGAACACTCGGTAATCAGACCGTGTTATCGAAGAAGAGCGGATCGCGACCGATGAGGGGCGAGTTCGTGGGCTCACCTCGAGACCGTGTTGAAGGAGAGATGTTGATTGGAAGGAGGTAGTGCGTGACAGCAGCTGAACAGAGCAGAGCAGCGTCGAGAGCTGTGATGCTGTGACGATTAAGGGCAAAAAGTTAGGGCGCTCGAAGCAAGCGCTCCTCACTAGCACGGTGCACCACCGAGCGAGGGCAAAGCAGCCCTGTCGCCCCTGCTCACGACGACGGCTGACAGCTCTCCCGTCTAATCGGATTCGGTGAATTCGGGTCCATCACACGGGTGATCCGTGGGACTCTCCCATGTATAAATACCTTCCCTAAAAAAATTTCAAATGAGGGCCTAAATTGTATTCATTTTCTTAAATAACAATCTAAAGTGAACATTATTGTAAATAAAAATCCGAAGTAAATCTTACTTCAAGTAAGGATTTGAAGTGGCCATGATACTCTCTCTTCCTCTCAAGACTCATGGAGTGGACCACTGGCACAAGACCCGTATTCCTTGTTTCCCTCCACACAATTACAGCTAGCCTTGGCTTCTTGCCTACAGCCATAGCCACAAATAACATATCTTTCACCACCCAAGAGACAAAGGATGGATGCCCCGTGGATTCCTAATGACTTAGTTGTTGACTAACTCTTGTCCTAATGGAAAATTGACAGCCTTATTCGAGCTTATTGCCAGCAAAAGGATGGAGACAGCTCGGACAACTCTGCATACTTGTGTTACTTGTTCTTCTAAGCTAATTCATTTTGACCGGCTGATTAAGGACATTTTCATCTTTTATTTTTTATTTCTTTCTTTTTTTTTTCTACTTTTTTCTTTCCATAAAAAAACTCAGAAAAGAAAAAAATGGCTAAAACTTGAAAATAAAATAGAAAGAAACACACATGCCCTTCACTTGTGGTCACCGCCCCATCGTCGGTGGGCGGCAATGCTGGCCGGCAGGGGCGGGGGCGCCTCGGTAAGGGTCAGCGGCCCTTTCGCAGGTCTAGGATAGGGTCATGGCCCTCTCTTGGTTCTGGCGAGGGCTAGCGCCCAGAGCCTCGCTAACCATCGCCGCTGTCTCACTGGCAATGGGTAGCGACCACAACCCGCCTATATTTTTTCTTTTTTAATTTTTAATCTAAAGTAAACTAAAATGCCTTTGACTGGCCAGAATATTTAGCCGATCAGCGAGGTGAGGCCCTTATTTAAAATTGTTATAGCCATTTCATGTCCTTATTTGATAAAATGAGGAAACTCCATGCTTTTATTTGGAATTTTTCCCCCTAATTATAATAAGCCAATCAAAACTCCAACTTTATAGAGAAATTTGATACGACTAACCTTGTCCAA
Organism: Syzygium oleosum; assembly: GCF_021117445.2. Lineage (NCBI taxonomy): Eukaryota > Viridiplantae > Streptophyta > Magnoliopsida > Myrtales > Myrtaceae > Syzygium > Syzygium oleosum. Next base: position 3,038,819 of record NW_026607493.1, on the reverse strand, counting down.
TGCCTAGAACTCGACAAGTCTAATCACTTTATTCAAATCTGGGTCCTGCAAATTCGATAAATTCATGATTAATGCATAGGGGAAAATGCCACAAAAAATCTCAAATTATGCCCATTATAGAGAAATTTGATATAGCTAACCTTGTCCAATGCCTAGAACTCGACAAGTCTAATCACTTTATTCAAATCTAGGTCCTACAAATTCGATAAATTCATGATTAGTGGGCATAGTGGAGTTTTTGTGGCTTTTACCCTAATCACACTAGACCGGATCATGAGCTCGATGGCTTACTTTGACTAGCCCGTCCATCTAGGCTTGCTTGAGTTGGCAAGGCCCAAACCACATATTAGGCGGGCTCGACATATATCATCTCCCAATTGGGCTTTGGCCACCCACATAGGCTTGCATGGGCCATTCTAGATTCGATCATCTTCTGAGTAAAATTTAGGGATAAGTCTGTTCTAGGTCACAAAACTCATGAGGTGCGTTTAGTCACAAAACTTGCAAAAGTTCGTTTGAGTCCTAAAACTTGTCAAAATGGTTCGTTTGAGTCCAAAGTTAACAGTTAGATTTCTTTGAAATGCGATGTGGCGGACGTGTCATTTTTAATTATTTTCTGAGACACGTAGCGCCACGTCGGCAAAAAAAAAAAAATAAAAATAGAAAAAACTGAAAAAAAAAAAAAAAAAAAAAAAAAAAAAAAGGAAAAAAAAAAAAAAAGTGGGCATAACGGAGTTTTTGCTGGGCCTTCCCAGCCTTAGCGACCCTCGCCGGCCGGCAGAAGGTCAGCCAGGGCCAGAAGAAAAGACGAGGGAGACCCTCGATGGCTTACTTTGACTAGCCCGTCCATCTAGGCTTGCTTGAGTTGGCAAGGCCCAAACCACATATTAGGCGGGCTCGACATATATCATCTCCCAATTGGGCTTTGGCCACCCACATAGGCTTGCATGGGCCATTCTAGATTCGATCATCTTCTGAGTAAAATTTAATACATCAACGAGCAGGGTGCGTCGAAGGGCATTACAGCTGAGATTTAGGCTCGAGCCTAGGCCCGTCCATTGACCAGGCTTTACCACACACCCCGTAAGTTCTTTATTGTTGGAGCTCAAACCCTTCCAGCGAATCGAAACTCGATCACGATCTATTATGGTCCAATACGGATAGCAGTCCAGTTTTTTTTTTTTTTTTGGTCAGAAGCAGTCCAATTAACATGGGTTGATAATCATGTTTTGAAAAGACAACATGAGCTGCCGACCTGATCTTGGGGCCAAATTCACTTGGACTCCAAGAGTATGGATTTTGTGATTGAATTGTCCCGAGCGGGGATTAGATAGAACTGAGTTATATAGTGCATTAGGATCTAGCCTTTTGCTTTTCTCCTTGGTTCTTTTTCTCTATTGTCATTAGAATCGAGAGAATAAAGGAGCAAAGGTGAGATTCTGTGGGCTTGGATCAATGCTGAATGCACCACTTTCATTTCCTTCCTATTTTTTCTTCTCCCCTTTTCAAATAACGCTAAAAATAATTGACCCGCACAAATTTACATAGTAAGCAACTTATCAAATTGAATTTTTAGCATTAGAAAAAGCGAGTCATATTAAGCACTTAAAAGAGTTCACCAATTCTGTCTCATCATTCGATATATCGATTCGTAAGTTTAACTTTCGTGTTCTCTTTAGAAAATTAGAGGAAGAAAGTAGTGATGACACTCGAAACAACCATTAGATTCTAATTCGGATATGCTTACGATTTCAAACGACAGAAACACGTGGAAACAACTGAACTAGCGGACACCAGAACGACGGGCACGACCAGAGAGACAAGAAGGAACAACTGAAAAGCACGAGCACGTAGAGACGCCACTCACTCACAAAACACACTACTAGCATTCAACAGAACAAACGGACTCATAAAACCGAAGCTTGAATCCAATCAAGGTAGAGGAAGACCGCCGGATCCTCCACCAGCTCCGCCCCCAATGCCAGCTCCGCTGCCCGGCCCGCTCATCCCTCCGATCCCTCCTATGCCGCCGAACCCCGGGATCCCGCCGCCGGAGCTGCCGAACCCCGGGATACTGCCGCCTGAGCCGCCGAACCCCGGGATACCGCCGCCTGAGCCGCCGAACCCTGGGATACTGCTGCCGAAGCCTCCGTAGGTCATGAAGTTCTTCTGGTCGTCAAGCCCGCCACCTCCGCCGCCGCTCGGCAAGTTCCTGGCAGCAGCCGCCGCGGCCAGGGCAAGGGCAACGACAAGTAGCACCGCGCACAACGTCCTCGCCATTGTCTCTCTTATCTGTAAAGGAGTTGGGAGTTTACTACTGGTGTGGGAGAGGAGGGAGTGAGGTTGGGGGCATATTATAGAGGGGGGAGAGGAGGAGCAGAAAAAGTTTTGGAGCACAGTTGGTTGGAGGGAAGTAAATATGGGGGGGGTTGAGGTAAATGCGAGCGTCCTCCAACTCATTGAATTGCGGAGCATTTGAATGGCGAACCTTGAAAGAAACAACCCCACCACCACCACCGCCTCTCCTCAAAAGGGGGCTCTCTTCCTCGTTTGCTTTCTGGCGACACGCCCCCGAGCAGTTGCCAAACAGAGCAACGAGTTTTCACAGAGGGAGAGAGAGAGAGAGGGAGAGAGAGGGAGATGAGGTTACTCAGGTTAGGGTGGCAGAGGGTTGCAGCAGGGCAGCGCAACAGAAGGCGCGTGCTCCTCCATTGAAATGCTTTTGACCGTGGTTGGTCGACCCGCTTTGAAGATCGAATTTATATTCCCATCGTCCACTACAGCTCACACGGCGGACATAGGGTGATTCTATTCTATTAACCTGAGGACAAGACTTCCCCCTTTGGACAAGGTTGGGACTATAAACGATTATTGATTGATCCGATCTATTGTAGACCGGATTCAGACAAGTATATTTCTTTTTAACAAAATAGTATTGATAAACAAAGGTTTGTGCGACAGCCTCGGGTTTTGACAACCATACTAGTTCTTCACAATGAGCTTTTACTGATCGCTACCGAACAATAAATCAATATGTAGTTTTAATAGTAGTTCAGATACTTATAAAATTGTTCTTTCTAGAGTTAGATTAAAAACTCTTTGATTTATCGTATTTAGACTACGTTTGGTTCATTTTTCCCAAAGGGCTTTGAGTCTCCAAAGTCCATTGGGAAAAATATGAAATGTTTGGTTTAGTTTTTGGTTCAGCATTTGGCCAAATGCTGCCATTGGCCGCTTGTCTTGTGCTTTCAGCATTTTCGGAATGCTGAAACCATCACTTAATGAATTTTAGCCTGTTGCCTTTTTTGCCCTAAAAAATTATTGACAATCCATTTTTGCCCATTTTAAAAAAATGAAACCCTACTTCTCCCAATTGCTCCTCGCTCCCTCTCGCAGCTGCTCCGCTCGACTGCTCTCTCTCCCTCACGGCTGCTCCTGTCTCTCTCCTTCGCTTAACTGCACTCCTTAACTCTCTCTCTCCCTTGCGACTCCTCTGGTTCAATCTCTCCTCTCTCCCTTTCTTTCTCCGTGAAAGACTCTGGACTCTTTCTCCAGGTCCAATTTGTGAATTTGCTCGAAATAATTTGTTATTTGTTGCTAGATGTCTACATCTTGTTGGACTAGTACGTTGAAACTTGGGAAAGCTGAACCAAATGCAGTCTAAAGTTCAATTTTCCAAGCCAGATCGAAGATTTCGACATCGTTTTTCCCCTTCACTGATCTATTGAGTTGAAGATTAGTACCATCAGTGTGGTCTTCTGGCACATCTGCTCAAAAATAACGGATACGATCTAAATGAACAACCTAGTAACAACAGTTGAATGTTTACAAACATGCTGCTCTAGCAGAAATACAAATACACGGAGAATCAACTACTTGATTAGGCCCTCGAGACATCTGGTTCACGATTTGGAAAGGTCGAAGTCAACTCAAACTTCTGCTCCCACCACATTAGTTCAGAAAAAACATAGGGTTGAAATTGATCTCCCCAGCAGTCAGTCTGTGATCATTGTTCAAATGGATGGCGATATCTCCATGCCTTTCCTTAGCTGAAGATTCGATTTGGTTTTACATGATTGCATCGACAACTTCTAAGAAAATCTCCGCCGACTATGGATCATGCTAATACTGGTTTGTTGCTGATGCTCATGTGTTCGTCAACCTCATAGGTGAGTGATACAGGTATCTGCCCCAAAAGCCGAGGACCCTGAAACTTAGCTCAAATGGAGGATGATTGTTCATGCCCATGCTCGCTTTATAAAGCCATGTCCTGCAGTTGAAAAAGGTAGTATCAGAAGATCTTTGTGATTGAAGTTAAAGACAGAGTAGGCATGTCATGCTGCGACCATGCTTTCTTATTGGCATTATGTCAAGAAGTTGCAAGTTAACCTTGCCAAACATTTGTCTATCAGCAAACAAATTCACAATTAAAGTCTTCCCTTCTACATCATGCGTTGCATGTATTCGAGGTGGTGGCAAAGATTTCTATCCAATAATTTATTAGAATTAGCCAACTAGAACTAAGTGAAGATGATTTTACCACATATAACTTATAGATTTGATCGACATAAAGTAGATAAGAACACTGTAAACTTGGGGGGAGTCTATACCAGTGAGATAAAAGTAGTGCGTGAAACATCAGGATATCCTTTGACAGAGGGCAATTCTGAGTTCCGATAAAAGTCAAATTCTCCTTCTGTTGTCTGTGCGAGCTTTCTTCATTGCAGGTCCTGATTGCGGATGCTCACCACTTGATTCAATCTAAAACACGCATTGGAAGGAATAATCAGAATCGAACGTTGTTTTACACCAAGCCTGTAAGACCAAGCGTTTCACCTTATTGAGCTTGTCTCTGACCAACCGCACCGTCTGATTCATCGAATGGGATTGAAAATAATCCTGAGATCCATTGTAATCAAAGAACATTGTGGCTTAGCCCCAGGAAATAATGACAATCTGTGATTATCAGTATGCATTTGGATGCTGGAGCTTGATTTTATAAAATATCAAGCTATATGCATCGAACATTAAATGCAAGATGAAGGCAAGCACCTAACTTCTCCTGAAGCAAATGTTAAGGAACGATAAGAATCGCCCTCTCATTTAACTCGTTCTAACGTAAAGGAATAGAGGAACTTTTGCATCAAATATGTAAACATTAGAAACTATACTAACAGAACTTAAATGAAAAGAACAACCCAAATATTAATTAGGTCGAGCACGAGCATTCTACTTGGTATATTTCTTCTAAAGAGTGATTTCTTGATCAAATTATGCTACTGTCTTCTAAATTGACGTGCATATCTGACATCATGTAATGCTAGCACACAAACAATATGTGGTACTTAACATCGGAAAAGATATATTTCCAATTATGCATGGAGCAAAATTTGTCTCAAAATAACCCAGTTTAAGCTAATATGACAAAACATGAACAAAGCAAGTTCAGTGATCATCTTAACTGTCGTATAACAGGTACAATCCAAGTAGTTCCATATGTCACTTTACACCTCTATTCCATCAATTGCAGAAAGTGGAACTAAATTGGAGCAAACATATTGATATTTAGCAGTGTGATAGAGTAACATACCAGCTCCGAGGAAACCCTTGTATATGGAGAACTGTCAGCATGAGGAATGAGCTGCGATGCACTGGCACCACAAAGGAAAGTAAGGTTGACTGCTAATATCATGCATGCTGAAAGCATTTGAAGAACAGCATTTCAAGGCTTCGTTAACATACCTATTAGGATTGAAGATCTGTTGGCCAACAGCACTATTCTGTGTGGAACTTGCATTAGCTGAAGACCTCACCAGACCGACACTGCTAGAGGTGGCAGTACCCTTGAATCTTCCAGCTGTATGAGCAGACACGACTCGTATAAAATGACCCTAAATTTATTATCATATGAAAACCTATGCCTAGATCAACATCAGAATTTTGCTCCCAATCATAAAAGCTTACGGTTCGACCGAGCGAGAACTTCCTTTCTCCTAGCTTCTAGCTTCTCTCTTGTATCAGAGAGGCTCTCAAAATGGGGAGCGTACGAAACTTGCAGTCTATTCCCATAGAAGACATACTCATCCAATTTTCTTTTTGCAAACCTATCGAGGAAAGTGGAACAAAGGTGTCAAATTTAAGGATACTAGAGCCGTTCTACATCCCGGATAAATAAACTTCACAATACATGTCGAGACAGCTGTAACTCCGCACTCAAAGAAGCAAATCCAATCACCTAGCATTGCAGTCGAGACGAAACTTGATCCAATAAACATCAGTGTAAGGCTCGCAGTCTTCTTCATCCATTGGTTTACATCTGAAGAAGCAACCAAAGATCAAACCCAGAGAATTTCGCTGTGAATATCGATGAAAACTCCAAATTAGAGAATATTAAACTGTTCATGACTACTCAAACTCCTATCCGCTAAAAAATGCTTTAAAAAATTCTGGGACACAGGGAAAAAGTGCTAACTCTTCAACGTCGCCATAAGCGGCGAAGAGCTTCAGCAGCTCGTCGCCACATCCTAACGCAGGAACATTCCTCACGATAAGGTATCTGTCGAAACACGTAGGAGACAAAGAAGAACCAAATCAAACAGGCCCCTAACAAAAAAGCAAGCAATAAGAAGCCGAATTATCCCGAAAAATCTATTGAGAAGCATCTAATTCGTCTATTGCAATGGCCAATCAAGTCAAGAAAAACAAAAAAAAAAAAAGAAGATTTGAGGTATCGACACGAACCTCGATTCATCACAGACAGTGTACACGCGAACTGCGGGAGGCTCGTCTTTGTACCGAGGCATGCGTCGTTGCTCCCTCGGGATCGGAAGTCGAGCAATCCCTTTCGCCGGGAACTTGCGTGGGCTGCCGGAATCCGGTGACCAGCACCGTCGGAGGAAGTCGTCGACGGCGATGGGAGCTTCCGTCGAATGAAGTGGCGTAACGTTTCACGCGGTTCTGACTCGATCTGAGCTCTCAGGTACGGCGCACCGTTTTCCGACCAAAGAAATGGAAAAGTGAAGGCGCTGTTCGGGCCTTGAGTTGGGTTGGGCTGGTTTTGGCCCGCGTGAAACCCGGTCCACATGTGATCCGGCACATGCAAATGTACACTTAGGATTTTCAAAGCATAAAAATAAAATATATATGTATGTATCGGTCCAGTTTGAGTGGGCGGTTCCACACCTGGAATGAAAATCGGACCGGTACTCACCGGTCCCATTTATTGGAATCGGGAACCGGATGAGTTTTCAGTTCTTTTGCACACCCCCATGGCAGATACACAAATTCAATCAAATTTAAAACCCTCGACTTTGACGAGGTGCGATGGCCATACATGCAAACTATAGCAACATTTGGCTTTCTTCTAATGCCAACCGTTTGGGGAAAAACTGGCACAAATCAAGGAAGCACATTTATGAGGCCACATTAGGGATCCATATTAGTCGATTCCCAGCTTCCTTATCATGTAAATAATTAAAAGATCTTGACATCTTTTTAATTATTGTTTTTCTTTGACCGTAGACTTTCCTTTTCTGTCTTATTTCATGGTCAAAGTAACACATCTTTGGACTTCACTTGATCCCGACTTCACCACGAAAGTAATTTTGAGATTCGGTTTTGAACTTAGAATGTATCGAGCTTATACACAATTTAATTTAGGTCAAGTTCGTTTAATGGGCTTAAACTCGAGACATATTTTAACGGTCGGTATGATAATCCCTAATGAAGCCCCGTTAGAAATCCCAATCAAATTGATTTCCAACGCTAATGCAATGTTGTTGTGTATATAACCGTGGCTTTGAGAACTTCATTTGCTTTCAGTCAGGCCAAAAGAAACAGGAGACAAAGAAGGGCTGGTTTCTTGAAAGAAGAAGGGTATGAACAAAGCAGGTCCTTCCATTCAAGTGTTGATTGGAGTGGTGTGCATTTCGTTTCTCTTCATGTCAGGTAACAAATATCTCCATCTTCAGTAAAAATAAGGATTAGAGGTCCAATTGAGCAATGTTTTTATAGAAATCTGGGGTCTAATGTTAATGCACCTGACAGTTCAAACTTGTTTTATCAAGGGTGTCCTACTAGATACCAGCAAGAAGTGTCTAGTGATGATCGGACCAGGCTTCGCCACTTTTAGAGGGACAAAAATTCAACGGCATGATTAATAATCAGTTTTTCTTTCCATTGGATATTTATAAGAAAAATCACGATGAGTTTCATGTTGATTATGCGGGCAGCATGGTAGGGCGGTTGCCACCATTGTAAGGGTGCTTAGGGCCGTAGTCGAACTACCCGGACGGCAACAAAGCATGCAAACAAGCCGGTCATAGAAGTGTCTTGTTGCTGCTCTGGATGATCATAAATCCTCTGTACATCGTCAAAGTGTGTCTGCACTCTCTTTTAATGGTGACTGGCAAATAAAAATTAACCAACAGAATTTGATGTCCGCACTCGACCCCTTGTTAATTATCATGCTTGACCCGGAGAAACAAATATGAGAAAATACACAATTGAATGCATGTTAATTTGAGTTTTTCTAAGACAATCAGCACCGCGATCGAAACTATGAATCACTGAGTTCTTCGAGAACTTGCGCGAAAACCCAGCAGACACAAAACCTTGCCCAACATTGAGATAGGTTGAACTACCATTTGACTCTCTCTATTCGGGTTACTAGGTTAAGCGCAGAAACTTCAAATTGCACTGCCAAACCAGTGCACCTCCTAGTGAACATACTCTGAAAGTTTGACAAAATGGTACTGTAGGCCGACTGACAAGTGCTGTTAAAACTTGGAAAGTCGCACAGTCAAGCAGTACAAATTATAGCCATAGTCGCAACAAACATCACCTGCAATGTAATCTTAGCAAGATGTATTAGGACATGGAATCATGGAATGACAAGGGGAAAAGAAAAAAACGAAGAGGATCTGGGAACTTCACTCTTATTGCTTCTCATATGAAAAAGAAGGCCACAAATATATGAGGCGCCTCAATAGCTGCATGTTCTTTTAAATGTCATTATCTCACGATGGAAAAAGATAAGTTATTAGCACCAACATAAGGAGAGATAATTCATGATCATCCAACACCAATCCTACTCTTCCATACTGATGATGCACCTCAAGCTCTCTCCCTTCACCATCCAATCGAAGGCCTTATTGATTTCGGAGAAAGGCACTCGATGAGTAATAAACTTATCCAACTCCAGTTTCTGCAGGAAAAGAGGTCAGAACTTTTGGTTGATAATCTGTTGCCTGTTCTCAATGAGTCAATGACAGAAGATAAAAGAGGAAGAAGTCAGAAAACTCGGACACTTGTCTTTTACCTTGTTCATGTACATATCAACGACAGAAGGAAGATCACTCCGAGGTTTATAGTTCCCAAAAAATGTCCCCTTGAGCGTTCTTTCATTGAGAACATTGATGGGCTTTGTCATGAAAACCGCATCTTTGTTAGGGACTCCAACCAACACAGCCACACCCCATCCCTGAATTTGCAACAGCCAGAAAAGCAACAATTAGTAGAAAAAGGAAGCCAGTTGGTTAGCATCAGAGGGAGTGGTGCCAATTCGTGTTCGCGGATCGTGACGGTGTCGTGAAACCGAGATGACTAGTTAATCGTATTTACCTACTTGACATGAACATGATCCTAAAATTAACAGGTTGACATGACATGACCTGTGTAATTACGACTAAAAATCGGCTTGACGAGTCAACATGATTGCACGACCTCCTATGACACGAAATTAACCCATCGACACAAATCAACTCACCAACACGAACCTAACATGAAATATCTTCAATATTCAATAAAATCTATCTACCAATTGCAATAATCTGTTAACAAAATATCATCAAATCATATTAAAACACACTGTCATAGTCAATGAAATGTCATCAATTTCAAAGCTATTAGCGAATAGCATGGAAATTGTGTCTTTTAGCTAATCGTGTCTAAATGGATCGTGTATAAGTTTTGTCAACACTGATTCGTTAATATCTGGTGGGTTAGACATCAATACGACACAATTATTAATTGCGTGTTACCGGTCGACACGAAATTGATCCGAACACGATAAACCCCAACCTGAACCTGCTAATTTTGTGTCGTGTTCGAGCGGCGTTATTGTGTCCTGTAAGTAATTGCCACCCCAAACAGAGAGAGGCTCAACTTGAGCATTAAAATGGTGTCACTGCTCATCATTTTTCATGTCAGCAATTTAGACAAAATAAATGACGAGAGAAATGCCTACAAGTAGAAAAATGCCACTGCGGTTGTCAATTACTTACATCATGAACACATTCAAAAGCTGAAACCATGGCATTGATGTTGCCAGTGCACTCCACACTCCTATCAACACCACCATTAGTCATTTCAGCAATAACCTGCATTCATTGGAAGTCAAGTCACAAATGACTGTATACAGAGTTTCACCAACACCAAAAGGAAGGTATCTACCCTAAAAGAATATTGAAAAACTTGTGAGGAATGAAACACAGAGTTTAAAATAGAGGAACAGGTCAAGAACGCAGAACCTGTTGAACAGGTCTATCATGATCCTTTGGGTTAATGAATTCAGTCACTCCAAACTTCTTGGCTGGAATTAGAAATGAGAAACGAGAATAAGGAATTTCATTCAGCTCTACCTCCTTATATTTTCTATTAGGATCAACAAAGAAAGAAGAAGTGCATTACTACCTTCCTCAAACCTGTTAGGATTCAAATCAACTCCAATAATTCTTGATGCACCTGCAATTCTAGCACCTTCTGCAGCCTGAGAAAATCAGGAAACCAGAAATGTCATAGAACCAGAAAAATTCTTCGGCAGTATTTTCATATCGAAGAGATCGTGACAGCTTACAGCTAGGCCGACAGCTCCCAGTCCAAATATAGCAATAGAGGAACCTTGTTTCGGCTTCGCAACGTTCAATGTGGCTCCTAATCCTGAACTTCCACAGACAACAAGTTCAATTACTTGAATGGCAATTTGACTTTAGATATAGAAGTCAACAATCAAAATTCGGTCAGACCAACCGGTGGAGATGCCGCAACTGAGAATACAGACTTTATCCAAAGGTGCAAGAGGGTTAATCTTTGCTAGACAGCCTGCGTGAACAACTGTATATTCACAGAAAGTGGATGTGCCCAGAAAGTGATTTATTGGTGAACCATTTATGGAAAATCTAGATTTCCCATCACTAAGCATAACGCCTCTGTCGGTATTGATTCTTAGGAGATCGCACATGTTGCTTTCCTCAGACTGGCAATGCCTACATTCTCCACACTCCCCTGTGAACACTGGAAGCACATGATCCCCAACTGCAACATCTGTCACCCCTTCTCCAACACTCTCCACCACCCTGCGGAATGAAAATTTAGCAACAGGTCATTTTAGCTCTGCAATCCAAGCCTGAAGCAAATGCTCAGCAGCTGAGTCTTAATTCTAGAAAAATAAAGACTTGACTGGTTAGTACCACATCAGCGATTTACCTATATTTAATAACTCTTTCGTTGATTCTTCTGAGTTTGAATTATTGACATGTCTGTTTTACCATCAGAGCCACAAAGTACGTTTCACTATCTTGGAGGAGGCATTGCAGAAATTTAATGGAAATTAGTAACAGGCAAGATTAAGTGACCCGCTGTTCATGCCATCTGCAGCAAAAGTTCCATCACGTGCTTTAGAATTTCAAGTATGAAAACTGTTTCCATACAAAATGTCGACACTGGAAAATGATTCCACATATGACTCAAAGGAGGACATCCCTATGAGTGAAATTGAAACTTGAGATATGAGAATGTGACAAAGGGAAATTGATATCAAGTTCCAAAAGAAATTCAGACAAGTCACAACACTTGATATTCTTGGCTGTTCTAGAGGCAACCTGTTCTTTAATACAGATATGACAACTGATACGGTACTTCTTGTTGCTTGTCAATGAACAATCATGTCCACTTTTGCCACAATTCAGTCAGATGCGAAACTGAAAAACCTACTTTCCGGAGCTCTAAGCCTTAAATCCTTTTTCTCTTAGACTTTTTATGTCTTCATAATTTTATGAAAGAAGATGAATTGCTCATTCGTAGAGCAGCGAAGGAAAGAAAAAACAAGTAGAAATTGGAATAGTTAAAATTTGATACCAACATGTAAATGTTAGAGGATTAAGAGCATACCCAGCAGCTTCATGGCCAAAAATGCGAGGAAATAATGGCGTCTGACCCTGAAACAAGAACCCAAACACACCAGGCCTTAGAGCTATATACAAGGCCAAGCTCTTAGCATCATCATACCAGAATTTATAACTCGAATCATGCTTTTCTTCCGAGGTTAGGCAGCAGAGAATGCAGGCATGACTGACTTTTAAACATATTGTCCCAAATCCAGTCCCTATTTTGCTTTGGGAAGAAAAACCAGGACTTGAGGAAGGAAATAAAATCATCACTTCCTTTCGTCCGGAGAGAAAGAGTCAACCATTTTGTCCTCAAGACATTCTTTCTGTTTCAACTTTTCCTCTCCTCTTTTTCCTGCACTAGAAATCCTTGATTTGGGAATTCTCAGAAATTCACAAGGCGTATCATTAAGTATGGACGCGTTCCGAGACACCACCGAGGTGATAAGGAGCAATACGTAGAGTCTTTTCTCCTAGACAATTAAAGACAACTGTATGGTAAGTCCCTAAGTGTACTAATCTAGATTGTGTAAATCACATGCACTACCTGTAAATTGACGTTCAGAGAAGCCAAAAAAGAAAGAAAGAAAGAAAGTAAGAAAGAAAGAAACGAAAAAGAGGAAATGGAGGAATGAATTGATGGAGCTATGACCCTACTGAGCAACAGAGTCACTGACCTTGGCTTCCCAGAAGTAAAGATCGGTGTGGCAGAGCGAGGTGTACTTGACCTTCATCCTCACTTCCATGGCCTGCGGCGGAGCCACCTCCACCTGCTGTATCACCAGCGGCTTCCCTGCTTCCCACGCCACCGCCGCTACAACAACCAAACATCAAAATCAAAATAATCTCACAAATCACGACGCGGCGTCGAAAAATAAAAAGGGCGCGAGACCACGCTTTGCTCTGGCAATATATCATCACGCAAATGCACCTAGAAGGCTAGAACGAACAAAGCCAAAACCCAAACCGAACAGAACCCACGTCAAAACAATCACGCCTGCGACGACGAACGTCATTCGATGAACCGAAGCGGAGAAGTCAGGGAACAGGCGAGCGAGGTTCCGAAACTATACACACCTTTGCAGGGAATCACCAGTCCGGCGGTGCTCGACATGGCCGAATCAGCTTTCGTTATTGCCCTTCGGTTCAGCGAGAGGAATATGCGACTTACAGAAGGACCTACGGGAACGACGCCTTCTTGAACAGCTTCGAGTCGAGTTGAGACGAGAATGTATCTCTCTCTCTCTCTCTCTCTCTCTCTCTCTCTCTCTATCGAACTGAAAAGAAAACCAGAGCGAGGTTCGAGAATCAGTGGACGGTCATGGTTAACGGTCATGGCCCGTCCAATGTCGGGGATGGCCAGTGGTTTCGTGAGGGGCCCCTTGGTTGACCAATCAACGGTCGGCCGCCTCTTCTCCGTACGTTCACAGCGTCGTCGTAGCTCCTCGCTCTTATTGCATAGCATCATGCGCAAACAATGCCCGAACATCCCTCCATTCGTATACGATTTTCGTTGCGGACAAGTGGTTTTGATTTGGAAGATGACGTATCTCTCCTCGTACATATATCCTCGCATCATGTATTTAAAGTAATCTAGAGAGTCATGTCAAGGCCCATCGTCAGAGACTAGAACCTCACCCGATGCCACGTGACTCGGGGCAATCTGTGCGCGATCGTGAAAATTTATCTGAACCGAGATGTTCGAATATTCCCTAGTGTCCTAAGAGGTAAATTTATTGGTATTTGAATATCATTTATAGGATCAAACCATTTATTGTATATTGATTATGTTAATTAGTAGTACAATTTGTATGATTCGTTCGACGACATTGACAATTGAGATGGCTACTCGAAAGAAATCGCACGAAATGACAAGGTGACGCTTGCCTGATTAGCTTGCTACCTATGACGTTCATTCAGTTGTATATGAAGAAGGAAAGTAAGATTCATTTACAACGTTTGTATATGAAAGTGATGCAGTTGACTATAATTGAGATTTAAACGAGTCGACTCTATTCAAAGAGCCCAAAAGAAGATGGCCCATCATTTACCGTATCAACTTTGAAAAACAACGGTGCTGTAAATTCAGCATTATGCAGTACACCAGGAAAGGTAAATGACTAGAACAGAGGACGAGGAGCAAATCGGTAGGTAGATCCATACCTCTGCACGGAAGCACACAACCAGCGGTCATCGGCCTGACGAGCTCACCGGTTTCACGTCCAGGTGAAGGGGCTCGACAGGTGAGGCTGCGGATTCCTCTTAGAGAGGCGAGAGCGAGGCACGACCTCCAGCAATTTCGACGCATGGCTCTCTCGCGCGATTCTTTCTTGTTCTGCTCCACAACATCAAGTTTTGATGCTTTATGGTGAAATTTGATTCTTCAGCTTGCTTTAGTACGCGACCAGCGAGGTTTCTTGCCAAGTTCACCTTCTTGTTGTTTTTGAAGATTCGCACACAGGGTCCACAGACTAGAAACTGTAGCAAAAGATTAAAATGCTCAGGGCTTGTTACATGATTGCATTGTTGATTCTTAAGTGTTCGTACGTGCAAAAACTAAGTTGTTCGACAAATCTTAAAGCGCAGATGAGTAATCCGAATATTGACGAATGATCCAAGTCCAATGAATTCACGTTGTGTCCTTAAGATAATTTGTCCCCTTCACCGGTACCCATGATTCTTGAACAATTGTCTCCCATGATAGAACGAATCGCTTTTCTTATGAAGCGGTACTTCTTCAAAGGAAACCTTTGAACGCAACTTTGCAGATTAATCGCACGAAAATGACACTGATGAAGAATAAGAGAGCAGTAGAAAAATGCCGCGCAAAAAACACAAATGTTTTTTGTTTTATTTAAAAACAATGAAGAGTCACGAAGAACTAAAAAGTTTCGTTCGGTTCACGAACAGACATATCTGTCCAAAAAAAAATTCCAAAACAAAAGCATATCTGTTCGATGAAAAACAAAACTGTCTGAACCAACATGTCTATTCAGTGAAAAACAAAACTGTCTAAATCACACTACTCATTCACCTTCTATGGGATTTGGTTACCAAAATCCCAACATGCATTGCCTTTGGGCTCAGTCCATCACTGCTTATGCGTTAGGCACACTTCATATTCGGGAAAAGTATCAAAAAAGTCAATCTTTTGCATTGATGTCAATTTAATCATAAACTTTTTTTTGTGCCAATTTAGTTCTAGACTTTTTGTCTTTGAGCTAATTCTGTCCTTTCGGCTAATTTTGGCCGGATTTTGGTGATGTGGATGCCAGTCGGCCTACGTGGCGCCGTCGGCGCTAACGTGGACAATTTTTAATAATATTTTAATATTTTTCCGATTTTTTAATTATTTTTTTTATTTTTTTTCCTTCTTTTCTTTTTCTTTCTTCTTTCTTCAGCCTTTTTCCGGTGACTGGCCACCCCGGCCATGGCGGGGTTGGTTGGCCTCGCTTGGGCGAGGCCGCAGTTGCCCGCCACAGGCCTCGGCAAGAGCGTCCTAGCGAGGGGAACCTTCACCCAGGCAAGGCCTCGCGAGGCCGACCCTCGCCAGGGCTCACCCAGGCCGCGCCGTGCGTTGCCTAGCCGGGCGAGGGTAGCTCGGCCAGCCACTTGCCATGGGAGGAAGAAAGCCAAAAAAGAAAAGAAAAAAATTAGAAAAAATAATTAAAAAATCGAAAAATTATTAAAAAATTATTAAAAATTATCCACGTCAGTGCCGGCCGGCGTCCACGTCACCAAAATCCGGCCAAAATTAGCGGGAATGATTGAATTGGCACAAAGACAAAATATTTAGGACTCAATTGGCACCAATGCAATGTTGGTGTGAGTTGTAGGATAAACTGAATAGGAAGGTTGTAATTTAGGGAGTCCAATATTCTATTCTGTTTATTTCTTGATTTGTAGAAAGTCCAATATTGTGTACAGCTTAGAATAGACTGTCTTTGTGTATATATACATTGTGTATCTGTCATTATATAAAATGAAAAAATCAGAGAGGAAAATTGATTGATTTCCTCAGGAAAATATTCTCTGTTCAACATGGTGTTAGAGCAGTGATCCTAATACTACGTGATCGGAAACCATGGCAAAAGAAACCAGCTTGGTAACCCACCAGGAACGGAGTGAGAGCTCCCTTACAGCAGCTATCCTCGAGGACTTGACGAGCAAGATGCAGCAGATTTTGAACTAGAATCAAATGCAAATTCAGACTCCCGCAGCCCAGATCGCCATTAAGTTGGACGGCACCAACTATGGCCTTTGGTCCCAAGTTGTCGAGATGTAGATCTTAGGCAAAGACAAATTGGGATACATTAATGGGGAACTTCCTCAACCCCAATTGACGGATCCAACATTTAGAAAATGGAAAATCGATGATTCAACAGTGAAGGGATGGTTGATTAATTCCATGGATCCGGTCTTGATAGGTAATTTTATTCGTTTCCCAACTGCAAAGATGGAGTCGGATTCTATTGCTACAACCTTTTTTGATGGAACGGATACTTCTCAAGTTATGATTTGAAGAGACTTGTGACTAGAATGAAACAAGCTGGAGGACCTATTGAAACTTACTACAATGGTCTTCAAGGCTTGTGGAGGGATATTGATTTCCGTCGTCCAAACCCAATGATCTGTCATGTTGATATAGAGAGGTACAATTCAACTATACAGGAGGACAGAGTTTATCTTTTCCTTGATGGGTTGGACAATCGTCTGGATAATGTATGGGCTGATGTGCTCCAGATGCAACCATTCCCCACGATTGAACAAGCCTACGCTCGGGTTCGTAGGGAAGATGTCTGCCAAGCAGTGATGATGTCAGGCACCGATTCAATACATGCTGCTGCCACGTCCAAAGGAGTCAAGACGGAACCTCAACGGATGCCAATGCTTCAGGTGACTAGAACTACTTTTTCTGCAAGAGGTGGAAAGAAGAATATTCCCTCAAGGGTTAGATCACAGTCGAGTAGTGGTTGTACACATTATGGAAATTCGAAACATACCCATGAAATAGGCTTTAAGCTACATGGGTACCCAGATTGGTGGAAGGAACTCAAGGCACAGAAACAAGCTGAAGCCGAAGAGAGTAGCGGAAAAGAGAAAGCTTCCTTGGCAAACGCAGAACCTCACTTATGTTTGGTTTCCCAAGTAAAATCTCCCAGTGATTCAACTACTCTCGATAATGAAGGTAATCATGGTTTTGCATTACTTAGCTCTAATCAAGATGAATGTAGTGGCTGGATTATTTATTTAGGGGTAACTGATCACATGACCTTCAATCCGAACGACTTTGTCAAAGTTTCACAACCAAGACGACGTAGTGTTGCTAATGCAAATGGACGAACTTATCCTGTGACAGGAGTCGGGACCGTTGCTCTTTCAACCTCACTCTCTATATCTAATACTTTGCTAGTTCCATCCTTATCAAATAAATTGATGTTTGTAGGCCAAGCTACCGAGGAGCTTAATTGTGTTACCCTAATTTTTGCCTCTTTTAGGATATTCTCACAAAGGAGATCATTGGGCGTGGTAGTAAGAGAGGGGGGTTGTACTACATAGATGATTTCAATCTTGGTCATGTGAACCATATTCGACACTCATCTAGTAGCAAGGAAAGACAGATTTGGCTATGGCATCATCACTTGGGACACCCGTCATTTAGTTATATGAAGCATTTATTTCCTGAATTATTTTCTGGTATATCAGATTCAGTTTTTCAATGTGAGACTTGCATTTTGGCTAAAAGTCATAGTGTTCCTTTTCCGATATGCTTAAATAAAAGTGAAGTTCCTTTTGCGTTGATCTATTCAGATGTTTGGGGGCCTTCCCCAAGTACTGTTGTCTCCGGAATTCGTTGAGACTTCATGTACACATACACCATAGCAAAATGGGGTAGCTGAACGGAAGAATAGACATATTTTGGAAACTACTTGTGCGCTATTGATTGGTAGTCATGTGCCGAGTAAATACTGGGATAGTGCTATGGTCATAGCAGTTTACTTTTTGAATCGGATGCCTTCAAAAGTGTTGAATTTTCAAACTCCATTACAGGCTTTTTCACGATATGTTTCTCTACCCTCGATTTTGGTAATTCCCCCTCAAATATTTGGACGTGTTGCCTTTGTACATCTCCATAAAAATCAACATACTAAGCTTGATCCCTACGCAGTTCGTTGTATTTTTCTGGGGTATGGAACACACCAAAAGGGGTATCGATGTTACAATCCTGCTACCAAACGTACGTATGTTACCATGGATGTGATGTTCATAGAATCAGACAGTTTTTATCCAGCACCCAATTCTTCCTTTCAGGGGGAGAAGCAAGTTGAAAGGCAAAATTGGTGGGATTGTGAGAGCAACATCTTAGTGCAAACTGATGGTGGGAATGGTGGTGGAGATACCACAATGGGGGCTGAGCAGGGGCAAGCCGTACAGCTTGAGCAGGCTGGGCAGGAAGTGACGAAAGCTGAAACAGGAACAAGAATAGGCTCAGGCATAATCGTGCAAGAACAGGAAGCTAATTAAACCAGGTGCTGAATCCCCTCTCTCTCCAGTACACAACCCATCTCCTGAGAATATCCTCAAGGCAAGTTCTCCTATCACACCCTCTTCTCTTGATGATTCAAATGTCTCTGTTGGATATAAATTACATTTCAGACATAATCGTGGGAAGCCCCCGAACCGGTACTCACCAGATGTGGAGGAAAGAAAATCCATATATCCCATTGCAAACTATGTATCAACGCGGAGATTATCTGGACGTCTTAGGACATTTATACACAATGTGTCTTCAATCCATGTTCCTAGTGGGGTACAAGAGACCTTAGAAGAACCAAAGCGAACCCAGGCGATGAAAGAGGAAATGGAGGCACGACAGAAAAATGAAACCTGGAAGCTTGTGGCATTGCCTGAAGAAAAAGGCGGTTGGATGTAAATGGGTTTTCTCCATTAAACATAGGGCGGATGGGTCGATTGAGAGATATAAGGCAAGGCTTGGGGCAAAAGGGTATACACAGACGTATGGCATAGATTACCAAGAGACTTTCTCTCCGGTTGCAAAACTGAATACCATTCGAGTTTTGTTATCTCTTGCTGTGAATTTAGAATGGCCGTTGCACCAATTTGATGTCAAAAATGCCTTCCTCCACGGCGATCTTGAAGAAGAAATTTATTTGGATGTTCCTCCTAGATACGAAGTTCCCTCACAACCAAGTGTTGTATGTAAATTGCAACGCTCACAGTGTGGATTAAAACAGTCACCCCGTGCTTGGTTCGGTAGATTTAACCTAGCTATGAAGAATTATGGTTACACTCAAAGTGACACAGACCATACATTGTTTCTGAAACGACATTAAACAAATGTAACAGCTTTAATAATTTATGTGGATGACATGATTATAACAGGGGATGACATAGACGAGATCTCCAAACTCTAAGAAAGATTATCCGCTGAATTTGAGATGAAAAATCTTGAGGGACTCAAATATTTTTTGGGTATTGAAGTGGCCAGATCGAAAGAAGGTATATTTCTTTCTCAAAGGAAATATGCATTAGATTTACTATCAGAAGTGGGAATGCCAGATTGTAAGCCGGCGGATGCACCTATTGTTCAGAATCACAAGCTTGGAGAGTACCCAGATCAAGCACCAACTCATAAGGAGAGATATCAAAGGTTGGTGGGTAAATTAATTTATTTATCTCATACTTGTCCAGATATTGCATATGCGGTGAGCATAGTTAGTCAGTTTATGCATTCACCTAGAAAAGATCATATTGATGCTGTGGTTCGGATTCTTCGTTACCTAAAGTCTGCTCTTGGAAAAGGACTTTTGTTCTCAAAGCATAATCATCTTAATATTGATGGTTATACAGATGCAGATTGGACTGGGAGTATTACTGACAGGAAATCAACTTCAGGCGACTTTATTTTTATAGGAGGGAATCTAGTTACATGGAGGAGCAAGAAATAGAAAGTAGTAGCTTTATCGAGTGTTGAAGCCAAGAGGAATAGCTAATGGGCTCTATGAGCTCCTTTGGATTAAACGATTGATGACGGAAATTAGCTTTGTTCCTAAGTCCAAAATGAATCTGTTCTGCGATAATAAAGCAGCTATTGACATTTCTCACAATCCAAGTTAGCATGATCGTACTAAGCACATTGAGGTAGATCGACACTTCATCAAATAGAATCTTGATGGCAAGATAGTTCGGTTCCTGCATGTCAAATCCGAAGACCAACTGGCTGACATACTTGCAAAGGCTATCTCCGGTAGGATCTTCCACAACTCACTTGACAAGTTGGGCATCAAAGACATTTATGCACCAACTTGAGGGGGAGTATTGGTGTGAGTTGTAGGATAAACTGAATAGGAAGGTTGTAATTTAAGGAGTTCAATATTTTATTCCATTTATTTACTGAATTGTAGAAAGTCCAATATTGTGTATAGCTTAGAATAGGCTGTCTTTGTGTATATATACATCGTATATCTGACATTATATAAAATGAAAAAATCAGAGAGGAAAACTGATTGACTTCCTCAGGAAAATATTCTTTGTTCAACATGCAAAAGGTTTAGGACTTTGTTAACATTTTTCCCCTTCATATTCTGATGATAGTTTTAGTTTCCTTCACTCCAATAGAAGATTAATAAACCGAAACCTTCAGCTTCATCCTGCTCGGCACTAGTCGGATTTTGGCAATTCCACTTTGAATAAATGGAGGGTAAGTTGGGGAAGTGAACAACCCATCGGCACCCAAACTCAGGCCGAGGTCGATCAATGACATTGAAACGAGTGTACAAATCTTTTTATACATTTGGCACACTGCGATGAAAATGTACGCTTCTCCCGAATAATCATCGGACTATGCGCGAATAAAGAAGGAAAGTAATTTAACGTGGTCAGATGTAATATCGACTGCCGTGGCCATAATATAAAGGCGGAGAGAAAAAGAAAAAGAAAAAGAACTGAGCCACTTCTTCAGTCCTCTATATTTCTTCTGTTTCTGTCTCTCTATCAACTTGGGGTGATCTGGAACTAGCACGCACGGCCCCAGCGGCAAACAAGCACTCCGGCATTGGACGTCAGCGTACCGACTGAGGAAGAAGATTTAGCCCCTAAGCTCGAAGCCCGGGCATAGCTGACTCCAGCTCCGGCTCCTGAGGGTGTGAAGAATGCTCCATTCAACATGAGATCTCCTGATGATCTCCAGTTCCAGCTCTTCCACACGCTTGTCGATGTGTCGACTCTCTTTGTCACCTGATAAAGTATATTTTTAGTAATTCATAACCTGCTCTTCGGAGAACAATGACTTCCTTTGAAAGCATTAATTGTGCAATTTGTCTCTAATTTTGTTACCTCTTTGGCGAAGGGGTTTAAGGGAGCGAGGTACCGATTTCCCTGGCTGTTGATAGTGGGCTCGGCGCTCCCACCAATCGCATACATCTCCCAGTGTGTATAGTCATTGTTCACCACATGGAAGTACCCATGTCTACATCTGAAAAATTGTGCAGATCATATCAAGTTAGCAATCAATCACAGATGACATGATTCACGGACACAGGTCAATAAAAAGATTCATCGAAAGAGTCAGTGCCTGGGCATTCTTTGGATGAGCCCTTCTCCAAAATGATTGTAGGCAATGGTAACTTGCATGCTCTTATCTCTTACATACGAATCACTATGACCCAGCAGCATCACCTGTTTTCATAAGTAGCAAATTGCTTCAGCAATCTCCCATTTGATGATAACTATTTTGTCCTCATTTAATGCAACCAAGGGAGGATTTAGTTTGTGGATTCACCTCATTGTGATGCGTGAAATAGTTGTTGGAGATTGTAATAGCAGTCGAGCCCATAATAGCATCGATGAGGCCGTCAGCGCAATTGCTGAGAGAATTGTGGTCAATCCAAATGTGGCTCGCACCAAAAATGGAAATGCCGTCCCCATCAGCCATCGTTCTCCACCCGTAATGTGAAGGCGAGCTTCGAACCAAGGCGTTGCCAGTGGACTTGCAGTCATGAATATGAACACCGTGGATGATGACATTAGTAATGAATTGAATCGTAATGCAGGCCCCATTAGCAATGTGCACGTTGGCCCCGCGTCCATCAATTGTCTTAAAGCTGTTCATGATGAGTTCTTGCTTCAGGGTGATCACCATGTCTCTCTTGAACACTATCCACAGGGGCCTGTCCTGGATGACGGCATGGCGGAGTGTGCCGGGCCGTGGGTTGACTGGGTCGTCATCACCTGGGTCGCTCACTACGTAGTACTTGCCGTCACGACCGCCGACAGCATTGCGCCCAAAGCCGATGGCACAGTCAGCCAGACGTTTCCGACGTAGGTACCACCTCGGATCGCACCGCCAACAATCATCAATCGAGTTCCCAGTCCCACAAGAGAAGAATCCAAGGTTCCTTCTCGCCGTGCTGTTCTGGATGCTCCTGAGAAATGTTAGGGAAAGATCAATAACACTGTGTGCTCAATGTTCTAGCTTCGCGTACTCTCCCTGAAATTCGGTCAAATAGTACATATGTTCAGTGTGATTCTTTCATCAACCCGGGCACTACTAATGTAGAACTCTGCCCATTCCCAAGAATGGTTGACATTTATGTTCCATCCAGGGGGCCACGTCAATTTGACATTAGAACTTCATGTCTTGTACCTTTTTTGTACTATTCTTTTACTCTAACCACATCAAAGTTAGAGATTGAGCGTGTGATCTGATGACTCGACTCAAGCTTATTAAATTTCACCGACGGATTTGTCCAAAAAAAAAAATCACCGACGGGGGAGTGAATGAGGGCTTTCCTACGTTTGCGGGAGTGGATGATGGGAGTTAAATGCGGGGGATGGGCAATACGGACAGATAAGGTTCGTGTTACGGAAAAGTCAAAGCGGTGAATCCATGAATTCCTTGGCAAATCAATAAATGCCACGGTTTGTGACTCCCAGGGCGTGTCGGTGGATCTGGCATTTAAATAAAAAGGCCTGCTCGTGTGTTCATAGTGGGACTCAGGCGAGATTGTGTTAGTAGGTCCGCTCCTGCAATCACCCCCGAGAAAATTTTCTTCGCAAAATGTTGTTAATATTTTCTCCCAAGGGAGATGTATGATCTGTCTTTTTGGATGTTTTGTGCCACTTGGCTACTGGGTGAGGGCACGGTTTTATGTTAGCTCTGTCCCACCATACTAGGATGGAGCCATGGAAAAGGATATGTAGGATAGATTTCTGATTCTGGGCAGTGGCAGAGCCTTAGTTGTCGTGGATCTAATGTCTTGCTAGATACCAAACAATTATCAACGATGCTGAGTCTGGAGGATTTGAGAATTACCCACTGAGATATGTTAAAAGGGTACCCTTAGCCTTAGGGCATCTCTATTCGGATACAATAAGGCTAGATTTGAAGTACGGTGAAGTTACTATGGATCGCTGAAGTCCAGGATGTACAAGTTCCAGCGAGAAAGCTTATGGTTAGAAAAGGAGATATGGCGCAAAATATTGGGTGTGGGAATTTAAAGGTGGTCAATCGTAGTGCTTGATTTGGATAAACTGTTGAAAAAGACGCTTAATCACTTATAAATAAATGCGTGATCAGCGGATCTTACGACATGGGCATGTGGATAAGCAAAGCTGGCCAACAAAGATTGGCAGAGAACATGGGGGAGTTTTGGTTCCTCTCTGATTCTTGGGACAAGCGTGATAGGTTATCTTTGGGGACACTATTCTAATATATCGTTTTATACTAGTATTGTCGGTTAAAGAATCCAGGAATTTTACGGGGATAGAGAAAAGTCGGTAACTATAGTAATAAATAATAACAAAGTAGTGGCTCGACTAGTCGAGACAGTGGTCTTGAGACTTTTAGATCAACTTGTTTTAGATTTTTTTTTTCATAGATGATCAGATCCATATATATTTCAAATTATTAGGGAGGACGACAAACTACAATCTTATATTTTTTAATGTGCACTCGGCACACCGAAATCAATCTTTGATGACCATAGATCTCACATAAGATTTAATGAGGACTCGAGTACACTAACCGTTGCTCAATAAGAACCTTTATTTCTCATCTCGGAGTGGTCATAATCGAACTCCTTGTTCCTTTTCAAGCAAAGAGTAGTCGGTGACGATAGAGCCGAAACCTTGGTAGTCACGTTGACAACAATATCCTAGTATTTTTACAACCATACGGAAAGGACCAATCTCCAAACAAATTGCGAAATAGGCAAAAGTATTAGTGTTGATCTCTAGCTTGGGTGGATTGGGATTCACTGTCTTACTTTTCTACTTAAATGCAGAGAAGGTGACGGCCGGATCGAACCTATTACAAAGGAAAGGGTGGCCCCAATTTTCTACTCAGTCTCGAGCAGGAATTAAAGAAACCAACAACGTTTGACAGGATCCTGAGGTGGAGAGAGAGAGCTGAAATGGTGCAGAGAAGCCTTTATTGGTTTTGTCTCTGTTCTCTGGTCGGGTCATGTGATCATTATTCTCCCATGCCAATCTCGATTATCATAAAGGGGAAAAAGCAGGACTCTTTTTTTAAATTAAATGCAATCACATGATGAGCGAAGGGAGGGGGAGAGAGGGAGAGACTCACATATCAACCATTGAAGCTACTTCCTCCGGGTTATCGACTGCATGCTCATTCCGTTCGTCGCCGAACCTGGAATGCGCGACGGAAATGTCAAGGACCAGCAGGTGGTAACATCAAGAAAGAAATTAATTTCAAGAAACCAATGGACTAATGGCATGCTGTGCTCCTGATCTGATCTATACCCAACTTAACCACACCATGCCACAACAGGTTCAAGGTTTTGTCGTCATTTTCACCTAAGTGCCTGTATATCTTCAGGCTTGAAACGACATGGGTGAATGTAAGATGCTTCAGCAAGATCAGCAAAACACACTAGCAGAGGAAAAATCTATGGAGTGATGCTGCACTTATTAAGTCAATAAACTTGGTCCGTTCGATGTTGCAACGTATTTGGGCTGAGGATTTGGGAAAACACGCTGCTCACTCCACGGCATGTTCTAACTCCACAAGATCAACAAAAGCAGAGAGAGATCTCATTTCGAGTCTTGCACCGTGAATGGTGCAGAGGATAGCGAAACGCGAAGCACGAGAGGGTGGGGGGAACAGAGAGGGGCATTTTGGTCCCCGGAAAACTCCTGCTCGCATGTCAAAGGTCACGGTCAACAAAAGTGGTGTAGATCTGAACAGCGAACCTTTTCTCGAGGGTCGGGATAATCATAACTGAATTAACGATCCAGAATCACTAAACTAATTTAAACTCATCCCAAAGGAAAAACTCATGAGCATCCTGCATCCCAATTATCAGACTAGTTTTACAGAGTAAATTCACTGAAACTAATTGATTTATTCGACGTACGATCGGAGTTACTCGCAATAAAAGTTGCCGTCAATTTTGTAAAAATCATATTGACCGATGCCGCTTGTTGAACATAGTTATTGAGAAGAGATTCCATCGAATGCATGTAATGTAATATGAATATAACGAGAAAATAATATTTTTTTCGTTTAGCTGTTTAATAAGTGACTAAATTATTTAAATAATGGCGGAAAAATTTATTATTCGTGTTATCCAGGTGGACGGTGTAGATCCAGCAGATAGAAGTCACTGTTTGAATGAGCCGAGGGTAGTTACTGCACTGACCTGCTCGCCATTGATGAGTTCTTCAGGCCCTGCAGCTTCTCGGTCTTCTCGTCGAGCCTGCAAGAGTACACATGCAGAAACCAGCCTGAGCACCGAACGTCGCACATCATGCAAACGGAAGCGCACTTTGTATCGCATGCACCGATCGCTTATTCATGTAAAGCTCCATTAACGTGCGCTAAATCGAGAGCTTTAGCTATCAAATCAGAGAGAAACGATGCGCGCTGATCACGAACGCATCAAGAGCGCAGAGAACGGCGAGTTCTCCGGCGAAATCACAATGCCAGTTGATTTCAAGACGGTTCACTCCCAAAACAGAGCTAGAGCCACAACACGAGACGCTAATCGACTCCCGAGGGGCTTACTTCGATCTCGAGCGCTCCTTGCCGCTCGCTCCGCCGTCCGCGCACACAAGCAGCACCAGGAACACCGCGAAGCTGGCGGACAGCCATCTCGGAGACGCCGGCATTGCCGATTTTTCGCGATCTCGATCTCGCTAGCTCCTGGAACCAGAAGTTCGCGCGAATCGCGGCGCGCTCTGTTCCGAAGGGGGGAAGAGAGAAAGAATGAGAGCGAGAGAATGGAAAAATGGAGTCAAAGAAGAAGCTCTGATGGAGTCGTCTCTTTATAGCGAGATTGGGCAGAGGGAAAAAAAAAAGAAAAGGAAAAAACTGAAACTGCTAAAGCAGGGAGGGGACTAACCATGGTTAAAAGAGTTAACCCTGAGCCACCGCTCCGGTTTAATTTAACCACCCCATTTTTATTTATTTATTTTATTTTACATCCCGGCTTTAACCGCCACTAACGGCCGCTCCCTCTCCCCCTCCCTCCCTCACACCGAACCACGTGTTTCTCTCTCTCTCTCTCTACGATAAAGTCCGGGGCCTCTCCTCTGTTTCTCTCTCTAGAGAGAGATGGCTTTTTAACTCCTTCCACGTGGTGAGTCGGTCGCTCATGTGCCGAATGCTGTCCGGTCAGGGCTCGTGGGGCAGAGAGAGAGAGAGAGAGGGGGGTGTCGGGACCACGAGTCCACGTCAGCACGTGACCCCGGATTGGGTTCTTAATCACGCGTTAATCGAAGTGATTAGGCTAAATTAATACAATTAAAATTAATCGGGTTCTAATCACGCGTTAATCGAGTGATAGGCTAGAGTTGATTTGCTGATCGGGGCTTGGTGCTTGATCGCTCGAACGCATCTTCGGCTTTATAACACCGCGACACGACGAGAGGATCGTGTTCGATAATTTGTATAGATTGAGTTGATGTTTACAATGAGCAAGATTGCCGTCGGAGTAGTTTAAAAATAAGCATGTCCTTGCAAACATACGAACCACGGAATCTTTTGGAAATTGAGAACAAGAGAGAGCTTTGGTCGAACTTAGGGTGTGCATGACAATCATTTTGTGCCCGGGAACTATTTCTACTCGAAAATGATTCTTTTTTATTTTGTGCCCAGAAACAATTTCTGAACATTTGAAGGCGTTTGGTAACTGTCCAAAATTTCTATTCCTGGAATAGAAAAGAACAGAAATACGTTTGGTAACTACACAAAATTTCTTTTTATTAATAATATTTTAAATTGTTTAATATTTTTTTTCTTTTTTTTTTCTTTCTACCCTTCCCTTCTTTGGCCATGGCCGGTTGCCAGCGCCGGTGACCGGCCACAGGCCAGGGCGTCGCGGCCCTGGCCGCCTACCTCACCGCCAGCCTCGCCCAAATTAGGCGAGGCCGAGCCTCACCGTCGATCGCGACGGCAAGGTCGGCTTCGCCGTGGGTCGCGACGGCGAGGCCGACCTCACCGTGGGTCGCGACGGCGAGGCTCAGCCTCGCCCGATCTGGGCGAGGCCGACCTCGCCATGATCGCTCGCTGCCTCGCCCAGGCGGCGAGGGTCCAGCCCTCACCCTCGCCGGCGAGGGCCGTGACGCCCTCATCGGCCCTGGGCTATGGCCGGTTGCGCGGCCACGGCCATGCGACGGCCACACCGTGGAAGAACAACACAAAGAAGAAAAGAAAAAAAGAAAAAAGAAGAAAAAAACTTATTCTCAAATTTAGCGAAAACAAGAAGCAACTTTTTTTACTTCTTGTTTCTCTTCCAAAATCAGCTTTTGGCACAAATTTTTGCAAAAATGTGCCCGGAAACAAAAAGTTTACCAAACGCATTTCTGTTCCCAAACTATTTCTGGGAACAAAAGAACAAAAATTTTCACTGTTTGGCACGTTACCAAACGGACCCTTAAGAGTACCATAAAACATCATAAAGCATCTAGAAAACTTAGGGACAATATGAAGTTAGGTGATCACGAGGAACTCGATCATCGCCTTATCAATAGAGCTCGCATGGATTCTTACCGGATCGGACGGTGTTCAAATATTTTGCACATCCAATATCAGACATATGTATGCTTTGGATAAAGATTATCGGCCTAAACGCCTGTCCTTAATAAGTTAAGTTTTAGATGGTGGTTGGATTAATCGGGTAGATCGCTATAGCTATCAATTTTGTTTAACTGTGCGAATGCAGTGCCGTGATCATTTACAAGGTAAATCTGCATATGCTTTTATAGTGATGGATTAATCGGGTAGATCGCTATAGCTATCAAACGTCACTTCCTTGCTTCCCTTAATCAATACTTTTCCTTGATTTGTTCCAATAAAACATGACCTCTTCTTGGTCTTTTGTCCCTTACCCCCCTCTTTTCATGCCCTTTTATCAGACTCTTGCCTCGTCTAAAATCGAATCGCGCAATTAATAGCTCAAAGGGCATTACTTGACATGCACGCCATTTGGCAAGTCAAGAGTAAAGACCGCGCAATGTCCCTAGGTTTGTGCATGCCTCCTCATCTACATCTTCTTGTTCTTACATTGGCCAAGCTTTAATAATCCAAGGACACGAGTACAGAAATTGGACCATTTGAAAGTCCATAGGAAAATCTTGCGAGCTTTACGAACTAGTTAAATTCAATGCTCTCGACTTGATTGTTGACCTCAGACTCTGTTACTGTTTTGATCTTGGAAACCAGCACAAGAAACCGACATATAGACCTCTTGTCTAGTCCTAGTCTATTATTATCTGTCCATAAGTTTAGGAGCGATTTGTGAGAGAGCATGAGAGAGCCTCAGCTATACCCGTGATTCACTCATCCTTTTCTAAAAACTTTCTTTTCCCCAAAAAATTCGCACTAGAGAAAATTTGCTGACCGACAAAGGCCGGGTGGTGAAATCCTAAGACCTTCTGCCAAATCAACTCTACGAATGAAAAGCTACGTAGTATGGCATCAGTAGAGCACGTGCTCTTTCCCGGTCGACCGCTGTACAATTTTGCGCTGTCTGCTCAGCCGATTTTAGATACGATTGCTCGTCATAATAGATTCAGAAATCGCTCATGGAGATGAAGAAATTTCCAACTTGTTTAGCCGTGAATTCAAGCTAGATTTAGCTGTGTGGGCCGGATTTGTTTTTTCGCCATCCCGATTTTCTTGCTTTTGCTAACAAAAGCGCACGTCCCGGACCTTAGGGCACGTGACAATCCCCACCGGATAATCTAGTACAAACTAGGCAGAATAACCATAATGCACAAATTCTCACTCTTTGTTATAACTAAGTGCAGTGATTCGTATCCAAGTTTTAAGTGAGAGAAACAAATATTTGCATCTGCACCTAGACTATCATTCACCCCTCTATCAAATCCGTAACAAAATACCTAGAACGTTATTATCGAGTTATTTTTCTCGGAGTCGAGATATTTAATAATCCAATGTGATTTAATGAGAGACCAATGGCATCATGTAAGGGCACGGATACGTACCATTAGAGAATATGCCGTGGTCTGTCCTAATCTCGGAGTATTTTCCTGTACTAATTCTTAGTTAAAATATGCTGCCATAGATAGACACCACATGCTATGCTCAATTTTCTCACTGACATTGCTCAATTGATGCAATTTGCCTCATTTATTTAACTGATGAAATACTTTGGTCAATACCCTAACTATTCTTTTTCCGTACCCGGGGCAGTAATTTCTGGTCTACGCCCTCCGACAAGCTTCTCCTGAAAATGCCACGTATATTCGTATTATTTTTATAATTAAAAAAAAACGGAAAAGGGATTAAATAGGGCTGAGAAATTAAATAATGAGGAGAATGCGAGACTGGTCAAATTAGAGCAAGTAGAAGAGAAAGACGTGGAAATTTAATTAGGCGCGACCGGAGAAAAGTAGTGTATACGCCTACTGACCGCCGCCAATCAAGGGCGGAGACCACGGTTGGTTGGGCTGCCGGATAATCTTCTCTGCTTGATTTGCGCATTAACCTGTGACGGTGGCGTGACGGCGCTGCCTCAGAAATTTTCCTAAAATCTTTATTGGTGAATGAAAATTAGAAAAAGCATTATTGTTTTCTAAAAAAAAGGTTTTTGATGGATCGATGTACGGGCAAATCTTGTTTTCGATATATTCGTGAAAAAATGAATGATTCGGAAAATACTTATCCTAAAAATGATCGTTTGTATTTGTATTGCTTACGAAAATGAATGAATGACAAAAATATATTCATTGTACGCGAAAAATATATAGACTTAAACTTTTGTCTGTGATGAAAGGATTTTTCATTGATTAATTATTTTAAGTGATACGAGCGATTATTTTTAGAAAAATATTTTTCGAATTATTCATTTTTTGGCGAAATAAATTGAGCCTGAATTTATTAATTATGTTTACTTGTATGGTGGCAAAATCTAGATTAGGAAAAATTTCGAAGTTGAAATATCCACCGAAGATCTTATTGCTTTTTTCCCTTTTTAATTTGTGTTGCCATTGTGATACCTAAGGACATGAAAGTACTCTTATTTTTAGCACAAGAAACTAGAATTTTTCAATTTAACAAATTAAAAAAAAATCGAAGTCTCCTTAGATCCACTTTAATGAACCATAACGTACTTTTGAAACTTAGATTCTCAAATTCTCAAGTATTCTCGCTTAGTTAGAAAATAAACTTTCACAAAAGCCTAAAGAAAAATTAATGGGTCATGATGATAATAATTATATTAGATGTTCAATAACGGAATATCAGTTGTTTAGTAATCAAACAAGAAAAAAGAGTTCATGCAAGGCATTGCCTTTGTGTCGGCGCTTTGGCGATTAAATGAAAAATGATCAACACAATTTCCTATGTAAAAAGGCCCCGTTTGGTTCAGCATCGGGAATGCTCATTTGGCCTTAAATGAGCATTCCCAAAATGTTGAACCAAACGGTTCAGCATTGGAGTTCCAAATGCTCATTTGGTAGCATTTGGAATGCTGACTGTTCCCAAAAAAAAAAAAAAATTCTTCTTTAGCAAAGCGTGGCAGGCTAGGGCGGCCGGCAAGGGGCCAGCGCCGCCGGCGAGGGGCCGACGAGGTCGCGCGACCCCGGCGACAGCCGCCTGGGGTCAGGCGACCGCCTAGACGCTGCCACTCGGGTCGCGTGACCCGGGCGGCGATGACTGGGTCGAGCGACCCCAGAGCGGCCGTCGTCGGGGTCGCTCGACCTAGGCCGTCGCCGCCTAGGGTCGCACGACCGTCTAGGCGCCGCTTGGTTCGCGCGACCCCAGCGGTGACGGCCCGGGTCGAGCGACAGCGACGGCCGCTGGGGTCGCTCGACCCAAGCCGTCACCGCTCGAGGCGCGCGACCCTCGTCGGTCGGACCCGGCCGCCGCGCCGGGCGACCCGGCGTCGCGCGACCTCGCCTTCTCGGGCGACGGCCACCGGCAACCGTAGCTCTTCGCCGGAGCCGGCGAAGGGTACTTTTAAAAATAATAATAAAAAAAACCTCCCAAAGCCCATTTGTAAAAAGAAATAACCAAACACAATTGCATTTCCCCAAGTGGCTTTCAAATAATTTTTTATCAAACGCCATTTGCATTTCTTCAAGTGGCTTTCACCTAAAGGTATTTGCATTCCCCAAATGAACATTCTAAAAGCTGAACCAAACGGGCCCAAAGCGTAGGTAGAAAAAATTAAAAATCGCACTACGCTATTTGTAGGAAAAATAGTTATTTTTTTTAAGAATTTTTTTTCAAAATAATATGCTTTCGAATTCATATAAAGAAAGAACTAAATCCGAGATCTTACGCTTCTTCTTTACGAGAGAATATCTTGGCTTTTCTAATCACTAAGGATCTTTTTAAATTTACGGATTATAAATGAATAGACTCAAATTACTTTTTCCGATGTCGCAACATCTTTTTGTTACATGAATCCTACCTACGACATGTAATGATAAAATCACAATGCTCTCATCGAGGAAAAACACCCGATTGTTTCGTTCTCATTCATTGGATACCTCAAAACACGACACCGACACCTTCCTAAACGACGATCCAAATCACCCAAACCAAAGACTTTCGGCCCGAACGGTTAAAAAACCTCTCCAAACGTTTGTTATTTTGCTTAGCACACATAATCGCTCTTAACATGTCTAATTAGTTGGCACAAAGACAAACTTATTATAAGTCAACCAAAAGGAAGATGAGAAAATGAACTCGCTTTTGACAAAGGGAGATCGCATTTTGGTTCCCAAGGCCACAAGTGCGAGCGAAGCTGACTGACACTTACCCCCAAAAACCTTTGACAATTCGACAATTCGACCAATCCTATGTGAAAGCCTTCGGGAGAAGCCAAGCAATTTTTCAACCCCAACCACCACAAAACACACAAAATTGGGGTCGTCGCTCTTCCTCGGATTCGTCAATCAGATCATGATTACGCCACAAACAAAAAAATCAGTGCACTGACAATTGACGGGGCTGGGGGACTTTGCAAGCGTGATTTGCTAACGTCGACCTAACTTTTAAAGTGCCTAAGTCGTCATCATCTCCTAATTAACACGTAATGAACCGACGCCGAGAGGCATTGGAGCTCATGTAAGCTAAGATCACGATCCACATCTATGGCACAAGTTTCCTTCTATGGATAATTTGATCATGGCAGATTAGCCGCAGCTTGCAAGCATAGAACCACCCGAGAAAGGGGTTTTTGTCCATTGCCCGATTTGATCAATCGATGAATCGAGATCCGATCAATCGATGTTAAATGCGATTAATATGGTGAATACCCGATTACATAGTTTACCAACTACACGCTTGAAAAATTTCGTAATTGCTCAATCACGAGAGACTAATGAATTTTGAGTAGATCATTGAGTTCTGAACAAGGGCTTAACTGGCAATGCACCATCATGAAAAATTGACCATTATGTCTTTCATTTACATTTTTGCTTCTAATAAACGCAGATATACAAGATTCTTATAAAATAGACTCATTTGTTTATAAAGTTCGTTTTTCCAAATTACAGAAATATTCCATTAAATTTGCTTCTGTGAAAATGAAATCTCTCCTGTCATAACCAGACTAGAATTTTCCACCATTTCCCTTTTTTTTTTTTTTGGTTGAGAAGATATGGATAGGTCTTAATTGTTTTTGTTTCCTTCCCTCTCATCACCTCTCGGGCTGATAATACAATATTCCCAGTTGTGCACGTTCCCATGTAGCAGCTGTTTCTGCTTTTTGCTCATACCCTTTTTTTTTTTTTGGACAAAAATATTTTAAAATATTTATTTTTCCTTCTTCAAAGGAAGATGCCACGAGAATTTATCTACAGTATCCCCAGAAATATTTATGGGGTTTATCATCAAATCGAAAACGTGTCCTTGTCCTAAGCTTCTCAACTGCCGGATCTGCACATTATTAGGTTCCATAGGCATGGCATGTGAGAGGAGAATCTGCCCACCTCGGGATTGTGGGGTGGTTCCATGAACTCATCCAATCATGCTCACATGGGCTTTGCTTTTGTGGACTCATATCACAGATACCAATAGAAAATAAAAATAAAGTTTTAATTGGTGTGATTAGTGTGTAAATTTAGTGGATTTGAGAAAAAGACACCCCCCATCTAATTGTCTAGTTTATCTTATACAAGTCAGATGGGATTTGCCAATATTCTAATTTCCCCTTTGTGCCAAAAGCTGAGCAGTTAAGCATATTGAAAATTGTGAAAAAAGTGGCCATTTAGGATTCATGGGCATCTAATGAGATGCATTATAAAAAGATGTTAGTCATGTTCAAGTTCCAAGGTGAGAAAACTCCCCAAAATTTCAGGATTCATGAATTTGATGGAGAACTTTATGTATGGAGAGGGAAAATTGTTCTCGATTATACATTGCAACAAGATCATAAGCGTTGACCCCGACGAGCCATTTGATAGGCACTCATCTATTAAATTACTTGCTTGAATCATTAGTTGCTAAAAGCATGAGACACTGATTTGAAGAGATAGAACTTAGAAACGACGTTGTTCGTCTGCCGATCGATAATCCAACAATAAATTAACATGCGAAATAGAAAGAAAACTTTCCTAGCACATGACCAATTCCTGCCTCCGCAATTTTGGGGGCCAAATGACATGATGTTCATGCTCACCGAAAGAGGACAAACTGCGTAATCAAAGACGAATCTGTTATGCAATGCATTATCCCAAGTTTTCACTAGGGATTAATGTATTATATTGTGGACTTTCATTTCATCATCTTTCTAGGAGAAGCATGCTTTGCTTCGCTATTGGCCTATAGGCCACCGGATATTTCGGAGCTAAGGACGAGAAGGAAATTGGCCAAACTTCATCCAAGCGACACCTGTTTGATTCGCCATTCTAGGAATGAGGAATCTATGGTTCTCTAGCATCAAGAAGCCATTGGTTCTCTGTCTGTGGATGAATGCAATGCCACAGGATTTACCTTTATGTTTGTTTTTTTATTTTATCCAAGCGACTGACACGGTTTATCCATCCTCAGTTTTTCGATTATTCAAAGGAGCCAAAGTGGAGTTGACTGGGCATGACAGAAAAAACCAAAAGCATTTCCCCAACTTTTCAGCAGACCATTGTTTTTATCCAAACAGGTAAGATTTTCTTTGGTTAAACATTACGGTTCATCGACCACAGTGTTAAGTTCTATACTATTCTTTATCATGCAGAGAGTCGATCGGAGCGCAGGCAAATAGTGGTGTAGAAAGCTCGGTCAATATTAAGTAAATGATAATGAATTTGTCGACAAAAAACTCACGGCAGTGAAATGAGAATAAAGATCTGCCAATGAAATAAGAACCATACGGTGCAAATAGTGTCGTGTTTGGGCTTACTTTTTGGGTTTCGACTCTCGTCTTACCAGGGTCAAAGTTGGATTCGTAAGTGTGCATCCACCTAGTAACCACCTAGTAACCAAACTGCATCGATTCTAGGAGACATGACCGGTGTCTCTTTTGCCGTGGAAAATTCGCATGTAGGGTGCGTTTGTTTCACGGAAAATGTAATATTTTTGAAAAAAATTTCCGGAAAATAATTTTCTAGAAAAATAGTTAGTTTTACTTTGTTTAGTGATATGTGATCGAAAATATTTTCTGATATTTGGATCTCATTTGAAAAATGATTTCAATCCCATGATTTTATCTCATGCAAAAAAAAAATCGAATTTTTAAATATTTTTATTTTTAAAATAAAAAAGAAAAAGAAAAAAAGAAAGAAAAGAATAAAATATTAAAAAAGTAAAGGGAAGCAATTCCGAAAAGTGTTTTCACCTTATTAGATTAGGGAATTTACTTTCCTAAATTTATACGTAAATATTTTTCTTGACCGGAAAGTGTTTTTGGGTGATTAATCATTTTCAACGAACCAAACGGGTGAAAGTTCGGAAAACGGATTCCCGGAAAACACTTTCCCTGAAACAAACCCATCCGTAATTTTCTTCTTTTGGCTTGGGCCCCGTTTTATACAAGAAAAGAGGAAAATAAAACAGAATGATCGTGGGGATACTAACTACTTACATTGAAAGTTTTACCAAATGAAGCGGTAAAAACTTGTCTCCATCAAGAACAGATCTAGCGAAGTTGTTCTGAAACTGGGCCTGCCAAATAAATCTGCTCAAAGGGAGGGCTCAGACTGGGCCGGAGATCACCCAATAAGACCACTGTCAACTACAGTTTCTGAGCCCAAGACTTTGCGATTGGGCCGAAGATGAAGAACTAAACCAGCATAAAGAACGAAGTCCAATAGCTGAGCTCCACAAACGAAGACAAGCAGGCAATGCCTAGAGGCTTCCCGTCGTTTTGGAGCTGTTGGGCCTGGTCCTTGGGCCTACATATTGTTCATCGCGTGGTTCGGGCACAAGCCCGCAATTCTGAGAAAGTATTTCGTGCAACGTTGGGTCGCCGAGCTAATCATGTCTCTCCACCGCATGCAGCATTATAGGTGCGATTTGGATTGGACAGGTCATTTTCCCTCCTTTGCGGCCATGGCGTTTTCCTTTTGGTTTGGTTATTCGGGAATTTGTCGTTTTCTATTAAACGCTAATACCACCAAAAACTTTAAATTGATATGTTTGTCCGTGCGATATTTATCTCAAACTAATTTCCGTATCACAAAAATCCAAAATTGATACACAAGTACCATATTTAACCCAAACTGATATACTGATTCCATATTTATCCCAAACTGGTAAAAATGTGGCACGGATATATTGATTTAGGGTAAATGTGTCACGGATGTACTAGTTTGGGATTTTTTGTAACGTAATCATTAGTTTGAGGTAAATATGGCACGGGTACACCAGTTTGGGGTAAATGTGGCACGAACGTACCAATTTAAGATTTTTCGTGGTATTAACCCTTCTATTAAAAGGTCAAAACATTTTGTTAGAAAGTCTGTTTACTTGTTTAGAACTCACTTTTATTTTATGTTTCTCAAATCTTGCTGCTTTCGCGAAGTAAGTTTTTACTTAAGGCACGACATTCCAAGATTATTAAAATGTACAACTATTGGCTGGGAAAATAATACATATTTTCCATGACTTTTTAATAATTAAGTTAATATGTTGACCGCGTCGAAAGATTCCAATGCTCTCTTGTCATTTTCTTTTAAGAAAAAAGTAGAAGTTGGGTCAAGTGGACTCTAAGGACGCGAATGATAATCATTATGTTTTTCTATTTCTCTATTTTTTTGTTCATGAGAACAGGCATGGAACAGAAATCCGTTTGGTAAAATAATTTCATTTTTTAATTTCTAGAACAAATTTTGGCCCATAAATAAATTTGGAATAAAAATGAGAAGTTAAAATTTTACATTTTTCTATTTCTGAAACAGAAATAGAAATAGCAACTTTCTTTTATTGCTCACCTTTGCCGTCCGTCGCCATTTGCCACCGCTCGCCTTCCATCCACCGCTGCCCATCACCACCGCCCACTGTTGCTGCTCGCTCGCTCACCGGTCAGCCATTGTCGCCCGTCACCACCACCAGCCGCCGCCGCTCATCAATCGTTTGCCGCCGCCCATTGTCGGCCACCACCGCTCGCTAGCCGTCCACCGTCGGCTGCTTGCTGCTGGCCATCCATCGTCGTCCTCCTGTCGCTGCTCATCGGCCATCTGCTGCCACCCATCGCCATTCCCTTGCCCGCTCCCGTTGCTCGCTGGCGGAAATAGAAATTTTGTGTCGTTATCAAACGAATTTCTATTCTGGGAATAAAAATTTTGTGTCGTTATCAAACGCTACTTTTTGCTTAGAAACTTATCCAGAAAAGAGATAGCCAAAAATAGGATAGGAGAAGAGAAATGTTTTCGTTCGACCCTATGACTTCAAATTCAAATTTGAAACGTGTAAGAAGACAATTGCCATGACTTCTTCCCGGGAGTGGGACACGAGGGCGTAGAATGATCCTACGACGTCGCGGCGTATCGTTATAATTAAGCGCAAGACTATCGTTGAAAAGGAAAATCACACGATATAGTGCAGTGGTGTCCTTCATAATTACTTGTGAGTGGCTGCCTCGGGCCCCCCGCAAAAGCAGCCACGTTGGGGAAGAGATGCATACGAACGTGAATTGTGTTCTTTTAGGACAACTTCAAGATTCCCCCCGTGGGTCCACCCCTCTAGTCAAAGTCAAGAAGTCTTGTTCTCTATTTGTTTCATTTGTCTTGGGTTTTACGAAAACACACCGCAATCGCGAAGCACTTTCCCCGTGGGAATTCAAGTAAGGTAGTTCGATGGGAACGCGATGCACGCGATTCCTGCTTGTGTACCCCACCGGGCGATCACATTTGCTGCCAATGTGTGTTCACATAGGCCGAGCACGGGACTTATGCCCGCGCCCGAAGCCTTGGTGCTTGTGCCTGATGCCCCACGCCTTAGCCCGGGTCCATAAAGGTCGAGCACAAGATCCCACTCCCCGAGCTTGGATTCGCAACACCTGAGCCCAAGTCCACAAAAGGTTGTACCCGGATCCATCGAGGCCGGCCTGGGACCTTGGTGCTCGCGCTCGGGTCCATTGAGGCCTGGCCCATACATAGGTGCCCCTGCCTCGGTCCCAGCGCTCGGGTCGGGGTCTATTACGATTGTATTCAGGATTCCAGTGCTTGCATATGGTTTTCTTTAGAAGATGAACCAACAATGCATATTATATACGCTATCCAAACATAATCTCAGTCCAGTAACACTATTAGGCTGCGCATGACAACGATTCTGTGCCCGAGAACAGATTTTGCTCAGAAATGATTCTTTTTGATTTTGTGCTCGGAATTGATTCTGAGCATTTTAAGGCGTTTGTTAACGGCCCAAAATTTCATCGCTGGAATAGAAAAAGAACAGAAATGCGTTTGGTAACGCTACAAAATTTCTTTTCATTAATAATATTTTTAAATATTTTAATATTTCTTTCTTTTGTTTCTTTTCTTTTTTTCTTTTCCTCCTTCTTGGCCATGGCCTGCTCGCCGGCCATGACCGGTAAAATATTTTTTTATTAATAATATTTTTATTAAAAGTATTTTTTCTTTTTTTTGACCATTGCCTGGTCGCCGGCCATAACCGGTAAAATATTTTTTTTATTAATAATTTTTTTTATTAAAATATTTTTATTAAAAATATATATTTTTATTTTTTTTGGCCATGGCCGGTAAAATATTTTTTTTATTAAAATTTTTTTATTAAAAATATATATTTTTATTTTTTTTGGCCATGGCCTAGTCGCCGGCTATGGCTGGTAAAATATTTTTATTAAAAATTTATATTTTTCTTTTTTTTTTCTATGGCCTGATCGCCGGCTATGGCCTGTAAAATATTTTTTTTATTAATAATATTTTTATTAAAAAATTTTATTAAAAATATACATTTTTATTTTTTTTGGCCATGGCCTGGTCGTTGGCCATGGCCGGTAATTTTTTTTATTATTAATAATATTTTTTATTAAAAATATATATTTTTTCTTTTTTTGCCATGGCCTCGTCACCGGCCATGGCAGGTAAAATATTTTTTTATTAAAATATTTTTATTAAAAATATATATTTTTCTTTTTTTTGGCCATGGCCTGGTCGCCGGCCATGACCGGTAAAATATTTTTTATTTTAATAATATTTTTTATTAATAATATTTTATTCTCGTCAGATCTGGCGAGGGCTGTCCTCGGACCGGACATTAGAAGCTACATTAAAAACCAAGAAAAGGAAGAAGAAAAAAAAATTGATTCTCAAAATTGTTCCCAGAATCAAGAAGCTACGTTTTTTTTTATTCTTGAAAACTGATTTTGGGAACAATTTTTGACAAAATTGTGCCCAGAATCAAAAAATTAAACAAACGCATTTCTGTTCCCAAACTGATTCTGGGAACAAAAGAACAGAATCAAATACTATTTGGCAAGTTGTCATGCGCAGCCTCAGTGTCCAAATAATCCATGTCTATTTAAAAAACATATATCAAAACGATAAAAAATATATTTCAGTTCATTTTCAGGATTTAATCAATCACCAAAAAATATTATCGAGATGATAATATATTAAAAAAATGTCACGCAAAAATACACTAAGCAAAGAGCAGTTGCAACAACCGATGGCCATAAAAAGCAAAAAAGTAGGAGAGATAGAGATTGCCACTTCGTGCGAAAGAGCGCCGTCACTCTGACGTTGACTTGAACCTGTGGAAAACGTGAGCAGGATACGGAGAAAATAAAGGGGACAGCACCCACTCACCTTTCGTTGGTCCCACGCTCGGTCTCTCCTCTTCCTCCTACTGCGAAAGTACACGAGAGACTTTTGCCTAATCTACTTCTCTTCCAACTATAAATCACAGCCACGGCAATCCGCCCATCTCACAGAAGATCCTACAGAGAGATGGAGAGAGCGGTCGATAGACAGAGAGTCCTGCTTCAACATTTACTGCCCTCTTCTTCATCTGGGTCTCCTTCTCACGCCCCACGATCGGCCGGTGTTTCCGTAAGTCTAAAGCTTTCGGCCTTTTTCGGTTTTGAATGATCTTCCAGTTTGGAATTCAGGGTGAAAAGAAGAGCATGCGTCTTTTGAGTAGAGGAAACAGTGAAGATGATTGAAGCATTAAACAAGATCGGACCCAAATGTTGTTCTTGTTCCTCTGTTTCTTTTTTCTTGCTGGTGTCAGGGGCTGTTGCCGATTTTTGCTTCTCTTTTTTCTTTCACCCATTATAGTTCATTGTAATCGCCTTTAGTTGTTTTTCAGGATGTTGATTTAACGTAGCTTTCTTTTGTTTACTTCATTGTCAGCTGTCCTTTTCTTTTGGGGGGGTGGGGCGGTTAAGGATGAGCCAATGGCTTCTTTGCGAGAGTGCTGATATGTTTAATATGAATGCATGATTGGGATGAGATTGTTTTGATGAGTTGTCCTTCAACTGTTCATGTCGTCGCTGTTTAGTCATTGAAAGCCAATGTGCTTTCGACTGATTTGGCTATCCAAGTGTGAAGGTGAATTAAAGATGAAAACTTGAGAGAAATTTGGGCCCTACTTGGACGGAAGGTCGAATCATCAGCTCAAGTATATTACTGCCAAGAAAGAAAATTGTTTCATTGGAAATTTTATGCACCACTTCCCTTGCTTCACAGATAGCATAGCGTCGAATCATCTGCTAAGCACCTCAAAAATCTTCGCCGACATGGCTATTTTTTGTGACTCTGCTGCAAACTAATTGTTTGTGAATTTGTCTATCAGGCCTCGGCATGTGCTGCTGGGGACCTCGCAGCCTACCATAGGACAGCAAGTTTTGGCGATGATGTGGTGATTGTGGCGTAAGTCGGATTAATTTGTGAAGCGAGAAAAAGTCGCTATTCTTTTGCAAACTGGAGTTTCTTACTATTGCTTCAAAAATATTTTTGATTACAGCGCGTATCGCACGGCCATTTGCAAGTCCAAGCGCGGGGGTTTCAAGGACACCCTTCCCGAGGATCTGCTCGCCCCTGTTCTGAGGGTAAGGACTCACAGTGACAAAGTCAAAGACGATTTTTGCTTAAGATGGCGAATCTCTTTGATGCATGTATGAGTATTAGCCGCTTGCATTTATGTCAATATTCGCAGGCTTTAGTGGAAAAGACCAACTTGAATCCTGCAGAGGTCGGGGATATAGTCGTTGGCACGGTCTTAGCTCCTGGATCGCAAAGGGGAATTGAGTGCAGGATGGCAGCATTCTATGCCGGTTTCCCCGGTATGTTTTAAGTTCACATTGATCAGTTGCTGTTTTTCTATAACCATACAGTGGATAGATCAAAGTTTACTTTAAGCCATACATTGAGTATGAATCTGTCATCAGAATTGGTTGATTTTTTTGCTTGCTACCATGAAATGGTTTAACATCTGTACATTTAACTTTACAAGCTCGATGAAGATGTGAAGATAGACTATATGATTTAGTTGTTTTAACTATGTGAATCAAAACTCCTTTTAAATTGGCCAATGCTTATGCGTAATCTGCTTCATTGCTTGTACCAGATACTGTGCCACTCCGAACTGTCAACAGGCAATGCTCCTCTGGCCTGCAGGCGGTTGCTGATGTTGCTGCTTCCATTAAAGCTGGTTTTTATGACATTGGTTAGTGTGACACTGGAAATGAACGCCTTCCTTGAGCATTCTTTTTGGCCTTCAATAATCACCTTCTCTATTCAGGAATTGGGGCTGGATTGGAGTCGATGACTGTAGACCAAGTTCGCGGAGTTCCTAAAGTCAACCCAAGAGTATGCCCAACTTTTAAATTTAGGAAATTTGAGAGGGAAAGCAAAAAAAAGTACATTTGTTACTCAGAAAAATGAATTGTTTGGCTGAATATCACTAAAAAACAGGTACACAGCTTTGCACAAGCGCGGGATTGTCTTCTTCCAATGGGGATCACTTCTGAAAATGTGGCCCAGCGTTTCGGCGTGACCAGACAAGAGCAAGACCAGGCTGCTGTAAGTGTCGTAAATATTTCAAAATGTTCTATTGTTTCCTGATTTAACAGTCTGGTATAATCTTATTGAAATCTTCTTAATTTTCTGGAAAAGGTTGAATCTCATAGGCGAGCTTATGCTGCCACGCAATCAGGGAAATTCAAAGACGAGATCATTCCTGTATCTACAAAGGTATATATACAGTCACGGTTGCAATTTGGCTTGGGCTGTTTCTACAATGACCTAACTGTTGACTTCTATACAAAGATTGTTGATCCAAAAACTGGAGAGGAGAAGCCAGTCACGATTTCCATTGACGACGGTATCCGACCAAACACGAATATGAATGACTTAGCAAAGCTGAAGCCCGCCTTCAAAAAGGATGGGGCAACAACAGCTGGTATCTAACAACTAGTCCTGCTTTCATAATTCGTGATGTTGCATTGATTATATTTTTGTTGCTCCTTGATGAGCTTATGCTTTTTTAATGCTGTCAGGGAATGCTAGTCAAGTGAGTGATGGAGCTGCGGCTGTACTGCTAATGAAGAGAATTTTGGCTGTGCAGAAGGGGTTGCCCATTCTTGGTGTTTTCAGGTGGGAAATCACCGTATTTGCAAATTCAGTGTTAGAAAGTGCATTTTTACATGTAACCTGGAGTTCAAGTTTTGGTGGGCAACTGCTCTTGTTAATATGAGGAGTGCTATAGTGAGAAGGCCACTTAATATCGTTAGATAGACCTTGTTTCTTATCTTGTATGCTACCTCTTTCTCTGACTAGAATCTGACTGTCTGTGCACTTACTTTTAGGAGTTTTGCGGCTGTTGGTGTGGATCCTGCTGTCATGGGAATTGGTCCTGCTGTTGCCATTCCTGCTGCAGTAAAGTCTGCCGGGCTCGCGCTCGATGATATTGACCTTCTTGAAATAAATGAGGTAGAGACTGTCTAATATCATCTTCAATTCTGCAGTGGAAATGCAAATTCAGGTCTGTAATAGTTTTTTGCTGTATGGCTGTTATTTTTCAGGCATTTGCATCTCAGTACGTGTATTGTTGTAAAAAATTGGAGCTTGATCCAGAAAAAGTCAATGTTAATGGGGGTGCCATAGCTTTTGGGCATCCTTTGGGCGCTACAGGTAACTCGCAATGACGAGAAAGCACCACAATGACTTCTGGAATCCAGTGAAAAGATTTCCCCTATTTTCTTCTCATAAACGTGTCTTCTATTTTGGAATCAATGACTGTTAGTTGAATCTAGTATAAGATGAGATGAGATTTTACATGCACATATCTGCTCCGAAGTTTCATACGAATGATTCATGCAGGTTAGAATATCGAGGTGATGTCACGTGAAGCATTTATTCTATAATGTCTATTTGCCTAAGATATGGACATTCTTCTGCCTCAGGTGCACGATGTGTAGCGACTCTTTTGAATGAGATGAAGCGTCGGGGTAGAGACTGCCGCTTTGGAGTAATATCAATGTGCATAGGTTTGTATTCGTCTTTGTGCCTCCTCTCTTTGCCAAGGATTTAATAACTTCTTCTTTAGTTTTCAAATAGCCTCTGTCAAAAAAATAAATGAACAAATACAGTGGACCTTGCGGAACAACATGTGCGTCTATTCATACTTTAATCTTGACGATCTCTTCTGGACAAGAGGGAAAATAGTTCACCATCCGTTCTATAAGAACATCAATGTTTAGATCATCTGGCAGTATTTCGGGATTGAGACCGTCACGTGATGCATGTTTACCTTATTCCTGATCTGATTCCTCAATGGTTAACCTAACAGATGAATTTTGACAGAAGCACTGCTTGGTCATCAGGGTACTTACATGGTTATATCCTGCTGTTAGGGCTAAAGTACTGGTACCCTGGAATTGTTTCTTACATATTTTAACCTCAATCTGGCATCGGGGTTTAATCAGATTGGTCAGATTAATCAGGATTATCATGTGAGCATCTCATTTCGGAAACCCTTTTGTCATAAATTGCTATTCATTGTCTGGGAATAGACTTCTGCGGTGTGGTTAGGGAAATTTCTGATACATGCCATAACATATTGCCGACTCCCTCTTAGTGAACTACAAAGGAAAAATGACATGGCGCATTCATTCTTTTCCATCAACTAAGTACTTTCTTGATTATGGTCAATGCAGGTTCAGGTATGGGTGCAGCGGCAGTTTTCGAGAGAGGGGACTGTGTCGACGAACTATCCAATGCTCGAACTGTCGAGATAAACAACCTCCTGTCTAGGGATGCTCAGTAGATGCGAGTGGGTTTATTATCTATGAGTTTGAGATTGGTGAGGTGTCAGTCTTTTCAATTTCAAACGCAATAAGACCCCAATAAATGGCGCGAACCTAGATCTGCGCCACATTTTGGCGATAAATGTACATCTGATTTGCTAGTGACTGTACAATGTCATCCTCCAGGCTGTCGCTATCAACTTTGATATGGCGGCATGAAATGTATTGTTCTCGGACACTTAACGCATCTACCGAGTCTACTTTCATAGCTGTTCGGTTCCTGTGGATTTGGCCACTCCTAGATTTGTCGAAAAAGGTTCTACTCAGAGTTTGGTGGAGTCTAGGAAAAACTTCTTGTCTAGTTTTGCACCTAAGATTCCCTTTCGGTTGCACCATCTAATGTTAGCTAGAATTAGGTTACCTGAAGATCATCAAAATTCGAGATGATGAAGAATCATGTCGATGAGACAGATTGCAGGCTGTTAAATGTTTCAT
Source organism: Syzygium oleosum (assembly GCF_021117445.2). NCBI lineage: Eukaryota > Viridiplantae > Streptophyta > Magnoliopsida > Myrtales > Myrtaceae > Syzygium > Syzygium oleosum. The sequence continues at coordinate 2,993,995 of NW_026607493.1, read as the reverse complement.
GTAACCGCTTCTAGTCTCTGTTTTAGGAGCCTATGTGTTGATTTGGGTGTTCTTGGTGTATGGAGTCGTCTGTTCTGCATTGAATTGGTTCCTGCAAAATCACTTCTTGGACTTTTACAGCATACAGCGCCCCGGTCGAATAAGCTGGAAGGCTAATTTGAGCTGGTGTAGGGAAAGATGATTCAGTGACAAAGTTAAAGCCTATGGGGCTCGAAACCTGCTATATATATATCTAATTTACGACTGGTCGGTCCGAGAAACGAGTCAGGTCCGCTCGAGCCCGCCTAATCATCACCTCTATTAATGCCGTTCGCAATGCTGCAATCACAGGTTTATAGAAGGAAACCCATGAAACGATCGCAGGTCTATTGTGTCTGCTAGAAACGATTAAGTTTTCCCTTTTTCATCAAGAGAATAAGCAAAAACCCAGTTTCTATCGTGAGCATTCTGAGTCGAGTCTTTCTTTGGTCTTTTTCTACAGAAATATATTGCGTTTGTTCCAAGTGAACCGAAGAATGCGCTGGCTCCAAGCTCATGCCTGACAAATGCATGAGAGACCTCATTGCAAATCAATCTCCTAAATAAAAAGAGTGATTCTAATTGCACTACAATTATAATACGAAATCGTTATTAGAAATAATGGGGAAAAGTGCCAAAAAAGTCCTAAACCTTTTGCATTAGTGCCAATTTAGTCCTAAACCTTTTTTTGGTGCCAATTCAGTCCTAAACCTTTTGCATTGGTGCTAATTTAGTCCTAAACCTTTTTTTGGTGCCAATTAAGTTCTAAACCTTTTAAATTGGTGCCAATTCAGTCCTAAACCTTTTGTTTTTGTGCCAATTTAGTCCTTCCGCCAATTTTGATCGAATTTGCCAACGTGGTCACGGCGCCGACGTGGATAACTTTAATAATATTTTAATTTTTTGAATTTTAATTTTTTTTCCTTTTTTTTTTTTTTTTTCCACTTTTTTTTTTTGGTCTCTCTCCCTCCTTCGGCGATCGGCCGAGGCGGCGAGCTCGACCTCGCCGGCCACCGGCGAGGGCGGCCTCGCCGCGGCCTCCGGCGAGGTCGCCGGGCGAGGCTCAAGCCCTCGCCGGAGGCCGCGGCGAGGGCGAGCCTCACCATGGTCGGGCGAGGCCCGACCTCGCCGGATCCGGCGAGGTCGAGCCTCGCCCGGCGACCCCCGGAGGCCGCGGCGAGGGCGAGCCTCGCCTTGGTCGGGCGAGGCTCGAGCCCTCACCCGGAGGCCGCGGCGAGGCGAGCCTCGCCATGGTCGGGCGAGGCCCAACCTCGCCGAATCCGGGCGAGGTCGGGCCTCGCCCGCGACCTTGCGGAGGCCGCGGGCGAGGGCGAGCCTCGCCTTGGTCGGGCGAGGCTCGACCTCGCCAGATCCGGCGAGGTCGCCGGGCGAGGCCCGACCTCGCGATCCGGTGAGGCCTGGGCCTCGCCCGACCATGGCGAGGCTCGCCCTCGCCGCGGCCTCCGGCGAGGGCTCGAGCCTCGCCTTGATCGGGCGAGGCTCGACCTCGCCTTGATCGGCGAGGCTCGACCTCGCCGCGGCCTCCGGCGAGGGCTCGAGCCTCGCACGACCTCGCCGGAGGCGCGGCGAGGCCGCCCTCGCCGGGGCCTGGCGAGGTCGAGCTTGCCGACCTCGGCGTCGCCGGTCCGGCGACCGGCCCGAGGAAGGAGGGAGAGAGACAAAAAAAAAGTGGAAAAAAAAAGAAAAAAAAAGGCAAAAAAAAATTTTCAAAAAATATTAAAATATTATTAAAGTTGTCCACGTCATCGGACCGACAATGCCAGCAGTGTCCACGCTAGCAAATTCGGTTCAAAATTGGCCTAAGGACTAAATTGGCACAAAAACAAAAAGTTTAGGATCGAATTGCACCAATTTAAAAGGTTTAGGACTTAATTGGCACAAAAAAAGGTTTAGGACTAAATTGGCATCAATGCAAAGGTTTAGGACTGAATTGGCATCAAAAAAAGGTTTAAGACTAAATTGACACTAATGCAAAAGGTTTATGACTTTTTTTGCACTTTTCCCGAAATAATGTGAATCGAGCTTTTCGCCGAAGAAAATGGCACGACGGACTATCGATCGACTTTTAGATTAGCGGGTCGTAATCAACACCAATGAGAGTCCAACACGTGCGCTAATCCCAAATCGGGATTGAAGTTTTTTCTTCTTTATTTTTTCCCATCGTGGACAAAAGTTCTTCTCTTTCTTTTTTCAGACTAACCCCGTAAAAATGTCAATTTCAGCATGATTTTTCATAACTTACGTTCTCGATTCTTCTTCGTCACGTGAGGCAAAAGTCGTTCAACCATCTTTCTAATTCTTTCTTTGTGGTTGAACGAATGATGCTGCGGTTGCGACCAAAATGTTTCCTCAAGAAGAATTTCATAATGCAATATTTGTTTTTGTCAGTGTTGGATGTTGAAACTTACTGTTTTTAGCAGACACCCCAACATCCGCTCGAAACTCGGCTTGAACTCGGTCGATGTCGACTTCTTGAATCCTCGAAGCACTATACGGTCCATGACGAAGAGGATACGATGTCGTGCTATAGGATCTACGTCGCAAGTGCGATTTCGAAAGCTCCGTCGAGCTTGCGAGTCAAATCTGTCAAAGTCTTTTCGAGCTCGAGTTTCTAACACGACTAAACGCTCGAGTCGCCGGAACTCGAGAGCGACTGAGTCGGGTTCGAGTTGGTTCGCAAATTACGGTGTTGAGTTTAGAGGCACGATGAAGCGCGGCGTCGGATTTGCTTCGGGGGCGGGAAAGATGCAAATGCCAAAGAATGCAGGCTGCACCTGCAGATTTGGACCCAAAGCAAGAGGAGATGCCTCCCTTCTAGACGCTCTCATTACATTACATGTTTGCTTGTGCCTCCAAACCTCATTATCGACTAAAATAAAACAGCGCTCAGAAAAACGAAACGGTCAATACCACCAAAAAAAAAAAAAAATTCCAAACCGGCACGTTGGTGCCATGTTTACTTTGGACCGACCAATTTATTGATCTACCAAAATATTACGATAAAATTACGTATTAATTTGTGATTTTTCATGATACAAAAATTAATTTTGAATATATTAACGTGATAATTTGAAAACTTTTGTGGTATTAATTTGAGACTAAATTAGTAATCCTTTTTTTTTTTTAAAGGAAGAAAGGGAAAAACGTAAGTGGGATTAACTGCCATTTTACTTCTCCACATCCCTTCACCACCACCACCACAACAAACGTGTACAACTACCGTTCCATCTTCCCCCCAACCCAACCAACCCCCGCGCGCAAGTTCAACGCCCCCTCCTCCGTCTCTCCGCACACGACACGCGCGAGCGCCACCGTCGCGAGCTCCCCCTCCCCTCCGGCGATGTCGGACTCCCCGCCGTCGCTGACCACCATCAACTCCCTCTCCACCGACCTCGTGGACCTCATCCTCTCCCTCCTCCCCGTCCCTTCCCTCCTCCGCGCCTCCTCCGTGTGCAAGCTCTGGCGCTCCATCATCGTCTCCTCCTCCAATCGTCCTCGCCCCAGCCCCGATTCCCCTGCCTCCGCCCCGTGCTGGTTCTTCCTCTACGGCATCCACAACACCTCCTCCCGCAACAACCAGTCCTTCGCCTTCGACCCGCTCTCCGGCGCCTGGTTCCGCCTCCCCATCCACACCCACCGCGACGACCCTTCCTTCTCCTTCACCGCCTCCTCCGGCTTCCTCTTCACTACCACCCCGACCTTCTCCTTCACCCGCGTCTTCCGCGACTCCTGGCGCGCCACCTCCCCGCTCCATTTCTCCCGGATCAATCCCCTCCTCGCCGTCTTCGGCGGCGGCGACGGCGACGGCCCCGGCCCCGGGCTGAGATTCGTGGTGGTCGGGGGCGACGGGTTCATCGGTAATCTGGTCGACATCGAGGACCGGCTGGCGGTCGAGATTTACGATCCCCGGTCGGACCGTTGGGACCTCTGCCCTCCCTTGCCCGCCGACTTCCGCCCGGGGAACTCGTCGCAGTCCCTGTCGTCGGCGCTCTTCCGGGGTAGGTTTTATGTTTTCGGGATCTATTCCTGCTTCTTGTCGTGCTTCGACCTGCGCCATCGGATCTGGAGCGATGTGCAGACGCTGAGGCCGCCCGGGGTCCTGTTTTCCTTCTTGATCGCGTGCCGGGAACGGCTCGTCCTGGCTGGCATGTGCGTCGGGCCGAGCGGGCCGTCGTTTAACTTGTGGCAGATCGACGAGACGAGCATGGAGTTCAGGGAAATTGCGATCATGCCCTCGAATTTGCTCAATGGGCTGGTCGATAGCGAGGAGGAAGATAAATTTGCGAGCTTGAAATGTGTTGGATCGGGTGATATGATTTACGTGTTTAATGAGGAGTACCACAAGAAGTACCCTGCTTGTGTCTGTGAGATTGGTAGTGATTATGGCAGGTGTAGCTGGAGGAGGCTACCGGATTTGCCATCACCTGTGAATAAGTTCCACAAGGTCATCAGCTTTTGTTCTGCCGTTTCTATTCATACTGTTCTTCAAGGCGAAGCCGATGAAGCTGCCTGACTGACTCGTCTCCTGGGTGTGCGTTGTGCCTGGGCTCTCTTTGCCTTTTCCCTAATGGCAGGTGTATAATAAGCATATGTGCCATTATATATCTTTGTAAGCTGATATGCTTATAATTGTTTTATTTCGCATTGTAAGGATGTCGTCGTGTGAATCTGTTACACCAGAAATTCTTTGTGCATGTTTACCTTCTGTACTAGAATGTATTTGATCTTTCTGATAGAATTAAGTAGGAATAATGGCTGCGCAGCCTTTCTTTGCAAGTAAACTTCGCTTGCTTCAGTAACTTTTCCCTGTGTAAGCCGTCATCGTGGAGGTCTCGTAACTGATATTTGGTCATTTCATGAATGTTACACTGGCATGCTTGTATGAGACTTCTCATAAATGGATAGTCATTTTGTGCATTTACCTTGACGACCTGTTGAGGTTCTACTTGGTGTGCTGGAGTTGTAGGTAAGACTTTACTCTTTTTCCCTCTGCATTAGCAGATTTGTTAATGGCATGGTTTAAAAAGGTTGTCACGGGGAGAAGGATTCTACAGTCCAGTAGAAGTTTCAACAGGGGGAAATGCAAAGCAGATCTCTAAGGTTTTTCAACAGTCCCGTGTTAGCAATGAGTTCGCGGTTTCTTACCTTAAAGTTCGATGTAGAGGTTTTCCTATGTATCAGTTTATCTGAACATCTTCGAGCGGTCGAATTTCTGGAGTGATTTTTCTTCCATCTTTATTCTCTAAAGGGTAAGGGAAATAGGCATTGTAATACCACTACTTCAAGTCTCAACTTCTGAAGGATATTGTGCATCGTATGGCCATCTTGGATGGTCCAATTGTCGAGCTGCTGGTTTTTCCATCTTTCTTTAGCCTTATAGTATAGGAGTTGTTGATTGTTTTAGTAGGAATCTAGTTGAAAACTGCAGGATTGTGGTCGAAGATTGTGTACACTATACAGGAGAGATGAAGGGTCGCCTATATTCTCTCTTTCTTTTCAAGTTTTTCCCATCCAGAGTCAATATCGGTGGCCTACCACAATATAGCGGTTATTGAAATTTCTTTCGTACTTCTTCACCTTTTTGTCAGTTTTATATTCCCTTATGTATTTCTTGATGTGCTTGTTCTTACTCTTGTTGATGATCGGTGTCTTACTTAATGCAACTATTATGAGTACATTTTGCTAGAATCTTTTGAAGATTCTTTCCCTGCAGTGAGAAGTCGAGAATTCTTTTGAATTTTATCAAAAGTCTCGCTTCTCTCTTTCCCTGACTGTAGTAAAATTCAGTATTGCGCTTTAATGGTGACCAGTTCATAAAGAAAGCTCATCTAGAGACTGTTCTATAGTCGTTCTCTTCATCGCCAGGATAAAGTGTCTGGGTTCACTTCCAGGTCATATGCTGCTCCAAGTATGCTTCTAGACGTTCTATTTCAGCTTGCTCTGTCCAAGCTTTGCTTTTTGGCGGCGGTATACATGTTTAGCATCCAAATTCTGCGAATATTGATGCGCCTGCCATCCTGCCCTGGGCTTTATCTCTTTGCTGTGGCCAACATTTTTCAGGTGACGATAGATAGTCATTCATGACCGAAATCGGTTCTTCCACGTGACATTAGTTGCATTTGATGTTCTGTCTCGTGTTAATTCACAGAGAAGAACTAGGCCGAAGCTGCGCACCCGGATCACCCAGTTGGTTCCTCTTTCTTTCTTTCTTCAGGCCCTGGCTGGGTACCCCGTCTACTTTTGTGTAAATTCTTTTTTTAAATCTGTAATCTGTTACAGAATGACTTTGTCAATGGTTCTTGTAGTGAGGTTGTTTCATGTGATTGCACTGAATTGTGTGCTTCATCACCATCAACTCGAAATTCGCTGTCCCTGCTTCAGGTCCATTCTATTTGTATTGGAAAGTACCTCCTCAGGACTCATTGTGATTTTAGTCATTCATTTTGTGGGGTTTAATCAGCAGAAGTCTTGCTTCGCTCTTTCCCTGACTGTTGTAACCATTCAGTATTGCGCTTTAAATCATGACCAATTCACAAAAGAAAGCTTCGACCAAAGACAGTCCTGTAGCCATTCTCTTCATCGCCAGGATACGGTGTCTGGGTTTTATTTAATGCATATGCTTCTCCTACTATGTTTCTAGATGACGTAATTATAGTTTGCTATGTCTAAGCTTTACTTTTTAGTGGAGAGCGCATAATGTACATGTTTATCATCGAAATTCTGTGGATATCGATGCTTCTGCCGTCCTGCCAGTGGCTGCACATGATCAATGTTCTTCAGGTGGAGAAAGTTTGTCATTCATGATCCGAAATCAGTTTATCCACGACATTAGTTAACTCACATAGGAAGAACTAGGACGAAGCTACGCAACCCGCATCACCCTGTCGGTTCCTCTCTCTTTCTTTCTTTCTCTCTTTCGACATATAGGCAGCAGGGCCTGGCTGCGCACCGTCTACTTGTGTTTTATTCTTTTGGCATCTGTAACTTTGGTAGTGGTTCTTGTAGGGAAGTAGCTTCATGTGATTGCAACGAATTGTCTGCTTCATCACCATCCACTGAATATTCACTGTTCCTGCTTCAGGTCCATTCAATATTACTATTTGAAAGTAACTCCTAAGGACTCATTGTGATTCTAGTCGTTCGTAAGGTTTTACTTTTATGTCATCCACTAATTCTGTCGGAGACTCTGGTGTGAAAGATGTGAGTTAGCAGGATGATGCGCGTTTCAATTTCCACCGCTGGATCCGTCATTGTAAGAGGAGACACAGGAGAAGGAAAATGTTGCAGAAATGACCGTAACACTTCATCCAAACTTGAAAATGAGAAGGATTCGCTTTGTCACCTTTTTCTCCTACATCCTTTTGTCTTAAAGCAAACGGCAAATCAAACGTTAGACTTTGGAAACCAATGATGTCGAGATGTTTTGATGCGAGAAAATGACTTGAGACACATTATTATATTTTGACATATGACATGGTATATTGTCTCGGGTAACTCTTTACGTACCTCGTGTTGCATCTACTTTTGTCATATACGTGGTCGGGCTGTCGGCAAACTATTAATCTATACTGAGGGCCCGTTTAGTTCGACTTTGGGGGAATACCTTTGGTAAAATGCAAAGGCCTTTGGGCTAAAGGGGTTTTTCGAAATGCAAGTAGTGTTTGACAAGTGTATTTTAAAATCACATTTGAAAGCAACTTTGGCTTAAATACCGTTTGGTTAAAACTATATTTTATAAAGGACTTTTGTTAATATTTAAAAAAAAAAAGTTTGAGGTGGAGCTCGGCTACTGGCCATCTCCGCCGGCCAGATCTAGTCGCTGGCTGATCGTCGATGGCCAGATCTAGTCGCCGGTTAGCCTCGCCTGGGTCGCGCGATCTCAGGCGACGGTCGCCAGGGTTGCGCGACACCCAGGCGGCGGTCGCCGGTGTCGCGCTACCCCTTAGGCGGCGGTTGCCGGCCGCCGGACCTGCTGCTTGGGGAAGATAAACAGTGCTATGAATAGTGTGATGAAGAGTAAACTTGCATTTCGAAAATGTAACTTGCCAAAGTACTTCCGGATCTGCCTTAGGCTAAAGGCCTTTAGAGTCCTTTGCATTTCCCCAAAGTGCTCCAACAAAATTCCAAAAGCCATTTGCATTTGACCAAGATACTTTAGAGCCCCAATGCTCATTTCAAATGCTGAATCAAACGGGGCCTAAGTACGACAATCTATCTGTCTGGACCACACCGATAGTTATAGAATTATGTGAATTCGTAGTTCATCAAGTGGTACTAAGGAGTTAGCGACCGTTGGGATCGAACTTCAAAAGTGAAAAGCTCAAGGTCGTCGCAATTGCAATACAAAGCTTGCGACATACTCTTCCATTCAGATTCTTTAAGTAAAGGAGCTATCTTCGGACATACACTGACTCCATAATTCAGGGCAAACACGCGAATAAGTCGATTGTTGAGGACACTTGCATACCAGTAAAATCTAGTAAATGAAGGGAAGGGGGGGTGAGCGAGTATACGCTTTTAAGTGAGCGACTTTCAGCGACGAACAAGTAAAATTTCTGACGATTTCTTTCGGAGAGCTTGCCAAAACATGTTGCTTGAAGAGGAATTTCACCGAGAAGTCAAGAACAATAAAACACGTAAGGAGGAACCCGTGACCTTCTGTTTTTTTTTTGGAGGTAACTTCCTTAGCAAGTGTTTTTTCTTTCTGTTTCGGGGTCGGAATACTTCCTCAGCAAGTTGAGACCCAAAGAAACAAAAAAGAAAGAAGGAAGGGAGAACTTACTTAGCAAGTGGTCTTGCCGGGGCCGCACGTGCCCCACGTGACCGGAGATTCGCGTGGGATCGGATCATTTCGCTCGTCGGGAGAGGGGGAGAGAGGGAAGGAGCAGCACCCGCCTCTTCCTTCCTTCCTTTCCGAATCCAACGGTCAAAATTCCATCGAGATCGGTTCTCGTATGAAAGTGCGACGTGTAAGGCTGTGAGGAGCGAAGCGCCCCCCCTCTCTCTCTCTCTCTCTTCTCTTCGCTCGCTCGCGCAACGCTTTTTTGAGGTTTTAGCCTTTTGTGGTTTTTCTCAGCCACTCTCTCTCTCTCTCTGTCTCTCTCTCTCGGTCGCTGCTGTGCTTTGCCGCTGGGGTTTTAGGGTTTCTCGTCCAGGGCGAAGGAGGGCGACGCGGCGGCGGCGGCGGCGGCGATGGACCGGTACCAGAGGGTGGAGAAGCCGAAGCCGGAGTCGCCGATAAACGAGAACGAGATCCGCATCACCACCCAAGGCCTCATCCGCAACTACATCAGCTATGCCTCCACTCTCCTCCAGGTCCCTCTCTCTCTCTCGCGCGCTTTCTCTCTCTCTCTCTCTCCTTTGAAATGCGCCGCCGTCCATGCAATCGCGTGCGCGCTGTTTCTCGCTTCTGCGTCTCCGGTGGATTTTTAGGTATGAGCGATTTCAGCCGCGTTGCACCCTGCTTCGCCGGTCTTTCGCTGGGCCTTTTGGTTTCGCTTCGTGATTTTCGGTTGCTTTTGGTCGTTTGTTCCTTGGAAATGCCCGATGCGGAGTCTGTTTGCTCGCGTGGTGGAATGGGCGCCGGCTTTGCGCCGCGGCGTTTCTCGTTTTCGATTTTTCCTAACTGAGCAGCGGTTTGCTAGTAGCTAGAACTCGAGGGAAATTAGCAGTTTGGATAGTTTTCTAGGGATAAATGCCGAGTAGTCGGTGTCCTCGCCGTACATCTACAGAAATAGGATGTTGTCAGACTCGTGACCTTGCTTGTGTGGCGGGATGCATACCCGTTTGTCTTGCAGTCAGTTTGATCGGATTCCCTGAATGAGCAGCAGTTGGTTATAGAGTGAAAGTATGTAGTTGGATGGATCTGCGGAGGCTCCTTCAGTGGACATCTTCCCTGACGTATAGGAAGAGACGGAGATGCCCGAGTGGCTTATTTCCGGAAGATGCACGCTTGACTGAAAAGTTGAAATTCTGAGTTTTCGACTTGGAAGCATTTTTCAAGCTTGTTTAAGTTGCTGCAAAACAAGGAACTCAATGTTTTCAAAGAGAATTGTTGAGGTGGAGCTGCTTTGAAGCCGGAAGTTTTTTGGGAGGTCCGATTAGGCTTCGCTTTACAAAAGAATACCAGTTCGGGCTGCTTTTGCGGAGGATTTTTTGAATTTGGATTGCATTTCGTTGTGTTTTTTTTTTGAGAGAGAGAGAGCAAAAAGGAAGAAGGGGGGGGGGGGGGGGTTATCCTGTGAAAGCGGAGGCATGCCTGGATTTGGGAGTGTACTGGGATGCTTTGAGCACTATTTCGAAGGAATTAGTGTCATGGTATGTGTCTAATCTGTTGTTGGAAAAAGACATTCTGCAGAATGATTACTATGGCTACTTTTTGGTCAATATGGAGACCATTTACAGAATAACTTTCGATGTCAGGGCTGTCTTCTTAAATTATAGTTTAATCAATCACATTCTTTGTGATTTTTGAGCTTGGCTGAAAGTTTAACTTGCTTTGCATTGTAATTCGGTGATGCTAGCGGTTGTCATTTGGCAGTCATCGTTGATTTGGATATTCTCCTAAAAGTTGCTTCTGATGGTTCATGACATGCTGGTTGAAAATCAGCGTTGTTTTCGTGGTTGTTCTTAATCTAATATGGCTTTCATACTGTAGGTTCATTATTTTTCCATGTCCAAACTATTACTGGATTTTTTAGTATTAGATGGTCATGGGGAAACGTATCTACTGATTGATAACTTTCCCTTCGTAGTCAGTACCTTTCCTCGATAGTTAATATTATGTGTGTGACACATGTAATGGTTACTGGTTTTAGATCATTTTAAACATTTTGCTTGTTTCATATGAATGTCTTGGCTTAGATTCTTCTATTATCTTTCATTTCTAGGGATTGAGGGTCTTAAATCAGATGACTTAATTTTTCCCTTTGCCAACCGATAATTCTTGTAATATATGCTTGATCTTTATTAAAATAATATCTTTTCATGTATAGGAGAAACGTGTTAGAGAAATTGTCTTGAAAGCAATGGGACAAGCAATCAGTAAGACAGTGGCCATTGCGGAGATTATAAAGGTTCGTGTGAGTTCAAATTAGTTATTACGGGATGCTATTGTTTTATGAGAAGGATAAAAGGAAGCAGTAGGATGTAAAATTAGCAAAGTCATTCTCATTGCCACCTTCTTAAACTTGTATTCATGCAGAAGAGAACTCCTCGGTTGCATCAGGATACTTCCATCAGCTCAGTTAGCATAACTGATGTATGGGAACCCATCGAAGAGGGCCTAGTACCGTATGCTCCAGTATATAAACTCAAATCTAATCATGTACATAATTTTGTAGATGGTCCATCTAATTTCGACAGTGTAATATTTCATGCAGCGTGGAGATGACTCGACATGTTTCAATGATATCGATTACCTTGTCTACGAGGGAGCTTGACAAAAACTCTCCTGGGTAAGTTACGACGTCCACAATGACGTAAAGGGTTTCAGAAGCTAAACTAGTGAGCATCAACCACCTAGTCAATTAGTTAAGGTGTCTTGTTTTGTGCTTCTTCCTTGGGGACTGATTTAGAAATATGAGGAAATAACTTCACTATATTATTTTTCCCCTGAGTAATCTACCTGTTAAGATAGTTACTGATACCGTCACAAATTGCTACATTCTGTTAATAAATTTTTTCAAGTATTTGCAGTTAGACATGATATTATGAGATGATTGTTTGATATGTTATTTGTTTGCTTAGGTACCAAGCTCCTGTTCAAATGGATCAACCCAAACCTCAGTATCGTTATCAGCCGCAACAGCCTAGACAAGCACGTGTTCCTTACAATACTGTTAATGAAGGTATTTACTGTGACAAAGTTGTGACTTAAGGTTTTATCATGGAAGGAAGGAAAGCTGATGACTGGTTCTTCCTTTAATATTTAGATTCATATGGTCGGGGGAGGGGTCGAGGTAGAGGGAGAGGGAGGACCTGGGGAAGGGGAGGATATGGAAACTACCAAGGTGGATATTATCAAGGCAGAAACTATCAAGGTGGAGACTATCAAGGCAGAAACTATCAAGGTGGGGACTATCAAGGCAGGAACTATCAAGGTGGAGAGTATCAAGGTGGAAATGGTGGAAATTATCAAGGTGGAAACTATCAAGGTATGACTACTGCCTTCCCAACGGTTGATTACCTTGCACCTAAAGTTGAGGTCCTTTAGTGATTCATTGCGTTTATGTGTCGAATATCTGTCACCTATTCACTTTCCTTTTTCCTTTTGAAATTGTTAGATAATGGTGGATATTCAAACTGGGGTCGAGGTGGCGGACGAGGCAGGGGCTGGGGCTACCGTGGTAAGTTTGCTTCTAGATATTTCATTGTACTAGTCTTCTTTGGTGGATTCAACACATCTTTTGGTTGTGTTTAATTTCTCTACCTTTTCTTCTATTCTAGTTTTGGTGATTTCAAACCTATGAGTCCCTGACGCTCCAGAGTGTAATAAAGTATACATGTGAATTTGAATATAGTGTGCCCTTGACCCCCCACTATCTAGCTTGTGCTCCATGTCCGTACTACATTTATTGTGCAATGTTTAAATATTTTTGTTGTGAGCTTACCTTTCTTTACGATCGTTACTTAAGGTTGCCTTCTTAGCAGGTAGTGGATACGAGAGGGGCAGAGGTGGAGGCGGCAGGGGCTATGTGCGTGGTCGTGGAAGGATGGGTGGCCGCTCGAGGGGTGGCGGCAACCAGGCATAGTTGGGGACTCTTGTTCGCTATGCTTCTCTTAGCTAAAAATGATTGCCTTGGCAAAATGGATCTAGTCTCTTATGAGTTCGCTGTTCAAAATGCATGACAAAGTTGGCTTATGTGCTATGGTCTTAGGAGGTGGCTTGTGTTTTTTCCCCTTCATTTCGTGGATGCGGGTGAGGTTTATTTCGGTCATCTTAATGCGTTTATAGCCCAGAAGCAAGTGCTTGAGTTTTTACAAATTGGTGCAATTCATTTTGCCTGGTGGTTTTCACCACCCTTCTGTATCTATATTCCATTTCCAGTATCTCTTTATTTGATTTTTAGTGTTATTACATATTGGTCGCCCCGATGATGGGTTCCTAGTATTCTCACAACCTAATTAAGAAAATGTTTTATCGGCCTAAAAGAAGGAAATATGACGATGCCATTTTGCTTGATTCACTGGGAAAGATATGGCTTCAGGGTTATGTTATGACAAGGTTCGACTCTTAGGTGAGGGGCATGCATACACGCATGGTTCAACTTTGTGTGCTGTAGAGTGTTATGCCTGTGTTATGCTTCATTTTAACCTTGTCTGACAAGACGTATGTAAATCGGAAACGGCTTCATGATGATATCACTGGCATATAATTTATAGGAGAAATTCTTTGGTTGGCTGAATTATTCTGTGTCGAGGATTCTGGATTTCTTTTAATTCTCTCTAAACATAAGGAGAGATTTTTCCTTCATGATGGCGATTCTTTTAAGACATGATGCAACTGGATCTCTTCCCAGTTTCATCTTCAAGAAGATTGGCTGTATGGGATAGGTGTGATTTCTTTGTTATAATCAAGCATTATAAAATGACAAGATATGCCCCCAACTAATGGACTCCACTCGAGAGCCCCTAATGTCCCCTTTATTACGCGAGTTTGTGCAGGTTCACGTTTCCCCTAACAGATACTTCCAATTCCTACTCCTTTGTTGCATGAAAGCTTGCGCGTTCTCATCTAAATGACTAGGAATGTTCTTTGCCGCTTCATAAAATCGGCTCATGTGAATTGGTTCCTTTTATTATAACAAGGGATATTTGAATTTTGCGGCTCGACTAGTTTTTAGGGATATACTCAACTCGTCCTGGTCCATGTGCATCGCATGAGGATCTACCTTCGGGGTAATGGGCATGTTCCTCAAGGTTAATGTGAGGGGGTGACGTCGTGATTTGAGTACAAAATTTTCTAGATTAAGACAAAGTGTCAAATTGCTTAATGAACCCTTTGGGAATCTTAAGAGAATTCTTGCCTTTACGGCTTCTTGGCAAAAAGGTAAGTTCTTTTTTTTATTTTTATTTTTTTGTATCAAGAAAGGTGAGGATCAGATCACAATTTTGGACAACCAGGTTCAAAAGTGAAACAGTGAGCCTATAAGGGTCACTAATTCAAAACAGATTGCATTTTTTTAGGTGCAATATGTCGATCATTATAATGACATTTCAACACGCGAAAATGTCGCGTCTAAAAATTTCTCTATCGATCGACCGTGAAAATGGGTGAAGTCTTGTTGTAAATCCTTTTACGGGTAGGAATTATTCATTTTAGTGAGATGAATACGACTAGACAAAATTGCTCTCTAGCTTATCGTTTGGGGAGGAGTAATCTAAAAGAGATAAAGGACACAGATAAATGTCCTTCCATAGATACATCGTCGGTAGTTTGCGTGGAAGAAGGTCGAAAATTAAATAGGACTGAAATGAAAATCATTCTAAAGTTCCAGGCCAAAAATGCAATTTTGTTTCTTTTCCTGGCCAGACGGGATTGTGAAAATTGGGGCCTTGCTGAAACTATTTGTTCAAGATCGATATTCGCGTTTGAAGTCTAGTTCCTAAGTTCAATTATTCGGTGGCCGAACGCAAACAATCTTTAGCTCAGAATTCACGTATAATAAGTGTCTATAATTAGACACTTATTAGCTTTCATGTGATGTAAAAGCTAATCGAGCTCGGTAACTTGAGTTTGTAATCAATTGGGTATTGTTCATATATAAAATATATTATGCACTGCACTTTAACGGTTTGAGCTTTTGGAATAAACGGTTGAGCATGTAACTTTGTTGTTGGTGTTAGAGATAGAGGTTTTGACGTTCAATTTCTCGTCACACCCTTTTTTCACGGGAAAATTGTCCAAAAAGTTCTAAACCTATTAAACTTTTGCCAATTCGGTCCTAAATATTTTAATTATTTCAATTGAGTCCTAAATATTTTTATGTTTTGCTAATTGAATCCATCCGGGCTATTTTGGCTGAAAATTATTGATGTAGACATTAGTCGTCCTACGTGGCACGGCTGGCTAACGTTGACAATTTTAATAATATTTTAATATTATTGATATTTTTTTATTTTTCCTTTTTTTTCTTTTCTTCTCTTTTTCTTCTTTACTTTTTTTTATTTTTAGGCAACGGCTGACGGAGGGAAAAATAAAAAAGAGGAAAAGAAGAAAAAAGGAAAAAAAGAAAAAGAGTAAAGAAAGAAAAGAGAAGAAAAGATAAAAAAAAAAAAGAAAAATTAATAATAAATTGGAAAAAAATATTATTAAAATTTTTTAACATCATCACCAGCCGTGCCACGTAAGACAGCAACGTCCACGTCAGCGGTTTCGGCCAAAATTAGTCGGATGGACTCAATTAGCAAAATGTGAAAATATTTAGGACTCAATTGACATAATTAAAAAGTTTAAGATCGAATTGATAAAAGTACAATAAATTTATGGCTTTTTGGATAATTTTTTCCTTTTTTGATTCACTCATGGGTTTCCCTTGCTCAATTGGGCTTCAAAAAGTTTTTTGCCCAAATGTATTTGCATGCTTGAGGCCTCTATTATTAAATAGGCCCTTGCGTAAGGGGAAATGTTAAGATATAAGATATATTCTCTAAAAATTTAATACTATTGGAGTAAATGGTTCCACATATAACTTTATATGAAGTGCTAAAATTTAAATTTTTAAGCTAACGGTTTAAGTTTTTTGGGAAAAATATCTCGTCTAACATAGTGTCAGCTAACAAGTCAATGGTTCAAATCTTGGCAACCCTCTCAATTTCCTTTGCCTTTTTATTCATGTTATTCTGTCTATGTTTCGCCCCCGCTGGTTATCCTGTTCTGTCCATATCTTCTCTTGCGTGTGCAAAAACCAGCTTACATGTGAGGTGGGAGTGTTGAGTAATATACTATAAACGCACTGGTTATACCCCTCGTGTGTAAGATGATCCCCTGCGCGTGCATGCAGTCAGGCTTAGTTACTGTGAAATGGGCACGACTCCTTTTTTGGTGTGAGCGAGAAAAGTGTCAGAAAAGTCATTCCAGCTAATTTTGGCCGGATATTGCCGACATGGATGCCGGCTAGCCTATGTGGGATCACCGGCGCTGATATGGATAATTTTTAATAATGTTTTCATACTTTTCCATTTTTTAATTATTTTTTGGATTTTTTTCTTCTTTTTTTTTCTTTCTTCTACCTTTTGCCGATGACTGGCCACCGGCCATGGCTGGGTAGGTCGACCTCGCCCAACGACCCTCGCCTAGGCGAGGGCTAGAGCTCCCCTCACAAGATTTGGCGAGGCCGACACTTGCCCAAGCCACAGCTGCCTCGCCGGGCATCGCCTTGGCACAGGCGGTGCCTAGTGAGGTCGGCCCTCGCCCAGGCCACGGTGGCCTCATGGGCATCGCCTGTGCCAAGGCGACGCTAGCAAAGGGAGCGCTCATTGGGGCTCTCCCTTACCAAGGCGATGGTTGGCTGGGCCTCGCCTGTGGCGAACGACAACGACCTCACCCAAGCAAGGCCAGCCTGCCCGACCAGGGTCGGTGGCCGGCAAAAGGCAAAGAAAGGAAAAAAGGAAAGAAAGAAAAAAATCAAAAAATAGTAAAATATTATTAAAAATTGTCAACGTCAACGTTGGTAGTGCTATGTAGGCCGGCCAGTATCCACATCGGTAATATCTATCCAAAATTAGTCGAAAGGACTAAATTGACACAAAAACAAAAGATTTAGGACTAAATTGGCGCAAAAAAAAAAGATTTATGACTAAATTGACACAAATGCAATAAGTTTATGACTAGTCTAACACTTTTCCCAGTTATGAGCACAGGCCACAAGTAATGAATTTGAGAGAGGGGTGTCAAGATTCAAACTCTTTATCTCGTGCTAATGATAGCGAGGCAACAATGTAATTATAGTCAATTACTTTTTTTGAACTATATAGTACATTACTTAACACGGTATTAAATTCGTATACGGTTATTGATGAGTTTGACCGGTGAATATGCTAAAGCCCTTTAATAGATATAGACTTGCGTGCCCTCTTTCTGAGATCAAGTGCAACGTGGAGCCGTTATTCATTGGGCTACCCAAACACGAGTTGAAAATTATGATATATTTATTTCGCGAACAATAAATGACGTATTAAATATTTTTCTAAAAATAACCGAAGCGAAAAGAGAAAAGTAAAAAAAAACCCGCTGTCGTTTGTAAGGGTAATTTGCATCTTGAGTGCTGAAGCAACAGAGTAAAAATCCCTTCTTTTTTCGGGTGGGGTGCTACGAGCCAAAACTGAGAACGATTTTCCCGAAAGAGGAGGAGCGATCTGAACGTGACTGCTTTACAGTCCAAGTTCACCCGTGCCATTGTAAATGGCCGACAATACAACCTTTACACATTCCTCCCTCCTGGACGTTTCCAGGCACTCTGGTTTTCGCGTACGGTGTTGCTTTGCTTAATCGCGGTTCATCTCTCGATCAAAGACGGCAAAGTTTCAGAAAGGTTACTGTTGCCTTTCACGTGGATTACCGCCCCAGATTTGGCCATATCAGCAAGTGCAGCCGCATCCCCAACCACAATAATACTTTCGCGAATATATATATAATTTGTTGGGAGTAATAATGGTTACCCCCCCCCGTTTGCTAGGACGTTGACATGAGCAAAACCAATAATGGGAAATGCGTTATTTAAAAAATAAATACTGAAAAAAACTGTTCAAAAATACATCTACGAATAGCAGTTAAATTGACTGTTAAGTGTGGAGACACAACCAAAATCTGAAGGCGGCTGCTGATTCCGTCCAGGTTCATCATCATTTCGGACACCCCACCTTGGCATTTTGCTTCTGTACATGGGATTCTCTCTCCTGCCCATCTCTCTCTCTCTCTTAGTTATATATCAGAGAGAGAGAGAGAGAGAGAGAGAGAGAGAGAGAGATGGAAGTGGGGAGTTCAGATCAGAAGACTTCGAGCAAGAGAGAGAGGGAAGAGTTTCATGTAGCTCACAAGATCCCTTCTGGTGATACTCCTTATGTAAGAGCCAAGCATGCTCAGGTACCACTCGTTTCACCATTTTTTGCAGAATTTCGTCTTAATTTCCAGCAGTGTTTCGTTGTCATTGTTCCTTTAAGACCGTACCCTTTAAGCAGAGTTATCGTGAGAAGAAAATCAAAGCTCGATAGTTTAACTTAAGATTAGGTTAATTAGCGGTTCATGATTCTGGCACATAAAACTCGAAGGTGATCAATCGATTCACATGAAGCTCTAATAAACTCTTTTTCATAGATAAAGATATCCCGCGTGTGAAATCGCCAATAAGTTTCCTTCGAATGTTACTAATCTTTAAATCATTTTAGTTATGCATCTGGAGATCACTAAAGTCAAACCTGTACCGATTGAGAACGAAAGTACGATGATAATTCAGGGAGAATCGGCATTGCTGTCGCGGCCGCCGTGACTAGATATCATTTATATTGCTGTCTATGAGTGAAACATGCTTTAAGACAGCACGATCTTTTTGAAATTAAAAGTAGAGTAGGGTCTTGCTACAACTAAAAACCCTATCTTTTGACAATCGACCAAGCAACCACTCTCCAGCAATCTTGATATTAGCAGGTATATGACCTCTTCCACATAAATTTGACCAAGTTTATGCAACTTCATCATTCTGTCGATTAATTCATACATATGATAATAGATACATGGACGGATGAATTACCATTTTCCTTCATAAAATATTTCCAAATTAAAGACCCAATTGAATGCATCTATTCTTGCTGATCAATCTGTCCAATTTCTTTTTCTCGCTGAATTGATTAAATTAACAGCTAGTTCAGAAAGACCCAGAAGCAGCGATAGTGTTGTTCTGGAAGGCGATAAACGCAGGAGATAGAGTGGACAGCGCGTTGAAGGACATGGCAGTTGTGATGAAGCAACTCGATAGGAGTGAAGAAGCCATCGAAGCCGTCAAGTCCTTTCGCGGCCTTTGCTCCAAGCAGTCTCAAGAGTCGCTAGATAATGTCCTCATCGACTTGTACAAGGTACGATAATACTTTATACGCCGCATGTACCTGTTGCTTCGCTTCCGTCTATACATAAACTCATTGCATACTATAGTATAAAGTGCTTTAGGTATATAATCCTTGGTATCATGTTGACAAATACGTCGCTGGAGATGATATGCACGTATGTTTACAACTCAAGTACATAGAAACCTTTCTGGATGGTGGTGAATCCATGGCTTGCGTGCATTGTAAATTGATGATGTGATAATAATCAGTAATCAGTACGACCTCCGGCAATCATGGATAAGTGATTAAGCACTTTAAAGTAGATGTCGCGGTTTCATGTTCAAATCAAAGTTTCTCATACTTATCACGAGAGGAAACTTAAGGAGCCACTACCACTACCCTGTGGATGAAGCCTTATTCGATGCACGTAAACGGGGGAGATTTCCACGTATCCCTAAGGATTGGTCAAGTCGAGATAGTTGGGCTATCTCGTGTTATCAAAATAATTAAAGACAAGATATGTACTATGTAATTCATAAAAAGCTAGATAGATAAATAGATATGCATAGAAGCTGAACGTACGCGGTGATGAATATACAGAACAGAGATGATTTTTTTTAGATCTACAAGAGATTAATAACAACGAAAAGGGAATTGAACGGTATTGACCTTCTTTTGTTTTCATTTGTGGGAATTATGACGTACAGAAATGTGGGAAAGTGGAGGAGCAAATAGAGCTGCTGAAGAGGAAGCTGAGACAGATATACCAAGGCCAGATCTTCAATGGGAAGCCCACCAAGACCGCCCGATCTCATGGCAAGAAGTTCCAGGTCTCTGTTAAGCAAGAGACCTCCAGGTTATTGGTATGTTCCCCCAGTAATTTTATTTATTTATCATACATAATTAAATTTAAAAAAATACTTAGCTTAATATTAATTTCTAAATACGTGACGAAATGCAGGGAAATTTGGGATGGGCCTACATGCAGAAGCCCAACTACATGGCAGCTGAAGTGGTGTATAAGAAAGCCCAAATGATCGATCCGGATGCCAACAAGGCCTGCAACCTCAGCCTCTGTCTCATCAAGCAAGGCCGGCACGATGAGGCGCGGACGATTCTTGACAACGTGTTGGGAGGCAAGCTTCCGGGCTCCAATGATCATAAGCCGAGGACGAGAGCCGAGGAATTGCTGTTGGAGGTGAGGTCGAGGCAGCCGCAGCCTGATTTCTCGGATCTCTTGGGCCATGACATCGACGACGACTTCGTCAAGGGGATCGAGAAGCTGATGAATGAGTGGGCTCCGTCCAGGTCAAAGAGACTCCCGGTTTTCGAAGAGATTTCCTCATTCAGGGATCAGCTGACATATTAATAGGACATTTGCTCTCTCTCTCTCTCTCTCTCATGTTGTGGTGGGTCTGAATTAGGTATAGAGGAAAACAGGATTTGAGTTCATATGTTGTCTGTGAATATGCCGGTCTGGTCGTAGAGTGGGCGGTGCTCGGTGACAGCTTGGATGGGCAAGGGAGAAGATCCAGCTGATTACTGATAAGGCATGGGTTTGTCCAAGCAAAAATTATCTAGTTGAAAACCAATAATAGCTTATTGGCCTTGTTATTTTTGCTGTAGAAATGAACAAGGTGGTTTGGAATTCTTATCGCTTTTGCCCGTTTGCCAAAGTTCTGTGTCCAGCAAAGTTAGAGGCTCAATAACGTCGAGGTCTATTGTGAGCACGCTATTCAAAAGAATGCAATGCACACTAAAGATAAGCGGATCTAACGAGAGCAATAACTCGCAAACCATTCTAACATTACGGTAGAGCACATGGAGAAACTGGAGGAGCAAATCCAAACTAGAAGCTGGATTGCTTACTTTGTTTTTGTTATGGAAGCAACACAAAAATTGCCACTCGGCGCATGGTAACAGACCGAAATTGCACCTACATGAGCATTGTGGAGTCGAAGCTGAAATCTATGGATGAAGTTGTAAAGTGCATCACCATTTCCAAGAGAAAAAGAAAAGGCTCGTCATGACAGAAAGAACGTAGTTGAGGGCATCGAGGAAAAGTGCAGCAACCATTATTAACATAATTGATCATATCGAGCTCATATGCAAAAGAAGAATGTTTGGCCAAGATTCCAAGCCCAAACTAGCAAGCAAAACGCATGACACTCCACCTGACTCAAATTATCAGCACCCGTAGGTCGCTGACATTACAATCCCGGGCGCGTTGATCATAGAGCTTGTCCAAGAATACAAACTATACAAGCAACGTATTTCTTCTATAGGCTATAGTATAATGAAGGACCGTGTAAAAAACAAAAGAGGAAAGAAAACTCACAGGCAAAATACCTTCAAGACAGGTTTATAAGAACCTCTGAGTAGCACCACTCCACTATTTACCACCACAATTGAAGCCATGACAAACAGATAAAACAATGATCAGAATCAAAGCAATAATAATGCCCAGAACTATCAGCTTTATTTTCATGTTCTGCAGCCACATTTTTCTTCGCATTTTGGTTCCCTGCTGCCTGAAGTCTTGCGCCTGGAGCAGGAAAACATGTAAGCCAAGCACTGATATCCAAACTGTATTGGCCAAAAAAAATCCTCATCTTGTTCTATTTCTTGATATTGTCAGTACTGTCACGCACTAGTTCGTCTTAAGTACTTCAATAACAATCAACAAGCAATATTCACAATCTAGTAAGTGCAAAAACATTCTGAGATATCATAAGCCCTAATTGCACAAGAATAGGACCATGTGATTTCTTTTGTGTGTGTGTAGTGTGTGTGTGGGGAGAGAGAGAGAGAGAGAGAGGGCACCACCTTGATGACACACAAAGGGACCAACATGGCACAATAATACAAATTGAGCCTTAATTCCTACCAACTCCTCAATAAAATTATTGACATTCTCTCTAGGAGGAGGGCTCCTGACAAAATCGTCAGCATATGACTAGTGTCAGTGCTTCTGGTTTTCGTAGTGCCATGTGATCTCAGTCAGATTATACTGGAATTACCCATTAACTTTGCACTTAACAAATCCCTATTTTGTATCCACCTTTGCTACTAGAGTTTTTTTTTTTTTTTTTGTGGAAAGGGGGGGGGGGGGGGTCTCAGATTGCTATGAGAGTTGACTCAATGTATATTTGATGAAACTCCTCCCTATATCCCACTTCTCTCTCCACTTATTTAATCTGGGAAGCTCATGTCAAGGTTATGTCATCAGTGAAGAGAGGTTAGTCTTAGTGAAAGATGAAACAAGATGTTAATAAGAATGAAGAAAGCGAAAAGCAGACAACTGAAATTGAGATTGCTGTGAAGGACCATCACTATTGCTATGAGTATGGTTTGTCTTAGCTTCATATTCCATACATAGTTTGTGCTCTCAAGGAAAAATTTGAAACAACAGGCTCACTATGGTAGATGGAAGAGATGGTTTCTAACCTGAGAACGAAGATTGTCTGTCTTATCAACCAGAAGTTCGATTTTTTCACCACGATCAAGAACCTAGATAACAGAATTAAAGCAAACCATAAGTCTATGACATAAACGCAATTTCTAATAAAACTTCACTTATTGATCACGCATAACTGTAATTCCTTAAACAAAACTCAGTAGAGGAATTAAAAATGGAAAAGAGAAAAATCTTAAAATTTCTGATTTTCAATAAAAAAAAAAAGGATAGGAATTGAAAATTGAAAAGTGAAAACTTAAAAACCACAAAAGACAACATGCATTAGGCAATAGATGCATCTTCTTTCTGTTCTTTACAACACTCACACAACCAAATAAAAGGACATACGGTTTACTCCAACTTACCTTCTCAATATTCTCCATCATTACTCCCTTCACCTCAGATACCTGAGCTTTCACCTTAGCAAGCTTGCTAATCTCTTCCGGATGATCAACACAATATTGCATGTGCTCCTTGAGTTTAGGCCTATGTCAGTCAAGATTGCGATTAGCAACTTATGTGGGGGAGAACAGATATAGTTCTTTCCATATCCTGAATATTAGGCAATTTACCCAAACTCCCTGTTCAAGCTATTAGCGGCTGCTGTTGCAGCTTTTCCTGCATCATATCTGTGAGTAAAGTCCTCCTTGATCCGCTCAAGGAAGGCCATTGGAATCTGGCGCCCAACAGACTCAACTGCAACCACACAGAAAGCTGCAAAATCGAGATGACAAAGTTAGTTTATCATAGCACGAGCACAAAGAAGGCAATCTGACCCTGATAACTGGTGAGAATAAGCGTCTAACAAAAGTTAACACGTTCGCAGAATCTTATTTCTCATTTTCAACAACAAAGAGCGACCATGGAAATTGGTCCGCCATATATCAGGTTTCTTTTTCTGGCTTAGAGAAGCTCCGGGTTCCTCAGCCATGTAGTGCGTGATTATGAGTGAACTCCCCAGTTGTTAACGAATGGGTTATTTCTTCACAGTAATGGTATCCTAGAAATGGACGAAATTCACAGCATGATGTTAATATCGGGTAATTCAACAACTTGATGTGGCACAGAATAAGTACATATCTTCAAAATGAAAGTACCCTAACGGCACATGGCTTCGCCTAATTTGTACAATAGTGCTAGGTTCCATGTTGTAGGGAAACCAGCTACAAAAATGCACATCAAAGACATCCGAGCGAAACCAGGCAACAAAGATTAGCACCTTCCAGCATACGAGAGATTACTCCTGCAAACTCTGAGTCCCAGTGTATTAGGTTGTTTAGAACTTCTTAGCCTCAAAAACCATTTCCATTAGCAAAACAACTCTCTCTCGATCTCAAGCTTGTCAAAATAATATCCACATGTATGTCCTTCAGATGCATCTGCTTTACGTATTTTAGCCATCTATCAAATCCTTTTCTTCTTGTTTTTTGTTGCGATCAACGCAACGTAGAAGCCAAACCGTTCATTAGATAAGCCAAAGACCCCAAGATCATTGCAACCAATAAGTAAAGGATACATTGACTATCCAACGAATATATTAATTAATTCATCCTATAGAGATATGCATTATACTACAGGAACTGGTACATCCTAATATTAAAATCGAGAGCTCCGAATGTACTGTCCGTCTGCAGAAGCATTAAATAATTATCTCGTGCACCAATTAGATCAATCCAGCAACAAGAGTATCCCACCTTCCCCCCCTCCCCCTCAAACTAGTCAGACTTGCGCAATCTATTCCAACAAACCCCTGTCGATCACTGAAACTTCTCTAAACACCCGCCCTTCCGGACGAGGCCAGAGAAGCAGGATCCACCACCACCGGCAAGATGAGAGCGAGCAATGCGAGTTCCGAAGCGGAGAAACAGGCCGCGGAACCGGACGTAACGGAACGGAACGGAACGGATCGGCGAAGCGAAGGAGGAGGAGGAGGAGGACTCACTGAGGCCATCGTCGACGAGGTAGTTGAAGGTGTGGCCGTCGCAGTTGTAGGTGAACTTGTTGCTGGTGGCGGGGAGCTTCTGGAGGCACTGCGAGGCGATGCTGGTGAAGTTCCCGGTGAACTCGGTGTACTCGACCAGGAGGGCGGTGCCCCGGGCCACGAAGCTGTAGATCAGCGATTGCTGCCCCATCCGGTCGATCCCCGCTCGGCCTCGACGGCGAAAGCGACCAAAAAACCCTAGCGCCGAGAGATAGAGCGAAGAGATGCAGAGCGAGATTCGAGAGGTTTCTGTTGCAGAAGACAGCGAAGGAAAGGAACGAACCTGTGAAGAGAGAGAGAGAATGGCGATGAGGCTTGGAAGAGAGGGAAAAAGGTGGCGGAGAGAGGTGGCGTGTTCCTTTTCCTGGTTCGGACGGTCGAGCGATGCTGACGTGGATCGCTTCGCTTTTGCCGGTGAAACGTCGCCGCTTTGGAAAAAGAGAGCGCGATCTCATTTGCTTGAATTTAAAATTCGAAATCCTTTAAATCGCACTTTCCCTTGCTTTTTTAAATAAATTATCATTAATTATTTAGTGGGCAGCAATCGTGCTGTGATTTGGATTTTTTCTGGCCAAAGATTGAAGCTTGATAGTGCTGGTTAGTGGTTAGGTTGGTGTTTTTTTTTTTTGAGAAATGGACAAATGAAGTTTGCTTTTGAAATATGGAAAAGATACAGTAGATTTCGGGTGCATAAGATACTCTCGTTAGCTTGTAAGACACGAGCTAAAGGCCTCGGAGATTGATTTTCTTGTAGCTTAAGGAAGCAAACGTATGTACTAATCAATACAGTATGGATCTCAAGTAAGATGAAGTGACTAATCATAAAAAGAGGGAATGATGTTAGGGAGAGGTATGCAAAGCATTAACCGAAACATATATCGACCAATGTTAACGTCAACATAATTATCGGTAAAAGAGAAATATATATTTTAGATCTATATGTATATATTAACACGTAGAGTTGATTGGTGATTAAAGACAAACTTGCCTTTGGTGTAAACACACGACGTAAGTCCCGTTTTTCATTCCTTTAGGTACAAATGATCCCATGGTTAGGTCAACAGTATAGTCGCTTCTATGTTTTAATCTGTTAATTCTCTCGTTTTCCTTTTCATTCGTACTTATTTCAAACGTAATTCTACTAAATTACCATTACACGATATTGATGTAGATTAGTTAATCGAAGCTCTTTTCCTTATTTTCATGTCCCAACTTTTCGTTAATTTCACCGATACACATCATTTTTAGCTACCATTTGATTTTTCACTATCAATTTTGTTCAGGTCTTGTTCACAAGTACCTTTGGCCACTTGTTAATCATGTCTAGCAAGGAAATATTTTCATTTCCAGCGCACTGAGTATATACATTGATTAGACAATGTCAAACCTTCTTTGCTTTATCGAAATGTTTAACAGCCAGGCACTAGTTAGCAAAAATCATATGGCGATCGGCATCATTACTACATGCGGTGATAGAAGAAGAAACCGGAGGCCTTCGACAGAGACCAAAATACTAAACATAGTTTTGAATAACGCAATTAATTCTTGCAACACAAGTTCTAACTTCTAACCAGATACTTAGGGCTATCTGGGGCTAAGTTCCATAATATCCTTTTCTATGATTTAAACGCCTAATTCAAAAAAAAAAGCACTAATTTTAGGTCGAGTGACAATTCTGACCTAAACTTTTTTTTTCTCGTAAAAAAAATCAACTTTTACTTAAATCTCAAATCTAACCCCCATTGACTTAGAACCATTAATTATCCAATTTGACTATTACACTTTAGCAATAAATCCATGTGGCTTGCTGATTGGATTTAAAGCACTATTCATCGTCTTATTTTCTGAGCTACAACTTGAAGAATAACGGTGAAACTGTTCGTCTCCTTCACTTCATTGGCAAGTAAAAAATATCTCCAGATAGAATCTCTCTGGCCAAACTTCGTCGTTTTGTCGTAATTTGAAGCTGTAGACTATTGCTCTTTGACAGACGCCATGGACGAGATCTGCCAAGCTCACCACCATAATATTTTTTCTCAAACAAAAGTGACTTTAAACAGAGAGTCAACAGGGGGGAAATTTGGGATAAGGGTGAAACTTCGTGATTTTTTATGAGACAAAAAAAGTTAGGGCCAGAATTGTTACTCGATCTAAAGTTGGTGCTTTTTTACGAGACAAAAAAGAGTTTGAGCCAAAATTGTCACTCGACCTAAAGTTTGTACTTTTTTTTTGGACTTAACCCTAATTTAAACTTTTAATTCTTGATGAGAACCACATAACCCCTTTAACTATTATTCTTTCAACCTTTACTTTTTATCTTAAAACTTTGGAATGGTTGAGTGACCAACTGCCAAAGCATGTTTCAGTTTTCAATGATCGAGAACTGGTTAACTAGGTAGAGTGAATTCTCCTTGAAGTGACCTATAAGGACGAGAGAAATATATTAAGAACTATGAATTATTCCAAGCTTCAAAGGATGGCAGTTTGTAACTATGTTTGTAACAAAACTCACGTGTCTGCATTGCCTATTATGGACATATTTCCTCAGCAATGAGCAATATTTTCATCTTTAAAGAGAAATATATACTCAAATTAGACATAAACAAGAACCAAAACTCTCTTTAAAATCAAAACTCAGCACCAAAATTGGGCATGACACCCTGTAAAAGGCCAAAGCACATTTAGGGTAATCATGCCTCCATGGATCATCACTGATGCAACACCTAATATCAGCAAATCTCAAGAATCGCCTAATTATCTTCACCATCGGAAACATCCATGGTGTATTTGTTCTTGGCGTAATCAATTTTGAAGTTGTAATCGCCGTCCGCTACATCCATCGGGGTTGATTTTGGCTCCTTTTTCCTCCTCTTCTTTTCCGCCTTCTTTGTCTTCGGATTGAGTATGCCTTCTGCTGTGTAAAGTTTTTGATTTTGTCGGCCAGAAGGAGGTTGTCCTCTGGTCTTGTCGGCATCCTCGTCTTCACTACCCATGGACTCATCCTCACCATCCTTGGCCAAGCCTTGAGGGTCGCTGCTGACCTGTGTTGATGGTTGCGGTTGTTCGTCCTCCTGAGGCACAAATACGCAAAAAGTGCACTTAACGAGCTTTGCTTCTATTCGCTGTTAAATGTGACTTCTACAATAAGGTATTAATTTTCCCTCCTTTTTTCTCATTTTGAGTTAAAATCACATGTATGCATTCATAGAATTGATAATGATTGTACACGAATATGCAAGTTAAGACCTTTTTTTAACGTGCTCAAGTTATGAAAATTTTTATTCTAGACTAATTCACTGAAGTTGTGTTATTAACCTTAAACATATTCTCGTCGAAATTGAGTGGGCAGCTCGGTGGAACTTCTACAGGATGAAAATCATCGACCGACTGGAGGCTGCCAATAAATGATGATTCACCATTGTAAACTTCATCAATATTAAACTCCTTCCCCAATTCAGAAACAAGTTTTGCTTCTGATAATTCTGATTGATTCCTCTCTGGGGGCATAGTGTAATATGGGATTTTACCTGCATTGCATCATTTAGAAAACAAAGTTAAAATCTCCTCAATAACAATAACTGCATTAATCGGCTTCTCTATATACATAGTCAGCGGAAGTAGATTGCAGCAAATGACAACTGGATACCTTCATTCCAGTCATGCAGAACAATTCTGGCAGTGGCTTCAACATCCACAATACCACCCTTTTTGAGCTTACCACGAACAGATGCTACCTTCTGTAGAAACTCCTCAACTGTATCAAAGCTTGAGATCTTGTAGATTGTTACAAGCACTTTGGCAGGGCAGAGCTTGAGAATCTCCTTCACTGTATTTACCAATAAAATCAATTGATTAATATCCACCAACAGAGCCCAATATATCAAATGAGATCATGTGTGAAGAAGATAAATGCACTGCACCCTCAGTTTCCAAATAAAATTACTACAGTTGGCCGTGCAAAGCCCTTAGATACATTAAATCAATTTTCTACTTACAGACTTCCATCCAACGAGGACTTCATTCTAAGAAAGCAATTGGAAGAACATACTAAAAAATCACCAGGAGAAAATGACACAAACACTTGCTTATGTAATTAAAAGAGAATACTAAAATTGAACAGTCACAATGTGTTCTGTCTCTGTATCAGTGCCAAATAAAAGCCAAACTTCATATCAGAATTGCTTACCTGGAGTAATTGGATCATCTAACTTCTCAATACGTTTGCAGTTTCTGAGAGCAATAGTTGCGTCATTCCCTGAAGACCTTAGCATGACTACACCAGGACAGTCCAGCAACTTAACATTCTTATCTAACTGAACTTCTTGCATTGACCTTGTCAATCCTGGAGTGGCACCAACATTGACAACGTGAGATCTCTTCAAGCTATTTATCAGACTGCTCTTACCAACATTAGGCAAGCCAATAACACCCACGGTAATCGACTTCTTAATCTGCACAAGGCCAATGCAAAGAAGAAGATAAAATCTAGAAAAGCGCAGCAAGGCGGAAGCAGTCCCAGACATCAACAGTCTAAGGTAATTTTAACCAAGAGAGAATCAAATAAACTCAAGAACGCATTTGGACTGAAGAAGATTACGGACCTCATGACTTCTAGAGTAATTCTTGAGCAATTTAATAAGAGTTTCTGCGCCAAGACAATCACTGGTTTGCAAAAGACTGCTCGGTTTTGCAGCCTTTGAAGATTTCCAGCCCAAATTAGATCTCTGCTCTTGCGTGCTGCACTTAAAAGCAACTGCTGGCAATTCTTCCCTGAGATACTTGAGCCATTTCTCTACAGCTTCTTTTGGCACAAGGTCTGACAGAAAACATTCAGCAAACGGACTCAGCGAGGATGCCAAAGAGTATGTTGCTTGAGATGGCCGGTGTATATTTACACATGGAAGCAGTTTTCCACGAGATTGTGTATGTTGATAATAACATCATAGACAAATCACAGTTTATAAATGCCGGTTTATCTAGCAAGCATTGGGAAAGCTCATTGACATCCAAAGCTAGCAAGTGATTTGAATAGCAGAATGAAAAAATGAAAGCAGTACCAATCTTATTCAGGAGCAACACCAAATGCTTATCAGGACCCACTTTCATCACCATCTTCTCCATATCTACACAACGTGTACCAAGGGGATCCCTAGCATCAAGAACCTCCAAAATGACATCTGAGGCTTCAATAACTTTGACTAATTCCTTGTAGAATGCTCTTTCAGAGTTCTCTGTGTAAAGGAAAGATGGCATGAAACAACAAAAGCAGAGATAAAAGGAAAAGTAACTAATAGGGATGGCCTGACGCCTAAAACATGTCACTCAAGAACACTAACAATCAACATACCGCGATTTTTCCCAGTATTTGCAATTTTGTCAGGGCCTTTCTCCTCTCCAAAATCCTGTTCTTTTGTCGAAGTTATGTCATCGTTCGCCAGCAACCCCAACTTCCTCTTTTGAGCCTGGCATACGTAAAAACCAAAATTGTTGAGGGATTGGGACAAAGGAGTAATTAAAAGATACCGTGCATCTTAAGTAATACCCTGTGGGCAAACTCTCCAACAAACGTTATTGTGTACCCACAAACATAACGTGCTTCCCGTTCATATAGGATATAAATATACAGCAAGAGCTGCAACAACATTATACAGACGAGACATGGCAAAACAAAGGGCCTTCGGCTACAAGCTGAACCTGAATGCCGGTCCAAAGCATAGACAGGTTCTACCAGGGCAATTTTCCCCCTATTTTCGTCAATGTTGATAGACTGGAACAGACAAACTTTCCAGGAAAGGCGAATGATCCGCAGCTTTGTAAGGTCTGTCAAATGAATGCAATCATACATTGAAAAAACCAGCACCAGTAAAATT
This sequence comes from Syzygium oleosum, assembly GCF_021117445.2. NCBI lineage: Eukaryota > Viridiplantae > Streptophyta > Magnoliopsida > Myrtales > Myrtaceae > Syzygium > Syzygium oleosum. Next base: position 2,963,607 of record NW_026607493.1, on the reverse strand, counting down.
GGTCGGTTCTACAATTCTCTAGCGAGCGCGCTCTATTCAGCACCATAGACATCATCCAAACTTCAGTGTAACAGCTGAAACAATTCATAAAATCGATTACCCTTTCCTTGCGGGCGGCTTTCTTCTCCTCCAATTCCTCGAGGACGCGGGCCCGCCGCTCTTCGAGGGCCTTGAGCTCCTGCTCCTTGAACGGCCAATCGTTGGGAATGCCGGGGTCCTTCTCGACCTTGCGCTTCTGGTTGAAGCCCAGCTTCTTCGCCTCCTTGGCCTTCTTCTTGTGGTGCTCCTTCACCTTCCTGATGATCTTGTACTTCTTCTTCAGCGGCACTCTCTTGCTCTTGCTCTCTGAGCCACAGAAAACCATCCCCGAGAAAAACAACAGTCAAGACCAAAAAAAAAACGGGAATCGTTCCGAACGGCCAAACCGACGGCGATTTCAGTCTTTGCGAAGAATGAATTGGCTTACTTACTTTTGCTCCTCTTCACCATCTTGAGCTCCTGCTACGGATTTCAGCGCAAGCTTACAATCAACTGAGAAGGAACGGAAACGCAGGGGTAAGTTTGGTGTTCGGAGGGAAGGAGATGATGGAACGCAGGGACGCTGACAGGCGGGAATTAGGGTTTACGCCATGACCATGAACGATGCGGAGTCGGGTCGGTTTTGGGCCATTGGCCGGATCCTGTTTTGATGAATTTGGGCTCGTGATAACTGGTTTCATTTTTGGGCCTAAGGTAAAAGCTTCAATTGGGCGACAGCGTGAGATCATACAATTGGAGGAAAATCGAGGATGAATCGAATCGAATGGAATCGAGATGTTGGATTTTGATAGAAATGATATCATTTCTACTTGGAAAATAACGAAAGAAATAATTCTAGTTTAAAATGTGCTAGACATTTTTCCTAGCCATAGAAAAAGGATCGACTTTTTCCGAAATTCATGTCCTTTCTTTTTCTAAATATCTCACGTCATTTACGGTTGTACGCGAAAGTTTCAAATTCATTTTCGAAATCATTCACTTTTAGGTCATCAATTTGAAGGAAGATTCTCTCTTTTTACTGTCGTGGAAGGAGCTCGTGCCGGTATATATGACAAATTTTGTCCCTGAAGTTCCGTGTATTATAATTTTAGCCAAATTTATTTTGTATTATTGTTCTACTGATTCATAAGTTTTAGCCATTTTTTGGAAATTATTTTTAACTCAGATTTTGTCTTTTTTGCACGCACATTATGTGTTGCTTCTAGCTTAATGCCATATATGTTCTTTATCTATACCTAAAAATTATTCACTACATTATTGTTTCTATGAGTCAATATCCCATATATATATATATATATATATCTTAATTTTGATAATTTGAACTATACCCACTAAATGCAAATCACAAGGCGCTCAATTTACATGTTTTATTTAGGACGAAGCTATACTTTTAATTTCTATTCCATCCGAACTTTTTCTCTATCAAAAAAGAAATCTGTAAAATGGTATTTCCAGTTAGGCGTGATCGACTCCCGGTCCGATCCTACCCATGAACCGATCGTTGAGTTCTTCCAAAGTAGATACTGCCCAAGTAACAGAGCTCAGTGCGGTCGATCGGTCGATCTCACCTTCGCCTCCGCCGTCTGCAGCTGCCTTCATCCTCCTCCTGGTCAACTCTCTTCCTTGTCCCACCTTGCACCTTCTTGTGGCGTCGTTTTTCCCTCCCGCGCCATAATTCATTCGAACGATAATTAGGTGAAGCAACGTAGAAGGATCAGGCAGCTATTCTAGCACTCATCTAGCTTCAATTTGCATGAGATTAAGTTCAATTGATGGCTGGAGCCGTCCTCCCCACGGCAGAACTGACCACCACCAGCTACCCGATCCTCCTCCCCTACGAGATCGAGTGCTCTTTCCTCTCCAACGTCAAGCTCGGACCCGAAGGCTTGCCGTTGCTTAGCTACTCGATTCAGCTCACATCGTCCTTCTTGATCCTCATGACTCATCATCTCATCTTCGTCTCAGACTCCTCCTCCGTCGCCGTCTACTATACGCCCCTGGCGTCCACTATGCACATATTCTTGCCGAAGAAATCGATCAAATTGATGTTTGCATCGCGGCGGCTCAAGTTCCAACTATCCATGGGCTTGGACGGGCGAGTGGGTGGCTTGAGGATGAGCTCGCTCGCGGTAACGTTGGTGATGAGAGAGAAGGATGACGTGACGGCATTTGTGGACAAATCTAGGCATAATTGAGGCGCTAGGGCTTGGGAGAGAGAAGGAGAGCAAGAGCACGAATTCAGGACAATCGATTATTAGGTTTACATTGAAGAAATAAAATGATAATAAAAATATCTGGTCCGGTTCCTCCTGAACAGTATCGAAAATCACTGATTCCAATTTTATGGAACCGAGAACCAGATCAGCACCCCTAAGAATCGCTCAGAATCGACTGGTTCGGTAAATCTGTGTTGCTCACCCTTATTTCCAGTCAATTGTTTTCTCTCTCTTTTTTGGGTGCATTATCCAACATTTTATTAATATTAACCTAAATTTTATAGGCATTACCCTAAAATTTCTCAATTTTCTGAATTGCATTATCCACACGTTATTCAAGTGGGAGACCTTATTTTCATATGCATTACCCCTAAAAAAATTCGTCCTCTTACTCTTGGAGCATCCAATTTCGATAATTAATTTTTTTTTTTGAATCACGAATTGTCCGTAAAATCATATCTCCTCAACTACTTTCGCGTGCATTTTTACATAAAAAAGAATTAAACAAGGCATCAAAACCTCTGCTCACGATATTATTTTCCGCGAAAGGAAAAAGACGGACTGGGGCCGTCTTTTCGCCCGTCTCCATAGCCGTTTTTCAGTTGTTGTTTTCACAGTACACTTCGCAGCTGCGGTACACTTTCGCCGCCCCGGGAAAAACAAGGGACGCACAAATCCAATCCTCTTTCATCGCCTCCCTAGCCTCGTGCCCTAATCCCTTCGATTCCGCTCCCTCTCCTCGTCCATCCGCCCGTCCCTCGCTGCTCGATTCGGCCGCGTCGTTCGATTCCAGCACGCTCCTTCGTTTCCCTGCTTTAGCGCCGATTGATTTGTTGGCTGTTTCTCTGATGAGATTCCTCGGTCCGTTGAGCTGATCTGGCCTCCGAGGGTGCCGGAGCGAACCGGATGTGCTGATCGAGGGCTGCTCCGGGTGCTCCGCCGATGGCAGAGTGCGCGGCGGCCGCCGCATCGTGCATCATGCTGCATTCGCGCGGAGGCGGCGTCAAGGGAGGCGGCTTCGGCCGGAAGTCGTGTTTTAGGTACAGAACGCTGTTTAAGTGTTGTCATCGGCCTCGGTTCCGTTTCCGCTCTGCGTTTCGCAAGTTTTCGAATCGGATTCTGCCATTAGAGTGTAGATCTGCTGGGGATGGCATCGCTCTTACGTTCGAGTGCTTTTTTTTTTTTATGTTGAAGGAGGCATGGCTATATGAGCAGTGATATTATCCATATTCCGAGAGGTGGAATTCGTAGACTCGGTACCGGCAGTGCAAAAAGAAGGCTAGATTATCTGCAGAAGGCATCGTCTGTTGGCTGTCGTTGCGTAGCTTCTCTTGTGGACTTCGATGGTGCGACAGCGTTGGAGTTCACAACTATGGTTGATCAGGCACTTTTAATGGCGAGTATCCTTCTTACATACATGGCTGGAGTTGTTCCCATTGGGAAGCCTAGATTTTGTCCTAGAAGGTTCATTTCTGTCGATGACGCCGTCAATGAAGGCTCAACCCTGTCTGGTAGGTAAGGTTAGACCTCAAAAAGATTCCAAGGTCTATCTTTGATATAGGATATTTATGTCTTGTGTATTCTTTCTACCTTCAGCTGGTTTTTGTTTTGTATTGCTTGTTTTTCCGTATCACTCCCTTTTCCCCGATGGGTTCATGTAACTTTGCTGCTTGCAGTGATGTAAAGGTTGATGACCACTTTCGAGAGTGCGCTTGGGATGTAATAAAAGGAAAGCTAGTGGAATCTCTAGAAGCCATTGACCATGCCAGGGTTTCAGAAGATAAATTTCAAGAGTTGGAAAAGCTTCATGCAAAAAAATCTTTAAGTTTGAATGCTATCGCTGGGGGTCCCAGACTACGGTTGGTTTGGGCTGTTCTTACGCATCTTGAGAAAGAGGCAGGCACTGTCTTATTTGTCACATTATGCTACAGTCAGTAGTCTCAAGTCACTTTGCACTTCCTGGAAGTCGCTATTTTAGCTGAAATATGTGGCTATGTTGTGACTGAACGATTCGCTAATGTTATGTATTTTTGCAGGTGGACAGCATCCCAGGAAGTTTTGAAAATGGGACTGTGGAAGATTGGTTGGTTCTGTTTTCTGGAATCATACAGAGTTCCTCTCGCCCCGTGTGTGTGGCTTGGCTAGACAATGAACTTTCTGAAAGAAGCAGCGATGTTAAAGAGGTGCCTTTCAAGTTATTCAACTCAGCGTGGGTAGACATGCACTCTCGTGTGCATGCATGGGTATATTCTCATGTTTAACTTTCAAGTTGATTGATGCCCCATTCCTCATCTTGTCAGGCACTAGTTACTTTGATTCTCGAGAAATTAGAAGGAGACAGCACCGTACTTCAGAAGATCAGGAGATCGGGCAAGGAGGATCTTTTTGCAGAATTACTCTGCTTTTTAAAGTTTGGTTCTCTCAGGTAGATGGCGCTCTTTGTTGGTTCAAGTCTTTAATGAAATTAAGCTGAAAGCATACTTGAAACTGCCAATATGAAATAGCTAGTTCATGAAAGATGCGAACTGGCTAAGACTGCTGGTTCCTGGAACCTGAGACGAAGTTGAAAACATAATCTTGAACTCTTTTAATGCAGGTGATTTTACTGGCTTAAGGAAGATGCCTTAAACTTTATGGGTTTTGATGGGCTTCAATATCTCTCTGAGAGAGAGAGAGAGAGAGAGAGAGAGAGAGAGAGAGAGAGAGAGAGAGAGAGAGAGAGAGAGAGAGAGAGAGTAATGGAGACATCTTTAATACTAAATAACAATATCTGCCAATGATTAACTGCTTACAGTTCCAATTTGCTATGTTCTGTAATTATGAACCTGGAAGCAAAGTAATATGTCATTGGAGAGAGAGAGAGAGAGAGAGAGAGAGAGAATAATGGGGACATCTTTAATAGCAAATAACAATATCTGCCGATGATTAACTGTTTACAGTTCCAATTTGCTATGGTCCATAATTATGAACCTGGAAGCGAAGTAATACATCATTGGAAGGCATTAACATAGATAAAGATTGTATATCTTGTTTTCCTTCACGTGTATGGCAGAGCAATCCCAATGCGCTCTCTCTGTTTTTTTCCCTTCTGGACATGTCATGGTGTTACTACAAGCTATACATGCTTCTTTGCTCCCTGCTGCCTTGCTTTTTTACAACACTCAGTGCAGCCTTTCAGCATCATTGTTATCTCTTTTCATAGCACTTCATTTGCAGAACTGTTTGGACGCCATTCTAATACCTCTCTCAATGGACTGGCAGGAAGGATTGCTATTACAACAGTTGCTTGTTTGTCTCACAGGGGATTTCCATTTTAGAAGATCTGGTGATTGCTATAGCAGATGGCATTGCAAGTATCTATTTGGAGCTCATCTCTGTAGATGGAAATTTGTCAAATGAGTTGAATAATTTGGACTTGGCTCTGTGCTCTTTGTCAACCCGAGCTCTTCAAAGATTACGTAATGAGGTAGTATTTTTTATTTCGTTGCTAATGGACCAAATAAAGCCTTTCCTTTAAGGAGGTGTGTGGCTGAGAGTGTGTTTCTCCCCTTAAATGTTATTTGTTTGATTATGCGTGTTTCTCTAAATAGACAAGCATTTTCCTGTTCTTGTTTCTTCTTTGTGATTGCTAGGTGTTAAATGGAGAGTAAAGTGATGTGATCTTCTCTCTTTCCATTTTACGTCCTCCCACCTATTGCTTATTGGACAGTAGGAGCAAGAAGGTGGTCCCAGACTGTGGCTTATTGGTTCAGAGAGATGTTCTTAGCATTACGCGTGCAAGCTAAATCTTAGACATAATGATTTGATTGGGCCACTATTTTATGAAAGCCCATTGCAACCCAGTGAGCCTTTCATGTGTTTACAATGAATCACTCTGTTGCATACCGGATGAATTGACATAAGGACCAAATCCTAAATGGTCAAGGGAAATGGTGGGTAGTGTTGTATATTTTCACCTTTGGTAGTACAAACGGAATGAGTAAATACAAAATGTCACATCAGATAAAAGAACGCAAAAGAGAGCATATCTTGGGCCTTGAATTGTTTTGCAATTGCTTTATATTAATCCGGAAAGTGAACTGTTCATTTAAACAATATTTTGGTGTTTTCATGGGACATAGTTGTGACACAGAATTTGAGTATATGCATTTGACTTGTTAACTGTTTTTAATGGTTTCTGTATATGGACCACTGAAGATTTAGGTGTGTTTTGTTTAGGCATCATATATTTTCTTGTTATCTTCTTTGGACCATATGTTGTATATTGCTGCATTTGTTAATTTTGTTTTTCGTATAAGAAGATTTCCACCTAATTTAGCCTTTTCTTTTCTCCAACAGGTGGCTTTGAACCTGTGGTTGCATCAAAACATAGAGGCAGTAGTTTCAATGTATGAGGATCGCTTTGACCTCTGTATACTCCAGAGTCAGCCTGTTGAGGAACCAAGCAAAAGCATCTCAGAAAATCTTGGTTGGTGGGACAAATATTTTGGGAAGAACTCTGGAACAAGGATATCTCCTCTTCATCATGTCGTCATTGGCCATTTTTCAATGCCTGTGAAACGAACTAAAGAACTAAGGGCCCTAACAGGATGGTAAGTTCTTTCTGTTATGGCCAATTTTTTGTTTTATTTTTTGGTAAATTTGGTATGACCACTAGCACACTTGCCGTTTAGATATCTTGCAATGTGTTGTTGATACCAAAAATACTCTTATTTAGATGCCCATGTTTTAATTGAATGTCCTGGTGATTTTCCTTATCTTAGATTAGACGTATGAGTACTTGCAGAATCAACTGGAAATTGTCTATGAGAATTTGATTTCCAGGAGTTTTTCTATATTACAATGTATAGGCAGGAGTGGATGCGAAATCAACTTGAAATTGTCCACAAGGAAATGTCAAACTAACACGGTTGATTGGAAGAAGTACACTGTCTCTGAGCGGTTCAATAGATGTGGAGATGTGTTAGAAAATTCAACCCAAAAGCTTAAGCTGTTAGGTAGAGGGGACTACATGTATAAAAGGCCCATGTAACCCCACAGACAAGTGATGTGGGATACTTTGGCAAGATGGTTCGAATGAGTGTGAGTCGTAGTGGTTTGGTAAATGATTAGGCTAAGCAGCACTTGGATCGATTCTGATCAACTGTTCTCATCTATCGAATGGCATGTGGTTTGATCATGTTACCCTCCAATACATCTGAATATCTTAAATATGACTTAACGCCTAAACTAGAGCAACTGAAAGTAATGCCTTCTCTCGTCTTCTTATTTAGATATTCCAAGTTTTATCTGTAGTACTGAAGCTAAGAAATGAGATTGAGACTTGCTGGGGGCTGAGATGGTGAATTGAAACTACTGATTCGGGTCCTTGATACACCGAGTTGTCAGGCCAATACTTTATATTGGTAAACATTGGATTGTTAAAGCTGACAAAAAAGATTAAAGTTCTTATGTCTCTTATATTGGTACAGACATCCACTCTAATAGTTGCTACATAAGATCCATCTGACGCTCCTTTGTAAATTAGACTTAGTTTCATAACGTTAAGCGCAGCGAAAGATAAGTGAAAGTGATGCAGGAGCCTAATGCACCAACTTCGATTGTATGCAAATAGGCATGTTACTGTGAATAAGTTGGATAGCTATGATTTGGATATTTTCTTAGATATTGACCACATTTTCTTAAAATTTTTTATATTCTGCTTAATTCAACATTTATTTTGGTTCACTTCTACCATTTTTTGCTTCTCCAACATATTCTCCAACGATGATATCTTTACCATTCTTCTATGGGCTTGTGAATGATTTATGCCTTTTAACACAAACATCCATACTCCGGGGTCGGTGGCCTCTCTGTCAAGAAGTACAATGCTATGTGAGGAAACTAGTATCACTCACTTAATTCTTGGCTGGCACTTTTCCTAGTTTGTTACATGCAAACTTCAAAGGGCAGGTTCCTGCATATAGGTCTTTGCTTGGTTCCTTTGATCAATCAGATTCTATGTAGAAATATTTCTTCGAGTGGTGACATTAGTCTGGTCCATAAGAATCTTGCAATGTGGTAGCTGATAATGGGCGTATACATGTAGCCTAAACGTTCGAGATTTTTCAGCTAAGTAAGTATCTGACACGTGTATTAGCACTGCACCAACTATTAGCATGCTTCTGCCAGCACAGCTACCTTAGTACGAGTGCAGACATGACTGGTTGTTCAACTTTCTAAATGCAGGAGGTACTACTTCAGTCTTTTTCTTGAATTATCAGACATAATTATGCCGGTTATCAGAACCCTCTTTAAGAAAGTCAGTGACGCTGTATCCTTCTTCCTTGTTTGCTTGATCGGGAGATCGCTGGGACTCATCTACACTGGAATTAGGCAGTCCCTTAGGTGGAAGTGAGGCATCGTTTTGACAGTTTTGTTTTGCAATTTTCCTCATCTAACATTCTTTCCTTTAGGTGGTATTATTGGTTCTGCTCCGAAGTTAAGAACGATCACTGATGTGGGCTTCTTTCACACTCCACAGATTTTTTTGTCGCTCGGGACCATTTAAGGCCATTCTGATACACTTCGAAAGTCTTTAATTGTGCCCGCCATATAATTGAAATCTCTCTTTCTCCCCCTTCTTTTGGTGGACTGGTAATGAAAACATCAAGGATGCCGAGATCCTTTTTATAAAGCGAAACATCTATTAAATGCTATCTCCCTTTATTTGGTTCGAGCAGGCACGACATGTATCCGACACCAAGGCAATCGAAACATTGAAAATGTCTGTACATGTACACCTTTTAAAAGTTAAAGAGAAGTTGCATTGTGTTGCGTTGCTTTGTGGAGACTCAGGTACACACTAGAAAATGAAATAGAGCACCCAAAGAAGAGCTATATGGGCTTTTGTCCCTCTCTACAGGAAAGTGCTTTAATTTGAAATGCACAATAGTCATATTTCGCCCTTCCCTTATTCATAATTGCTGTACAAGAATTTTTTCTAGAATAATCTCTCTTAGTTATATTTTTGTTAATTATTTGTCATACTATACTACTATAGGCTGTAAGACGATCAAAGATTACGCGATTAAGATGAGGTGGCAGCGGATTTCCTGCTTAATAATTTGTTATATTTTATTGATTTCGAACGATTAAAGGCGGGAGGAGGGACATCAATCACTAGCTGAATTGATGGTAATACTTTCTAAAAGATCATGGAGGATGAAAACCAAAGAGGCAAGTTTGAGAAGATAATCCTTGTGCCCTACCATCTTCACATGGAAATCTCTCTTTTTGCTCAGAAACTTCTTATTGCACGCTAATCAACTCCTGGTGTCCCCAACTTTATGAAAAGCAAAAAAGCAAAAAAAAGGTCCCCCACTTTAGAACAAGGCCCCCGCCATCTATCAAAAACCTAATTTTTAGAAAATTTAAGATAAAACATACTATGATCAAGTTTGTCACAGCTCATTCAATTACAGCATTAATAAACATTAGGGTTTTCTTTTCGCTAAAGCGTTCCTCTATGGAATGCGAAATCGGCAAATCACGGGTTTTTGCTATGGCATTGTGGCGATGGGACCCTGTTTTTTCCTCGGTTAATGGAATCTAAATGGTTGATAATCTACACTCATTAATCATTTTCACCCTTTTCTTTAAAAAGAAAAAAAGAAGTCCAAAAATTAAATAAAGAGGAAATTAACCTTTAACCATTCAATCCAACGTTCCCTTTTTTCCCTTGGCCAATGAATCCACTGTTCGCAAGACACGATGCTATATGCCGTTTCACGTTGCTGTGGAGTAATCAATCATAGTACAATCATCAGATTTATCGTCAGACATAAACTTGTGTTGTGGGTATTCGAAAGGTGGACCACACGAAATGGTCATGGCTACTTTCTTAGTCTTCTTCTTGTTGGACGTTTTTCCATTGAAAGCAACCTTGCACGAGACCCGCACAGGCAAGTGGAACTGCTAAAGATCTGATTTTTCTCACTAGTTTCAGATACGAGACCTGATTTTCTTCAAAAAAGATAAAAAGAAAAAGAAAAGTATGATAATTTTCATTTTTATATCTTGTACTTTTTTAACTATAAGCCAACTAAGCTTCTTCAGTCTTTTTATCGGGAGACCTTCAATTTTGGATAATTTCATATGTGAGACTGTCGTTGCATGGTCGAAGGTTTAGGTTAGTTCCATCGCAAACTAGAGATTTTTTTTCACAACAATCTCAGGACACGTGTAGAAATTCGGCTGATTAAGCAATAGCTAAGCTGTTCCAAAATTTCGATAAAAAGCATTATTAAATATTTTCATATTTCGATGTTCCCCTCTCATGTGTAGACTAGACTTTGACCTATGACTAAAGCATAGAAATATGTAGTTAGAGGATGAATGGAGATAGGAAAACTTTAAATTTAGAACATTCAGCTCTGATACTTTGTGAAATTTTGTGAAATCATTGTCAATTGTAAGGTTCATATATTTAGACGAAGGCCAATTCAATGTTTAAACATTTAACAATGAGAAAACATATAATGTTTATTCAAAGAATCTGAAAGGGTAAACCATCAGTCCAACAAACTGAACTTAAGAAAATAATAGCAGGAGGCTGTATTTTATGTATTTTGTATTTCCATATTTGTATATACATATCTCTGTTAACTTTGTCACCTTTATAAACTTTCCTATTGACTGCCATTCTTTAAAGGAAGAATCTCTATCTGACTGCAAATTTGTAACCTTCTCTCTCGATGCAGAGGTGAGACTAAGACGTAAGGATGGCGACCCATTAAGCCACGTCAGAAAAATAAAATCAATTACATATATTAACAACTAGATTCAACAAATTATAAAGGTGATCACTCGTCCAGTTTAAAGTTTCTTATTAGCTTGTATTAATTAAATATTTTTGGAAGGAATGTGTTTTAAATGGTGATGCGATTAGCTATTAAAAAATGGAGATATCATTGGATTGTTGCAATATGTCATACAACATCATATCGTATATCATGGGTTACGAAAAACTCTGAAGAGAGAACATGATCCCCAATCAAATCGATGATCTTCTAACTCGAAATGTCGAGTGTACACCTAATGGCATTTTGTGTATACTTGTTTGAGGATTCGAGGGTTTTGTCTCGGTAACTTTTTTTTTTCCTCCGAGATTAAAGCTGATTACAATTCAAAGAACATGTTAAGTGGATCAAATGATCCAAAAAGAGCTCCAATTAGTCTCTTTACCTGGACTCTTGTTGGAGGATGAAGCCAAATATTGTTATTAAGGGTTTTTTTGTCTTTTCTATTAATTTTGCTTTTAGGTTAAAAGCTACGCTTTATATATCAGCTATTGATAGAAGTTAGCTGTCAAGCGCTGAGAAGAAAATAGAGAGAAAAGAAAAGAGAGAAGAAAAAAGTGAGTTTTTTCTTTGTGAGTGTTCTTAGTCTCTTTGTGCTCCGATCTTGAGAGAAGATCATAATTGTATTCCTACTTTCTTCGAAGTCTAGTGGATTCGCAGAGTGCCTCTGCGGGGAGACGTAGCCCAAGTTTGGGTGAACTTCGATAACAAATTTTCTGGTGTGTTCTTTTCGATTCTGTTCTTTTATTATTATATTCTGCTAGTGAGGATCGTTTGCTTGGGTTATTTTCTGGAATCGGTGCTCGATTCCCAACAATTGGTATCAGAGCTTGGTTGGTTAATCGAGAACATCGAGGGGTTTTTCGGTGACTTTTGATTGAAAGCAAACGATATGGCAGAAGATAAAATCAGGATCGATAAGTTCGACGGGCAGGATTTCGGATGGTGGAAACTCCAAATCGAGGATTATCTTTATCAGAAAGATCTCTATGCACCACTTGAGGGTTGGAAACCTGAAATAGCGGAAGTGGATCCAACAGCAGAATCAGGATGGAAAATTCTTGATCGAAAGGCATTAGGTGCGATTCATCTAGGGTTGACGAAAAAGACAGGGTACCACATTGCGAAAGCAAAAACTGCAAAAGAAGCCATGGATATTCTTACGAATATATATGAGAAGCCATCCACATCAAATCAGGTATTTTTGCTGAAGAAGTTGGTTAATATGAAGTTATCTGATAGAGGTTCCGTAGTAGAGCATATTAATAGTTTCACGCAAGTCACAGGTCAGTTGGAATCCGCAAGCATAAATCTGGATATGAAGCTTCAAGCTTTATTATTTTTATGTTCTCTTCCGAAAGCTACAACACCGCAAGGTGCGGGAATTTCGAGCACCATGAAGGATGATTTGACTCGGATGATGCTTGTGAGTAGTATCATGGATGAAGAGATGCGAAGAAAAGTCTCGAGTGGAAATAATTTTTCGCCATCTACATCTTCCACAAGACTAGCAAGTGGAGAACCGTGGGAGAAGTAAAAGCGAGAGGAAAATTCAGTGGGCGCTGTAGATCACAGTCAAGGGGAAAGAGAGAGGTCGCAAAAGATGAGTGTTGGTTTTGTCACTAGACTGGACATCGGAGGTTTCAATGTGAGGCCTACAAAAAGAAGCAGCGGGATGAGAATCAAGGAGCTAATGTGGTTAGCGATGAACCTTCGCTAGAGAACTTGTGTTTATCTGCAGGGTATGACTTGACGACAGACAAGTGGTTTATTGACTCCGGTGCTTCTTTCCATTGCACCTCGCAAAAAGACATATTTGCTGATTATGCCAGTGGAGATTTTGGGCAAGTGGTTGTGGGAAACGGCCATATGTGTCCAATTGTTGGAAGAGGAACTGTGATTGTGAACATCTCAGGTGGAGGACGTCTAGTTTTGCATGAAACTAGACATATCCCAGAATTAAAGAAAAATCTGATCTCAACTAGTAAACTTGATCAAGAAGGTTTGGTAACAACCTTTGGATGCGGAGAGTGGAAGGTTACCTCAGGGGCAAGTGTAGTAGCAAAGGGAAAACGTACAGGCACGCTTTACCTTCTCCAGGGAGACAATATCAGTAATATGGTTGCAACTACAGTGGCTACAGGTAATTTGTCTATTTTTTGGCATTATCGTTTGGGACATCTTGGTGAAAAGGGTGTAAAGCAGTTACACTCAAGGAAGTTACTTCCAGGTTTGCAGAAAGTTGAATTAGATTTCTGTGAGAGTTGCATTTATGGAAAAAAAAGGCAGTCAGTTTTCAGTTGAATGGGCGACAGAATAAAGGTAAAAAATTAGAGTTGGTTCATACGGATGTGTGGGGACCGGCTCAGGAACTCTCTTATGGTGGTAAGAGATATTTTGTCACATTCATTGATGATGCAACAAGGAAGACTTGGGTCTATGCTCTCAGAGAAAAATCAGAAGTATTCGGGATGTTCAAAATGTGGAAGGCCATGGTAGAAAAAGAGACAGGTTATCAAATTAAAGCTCTAAAATCTGATAATGGTGGTGAATACACGAGTAAGGAATTTGCAGAATACTGGAGCCGAGAAGGTATACACGGGTTGAAGACTATTCCTAGAACTCCTCAAGAGAATGGTGTAGCTGAGAGGATGAATAGAACCATTCTGGAACGTGCGAGATGCATGAGGCTACATGCGGGTCTTCCGTTACACTTATGGGCTGCTTACACTTGATGCAGCTGTTTATCTGATTAATAGGAGTCCATCTAGTGCGCTTGATGGAGAAATACCGCAAGAGCAGTGGTCAGGTAAAAAGATTGATTATTCATATTTAAAAGTTTTTGGTTGTATTGCATATGTTCTGATTGATAGGGAGGATAGGAAGAAGCTTGATGCTAAATCCCAGAAGTGCGTCTTTATTGGATATGGTAGCGATGAGTATGACTATAGGCTTTGGGATTATGAAAATAACAAAGTCATCCGCAGCCGGAATGTGGTATTCCATGAAGAAAAGATTTACAAGGATCATCAGACGGAGCATGAGAAGGCAGTAGAACCAGAATATATTGAGCTGGACACAATACCTGTGAAAATAGTTCCGGCGAATCAAAATGTACCTGAAGGGGAGGTTCAAGATGAATCTATTATCAATGAACAGGGAGTTCAAAGAGGAACGCGGTGATCCAGAACATATTGACGACCCTGAAGTACCTATCTTGAGGAGGTCTACACTAGTTAGAAAGCCAAAGGTAATTTTTGATCCATCAGCTAATATTGTTCTGAACCATGTCTTATATACAGATTTGGGAGAACCGGAGACTTATGATGAGGCAAAGAAAGACACATCTCACATGCAGTGGGAGCATGCTATGAAAGACGAGATGAGCTCGTTACTTCAGAACAAAACTTGGGAGTTAACAGAGTTGCCTGCAGGTAAAAAGGCTTTGTTAAATAAGTGGCTGTACAGGATAAAAAATGAAGCAGATGGTAGTATCATATACAAAGCGAGACTTGTGGTCAAGGGCTTTTCTCAGAAAGAAGGAATCGACTACTCCGAAATATTTTCACCGGTAGTAAAAATGACATCGATCAGAGTTTTGCTGAGTATAGTAGCGGTTGGGGATCTTCATCTCGAGCAATTGGATGTGAAAACGGTGTTTTTGCATGGGGACCTAGATGAAGAGTTATACATGGCGCAACCTAAAGGTTTTGAGGTCAAAAGTAAAGAGCACATGGTATGTCACTTGAAGAAAAGCTTGTATGGCTTGAAGCAAGCTCCGCGGCAATGGTACTTAAAGTTTGATGGTTTCATGGAAGAAAAAGGCTTTGCACATTGTGAAGCTGATCATTGTGTTTATTTTCGCAAGTATAGCGATGGTGATATTATATATTTCTCTTTATATGTGGATGACATGTTGGTGGCTAGTTCCAATATGAAGAGAATCGCAGAAGTGAAGAAGATGTTGGCATCACAGTTTGCTATGAAAGACTTGGGAGAGGCCAAGAATATCTTAGGCATGAAAATCATCAGAGACAGAAAAAATAAGAAATTGTGGTTGTCGCAAGAAGACTATGTGAAGAAGGTGTTAAAGAGATTTAACATGGATAAGGCAAAACCGGTTGCCACTCCTCTAGCGAGTCACTTCAAACTTTCTAAGGATATGTGTCCGAGTACTCAGGCTTTGAAAGATGAGATGGCGGCAATCCCATATGCATCAGCAGTGGGAAGTTTAATGTATGCCATGGTGAGCACGAGACCAGACATTGCACATGCAGTGGGAGTTGTGAGTCGATATTTGCAGAACCCGGGCAAAGAGCATTGGAATGCAGTAAAATGGATATTGAGATATCTAGCAGGTACATCAAATTACTCTCTTTGTTATGGAGGGATATCTCTAGAGTTGCAGGGTTATGTGGATGCAGATCATTTGGGTGATCGAGATAGTGGTAAAAGTACCACTGGATATGTCTTTACAGTTGCAGGTACAGCAGTGAGTTGGGTATCTCAACTACAGAAAGTAGTGGCTCTATCGACGACAGAAGCAGAGTACGTGGCGGTCACGGAAGCCTCCAAGGAAATCATGTGGTTACAAGATTACATGGAGGAGCTACATCGAAAGCAGCCAGTGAGCACACTGTGGAGTGATAGTCAAAGTGCAGTACACTTAGCAAAGAATGCAGCTTATCACTCAAGAACTAGACATATCAAGAAGCGTTATCATTTCATCAGGTCAGCATTGAAAGATAATGAGTTAAAGTTACAGAAGATTGATGGCTTGAAGAATCCAGCTGATATGTTTACCAAGGTAGTAGACAGAGAGAAACTTATTCTCTGTACTACTACCATTGGTATTACTCCATGTTAATTGATGAGGAGTATCGCAGAGGCACAAGTTCAGGTTACTAGCTTTTGAAGTAGATGGATGCAAAGTTGCTTGGTGCATCGGGTGTATTTGTCTTCAAGTGGGAGATTGTTGGAGGATGAAGCCAAATATTGTTATTAAGGGCTTTTTTGTCTTTTCTATTAATTTTGCTTTTAGGTTAAAAGCTATGCTTTATATATCAGCTATTGATAGAAGTTAGCTGTCAAGCGCTGAGAAGAAAATAGAGAGAAAAGAAAAGAGAGAAGAAAAAAGTGAGTTTTTTCTTTGTGAGTGTTCTCAGTCTCTTTGTGCTCCGATATTGAGAGAAGATCATAATTGTATTCCTACTTTCTTCGAAGTCTAGTGGATTCGCAGAGTGCCTCTGCACGGAGACGTAGCCCAAGTTTGGGTGAACTTCGATAACAAATTTTCTGATGTGTTCTTTTCGATTCTGTTCTTTTATTATTATATTCTGCTAGTGAGGATCGTTTGCTTGGGTTATTTTCTGGAATCGGTGCTCGATTCCCAACAGACTCTAACACGTCTTTCAACAAAGGGAAAGCACACGCATGCATGCGCACACACAATTATTGGCACATCCTCTTCCTCAAAATTTGACTAATGTATGTAATCTTTGACCGACATAATAAGAAACAATTAAATCCCCGAAAGCACCTGAAAGTT
Organism: Syzygium oleosum; assembly: GCF_021117445.2. Lineage (NCBI taxonomy): Eukaryota > Viridiplantae > Streptophyta > Magnoliopsida > Myrtales > Myrtaceae > Syzygium > Syzygium oleosum. Next base: position 2,946,964 of record NW_026607493.1, on the reverse strand, counting down.
TGCCTAAAATCTAAGACAGATACTATAATTATGGCAACGGAAAGCTCCATAAAGAATACATTATCGTGTACTTTATTAAAGGAGAAAGAAACGAGATAGGTATTGCGTAGCATGCATGGCCTTGGACGGTCTATTATATATTGTGGAATATCACTTTATAGTAGCCAATAGCATTGGGCCGGTGAGAGGTGCCTTTCAACGAAACCATACAGCTTGCAAAAATTGACTATATAACAACAATAATACGAGAATTCATATGCGTGATGTGCGTTCCTATGCCATTTAGGGTTTTGCAAGAATGCATGTTTAAATTTAATGTTTTCACTCGAACACACAATGACCCACGATTTCTTATCTATGTTTTTTTTTTATATTAACTCTATTGATACACACAGTTATATATATATATATATATATATATATTAATGTATGCATATAAGAAGTTATCACCTTACTTGAAACAATTCATTTGTCTTCTACAACGTAAAAATGCCAGTTGGGCTAGACCTATGAGCCATGGATTCAATTAGGCGGCCAACTTGCTCCAACCAAAAACTTTACAGCAAGTTCAGTTCAAACACAACACTAGACGAGGATTGACTTCACTAACTTCGAAACCTATATAATTTAAAAAAAAAAAAATCATGTTCTTGTCAAGATGAATAATCATGACATTTACCTACTTTGATGTGATCTTGGAGAACCCAAAAAGCAGCTGAGAAGAAGTCACGAGGTGCTGAATACTTGGGTTCTTCCCAAATCGATATCACTTGGGAGTGTGAAAAGAACAATATCAAGAACTAAAACCATTGAAAAAAGGGTTACATAATTACATGCTTTTTCCAAAAGTGATGCCTTGCAACACCCAAGAACTTATTCCTTTCGAATCATCTTCCATCTCTAGAATTGGGAATGGAATTCAATTAGCGGTAGAAGTACCTTAATTGACAAGTTATGTGTTAGACAGAAAGTCTTCAAAGCATCATATATTCTTTGTTAATAACATAGTTTGTCTCATTTTTAATCTAAGTTTTTCTTTGTCCATACATTTTTAATCTAGTTCAAGAAATTCCTTTTCCTCCATGCCCCACTCACCTTTCCTTTCCCTCATTTTTTTTTGTTATTCTTATTCCCTTGATTAGCTTCCGAACATGTCCAAGATCAAAACCTAGCTAATTACTTAGAGGTATTCTTTGTTTCCAATTTTGGTCCTCTTTAATTCTGTATAAACCATGTAAAAATACTCCACTTTAACAATTTCGATCTTCGTAACTTAATTCGAGATGTGAAAATTGATTCGTGAGATGACCTGATTACAAAAAAAAACAATATATATATGCAAATACACACACATATATAATAGTATAAAAGCCACCAAAAACCCTAAATATATCCACTGTAACACATTTATCCTTCTTTTTTTTTTGTGACACCAAAAACCCCAAACTTGTACCTATGTGACATATTTACCCCAAACTTGTACAGTGTGACACATTTATTACAAACTTCTTCTTGTGACACCAAAAACCCTAAACTTGTATCCGTGTGGCACATTTACCTCCACAAACTTGGTGTTATAAAAAATAGTTTGGGGGGTTTTTGATGTCATAATAAAAGTTTGGGGTAAATATATCACACGTATAAGTTCAGAGTTTTTGGTGTCATAGAAAAAAATTCGGGGAAAATGTGTCATACGAGTACAAGTTCAAGGTTTTGGGTGTCACGAAAAATAGTTCAAAGTAAATGTGTTGCAGTGAACAAAGTTCGGAGTTTTTTGTAACTTTTTCCCTATATAATATATTCACCCCTTTCTAGGTCGAAAACATAGGGAAATGAAAACCAGTATTATGATTATGCACCTAAATTTGTACCCTTATAATAAGAGTATTGCAAGAGATTTTCAGAGGGAAAATTACCAAAAATTTCTAAACCTATTTGCATTTGAGTTAAGTCATTTCTAAACCTTTCAATTTGGCAAATTTAGTCATAAAACCTTTTAACAATTTGCCAATTTAGCCTATTCAGCCGATTTTGGCTAGAAATTGATGACATGAACGCTGGCCTTTCTATGGGCATGATCGACATTGACGTGGAAAATTTTTAAAAGTTTTCGAATTTTTATTACTTTTTTCTTTTCTTTTCTTTTCCTTTCTTTTTTTTTTCTTTTCTATTTTTAATGTTAAGGTTGGCAAGGGGTTGCCGGCCATTGACCGAGGCCCAGCAACCCTTGTCGGCAGTTGGTGAGGGCGGCCCTCACTGGTCACTGGGCGAGGGATCGCGACCCTGTGAGCAAGGGCCGCGATCCCTTGCCCAGCGGCCGGCAAGGGATTGCTGCCCTTGCACGCATCCAGCGAGGGTCGTGAGCCCTCACCTAGTGGCCGGCGGGGGTCATGGGGCCTCACCAAGGGGCTGCTGGCCTTAACTTAAAAAAAAAAGAAAAATACATACAAATTAAAATTTTTAAAACTTTCTAGCGTTATTGTCGGCTGTGTCACGTAGGAAGGCCAGCGTCCATGTCATCAATTTCTGGCCAAAATTGGCCGGATGGACTATATTGGCAAATTATTAAAATGTTTACGACAAAATTCGCAAAATTGAAAGGTTTAGGACTGAATTGACACAGATGCAATAGGCTTATGACTTCTTCTTTTTTGGGAAAATGACAAACAGTCCCCCAACTTTGGCTCAATGTGCAATTTGGTCTCCGAACTTTTAATTTGTTCAATATAGTCCCGGAACTTTAGCTTAATGTTCATGTGGCCCTTGAACTTTTAATTTATTCAATGTGATCCCCGAACTTTTGATACATATTCAATTTAGTCCATGAACTATATGAAAATGTTCAAAAAAGACCACATTGAATAAATTAAAAGTTCAGGGACCACATTGAATATTAGACTAAAGTTCAGGGACTAAATTGAACAAATTAAAAGCTCAAGGACCAAATTGCACATTGGGCCAAAGTTTAGGAACTATTTGTGTCATTATCCCTTCTTTTTTATATAATTTTCCAGTTTTTCAGCTATGACCACAATCTGTTGACAATTTGGGTCAGAACATATAGTATGCCGCTCACCTACATATTGATCATCTTATTACGTCATTATCAATTATTTTTGTAATTTTTTTATGGGGTGTGGGGGTCAGTTGATCATCATTTCCATAAAAGGTGGCATTGTCCTCCAGGTCGACAAGCATTCCTGATTTCTAGGGTTCTCAACGAAAAAAATTGCTATTATGTTATTTCACAAGGTCCACTACTTTGACCTTTGGCAACAATAATTGTCATGGAAGATTGCAAACCCACCACATGGGTGTGTCAAAGAATGGAAGACATCGATGAGGTAAAACGTTCTTATTTTCTCCTTAAAACATGCGAATTAACCATGAATTTGTCCAAATGCAAACGGACAAGCAAAGGGATACATCAACATCCACGCATGCATGCATATAGCAAGAAGATCAAGATGTGAAATTCTATTGCAAAGTAGGGGAGACGTCCATATCATCCGTGTCTAATCTTTTCCTCTCTTTTTTTCTATTATTTGTTGGCCAATTTAGTCTTTTTATTTTGTTGAGTGCAACCTCTTTTGACATAAACTTACGTTAATTAAGAACCTCAAGTTAAGTAAAATATGTCCACATATATATCAGCACAAAGCTAATCTTTTTATTTACTTTTTCTATGAATATTCAATATGAACGCGCACGAAGCACACTTTTTTCTTCTTTTTTTGGCATGATAATGATAAGATACTAATTAATTGAAAAAGTCGTAAATCCCATGAAATGACAAGTTTGTCCTTGAAGTACAAATCTCTGTAAGATCATGTAAGGAGGGTTTTGTTGGGGACCCATTCGTCACCCACCATGGACATACGCGTCCCTTTGGCCTTTCATTCCCAATGAAAAAAAGCAAATCTTTTTAAATTTACTCTATTTTATTTTATTTTCATAGAGAAAGTACGCCTTGTTTTCTGAGGTCCTATTTGTTTTTCTCTCTTTTTTCCCTATTTGGAAACAAAAATCCCACTTCTCATGTTCAAAATTACTATAAGACAAAAAAAGTTATAACACTTACGGGTGCAACTCAACAATCTCTTCTTCATTGTGAGCTTAGTGTTTAGTTTACTCTCCCTTAATTCAGATATCATTTTGAATCAACTTATCTCAAATTGAATCACGTTACTACACCACAACGTCCACCTGCCCGAAAACAGGGTTGGTCACCAGATTGGGGGTCTACCGTTTTACTATCGACTCAAAAAGAATAATTGATAATATCCAAGAAGCCAGAAGCAACGTACTAAGTGAATATTAGCAAGTGTAATGCGTGAATATCAACAAGGCAACTGGATGAATATCAATAAGGGAACTGCATGAATATCAGCAAGGCTACTAAGTGGATATTAGTAGATAACGCTGGAGTAGATGTTGGATATCATCATAATGAGATGAATATTAGTAGAACACCTATTCTACCAGATTCTCACTACGAACTTGAAGATTATCATTTTGAGATACTTAATCTCATTCTCTATAGCCAGTGATCTGTTATGGATTCCTACTTTAAAAGATCTTGATTGACTATCAATCTTAGAGATTATTTTCGCAAAATAATCAACCATGCGGGATATCTTAGATTGATTGACAATCATTTCGAAGGTAAGATTATTTCCTTGGCTGAAGACGTCTACTTTTGGAAACCAAGACTTGGTTGTGTGGGCGGCTAAATCAACATAATCTTTAATTGTTCAACTTCAATGGCTACTTAATCTTCTCAACAATTGTCTAACGGGTAGATTGGAAATTGATCCTTGAAGATTGTCCTATAGGAAGTTCAGCTCTTGATGGGTATAAAAGAAGACCAAGGTGCCGAAGAGCCATATATATCAAGAGTACAAAATTCCAAATGTCGAGATAGGTTCACATACTTTGAATTGTCTTTTGAGAACATATTATTATAATCTCTTGAGAGATGTTAACAGTGTTATAAGTTTTTAGGTGTGAGATAGTGAGACCTATCGGTTTGAGTATTAGCAGCACCTACTTTGTGAAGAAGTGCTTGAATATTCGCAAGCACATAGAATTGTAACTTCCCATCGATTATAATTGAATCCAGCCACTAGATTGTTAGCGTGGGAGAGTTGACGTAGGCTCACACTAAGCCAAACCACTATAAAGTTCTGTGTGCAAAGTCCTCTATCTCTCAGCTCATACTTACTTATTGCTTGATAGAAACACTGCACTCAATAACTTGAATAGTACCATAATTTGATCATATTCAAAGTCTGTTTTACTTGCACTTGATCATATTCATCTTGACATCTTTAAATTTCTCAATATTTGTCAAGATCTCTTGAAATCACCTATTCACCCCCGTCTAGGTGATATTGTTAGTCTACTTCATAGCATACTGGCCTTTTAGATATCTTGCAATGTGTTGTTGATACCAAAAATACTTTCCTTTCTATGTCCATGCTTTAAGCAAATATCCCAATGATTTTCCATATGTTAGATTAGATGTATGAGTAAATACAGAATCAACTGGAAATTGTCTATGAGAATTTGATCTCCGAGAGTTTTTCTTTATATAATGAAGATGCACGAGTGGATACAACATTTACCAGAAATTGTCCATGAGGAAATGTGAAACTAATTCATTGATCGGAAGATATATGCACCGTCTCTAAGTAGTTCAATAGATGTGAAGAAATGTGTTAGAAAGTCTACTCCAAAAGTTTAAGCCATTAGATGGAGGAAACTACATGTCTATAAGGCCCAAGTAACCTAAAGACAAGCAATCTGGAACACTTTCGCAAGATGGTTGGAATGAGTGTAGGTCAGAGTAAACGAAGGTTGTTTGATGAGTAATTAGGTTAAGTAGTAACTAGGATGGGTCTAATCAACTCTTCTCATCTATTGAATGGATCTTAACCATGACTGTACATCTAACTACAGCAACTGAAAGTAATGGCTTATCTCATCTTCTTATTTAGTTAGTACAAGTTATATCTGTAGAACTGAAGCTAAGAAATGAGATTGAGAGATGCTGGGGGCTGAGATTGGGAATTGAAACTACTGATTCGGGTTCTTGGAACATCGAGTTGTGGGGCCAATTCTTTATATTGGTATATATTGGATCGCTAAGGCTAACAAAAGAGATTAAAGTTCTTGTCTTCCTTACTTCGGTTACAGACATCCACTCTGATAGTTATTACATAAGACTCATCTGATGCTCCTCTGTCGTGGACTTAGTCTTTTAATATCCAGTGCAGAGAAAGTTAAGTGAACGTGATGCGGGAGCCTATTGCGCTATACCTAATTGTGATGCAAACTAGGCATGTGACTGTGAATTTGGATAAATATGCCCATACATCTATACTCCGGGGTTCGTGGCCTCTCTTTCAGGAAGTACAATGCTATGTGAGGAAATTAGTCTCACTCACTTAATTCTCGGCTGGCACTTTTCCTACTCCATTGCATTCGAACTTCAAAGGGCAGGTTCCTGCATGTAGATCTTTCTTGGTAACTTTGATCAATCGGATTCTAGGTAGAAAGGGTCGAGATGAGTGTATTTCCCACATATTTCTTCGTGTGGTAACATTAGTCTGGGTCCATAAGAATCTTGCAATGTGGTAGCCGATAATGGGCGTATAAACCTAAACGTTTAAGATTTTTCAGCTATGAAAGTATCTGACTCATATGTATTAGCACCGCACCAACTATTAGTATGCTTCTGCCAAATACTATTTGTATGATTTGAGGCACAGCTACCTTGGTATGAGTGCAGACATGATTGGTGGTTTAACTCTGTAAATGCAGGAGGTATTACTTCAGTCTTATTTCTCGAATTATCTGACATAACTACGCCGGTTATTAGAACCTTCTTTAAAAAAGTCAGTGACGCTGTATCCTTCTTCCTCGTTTGCTTGAGCGCGAGATCGGCGGGACTTATCTACACTGCAATAAGGCAGCCCCTTAGGTGGAAGTGAGATGCTGTTCTGACAATTTTGTTTTTTAATTTTCCTCACCTAACATTCTTTCCTTTAGTTGGTATTATGGGTTCTACTGCAAAGTTAAGAATGATCCCTGATCTGGGCTTCTTGCACACTGCACCGATTTTTTATCGCATGGGACCATTAAATGCGATTCCGATACACTTCGAAAGTCATTAATTGTGCCCACCATATAATTGAAATCTCTCTCTCTCCCTCTCTCTCCCTTCCTTTGGTGGACAGGCAATGGAAACTTCAAGGGCGCCGGGATCCTTTTATAAAACAAAACATTTATCGGACGCTATCTCCCGTTACTTGGTTTGAGCGGGCACGAGATGTTTTCGACACCGAGGCAAATTAAACATTGAAAATGTTTGTACACCTTTTAAAAGTTAAAGAGATGTCACGTTGTGTTGCTTTGCTTTGTGGAGACTCAGGTACACACCAGAAAATGAAATAGAGCACCCAAAGAAGAGCTATATGGCTTTTGTCCCCTCTCTACAGGAAACTGCTTTAATTTGAAGTGCACATAAGTCACGTGTTTCGCCCTTCCCGTATTCATAATTGCTGTACATGAATATTTTCTAGAATAATCTCTCTTAATTATATTTCTGTTAATTATTTGTCAAACTATACTACTATGGGCAGAATGAGACGGACAAAGATTAAGCAATTAAGATGAGGTGGCAACGGATTTCTCGCTAAATAATTTGATTATATTTTATTGATTTCGAATGATTAAAGGTGGGAGGAGAGACATCAATCACTCGCTGAATTGATGGTAATACTTTCTTAGAGATCATGGAGGATGAAAAGCAAAGAGGCAAGTTTGAGAAGATAATCCTTGTGCCCTACCATCTTTACATGGAAATCTCTCTTTTTGCTCAGAAACTTCTTATTTCACACTAATCAATTGCTGGTGTCCCCAACTTTATGAAAAGCTGAAAGAAGAAAACCTTCCCCCACTTTAGAACAAGCCCCCACCATCTATCAGAAAACCTAATTTAGCAAATTTATGATAAAATATACTATGATCAAGTAAAAGTTTGTCTCAGCTCATTCAATTACAGCATTAGTAAACATTATAACTAAAGCGTTCCTCTATGCAATGTGAAGTTGGCAAATCGCAGGTTTTTGTCTATGACATTGCGGCGATGGGACCCTGTTTTTTGCTCGCTTAATGGAATCTAAATGGTTGATAATCTACACTCATCAATAATTTTCACCCTTTTCTTTAAAAAGAAAAAAAAGTCCAAAAATGAAATAAAGAAGAAATTGACCTTTTACCATTCAATCCAGCGTTCCCTTTATCCCTTGGCCAGTGAATCCACTGTCTGTTCGCAAGACACGATGTTGTGCGCCGTTTTACGTTGCTGCGGAGTAATCAATCATAGTACAATCATCGGATTTATTATTAGACATAAACTTGTGGGTCTTCGAAAGGTGGACCACACGAAATGGACGTCATGGCTACTTTCTTAGTCTGCTTCACGTTGGACGTTTCTCCATTGAAAGCAACCTTGCATGAGGCCGGACAGGCAAATGGAACTGCTCAAGATCTGATTTTTCTCACTTGTTTCAGATACGATACCTGATTTTCTTCAAAAAAGTTATTTTTTATTTATTTTAATTTTTTTTTACTATAAGCTAATTAAGCTTCTTCTATCTTTTTATTGGGAGAACCTCAATTCAAGAAAATTTTGTTTGCAAGACTGTCGTTGCATGATTGAAGGTTTAGATTAGTTCCATCGCCAATGATTTTTTTTTTCCAGACAGGCTCATGACACATTTAGAAATTTGGCTGGTTAAGCAATAGCTCAACTGTTCCAAAAATTTAACAAAATGCGCTATTTAATATTTACATATTCTGACACCCTCCTCTCACATGTAGTCTAAACTTTGGACTATGACTGAAGCATATAAATACGTATTTAGAGGACAAATAGAGATATGGAAAAATTTAAATTTAGAACGTCCTATTTTGATATTTTGTGAAATAATTGTCGACTATTCTAAAAATTTAAATAATTAGATGAAGGCCAATTTAATGATAAAATATTTAACAATGGGAATAATTATATGTTTATTCATAAAATCTGAACGGTTGGACCGTCAGTCCAATACACTGAAGAAAATAATAGCAGGAGGCCGTATTTTATGTATATTATATTCCCATATTTGCATTATCTATGTTAACTTTGTCACCTTTATCAACTTTCCTATTGAGTGCCATTCTTTTAAACGAAGAATCTCTATCTGACTGAGCAAATTTGTAACCTTCTCTCTTGATGCAGAGGTGAGACTGAGACGTAAGGATGGTGACCCATTAAGCCACGACAGAAAAATAAAATCAATTACATATATTAAAAAACTAGATTCGATAAATTATAAAGGTGATCACTCGTCCAGTTTAAAGTTTCTTATTAGCTTTTATTAATTAGATATATTTGGGAGGAATGTGTTTTAAATGGTGATGCGATTAGCTGTTAAAAAATAGAGTATGATTGGTTTGTTGGAATATGTCATACAACATTAATACCGGCGTATATCCTGGGTTACGAAAAATTCCGAAGAGAAAACATAATCCCCGATCAAATAGATGATCTTCTAACTCGAAATGTCGAGTCTACACCTATTGAGATTTTGCGTATACTTATTCATGGATTCGATAGTTTTGTCTTGGTAATTATTTTTCCTCCGAGATTAAAGTTTATTACGATTTAAAGAACACGTTAAGTCGATCAAATAATCCAAAAGGAGTTCCAATTAGTCTCTTTACTTTGACTCTAACACCTCTTTCAACAAAGTGAAAGCACATGCATGCAAGTGGAAGGTACGAGTTAATATATTTATACACACATACATATGTACGTACAATTATTGGCACATCCTCTTCCTCAAAATTTGACTTATGTATATAATCTTTGACCGGAATAAATAAAAATAATTAAATCCCCGAAAGCACCCGAAAGTTTGCCTAAAATCTACGACAAATAGTACTATTAGGGCAACGGAAAGCTCCATAAAAAGGCATTATCGTATACTTTATTACGTAGCATGCATCGCCTTGTACGGTCTATCATATATTGTGGTATATCACTTTATAGGAGCCAATAGCATTGGGCCGGTGAGAAGTGCCTTTCAATGAAACTATACAGCCTGCAAAAGTTGACTCTATAACAACAATAATACGAGAATTCATATGCGTGATGTGTGTTCCTATGCCATTTAGGGTTTTGCAAGAATGCATCTTTAAATTTAGGGAAAAGGACATAAATAGTCCATGAACTTTGGCCAATGTGCAATGTGATTCTTGAACTTTAACCAAACGTATAATGTAGTCAATGATCTTTTAATTTGTTCAATCTGATCTTTGAATTTTAACCCAATATGCTATGTGGTCCTTGAACTTTAATCCAATATACAATGTGGTCTATGAACTTTTAATTTGTTTAAGGACTACATTGAACATTTTCATATAGTTCAGGGACTACATTGAACATATACTAATAGTCCATGGATCACATTGAACATTAGGTTAAAGTGATTACATCGAATAAATTAAAATTTTCAGGGATCACATTGAACATTGGACCAAAGTTCAGGGACTGTTTGTGTCATTATCTCTTAAATTTAATGTTTTCACTCAAACAGACAATGACCAGCGATTTCTTATCTATATTTTTTCTATATTAACTATATTAATACACACAATTATTTCTATGTATGTACGTATGTATGTATACAAGAAGTTATGACCTTACTTGAAACAATTCATTTTTCTTCTACGTACAACGTAAAAATGCCAGTTGGGCTAGACCTATGAGGAGTGGTTTCAATTAGGCGGCCAACTTGCTCCAACCAAGAGCTTTACAGCAAATGAAGTTCAAACACGATCTAAACGAGGATTGACTTCACTAACTTCGAAACCTATATAATTTCAAAAAAAAATCATGTTTTTTCAAGATCAATAATCATCACATTTACCTACTTTGATGTGATCTTCGAGAACCCAAAAGGCAGCTGAGAAGAAGTCACGAGGTGCAAAATACTATGGTTCTCCACAAATCGATTCCACTTGGGAGTGTGAAAAGAACAATATCAAGAACTCAAACCATTGAAAAGGGTTACATAATTACATGCTCTTTCCAAAAGTGATGCCTTGCAACACCCAAGAACTTATTCTTTCCGAATCCTCTTCCATCTCTAGAATTGGGAATGGAATTCATTTAATGGTAGAAAAGTCACCTTAGTTGACAAGTTATATGCTGGACAGAAAGTCTTCAAAGCATAATATATTCTTTGTTGATAACATAGTTTGCCTCGTTTTTAATCCAAGTTTTTCTTTGTCCATACATTTTTAATCTAGTTCAAGAAATTCCTTTCCTCAATGTCCCACTCACCTTTTTGTTATTCTATTCCCCTGATTTTAGCTCCCGGACATGTCCAAGATCAAAACCTAGCTAATCAATTAGATGCATTATATGACCAAAAAAAAAAAAGATGCATTCTTTATTTACAATTTTGCCCCACTTGAATCCTATATATAACTATGTAAAACACACCCCACTTTAAAATTTCATCGTCTTGAAACAAAACTTAATTTGAGATACGAAAACTGATTTGTGAGATCACCTGGCTGCAAAAAGATAAATAATATAAATGTAAATACATTTCACCCCTTTTTAGGCCAAAAGCATAGGCAAATGAAAACCATTATTATGATTAGCCAGAAGACACAAGCTCCTCTGTGCACCTAAACTTGTACCATCATTATAAGACTAATGCAAGAGCTTTCAGCTATGACCACGATCTGTTGACAATTTGGGTCAGAACATATAGTATGTGTCATCGGTTTTGCCGCTCACCTCCTTATCGATCATCACCATTTCATCATAAATTATTTTTTTATCATTATTTTGGTTTTATGGGGGGTGGGGGTCAGTTGATCATCATTTCATAAAAGGTGGCATTGTCTTCCTGGTCAAAAAGCATTCCTGATTTCCAGGGTTCTCAACCAGAGAGAGATTTCGACCAAAAAAAAAAAAACAAGAGAGAGATTGCTATTACATTATTTCACTAACGTCCACTGCTTTAAGTTTTGGCAGCAACAAATGTCGTGGAAGATTGCAAACCCACCACATGGGTGTCAAAGAATGGAAGACATCGATGAGGTAAAACGTTCTTGTTTTCTCCTTAAAAACCTCTTCGAATGTGAATTAACCATGACTTTGTCCAACTGCAAACTGACAAGCAAAGGGACACATCAACATCCACGCATGCATGAATGTAGCAAGAAGATCAAGATGTGAAATTCTATTGCAAAGTAGGTGAGACGTCCGTATCATCCGTGTCTAATCTTTTCCTTCTTCTTATTTTTCTATTATTTGTTGGCCAATTTAGTCTTTTTACTTTTCTGATTGCAACCACTCTTGACATAAACTTACGGTAATTAAGAACCGCAAGTTAAATATGTCCACATATATATCAACACAAAGCTAATCTTTTTATTTATTTTTTCTATGAATATTCAATATGAATGGGCACACAGCACATTTTTTTATTCTTTTTTCTTCTCTTTTTTGGCATGATAATGATAAGACACTGATTAATTGAAAAAGTCGTAAAACCGGTGAAATGACAAGTTTGTCCTCTACGTACAAATCTCTCTAAGATCGTGTAAGGAGGGTTTTGTTGGGGACCCATTCGTCACCCACCATGGGAACATACATGTCCCTTTGGCCTTTCAGTCACAATGAGAGAAGGAAAATTTTATTTTATTTTATTCCATTTAATTTTATTTTCATAGAGAAGGTACGCTTTGTTTTCTGTGTCTTTTTTTTTCTCTCTTTTTTCCCCTATATTTGGAAAAAAAATCCTCATGGACCCACTCCACTCGTTTTCTGAGCATTATTTGCTCATGTTCAAAATTACTATAAGACAAAGAAAGTTGTCTAATTATATGTTTTAATTGGCCAATTTTGCACTTGATTGAAAAGAAGGATCGAATCAATCTTAGCCCCACACCCACCCAAATGTTTTTATTTAAAACACCAGCATTACCCAAAAGGTTATGGCCTTAATTAAATGAGGTAGGTTAATATCAAATCCTCACTTTGAAAAAAAAAATAGGTTTGAAGAAAAAATTGACACAATGAGCAGATCCATATCGTTTTTAATAAAGATTTTTAGTAATAGAAATTCAACTAGAAAAAAGAGTGAGAAAACCCCTTTTTCCTGTTCAATTTACATTATGACATTTGCTGATTTTAATTCATAAATTAAATGAATGTCACTTACTTGTTATGACTATTGAACTTTCACCGAATTTTGAAAAAATTATTTTCTTTTTGCGATTCTTATACTCTTTTGAGTATCACGGGATTATTCACCCAACTAATCACAAGACATTAATCTTCATGAATTTCATTATTATTTGGGAAGTACATTATATTGATAGCGTATAATTATCTTTTGCAAACTCCTTTTTCGGGTTATTCATGTGAGTTTTAACTTGTGTCTTAACTAATCAATGAGGTTAATGTGATATTCACATATCAAGAAGAGAGATCTCTCATAAAAATACATTATTTGCTAAAATTTTAGAATGCTTGACTTTGATATTTCATAAATTTAAATCTTCAAGTAATGCTTTAAGAGCCTCTCAATAATTTTTTTTTTTGCGTATGTGCATTTTTCTATTGATCTTTTATAGATGGGTGTTTCATGATGTCAATTGATATAAGTATTCACCGTCTATTTTCATTGCTCAACTCTCGGAAAAGTCTTGTTTTCGAAAAAGCCACACCCAGTAGTGCTCTTTGAGCTTGATTACTTTTAGCCGGTCACCGGAGGTCTAAGAAAGGACTGCCTATCGTAGGCCAATCTGGAAATTCTTCAATAAAATATTTGAAGGCTTCCCTCGCTCGCTTGCTCTAACGTTCGTTTAGGTGGGTGTCCTGATAACCTCAAGCATGGAAATGCGCTAACTAGCTTTCCTTCCTGTAAGGCCCCATAGATAGATAGGTTAAGGGGCCTTTGATTGTTAAGATACCTTCTATGCCACAAGATTTTCCAACATAATGATGGGTGGATTTCACCAAAATGGTCGGTTTGGATAGTTATATATCTCAAGTGCAGCCTCGACTTTATCCCATGGCCTATTTCCTCGCCATCCAACATGTGGTTTTCAAAGCATCAGTCAAAGAGAAACGACAATGATTGTAATGCTAGCACAATATAGATATTTGTCCATGGAGTTCCATTTTTACTCGATTTATAATTGATCTAATTGTTTACTTCCCTTCTCTCTCAACAACTCATCCAATTCCTCTTTTCTTTTTCGAATTTTCATACACTGAAATGGATAAACCATTAGACTAGTAATTTATTAAAAAAAAAGATATATTAGCTGTTATAAAGTGTGGCAATGTAGATTTTAGCAATGGGACTATTCCTTGAAAAAAATTTCCTTTTGAAAAAAAAATCCAAAAAAAGGAACAGCAAGTCCTAGTAACCTATAGTCTGTAAAATGTGGACTAAAGTGAATGAGACAAGAAAACGTGACTTGTACTCGATAATTTGAGTTCAACAACAGATGACACGCGTCTAATTAATTTAATTATGATTAAGGGTTTTTAATTAGTTGTTTGCAAGTCAAAGAAAGATTATAAATCTTTGGGTACCGTCCAAGCAAGAAAAGCCAACACCTCTCCTTCCGCACCTCTCCCCTTTTACTTTCGAGTGCCCACTGTCTTTTTCTTTCAGGATGCTTTTTGCATTTTTCAGATTTTACGGACTGGACCAATTTGACTCCATATAAATATAAATATAAATATAATAAGCTATACTATATAAATTTGCTAGCTTCTTTGGGAAATTTTACTCTAATGCCCTTCTCCATTCTCGTGATTTTAGCTTCTTGCCACTGTATGTATTCACATGCTTATTGCAATATATGTGGAGATAATTGTCTTTTCCTGTAGAAATGATTAACGAGCTAATATTTATTACTATTATTTGAATTTTGTTTGGCTGAGTCTTACATGTAAATGGTTTTAGAGAGGTGTAATCATTGAGTTGATTCCTAAACACATGCATGGATCGAGGTCCTATCTTTTCAAACCTCAAGCAATGCAGATGCATGACAACGATCTCACGTTGAAAGGCTACCAAATATGTGCGTAAATGTCTTCCATAATCCATAGGAATGAGACTGCAGATCTTAGCAAAGAGTGCTTTCCTTTGTGCTGAAAACAGCATTGCTCTTGTAGTAGGGCAAAAGGTTAGCCCTCATTACTTGTCTAGTGCATTGAAAGAGTTGTCCTTATCACTCGTTTAGGTTACCATAGATCATATATTTAGTCTGAGAGGCATCGATAGATACAGAACATGTGAAATTTGAGTGGAAAAAGGACATGTAATCGGACATAAGTTGAGTGTCATTATTGCATGAACCAGATGTGTGTATGTACTTCGAGTCCATTCGCATCAAAAAGATTAGTGGCGTTCACCGATTTTTACATTACGCCCATCATATTTGATGGTTCGAATAGAGTTGAGTTTTGCTTAAGAATTATGTAGTTAAAGGGATAGACAATAATATGAAAAATTTACCCATAGTGCGCCGAATACATATGTATCGTGTGCAATTTTTTTCTTAATATAAAAAGGACGCATGTCATGCATCTAAAATTGCCTGTAGCGAATATAAATTTCGAAACTAATTTCGTAGCCTCGCGACACATGAAACCAAGAACTTGGATCAAGGGCAATTTGGGTAAAATGAAGCATTTATTCCCCGACAACCTTTCGCATAGACTTCAAATTGCTAAGTCGGTCTTTTGGAAGGGTTCTCTTTCCACACACTCAAATGTGCATCGAATTTCAAAACCTCCCTTCCTTTCACTTTTGCTGAAGTTTCTTTCCTCTCTCTCTCTCTTCTCTCTAAGCCTTCAACTAGCCTTGGGTGCTCTGGTTCATGGATATTGATCTCTTGTGGGCTATTGGGGGGTGGTTTCTATTCTTTGATTGCATGGCAGCTTCTTCTTCTTCTTCAACATCATCACCGCTCTCAGAAAGCCCCACGAAGCTCAACCATCTCTTCATCACCTTCTTCCTCTTCCTCTCCCTTCTCAGCTTCATGTTCCTTGTATTGATGATCCAACCCATGGACCATGCCGAAAAGCCATCGCTCATGCCCTCCTCCTCGTCATTTGTCATCGCTCGAAGGCTTCTTCTCTCGTCATCGGATCATTCCATGAAGTCATCATCTTCATCGTCATCTTCATCTTCATCTACTGTGAGCTTTCACCCCAAGAAAGCCAACAACAAGGCTTCTTCGCGAGAATTCGGAGCCAGAGCCCACGAAGTCCCAAGTGGTCCAAACCCGATATCAAACCGATGAATTAGAACTGAGCACGGGTGTGTTTCGTGGAAACGGGACGGAGATGCATGGAAGAGCGATTAGAAGTGAGAAGCTATTGGCTTTTGGTTTACTGTTTCGAAGTCAGCCATTAATACTGCTTTGTCTTCAGTGAGAGGCTTTGTTAATTACTTTTTAGTATCATCTCTTCTCTAGTCTCTGCTTTCTTTTTTGGTGTCGCTCTCCCTTTTTGTTTTCTATAAAATGTATAGCAAACATATACTCTTTGATGATATATCTTATTTGCATGTTTTATATAGATTTGCTTTCTGTGATAGATGAAGCTGGAGAGGGGATAAAATTTGTGAAGCTTTATTTGCTATATTTGGTCAGACAGAGAAAAAAAGAAGCATATAGAAGTGCATGCCATCGTCATTTCAGATGTTGAAATTCATGTCCTTGTCGTTAAAACCTGTCATTCTAGCTAGTGAATCTATGTATGGGCCAAAAGAAAGAACTGGCCAGTGATCTTTATTGCTTGTAGAGCACAGAAATTAATTGGGTTGGCTCTCTCGCCCTCTCTGAGCTTCGTTGCCTTCTCTTCACAGGTCTAAGGGAGGGAGGGAGGGAGGGAAAGAGAATGGGTTACTGCTCTTGCTAGAGAAAACTTCAGTACATGGCTTCAGAATTGTTATTAGATTGTGAAGCTCTTGTTTCAAGTAATTATAATGCAAAAATTTCAATTTTCAGCTAAACAGAGAGCAACCTTAGGAGGGCAAACAAAAACGAAGCAAATCACATTAAAGGAAAAAGAAAATATGTTTCCTCGGGCGGTTGCATGAAGTTTCCTGCATTATTGATGCTGTCTAGGGTTCAAGGAAAAGGCTTTCAGAGAGAGAGAGAGAGAGAGATAAGAAGGGAATCTGAGCCACAACAAGAAGGCAATGTTGTCAGGGAGAAGTGTATAATTTGCAGAATGAGGACCCTGGCTTTTGTTTTTGCAGAGAGAGAGAGAGAGAGAGAGTGAGAGAGAGAATTATTTGCGGGGGAGGCCTTTAAGTTTTTTTTTTGGCGACTTTTGCTTTTGTCTTGTCAAAGAAAAAAAAAACCGCATCATCAAAAAGAAAAAGCTGGCTTCCAACTAAGGTCAGGATCAGCCTATGATTTGATCATAATCACTCTGCAACAGTCTCATTTCCTCTAGTTTGAATTATTCACCCCCAATCATATGAACCATGATGGGTTTTTCTTCATCATAACGCAAGCAAAGAAAAAAAGGACTCTCTCTCTCTCTCCAACATCTGATGACCCTTTAAGCACGAAATGTGCCATCAGTGTGATCTCAGCAAATTAAAGAAAGAAAGAAAGAAAAAGATGATGCAGAAAGTTGATGTTAATTACCCTTGGAAAAAATTAAAGACATTGGAGTTGTTGCTTGGAAGGTGCAAAATCGGTGTGTACTACTTGCTATAATGATCGCTACTCATTTAATATGTTTATCAAGTTACCTGACAAACGGTGACCGAAGAACATAGAGTAAAGATGCGTTTATCAAGCTACAGCTATGTAAAGGGGCATTACAGTTTTAATAAGGTGTTTACAAACTTTTTACAGCTGCAATGCCATCAAAGTCGAAGAAGACTATATTAGCTTTTGAAAGACATGTGTAGTATATTAAACATATAGGGAAAATTACTCAATTAGTGCTAAACCTATTATACGGATGTTAATTCAGTTTTAAACTTTTCGATTTTGCCAATACAATTCTTTATCTTTGCACGAAATTCTAATGTAGTTCTTCCGGTCAACCTTCAGTAGAAATCGCTGACTTGGCGATATGCCATGTGGGACTGCTATCAATGACTAGACCATTACGTCAGCAATTTCAGGCGAAAATTAATCGGAATAACTATACTGAAATTTTGCATAAAGGTATATGATTCAATTAACAAATTTGGAAAGTATAGAACTAAATTGATATCCGTACAATAAGTTTAAGACTATTTCAACAATTTCTCCTAAACACACGAGTTACAATATTTTACAACAAAGCACGTGGCAACGTAGCTACAAACTACTACACAACCGCAGTGTTACCAAATAGACGCTAAACTTGGATTTAGATTTGGCCATATGAGTTTAAATATATGTGGATTATGTTTGTTAAAGCCAAAGGAAAGAGGTTTCTTTGAATCAAAAGCTGGGGACATATCTCCTGAACAAACTGGACAATACACTAACCATCATGTACAAATCACATAATACCAAGACTCCGTTTGTTTCACGAAAAATAATTGATTTGAAAAATATTTTTTTAAAAATAATTACTTGTATCGCTTTAAAAAATGAATGAACGAAAATTTCTTTATTGCCTATGAAAATACTTAGACGTAAATTATTGTCGATAATGATACAATTTTTCATTGGCTAATTATTTCAAGCGATATAAGTGATATTTTTAAGAAAATATTTTCCAAATCAATCAATTTCCACGAAACAAACGGAACACCCAAGTGTCGCAACATTGTCGATAATCACATCCTACATGCAATTTAAGATCCTGATCCGAGAGTTAATATAAACACATAAGACAATCCGTGTGTTCCAAATGCCCCATAAAGAATGTCTGTAGGAACACCAAAAGACTGTTGAGCACCAGCAATACTACTTGGGGAAGATCCACCAATCCCTAAATAATAATTAGTGTTGTCCAATCCCAAAAGCGAGGCTCGCTTTAAGGTCGTGAAAGAGAAATTAAAGCAAAGTCAATGGACCACGCGATATGAAATCTTTGTTGATTGAGCAATAAGGACCTTCATAATGGGGATTAAAGTGTGCTCCCCAAACAGGTATTATAAAGTTCTAGCAGGCTCTTAGAAATGAAATTTTATCTACAAAGCTCTTCAAACTTTGATGTATAATTCTACAAATGCAGTGATACGAAGTATCAAACCGACACTGAAAACATGCTTTCATGTGATTTACCATACTTCGCCGGATCCCTGCGGACACATGCGAGATAATCAGCACTATCTTTCATATGACGAGTAAGGCTTTACCTTCTGAGTGCCGGGCATGGCCCTAAGTTACTTTGAGCAAGCGATTCCTATGATTCCAATACGGGATTTGCCGCACACATATCAACTTTGACCGTTCAACATAATCCTTAAGAGAAGATTTTTCTCGAAAGCTTATGTCTCTCCTCAAGTAATAATGCACTTAAAGGACTGGAAAGCAATTGAAATTTGAGGGTTTCGTTTTCTGCAAACAATACCAATATATCGAATTTCGAACTATGGTTTGCTCAGGCCTGCCCAGTGCCGGAAGGTCAAGGAAGTTGGTGACATCTACAGTTTAGATGCGAGCACTTCTTAACCCACCCACACACAAGATAAGAACAGAATTGCCAATGCCCGTCTCCCATAGACACATTCGGAGGAAATGGAAGATCGAATAACATGAAAGGGCCAGAAACCTCGTATCGCATATTGGACTAGTTTGAGTATAAGAAACAGCTTCCAAAGGTGTTAGTAAATGAAGGGCCAAAAACCTCGTATAGCAAAATCTTTATTCATTGTCCTGGCGGATATCATTGAAAAGTGGCCAACAATTGTACTGACATATAGTCACAACAGAGAACATTACAGGTATGACAAAATTTTGGTTAAGGCACATGCACTGTAAGGAGGCTGAAATAACTAAACTTAATCCCGCACAGAGAAAAAATCGATCCTCATAATGATACACTAACCTCGATGGAGGATTCCGTCAATATAACGTCTTTCGAATTATCTGCTTTTGGGTGATTAAGAGTGTCGAACTTTAGCCTAACATGTAAGGGTTTAACAAATACGAGGTCCCGCAAATCTGTGGTGGATTTCAATAAAATCTCACAACAGAGATCCCTACCCCTTTTTCCACTGCTCTTTGGCACCAGAAGATCTGAAAGTGTTCCGGCATATTTTTCACGATTGTCTTCTAGTATATCTAAGTTCCTTCTAAGCCTCAAATAAAGTGCTGCGTAAACAATGACCTATATGGAAGTAAGAAGATTTAGTACCAGTAAAATGTTAGACGTGAATCGCAAAGCAACCAAATTAGCCAAGAAGCATCACTTCTAATTGTAAAGGAGAGAGCTTTGGATGACGGGACTGAGGATTCCAAAAAAGAAGGTGCTAGAGTGAAGGTGAAATGAATCAGTCTGTAGAATTGGTATTGCCTCGTTTAGCAAAGGAAAGGTGTGTAGAAGCTGTTTAAATTAGAATTGAAGAATTCTGCATTCTTGAGTGTATACTCTTTATTCATTACCTGTGTTTACTATTTAGGCAGAATACAGTCACCTATTGTTACTAAAAAATTCAAAGAAACCTCTGAAATGGAAGAAAGTGATTCAACAAATTAAAAGCCAAGAAAATATCATTTTAGTCTTTTAGAGCTCATGTAACCAATTCTTCAGTTGATAAAAATAATTCAGAACAATTAAACCTCCAAGTCGACCCACTTCGATATTTGAGAAGACTATAGAATTTAGCATGTTAAATGGTGAGATGGAGCATATTACCTGTTAAGGCAACTGAATTTATATAAGAAAAAAATTCAGAGAGCATACCTCACTAGAACCAGGACTTGTATTGACAGCACAATCGATGCGAACATTCTTATCGTCAATCCTCATGTTCGAAGCATCATTATTGTCTTCCACAATCAACTGCGACTCAGGCACGGTGAAGGCAAGTTCGTCCAGTTCATTGTACCATTTTTGGGCTACACCAACCTAGATTTTGTCCACCAGAAAAGGTTCTCAGCTATCAAATTTATGGAAGTAGTAGTCTATAAGATCCCACAGGTTACAAAACTCTAGTCTTTTTCCTAGAGACGAGAAATTACCTTTTCTGAAGACCCCACATCATCCTCTGATTCATGGACTTCGGTAGCAGCTCCCCTGGCCTGGCGCCATATGCTGCCTTCTTGTACTGGCTCCACGAGCTCAGCATCCTTGGGAATGTCCACATTCAATTTAATGTGGACCCTACCTGATTCATCACAAAGGATTATAATGGATGGGCTCGATAGTTGAAAGGGACAATTATCTTATCAGGTTATTGAGGATTAGCATTATCACTCTGCAGTTGCTCTTCCATATACAACTATAATAGAGGGTTCATCCTTGGGCAATGTCCTTTCCATTGTCACTTGATTTAATATATGTTGAGGGTCCGTGCCCGTGAAATTAAAAAAGCATACGAATCGGAGTGAATACCAAGAATTAAATAAAACAAAAATTAAAACGAATGAAACTAGGCCTTCTCACCATGCAAAATGTGATCTTTTCGGGACAGCTACTTCTCATTGAATATTTGACAAAGATCTCCAAACTAGAAACTTAGGAGCATAAGCAACCTTAAAGTTATCAGTGAAACTGCCAATGCAACGAGAACCAACAACAGCAATCAAGTCTTCCCCTACTTAGTTGGGTTAGCTTCATGAATCCTCTAAAGCCATTCCCCTCTATTTTGTACTATATCCCAGATAATTTTGAAAGGACCATGAATTCAAAGATAAGTATCAGGCTTAAGACCAGAGTAATACCAGGCAACAAGCTGAAACATTGAACATGATCAGCTGGCGTTCCTTGAACTCCGTCAGCACTGGTGGCATGTTTCCACAATATTAGCAAACAGATACAATCAATGATTTTTATTAGGGAAACAAAATAAATGCCAGGCATGTGTAAACTTGTGCTGACGTTATTAATATTTAATTACTCACGTGGTGTAAACTCTTTCCAAACGTAAGGCCAACCAGTAAGGTAAGCCAAGAACTTGAAAGTTTGATAACTTAAAAGTTGAAACTTCACCAGAACTTCTGTCAAGTTTTAAAACCCTGTGACCAACTTCAGAAAGAACAAAAAATTAAATCAGATTGGATCAGCACCTACTGTACAACAAGTTACCAACACATAGAGCTGCATATGTAGAACATAAAGTTGGGTACCTGGATCACATACTATCGTGTGCTTTCCCAAGGTAGTTATAGATGATATAAGATCATTATAAAGGAGACCTTCTCCTACATCAGCAAGAGATTGATGCTGCAACCAATCATAATGGATCTGTTTCAAAAGTGCTACTCTCTCTGAAATCAACTCTTTGCCGATCTCCAAAATCTTCTGGAATCCTTGTTTACCGGTCATCAATTCAACAAGACAATTTTAGTAGACCTGTATCAATAATGGAGAAGTGGTCAAAGGACATTGAGCTAATTTCAAACCTTTGACAATGCCTTTGGTCTCCCCTGAAGCCAAATCTAAGATCCATGATGCTTCAAAGCTGCAAGAACAACAAACACTCATACAGTAAGCATGAAAAAAGATCAAGAAACGTGCAATGCATTAAGGGATCAGATCATAGCTCCCCAAATAAACCTACTAGGTAAGTCCTGTTTAGCGTGCAACTAGGAAAGAAGTAAGTAGATAATTGCTCCTTAAAATCTATAAGTAAACTAACGTGCAGGTGCATATTCAAAAACTCACTCCAGTGAAGAATTTGATGGAAGTTAAAAAACCCAGATAGAAGTCTTAGTTTCCTTAGCAAGTCATATTTCTTCAAGTATATCAGACATAATCTTAGGTCCCTAAGCTCTGCTTTCTTTTCTTACTAAGTTACAAGAATTGAACAGATTTTGCCAAAAGGGAACCTAAAATTACTACAAGTGCTTCCTCTTTCCATTCTGATGAGTATTGTTTTCCTCTCCCATCAGTACAGAGGACCAATAGTTGACAGAAATAAAGAACCATTGAACTTCCTGAGAAAATTCCTACTTGAAGTTTCGAAAATGGTTCCAAGAGGAAAGCCCTCATTAAAGATGACAGGGACTTGACAAACGGCTTGTTGAGATATCCTCAAACGCATAAAAAAGGTGCAATACGCTTTTCCTAATGTAAAATGAAAACTGCGGTGGTTCCTAAAAAATCAAACTTAAATGTTCGTCCCATCAATGTTATATAGCATCATAGCTAGAGGCTTCGAGTTCAACTCTGGCACCCTCCTTTCACTCATTAATGAGTTTCCCATGTTTAAACATAATGGGTTTCAACAACTCTTCTACCCACACATTTAGTGCTTCTTCGGTTGAGGCCATGTCATTTTAACAGCCTTCTTTATCCTACCAGCCTTTTCTGGGGGGTGTGCTTAGATATAAACCGTGTCATTGCTAGTTTAAGCTTTTATGTTCTGTTTGGGAGAGCAAGGGAAAGAAAATGTAGAAGGAAAATGCTAACAATTGAAAATTTTCCCTCCGTTTCCTTCTAACTAAAATTTGAAAGCTTCCCCTATTTTCAACAGACATTTTCATTCCCCTCATTTTCATTATTCTCCCAAACAAAGCCTTGAGAAGACATTTGCACACTTAACTTCAAGAACACAAGTGCTTATCCAAATTGGAAAAATACAAAACTTGTAACTGTAGTACCTCCCTCTAAAACTGAAAAGAAAAATTCTTATTTTGAGTACTAGTGATTGCTCGATTCAATTAAAGAACAAAGAAATGGTATAAAGAGTCCAGCTGCTTCCATATGAACCCTGTCAAGAAATGTGGAATCCGACGCCTATATCATATGTTATATAAAAACATAAAAGAGCAATCGAAGCCAAGCAATTTGTTGGGGAAAAGCTGTACAAGCGTCCTTTACCTTCGGCTTATAATTAACAATTTATCAGCATCTAGTTGCATTATATGCCAAGGGAAATCTAGTATCTGTGTATCAGGAGCTCCAGAGTCTGCAATGATCTGCCTTTGCAAGCCCAGCATATTCACGATCCAGCTCCAAACTGTAACTTTTGTTTTGCTATAGTCTTTTGGATATATTGTCTCAACAAGCCGGCACCTCATGTCTGCTCTCCTTATAGCATGGTTCTATTAGAGGCAAACGATGAGTGATAAGGAAAATTTTTTAAATCCATGACAACTAACTAAGACTAACAAAGGCACATATTGAACTGAGGAAGCACCAGTTCCTGTAATCTCTCCCGAGATACTAACAAAAAAAACTACAGCATTAACAGTCAATTTGCAGACAGCTAGTCTATCGCAAACTTTAGTAATAAACTGCATTCATGCTACATGTTTTGAATTCAAGAGATCCCTAGTACGAAGATGTATGAATCCTGGACGTTCTTAACAAGAAAAAAATACAGCGCTATGTAACATTGGTTGTGTGTGAGACTACAAATTACCAGATCTGTGCACCATACATATCAGAAGAATGTGAAAGAGGGGGGGTGAAGGGAATAAAAGGATAACAGGAAATTCAACTAAAATTGACTGGCATATATTACAACATGGATATATGTTTCTTGAACAAGAATGGATTTTAATGAGCCATTCAAGAAGGCACCATTTTAGGTTTTAAATCGCAATCATACAGGGATTGATGAAGAGATGATCGTAATGCACACGGAATCCTTACAAATATTTCTTAAACAGATTTGTTAAGCTATCAGCTTTTCATGAAGACCATGCGACAGCCGGGCGATACCAGTGGAACAAAAAAACAAACACAAAAGGGCAACATTTGATGAGTTGCTTTGGGCCTCAGATACCTATGTCATTATGATAAGTCAAATGATCTTAATTGTCTATCATTTCATATCAAGGACATTCAAATACATCCTGACCACAATAGCACAATATAGTATTTCTAACATAAGCCAGATAAATGACCCATAGTATCAACTTTTTTCCAGTGAATGAACAAGACTATCATGACAACACTGAAAAGCTGTTTTTCTGTGTTGAGAGTTCCAATCTTCAAAATGATGTCACAGAATCATCTATTATCCCCAAAAAGTCCACAAATAGACAGGATACAAACATGAATCGAGCATTAAACAAAATGTGGCCATGGAAACCCACATGCCAAAGGACATTCTACCATTCTTAAATGCACCTAAGTGATAATTCTATATCTTGCTCATGCACAAATACTGCACAAGGTCTGCGAACAGGATCTCAAAATTTCACACTTATCATGAGCTATTCTTGACAAATATACATATTCACACCAATAGAAATATGAACAATTGAGAACGAAGAACTAGCACTGATAATAAAAAAGGTATATTTGAAGAATTCAAGGGAAGAAGTCTACTTTTATTTTCATCCACTGCTTTAGAATTGTCAGATAAGTATCAAAAGATATTTGTCAATGCATACCTCTGAATCCGCGATATACAGGCAATCCTCTGCGGCATGGTAGAAAGAAGATGCAGGACAGAACAATTTGGCAGATTCAAAATCACCATCTTCAAATCCCGGGAAAGAACCAATCTGACACATTGCTTTGCCTAAGTCATGTAAGTTATCTCTACTTTCCGACATAAGAAATGAAGACAACAAATGTCAAGTTTAGGATCCTATCTAACACATCAAATTGACAAAGTACTGAACACTCCGCTTAAGAAAGCTAGCTAAATGCATAAAGCTATTGACAAGAGTGATGCCTCCAGCATTTATGCATTGAGAATCAGCAAAAGCCAGCAATTGTATTGAAATGAAAGCATGTAGGCATTGGAAATTTATGCCTCTAGTTCTTTACTTACTACAAATTCTTTTTTAGTCAGATCTTCCTATAATTAAACATTACAATGTAGCATCTCACAAGCAACTGTTGGTAGAGACTGCTCTCAGAACTGGCTCAAGGTTTCTTTATGCCCGACAATTCTCAGATAAATGCTTGTTTTGTCTGATAAAGTCCATGCCATAGCTATAATGTAGTAGTATGAATGCATATTTGCCCACAATAGCAGAAAACATGCACATATTGTTCTACTCCAAAGACCAATGGCTAATCAAGATACTTATAATTGAGTACAAATTCCAGACATACACAATCCAGAATCTTCCCGTTGCCATCACATATGATTATCCGATGATGATTGCTGTCAGAAAGGAATAGGCGACTGCCATCCTCATCAGCAGTCACACAACCTATAACAAAGAATAACAATTACTAAAATTTAGCGTATGACAGAAGAGATCAGAATACTTCATATGCCAACCAGAAATTCTAAACTTGAGCTAAAAAAAGCAACAAGATACGATAACAACGCATCCGGCTGAGCAAAAAGAAACTTTACATCGGCACCAAAAGCAAACAAATGAGGGAAAAGTGCTAATAAAACCGTGCCTCTAGAAGTGATACCTAGAGTTCTCAGTGGCACTTCATATTTAGAAAAAAGAAGAATCTCTCAAGCATATACT
Source organism: Syzygium oleosum (assembly GCF_021117445.2). Lineage (NCBI taxonomy): Eukaryota > Viridiplantae > Streptophyta > Magnoliopsida > Myrtales > Myrtaceae > Syzygium > Syzygium oleosum. The sequence goes on along the minus strand of NW_026607493.1, from coordinate 2,920,342 downwards.
GTAGAATCAAGAAATGCTTTCTTTCAGCCACAAACAGTTTTCACTTTCAAGGTAAAATCCATTCAAAAGCTAAAATAGCAAAAACACGAATGAAAAAAGAAGTTCTACCACCAACATGAAGCCACGAAACAATATTTCTTGGTAATCCATTGTGTTTCAAAACCGTGTTTCATAAAGTCAATTAAAATTTAAGCTTATCCAAATTTTCTACCTGGATTATAAAGAAGCAAATTTTGCACAATAGAAGAGAGGCAAAGCTCCTTGGCAATATCATTTTGCTTGAAAAGCGGGCTTTTGGATCTGACAGGTGGCTCGGAATCCTCTTTGTCTAGCTTACCAAAGTCCTCAACCACTGTAATATACATCACCAGATAGCTCGCATAAGCAAATCTCCAAAAGTTGTATAAACCATAAAGAAAAAGGCATAACCAAAATTGACATTGGATTATTACAAATCTGACAGATTACAGGAAACCCGCATTTTACTGACATCCAGTGAGCATGTGATTCTGGAGGAAACGCAACAAATGGTCCAGCAGGAGAAAGTAGGGAGAGAAGCACTAGTAGAGAAAACAAGGTAAATTTACCACAGCAACTTTCTGCACAGCTTAACAGACTGCAGACTCAACAAGATAAAGGACATTCTTAAATTGTCACATGTACTTTTACCATATTCAAGCAGGTAATGCTCAGCATATAAATCTCCAGGAGCAAAATAAGTACTACCCCGTCTAGACTTAAATATAGGGAGCAGAAAAAGACAATAATAGAAAGCAGAGTTATATCAGTCAAAAGTGACTATTACAGCATGCTATTACAAAAATATCTCCAAAATGCTATGAATGGAAATGTCACATACCTTTTTCAATCATCTCGACATTGGCATCCTTCTCAAGGAAAACAATTGGATTCTTAAATTCTTTATATAAAACAAAACAAGGCTCATTTGTTATCTGCAACGACAAAAGGACCAAAGATACAAGGATGAGACAAATAATCTAGGGAGACTACACTGGATGGCCAAGGTACAAGGAGAAATATAAATCCACAAAAACCTCGAAGCCTTTACCAAGAAGCACAAAGCTGCAGCATATTACCTCAGAGAAGTCCTTGCTAGAAAATAATACCGGAAAGTTGACGTGCTCCTTTATCATCAATTCAGCTAGATGGGTTTGATAAAGAGAGGAACAAGCTGAACTGCCAAACTGAAAAACCATGACATATATATGTGGAGACCTGCAACAGCGCAAGAAAGGAGGGAACAAAAAACTCACACATGGAAATGCATCCAATCAGATAATAAGTGGTTCAGAAGAGTACTTGTTCCTCTACCTCTGCTGAATTGACTTCATTATTCTAAGAGTTTTAACTACTTGATATCGCAATGATGGAGAATTCGCATCCAACTGACCAAGCAGAACTAAAAATGTCTTCACTCTCACAAGACAATCATTATCTGCTTCAACCTTATTCAACCAAAAATGATTCGGACCTGTAAAAATTCATTACAAAAGAGGGACTGAGAAGTGAGGAACTACATGATATGACATAGAATAAAAAAAAATACTTTTACACAACAATCCACAAGTGCAAGCAAGCCTGCATAGTCCGCAGATATACGAAAGAGAGAAGGGGAGGCTAATCCATGTATAAATATTTCAGGGATTCCAAAGTCAACTGCTGTTATCACTAATCAGCAATCCACAAGAACATGTTATACATTCTATTTCCTCATTAAAGATGAGCAAAATCACAAGTCATAATTTCTGGAAGAACAGACAACCAAAATATTTGTAAATAGCTAACAGAAAAGAACCTCCGAACAACAACAATAACAACCAAACCTATTCCTTCTAACAGGAAAAAAGGGGGGCAAAAAGATCTGTAACAAAAGGGTGCAAAAATAGAAAAAATGCCCTTTTTTCCTGAATATTGCTTCCCATACCTTCAAGAACATTAAATGAGGATTGAATGAAGGACAAAATGCTGTTTTCAACCTCACGCGCAGAATCATTTAGAACATCTGAAAGCGTTGAGATCCTGAAAATGGCTGTAGATGATAAGTTAAAAGATATTTCAAGCATAATTTCACTGAACAAAAATAAATCACTCATAAATCCTTTTATTTTCCTTAGTGGAATCACTTGTGAGTCTTAGACTGATCCAAGACTTAGGCATTTCATTTGGCTGACACATAGCAGAATTCCATAAAAAGAAAGAAGGAAAAGAATTACGCCACAAAATAGATCTTTTGCAAAATCTATGACATAAGAATGTGGACACAATCAACAGATTTAGTCACATCAAGTGAGTCACGCCATTTCTCAGACATCACTAAATTTTTAAGATTTCAAGAATATAATGAGACCTCAAGGACACGCTGCAAAAGAAAAGTGTATACCCGACTGGTAACATCAGCAATCATTCTAGAAAACACGGCAAGAAATATAAAAACGTATGCATCAAATTACCTTCGCATGTCAAAGACACTCCTTTCAATCGGCATGTCGAATCTTTCCCATGAATGACTGTGACTAACTGAATAGGAAGCCGATAGACAGAAAGATGATGTGCATCTCCAGCAGTCATTACCTGTAAATAAAATCAAAAGGCAAAACTTTAAGCGATACAATAACTTTTGGAACAGCATATCCTGCAAATCTGTAGGAATGAACCGAGGATTATCTCCGAGATAGGACCACCAAATATGTGAGTCCCCAATCAGGTTCTTCACTATAGAGAAGATTGCACAGGATGCCGAAACACCACTTGTGCTCAAAAGATCACAACTTACAATCGAAATTGATCTTACACAGTAAGATACTAATTCACCGTCGGTTCAGGAAATTGAATTAAACAGGAAACACAAGTACAACCCAAAGAAAAAGAAGAAAGATGGTTCAGAAACAACACAAGCCCACAACCCAATCTGCGAACACGAACCCAAAGCAAGAAAAAGGTTGAAATTTCAAGACAAATAGCCAAAAGATGCAGCCTAACCTGCGGAAACACGGGGCAAGAACCTCGAAATTTGACACAAGCGACGATATCTCACAGCCATGTGATCCCCGTCCTTTCCAAATGCACAAGTAGCCGGTTTCTTGATGCAGTGTCTCGGTTTCACCACTTCAATGGACAAAGGAGTGTCAGCATTAGAAGAAAGAGAGAGAGAGAAACGAGGAAAGAAAGAGGCATAGGACATGAAATAACATACATATATCGGAGGGAGGGCGCTTATCGATTGCTGTTGAGTGGGGAGGGAGAGTTGAAGAACAGAGTCACCATGAATGTGCATGTGTACGCGCCGCCACCTCCCGCCCAGGAGAAACGAAGGGTGGAAGCGGAAAGAGAACCAGAGGAGACCAATATGTTATTTCTCTTATTTTTGCATTTCATTAGTTTCACAGAGGCATAAACTCCTAAAACCTTCGCTCGTTTTGATTAAAAATTAAAAAAACAAGAAGACAAAACTGAAGAAAAAAAGAAAAAGAAGAAGAAGAATGCTAGGGTGCCGGTAGGCCGCCCATCGCCGGAGGGGCCGACGGAGGTCATCAGCCCTAGGCGAGGGTGGCTGGGCCGGCCCCGAGCAAGGGCCAACGACCCTCGTTAGACCCAAACGAGAGTGCCCAGATCTCGGCGATTTTTGAAGCAATGATTTTGGAAACCTCGCATTTTCTTTTCTTTTCTTTTCTTTTTGGCTTCGAAGCTGTGAAGTTGAAACATTGCATCTAGGGTCTACAAGCTCGATGGAGTTCTATGATTTCCTCATCAGGATGCGCAACGTTGCTTCTCTCAATCTCGTTCGATCCATTAAGAGGTTCACCCCCCTCCCCCTCTCAATCCCGTGGCAGCTTCAACTCAATCTATAAAAATGGCGTCGTTTTTAGGCTAGCCAGCCATGTCATTTCATGCGACGTCGTGGACTCGTTCGTAATAAAAAAAATGCCACTTTAGATTTAACTTTTTATTAATGAAATATTCGATTAACTTGACTTTTATATTGATGGCAATAATACAAAAGTCCAAATTAAGAGAAAATATATCTATATTGTTTATCTACTTTCTCTACTTAATCTCTCTCTATTCTCTCTATTATATTCTTGCAGCACAATATTTTACAACATATATAATGTTTATGATGTGTTTTTTGTGCGCCCTCTTTCTTTTCAGAAAAGAAAATGTGTTAATTCCTTCTGATGCTAAACTTTTCGAACGTCCAAAACCTCTTCTGCTAGTCGTCCATGTTTTCAGGAAACACCGGAGGACGCAAGGAGTCGTTTCCGTTTTCTTGTTTTTGACCTCATTTTCCTGTTAAGACACCATTCCTATTTTGGGATCTCGTTCGTTTTTAATTGAACGATGATGTTTGAATGCCTAATTTATCAGAATCGGGACATTCTCTTTTTGTCTCTTCATTACTCTCTCACCTTCGATGAGGATAATGACCAGTGTCTAGAACTACCTTCTGTCCCGTCTTCATCAACAGTTTTTTCAATGTTTTTCTGGTGATTTTTCAATCGATAATTTGCGCGTACCCGTCTCTCCTGGCCCCAGAACGCTGGATTCACGAAGACAAAGTGTTTCTAGCTACATTTTAGTCTGTTTGTTTCGTGAGAATTTTCTTGACATTTCCAAGGTTGCCTTGTGATCTAGAAGGATACACACAGATGCATATCCTTTGTGTTCTCTACCAGTTCATTCTGTCATTTGGGATGTGAAGCCTTTTTGATGCAGAGCTTGCTTGGATCAATATCTTTTCCGGGACATTTTTTTCGGTTCGGACGACCGCTACATTCATTGTAAATCGGTAATAAAATTGATCAGACTTCGATGAACAAAACCTTTTGTACTTGGGAGACAAAAGGGTGAGAATTTATCATTGCACCACCAGACTGAGAGATGAGTTGCTTTTCATGCTTTTCATCCCATGAGAAGAAGGCGGCTTCCAAGAGGTCACATGATGGGAGAAGACAACAGAACCAATTGCCCGCTTCTCCTCCTCCTCGGAAACAATCTAGCGCTCCAACACGGACCGGTAAGTGCATACGATCATGTCATTGTCTTTTTGGAGAATCAGCACTCACGCTATGGACCTCGCGTACTTACTGTTCGACCATTCAAATAAACTATTTTCTCTTCCTTATCCTGCATCATTCCGGCAAGTAATGTGTGAAATCCTTCTAAAAAGTTAAGCACGCAACTGTTTTCTTCAGGGATATGTATAACATCAAAGGATTGTGCAAAATTCTTTGTTCTCTTGTTTTTGGGCCTTTCTTATGGTTGAAATTATGCACCACTGGTCGTGAGACTCGAGAACTACTAAATGACTGGGATGGATGCCAAGGCAGCCAGGAGGCGAACTTGCTAGGCCGAGTTTTCTTTTGAGTTTTTGCTGTTAGAAATTCTTATTGTTTTGGTCGAACTCCTAGAAATTGATGTTTCTGTCATTGGTCGTGCAGAGACTAGTAAGCGGAGACCACCCGTCGAGACCGTGCCGAAAAAGGTCGCTCCTCCTAAAGTAGCGGACAGCAATAACAACGTTGCGGCGCAAACATTCACCTTCCGAGAACTGGCGACCGCAACGAAGAACTTTAGGCAGGAATGCTTGATCGGGGAAGGCGGGTTTGGGAGAGTTTACAAGGGAAAGCTCGACAAAACCGGGCAGGTGAATGCAAACCCTGAAAAATCAAAAGAAAAAAAAGTAGCATTTTATGACTACCATAATCAATTGACATACAAAGAGAGACTAATCTAGGGGTTGATGTAAAAAATTCAGGTCGCGGCGGTGAAACAACTCGACAGGAACGGCTTGCAAGGGAACAGAGAGTTCCTCGTGGAGGTGTTGATGCTGAGCCTTTTGCACCATGAGAACTTGGTGAATCTCATCGGCTATTGCGCCGACGGTGATCAGAGGCTTTTGGTGTATGAGTACATGCCACGCGGTTCCTTGGAAGACCATCTGCTCGGTACTGTGTACTTTCATTGCATTCATTAAGCATTATCGGACTGTTTGAACTCTTTCAAAAAATTATAAGATATTTATCCTTCGCAATGATTTCAAATAATTTCCTTTTGTCCATCCATCAAATGTTTTTGGAGATATGTTCTTAAGCTTTCACGGTCTCGGACGCCTTAGGTATATACAAACTGAATCTGCTTGTGTACTAGAATCAAGTCTACGTGTATGCCGAAACCAGTTTCAAGAGATTTGGTTCCAAAACAGCCACTTATGTTCCTGTGCTTCAATTCAGATCTTGGACCAAACAAACTGCCATTAGATTGGTTCACACGAATGAAGATAGCCCTAGGAGCAGCCAAGGGCTTGGAGTATCTGCACGACAAGGCGAACCCCCCGGTCATCTACCGCGACTTGAAGTCCTCCAACATTCTTTTGGACAACCAGTTCAACGCGAAGCTCTCCGATTTCGGGTTGGCCAAGCTGGGCCCAATGGGGGACAGACAGCACGTATCTTCAAGAGTGATGGGGACTTATGGCTACTGTGCCCCAGAGTATCAGAGGACGGGCCAACTTACCGTGAAGTCGGATGTGTACAGCTTCGGCGTTGTCCTGTTGGAGTTGATCACCGGAAGGAGAGCTATCGACACCACCCGGCCAACAGAAGAGCAAAATCTAGTCTCTTGGGTAAGGAACTTCTTTTGGGTCGAAAATCCAGCGTACGAATTATGCAGCAGTGCATCTGTTCTCACTAGCATTACGATCTCGCTAATTTATTCTTCATCCGCTTATACTTTCGTCCAATTTTATTAGCTTGAGAAGCGAATCGGACCTGAAAACAGTTTGACACATTGAGCGATCATCGCACGCAGCTCTTTCTAAACTACTGTCAATTTAAAATGAAATGCACACCAGTGTCCATTTCTTCCTTAACTTATTATGATCTGTTGAAGCAAAGTTTGTCTCTTACTTTGGCTCGAAACAGGCACAACCCGTTTTCAAGGACCCCCGCAGATACCCAGAATTGGCGGATCCGCTCCTAAACAATGAGTTTCCGGTGAGAGGCCTGAACCAGGCAGTCGCAGTGGCCGCGATGTGCCTCAACGAAGAAGTGGCAGTCCGACCCTTAATGACCGACGTCGTGACCGCGTTGAGCTATCTCTGGTTAGGCCCTGGGACAGGGACCGTAACGGTCCACACGCAATCTCCGCCGTCCGATCACAACACGATGGACGGAGATAGGAACAGTCAGGCAGGGGACAGCACCAGCACGATGGAACGTGAGCGCGCAGTCGCGGAAGCGATCGAATGGGGCTCCAACTCACGGCGCAACGCGAGCTCACGCTGCGGGAGTTATTCTTCATTGTAAGATTTTTTTGCATACAATGATGTTAATACCGGCATTTTCTCCGTCTGGGGGTTTCATTGCGTCTTCGAACCTTGCAATAAGAGGATCTCCAAGAGCATATTTCTCTTTCTTACGTTTTAAGATCGAAGAAAGATCGTCGAACTTCACGCGTGCAGAGATACGCTTACAGATTTCTGCAGATGCGTCTAAGAGGACACCAAACTTTGAACGTTTAGTCCTAGAATTTTTAAGCTAAGTTGTTAACTTCTTCTGTATCCGTTATGGTGGAATATTACTTCTTATGACTAATGACATGAAGGAGATATAGCCTTGGGATCCTTGTTATATATATCTGATATTCCAGATTCCCGAGCAGGTTAAGTTAATTAATGATTTTTATAGGTTTTTTCCGTGGTAAAAGTTGTAATTTCATTAGAACGAAAAATAGAATGCAAGTGATTAGTGAGATTAAATTCGACCGACATATCGACTTAGCCGTTGAACATGTCCGCAAGCAAATTTCAATCCAATTGGATATGGATCGTTGCAAAATGCAAGATCGAGCCAGATTCTTTTAAATTTTATCATCATCGCATTTGTTATTCGAGAATTGTTATAAAAATCAAGCACTTCTCTATTAGCTCAAGCTTAAATATCGACCTCACCTTCAATCACCTATCGAAGAAATCGTAACTCTCTCTCTCTCTCTCTCCCCCTACGGCATTCGCGACAATGGTGCCATCGGTGGCATTAGTGATGGCCCTGATGACAGCGGCACACCGGCATCGCTGTTGTGTTTGTGACAGCAATGATGGTGGCGGCGGCGACTTATTTAGAGGTGATCAGTTCTAGACCTAGAGCTTGGAACTTACCTCCTCAAGATCGATTCTCGATTCTTGGAATTAGGAACTGACCATGTTGACTTTGGAATTGGTCAGGGTCAACTCAAGAATGCTTTTTTTCTTTATTTTTTGTTTCATTTTTTTTATATATAATGTTCGTGTGTCAAACATAAATACAATTCTTTCTGTTTAAGGATAATATGTCAAACATATCAATTTCAACAAATATTTTCTATTTAAAAAAGTATACAGAAAAAACTTACTTATGGCCGGGAGAAACCGGTTCAAAACCAATTCGGATCCAGATTCTAAGGTATGAGTGAAACCGGCTGGTTCAGGGTATAGAGTCGAAAATCAAACTGGTCAAGACCGTTCCCAATTTTGGAACCGAAAACCAAATCGGTCTCCTCGTGAATGGCCTTGAAATGGCTGGGTAAGGCCAATTCGGGCTAGTTCCCGAGTTGAACACTCAACCTTAGATTTATTGGTGGTCATCATCCTATTGGCGATGGTAATGGCAATAGCCGAGTGTGTTCGTGCTAGTAAGTAGGGTTGTCAATCGGTCGGGTTGGGTCAAGCTTTCATGATACCCGACCCGACCCGAAACCTACAGGGTCATGCTTGACCTGCCCAGACCCACCCCGAGACCCTGTTCAGCGCACACCCCAAGGCCCGGGTCGGGTTGGGTTTCGGGTTTTTTTTTTTTTTTTTGCGGATAGATTGGAATTGACCAGCATTTTGTTTGTTAACCCAACAATAACTTATATAAACATAATATATATTTTTTGACAAAACAAATTGTCAATGTAAACCTATGTTTTCTTTTTTTCATTTTGATTAGTAAACTTGAAAGAGAACCCATCAAGGTAGCATACAATGGTCAAGTTTTCCAATTTTCATTTCGGCAATCAGCTAATGTTCAACCTCTCGTCAATTAACATCCAAGCATCGTTACCTAGATACGATTCGAATAAAAAAAAAAAAGAAAGCGCAACAAGAAAACAAAAGAAATACACGGTATCAAATAAATAGGATCGATTGAATTGTGAACCCGCCGCAAATAGAGAATCGAATCATGTTAGTGGTCTGCCCTAAGAATCAATCAAGGTTGATACTCTAATATTAGTTGTGGATTAGGTTGTGTCGGAAAACCGATCTTCACTATACTTAGGTAGTCATAATGTCTTGCTAGAGACCGCTTATGACTTGTGGGCCAAAAGAGTTTTGGGCACACTGCTAATGTTTAGTGAACCTACGGGTCGCACACAATAGCGAACGGACTTAATATTGTCTGTGCGCCTTGATCTACTTAAGAAGTAGATTTTAATTTATTCTCCTATTTAAATTATCTATGCGGTCGTGCGCGTTATGAGATAACGATTAAACGTACGATTGAAGGTGGACGGTTTGGCGGACCCAAATAGCCCGGCCCACTTCTTTTAATTCCGCTAGATAATGAGGCATAAATAGATAGAGAATCATTATCATCTAGGGTTTTTCGATAGAGTATCGAAAATCAAAAGGCGTTCAAGAAAAGGAACTTCAAGATCTTTCGCTAGCACGTGGATCGTTGGAGAATTCCGTTCGTATGTGTGGATACCGGTAGAGGCGCAACACTTGGGCGCTCATCCGACACAATCGATTGCGATTTATCTTCGATCTGCAAAGTCGTACGTATCGAAATTCCTTTTCGATTTCAATATACACATGGATCCTATCTAGGGTTCTATATTCCGCTGCGTTGTTTTCGTTGATGAACCCAACAAATCATTAGATGACTAACCAGGTAAGGTCGGTTATGTTCTCTTGTTTGTTCTTTTCATATGCATAAGACAGAAAAATGATAATAGAGACGACTTCCAACACGTTGCATTCAGCGGAATTATATGCACTACGCCAGAATCTCTTTTCTTCCCACTCTCGCTGCATGAATACCATCACAGAACAAGTTATGTAGTACAAAGAAACTAAAAAAAAAAGAAAGAAACTAAAACAACATTAACGAACAACAATGATTGGAATTTTCACTCCTAAGCAAGACGGGCTTGCTTCCAATTACTAATACATCATCATGGGTCAACATTCCAGAGATAAAGCTAGTGCAAAGGGTTTGACTCAGAATTTCTTTTCCACTTTGACGCAGTGTCGTCTGAAAGTGGATAGACACAGCGCATTAGTATGACACAGGCTTGATCAATTCAAAGCGTGAGAGACAATTCTCATTATGCAGAGAGAGAAATTGTCGAAAAATCACTTACCACTAACAAGAAGTGAAGGACAGTGCTTATTAAACCCAACAATTGGCATGGGCTGTGAATACCAACATGGAGCAAAGGCGTAAAAACATGCAAGAGCCTGATTCAATCTTCCTAACATAAGAAGAGATCAAATTCAGGATAGGGTATAATCATAAGATTAGCTATGTAATGGATTCTATAGGGCATGTAGGGTTTTGAAAAGTACGATTTCTCGGGCAAAGCTTCATGCAAAGCAAACAGGAAGAGTGTTGGAGGAAATCTAGTAATGTATTTAATTATATTACCACTTGTGCAAGTAGATGGACAAACAGAAACCCGAAGTTCAGTTCATCCACATATAAATATGCATACAAAATACTAAGAGAACAGCGACATGGATCATAAAGTTTTCAAAGCACGAATCTTCCCCTCATCATGGTCATTAATAGAAGGAAATGTTGTATAATAATTTCCGCCTGTTCTGCTTTTCAAAATTAGACATAATTTCATCAATAGATTCCTCCCAAGACTCGGCTGCTTCTATCTATGGACCAAAAATAACAATAAGCAATTTCTCAACATTTAGATATTTAGCATACTCTCATAAAGACGTCAGAGATGTTATTACTTTATCTTGTAAAGTTTCCGCCTGCTTGCTTTCATAAACACGATTAATCATCCACTTCACATATTCTCACTTATGCCACGGGTCAAGTATGCAAGCAATAAACAAAGTAAGATTGATGTTGCTCACATTGCCAAAATACTTATTGAATTTGACCTTCATTCTCTTAATCACTTCCTATAAAGTCGGGTCCTCATTTTCACAACATCCGTTGATCATGATATAAATCACATATACATCCTTCACCATATCATTACTAGTGACATAAGAAGAATCCGAAACTTTTAAAATAGTATCAAAGAGCAACTTCAGAAAAAAAAGAAAGTGACGGGCATGCTCCCAATCATCACTTGTAGGCAATCCTTTCACCTTGGAAAGCTCTTCAACAAATTTGCTATCTTGAAATTCCAGCAAGATAAAAGCTATTTGAAACTTCAAAGATGCTTCCAACATTATATATGTCGAGTTCCAATGAGTCTCCACATCCAAACATATAAAACTCTTGAACTCAATTTTCTCTAGCTCAATACAACCCTTAAACCGTCTTAGTCTCGCAAAAGAATATCTCACATAACGCACGGCCGAATGTATTCTAACAATCGAATCATTTATGTCTTTCAATCCATCTCTCACAATCAAACTCAATATATGATCACAACACCTCATGTGGAACAACTCATTTCTCAATACTAAAGAATTCCGAGAGTTAAGTCTTTTTTTCAAATATGGGTTAATATCACGAAAAACCCTAAACCGGTACACTTGTGATACATTTATCCCAAACTATTTTTTGACCATAAAAACCCCAAGCCGGACACCCTGTGACAATTTTACCTTGAACTATTTTTTGACCACCAAAACCCCAAACCAGTATACGTGACAATTTTACCCTGAACTTACCACAAAAACCTAAACTTGGTACATATGTGACAATTTTACCCCAATTAAAATTTTAATATTATTTTTTATTTTTCGAATTTTTATTTATTCTTTATTCTTTTCTTTTCTTTTTTTCATCTTCAAACCACTGGCCGGTCGCCGGTCCGGCCGAGCGGAAGCCGGCGAGGCGGCCCTCGCCGACGCCGGATCCGCGAGGGCGACCCTCGCTGCGTCGGGCGAGGCCGCCCTCGCTGCGTCGGCGAGGGCCGCCTCGCTGAGTCGGCGAGGGTCGCCCTTGCCACGGGCGACGAGGCGGCCTCGCCCGCGCAGCGAGGGTCGCCGCTCGCCCGACGCGTCGGACGAGGGCCGCCCGACGCCGGCGAGGGCGGCTGCCGACGCCGGTGAGGTCGCCCTCGCCCGAGATCCGGCGAGGGCGGCGCTCGCCCACCGGATCGCGAGGGCGGCCTCGCCAGGCTCCGCCTACGCGACCGCCGAGGTTGAAAGTGAAGGAAAAAAAGAAAAGAAAAGAAAAAAGAAAAAAAGAAAAATTCAAAAAAATAATATTAAAAATTAGTTCGGGGTAAAATTGTCACATGTGTACCCAGGTTAGGGTTTTGTGATGTTTGGGGTAAAATTGTCACTTGATACTAGGTTTGGGGTTTTTATGGTCAAAAAAATAGTTTGGGGTAAATGTGTCACAAGTGTACCAGTTTAGGGTTTTTCGTGGTATTAACCCTTCAAATATTGAATTCCTAAGTCATTTGAACTAGCATTATCCACAGTGATAAAAAAAAATGCTTTGAATCCCCCAATCAATCAAGCATTTCTCAACCGTTTGTCCTATTATCTCGGTTGAATGACCCGGGCTTTGACAAAAATTTAATATTTTCTTATGCAACTTCCGATCGGCATCAACAAAATGAGCAGTGAGACACATATAGCTCAAATTTTGACAAGAAGTTCATGTGTCTGTTGTAAGACACATTCTTGGAGATGTCTCCAAGAAATATTTCTTCAATTTACTTCTTTCTTCCGTGTATAAATCATAGCATTTGTGCCTCAAAGTGTTGCGCGGCGGGATTAAGAAATTTGGCTAGATTTTATTCACAAATCGCTGAAATCCCTCATGCTTTACCAACTTGAAAGGCAATTTCATCAAGAATAAACATGATCGCTAATTCTTTTCCACTATCATATTGGTCAAATTTCTAAGGACCTGAGTCACTTTTTTGCCTTTTCTCGACATTTGTATATGGGAATTCCTTACATCTAGCTAAATGACAATACATCGAATTGGTCCCTTGACCACTAGCACAACCAATACAGGCCCCACATTATATACACTCAACCTTTTCTTGATCAGGAATATGTTTGAAGTATTCCCAAATTGAAGATCCCATCCTTCTTTGTGTGACACTAGAAGCACTTATTTCATACATTTAGCAATCCTTCTATCTATGACACTTAGAATCTAGAAAGTATTATTACAATCAGAAATATAGTCCTCAACATACTCTTGACAAATACAAGAAAAGCATACATAAGACAACTCTAAAGTTGTGAAAGTATAGGGAGTAAAGTGACACCAACAGAATAAAATGAAAAATATGGAGAACATCAATAAACTCATACATCCTTTCTCCTATCATGCTTCCTCTTAACCTCATGAAATGTATCTGAGTATAAAAAGCACAGAGTCAGGAATTTCAAAACGATCATAAGTCACTGACTGAAGCAAAAATGCAACTCTAGCATATGCAACAAATGAGTTTCAGGGAGACCATAGACAAAATATGAAGCAAAATGAAAGGAGTTCCCACAAAGAAATATAATTGCTTGAATAGCTTGAAAAAAGAACATGGAACGCCATAAGTTAACGCATTGTACTTCTTCAATGCCCCACACCCTCTTGAAATTTAGGTTACGCATGGCAACCATTCTGTGCCCGGAAACAGATTCTGGTCAGAAATGATTCTTTTTTATTCTATGCCTGGGAACTGATTCTGAGCATTTGAAGGCGTTTGATAATGGCTCAAAATTTCTATTCCTGAAATAGTAAAAGAACATAAATGCGTTTGGTAACGGCATAAAATTTCTTTTTATTAATAATATTTTATAAAATTTCTTTCTTTTCTTTTTTTCTTCTCCTCCTTCTTGGCCATGGCCGGTAAAATATTTTTTAATTAATAATACTTTTATTAAAAATAATTTTTTTATTTTTTTGGCCATGGCCGGTAAAAAAATTTTCTTATAAATAATTTTTTTATTAATAACTTTTTTTAAAAATATTTTACTATTGAAAATATTTTTTTTTCGCCATAGCCTGGTCGCTGGGCATGGCCGGTAAAATATTTTTTTTATAAATATTTTTTATTAATAATATTTTAATAAAAAAATATTTTTATTGAAATTATTTTTTATATTTTTTTTTGCCATGGCCTGGTCGCTGGCCATGGCCGGATAAATAATTTTTTATAAATAAAATTTTTTATTAATAATATTTTAATAAAAAATATTTTTATTGAAAATATTTTTTTTATTTTTTTCGCCATGGCCTGGTCGCTGGCCATGGCCGGTAAAATTTTTTTTATTAATAATATTTTTTTTATTTTTTTCACCATGACCTGGTCGCCGGCCATGGTCGGTAAAATTTTTTTTATTAATAATATTTTTTTTATTTTTTTCGCCATGGCCTGGTCGCTAGCCATAGCCAATAATATTTTTTTATTAAAATATTTTAATCTCGCCAGATACGGCGAGGGTGGCCCTCACACCGGACATTAGAAGCTATATTAAAAACCAAGAAAAACAAGAAGAAAAAAAAACTGATTTTCATTTTTGTTCCCAGAATCAAGAAGCTACTTTTTTTTTATACTTGATTCTGCTCCAAAACTGATTCTGGGCACAAATTTGCAAGAATTTGTGCCCAGAATCAAAAAATTAAACAAACGGATTTCTATTCCCAAACTGATTCTGGGAACAAAAGAACAGAATCAAACACTATTTGGCAAGTTGCCATGCGCAGCCTTAGATACCCCTACTGCCACAACATGGAAAAGACTAGAACCAATCATCTTCATTTTTTTTATGTAAAGGATCACACTCAAAGTCCTTGAATCCATAAAATCACAGTGGAAAATAAAAAACTCTTGATACAACATACAAAGTAAGATGAGATAGACAAAGGCTGCTTTATAGCTGCATAAGTTGATCTGCAGCACTAGATAAGGCGTTTATATCAAAACAACAGCGGCATAAGTATGATGGAAAGCCAACATTCGATGACTATTTCTATCATTATCCCTCCACGATAAATTCAAACATATGGAGAATGACTATATTGGACCTCAAAAAAGAATCTCCCGGTAAGATTTTAATATGCGGTTATTAGGAAATTAACACCCTAGTCATTCCTTAAATTATTCGGCCTAATTCCAAAAAAAAAATACCAATTTTAGGTCGAGGGACAATTCTGGCCCGAACTTTTTTTTTGTCCCGTAAAAAAACACCAACTTTAGGTCGAGTGACAATTATGGCCCCAACTTTTTTTTGTCTCGTAAAAAAGCATCAACTTTCACTTAAATCCCAAATCTGGCCCCCATTGACTTAGAATCATTGATTATCCAACTTGATTATTCCACTTTAGTAATAAATCCACATGGCTTGCTGATTGGATTTAAAATACTATTCATTGTCTTATTCTCTGAGCTACCGTTTGAAGAATAACTATGAAATTATTCGTCTCTTTCACTTCACCAACAAGTCAAAATATCTTCAGATTGAACCTACCGCCCGTTGACAAACGCCATGGACGAGATTCGCCAAACTCACCACCATAACATTTTTTTTTCAAACAAGGGTGACTTCAGATAGAAAGTCAATGAGCGGCCAGATTTGGGATCGGGGTGAAAGTTTATGATTATTTATGAGACAAAAAAAATTGGGGTCAGAATTGTCACTCAATCTAAAGTTGATACTTTTTTATGAGACAAAAAAAAAGTTGGGACCAGAATTGTCGATCTTTCTAAAATTTGTGTTTTTTTTTTTAATTAACCCTAAATTATTCGAACGTGTCCTGAGCCGAAGGATCTGATCTGATTCCTTTCAATGTGAGTCTCCTCTCTCCCTCTCTTGTCCGAGCTTTCCCCTGTCAACAGAAGAAGAGGAGGATCGGAAATCTCCTCAATCTCTCGAGGTTTATCGTCGTCACCGCCATCTCCGATTCCTGTTTCTTCCTTCTCCTCATCGCCGTCGAGCTTCGCGCTCTCGGTTGGAGGAGTCGACTCGAAAGATGGGGGATCGATGGGTGGCTGTAGAAGACGGCGAGCCCGAGCCAATCTCCGAGTCTTTCACATGCTTCGTTTGCCTGTGAGCGTTCTCTCCTCTTCCTTTCTTTTTTCCGCTCTTTCTCTTTCCCCGATCAACGCGTGGCAAGGTTGTATGCCTCGGTTCTTGTTGGAAGATGGAAAGGATTTCGGTGTAATCGCGTGTCTGTAGCTTGCGGCAGCCCGTGGTTTCGTGCGAATTCGGCTAATTTCGTTTCGTTCGCGCTTGTGTGCGTATGCGATTGCGTCTTGCGGCTTTCGCAAAAGATGATGTTTTTTTCTTCTGTGTGCGCGCTACTCGCAATTGGTGTTTGTTCTTGGGCGATAATCAGTTTGCTAATCGACGCTGAATTTGCGCGGATACGGGGAAAGGGGACAAATGAACTGATACGAGAAGGCGTTTTACTCTTGCATTCTCGCTTAGTTGTTTGGAGAGTATCAATCGAGCTCTAGAAATTGCCTCGGCGGGGTCGAAATCGGTGCTGTATATAATGTGTTCTTCAGAAAAAAGCTAGATTTTGATGGAGGGCTCCGGTAACAGGAAATTCCTTTTGACTATAAGTTGTGGCATAATTACTATAGAGAAAATGTTGTCTTGATGCTGATTTTTGAATTCCACAATTTGGTCTTCAATTGCAGGTTTCGTTATGCTTTCCTTGCCTCTTCTTTAATTGCGAAGAGGGTCTTCATCTGATAATGTCTAGTATTGCTTAAATTTCCCAGCTTTCGGGTTCTGTGTTGTTCAAGCTTCCGGTAGGTGATTGTATCTTTAAATTGCGGATGTTCCTTTTTGGAATTGTGAATTGCGGAGGCTGTTGGGGACTCATCCTAGGACGAGATGTCTGAGAATTGTTGGGGGATTTGACTTTTCGTGGATTGATTTCAATCCTTTCCTGCTGAAAGAAGGGGACGGAAGTTGGGGGTTTTGATAGGAGGACATGACAACTAAAGTCTGGAGATGGATTTTGGGGTTGATATACATAGTTGCTGTCGCCACCATTTGGATTGCCGCTAGTTATGTGGTTCAATCCGTGGTTGATTCGGGAGTTTCGCCTTTCCTTATCACGTACATATGCAATTCGCTTTTCATCATTTACATTCCCGTATTTGAAATCGGGCGTTATGTAGAGGATAAATATGGAAGTTTATGGTTCTGGCGGAATAGGAAGAGTGATGATAGTAGCTCTTTGAAAGTATCGGTGGAGTCAGAGAAGGAAATTTTACTTGCAGAAGGTGATTTGAGTGCAAAAGCTGATGATCCGTATCCATCCACGTCTGCGGAGAAAGGTGAAATAAGTCGTCATGCAAAAGTTGGTTATTTAGGATCTGAATATGAGAGTGAAAGAGATTTGCATGATCAAGGTGTAATGAGTGAAGATGCTGACAAGGGAGTGGACGCAAAGGGACGTTGGACAAGGATGAGAGTTGCGAAAGTTAGCCTTCTCATTTGCCCATTTTGGTTCTTTGCACAGCTCACTTTCAACCTGTCCCTAAAGTACACTACTGTCACGGTACTACTATTTTTATAAATGTTTTCTATGCATATGTTTCTATCGTTGTTATTTAATTGGTTCCATTGCCTTGTTTTTTCACAGTCAAACACTATCTTGAGCAGTGCGTCAAGTCTGTTCACCTATTTGGTCTCTCTTGCATTCTTGGGAGAGAAATTTACCTGGGTAAAGCTGATCAGCGTTCTTCTTTGTATGGGAGGAACAATCATTGTCAGTGTGGGTGACTCGGGGACAGAATCTTCTCTGAGAGCAACTGCGACCAACCCTCTTCTTGGAGACATCCTTGCTCTTGTCTCAGCTGCCCTGTATGCTGTATACATCACCTTGATTAGGAAGAAACTACCTGATGATGATGAAAAGCAAGGCCAAGCCAGCATGGTGCAGTTCCTTGGATATCTAGGGCTCTTTAACCTCTTGATATTCCTTCCTGTTGCCCTTGTGCTTAATTTTGCTAAGCTGGAGTCATTTACTAACCTCACCTGGGAGCAAGTTGGTCTAATTGTTGGTAAAGGTGAGTAGCAAGGTGCATGATTTGATTCTTTTTGTTGATTTTCCTTTAAGTCATCTAAAATGTGCTATCCTTTGTTGAAAAAAAAAAAACAGTGGTTATGTCTAAGGTACTTGATCTTGATCATATTTTTAAGGAGCTTGCAGTTGCTTGTTGAAATTGTTCTTTCGCCTATTCTTGATATGACGCTTGCTTGTTTTTGAAGACCAACACAGCTTAGTCCCTTAATGTTTGGTAAGTCAAAGTTGTGAGGTAAATGAAGGGAAATAGGAATGGAGCAAGTTGAGGGAAATGCATAGTTAGGATGTTTGGATGGGGTGAAAGGAAAAGGCAATAAAATATATTCAAATAGTGAATGGAAATAACCTCAATATGTTCACTTTATGTCACGGGTCCCATAAAACTCCCCGTCGCCCTGCCAAAAATAAAAATTCTTTTGAGTAGGCCACCTTTTCCATAATGCAGTCCGGGAATTTCCTTTCATTTCCTCCCACATTTGAAACAAAATCTGTCAAGGGCCTGGGGGGAATCACTTCCCTGATGTTATTTCATATCCCTCTTTTTTTTGTCATCCAAGCAAGAGAAACGTCTGTAGAAGTATATATTTTCTTTGCTGTCCTCCCTTATCTGATTTTCTCTGGTGGACTATTGGAATAGTCATCATCATACCCGCATTCAGGTGGGTACACAAGTCAGACACCAGAATATATACTCTTATCAGCAGCTGTAGTGGACTGCAGATGATATATTGCAGGGTAGTCTTTGACAAGCAGATGGCGGGTGGTTGCTAAACTTGTAGTTATGTTAGCATGCTTACTGCCAATTGTGAAGGCTCTTTTAAGTTACGGCATCGTGCATGTCTTGGTGATTCATGTACTTGATCAGGCATATCTTTGGAATGCATGATCACAACTCCCATCCTGATCAGATTTAGCTAAGTTTGTTAGAAGTTGGCTTTGAAAGTTCCCACAGAGTTTCAAGGTTGATTTGGGTTGACATGGCCCTAAGCACTCGAAAAGAATTGCTGTGCCTTTTGACTAAGCATGTTTAGGGATATTCTATGCATGTGTATGGATATTTTCATTTGCTTTGTCGAAGAGGGATTTCTAGCTATAATATACTTGAGTTGTTGAAAGCTTCCTGGTGCTGAGTGATATTACCGCAATCGGTTGAAAGGTAAGTTGGGAAGAAAAGGAAGGGGAAGGGAAGGAGTTGATTGTTAGGTTTGGATGGGACTGATGAATTTCTGATAAAGGATATGGAGAAGTACTATTTTTGAGTTAGCATTTTATCAATTACCGCAAAGTAGACTCAGATTGCTGCAAAGTAGACTCAGATTGCTGGCATACTAACAATGGAATACCGGACAGCTGCATGATGGATACAGCTTTTATTTGGGATTTGGATTATTAAATTGATAGAGTTACTTAGCCAGATTATTTTTTTAAAATATAGCAACATCTGCTTTCTTGCCAATGGGAGCTTTATCCTTCAACTGCAAACCTTTTTTGAGGCAAAGATGATCATGGCCCTCTAAAATTGATCTCAATGATTTAATTCAAATGAAGGGATAGAAGAGCAATGATTTTGTAGTTGCCAGGGTGGTAACTCACACACATGCTTACATTTGACTTCTTGTGGACGGAGAGATAATAACTTCTACCTGACGACATTTGATTTGGAATTCTGTTGATCTATAGTTAGAGCTGTTGGATTTGCCAAATATGCTGGAAGTTCAAACTAACGAATCTGCTTCTTTTCCCCTTTCCCTATTCATACTCAGGTTTGTTAGATAATGTGCTGAGCGATTACTTATGGGCCAAGGCCGTTCTTCTGACTACCACCACCGTCGCAACAGCTGGTCTTACCATACAAGTTCCATTGGCAGCTGTTGTAGATTCACTGACTGGCAATGCACCTCATCTCATGGATTACCTCGGCGCTGTTGCGGTCATGATTGGATTTGCAGGCATCAATATACCTTCCGATGCTTTCAGCAGATCAAAAAAAGCCAGTGTTGATCTCGAAAATGAAGACATCGGTAACCAAGACCATGCTGCTTTGCATACTGAGAAATCTGATGCAGTTTCCTAGCACCAGGTTCCTGGGCTTACAATGCAATTCTTCATGTAAAGATATACAACCCCACTGTTCAAAGGAGAAGTTCTTAAAGGAGCATTTACTTCTCGTTCCCGGTGTATGACTCCATCCGTAAGCTACTCCATTCGACTCTCACCATTGTTGTAGTTATAACTCAGGCGCACATGGAATTGCTTATGCTCTGAAAGAATGCAAAATGTCTTCTCGATCTCAGTCAAGAAGTCTTCCCCGATCATTTAGGGCCAGTGTACATTTAGATACGAGAGTAGGAGCACTCTAAAGAGAATGAGCCTGATCAATCTTTGGAACAGTGAATCTCAGATGAAGCGGTGATATACGGTTTTCGATTGAACTATTGTACTTGAAGAACTATGTACTGCCTAAATAAATGTTGGTCATTTAATGGATTTTCAGTAATTATGAAGGGCCTCCCATCTTGATCTCCTATTAGAATTCGAGCTATGCTTTCCAACACATCTCCAATTTTGGGGTTGTTATGAAACTCCAAAAACGCATGGCACCCTCGAAGCACCTATTTCAATCGTTGGTTGAATGTGTTGGTGCGCGAGTAAAGCTTTGCATAGCGCCATAGACACGCACCAAATGCATCATATCCATTCAAGCCTGATCACCGTACAAAAGTGCACACAAATGCCCGGGCCAGGACCGGGACCGGGCTAAAGTTAAGTTGGCCAGCTCTTCTCAAAATAAGAATATTATCCGAACTCGCCCATTTATCTTTCAGGCCTCTCGAGCTACTCTCCAGTTAATAACATACAAATAGTACGTCATGCATATTTCGACCTTTTCATAAAACTTGTTTATCCAGCTAAAGTATAAACACATCTTTCAAATACAAAATACGTAATTCACTATATCAGCATTGATATATCTTAAAAAGGGCTTAGAATACCTTGGTTTAAATAGATGTCCACTAATAAGACATTTAAAGAGTCGCAAGATCTGAAAAGGTGAAATGCAGAAGTTGTCCCGGTGTTCGCCACGGATCAGCTTAATTGGGCCCAAAATAGATCAACAAAACCAGGAAAAGCCCAAGCCTAAAAGCATAACAAAACTGGCCTTTTCAAGATCTGTGGTTAGTTAGGGTGCGTATGGTAACGTTTCTATTTTTGGGAACAATTTCTTTTCAGAAATAGTTTTTTCTATTTCTATTTCCTGGAAGAGTTTCTTAGCAAAATAATGCGTTTGGTAAGTGTACAAAATTTCTATTTCTAGAACAGAAATGTGTTTGGTAACTGCACAAAATTTCTATTCCTAGAATAGAAAAAAAAACAGAAATGCGTTTGGTAACTGTACAAAATTTCTATTCCCAATTTTTTGCATTCAAATCTATAT
Organism: Syzygium oleosum; assembly: GCF_021117445.2. NCBI lineage: Eukaryota > Viridiplantae > Streptophyta > Magnoliopsida > Myrtales > Myrtaceae > Syzygium > Syzygium oleosum. Next base: position 2,898,655 of record NW_026607493.1, on the reverse strand, counting down.
CTTTTATTTAACTATAAGTACAAGTTATAAGTGAAAAAACCAATAAGCATGATTTATTGGTTTGTCTAATCCTTTTTAGGGGTTTAAAATCCATTTTAATCCCTAAACTAACGAATCTTCAAAAATACCACTTGGGCACCTCAAAAATTTAAATTTCACTCAAAGTGGGTGGCCACAGGTATTTTAAGCCATTTTGTGAATTTTTTTATATTTTTTTGGGGTAAAATTTATTAAAAATTTTTACTTTCCCTAAATCTGTTTCTTTTTATTTTTCCCTAAATTTTTTTATGAATTTTTTTTAATTTTTTCAATTTCGGAATTTTGCAAATATTTAAGGGTTTTCTGAGTTTTTCTGATTTTTATGGATTTTCTGAGAATTTTTCTGATTTATATGAATTTTGGGATAATTTTCTAATTTTTTATGGGATTTTTCTGAAATTTTTCTAATTTTTATGAATTTTCGGAATGTTTTAATTTATTCTAAGCCATTATGTGAATTTTTTATTTTTTTTGGGGAAAATTTTATTAAAACTTTTTACTTTCCCGAAATTTGTTTCTTTTTATTTTCCAGAAAGCTTTTTATGAATTTTTTAAAATTTTTTCAATTTCAGAATTTTGCAAATTTTTATTCGTTTTCTAAGTTTTTCTGATTTTTTATGGATTTTCTGAGAATTTTTCTGATTTATATGAATTTTGGGATAATTTTCTAATTTTTTATGGGATTTTTCTGAAATTTTTCTAATTTTTATGAATTTTCAGAATTTTTTAATTTATTCTAAGCCATTATGTGAATTTTTTATTTTTTTTGGGGAAAAGTTTATTAAAACTTTTTACTTTCCCGAAATTTATCTCTTTTTATTTTCCAGAAAGCTTTTTATGAATTTTTTTTAGTTTTTTCAATTTCAGAATTTTGCAAATTTTTATGGGTTTTCTGAGTTTTTCTGATTTTTATGGATTTTCTGAGAATTTTTCTGATTTTTATGAATTTTTGGAATTTTTAAATTTTTTATAATTTAATTAATTTTTAAATTTTTTTATTATTTCTGCCGAGAATGGACCGGATCGGTGCTTTGAGACGGTTTGCAGATGACGGAGGATGGAGGAGGAGCTGAGGTCGCGGCTTGAGGACCGGACCTTTCTATTTCTATTTCTATTTCTGGGAACAAAGAAGTAGATTTTTTCTACTTCTTATTTCTGCTCCAAATCTATTTCTTGGCCACTTTTCTATTCCAGGAAATCGAAAAATAAAATGCGTTACCAAATGGATTTCTGTTCTTTTTTTGTTCCAGGGAACGGAAGAACAGAAAAATAAAGAAACAGAAGCGTTACCAAACGCGCCCTTATGTTGCACCGACACCGACATCGACACGCGGCACGACACGACACGACACGCCGACACGTCATTTTTCAAAAAGTAGAGAATTCCGACACGTTAGGACACGTTATATATTAAATGTATATTTTTATATATACACGATAAATTATCATTTTTTAATTATTTTAATCAAATTAATTTGATATAAATTCACAAATAAATAAATAAATAAAATCAAATTAATTTGATAAATTATATATGACATATTTTATCATGCCATGTGATATAGTAAAAATTCCTTTGTTTGGCCATATATATATATTTTCTCTTGGAATACCCCATTTTCGTTTTTTTTCCTCCCAGTCGTACCTCTACTGTAAGGGCTCCCTACTGCCCACGTGCCACAAAAGATTGCCTTTTCTTTCCCCTCTCTCACCCTCTCGCAATCAGACGAAGAAATCGCAAGTTTCCTCCTCAATCCCACCATTTTTTTATTTTCTGCCCGTCCGGTTTTTATCATTCCTCTCTTTCTCCATCAATTTTAAAAAGCTTTTAAGAAGCTATCGTCGTCGTCCACGCTTTTGCTTTTCTTTCCCTAGATTCTACTCTCTTGACTCTATCTCGCTCTCTCTCTCTCTCTCACTCCCTCCCACTTCTCCGATCAGATCTCCGGCAGCTCTCGCCGCGGAAACTCCGATTCGCTCAGCTCGCTCACCCATGGCGCTCGGCTCGGAAGGATCGGGGGGTCGTCGGTGAGTTCTCAAAACCCCTTAGCGACCTAGATTTCCAGATCCTCCCTCCCCGGGCAAATTCTCTCCTCCCAATCCGGACCGATTCCCAGATCCCCCACCTCCCCGTTCCCCATTTCTTCGAGAGGATTCGTCGTGGGGTTCGCAGCATCCGAGCCTCGATTTGTGGAAATTCGAAACGAACGGGTACTCGCTGTCGAAATTCCCAGATCCCCCCACCTCCCCGTTCCCCACTTCCAGATCAACGGGTACTCGCTGTCGAAAGGGATCGGGATTATGCGGTATGTGTCCTTGTTCATTGCTCTGGCGAGCGAGAGATCTGACGAGGGGGGCTTTTCTTTCTTCTTTCTCCCTTTTGCTCCGGACTCGCGTGTCGCCGGCGTGTCCGGCGCGTTGGCCGCGTGTCGGATCTCCGACACGCGTTGACCGCGTGTCCAAGCGTGTCCGCCGCGTGTCGGCGACACGGTGTCCTCCGGAACGTGTCGGTGCAACATAACGGGAGTGATTTTAGGGCCTAATTCCATAAAAAAAATCACCAATTATATCTTGAATAATAATTATTGCTCGAATTTTTTTTTATGTCGTGAAAAATTATCAACTTCACTTAAATCTCAAATTTAATCGGAATAATTTGAAAATTTTATATCACGGGGGCTAGATTTGAAACTCGAATAAAAATTTGCGTAAAGTTCAATTCAGAATTATCACTCAACATAAAATTTCTGCTTTTTTTTTTTTTAATTAGCCCGTGATTTTAGCCGGCAGAATACGAGGACTAAAGCTTATGGTGCGGAAACTGAAAGCGCGTCAAGATAAAAAGTCTATGGAGGGTGCCGTCCAAGTTCAAACTCTCTCTCTCTGTTGTCTGTATATTATATTGTCTCGATCAAGGAGTGGGCGGCAGATTGATTCGACTCGAGGAACCAAGTTGAATTGATGTTTCTGGGTTGCTCCATTCCATGGTTTCCAACTCCTAAAACGAACTAGATTCAACATATGTGCGATATTATCTCCGATATCCTTGAATTCAAGATCAACGAGTGCTGATCATCGTCACCATACCAGACTGAGAGATGAGTTGCTTTTCATGCTCTTCGTCCCGTGAGAAGGAGGCAGCTTCCAATAGCGCGGCTCCACCACGGACCGGTAAGTGCATATAGGATCACGTCGCCATCTTTTTGGAGAATCAGCGCTCAAGATTTGAAGCTCGCTTACTTACTGTTCAACCCTTCAAATGAAACTATTTCTTCTCCATTATTGTGCAACATGCCAGCAAGGGATGTGCGAAATTCTATTGAAAAAATTCACTACGTATCTGTTTTCTGCAGTAGCACTTATAACCTTAAAAGATTGTGCCAAATTCTTTGTTCTCTTTTTTTGGGCCTGTCTTATTGTTGAAATTGTGCACGTCTGGTCGTGAGACTCGAACTAGTAAATGACCAGGATGGATGCCGAGGCACGCAGAAGGCAGGACTCACTTAGGCGGAGTTTTCTTTTGAGTTTTTGCTGTTCGCAATTGATATTTCTGTGTCGTGCAGAGACTAATGAGCCGAGACCGCTAATTGAGACCGCACCGGAGAAGGACACTCCTCCTAAAGAAGCAGGCGGCAACAACAACGTTGCGGTGCAAACATTCACCTTCCAAGAACTGGCCACGGCCACGGAGAACTTTAGGCAGGAATGCCTAATCGGGGTAGGCGGGTTTGGGAGAATTTATAAGGGAAGGCTCGACAAAACCGGGCAGGTGAATACAAACCCCAAAAATTTAAAAGAAAAATTAATGACTACTATAATCAATTGGCATATAAACAGGGACTGATGTCAAACAAACATTCAGGTCGTGGCTGTGAAACAACTCGACCGGAACGGCTTGCAAGGGAACAGAGAGTTCCTTGTGGAGGTGTTGATGCTGAGCACTTTGCACTATGAGAACTTGGTGGATCTCGTCGGCTATTGCGCCGAGGGCGAGCAGAGGCTTTTGGTTTTCGAGTACATGCCGCACGGTTCCTTGGAAGACCATCTGCTCGGTACTACATACTTTCTTCGCATTCATCAAGCATTATTGGACTGTCCAAACTTTTTCAAGAACTTTTAAAGATATTTTTTCCTCACAATGTATTCAAATATTTTCCTCTGCTCTCAAGCCTTCGTGGTCTCTAGATATTTACAAACCAAATCAGCTTGTGTACTGATATCGAGTGTAGGTTTTGGCCATCGTTCTTGGAAACTCGTATGCCGAAACAAGTTTCAAGAGATTTAGTTTCAAAACAACCACTTATGTTCCTATGCTCCAATTCAGTTCTTGGGCCAAACCAAAAGCCATTAGATTGGTTCACAAGAATGAAGATAGCTCTAGGAGTGGCTAAGGGCTTGGAGTATCTGCACGACAAGGCAAAACCCCCGGTCATCTACCGTAATTTGAAGCCCTCCAACATTCTTCTGGACAGCCAGTTCAACGCGAAGCTCTCCGATTTCGGGCTGGCCAAGCTTGGTCCAGTGGGGGACAAACAGCACGTGTCTACGAGAGTGGTGGGTACTTACGGCTACTGCGCCCCGGAGTATCAGAGCACGGGCCAGCTTTCTGTGAAGTCGGATGTGTACAGCTTCGGCATTGTCCTCTTGGAGTTGATCACCGGAAGGAGAGCCATCGACATCACCCGGCCCACAGAAGAGCAAAATCTAGTCACTTGGGTAAGGAATTTTTTTTGGGGGGGTCAAAGTTCGGCGTACAAATGTGGCAGCACCATCTGTTTTCATTAGCATTAATCTCGCTATGGTATTCTTCATCCGTATATACTTTCGTCCAATTTTATTAGCTTGAGAAGCAAATTAGCACGAAAACAGTTCGACAAGTTGAGTGATCATTGCACGCAGCTCATTCTAAACTATTGTCAATTTGAAATGCACACCAGTGTCCATTTCTTCCTCAACTTTTTATGAAATCTGTTGAAGCGAAGTTTCTCTCTCATTTTGGCTCAAAACAGGCACAACCCGTTTTTAAGGACCCTCGCAGATACCCAGAATTGGCGGATCCGCTCCTAAACAGTGACTTTCCCTTGAGAGGCCTGAACCAGGCAGTTGCAGTGGCTGCGATGTGCCTCAACGAAGAAGTGGCGGTCCGGCCCTTAATGACCGACGTCGTGACTGCGTTGAGCTATCTCTGGTTAGGCCCCGGAGCAGGAACCGTAACGGCCCACACCCAATATCCTCAGTCTGATCACAACGTGATGGGCGGAGATGGGACAAACCAGGCAGAGGACGCCACCGGCACGGCGGAGCACGAGCCCGCAGTTGCGGAAGCGATCGAATGGGGCTCCAACTCACAGTGCAAGGCGAGCTCGCTTGGCGGCAGTGTTTCTTCATTGTAAAACTTTTTTCTACATACACTGCTGTGAATACCGGCAGTTTCTCCATCTGGGGGTTTCATTATATCTTCATGGCTTGCAGTGAAAAATCTCCAGGAACATGGTTCTCTTTCTCATGTTTAAAGATTAAAGCAGGATCTTCGGAATTTCATGTATGCAGAGATGCGCTTACAGATATCTGCAGATGCATCTAGGAGGACACCAAACTATGAACGTTCGTCCTAGAATTTATAGTTTAAGTCATTACCTTGTCTGTATTCATTATATTGGTATATTACTTATAAGTCGTGACATAAATTAGATATAGCCCATTCTTTGTAGTATTCTTGTTATGTAAATTCGATATTCCAGAATACCGAGCAGGTTTAACTTCTTTTTTTTTTTTGGCGGATGAGGAGGTTTAACTTAGAAAATTGATTTTTAAAGTTTTCTTTATGAGGTCACTCTATCTGACAGATCAGATTTAGGACGCGAACGATAACCATTCTATTCTAAAAATAGATTTCTAAGGATTTTTCTATCTCTTTTCCCGGAGCAAGTTTTTGAATAGAAATACGCTTTTGATAACCACAAGAAATTTCTCTTTCCGAAACAAAAATTCGTTTAATAACGACATAAAATTTCTCCCTTCCACGATCTTTTCCATTCATCGATGGGCAGCAACTGGTGGCGACGAGTGGCGGGAAGCTGATGAGGGGTGGCATCGGTCGACGGGGGAGCAGTAGTCGACGACTAGCGACAGCTATCAGCGAAGCGGTGGCCGCCGTGCGACGAGCTGCAAGAGGCGAGAGCGAACGATGAGAAGTTTTCTTATTTATCCTTTTGTTCGATAAATAGAAAAGTATAATATTTTTACTTTTCATTTGTGTTCCAAACCTATTTTTAGACTAAAAATTTGTTTCAAAAATAAAATTGTGTTACTAAACAAATTTTTACTCCAAACCTATTCTTGAAAAAAAAAAAAAAAAAAAATCGAAATGGTTATCATGCGCGCCCTTGACCTGTGTGCTCATTTATTGAACTTTGGCATTTAGTTATTTCTTTTAATATAGGGTGTACATATGTGACAATTTTACCCTGAATTAAAATTTTAATATTATTATTTTTTTATTTTTTTCGAATTTTTATTCATTTTTTATTCTTTTTTTTTTTCATTTTCAAACTATGGCCTGGTCGCGGCTTCGGCGACCGCTCGTGAGCTGACAGCCGGCGAGGGCGGCCGCCCGCCTGACGCGGCGAGGGTCGCCGGCCGGATCCGCGAGGGCGACTCGCTGCGTCGGGAAGGGCCGCCGTCGCTTGAGCCGCGAGGGGTCGCCACTTTGCCACAGGCGGGCGGGGCTGCCCTGGCGCTCTGCGTCGGGCGAGGGGTTGCCACTTGCCTCTAGGCGTGCGAGGACGGCCGCCCCGCTGGCGCAGCGAGGTCGCCTTCGCTGCATCCGGCGAGGCGACCCTCGCTGCGCGGGCGAAGGCCGCCTCGCTTGAGTCGGGCGAGGGTCGCCCTTGCCACTGGCGAGCGAGGGCGCCGACGCCAGCGAGGAGGCCCTTGCCGATCCGGCGAGGGCGCGCTCTCCTCCGATATTGGCAAGGGTCGCCCTTGCCGGATGCGAGGGCGGCCACTTTCGCCGACACGGCCGAGGCGGCCCTCGCCGGCTTCCGCTTGAAGATGAAGGAAAAAAAGAAAAGAAAAGAGAAAAAGAAAAATTCAAAAAATAAAAAATAATATTAAAAATTAGTTCGGGGTAAAATTGTCATGTAATGTACTGCCCAGGTTTAGCATTTTGTGGTATGTTCGAGTAAAATTGTCACTGGTGTATCAGCTGGGATTTTTATGGTCAAAAAATAATTTGGGGTAAATGTGTATGCAAGCGTGCACCGGCTTAGGATTTTAGTGTATTAACCCTTTAATATAAAAAAACGTTAATTTTCTTGGGCGGACGATTATAACAGATAACATCGTCCCCGCGTTCGGGCATGTATGTACGCAAGCCAAACACCAGAACACGTACTGTCGTCAGCAGCATTTTGTAGTTGACTGCAGATACCATGTAGCAGAGCAGCAGTCTAGTCGCGGATATAGGCAAAAGAAGAAGAGGATCGGAAATCTCCTCGATCTCTCGACCTCGAGGTCTATCTTCTTCCGCCGCCTCCTCCGATTCGTCCTCCTTCTTCGCCCTCTCTTCCCCTTTCGTCGCCGTCGAGCTTCGCGCTCTCGGTTGGAGGAGTCGGGCTCGAAAAGATGGAGGATCGATGGGTGGCTGTAGAAGACGCCGAGCCCGAGCCAATCTCCGAATCTTTCACTTGCTGCGATTGCCTGTGAGCGTTCTCTCCTCTTTCTTTCTTTTTTTTCTGCTCTTTCTCTTTCCCCGATCAACGCGTAGCATGGCTGTATGCCTCGGTTCTTGTTGGAAGATGGAAAGGATTTCGGTGTAATCGCGTGTCTGTAGCTTGCGGCAGCCCGTGGTTTCGTGCGAATTTGGCTAATTTCTTTTCGTTCGCGCTTGTGTGCGTATGCGATTGCGTCTTGCGGTTTTCGCAAAAGATGATGTTTTTCTCTTCTGTGTGCGCGCTACTCGCAATTGGTGTTTGTTCTTGGGCGATAATCAGTTTGCTAATCGACGCTGAAGTTGCGCGGACGGGGAAAGGGGACAGATGAACTGATAGGAGAAGGCATTTTACTCTTGCATTCTCGCTTAGTTGTTTGGAGAGCATCAATCGAGCTCTAGAAATTGCCTCGGCGTGGTCGAAATCGGTGCTATATGTAATGGGATCTTAAGTAAAAAGCTAGATTTCGATGGAGAGCTAAGGTAACAGGAAATTCCTTTTGACTATAAGTTGTGGCTTTCTTAATGAGGGTATGGGATGATAATTACTATAGATAAAATGTTGTATTGATGCTGATTTTTGAATTCCACAATTTGGTCTTCAATTGCAGGTTTCGCTATGCTTTCCTTGCCTCTTCTTTAATTGCGAAGAGGGTCTTCATCTGATAATGTATAGTATTGCTTAAATTTCCCAGCTTTCGGGTTCTGTGTTGTTCAAGCTTCCGGTAGGTGATTGTATCTTTAAATTGCGGATGTTCCTTTTTGGAATCGTGAATTGCGGAGGTTGGGGACTCATCCTAGGACGAGATATCTGAGAATTGTTGGGGGATTTGGCTTTTCGTGGATTGATTTCAATCCTTTCCTGCTGAAAGAAGGGGACAGAAGTTGGGGGTTTTGATAGGAGGACATGACAACTAAAGTTTGGAGATGGATTTTGGGGTTGATATACATAGTCGCTGTCGCCACCATTGGGGTTGCCGCTAAATATGTGGTTGAATCCGTGGTTGATTCGGGAGTTTCACCTTTCCTTATCACGTACATATGCAATTCGCTTTTCATCATTTACATTCCCATATTTGAAATCGGGCGTTATGCAGAGGATAAATATGGAAGTTTATGGTTCTGGCGGAATAGGAAGAGTGATGATTTGAAAGCATCGGTGGAGTCAGAGAAGGCAATTTTACTTGCAGAAGGTGATTTGAGTGTGACAGCTGATGATCCATATCCATCCACGTCTTCGGAGGAAGGTGAAATAAGTCATCACGCGAAAGTTGGTTATTTAGGATCTGAATATGAGAGTGAAAGAGATTTGCATGATCAAGGTGTAATGAGTGAAGATGCTGACAAGGGAGTGGACGCAAAGGGACGTTGGACAAGGATGAGAGCTGCGAAAGTTAGCCTTCTCATTTGCCCATTTTGGTTCTTTGCACAACTCACTCTCAACCTGTCCCTAAAATACACAACTGTCACGGTACTACTATTTTTATAAATGTTTTCCTTGCCTAGTTTATGCATATGTTTCTATCGTTGTTATTAATTGGTTCCATTGCCTTGTTTTTTCACAGTCAAACACTATCTTGAGCACTGCGTCAAGTCTGTTCACCTATTTGATCTCTCTTGCATTCTTGGGAGAGAAATTTACCTGGGTAAAGATGATCAGCGTTCTTCTTTGCATGGGAGGAACAATCATTGTTAGTGTGGGTGACTCGGGGTCAGATTCTTCTCTGAGAGCAACTGCGACCAACCCTGTTCTTGGAGACATCCTTGCTCTTGTCTCGGCTGCCTTGTATGCTGTATACATCACCTTGGTTAGGAAGAAACTACCTGATGATGATGATGAAAAGCAAGGTCAAGCCAGCATGGCACAGTTCCTTGGATACTTGGGGCTGTTTAACCTCTTGATATTCCTTCCGGTTGCCCTTGTGCTTAATTTTGCTAAGCTGGAACCATTTACTTACCTTACCTGGGAGCAGGTCGGTCTAATTGTTGGTAAAGGTGAGTAGCAAGGCGCATGATTTGATTCTTTTTGTTGATTTTCCTTTAAGTCATCTAAAATGTGCTATCCTTTATCGAAAAAAAAAACAGTGGTTATGTCTAAGGTACTTGATCTTGATCATATTTTTAAGGAGCTTGCAGTTGCTTGTTGAAATTGTTCTTTCGCCTATTCTTGATATGACGTTTGCTTGTTTTTGAAGACCAACACAGCTTAGTCCCTTAACGTTTGGTAAGTCAAAGTTGTGAGGTAAATGAAGGGAAATAGGAATGGAGCAAGTTGAGGGAAATGCATAGCTAGTTTCATTTGCATGTGTTTGGATAGTTTCATTTGCTTTGTCGAAGAGGAATTTCTAGCTATAATATACCCGAGTTGGTGAAAGCTTCCTGGTGCTGAGTGATATTACCGTAATCGGTTGAAAGGTAAGTTGGGAAGAAAAGGAAAGGGAAGGGAAGGAGCTGATGGTTGGGTTTGGATGGAACTGATGAATTTCTGATAAAGGATATGGAGAAGTACTATTTTTGACTTAGCATTTTATCAATTACCGCCAACTAGACTCAGATTGCTGGCATACTAACAATGGAATACGGGACAGCTGCATGATGGATTCAGCTTTTATTTGGGATTTTGATTACGTAATCGATAGAGTTACTTAGCCAGATTATTTTTTTAAAATATAGCAATATCTGCTTTCTTGCAAATGGGAGCTTTATCCTTCAACTGCAAACCTTTTTTGAGGCAAAGATGATCATGGCCCTCCAAAATTGATCTCAATGATTTAATTCAAATAAAGGGATAGAAGAGCAATGATTTTGTAGTTGCCAGTGTAGTAACTCACACACATGCTTACATTTGACTTCTTGTGGACGGAGAGATAATATCTTCTACCTGACGACATTTGATTTGGAATTCTGTTGATCTATAGTTAGAGCTGTTGGATTTGCCAAATATGCTGGAAGTTCAAACTAACTAATCTGCTTCTTTTCCCCTTTCCCTATTCATACTCAGGTTTGTCAGATAATGTGCTGAGCGATTACTTGTGGGCCAAGGCCAGTCTTCTGACTACCACCACCGTCGCAACAGCTGGTCTTACCATACAAGTTCCGTTGGCAGCTGTTGTAGATTCACTGACTGGCAATGCACCTCATCTCATGGATTACCTCGGCGCTGTTGCGGTCATGATCGGATTTGCAGGCATCAATATACCTTCCGATGCTTTCAGCAGATCAAAAGAAGCCAGTGTTGATCTCAAAAATGAAGACATCGGTAACCAAGACCATGCTGCTTTGCATGCTGAGAAATCTGATGCAGTTTCCTAGCACGAGGTTCCTGAGCTTACAATGCAATTCTTCATGTAAAGATATACAACCCCACTGTTCAAAGGAAAAGTTCTTAAAGGAGCATTAACTTCTCGTTCCCGATGTATGACTCCATCCGTAAGCTACTCCATGCGACTCTCTCCATTGTTGTGGTTATAACTCAGGCGCACATGGAATTGCTTATGCTCTGAAAGAATGCAAAATGTCTTCTCGATCTCAGTCAAGAAGTCTTCACCGGTCATTTAGGGCCAGTGTACATTTAGATATGAGAGTAGGAGCACTCTAAAGAGAGTAAGCCTGATCAATCTTTGGAACAGTGAATCTCAGATGAAGCGATGATATACGGTTTTCGATTGAACTATTGTACTTGAAGAACTGTGTACTGCCTAAATAAATGTTGGTCATTTAATGGATTTTCAGTAATTATGAAGGGCCTCTCATCTTGATCTGCGATTAGAATTCGAGCTATGCTTTCCAACACATCTCCAATTTTGGGGTTGTTATGATACTCCAAAAACGCGTGGCACCCTCGAAGCACCTATTTCAATCGTTGGTTGAATGTGTTGGTGCGCGAGTAAAGCTTTGCATTCCGCCATAGATACGCCCGACACGCATCATATCCATTCAAGCCTGATCACGGTACAAAAGTGCACACAAATGCCCGGGCCAGGACCGCGAACGGGCTAATGTTAAGTGGGCCAGCTTTTCTCAAAATAAGAATATTATCCAAACTCACCCATTTATCTTTTAGGCCTCTCGAGCTGCTCTCATGTCGATAACATACCAATAGTACGTCATGCATATTTCGACTTTTTCATAAAACTTGTTTATCCAGCTAAAGTATAAACACATCTTTCAAATACAAAGTACGTAATTCACTATATCGACATTGATATATCTTTAAAAAGGCTTAGAATACCTTGGTTTAAATAGATGTCTACTAATAAGACATTTAAAGAGTCGCAAGATCTGAAAAGGTGAAATGCAGAAGTCGTCCCGGTGTTCACCACGGTGCAGCTCAATTGGGCCCAAAGTAGATTGACAAAACCAGGAAAAGCCCAAGCCTAAAAGCACAACGAAACTGGCCTTTTCAAGATCTGTGACTGCGTTGAGCTACCTCTGGTTAGGCCCCGGAGCAGGAACCGTAACGGCCCATACGCAATATCCTCAGTCTGATCACAACGTGAGGGGCGGAGATGGGACAAACCAGGCAGAGGACGCCACCGGCACGGCAGAGCACAAGCCCACAGTTGCGGAAGCGATCGATTGGGGCTTCAACTCGCGGTGCAAGGTGAGCTCGCTCGGCGGCAGTTTTTATGGTGAAACTTTTTTCTACATACACTGCTGTGAATACCGGCATTTTCTCTATCTGGGGGTTTCATTATATTTTCATATCTTGCAGTGAAAAGATCTCCAGGAACATGGTTCTCTTTCTCATGTTTAAAGATTAAAGCAGGATCTTTGGAATTTCACGTACGCAGAGATGCGCCTACAGATATCTGCAGATGCATCTAGGAGGACACCAAACCATGAACGTTCATCCGAGAATTTATAGTTTAAGTTATTACCTTGTCTGTATTCATTATATTGGTATATTACTTGTAAGTCATGACATAAATTAGATATAGCCTATTCTTCGTAGTATTCTTGCTATGTAAATTTGATATTCCAGAATCCCGAGCAGGTTAACTTCTTTTTTGTGGATGAGCAGGTTTACCTTAGAAAATTGATTTTTAAAGTTTTCTTTCTAAGGTCACGCTATTCGACAGATCAGATTTAGGACGCGAATGATAATAACTATTCTGTTCTAAAAATAGATTACTAACGAATTTTCTATCTATATTCCCTAGACGAGTTTTTAAACAGAAATACACTTTTGATAACCACACGAAATTTATCTTTCCGGAACAAAAAATCATTTGATAACGACACAAAAATTCTCCCTCTTATGATCTTTTCCATTCATCGACGGGCGGCAACCGGTGGCGACGGGTGGCGGGAAGCCGACGAGGGGTCACAGTGATCGGCGGGAGGGCACCGTTCGACGGCCGGCGACAACGATTAGCAAGGCAGTGGCCGTGTGTGACAAGCGACAAGAGGTGAGGGCGAGCGATGAGAAGATTTTTTATTTATCCTTTTGTTCCATAAATAGAAAAGTATAATATTTTTACTTCTCGTTTATGTTCCAAACCTATTTTCAAACTAAAAATTCCAGAAATAAAAAAATAAAATTGCGTTACTAAATAAATTCCTATTCCGAACCTATTCCTGAGAACAAAAAAAAAAAAGAGAATCAGAATGATTATCATGCGCGTCCTTAATTTTTGTGCTCTTTTGTTGAACTTTAGCATTTAGTTATTTCTTTTGAGGGAATACTACTGAATAAGTCCTAAACCTTTTGGGGTAGTGCCAATTTAATCATAACCTATTTTTTGTGCCAGTTGAGTCCTAAACCTTTTGATATAGTGCCAATTCAGTTCTTTTGGCTGGATTTTGCTGATGTGGACGTCAGCCGGTCACCGACGCTGACGTGGACAAAATTTAATAATATTTTAATTTTTTTTTCTTCTCCCTCTTCCTTCAGCCGCTCACTGGAGCAGCGACCGGCCGAAGGCCAGAGGCCAGCGAGGTTGACCTCGCCGACCTCGGGCGAGCCACGCTGTCCACTAGCGAGGCTCGCCCTCGCCGGCGACAGCGAAGGCGAGCCTCGCCGTGGCTGGGCGAGGCTTGACCTCGCCAGATCCGACGAGGTCGAGCCTCGTCGGCGGCTGGGCGAGGCCCGACCTCACTGGATCTGGCAAGGTCGACCCTCGCCCGGCCATGGAGAGGGCCCGGCGAGGGCCCGGCGAGGGCGAGCCTCACCAGTGGCCGGCGTGGCTTGCCCGAGGTCGACCTTACCGGCCTTGGGCCTCCAGCCGGTCGCCGCTCCGGCGAACAGCTTAAGGAAGAGGGAGAAGAAAAAAAAAAGAAAAAAAATTCAAAAAAATATTAAAATATTATTAAATTTTATCCACGTCAGCGCCGGCCGACTGACGTCCACATCAGCAAAATCTGACCAAAAGGACTGAATTGGCACTATATCAAAAGGTTTATGACTCAATTGACATCGAAAATAGGTTTAGGACTAAATTGACACTACCCCAGAAGGTTTAGGACTTATTCAGCACTTTTCCCTTTCTTTTGATTAAAAAACAAAACATTTCGTTAATTTTCTTGGGCGGACGATTAGGACAGACAACATCGTACCCTCGTTCGGGCATGTACGTACGCAAGCCAAACACCAGTACGCGTACTGTCATCAGCAGCACTTTGTAGCTGACGGCAGAGCAATAGCAATTGCACCTATCAAAGCAACTAAAAGAATTATGGAAATGAATTCAAATGGAAGAAAAAAATTTGTTGATAAATGAATTCCGATTTGTTGACTATTACCTATCAAATCTTGCTCGATAATCTGGTTTGACTTTGTCGTCCAGATAATCCCGTACCAAGATGTATCCAAAATAGTAGTCATTAGTGAAACCAAAATACTTGTACAAATCAACGAAGTAATCCCATCTTCAACGGTCCAAATATTCAAATCTTTGTAATATTATAAACCATTCATGAACATCACAGCAAATAGAATTGAAACGTTTATAGCTCCTACATAAATAAGGAGCTACGCAGCCGCTACAAAGTGGGAGTTTGATTGAATATAAAATAAGGATATACAAACAAGAACCAATCCCAAGGAAAAGGCAGAATAAATTGGATTGGTAAGTAATACCAATCCTAGACTTCCTAATATAAGACCTGATCCCAAAAAACTAAAAGAAAATCATGCATTGGTCCAGGCAAATCCATTATTATATGTAAAAGAGAAATAAATTGAAATGTTTTTCATGATTTTATTGACTCGACAAAGAATTTTTTTAGGATTTGCTCCTAATTGCATTTAATTCGAATCGAATGCATTTAAAATGGGCCTAGGTCCAATTAGATTGCGCGTGACAACGATTTTCCATCCCTGGAATAGAAAAAGAACATAAATGCGTTTGGTAACGCCACAAAATTTCTTTTTATTAATAATATTTTTTATTAAAAATATATATTTTATTTTTTTTGGCCATGGCCTGGTTGCCGGCCATGGCCGGTAAAATATTTTCTATATTAATAATATTTTTTTATTAAAATATTTTTATTAAAAATATACATTTTTATTTTTTTGGGCCATGACCTGGTCGCCGACCATGGTCGGTAAAATATTTTTTTTATTAATAATATTTTTTATTAAAAATATATTTTTTATTTTTTTTGGCCAAGGCCTGGTCGCCGGCCATGGTTGGTAAAATTTTTTTTTATTAAAAATATATATTTTTCTTTTTTTTTGCCATGGCCTGTAAAATAATTTTTTTATTAATAATATTTTTTATTAAAATATGTTTATTCAAAATATATATTTTTTCTTTTTTTGCCATGGCCTGGTCACCGGCCATGGCACGTAAAATATTTTTTTATTAATAATATTTTTTATTACAATATTTTTATTAAAAATATATATTTTTCTTTTTTTTTACCATGGCCTGGTCACCGGCCATGGCCGATAAAATATTTTTTTTATTAATAATATTTTTTATTAAAATATTTTATTCTCGTCAGATCCGGCGAGGGCGGTCCTCGGGCCAGACATTAAAAGCTACATTAAAAATCAAGAAAAGGAAGAAGAAAAAAAAATTGATTTTCAAAATTGTTCGTAGAATCAAGAAGCTTACTTTTTTTTTATTCCTGAAAACTGATTTTGGGAAAAAATTTTGATAAAATTGTGCCCAAAATCAAAAAATTAAACAAACGTATTTCTGTTTCCAAACTGATTCTAGGAACAAAAGAACAGAATCAAACACCGTTTGGCAAGTTGTCATGCGTAGCCATAGTGGACCAATATAATATGGCAAATCCATACCATATAGCAGAGCAGCAGTCTAGTCACGGATATAGCATCATGCTTTTCTTGGTGAACTCATGTTCTTGATCAGGCAAAAGAAGAAGAGGATCGGAAATCTCCTCGATCTCTCGACCTCGAGGTCTATCTTCTTCCACCGCCTCCTCCGATCCCTCCTTCTTCTTCGCCCTCTCTTCCCCTTTCGTTGCCGTCGAGCTTCGCGCTCTCGGTTGGAGGAGTCCGGCTCGAAAAGATGGGGGATCGATGGGTGGCTGTAGAAGACGCCGAGCCCGCGCCAATCTCCGAATCTTTCACTTGCTGCGTTTGCCTGTGAGCGTTCTCTCCTCTTTCTTTCTTTCTTTTTTCCGCTCTTTCTCTTTCCCCGATCAACGCGTAGCAAGGCTGTATGCCTCGGTTCTTGTTGGAAGATGGAAGGATTTCGGTGTAATCGCGTGTCCGTAGCTTGCGGCAGCCCGTGGTTTCGTGCGAATTCGGCTAATTTCGTTTGCGCTTATGTATGCGATTGCGTCTTGCGGTTTTCGCAAGAGATTATGTTTTTCTGTGTGCGAGTAGCGCGATTGGTATTGTGTTGGGCGATGATCAGGTTGCTTATTGACGCTGAAGTAACACGGACGGGGAAAGGGGAAAAATGAACTGATGCAAGAAGGCATTTAGCTTTGGCTTTCTCGCTCAGGTGTGTCGAGCGCATCTCGATCGAGCTCTAGAAATTTGGGGGGTTAAAATCGGCGCTGTATAGGATGTGGTCTTCAGTTAAAAGCTAGATTTTGATGGAGAGCTGCGGTAACGGGAAATGATATTTGACTATAAATTGTGCCTTTCTTCTATGTCATGGAGCATCATTTGCGCCGTCTCTCTAATGAGGGTATGAAATGATGATTGTCCTCTGGATGCTGATTTTTTAATTGCATAGTTTGGTCTTCAATTGCTGGTTTCGTTATGCTTTCCTCGTGTCTTCTTTAATTGCGAACAGGATTTTCATCTGATAATTTCTAGCTGCAATGCCTAGATAATAATGATCCAAAATCTGCGGTGACTGGCATGGCTTTTGTTCTTGGTGTACTTTTTGGATCTTGCTGTGACAGAAGTTGAGACTTTGGCTATGGCAGTCTCATCATATTGGCGGTGGACTTCTTTCCTCCCTTGGGTTCTTTTTGATGTTCTCAATTTTGTGGTCGTGTTTTGCGAATAAAGTTAGCTGCTGCTTTCTCAGTTTAAACGATTAGCTTCTATGTCTTCTCCCATCTTTTCAAATGCAAATCATGAGGTTTTTGTTAAAATAATATAATTTGTCACTCGATAAGAAGTAAACTTTAGTCGCAACAATGAGGATCATCCTCTAAGAAATCGCGCCATGCAATGCCTGAACCTGTGTCTGTGACATCGGGTTTGGGTCCTGTCATTTTCTTTTTCGTTTTTTTATATGTCACCTTAATGTCACTTGTGTCCTTATTTGAGCAGTTATATGTTTTTATATTTGGGAGACCAGTTTCACCAATCTTTTCTCATCTTGCTGCAGGGACCTTCTTTACAAGCCAGTCGTATTACGTAGGGAGCTTCTCTTTTCCACATACACAGAAGTTCTCTATCTGCTTATTAACAAATTACTGGTTTCCTTTGATGCAGCTTGTGGCCATATCTCCTGTTTCTGGTGTGTACATCAATCAATGAGTGGTTTTCGTGAAACCAAATGCCCACTTTGTCGGCAACCATACTTTCACTTCCCCAGCATCTGCCTGTTACTTCACTTTTTGTTGCTTAAGATGTATCCTGATTCCTATAAGAGAAGGGAAAAACTAACATTAGGTGAGTTCTCTATGTGCACTTGACTGCTCTTAGCTAATGTAAAATACCTGGAGAACAACATTGCGCATGAAAAGGACTTGGCCTGACTTATTAAATTTTATGATCTACTTATGTCAAGGACGTCTTATTGCCGAGTGAAGCAAAGCTTAGCTAGCTGATTATGTACTTAGAAACCAAGCGGCGTTGCTCGACCATTGTGGTTGTACCTTTTCACTCCATATCTTTGTCTTCCCCTTCCAAATTAGTTCTTAAACAATATTTGCACTGAACGCTTCTAACTTAGATAAACTCCATAGTTTTCTCACCCAATGTCTATTTTGTTCTATGTACTAAATGGGGACTTAATTTTCAGAAGTATCAGTGGCACTACAGCGGGTGTTGGAGTGTATGCTTAAAGTACTATTCTTTAAGTCTTAACATGCAGTTCTAAATGATTGTCCTATTCTGTCGTATGAGTATCAGTTCTGCACCTTTTCTATATGGAAGAAATTAAACAACCTGGTGAGGTGTGTGAGTATGTGCCTTTGAGGGTGGTTGCTTACAGCTTCTTCTTAAGCTTGATCACATTTTCTTGTCCCATTTAATCATGGATATGAGGATCGTCGGATCCACTGGTCATTATAATTCTACGTTGATTTTTCTACCGGCTTAGCTTTGTTAAAATATTGCACAAAATCAACTTTTCTGAGACCCTTACACCCGCCCCCAAGCCTTTGTCTGCTTCAGAGGAAGAAAAGAGAAAGGAAATTTTCTCTCCGCAGTTTGATGCTCGTGTGGAGATCCGGCGATGAGGAAGAACAAAAGTTATCTGGTTCTTCACAATCACACCTGACATGTCCCTAACTCATCTATGGACACCGAGTCTTCTAGAAATGGTGAACCCTGTGCAAGTAAGGTGCAATCAGAGCCCATTGCAGGTATTGATGGTAACAGTCCAAGCAGTCCCAAACAAGATTTGAAACGAAAACATGATCTACCTGTTGAAGAGGAGAATGGGCATCTAGTTGGCTCAGACAAAAGCTGCAAGCAGATTACAGTATCGGATGTGCTCTGTGCAGAATGCAAGCAATTGCTTTTTTGTCCCGTTGCTCTGAATTGCAGCCATGGTATTCTTTACATGTAGTTGCTTCTTCTAGGTTCAGAAATTCTTTTCAAATATAAAATTAGAAACTATATTCATCCTAATACCTCTTTTTTGTGGTTTGGATTTCCAGTCTATTGCGAATCTTGCATTGTGAATCCAGTTGATGAAAAGATCAAATGTCAAGTTTGTCAAAGCCGACATCCAGGGGGATTATCAGAAGTTTGTTTGGAGCTGGATCACTTTTTGGAGCAACTGTTTTCTGAAGAATATGCTTTGAGGAGATTAGCTGCACGGCGTAGACTGAGTATCTCAAAGAATGATAGCCCAAAATCCCGTATGTTCTGCATATCTGCATTTTATATTGTTCAGAGTTCAAGGGATTATTTGCAGACCATCATGACATGTAGCTTCAATCATCATTCATTTCCATTTATAATATTTGAGATGCCATGATGGTCGTGGTGCTGTGTTAATAGGTAATAACAGAGGTGATAAACAACAAAAAAATTCATCAATGAAAAATGATGCTGCGATGATCCATGCGGGAGCTGGCTGCGATTACTGTGGGGTGAGCTTTTCATCTCTCTCTCTTTTTTATATATTTACTGAATGGAAAGAAAGAATTTCAATTATCTTGAACTTCAATTGATAGCAAGCGATTCTCTCTTATATAAGCAAAAGATTATGGATTTAGGCACGTATGTGGTTCAATTTAGAACTTTATACTAATCTTTCAAATGATCTTGTTTCCATATCAAAACTTTTGTCATTGTTGTAACTTTTTAAATCTTTTCACCCAGACATATAAGTTTGGATCGATTCCATGATTATCTTGCCATGTTTTGGTTTTGCAGGCTTTGTAGCTGTAGTGGAATTATATATTCAATGTGCTTAGTAGCATTCATAACTGGTGAAATAAACGTTTAAAATACATTTAGGTTCCATTCGATTCGCGGAAAGTGTGACCTTTCTGAAAAATGTTTTCCATGAAGTTATTTTCCGGTATTCAGCTGAAACGTGAAAATGAACTGGAAATATTTTCCATCGTTCAGTAATTGCTTACTTGAAAATCTGGAAAACATATTCCTGGCAGTTATTTTCTGGGAAACGAACAGAGCCTTAACGTGAAAATGCTAAGTTTCTAATTCTCCTTAGCAATCTTCATATTTTGAATGCGTGGTACTGTACTTTTGGCCCCTCCCTGTCTTTGCTTCCGAACCTGTTGCTGTGGATGGTGTAATCCAACTTTTGGCCTCAGTTACCAACAAAATTTTTATTTTAACTCATGGAAGTGACAAATCAGTATTATTGAGTTGATTGGGTTGGATTTTGTGCAGATGCATCCAATAATCGGGGATAGATACCAGTGTCAGGATTGTGTCGAGAAGATTGGCTATGATCTCTATGGAGATTGCTACAATTCCCATTGCAAACTCCCCGGCCAGTTCAACCAACAACATCGACCGGAGCACAAGTTCAGACTCAAAAAGCCAAGAACCTCGCGAAACTATATGTTGAGGTTGGTAACAGGGCGGCTGCTGGACGATGGCTCTGCTGCTCTCGTCCTCTCTAATGACGGTTCAGAAGATGGAACCGCATTGACCACTCCCGCTTTCCCGAGTGATGTTTGGGAAGATGCCGTGAACAGTCTGGCGATATCCTTTGTAATTGAAGACGGCGGCGCAGGTTCAGAACATCAGAACAATTCCCAGTCTAACTCTAACTGAAGCCCGTCTTGGGAACAACAATCAGTCTAAGTGTAGTTTGTTCCCAAAAAAAATTTAGCAAAATTCCTTTTCAAGTGTAGCTTGTTCCAAACAGTCAATGCACTTTTTAATTACACTTTATAAAATACTATTTGCATTTCAAAAGAAAAACTTTTTCACTTAAAAGTGTTTTGCATTTACTCACCGGCTTTTCTCAAAAGCCTAACCGAAGGCAGCTGAGGTCTTCTTGTTATTCTTTGGCCAGGAGAGGTAAGCAGAGAAAGCTGAGAGAGCAAATTTAAAGGTGCCTGTCTTTGCATTTCGAAGAGCGTACGGACAATGATAGTCAACTTCATTTCATTCTTCCAGGGGCTAAAGAAACACGCCTCAGGAGAAAACACGAGGCGCAAATGCAATGGTTTATTCGTGTTTTCCAAACGCAGTGTTTTGAACCGCGCACTTATGAAGAAAAGGTCTCTGCTAATGATTCAAACAATGAAATCAGTTTACATCAGGGTGGAGCCGACCAATTCAGTTTTTCATGACAATCAATCACTGTGTGTCAACTGCATCAACTGATGAAGTTAAGCACACTTTTTCCAAGTAATAATGATGTGCCTTGTTTTTTCAAATTTCTTTTAGCTCGACATCGCAACATTCATGTGTCCGTATCTTTGCATCACCCTCTTGGTAGCAAGTGCCGCAGCTTCACTCGCGCGCAATGTTCCGCTCGCCATGATCGCCACAAATTCTGCGGTGATCTCCTCCTGCACCTTGCTCCGTGCATCCCCAAGAGGATAGCCTGGTACAGGGTCGACTTTTGCCGCGGCAGAATCACTTGCAGCTGGGGCTTTTTCATTGTTAGACTCCTTGGCACACTCCTCAGATTGCTGTTTCTTATCTGCATCTGTGGCTTTGGTTTTCTTGACGGGTGCACTAGGAGTACTGCCAAAGGACCTGCTACCAACGGGGGTCGAGGATGGAGGCCTAAATTGTGGAACTTGAGGTACAGCTCCTGCTTTCAAAGTCGTCTCTAGGTTCTGTATCATAGGCACTGCAATACAAACCAGAAGTATGTCATTTGACAGAACACATTCACCAGCAGCTTGGTGACGCAATTTAGAAACCCCAAAACATCGCAAAAAACCAAACAATGAGCGACAACATTCGCAATTATATATGAGGAACTAGAGCAAGTTGACCTTGATGATGATTGTCTGACTTGAAAACTTTCATTTACCACCCCTTCAATCTAATCTCTCATAAACAGGCAATAACTTATAAGGGTGTCTCATCCTAGAAAATTTCCAGGACAAGATTCTATGGGCCTATCACACTCTCCACTCTTAGACTTCTTAAGACGAGAAGGAAAAGGGTGAGGTCTTTTCCTCACGTGATTACGCCTACATAAAGACAATCTTTTCCATGCAATCACCCACCAGATGGATGATCCCCACGTTGTCCCCAAAAAAACAGAGACCAAGCACACTCAATTAACATCACCTGCAGAAATCGCCCGATTTCATAGAGGAACTACAGTTCATCACAACACACCAGATAATCACCCAAGACACTGAGGAATAACAAACAGTAACACACGACCTGTGGACATAGAGGAGCACATATCCAACCTCAAGATAACAGGGCGAATGGGACAGGTGTTTACTGCCGCGTTCTGCTGGCATAGATTTCTATTTGTAGCACAGTACTAGGGTGGTGCAAGAGCAAGTTACATCCAACCAATTCCTTTAGTTTATGGAAAGGGGAATTAATAGACAATTGAAGGAACATCTTGGCCAGAAACACTAGAAACAGAAATCAGGTATAACACAGTTAAGATGGACTTACATATCAAAGCACCCATTGGGCTACTCATGACCTCATTAGGAAGCTGCAAAATATAGTCTGGAATGGATGAACCCACTAAAAATTGGGCTACCTCATTGCTGAAGTTGTTACAGTTGTGAGTGAGCAGACTGTATGTTTCAGCTGTGTATCGAGGACTGATCTCCTGTAAATACATCTCGAAAACATCTTTTGGCACATGTGTGACACCCAAATCTACAATGCGAATGGGAGTACCATATGGTGTTGTCCCAACAGGAGCATGTTGTATACCTCCTCCAAAATAGTACTCATCACCATACACTACCACTCCAGTGTGCCTGCGTTCAAGGAAAATTTTTCAAATCATTGATGTCAGTAAGAGTACTCAGTATCATTAAGAAACATTACGATTTAAAAAATTCAGTACCAAAGATCCAACTTAAATAATGTCTCTATTTGCAGCCCCCCACCCCCCAAAAAACAATAATAATCATAATAATAATAATAAATCTTCAAGATATATTGCCTGGAGATTGTGCACACAGAAGCAGCACTTTCATGAAAACAAGAGAAGACTAAACAAATAGACGACTTTTCCTCCTCCAACTGCAATCCACTCACCATATGCCCTCAATCGCCTTCCCCAAGAATGATGTGGATAGCTGTCGAGCTAGACCTTGGCTCAGGTCATAAACATTCAAAGAAACCTTGTGACCCTCCTGCCACATTCAGAATTTGTTACTACATGCACACGATGCACCAACAGATACCAGAAACCAAAGTACGTCACTGAAGTTCTCCATTTACCTCAGCCATTTCAGTTTCAAAACTCCAAAATGTGAACTGCGAAAGTGTCACCTACAAGGACTAAACAAATCAAAGAACCAACATCATCAAAACCAGCCCTCCAGCCATGCAAGTAACAAAGCAAAAGCCTCACAAGTCACAACTACACTGAGAAACTACACAAAAAGCAACTACTTTTGTCTATAAATACTGCACCACAATGCAGCTGGTTTTTTGATAAAATTAACCAAATTGACTGACTTTGTTTTTCACTTCTCAGATAGCTCCTCAAGATTATACCAATTAAGGGATCCATGATTCGAAGAAGAATATTACCGCGTCTAAATTTTTTATTGAACCGAGAGCATTCTGGAAAAGATAATCTAAAGGATGACAGGTGAAAACCACTAAAACAAGCACAGTTTTACGAGGTTAGAAAACTGAAGGAAGAAATCCGAAACAAATAATTAAGTAAACATTAAAAATGCCAACGCTTCTCCAAAACCAGATGCAGCCTCCACAAGCATGCAGGAAAAGCTTCAAAGAACCCCACCCGCAACCAACCATCTCCTTTAGATGAGAACCTAATCATATAACTAATCCACAAGCCATCACTCTCCGGGACTGTGTTCTGCTATACGCTACAAATAAAGCATCGCGGTCGGTTTGGATGCCAAACCTAAGCCAAAGCTGCACTCAACCAAACAGAATCGACTCTTCTTCGTACCGCATTCGCCGCACGGCTATCTAACACGAACAAGAAACGAACCACGTGACTGGCACCGCTAACCGGCCACGCCCGAAACCAAGATCCCGCACCGGAAGACGCAGACAGGTCGCACCCAAATCGGGACGGACAACAACCGCGCGAATTTGCATAATCACAAACATAAAACGCAAGGCCCGGACGCAACGGAAAGAAAAAAATCTAAGAGCTTTACCGGTTGGTGGGGGGGGGAACGGGGGTCGAATCTTTCCAGCGCCGGACGCAGAACCGGGTCAATCCGAGAGCAAACCGAAAAGAGCGAAGCTTTCAATTCAAGATCGCGGGACACGATCCACAGACAGAGACACGTAGAGAGAGAGAGAGAGAGAGAGAGAGAGAGGGAGAGTACCTGAAGGAAACAGAGGAAGCGAAGCGGGGCCAAGGCAAGCGGTGTGACGGAGGCGCGAAGGAGGACGACGCGAGAAGAAGCGAGAACTTGTCGATGGCCACAACAAATATAGGAGGACAACTGACCCGGAGGCCTGGAGGAATTTATAAAGCCATTTTTGTGTTGGGTTGGACTTTTCTAGAACCTGCCATTCCTGTTTTCTAGTTTCCTCGCAGCACGCCCCTTGCGACTTCTTCTTTTTTTTTTTTTGTAACAAAAAGTTCGCAACGGGCTCTGGACTCCAAAAAAAAAAAGGTAATTTAAAAAAAAATACGGACTTCTTCTTGAGTGATATAAAATAGGGGTGAGCGATTTCGGGTTCGGTTCGGTTTCGCTTTTGGAGACAAAAAGTTTATTTCGCTTAGTAGAAATGGGATATTATCTAACAACCTAGATCCATTTATGCAGAATAGAAAACACCAAGAGTTCAACATCATATAACTTTATTATCAATGGATCAATGCAAATATATTTAGTAGAATGATATTGTCAATAAAAGGCCAATTAGCAACACCAATAGCAAACCTCATTAATCTAGGAAAGAAACTTAAAACAATATAACAGTGGAGGAGGCAAAAACTAGCTAATTAGGACTCAATATTGCAAAGAGATATCTTCTATACAAAAAGCAATAGAGGACATATCGCAATGTCGTAAAAGCATTTATACAGCTAACCCCCCTTTGTGCAAGGCTTACTTTGCTGATGTTCAACTTAAAAATCATTGGAAGGGATAAAACGAAAATAAATCAAAGGAAAACAATCCAAAGGTCCACCACTTAAGACATACATGTTTACCGTCAGAAATCTTCTTACTTTCGAACTGCATAGACTGGGCCAGTGGCAGCCCCAGCACCAGTATGCAGTCAACATTGTAGGAAATGCAAAATAGACGAAGAGGAAACGAAACCTACCTCTTGCAGCATAAATCATTGCTAATTCCTGAAACCGAATATCATAACAGATGCCTATACCAATACGTCCAACGTCTGCATAGAGCCAAAAAGAAAAGAAAAGAAAAGAAAACAACTTAAACAACAGATAGACCAGAAGACTCGGGCAACTAAATGTTCCATACATAGTTACTTAAGGAAAGAAAAGTTACCTTGCGGTGCTTGGCTTTTAGCACTCCAATGGAACCAAAAACACAGCAAGCGTTGTACAATCGATCACCACATCTTTCTGGGATTGAACTGCCCACTATGGTAACCTTCAAGACCTTAGCAACTTCAGATAACATAGCAGTTGAAGGAGATGAACCTCCATCAATGTCCTCAGCATAAACAGGGAAGCTATCTTTTGAATAGGGACTGTTCCATATTTCCTGGCACAGAGTAAACAAAACCATGAGGCAAGCTGCGTGATTTTTCCCTCCTTTTATAGAACGGCGCAGGCTACAAATATAACTGATTTTACTGGAAGCCAAAGCTTGCAGTATAAAAACATAGCAATTACATAAGCATCAATAAGAACTTAGCCACAGAAAGTCACCCAAAACTGATGAAACAGACACGTGCCCGCTCAAGATGCTTTTACCCATTCTTTCTTCTAGTGCACGCCTTCACAAAAGGGCATTTGATAAGGTATAAAAAGTTCTTGTAAGCCATAAATTTCCCATTTTGCAATCAGGAGGCACATCCAAACTTTTCGCAGCTACACGAAATGCTCAATGACCTTTTTCATTCAACACGGGCTACATTTGCCTAAACATCTGCTAAGTCTACCTAATGCAGAGAGACTCACGGGCAAGAGAACAAGCTGAGCGCCCTTGTCCACGGCCTCCCGAATCGCGTCGCGAGCATGGGCAATGTTCCTCTCTTTATCCGCCGTCACTGAAAGTTGGCATAGCCCGATCTGAAACTGAAACCACACCACCCAAAGAAAAGACGTCAAATTTCGAGGTTGCATCGATGATCGAAGTCGAGGGGTTCGAACCCATGCCTTGGCGAGGGGAGGAGTGGGCAGAGGGAGCGCGGGCGTCAATTGACGCTTACTCTTGTCCTTGCTCGCTCCCTTCTTGCGCCTCCAGCCACAGGCCGCTCGATTGGTCACCAAAAAAACCCAGAATCGGAAATCCACCGTGGATGAGCCGGACCGCGATTGATGAAGACAGAGGAAGAGCCGAGGTGGACACCGAACGGTGCGAGGAGAGGCGAGAGGGTCTCGTCGAGTCGTGGGTGTGGGGAGTGGGAGAGAGGGCGCAACGGAGGAGCAACCGAGAGAGAGAAATTTGTGAAGAAAAATTAGGATTTTTATTTTTTACTAGGAAGAGCGTCGGTTCCGGTTCCTGGTTCCCGGTTCCGTAATCGGGAACCGGAACCGGCGGTTCCTAAAAAATTGGAACCGAGAACCGGAACCGCCCACCCTAGAACCGGGAACCGAACCTTACCCGCCGGTTTGATTTTTCGGTTCCCGGTTCTACCCTGGAACCGTGCTCACCCCTAATATAAAATGCACTGACTTTTACTCGAGTCTCAAATCTGGCTTCCGTGATATGAAACTTTCAAATTGTTCGGGCCAAATTTTGGATTTAAATGAAAGTTTGTGGTTTTTTATGAGATAAAAAAAATTCGAACTAAAATTATAACTCAAAGTAAAGTTTGTGTTTTTTTTTTAATTAACGCATTTGATAGATATATGATGACATGTTCTATTTCAGTTTTATTATGACGATCGGTGTAGGAACAATAACATTAGTAATAATAATTCTTCTCTTATATTGAAATGGGCAAAAGACACCAAGAACCCTAAATTATGCCAATTGTTACACATATATCCTAAAATACGCCAGAAGTCCCAAATTTGTACATGCGTGACATACTTACCCTCCATCAAAATTCTGTAAATGAAAACCGTTAAAGATTTACATATATGAACACCAGGAAGCAAACGGTATTGACGTGGCGCACACGTGACTCAAATGAAATAAAAAATTTAACGGAACCTTGACTTAAGGTTTTTTATGTCACGAGAAAAAATTCGTGATAAATATGTCACAATAGGCATAATTTTGAATTTTTTGTGGCTTTTTCCTATTGAAATTGATAACGATTTTCATTTATCGATTAATCTTCACTCTCTTGTATGTTGCCCGCTTAATGATGATATTTAGGCTCCGTTTTGTTAAAGCGTTAAATGAATGATTTTAAAAACATTTTTTTACAAATCGATCATATTTCTTAAAAAATGAATAAACGAAAAATATTTTCATCGTTTATGAAAATATTTAAACAAAAATTGTTATCAATAAAAAAAATATTTTACATTAACTAATTATTTTAAGCAACACAAATAATTATTTTTAGAATTTTTTTAAAATCTTTTTTTTCTGCAAAACAAATAGAACCATAGAAAACAAACACTTCTTTATGAAACATGCTATTTGTTTGCCTAACTCTCATTAAGTTTAGTTAATCATGTGTATTTCGTGTATTAATCTGATTATCTTTTAGTTATATCTTATATGTCGCTTCTTCGTTTTGACTTTTTTCTTACCTTCCGTTTCCGTTGACTCTCTCCCTCAGCGAAGTTTCCACTGATTCCCAGGTATTTGGCAGTTCGAGTAGACGAGAACCTTCTCGAGCTTTCCTTCACGGAATCGTTTGGACTTGTTTTTTTTTTTTTTTCCTTCGACTACCTACGAAAAGAACCAAAAAAGGAAAAATGATGCAAATATCTCTTCAACTTTAGCCTGATATTTGATGTAATCCATTAATTTTTTATTTTATTAGATGTGGTTCCTAAATTATTAGCAAATGTCTAATGTAACTCCTGAACTCTTAATTTATTCGATGTGCTCCATGAACTATTAGTAAAGGTTCAATGTTGTCATTCAGCTTACTCAAACGACAAATCGGTAATTATTTGATGATGTGGATATTATTATATGCCGAGTTGGATTATTAAAGATGATGACTCAATATATACATCTTTCTACTTTAGGGTAGGGAAAAAATTTAAGGTGTTAACGTGTCCATCGTTATTTAATGACTTGGATTATTATTTCGAGATTTGAGCTGGAAAGGGGATGCTAAGATGCCAATCAGGGAAAACGAAGATAAGGATTATGACAGGTATGTTATCCCACGTACAAACGGCTCTTCAGGCCTTTATAAAAGGGATTGTAACGTTTCTTTTTTGTTCACCAATGAAAATAAACGAATTGGAAGCTGCATCAACAAATTCTGTTAATTTGAATTAATGAAATGGTGACATTGAACATTTTTGTATAGTTTAGGAAGTAGATTGGACATTTATCGATAATTCATGGACTATATTAAATAAATTAAAAGTCTAGGGACTGCATTGCACATTAGACCAAACTTCAGGAATCATTTATGTCATTTTCTTGACAAAAAAGCAACAGTAACTCATCCACACTACGAGGTCAATCGTTGGGTGGCTAGGATCTCGCCAGGCTCGACGATCAAGCCGGGTGTATTGCCCAAGTTCACTCACGACGTAAAAATATACATAAAAACAAAAAAAAAAATTGTCCGGATCAGGACCCGACCAAAGTAGGTTGGGCCGGGTCTTCTAATATGCTTTATCAGAAGATTGCCCGATAAGAGGACAATAAGAGCCACGAGATCTGAAAAGGGAAAATGCAGAAGTCGCTATGGCGTTGGGCCTGCTGGCTGTGGCTCAGCTCGATTGGGCCCAAAATAGATCTAACAGAACTAGGCGTAGCCCAAGCCCGAAACCAAAATGACATCGCTTTTCAGGATTCGTGGTTAGCAATGCACGTGGGACATTGAGAAGAGAAGGATTTATTTACCTATGCACGCAAGTCGTAATTCCGTGCGTGATTTTTGGGATGCTGATGTTCAATTGACCTCTAATTTCAATACGAGAAACATCGAGAACAAAAGTTTACGATCGACTCCATGTTGAAAGTTAAAACGAGTCGAGTTAAGTGCATTGAGTCGCGTGGATTCACATTTTCTCTTTGTGATTATATTGTCAGGATTGAGGAGGGGGGTGACGGTTTAATCCGGCTCGAGAACCAAGTTGAACTGATGTTTCCAAGTCGTTGACCGAGCGAACCGATTCCATTCATGGCCGAGACCTACTAAAGCCAACTACATCAACATGCATGTGATGTTTTCTCTTTTCTTTAAATGATTTTTTGATCGTTATAGTGGAACCGTGCACCTGCGATTAATCAAATGCGACGTCAATGATTCTTGCTCACACGTGACTATTTATGGTATGACATTGGATCGTGTAACTGTACATCATTTCCTTGTAACTGAGTTTCAAACGTTGTGTGATGAAATTACTAATTTACAAATGGTTAATGATACTGGCGATTTGTGTGTGATTGGACATTGGTTTGGCAAGGCAAAATATAACAATGTTATAAGAAAAATATAATGTCATTTTTTAATTAAAACTTGATGAGAGTAATATGTATAGTTTGAAAGGAGAAAGATGTAACTGACTATAATTAAAGTTGAAGTTCTCATTTAATTATTGAAAAATTAGCAAAGAATTCAAGACATGGATATGTGGCGGCTTTCTGTGACATCAGTTGTCACCTACCTTGCTAATTATTTGGCTAGAGAATCATTATCAGAAAAAAAAAAGAAAGAAAAAAAAATATCCATCATTCAAATTGATTAAAAAAAAACCAACTCACTATTCTAAGAACACCACATCAATAAAATGCAATTCCATGTTCTCCGGCTCATCTTAATTAAAATGATCTCAGCGTAATACCACTACAAAAAAAACAAGGTTTTAGCGACGAATTTTGCGACAAAAAATTTGGTAAAATTCGTCGCTAAACGAATTTGCGACGAATTTTGCGACGGAAAAAAATCGGTCGCTAATTCGGCGTCGCAAAATTTAGCGACGGAAAATATCAATTTTTGTCGTTAATTTGGGACGAAAAAAAATTCGTCCCAAAATTCATTCGCAAAATTCGTCGTAAAAAATTCATCGCAAAATTCGTCGCAAATTAGCCACGAACTTTATTCGTCGCAAATTAGCCACGAACTGTATTCGTCGCAAAATTCGTCACTAATGTACCACGGAATTTTTTTTTGGTCTCTAAATTGCGACAAAATGTTTTTTTTTTGTCTAAAAATTGCGACGAAATGTATTCGTGGCAAAATTCATCGCTAATTTTCGATGAATTTTTTTTTTGGTCATTAATTTGCGACCAACTGATCCGTGGTGAAATTTGTCACTAATTTGCCATTCCAAATTTTGACTTTTGCCACAAACGTTGGTCCAGAACGGATTTAGTGATGATTTTTTATTAATTCTTTAGCGACGAAGTGTGTAACGAATATTGTTTACGGACGATTTGGATTTTAAATCTAATTAAAAGCAAAATTAATTTCTAGAATTTATATTTAACATTGATTAAATAATGGAGTAACTGCAGCTCCAACGGGCTCGGCGCGGTGGTCGAGCTCGACGCGGCGGTCGGCACAACGGTCGGCCAATGAGTGAGGCCTCGGCACGGTCGTCGGCACAGCCCTCAGCCACGGGCTAGGTGCTCGGCCACGGCAGGGCAAGTGGCCAGGCGAGCGGGGCACGGCGACGGGTGACGGCCTGGGTGGCTAGGCGAAGAGCGGGCAAGCGGCACGGCCGGGAAGCAGCCAGGCAAGCGGCGAGTGGCAGTGGCTGGGACAGCGGTAGGCTTTAGGGGTGTGCATGGTCCGGGTGGGCGGTTCCCACCCCGGAACCGTGGACCACCCGCTACAGGATCGGTTCCAAAAATTGGAACCGAGAACCGCCCGTCGATTCCATGGACCCACCCGAGAACCGGACCACTGGTCCGGTCCGGTTCCCGGGCGGGTCCATGGAACCGGTCCCAACAAGTTTTCATGGACAAATAAAAAAAAAATCTGTGGACCAACATTGGATCAATAGAACAAAAAGAAAAGAACATAACTATCCATACAAATCCTATTCTATGATCGGTTATATTAACCACATCATCCATAAATCAAGTGGGTACCCATCAATTATTGGGAAAAATGACCAAGGTATCCCAATTACACAAGAGCTTCAGACACGATAACAATTTTCTTCTTTTTTTTAAAATTTTTTTTGGTCAAATTTTTTTAATTAAAAATTAAAAAAATAAATATATTACTATTATATTGCCGGTCCGGTCCGGGTGGGCGGGTGGGCGGTTCCACACTGGGAACTGGACCGGTTCCGGTCCGATTTCGGGCGGTCCCGGACGGTCCGGGTGGGTCCCGGTTCTTTTGCACACCCCTAGTAGGCTTGGCCAGGCGAGCGGCTGGGTGAGCGGCTGGGCTGGCTGGGCGAGCGCAACGACGGTGATGGCGAGCTGGGCGAGCGACGACGGCAACGAGCGGCTGCTGGGTGGTGATGGCGACGGCGTCAGGCGGTGAGAAGGCGAGCGACGGCGACGACCTCTGGCGGGCGACGGGCTGGTGGTCTGGCGACGACAGGCTGGCCAGGACCGAGGGCACGGCTAGAACAAGGGGGTCAGCGTTGATGGCAACGGCATGCGGTGACTAGACGGCGGTCGGGGGAGGCATGGCGGCGTTGCAGGCTGCCGGACAACGCCGGGCGAGCGGCTAGACGCGATGCAAGCGAAGGGCCATGCGTGCACGAAGGGGAGAGGAAGATAGTCGGCCAAGGGGGGAAAAGCACGGCGGCGGACGGCGACGGGCGGCCGGACGAGAGCCGGCGCAAGGCAGACGGCGCGCGGCGACGGGGTGACAAGCAGCGGCTGCTGGTCTAGGCGGAAGGTCGCACTCACGGTTGGCTCGGGGCGAGGCCCGGTCGGGGGACAACGGCGGTGGCGCGACGGCCGGGTGGAGCCTAACGGCCGGATGGCGACGCAGTGGTGGGGGTCCCGTCGGTGAGTTGTAGGCGGAGCAGCGGACGTGCGCGCAAGGAGGAGAAGAGAAGAAGAAGAGGAGGAGGAAGAAGACAAGAAAAAGAAAAAGGAAGAGAGAGAAGGGGGAAAAGGACGGTCTGCATGGGTGGGAATTTTTCTTTTTTTTTTTGGTCAAATGGGCGAGAATTAAAGAAGTGGCTTTTTGAGACGGGAATTAGCAACGGATTTGTATCCGTCGCAAATTTGCGACGGATTTATTTTCAGTTGTAAATTTGCGACGGATTTATTTTTCCATTGCAAATTTGCGACGGATTTTGCAACGGATTCCAAAAATAAAGGGCATTTCCAATCCGTCGCATTGCGACGGATTTATTTTTCCGTCGCAAATTTGCAACGGATTCCAAAAATAAAGGGCATTTTCCAATCCGTCGCAAATTTGCGACGGAAGTGATCTTCGCGGCACATGGCTCTCATTTTTTCAAATCCGTCGCTAATTCCGTCGCTAATTTGCAACGGAGTTAGCAACAAAAATGTTTATATCGACCAATTTTTCGAATTCGTCGCTAATTTCGTCGCTAATTTGCGATAGATTTATTTTTCGTCGTATACTAGACAAAAAATTAAGATTAAAGTGATAAGTGTATAAACACATTAATCAATCAAGAGTCAAGATTGCCCTTTAACTATTCCATTCCCCTCCATGAAGTACATATATTCTTTTAATAAATAGCAAAAGTGGCATTAAATTAGATTTAAAAAGGAGTAAAGAATAAACTAATTAGTTGAGAAAAGGACGGTGAAAAGGCATTGGAAATTCACTCAAAAGGTGACATCACCAGTTTATAATTCACGATAGTAAAAAGAACATAAATAATCCCTAACTTTAATTTAATGTGTAATGTGGTCCCTGAATTTTTTGTATTTGTTCATATAGTATAGAGACTAATTTGAACATTTACCAGAAATTCAGACACTATATTGAACAAATTAAAAGTTTAGGGATGAAATTACACATCGGACTAAAATTCAAGGATCACATCAAACAAATTAGAAGTTCGAGAATAGCGTTGCATACCGGGCCAACATTCGAGAGCTATTTGTGTCATTATCCCTCCCCGATAAATTCAAGGGATAATAACACAAACGGTTCCTGAATTTTGATCAAATATGTAATTTGATCCATGAACTTTTAATTTATTTAATGTAGTCCCCGAACTTTAGCCGAATGTTCAATTTGATCCCTAAACTTTTAATTTGTTCAATGTGGTCCCTGGACTTTTGGTACATGTTCAATTCGATCCATGAACTATATGAAAATGTTCTATGTAGTCATTCCTTGTTCGAGGATCACATTAAACAAATAAAATATTGAGGGACCAAATTACATAGTGAGTCAAAGTTTAGGGACTATTTATGTTATTTTTCCTAAATACAAACATATGGAGAATGACTATTTTATATCGTTACTTATTAGGGACTTAACATCCTATTCCTTCCTTAAATTATTCGAACGTCTCCTGAACGGAAGGAGCTGATCTGATTCGTTTCAATGTAAGAAGTCTCCTCTCCCCCTCTCTTGTCCGAGCTTTCCCCTGTCAACAGAAGAACAGGAGGATCGGAAATCTCCTCAATCTCCGGAAGAACAGGAGGATCCGAAATCTCCGAAATCTCCGGACCTCGAGTTTTATCGCCTTCACCGCCTCTCCGATTTCTCCTTCCCTCTCTTCCTCTTTCGTCGCCGTCGAGCTTCGCGCTCCGGTTGGAGGAGTCAACTCGAAAGATGGGGGATCGATGGTTGGCTGTAGAAGACGGCGAGCCCGAGCCAATCTCCGAATCTTTCACTTGCTGCGATTGCCTGTGAGCGTTCTCTCCTCTTTCTTTCTTTTTTTTCTGCTCTTTCTCTTTCCCCGATCAACGCGTAGCATGGCTGTATGCCTCGGTTCTTGTTGGAAGATGGAAGGATTTCGGTGTAATCGCGTGTCCGTAGCTTGCGGCAGCCCGTGGTTTCGTGCGAATTCGGCTAATTTCGTTTCGTTCGCGCTTGTGTGCGTATGCGATTGCGTCTTGCGGTTTTCGCAAAAGATGATGTTTTTTTTTCTTCCGTGTGTGCTCTACTACTCGCGATTGGTGTTTGTTCTTGGGCGATAATCAGTTTGCTAATCGACGCTGAAGTTGCGCGGACGGGGAAAGGGGACAGATGAACTGATAGGAGAAGGCATTTTACTCTTGCATTCTCGCTTAGTTGTTTGGAGAGCATCAATCGAGCTCTAGAAATTGCCTCGGCGTGGTCGAAATCGGTGCTATATATAATGGGGTCTTAAGAAAAAAGCTAGATTTCGATGGAGGGCTCCGGTAACAGGAAATTCCTTTTGACCAGGGGTGTGCAAAAGAACCGGGACCCGCCCAGACCGCCCGGAACCGGTGGTTCCCAAGGGAACCAGTCCGGTTCCCGGTTCCAATTTTTTGGAACCGGTACTGTTTGGGCCGGTTCCCGGTTCCCGGTGTGGAACCGCCCGCCCACCCGGACCGGACCGGTAATATAATAATAATATATTTTATTTTTTTAATTTTTAATTAAAAAATCTGACAAAAAAATTAAAAAAAAAAAAAGAAAATTTATTATCATGTCTGAAGCTCTTATGTAGTTGGGATACCTTGGTCATTTTTACTAATAATTAATGGGTACCCACTTGATTTATGGATGATGTGTTTAATATAATTGATCATAGTGTAGGAATTGTATGAAAAGTTATGTTCTTTTCCTTTTGTTCTGTTGATCCGATGTTAGTCCACAGATTTTTTTTTTTATTTGTCTAGGAAAACTTGTTGAGACCGGTTCCATGGACCCGCCCAAGAACCGGACCGGACCGGCGGTCCGGTTCTCGGGCGGGTCCATGGAACCGACGGGCGGTTCTCGGTTCCAATTTTTGGAACCGGTCCTGTAGCGGGCGGTCCACGGTTCCGGGGTGGGAACCGCCCACCCGGACCATGCACACCCCTACTTTTGACTATAAGTTGTGGCTTTCTTAATGAGGGTATGGAATGATAATTACTATAGATAAAATGTTGTCTTGATGCTGATTTTTGAATTCCACAATTTGGTCTTCAATTGCAGGTTTCACTATGCTTTCCTTGCCTCTTCTTTAACTGCGAAGAGGGTCTTCATCTGATAATGTCTAGTATTGCTTAAATTTCCCAGCTTTCCGGTTCTGTGTTGTTCAAGCTTCCGGTAGGTGATTGTATCTTTAAATTGCAGATGTTCCTTTTTGGAATCGTGAATTGCGGAGGTTGGGGACTCATCCTAGGACGAGATGTCTGAGAATTGTTGGGGGATTTGACTTTTCATGGATTGATTTCAATCCTTTCCTGCTGAAAGAAGGGGACAGAAGTTGGGGGTTTTGATAGGAGGACATGACAACTAAAGTTTGGAGATGGATTTTGGGGTTGATATGCATAGTTGCTGTCGCCACCATTGGGGTTGCCGCTGGTTATGTGGTTCAATCCGTGGTTGATTCGGGAGTTTCGCCTTTCGTTATCACGTACATATGCAATTCGCTGTTCATCATTTACATTCCCATATTTGAAATCGGGCGTTATGCAGAGGATAAATGTGGAAGTTTATGGTTCTGGCGGAATAGGAAGAGTGATGATTTGAAAGTATCGGTGGAGTCGGAGAAGGCAATTTTACTTGCAGAAGGTGATTTGAGTGTGAAAGCTGATGATCCATATCCATCCACGTCTGCGGAGGAAGGTGAAATAAGTCATCACGCGAAAGTTAGTTATTTAGGATCTGAATATGAGAGTGAAAGAGATTTGCATGATCAAGGTCTAATGGGTGAAGATGCTGACAAGGGAGTGGACGCAAAGGGACGTTGGACAAGGATGAGAGTTGCGAAAGTTAGCCTTCTCATTTGCCCATTTTGGTTCTTTGCACAACTCACTTTCAACCTGTCCCTAAAGTACACTACTGTCACGGTACTACTATTTTTATAAATGTTTTCCTTGCCTAGTTTATGCATATGTTTCTATCGTTGTTATTTAATTGGTTCCATTGCCTTGTTTTTTCACAGTCGAACGCTATCTTGGGCAGTGCGTCAAGTCTGTTCACCTATTTGATCTCTCTTGCATTCTTGGGAGAGAAATTTGCCTGGGTAAAGCTGATCAGCGTTCTTCTTTGCATGGGAGGAACAATCATTGTTAGTGTGGGTGACTCGGGGTCAGATTCTTCTCCGAGAGCAACTGCGACCAACCCTCTTCTTGGAGATATCCTTGCTCTTGTCTCAACTGCCTTGGGTGCTGTATACGTCACCTTGATTAGGAAGAAACTACGTGATGATGATGATGATGATGATGATGAAAAGCAAGGTCAAGCCAGCATGGTGCAGTTCCTTGGATACTTGGGGCTGTTTAACCTCTTGATATTCCTTCCCGTCGCCCTTGTGCTTAATTTTGCTAAGCTGGAACCATTTACTTACCTTACCTGGGAGCAGGTTGGTCTAATTGTTGGTAAAGGTGAGTAGCAAGGTGCATGATTTGATTCTTTTTGTTGATTTTCCTTTAAGTCATCTAAAATGTGCTATCCTTTGTTGAAAAAAAAAAGTGGTTATGTCTAAGGTACTTGATCTTGATCATATTTTTAAGGAGCTTGCAGTTGCTTGTTGAAATTGTTCTTTCGCCTATTCTTGATATGACGTTTGCTTGTTTTTGAAGACCAACACAGCTTAGTCCCTTAACGTTTGGTAAGTCAAAGTTGTGAGGTAAATGAAGGGAAATAGGAATGGAGCAAGTTGAGGGAAATGCATAGTTAGGATGTTCGGATGGGGTGAAAGGAAAAGGCAATAAAATATATTCAAATAGTGAATGGAAATAACCTCAATGTGTTCACTTTATGTCACGAGTCCCATCCCCCTCCCCGTCGCCCCGCCAAAAATAAAAATTCTTTTGAGTAGGCCACCTTTTCCATAATGCAGTCGGGGAATTTCCTTCCATGTCCTCCCACATTTGAAACAAAATCTGTCAAGGGCCTGGGGGGAATCACTTCCCTGATGTTATTTTCATATCCCTCTTTTTTATGTCATCCAAGCAAGAGAAACGTCTGTAGAAGTCTATATTTTCTTTGCTGTCCTCCCTTATCTAATTTTCTCTGATGGACTATTGGAATAGTCATCATCATACCCACATTCAGGTGGGTGCACAAGTCAGACACCAGAATATATACTCTTATCAGCAGCTTTAGTGGACTGCAGATGATTTATGGCGGGGTAGTCATTGACAAGCAGATGGCAGGTGGCTGCTAAACCTGTAGTTATGTTAGCATGCTTACTGCCAATTGTGCAGGCTCTTTTAAGTTACGGCATCGTGCATGTCTTGGTGATTCATGTACTTGATCAGGCATATCTTTGGAATGCATGATCACAACTCCCATCCTGATCAGATTTAGCTAAGTTTGTTAGAAGTTAGCTTTAAAAGTTCCCACAGAGTTTCAAGGTTGATTTGGGCTGACATGGCCCTAAGCACTCGAAAAGAATTGCTGTGCCTTTTGACTAAGCATGTTTAGGGATATTCTATGCATGTGTATGGATAGTTTCATTTGCTTTGTCGAAGAGGAATT
The DNA here is from genome assembly GCF_021117445.2 of Syzygium oleosum. Lineage (NCBI taxonomy): Eukaryota > Viridiplantae > Streptophyta > Magnoliopsida > Myrtales > Myrtaceae > Syzygium > Syzygium oleosum. The sequence goes on along the minus strand of NW_026607493.1, from coordinate 2,860,850 downwards.
TCTATCTATAATATACCCGAGTTGGTGAAAGCTTCCTGGTGCTGAGTGATATTACCGTAATCGGTTGAAAGGTAAGTTGGGAAGAAAAGGAAGGGGAAGGGAAGGAGCTGATGGTTGGGTTTGGATGGAACTGATGAATTTCTGATAAAGGATCTGGAGAAGTACTATTTTTGACTTAGCATTTTATCAATTACCACGAACTAGACTCAGATTGCTGGCATACTAACAATGGAATACGGGACAGCTGCATGATGGATTCAGCTTTTATTTGGGATTTTGATTACTTAATTGATAGAGTTACTCAGCCAGATTATTTTTTTAAAATATAGCAATATCTGCTTTCTTGCAAATGGGAGCTTTATCCTTCAACTGCAAACCTTTTTTGAGGCAAAGATGATCATGGCCCTCCAAAATTGATCTCAATGATTTAATTCAAATGAAGGGATAGAAGAGCAATGATTTTGTAGTTGCCAGTGTAGTAACTCACACACATGCTTACATTTGACTTCTTGTGGACGGAGAGATAATATCTTCTACCTGACGACATTTGATTTGGAATTCTGTTGATCTATAGTTAGAGCTGTTGGATTTGCCAAATATGCTGGAAGTTCAAACTAACTAATCTGCTTCCTTTCCCCTTTCCCTATTCATACTCAGGTTTGTTAGATAATGTGCTGAGCGATTGCTTGTGGGCCAAGGCCGTTCTTCTGACTAGCACCACCGTCGCAGCAGCTGGTCTTACCATACGAGTTCCATTGGCAGCTGTTGTGGATTCACTGACTGGCAATGCACCTCATCTCATGGATTACCTCGGCGCTGTTGCGGTCATGATGGGATTTGCAGGCATCAATATACATTCCGATGCTTTCAGCAGATCAAAAGAAGCCAGTGTTGATCTCGAAAATGAAGACATCGGTAACCAAGACCATGCTGCTTTTGCATGCTGAGAAATCTGATGCAGTTTCCTAGCACGAGGTTCCTGAGCTTACAATGCAATTCTTCATGTAACGATATACAACCCCACTGTTCAAAGGAAAAGTTCTTAAAGGAGCATTAACTTCTCGTTCCCGGTGTATGACTCCATCCGTAAGCTACTCCATGCGACTCTCTCCATTGTTGTGGTTATAAGTCAGGCGCACATGGAATTGCTTATGCTCTGAAAGAATGCAAAATGTCTTCTCGATCTCAGTCAAGAAGTCTTCACCAGTCATTTAGGGCCAGTGTACATTTAGATATGAGAGTAGGAGCACGCTAAAGAGAATGAGCTCGATCAATCTTTGGAACAGTGAATCTCAGATGAAGCGATGATATACGGTTTTCGATTGAACTATTGTGCTTGAAGAACTATGTACTGCCTAAATAAATGTTGGTCATTTAATGGATTTTCAGTAATTATGAAGAGCCTCTCATCTTGATCTCCGATTAGAATTCGAGCTATGCTTTCCAACACATCTCCAATTTTGGGGTTGTTATGATACTCCAAAAACGCGTGGCACCCTCGAAGCACCTATTTCAATCATTGGTTGAATGTGTTGGTGCGCGAGTGAAGCTTTGCTTTGTGCCATAGATACGCACGACATGCATCATATCCATTCAAGCCTGATCACGGTACAAAAGTGCACACAAATGCCCGGGCCAGGATCGGGAACCGACTAATGTTAAGTGGGTCAGCTCTTCTCAAAATAAGAATATTATCCAAACTCGCCCATTTGTCTTTTAGGTCTCTCGAGCTGCTCTTCTGTTGATAACATACCAATAGTACTTCATGCATACTTTTTCATAAAACTTGTTTATCCAGCTAAAGTATAAACACATCTTTCAAATACAAAGTACGTAATTCACTATATAGGCATTGATATATCTTTAAAAGGGCTTAGAATACCTTGGTTTAAATAGATGTCCACTAATAAGACATTTAAAGAGTCGCAACATCTGAAAAGGTGAAATGCAAAAGTCGTCTTGGTGTTCACCACGGTGCAGCTCAATTGAGCCCAAAGTAGATCGACAAAACCAGGAAAAACCCAAGCCTAAAAGCATAACGAAACTGGCCTTTTCAAGATCTGTGGTTAGTACGGGCTTGCACGAGTGATTTTAAGGCCTAATTCCAAAAAAAAAAACCACCAATTATATCTTGAATGACAATTCTTGCCCGAATTTTTTTTTGTCTCATAAAAAATCAGCAACTTCACTTAAATCTCAAATCTGACCCGAATAATTTGAAAATTTTACATCACAGGGGCTAGATTTGGGACTCGAGTAAAAATTGGTGCAAAGTTCAATCTAGATTTATCACTCAATGTAAAGTTTTTGCTTTTCTTTTTTTTTGGAATTAGCCCTTGATTTTAGCCGGCAGAATACGAGGACTAAAGCTTATGATGTGGAAACTGAAAGCGCGTTGAGATAAAAGTCTATGGAGGTTACCGTCCAAGTTCGAACTCTCTCTATTGTCTGTATTTTATCCTGTCACGATCATGGAGTGGGCGGCAGATTGATCCGACTTGAGGAACCAAGTTGAATTGATGTTTCTGGGTTGCTCCATTCCATGGTTTCCAACACCTAAAACGAACTAGATTCAACATATGTGTGATATTATCTCCGATATCCTTGAATTCAAGATCAACGAGTGCTGCTCATCGTCACCATACCAGACTGAGAGATGAGTTGCTTTTCATGCTCTTCGTCCCGTGAGAAGGAGGTAGCTTCCAATAGCGTGGCTCCACCACGGACCGGTAAGTGCATATAGGATCACGTCGCCATCTTTTTGGAGAATTAGCGCTCAAGCTTTGAAGCTCGCTTACTTACTGTTCAACCCTTCAAATGAAACTATTTCTTCTCCATTATTGTGCAGCATGCCAGCAAGTGATGTGTGAAATTCTATTGAAAAAATTCACTACGTATCTGTTTTCTGCAGTAGCACTTCTAACCTTAAAGGATTGTGCCAAATTCTTTGTTCTCTTTTTTTGGGCCTGTCTTATTGTTGAAATTGTGCACGTCTGGTCGTGAGACTCGAACTAGTAAATGACCAGGATGGATGCCGAGGCACGCAGAAGGCAGGACTCACTTAGGCGGAGTTTTCTTTTGAGTTTTTGCTGTTAGCAATTGATATTTCTGTGTCGTGCAGAGACTAATGAGCCGAAACCGCTAATTGAGACCGCACCGGAGAAGGACACTCCTAAAGAAGCAGGCGGCAACGACAACGTTGCGGTGCAAACATTCACCTTCCAAGAACTGGCCACGGCCACGGAGAACTTTAGGCAGGAATGCCTGATCGGGGTAGGCGGGTTCGGGAGAATTTTTAAGGGAAGGCTCGACAAAACCGGGCCGGTGAATACAAGCCCCAAAAATTTAAAAGAAAAATTAATGACTACTATAATCAATTGGCATATAAACAGGGACTGATGTCAAACAAACATTCAGGTCGTGGCTGTGAAACAACTCGACCGGAACGGCTTGCAAGGGAACAGAGAGTTGCTTGTGGAGGTGTTGATGCTGAGCACTTTGCACTATGAGAACTTGGTGGATCTCGTCGGCTATTGCGCTGAGGGCGAGCAGAGGCTTTTGGTTTTCGAGTACATGCCGCACGGTTCCTTGGAAGACCATCTGCTCGGTACTACATACTTTCTTCGCATTCATCAAGCATTATTGGACTGTCTGAACTTTTTCAAGAACTTTTAAAGATATTTTTTCCTCACAATGTATTCAAATATTTTCCTCTGCTCTCAAGCCTTCGTGGTCTCTAGATATTTACAAACCAAATCAGCTTGTGTACTGATATCGAGTGTAGGTTTTGGCCATCGTTCTTGGAAACTCGTATGCCGAAACAAGTTTCAAGAGATTTAGTTTCAAAACAACCACTTATGTTCCTATGCTCCAATTCAGTTCTTGGGCCAAACCAAAAGCCATTAGATTGGTTCACAAGAATGAAGATAGCTCTAGGAGTGGCTAAGGGCTTGGAGTATCTGCACGACAAGGCAAACCCCCCGGTCATCTACCGTAATTTGAAGCCCTCCAACATTCTTCTGGACAGCCAGTTCAACGCGAAGCTCTCCGATTTCGGGCTGGCCAAGCTTGGTCCAGTGGGGGACAAACAGCACGTGTCTACGAGAGTGGTGGGTACTTACGGCTACTGTGCCCTGGAGTATCAGAGCACGAGCCAGCTTTCTGTGAAGTCGGATGTGTACAGCTTCGGCGTTGTCCTCTTGGAGTTGATCACCGGAAGGAGAGCCATCGACATCACCCAGCCGACAGAAGAGCAAAATCTAGTCACTTGGGTAAGGAATTTTTTTTGGGGGGGTCGAAGTTCGGCGTACGAATGTGGCAGCACTATCTGTTTTCATTAGGATTAATCTCGCAATGGTATTCTTCATCCGTATATACTTTCGTCCAATTTTATTAGCTTGAGAAGCAAATTAGCGCGAAAACAGTTCGACAAGTTGAGTGATCATTGCACGCAGCTCATTCTAAACTATCGTCAATTTGAAATGCATGTAAGAATTTCCTAATGTGGGCTTTATTAATTGAAATTAACTGAATTAGTTTGGTCTAATAAAGGTAAGATATATGGGTTCTTAATTAGTCTAATATGGGGCTGGCTGGTGTGCGCCGAGTACGGCCCGGCCCGTAATGAGAGGGCTCGTGGTCGAAAACTCTATAAATAGTGCTCAAATCCCTCCTCTAACCTGATGATGCACAATTTGACTCACATATGGATTTAGAGAGAACTTTATTCTCGTGAGTGGCAATCTCATTAGGCCAGTGTTCTAACGAAGGGTATAGGGGAGAAAAACTTGAGTTCGTATTCAGAAACCGTCGCAAATTCCGCGTCAAGTTCAATGGATTCCAAACCAGGTACGTGAATCGACAATTTCTCCATTATCGTGTTTCAGTTTCTGATTATGGTGATCTTGGGAGTGCCATTTTCGTGGCCAACATGTGGTATCAGAGCCTGCCATAGATTAGAACTGAAACATGTGGATTAGGACCGTTTTCGTTTTGTCTGAGAGGTTTTTGCCCAGTTTCGAAATTTTTTGTCGGATGAAAGTTAAATTTTATTACATATTTGGAATCTACTCGTCGAGACGAGAAGAATGGTGGGCGGCACGTCGCCGAAGGAGGTCGGACGCGCCGTCATGCGCCAACACGCGCCCTAGGCGCGGCGGCGCGTGACGACCACATGCGGCCGTGCCGAACTGGTGCGTCTTTCCGCCGGTAACCGTAGGCTAACGTCAGCGAGGGCGCGGATCTGGCTTAACCCGGATCTTGACCCGACCCGAATCTTGACCCAACCCGGTTGTTGACCCGACCCGACCGTTGACCCGACTGGTCAACCGGTCGGACTAGTACGTTGACCAGTTGGACCGGTCAACCAGTCGGACCGGCTATTCAGACCGGTTTGACCGGCTGAACACGCGCGCACGCACCGCGCCTTTCGGCGGCACGTGAGGGCGCGTCCGACGTCCGTTTTAGACGTTCTCGCACTCGTATCGAGATTCTCTACACTGTGGTGTATTTATTTTATATATTTTAAGCTTTTACATATGTGAAAATACGTATACAACCCTATATACGCGTATTTTTAGGGTATTATTGCTTATTTTCTTGTATTTCTCTATGGTTTCGGAAATACATATGGTAGCTCACATGTATATCACCACATAAGGACTATGTAGAGTGTAATTCATTGTCTATCAATGAATGGAATAATATAATTAGCATGACATGTAATTTCAAAGACATACGCCCCTTTCTTTACGTCTAGCATTACATGTATATAGTGAATGTGATACATAAAGTTCATATCCCTGGTATGAGAGATTTTCAAGGATTCAGTTGGGTAGTGACCGCCAAAGTAGCACACTTGACTGGGTTTGAGAAATATCGGTCTCATATTATGGTGGGATGTCTCCAGTTCTATTGCGTGATTATACTCCCAAAGGAGGTAATCTCGTACTGGTTCATGGAGGGGTACATGTATAGCATGTGCTTGAGAAATGACTGATCTTAGTGGTTCATACATCCAAAGGTGGTGATTTCACGAAAGATTAGAATATGTTCTCATGGCCTCTGTCATGTGGAGAGTGTACAACTGCATGTCATATTTTCTGCCCAAAGGTAATTATGTGATGATGTATGTAACTCTCTAGATAAGTACTCACATGATGCTGATTGTATTATTTGTTTTGTTTTCCAGTCACCTTTTCTGTAAACAGCAATTCCATTTCCATTGAGGTCCTTACTGGGTTGAACTTTAAGAAATGGAAAGAGGATTTTCTATTTGGAATGGAGCTGGCGGATGTTCACATTGCTCTTACAAAGGATAAGCCGGCCAATATCTCGGCCACCAGTACTGAAGCTGAGAAAACGGACTATGCTACTTGGGAAAAGAGCAATCGGATTTGCTTATTGACAATGAAGAAATCCATTCAAGAACACTTAAAAAGTGGTTTGCCAGCTGACTGTACTGCTAAGGAAATGATGGCAGCCTTAGAGGCTAAAAACCGCATTTCATCTAATGCTGAGGTTGGTACACTTCTTCAAAAGCTCTTCAATATGAAGTATGATGGTAATGCTGGGGTTAGAGATTATGTCCTTAGGATGGTAAACCTAAAGACAAAGCTTCAAGCTCTTAATGTTTCCATTCCTGATGCTTGTATTGTGCATCAAGCTTTGAATACCCTTCCACCTGATTTTGGGATTATAAAGACAAATTACAATTCCCAATATGAGACTTGGTCAGTGAATAACTTGATAGCAAGGGTGGTGGCAGAGGAAGAGAAACTTAAGAAGGAAAAAGGGCATCTAGCCTTATATGTTTCTAGTTCCCACAAAAGAAAGAATAAGAAGTCCAGAAATCGTACTCACAAAGGTGCTCATGACACTACCGGTCAATCGGACTATATGGGTCCAAAGAAAATATCCTTCAAAAGGGATGATGACTGCTGCTTCTTTTGTAAAAGGAAAGGTCACATAAAGAAGGACTGTGGAAAGTTCAAAGCTTGGTTGTCCAAAAGTGAGCCTACAGGTAATGATTCTTTGGCACTTGTTTGCGAATCCAACCTATCAAAAGCACCATCCAGTTCTTGGTGGCTCGATAGCGGTGCAACTAATCATGTTGCGTTTACCATACAAGGATTCATAAACCGGAGGAAGCCAAATCAGGATGAGTCAAGACTCACTGTGGGAAACAACGAGAAAGCTGATGTTGTGTTTGTGGGAGATGTTATATTGATTCTAGACTCTAGTTTTAGATTAATGTTGAAAGACACTTTTTATGTACCTTCTTTTAGACGGAACTTAGTTTCCGTATCGTGTTTGGACATGCATGGCTACTCTTTTGAAATCAAGAACAATGTTATTTCTTTGTTTCTTAATTCAAATAAGGTTGGGTGCTGTTATATGTCCAACGGATTGTATAGATTGTGTTTGTCTCCCAATGACATATACGTCGCTTATACGGCTGAAAATGTTGTTTCCAAGAGACCACTACCTAAGGAACAGTCTTATGCATTGTGGTATAAACAGCTTGGTCATATCTCTAAGGATAGAGTAGAAAGGCTGATACAGAATGACAACCTGCCGGCTCTTAAAGATGACTTAGAGACATGCGTGGACTGTTGTAGAGGTAAAATGACCAAGATAAGGAAGAAAACTGCAGTCCGAAGTTCTGACCTGTTGGAGGTCATTTACACTGATATAAGTGGACCCTATACGGCAACCTTGTGTAGAAATTTTTATTTCATTACATTTATTGATGACTATTCTCGATATGGCTATTTGTACTTGATTAAAAAAAAGTCTGAGTCTCTTGACAAGTTTAAGATTTTTCGGACTGAAGTTGAGAAATAGTTGGGAAAAGTCATAAAGGTTGTTAGATCTGACCGAGGTGGAGAGTATTATGGCAAGCATAGCGATGCCGGATAGCTTAAGGGGCCATTTGCCAAATACTTAGAGGATTATGGGATAGTGGCTCAGTTCACTATGCTTGGGAGTCCTGAGCAAAATGGTGTAGTCGAAAGGCGCAATCGCACTCTTATGAAAATGGTGAGAAGTATGATTAGTAGTACAAATTTACCTAATTTTTTGTGGGGTGAAGCTTTGAAAACAGTTTTGTACATTTTGAATCGTATACCTACTAAAGCTGTTCCATTGACTCTTTTTGAGTTATGGACTGGACGTAAGCCTAGCTTAAACCATCTTAAGGTTTAGGGATGTCCCGCAGAAGTGAAGTTATATAATCCAACATTAAGTAAGTTGGACTCCAGAACCACTCGGTGTTACTTTGTATCTTACCCGGATCATTCGAAAGGATAACGATTTTATAATCCCAATGGAGGCACAAGAATTGTGGAATCACAGACAGCCAAGTTTCTGAAGTTTGATGTGGCCGAAAAAAGTAGTTGCTCACAGAATATTGAGGATAATAGTACGGTGGGTAATATTGTATCTTTATCTCCTCCCATATAAATAATTGTGGAGATTCCCACACCACAGACTGAATCTATTGAGGCTCAGGATCCCGTTGTCGAGACAGCTCCTAATGAAGTTTCTCAAGGCTCTCAGGTGCAGGATGAGGCTGTTGTTGCTCCAGTAAGGAGATCCATTAGGGAGAGACGATCAGCTATACCACCAGACTATTTAGTCTATATAGGAGAGCAAGACTACGATATCGGTCATGTAGCTGATCTAGTGACTTATGCAGAAGCTGTTTCTTGTCCTCAGTCGGAACTGTGGTTGGATGTAATGAGAGATGAAATGCAGTCTATGAAGCATAATGGAGTTTGGGAACTTGTTGAATTACCTGAAGGTCATGGACTCATTGGCTGCAAATGGGTGTATAAGACTAAAAGGGACTCTAAAGGAAAGATTGAGAAGTTTAAAGCCATACTAGTAGCCAAGGGTTTTACTCAAAGAGAAGGAGTAGACTATGAAGCAACTTTTTCTCCAGTCTCTTCTAAAGATTCTTTCAGAGTGATCATGGCATTAGTAGCTCATTTTGATATGGAGTTACACTAGATGGATGTTAAAACTGTCTTTCTCAATGGAGACCTTAATAAAGAAGTCTATATGATGCAACCCGAAGGCTTTGCGGCAGATGATTCAAGTACGCTTGTATGTAGACTGAAAAAGTCTATTTATGGTCTCAAGCAAGCTTCTAGACAATGGTACTTGAAGTTTCATAGTGTTGTCGCTTCATTTGGTTTTGTTGAGAACAAAGTAGATCAGTGTATATACTGCAGGGTCAGTGGGAGGAAATTCATTTTCCTTATACTCTATGTGGATGATATCCTGCTTGCGAGCAATGGCATTGGTTTACTGCATGAGACAAAGCGGATGTTGTCAAAGAACTTTGATATGAAAGACCTTGGTGAGGCGTCTTTTGTCCTTGGCATTAAGATTCATAGGAATCGTTCTCGCCGATTATTGGGTTTATCTCAGAGGCCATATGTTGATCGTATCTTAGAAAGATTCAACATGCAACAATGTAAGCCAGGAATTGCTCCTGTAAGGGTGATAAGTTGAGTCTGTCACAATATCCTCATTCAGATTTTGAGAAAGCCCAAATGAAGAATGTACCTTATGCTAGTGCACTTGAGAGTATCATGTATGCTCAAGTATGTACTAGACCAGATATTGCTTTTGCAATAGGACTTCTAGGCAGATATCAGTCAAATCCAGGACACGATCATTGGGTTGCTGCCAAAAAGGTTTTGAGGTACTTAAAGAGGACAAAAGACTATATGCTGATTTACAAACATGTTCAGGACCTACAGCTAGTTGGGTATTCGGATTCAGACTTTGCTGGCTATCAGGATGAAAAGAAGTCGACAACGGGTTACATCTTTAAGTTAGCAGGAGGTGCAGTATCATGGAAAAGTGAGAAACAGAAATCAATGACATCCTCTACCATGCAAGCGGAGTTTGTAGCATGCTTTTTGGCTTCTACTCAGGCAATTTGGCTTCGAAACCTCATTAAGGAGTTGACCGTATTTGATTTTGTGGATAGGCCCATACAGTTGTATTGTGACAATAATTCTGCAGTGTTGTTTGTTAACAATAACAGAGGTCTCAAGGGGTCTAAGCATATGAAGGTCAAGTACCTAACTATAAAGGAAAAAGTTCAAGATTGTGACATTGCAGTAGAGCACCTTTCAACAGATGATATGATTGCAGATCCGCTAAATAAAGGCCTTCGCCCTTGTGTATTTGATCGACATGTCATTAACATGGGCTTAGGAGTATCATGGGATACTGTTAATTAGTGGGAGCTGTTTAGTTTTATGTTGCTCTTATGAAGTTTGTATCTGATTTCGTTACATTTTGTAATATTTGAATATCTATCAACTCTTTTGCATTCAATGAGGTATTTGTGGATGTAGATTTATCAAGTTGAGTACATATATTTGATAAAAATCTCAAGGCACTGTGTAAACCTTGAGTACAGGCTATGGGGCATTCTTAGTATTAGCCTTAACGATATATCTTGTTACACATAAAGTACAGTTAACTATCAAGGTAAGACATATACAGGTTCGTTGGAACCATAAAGGATATTCTCTGGTGACACACTAGGTTTTGTGACACTTAAGGAGAGAGAATTTATACTAACAAAATGGACAACACATGAAGTATCACTCATTATGAGGTATTGTCCATTTGACACACTATAATATTGAATCCATATCAGTAAAGTTGAAAGCACTCATGACCATGGAAGGCTCTGCGTGAGTACATGCAGTTACCGCCATGATTCGGTGTTCACGAATTTATGGGATCGAATTGACTATTAAGAATAATCTTTAGACTAATATAAGGGTGCGCACACAGTTCTGTTTCAATTAATATCGCCCAAGTGGGAGAATATAAGAATTTCCTAATGTGGGCTTCATTAATTGAAATTAACTGAATTAGTTTGATCTAATAAAGATAAGATATATGGGTTTTTAATCAGTCTAACATGGGGCTGGCTGGTATGGGCTGAGTACGGCCCGGCCCGTAATGAAAGGACCCGTGGTCGAAAACTCTATAAATAGCGCTCAAGTCCCTCCCCTAACCTGACGATGTACAATTTGACTCACATACGGATTTAGAGAGAACTTTCTTCTTATGAGTGGCAATCTCATTAGGCCAGTGTTCTAACGAAAGGTATAGGGGAGAAGAACTTGAGTTTGTATTCGGAAACCGTCGCAAATTCCGCGTCAAGTTCGATGGATTCCAAACCAGGTACGTGAATCGACAATTTCTCCATTATCGTGTTTCGGTTTCTGATTATGGTGATCCTGGGAGTGCCATTTTCGTGGCCAACAATGCACACCAGTGTCCATTTCTTCCTCAACTTTTTATGAAATCTGTTGAAGCGAAGTTTCTCTCTCATTTTGGCTCAAAACAGGCACAACCCGTTTTTAAGGACCCTCGCAGATACCCAGAATTGGCGGATCCGCTCCTAAACAGTGACTTTCCCTTGAGAGGCCTGAACCAGGCAATTGCAGTGGCCGCGATGTGCCTCAACGAAGAAGTGGCGGTCCGACCCTTAATGACCGGCGTTGTGACTGCATTGAGCTACCTCTGGTTAGGCCCCGGAGCAGGAACCGTAACGGCCCACACGCAATATCCTCAGTCTGATCACAACGTGAGGGGCGGAGATAGGACAAACCAGGCAGAGGAGGCCACCGGCACGGCAGAGCACAAGCCCGCAGTTGCGGAAGCCATTGAATGGGGCTTCAACTCGCGGTGCAAGGTGAGCTCACTCAGCGGCAGTTTTTATGGTGAAACTTTTTTCTACATACACTGCTGTGAATACCGGCATTTTCTCTATCCGGGGGTTTCATTATATTTTCATATCTTGCAGTGAAAAGATCTCCAGGAACATGGTTCTCTTTCTCATGTTTAAAGATTAAAGCAGGATCTTTAGAATTTCGCGTACGTAGAGATGCGCTTACAGATATCTGCAGATGCATCTAGGAAGACACCAAACCATGAACGTTCGTCCGAGAATTTATAGTTTAAGTTATTACCTTGTATGTATTCATTATATTGGTACATTACTTGTAAGTCATGACATAAATTAGATATAGCCTATTCTTCGTAGTATTCTTGCTATGTAAATTTGATATTCCAGAATCCCGAGCAGGTTAACTTCTTTTTTGTGGATGAGCAGGTTTACCTTAGAAAATTGATTTTTAAAGTTTTCTTTCTGAGGTCACGTTATCCGACAGATCAGATTTAGGACGCGAATGATAATAACTATTCTGTTATAAAAATATATTGCTAACGAATTTTCTATCTCTATTCTCTAGACAAGTTTTTAAACAGAAATACACTTTTGATAACCATACGAAATTTCTCTTTTCGGAACAAAAATTCGTTTGATAACGACACAAAAGTTCTCCCTCTTATGATCTTTTCCATTCATCGACGGGCGGCAACCGGTGGCGGGAAGCCGACAAGGGGTGACAATGATCGGCGGGCGGGCACCTGTCGACGGCCGGCGACAACGATTAGCGAGGCAGTGGCCGCGCAAGGCAGTGGCCATGTGCGACAAGCGGCAAGAGGTGAGGCGAGCGATGAGAAGATTTTTTATTTATCCTTTTGTTCCATAAATAGAAAAGTATAATATTTTTACTTCTCATTTATGTTCCAAACCTATTTTCAAACTAAAAATTCCAGAAATAAAAAAATAAAATTGCGTTACTAAATAAATTCCTATACCGAACCTATTCCTGAGAACAAAAAAAAAATAAGAGAATCGGAATGATTATCACGCGCGTCCTTAATTTTTGTGCTCATTTGCTGAACTTTACCATTTAGTTACTTCTTTTGAGGGAATAGTGCTGAATAAGTCCTAAACCTTTTGGAGTAGTGCCAATTTAGTCATAAACCTATTTTTTGTGCCAATTGAGTCCTAAACCTTTTGATATAGTGCTAATTCAGTCCTTTTGACCGGATTTTGCTAATGTGGACGTCGACCGACTGGCGACCGGTCACCGACGTTGATGTGGACAAAATTTAATAATATTTTAATATTTTTTTAAATTTTTTTTTCTTCTCCCTCTTCCTTCAGCCGCTCGCCGGAGCGGCGACCGACTGGAGGCCAGAGGCTGGCAAGGTCGACCTCGCCGGCCTCGGGCGAGCCACGCCGGCCACTAGCGAGGCTGGACCTCGTCGGCGGCTGGGCGAGGCTGGACCTCGCCGGATCCGGCGAGGTCGAGCCTCCCCCAACCATGGCGAGGCTTGCCGCGACCTCTGGCGAGGGCCGGGCGAGCCTTGCCAATGGCTGGGTGAGGCCTGACCACATCGAATCTGGCGAAGTCGACCTCGCCCGGCCATGGCGAGGGCCCGGTGAGGGCGAGCCTCACCAGTGGCCGACGTGGCTTGCCCGAGATCGACCTCGTCGGCCTCTGGCCTCCGACTGATCGCCGCCCCGGTGAGCAGCTGAAGGAAGAGGGAGAAGAAAAAAATTCAAAAAAATATTAAAATGTTATTAAATTTTATCCACGTCATCGCCGGCCGACGTCCACGTCAACAAAATCTGGCCAAAAGGATTGAATTGGCACTATATCAAAAGGTTTAGGGCTCAATTGGCACCGAAAATAGGTTTAGGACTAAATTGGCACTACCCCCAAAAGGTCTAGGACTTATTTAGCACTTTTCCCTTTCTTTTGATTAAAAAACAAAACATTTCGTTAATTTTCTTGGGCGGACGATTAGGACAAGCAACATCGTACCCGCGTTCGGGCATGTACGTACGCAAGCCAAACACCAGTACGCGTACTGTCATCAGCAGCACCTTGTAGTTGACGGCAGAGCAATAGCAATTGCACCTATCAAAGCAACTAAAAGAATTATGGAAATGAATTCAAATGGAAGAAAAAAATCTGTTGATAAATGAATTCCGATTTATTGACTATTACCTATCAAATCTTGCTCGATAATCTGGTTTGACTTTGTCGTCCAGATAATCCTGTACCAAGATGTATCCAAAATAGTAGTCATTAGTAAAACCAAAATACTTGTACAAATCAATGAAGTAATCCCATCTTCAACGGTCCAAATATTCAAATCTATGTAATATTATAAACCATTCATGAACATCACAGCAAATAGAATTGAAACGTTTATAGCTCCTACATAAATAAGGAGCTATGCAGCCGCTACAAAATGGGAGTTTGATTGAATATAAAATAAGGATATACAAACAAGAACCAATCCCAAGGAAAAGGCAGAATAAATTGGATTGGTAAGTAATACCACTCCTAGACTGCCTAATATAAGACCTGATCCCAAAAAACCTAAAAGAAAATCATGCATTGGTCCTGGCAAATCCATTATTATATGTAAAAGAGAAATAAATTAAAATGTTTTTCATGATTTTATTGACCCGACAAGGAATTTTTTTAGGATATGCTCCTAATTGCATTTAATTCGAATCGAATGCATTTAAAATGGGCCTAGGTCCAATTAGTGGACCAATATAATATGGCAAATCCATACCATATAGCAGAGCAGCAATCTAGTCACGGATATAGCATCATGCTTTTCTTGGTGAACTCATGTTCTTGATCAGGCAAAAGAAGAAGAGGATCTGAAATCTCCTCGATCTCTCGACCTCGAGGTCTATCTTCTTCCACAGCCTCCTCCGATCCCTCCTTCTTCTTCGCCCTCTCTTCCCCTTTCGTCGCCGTCGAGCTTCGCGCTCTCGGTTGGAGGAGTCCGGCTCGAAAAGATGGAGGATCGATGGGTGGCTGTAGAAGACGGCGAGCCCGAGCCAATCTCCGAATCTTTCACTTGCTGCGTTTGCCTGTGAGCGTTCTCTCCTCTTTCTTTCTTTCTTTTTTCCGCTCTTTCTCTTTCCCCGATCAACGCGTAGCAAGGCTGTATGCCTCGGTTCTTGTTGGAAGATGGAAGGATTTCGGTGTAATCGCGTGTCCGTAGCTTGCGGCAGCCCGTGGTTTCGTGCGAATTAGGCTAATTTCGTTTGCGCGTATGTATGCGATTGCGTCTTGCGGTTTTCGCAAGAGATTATGTTTTTCTGTGTGCGAGTAGCGCAATTGGTATTGTGTTGGGCGATGATCAGGTTGCTTATTGACGCTGAAGTAACACGGACGGGGAAAGGGGAAAAATGAACTGATGCAAGAAGGCATTTAGCTTTGGCTTTCTCGCTCAGGTGTGTCGAGCGCATCTCGATCGAGCTCTAGAAATGGGGGGTTAAAATCGGCGCTGTATAGGATGTGGTCTTCAGTTAAAAGCTAGATTTTGATGGAGAGCTGCGGTAACGGGAAATGATCTTTGACTGTAAATTGTGCCTTTCTTCTATGTCATGGAGCATCATTCGCGCCGTCTCTCTAATGAGGGTATGAAATGATGATTGTCCTCTGGATGCTGATTTTTGAATTGCATAGTTTGGTCTTCAATTGCTGGTTTCATTACGCTTTCCTTGTGTCTTCTTTAATTGCGAACAGGATTTTCATCTGATAATTTCTAGCTGAAATGCCTAGATAATAATGATCCAAAATCTGCGGTGACTGGCATGGCTTTTATTCTTGGTGTACTTTTTGGATCTTGCTGTTACAGAAGTTGAGACTTTGGCTATGGCAGTCTCATCATATTGGCGGTGGACTTCTTTCCTCCCTTGGGTTCTTTTTGATGTTCTCAATTTCGTGGTCGTGTTTTCCGAATAAAGTTAGCTGCTGCTTTCTCAGTTTAAACGATTAGCTTCTATGTCTTCTCCCATCTTTTCAAATGCAAATCATGAGGTTTTTGTTAAAATAATATAATTTGTCACTCAATATGAAGGTCTAGTTTCTAAACTACTCATGTAAACAGCATAAGAAGTAAATTTTAGTCGCAACAATGAGGATCATCCTCTAAGAAATCGCGCCATGCAATGCCTGAACCTGTATCTGTGACATCGGGTTTGGGTCCTGTCATTTTCTTTTTCGTTTTTCATATGTCACCTTAATGTCACTTGTGTCCTTATTTGAGCAGCTATATGTTTTTATATTTGGGAGAACCAGTTTCACCAATCTTTTCTCATCCTGCTGCAGGGACCTTCTTTACAAGCCAGTCGTATTACGTAAGGAGCTTCTCTTTTCCACATACACGGAAGTTCTCTATCCGCTTATTAACAAATTACTGGTTTCCTTTGATGCAGCTTGTGGCCATATCTGTCACGCCCCGTACCCCACGAAGCGCAACATCCCGTCACGGTCGATTAAGGTGCAACGCTCCCAGGAAGCGTCGCCGACCCAAACCCAAACAGAGATCAAGCACAAGCGGAAGTACGTATATAAATATATATATATATATAAACCCTGACAATAAAATACATGAGGCCAAGGTAGCACAACCAGCAAACAACACCTCTGAAAGTATGTATACTAGTAGTATCAAAGAAAACTTTTTACACAATTCATTTAGACAACAGCAGAGGAAACACACAGTCAGCAGCCACTCAGTCAAAAGGGGTCAATGAAAAACACTTCGGCTCCTCAGCTTCCTCGACCATGGCTGCAGGTCCATCCCCACAAGGGTGCACACTAGATGACCGCTGGATGAATTGCGGTATACCAAAAAGAGGCGCTCTCCTCGGCATCCTACGGTAGGGTGCTGAAATGTTTCGGTTTACTGGGCCAAGTGAGACGAATCTCGGTGAGTTCAAAACCCCTAAACCTAGACTAGGCTAGCATGCAATCTCCTGACCGGAAAATAAATATGTGAAACCATAGTGCAACAACAATCAAATAATCCTCCGACCCTGCAGGTTAGGCAGTTCAATATATAATAATCACGGCACGTACATGACACATATTATCACACGTACGCCAATCACATGCTCATGCACCGAGGCTCACACATTCGCATGCCAGTCCATGCATGTTCATGCATGCAAATGTCGTCGACATGTCACGTGTATTTCCCGGCCCACTTGGCCCTGCAGCACACGGCAATCGCCCAATTTATTATTTATTACGACTCGAGTCATCAACTTTTCACGGCCGGTGCGTCTACTGTTTCAAAGTGCATGAGGCGCGCAACCGATCTGGCCCGGTGTCTCTAGCACTTCAAAGTGCATGAGGCGCAACACTGTTCTCCTGCGAACGGAGCTTGCTTCAAAGTGCATGAGGATGGTCGCCTTCGGACGTCACGGGCATCGTCCCGCTTCAAAGTGCATGAGGACGGTATCGACCCGAAGGTCATGACCCAAAGGTCCTTAGGTGATCACACAATTCATTATTATCTAAACCCAGCGTATAATGCTTCAGGGTATTTTAGGTGATCACATGCTCATGGCAGACACGCATCCTCGCGCAAGTTCATCACATGCATCACTCTTGGCATACGCAATGCGTGTCCATGTTATGCAATGCAATGCACCACGAGCACCACTATAATTCAGACACCCAATGTCACAACACGTGCTTAATTGGCTCAATTAATACCGTGTGGCCTAACGTGCGATTCACAAATCAGTAAATCATTGTAAACCAAACAATGGCCAATCGCACTCCATAAAATCAGCCACACCACATACGACATAGCAGATACGAAATCAATAACAATTAAGCACAATTGACGTACAATCAGTCAACCGGACATACCCGGTAATTTTCCAACGGGCTCCTAAATTGGTCATTTAATCCAATTAATCTCCCCAATTAATTCTCATTAATCCACTAAATTTCCCAATGATAATTTCTACCAATCCGTCCTCAACCCAGTCTGAAATACACACTGATAACATCTAAGCCGTCTAAATTGTACCGATAATACCTAAACCAGTCCGGAAAAACGCACTAACAGTCCTAATCCAGGTTTAGGAATTTTACTCACTTAATCCAAGATCACGACGACGAGGAACGGCGGGCGATCACTGATGAACGGTGAAACCGGCGGCGGAATTCCCGGGCGCGTACTGTTTTCACGCGCGTACTGTTCACGGGGGTACTGTTCACGGTACTGTTCACAGCGTACTGTTCACGCGGTACGGACTTGTACGGACGGGGCGGAAGACGGTGGCCGGCAAAGTGCCGCGACGGCCGTACGGTCGAGATGAACAGTGATCCGTACGGACGCGATGAACAGTACCGTACGGACACCGTACGGGCAGGGCTGGATGGCGACGCACGGCTAGGCTGGACGGCTGGGTGGTGACGGAACAGCGATCCGAGCTCCGGCGAAGCTCCGGCGACCCTTTTTGCCGGACGGGAAAGAGAAAAAGAGGGAGAAAGAGAGAGAAAGGGAGAGAGAAAAGGGCTGGACAGGGGCGAGGCTGAAGCTGGGGGACTATGTGGTCGACGGCGGGGCACGGCGGTCGGCGGCGGCACTCCGGTGGCCGGCGGCAAACTCCGGCGAAGCCAAAACCAAGAGAGAATGGAGAAAAAGAGAGGAAAATGGAAGAGAAGCTGCTGGTGGGGGCTGGTTCTGCCGTGAGGGAGGGCTGAGGAGAGAGAAAACAGTCCAACTTGGTCAAATAAAGCAGCCCAAAGTGCCACGTGTCGCCGATCCGTGAAAAATGACCAAAACGCCCCTAATCTAACGGTTCTAAAGAGATAGGCTTAAATAATTGAGGGGCAATTGGGTCTTTGGTGCCAATAATGCAGCTGATAACCACAGTTACTTATCCCAA
Organism: Syzygium oleosum; assembly: GCF_021117445.2. NCBI lineage: Eukaryota > Viridiplantae > Streptophyta > Magnoliopsida > Myrtales > Myrtaceae > Syzygium > Syzygium oleosum. The sequence goes on along the minus strand of NW_026607493.1, from coordinate 2,842,228 downwards.
AAATTTCCCAAAAATTCGGACCCGAAACGGCCCGGGGCAAAACCGTCATTTTCCGGTCCGGGGCGAAATTCCAATTTTCGCACATACGTGTTCCATATGTGCGTGGCCAACATAATATGGCGTCGGATTCGCGAAATTCACTTTCTAAGCCCTCGAAAATCGACTGCGAAGTTTCGGGAATAAAATAATATTATTTTTCCAATTTTTGTCGAAATTCCAATTTTTGGCCAAAACCACTCTAAATGTGCATGGCCACCCCAAAATGACCTTGGCCGCGAAAAATAACCTCAAACGGCCTCCGAATCCAGCCTCGATGCCCACAGGGGCAAAAACCGTAATTTTTCACCCCCGGACCGAAATTCCACTTTTTGCTCGTACTAACTCCAAACGTGTGTGGCCAGCGTAATATGACGTCAGATTCCCAAAAATAGTCTCTTAAGCCTTCGAAAATCAACATCGAAATCCAGGCCCAATTTCGTGATCAAAACTCGCTCAATTTCCAATTTCAGGGTCTCTCACTAACGGACGGTTGTTTAGGACATACACGTATCGACCTAGGGTTATTCGAATTACGACGGTCCCGATCATTGAGAGAATGAGAAATTATCATTAGTTCCAAATATCACGATCGTTCAGTTCAGGTTCAGGACTGGTTGGCCACGTGCACTTTCGGTCTTGCGGAATCACCTGCGATCCGATTGTACATCGTTGGCCTTGGCCAAACCAAATCCATCACCTTTCCTAAGATCGGCCCACGTTGGCCCAAAATATTCACTCATCGTATCTCGAGATCGGTGTCCCGTTCAGTTCCGAATCCAGATCCACGTACCGTTTCCTAGTTAGCCATACCCCATTGGTTAGTATCCAGAGAGTGATCGAGCTGCAGGCGAGACTTACTAAAATGAAATGCGAAATATTGTCAATTTTATTGATCCCGGAATTACGTCGAAATTCGGGCTGTTACAATATCTCCTGTTTCTGGTGTGTACATCAATCAATGAGTGGTTTTCGTGAAACCAAATGCCCACTTTGTCGGCAACCATACCTTCACTTCCCCAGCATCTGCCTGTTACTTCACTTTTTGTTGCTTAAGATGTATCCTGATTCCTATAAGAGAAGGGAAAAACTAACATTAGGTGAGTTCTCCATGTGCGCTTGACTGCTCTTAGCTAATGTAAAATACCTGGAGAACAACATTGCCCTTGAAAAGGACTTGGCATGACTTATTAAATTTTATGATCTACTTATGTCAAGGACGTCTTATTGCCACGTGAAGCAAAGTTTAGCTAGCTGATTATGTACTTAGAAACCAAGTGGCGTTGCTCGACCATTGTGGTTGTACCTTTTCACTCCATATCGCTGTCTTCCCCTTCCAAATTAGTTCTTATATAATATTTGGACTGAACGCTTCTAACTTAGATAAACTCCATAGTTTTCTCACGCAATGTCTATTTTGTTCTATGTACTAAATGGGGACTTAATTTTCAGAAGTATCAGTGGCACTACAGCGGGTGTTGGAGTGTATGCTTAAAGTACTATTCTTTAAGTCTTAACATGCAGTTCTAAATGATTGTCCTATTCTGTTGTATGAGTATCAGTTCTGCACCTTTTCTATATCGAAGAAATTAAACAACCCGGTGAGGTGTGTGAGTATGTGCCTTTGAGGGTGGTTGCTAACAGCTTCTTCTTAAGCTTGGTTTCATTTTCTTGTCCCATTTAATCATGGATATGAGGATCATCGGATCCACTGGTCATTATAATTCTACGTTGATTTTTTCTGAGATCCTCACACTCCCACCCCCCCCCCAAAACCTTTGTCTGCTTCAGAGGAATTTTCTCTCCGCAGTTTGATGCTCTTGTGTGGAGATCCAGCGATGAGGAAGAACAAAAGTTGTCTGGTTCTTCACAATCACGCCTGACATGTTTGGGCCCTAGCTCATCTATGGACACTGAGTCTTCTAGAAATGGTGAAACCTTTGCAAGTAAGGTGCAATCAGAGCCCATTGCAGGTATTGATGGTAACGGTCCAAGCAGTCCCAAACAAGATTTGAAACGAAAACATGATCTACCTGTTGAAGAGGAGAATGGGCATCTAGTTGGCTCAGACAAACGCTGCAAGCAGATTACAGTATCGGATGTGCTCTGTGCAGAATGCAAGCAATTGCTTTTTCATCCTGTTGCTCTGAATTGCGGCCATGGTATTCTTTACATTTAGTTGCGTCTTCTAGGTTCAGAAATTCTTTTCAAATATAAAATTAGAAACTATATTCATCCTAATACCTCTTTTATGCGGATTGGATTTCCAGTCTATTGCGAATCTTGCATTGTGAATCCAGTTGATGAAATGATCAAATGTCAAGTTTGTCAAAGCCGACATCCTGGGGGATTATCAGAAGTTTGTTTGGAGCTGGATCACTTTTTGGAGCAACAGTTTCCTGAAGAATATGCTTTGAGGAGATTAGCTGCACGGCCTAGACTGACTATCTCAGAGATTGATAGCCCAAGATCTCGTATTTTCTGCAGCTCTGCCTTTTATATAGTTCAGAGTTCAAGGGATTATTTGCAGACCATCATGACATGTAGCTTCAATCATCATTCATTTCCATTTATAATTGTTTGAGATGCCACGATGGTTGCGGTGCTGTGTTGATAGGTAATAACAGAGGTGATAAACAACAGAAAAATTCATCATTGAAAAATGATGCTGCGATGATCCATGTGGGAGCTGGCTGCGATTACTGTGGGGTAAGCTTTTCATCTCTCTCTCTCTCTCTCTCTCTCTCTCTCTCTCTCTCTCTCTCTCTCTCTCTCTCTCTCTCTCTTAATCAAAATGCAAAATGCTTTTTTTTTTATATATTTACTGAATGGAAAGAAAGAATTTCAATTATCTTGAACTTCAATTGATAGCAAGCGATTCTCTCTTATATAAGCAAAAGATTATGGATTTAGGCACGAATGTGGTTCAATTTAGAACTTTATACTAATCTTTCAAATGATCTTGTTTCGATATCAAAACTTTTGTCATTGTTGTAACTTTTTAAATCTTTTCACCCAGACATATAAGTTTGGATCGATTCCATGTTTTGCAGGCTTTGTAGCTGTGGTGGAATTATATATTCAATGTGCTTAGTAGCATTCATAACTGGTGACATAAACGTTTAAAATACATTTAGGTTCCATTTGATTCGCTGAAAGTGTGACCTTTCTGAAAAATGTTTTCCAGGAAGTTATTTTCCGGTATTCAGCTAAAACGTGAAAATGAACTAGAAAATATTTTCCGTCGTTCAATAATTGCTTACTTGAAAATTTGGAAAACATATTCTTGGAAGTTGTTTTCCACGAAACGAACAGCTTTAATGTGAAAGTGCTAAGTTTATAGTTCTCCTTAGCAATCTGCATATTTTGAATGCGTGGTACTGTACTTTTGGCCCCTCCCTGTCTTTGCTTCCGAACCTGTTGCTGTCGATGGTGTAATCAAACTTTTGGCCTCAGTTTTACCAACAAAATTTTTATTTTAACTCATGGAAGTGACAAATCAGTATTATTGAGTTGATTGGGTTGGATTTTGTACAGATGCATCCAATAATCGGGGATAGATACCAGTGTCAGGATTGTGTCGAGAAGATTGGCTTTGATCTCTGTGGAGATTGCTACAATTCCCATTGCAAACTCCCCGGCCGGTTCAACCAACAACATCGACCGGAGCACAAGTTCAGACTCAAAAAGCCGAGAACCTTGCGAAACTATATGTTGAGGTTGGTAACAGGGCGGCTGCTGGACAATGGCTCTGCTGCTCTCGTCCTCTCTAATGACGGTTCGGAAGATGGAGCCGCATTGACCACTCCCGCTTCCCCGAGTGATGTTTGGGAAGATGCCGAGAACAGTCTGGCAATATCCTTTGTAATTGAAGATGGCGGCGCAGGTTCAGAACAATTCCCAGTCTAACTCTAACTGAAGCCCCTGTCTTGGGAACTCCAATCAGTCTAAGTGTAGTTTGTTCCAAAAAAATTAGCAAAATTCCTTTTCAAGTGTAGCTTGTTCCAAAAAGTCAATGCACTTTTAAATTACACTTTATAAAACACTATTTGCATTTCAAAAGAAAAACTTTTTCAACTTGAAAGTGTTTTGCATTTACTCAACGGCTTTTCTCAAAAGCCTAACTGAAGGCAGCTGAGGTCTTCTTGTTATTCTTTGGCCAGGAGAGGGAAGCAGAGAAGCTGAGAGCGCAAATTTAAAGGTGCCTGTCTTTGCATTTCGAAAAGCGTACGGACAATGATAGTCAACTTCATTTCATTCTTCCGGGGGCTAAAAGAAACACGCCTCAGGAGACAACATGAGGTGCAAATGCAATGGTTCATTCGTGTTTTCCAAACGCTGTGTTTTGAACCGCGCACTTATGAAGAAAAGGTCTCTGCTAATGATTCAAACAATGAAATCGGTTTACATCAGGGTGGAGCCCACCAATTCAGTTTTTCATGACAATCAATCACTGTGTCGACTGCATCAGCTGATGAAGTTAAGCACACTTTTTCCAAGTAATAATGATGCGCCTTGTTTTTCAAATTTCTTTTAGCTCGACATCGCGACATTCATGTGTCCGTATCTTTGCATCACCCTCTTGGTAGCAAGTGCCGCAGCTTCACTCGCGCGCAACGTTCCGCTCGCCATGATCGCCACAAATTCTGCGGCGATCTCCTCCTGCACCTTGCTCCGTGCATCCCCAAGAGGATCTCCTAGTACAGGGTCAACTTTTGCCGCGGCAGAATCACTTGCAGCTGGGGCTTTTTCATCATTAGACTCCTTGACACACTCCTCAGATTGCTGTTTCTTATCTGCATCTGTGGCTTTGGTTTTCTTGACGGGTGCACTAGGAGTACTGCCAAAGGACCTGCTACTAACAGGGGTCGAGGATGGAGGCCTAAATTGTGGAACTTGAGGAACAGCTCCCGCTTTCAAAGTCGTCTCTAGGTTCTGTATCATAGGCACTGCAATACAAACCAGAACTATGTCATTTGACAGAAGACATTCACAAGCAGCTTGGTGACGCAATTTAGAAACCCCAAAACATCGCAAAAAACCAAACAATGAGCGACAACATCCGCAATAATATATGAGGAACTAGAGCAAGTTGACCTTGATGATGATTGTCTGACTTGAAAACTTTCATTTACCACCCCTTCAATCTAATCTCTCATAGACAGGCAATAATTTATAAGGGTATCTCATCCTAGAAAATTTCCAGGACAAGATTCTATGTGCCTATCACACTCTCCACTCTTAGACTTCTAAGACGAGAAGGAAAAGGGTGAGGTCTTTTCCTCACGTGATTATGCCTACATAAAGACAATCTTTTTCATGAGATCACCCACCAGATGGATGATCCCCACGTTGTCCCCAAAAAAACAGAGACCAAGCACACTCAATTAACATCACCTGCAGAAATCTCCCGATTTCATAGAGGAACTACAGTTCATCACAACACACCAGATAATCACCCAAGACACTGAGGAATAACAAACAGTAACACACGACCTGTGGACATAGAGGAGCACATATCCAAACTCAAGATCACAGGGCGAATGGGACAGGTGTTTACTGCCGCATTCTGATGGCATAGATTTCTATTTGTAGCACAGTACTAGGGTGGTGCAAGAGCATGTTACATCCAACCAATTCCTTTAGTTTATGGAAAGGGGAATTAATAGACAATTGAAGGAACATCTTGGCCAGAAGCACTAGAAACAGAAATCAATTATAACACAGTTAAGATGGACTTACATATCAAAGCACCCATTGGGCTACTCATGACCTCATTAGGAAGCTGCAAAATATAGTCTGGAATGGATGAACCCACTAAAAATTGGGCTACCTCATTGCTGAAGTTGTTACAGTTGTGAGTGAGCAGACTGTATGTTTCAGCTGTGTATCGAGGACTGATCTCCTGTAAATACATCTCGAAAACATCTTTTGGCACATGTGTGACACCCAAATCTACAACGCGAATGGGAGTACCATATGGTGTTGTCCCAACAGGAGCATGTTGTATACCTCCTCCAAAATAGTACTCATTACCATACACTACCACTCCAGTGTGCCTGCGTTCAAGGAAAATTTTTCAAATCATTGATGTCAGTAAGAGTACTCAATATCATTAAGAAACATTACCATTTAAAAATTCAGTACCAAAGATCCAACTTAAATAATGTCTCTATTTGCAGCCCCCCACCCCCAAAAAAAATAATAATCATAATAATAATAAATCTTCAAGATATATTGCTTGGAGCTTGTGCACACAGAAGCAGCATTTTCATGAAAACAAGAGAAGACTAAACAAACAGACGACTTTTCCTCCTCCAACTGCAATCCACTCACCATATGCCCTCAATCGCCTTCCCCAAGAATGATGTGGATAGCTGTCGAGCTAGACCTTGGCTCAGGTCATAAACATTCAAAGAAACCCTGTGACCCTCCTGCCATATTCAGAATTTGTTACTACATGCACACGATGCACCAACAGATACCAGAAACCAAAGTACGTCACTGAAGTTCTCCATTTACCTCAGCCATTTCAGTTTCAAAACTCCAAAATGTGAACTGCGAAAGTGTCACCTACAAGGACTAAACAAATCAAAGAACCAACATCATTAAAACCAGCACTCCAGCCATGCAAATAACAAAGCAAAGCCTCACAAGTCACAACTACACTGAGAAACTACACAAAAAGCAACTACTTTTGTCTATAAATGCTGCACCACAATGCAGCTGGTTTTCTGATAAAATTAACCAAATTGACTGACTTTGTTTTACACTTCTCAGATAGCTCCTCAAGAATATACCAATTAAGGGATCCAAGATTCGATGAAGCAAAATTACCATGTCTAAAGTTTCGATTGAACCGAGAGCATTCTGGAAAAGATAATCTAAAGGATGACAGGTGGCAATCACTAAAACAAGCACAGTTTTACGAGGTTAGAAAACTGAAGCAAGAAATCTGAAAAAAATAATTAAGTAAACATTAAAAATGCCAACGCTTCTCCAAAACCAGATGCAGCCTCCACACGCATGCAGGAAAAGCTTCGAAGAACCCCACCCGCAACCAACCATCTCCTTTGGATCAGAACCTAATCATATAACTAATCCACAGACCATCACTCTCCGGGACTGTGTTCTGCTATACGCTACAAATAAAAAGCATCGCGGTCGGTTTGGATGCCAAAGCTGCACTCAACCAAACAGAATCGACTCTTCTTCGTACCGCATTCGCCGCACGGCTATCAAACACGAACCAGAAACGAACCACATTGACCGGCACCGCTAACCCGCCACGCCCGAAACCAAGATCCCGCACCGGAAGACGCAGACAGGTCGCACCCAAATCGGGACGGACAACAAACGCCGCAGAACAACCGCGCGAATTTGCATAATCACAAACATAAAACGCAAGGTCCGGACGCAACGGAAAGAAAAAAAATCTAAGAGCTTTACCGATTGGTGGGGGGGGGGAAACGGGACTCGAATCTTTCCAGCGCCGGACGCAGAACCGGGTCAATCCGAGAGCAAACCGAAAAGAGCGAAGCTTTCAATTCAAGATCGCGGGACACGATCCACAGACAGAGACACGTAGAGAGAGAGAGAGAGAGAGAGTACCTGAAGGAAACAGAGGAAGCGAAGCGGGGCCAAGGCAAGCGGTGTGACGGAGGCGCGGAGGAGGACGACGCGAGAAGCGAGAACTCGACGATGGCCACAACAAATATAGGAGGACAACTGACCCGGACGCTTGGAGGAATTTATAAAGCCATTTTTGTGTTGTGTTGGGTTGGACTTTTCTAGAACCTGCCATTCCTGTTTCCCAGTTTCCTCGCGGCACGCCCCTTGCGACTTTTTCTTTTCTTTTTTTTTTTAGTCAGAGCCCATTGCGACTTAACACAGGGCTAATTCCCAAAAAAAGAAAAAAAAAACCAACTTTATCTTGAGCGGCATAAAAAGCACAATTTTTACTCGAGTCACTCTCGTGATGTGAAACTTTTAAATTATTCGGGCCAAAATTTAGAATTTAAGTGAAAGTCTTTTATTTTTTATGAGACAAAAAAAAATTCGGACCGGAATTATAACTCAAAGTAAAGTTGGCGTTTTTTTTCTTTTTTGAATTGAGGCATGTTCTATTTGAGTTTTATTAAGACGATCGGTGTAGGAACAACAACATTTGTAATAATAATTCTTCTCTTATATTGAAATGGGCAAAAGACACTAAGAACCCTAAATTTTGTCAATTGCTACACATTTATCCTAAAATTCTGTAACGCCAGAAGTCCCAAATTTGTGCATCTGTGGCACAATTACCCTCCGTCAAAATTCTGTAAATGAAAACCGTTTAAATATTTACCTACATGGACGCCAAGAAGCAAATAGTATTGACATAGCGCCCACGTGGCTTAAATGAAATAAAAACTTTAACTGAACCTTGACTTGGGGTTTTTTATGTCACGAGAAAAAATTCATGATAAATATGTCACAATAGGCATAATTTTGGATTTTTTGTGACTTTTTCCTATTGAAATTGATAACGATTTTCATTTATCGATTAATCTGCCCTCTCTTGTATGTTGCCCGCATAACGATGATATTTAGGCTCCGTTTTGTTAAAGCGTTAAATGAATAATTTTTAAAAACATTTTCTTACAAATCGTTCATATTGTTTACAAAAATGAATAAACGAAAAATATTTTTATCGTTTATGAAAATATTTAGACAAAAATTGTTGTCAATAAAAAGAAAATATTTTTCATTAACTAATTATTTTAGGCGATATAAATAATTATTTTTAGAAAAAAAAATTTTGCAAAACAAATAGAACCATAGAAAACAAACACTTCTTTATGAAATATGCTATTTGTTTGCCTAACTCTCATTAAGTTTCGTTAATCATGTGTATTTCGTGTATTAATCTGATTATTTTTTAGTTATATGTCGCTTCTTCCTTTTGACTTTTTTCTTACCTTCCTTTTCCGTCGACTCTCTCCCTCCGCGAAGTTTCCACTGCTTTCCCGCGTATTTGGCAGTTCGAGCAGACGAGAACCCTCTCAAGCTTTCCTTCACAGAATCGTTTTGACTTGTTTTTTTTTTGTTCCTTCGACTACCTACAAAAAATAGGGGTGTAAATGGTTCGGTTCGGTTTTGTTGAAAAACCGAACCGAACCGAACCGAACCATTAAGGGTGCATTCTTGAACCGAACCAAATTTCGCTTGAACCGATTATGAACCGAACCGAACCGAAAATCAGTTCAGTTCGGTTTGGTTCGGTTCGGTTCGGTTTTGGGTTTCTTCTTTTTTTTCCTTTTTTTTTTTTTGCTTTTTATTCACGGCTCGGTTTCTTCTGTTCCCAGAGCTTGGCCGAGCCCGCGATTCCAAACACGATGTGCCGGAGCTCCGTCCTTTGCTCCGATTCTGCGAGGGCCGTGCTGTTGCAGAGCTCAATCTATCAATTAGAGCTGGAAAATTTCTCACAGAAGAGAGAGAGAGGAGGAACGAGAGGGTTTCTTCTTCAAGAGTTCGAGAATGGCGCCGATTTTGCGGAGCTCAACCTTGGGTCGAGAAATAGTAGAAATTCCCTTCCTTTTCCTTCTCCCCTTTTGTGGGTTTCATGTTTCACTCTCGTTGAAGTTCTGTTGCTGCTTGGTCAAAATACCATCTGTGTTTTTTTTTCTTTCGGTCTTTTGCAATCACCAGTCAAACGAAGCAAGTGAAGGACGTGGCTCACCGGGACGAGGTGATAAAGATGAGCAAGCAAAAGAAAATGGAGGATTCGAGTGACAGCCGAGGAAGAAGAGAGTTTCAGAAATAGAAATAGAGTGAGAAGGAGACAATAAAAGAGATGCGTTAGAGAGAGAGAAATGACGGCCCATTCTGATTTTAGTTTTAGCCCTTTTAGCTTTAGGGTAAACGGAAGGTTATTTTCAGTTCGGTTCGGAGTTCGGTAACCGAATCGAAATAAATCAAATTGAAAAAAAATAATGGTTAGCTGTGATTATCCGAACCGAAAATCGAACCGAACTGAAATGCACAAAATTTTCAGTTCGGTTCGTATCTCGGTTTCGTTTTTCGGTTTGGTTCTGACACCCCTAACAAAAAGAACCAAAAAAGGAAAAATGATGCAAATAACTCTTCAACTTTAGCCCGATATTTAATATAATCCATGAATTTTTAATTTATTAGATGTGGTCCCTAAATTATTAGCAAATGTTCAATATAGCTCATGAACTCTTAATTTGTTCGATGTGATCCATGAACTATTAGTAAAGGTTCAATGTTGTCCTTCAGCTTACTCAAGCGACAAATCGATCATTATTTGATGACGTGGATATTATTATATGCCGAGTTGGATTATTAAAGATGATGAGTCAATATATACATCTTTCTACTTTAGGGTAGGGAAAAAATTTAAGGTGTTAACGTGTCCATCGTTATTTAATGACTTGGATTATTATTTCGAGATTTGAGCTAGAAAGGGGATGCTAAGATGCCAATAAGGGGAAATGAAGACAAGGCTTGTGACAGGTATGTTATCCCACGTACAAACGGCTCTTCAGGCCTTTATAAAAGGGATTGTAACGTTTCTTTTTTGTTCACCAATGAAAATAAACGAATTGGAAGCTGCATCAACAAATTCCGTTAATTTGAATTAATGAAATGGTGACATTGAACATTTTTTGTATAGTTTAGGAAGTAGATTGGACATTTATCGATAATTCAGGGACTACATTAAATAAATTAAAAGTCTAGAGACTGCATTGCACATTAGACCAAACTTCAGGAATCATTTATGTCATTTTCTTGACAAAAAAGCAACAGTAACTCATCGACACTACGAGGTCGATCGTTGGGCGGCTAGGATCCAGCCAGGCTCGACGATCAGGCCGGGTGTATTGCCCAAGTTCACTCACGACGTAAAAATATACATAAAAACAAAAACAAAAATTGTCCGGTTCAGGACCCGGCCAAAGTAGGTTGGGCCGGGTCTTCTAATATGCTTTATCAGAAGATTGCCCGATAAGAGGACAATAAGAGCCACGAGATCTGAAAAGGGAAAATGCAGAAGTCGCTATGGCGTTGGGCCCGCTGGCCGTGGCTCAGCTCGATTGGGCCCAAAATAGATCTGACAGAACTAGGCGTAGCCCAAGCCCCAAACCAAAACGACATCGCTTTTTCAGGATTCGTGGTTAGCAATGCACGTGGGACATTGAGTAGAGGAGGATGTTTTTTACCTATGCACGCAAGTCGTAATTCCGTGCGTGATTTTTGGGATGCTGATGTTTAATTGACCTCTAATTTCAATACAGGAAACATCGAGAACAAAAGTTTGTGATCGACTCCATGCTAAAAGTCAAAACGAAGCGAGTTAAGTGCATCGAATCGCATGGATTCACATTTTCTCTCTGTGATTATATTTTCGGGATTGAGGAGGGGGGTGACGGTTTAATTTGGCTCGAAAACCAAATTGAACTGATGTTTCCAAGCCATTGACAAAGCGAACCGATTCCATTCATGGCCGCGAACTCCTAAAGCCAACTACATCAACATGCATGTGATGTTTTCTCTTTTCTTTAAATGATTTTCTTATCGTTATAGTGGAATCATGCACCTGCGATTAATCAAATGCGACGTCAAAGATTCTTGTTCACACGTGACTATTTACGGTATGACATTGGATCGTGTAACTGTACATCATTTCCTTGTAACTGAGTTTCAAACGTCGTGTGATGAAATTACTAATTTACAAATAGTTAATGATACGGGCGATTTGTGTGTGATTGGACATTGGTTAGGCAAGGCAAAATATAACAATGTTATAAGAAAAATATAATGTCATTTTTAATTAAAACTTGATGAGAGTAATATGTATAGTTTGAAAGGAGAAAGATGTAACTGACTATAATTAAAGTTGAAGTTCTCATTTAATTATTGAAAAATTAGCAAAGAATTCAAGACATGGATATGTGGCGGCTTTCTGTGACATCAGTTGTCACCTACCTTGCTAATTATTTGGCTAGAGAATCATTATCAGAAAAAAAGAAAAAGAAAATATCCATCACATGCTTTTCAATTGGAAATGAAAAGACTATACTTTCTCATCATTCAAATTGATTGAAAAAAAAACCAACTCACTATTCTAAGAACACCACGTCAATAAAATGCAATTCCTTGTTCTCCGGCTCGTCTTAATTAAAACGATCTCAGCGTAATACGCGACAAAAAATTAAGATTAAAGTGATAAGTGTATAAACACATTAATCAATCAAGAGTCAAGATTGCCCTTTAACTATTCCATTCCCCTCCATGAAATACATATATTCTTTTAATAAATAGCAAACGTGGCATTAAATTAGATTAAAAAAGGAGTAAAGAATAAACTAATTAGTCGAGAAAAGGATGGTGAAAAGGCATTGGAAATTCACTCAAAAGGTGACATCACCAGTTTATAATTCACAATAGTAAAAAGAACATAAATAATCCCTAACTTTAATTTAATGTGTAATGTGGTTCCTGAATTTTTTGTATGTGTTCATATAGTATAGGGACTAATTTGAACATTTACCAGAAATTCAGAGACTATATTGAACAAATTAAAAGTTTAGGGATGAAATTGCACATCGGACTAAAATTCAAGGATCACATCAAACAAATTAGAAGTTCGAGAATAGCGTTGCATACCGGGCCAACATTCGAGAGCTATTTGTGTCATTATTCCTCCCTGATAAATTCAAGGGATAATAACACAAACGGTCCCTGAATTTTGGTCAAATGTGTAATTTGGTCCATGAACTTTTAATTTATTCAATGTAGTCCCTGAACTTTAGCTGAATGTTCAATTTGATCTCTGAACTTTTAATTTGTTCAATGTGGTCCCTAGACTTTTGGTACATGTTCAATTTAGTCCCTGAACTATATGAAAATGTTCTATGTAGTCATTCCTTGTTCGGAGTTTACATTAAACAAATAAAATGTTCAGGGACCAAATTATATATTGAGCCAAAATTTAGAGACTATTTGTGTTATTTTTCCTAAATACAAACATATGGAGAATGACTATTTTACATCGTTACTTATTAGGGACTTAACATCCTATTCCTTCCTTAAATTATTCGAACGTGTCCTGAACCGAAGGATCTGATCTGATTCGTTTCAATGTAAGACGTCTCCTCTCCTCCTCTCTTGTCCGAGCTTTCCCCATGTCAACAGAAGAAGAGGAGGATCGGAAATCTCCTCAGTCTCTCGACCTCGAGTTTTATCGCCTTCACCGCCTCTCCGATTTCTCCTTCCCTCTCTTCTTCCCCTTTCGTCGCCGTCGAGCTTCGCGCTCTCGGTTGGAGGAGTCGGGCTCGAAAGATGGAGGATCGATGGGTGGCTGTAGAAGACGCCGAGCCCGAGCCAATCTCCGAATCTTTCACTTGTTGCATTTGCCTGTGAGCGTTCTCTCCTCTTTCTTTCTTTTTTTTCTGCTCTTTCTCTTTCCCCGATCAACGCGTAGCAAGGCTGTATGCCTCGGTTCTTGTTGGAAGATGGAAGGATTTCGGTGTAATCGCGTCTGTATCTTGCGGCAGCCCGTGGTTTCGTGCGAATTCGGCTAATTTCGTTTCGTTCGCGCTTGTGTGCGTATGCGTCTTGCGTCTTGCGGTTTTCGCAAAAGATGATGTTTTTCTCTTCTGTGTGCGCTACTCGCAATTGGTGTTGTCTTGGGCGATAACCAGTTTGCTAATCGACGCCGAAGTTGCGCGGACGGGGAAAAGGGACAAATGAACTGATACGAGAAGGGATTTTACTCTTGCATTCTCGCTTAGGTGTTTGGAGAGCATCAATCGAGCTCTAGAAATTGCCTCGGCGGGGTCGAAATCGGTGCTATATACAATGGGGTCTTTAGAAAAAAGCTAGATTTCGATGGAGGGCTCCGGTAACAGGAAATTCCTTTTGACTATAAGTTGTGGCTTTCTTAATGAGGGTATGGAATGATAATTACTATAGATAAAATGTTGTCTTGATGCTGATTTTTGAATTCCACAATTTGGTCTTCAATTGCAGGTTTCGCTATGCTTTCCTTGCCTCTTCTTTAATTGCGAAGAGGGTCTTCATCTGATAATGTCTAGTTGAGATGCCTAGATAATGACTGGCGCGGCTTCTATAGTTGGTGTACTTTTTTTTTATAATCTTGTTGTAACAGAAGCTTTGATTTTGACTGTGGTAGGTTCATCAAATCTGCAGTTGACTCTTTTTCTCCCTTGGGTTCCTTTTATGTTCTCAATTTCACGGTTGTGTATTGCAAATAAAGTTAGCTGCTGCTTACTCAGTTTAAACGATTAAATTAACTTCTATCTCTCGTCTCGTATTTTCAAATGCAAATTATGAGATTTTTTTTACAAAAATATAATTAGTCATTCAATGTGAAGGTCTAGTAACTAAAATGCACATGTGAACAGCATAAGAAGTAAATTCCAGTCGCAACAATGAGGATCATCCTCTAAGAAATTACGCCACGCAATGCCTGAACCTGCATTAGTGACATTGGGTTTGGGTCCTGTTTTTCTTTTCTTTTTTTATATGTCACCTTAATGTTGCTTGTGGATTTGAGCAGCTATTTATTTTTATATTTGGGAGAAGCAGTTTCACTAATCTATTCTCATCTCGCTGTAGGGAACTCCTTTACAAGCCAGTCGTATTATGTAAGGAGCTTTTATTTCCACATACACATGGAGGTTTCTCTATCTTCTTATTAACAAATTACTGGTTTCCTTTGATGCAGCTTGTGGCCATATCTCCTGTTTCTGGTGTGTACATCAATCAATGAGTGGTTTTCGTGAAACCAAATGCCCACTTTGTCGGCAACCATACCTTCACTTTCCCAGCATCTGTCTGTTACTTCACTTTTTGCTGCTTAAGATGTATCCTGATTCCTATAGGAGAAGGGAAATACAAACTTTAGGTGAATTTTCTATGTTCACTTGCCTGTTCTTAGATATGTAAATACCTGGAGAACAATGTTGCCCATGAAAAGGACTTGGCCTGACTTATCAAATTTTATGATCTATTTATGTCAAGGGAGGATTTATTGATTGATTCTGTGAAAAGGATCTAGAAGGCCATACTTGCTGTTAATTTCCCTTCTTTTCCACATCTTATTGCTGAGTGAAGGAGGGCTTAGCTAGCTGATTATGCACTTGGAAAACAAGTGGTAATGCTTGACCGCTGGTTGTACCTTTCCACTCCATAGCTTTGTCTTCCCCTTTTAAAGTTATTCTTATGTAAAATATGAACTAAATGCTTCTAACTTAGATGAACTCCATAGTTTTCTCATGCGATGTCTATTTTGTTCTATGTACTTAATGGGGCCTTAATATTCAGAAGTATCAGTGGCATTACAGGGGGTGTTGGAATGCATGCTTAACGCACTATCCTTTAAGTCTTAATATGCAGTTCTAGATGATTGTCCTATTCTGTCGTATGAGTATGAGTTCTGCAACTTTTAAATACTGAAGCAATTAAACAACCTGGCGAGGTGTATGAGAATGTTCCTTTTAGGATGGTTGCTAGCAGCTTCTTCTTAAGCTTGATCGCATTTTGTTGTCCCATTTAATCATGCATATGAGAATCATCAGATCCACTGGTTATTATGATTCTACATTGATTTTTCTTCTGGCTTAGTTTTGTTAAAATATTTCACAAATCAACTTTTCTGAGATCCTTTACCCCCCAACCTTTGTCTGCTTCAGAGGAAGAAAAGAGAATGGGAACTTTCTCTCCGCAGTTTGATGCTCTTTCGTGGAGATCAGGCAATGAGGAAGAACAAAAGTTATCCGGTTCTTCACAATCAAGCCTGACATGTTTGGGCCCAAACTCAACTATGGACACTGGGTCTTCTAGAAATGGTGAACCCCATGCAAGTAAGGTGCAATCAGAGCCTGTTGCAGGTATTGATGGTTACGGTCCAAGCAGTCCCAAACAAGACTTGAAACGAAAACATGATATACCTGTTGAAGAGGAGAATGGGCATCTAGTTGGCTCAGACAAAAGTTGCAAGCAGATTATAGCATCGGATGTGCTCTGCACAGAATGCAGGCAATTGCTTTTTCATCCCGTTGCTCTTAATTGCGGCCATGGTATTCTTTACACTTAGTTTCATCTTCTCGGTTCAGAAATTCTTTTGAAATTTAAAATTAGAAAATATTTATCCTAATTCCTCTTTTATGTGGTTTGCATTTCCAGTATATTGTGAATCTTGCATTGTGTATCCAGCTGATGAAAAGCTCACATGTCAAGTTTGTCAAAGCCGACATCCAGGGGGATTACCGAAAGTTTGTTTGGAGCTGGATCACTTTTTGGAGCAACAGTTTCCTGATGAATATGCTTTGAGGAGATTAGCCGCACGGCCTAGACTGACTATCTCAGAGAATGATAGCCCAAAATCTCGTATGTTCTGCAGCTCTGCCTTTTATATAGTTCAGAGTTCAAGGGGTTTGTTCCAGACCATCATGACATGTAGCTTAAGTCATTATTCATTGCCATTTGTAATATTTGAGATGCCACAATGGTTCTGGTGTTGTGTTAGTAGGTAATAGCAAAGCTGATTCATCTTGGTCAATTGATACTTCAGTGACCCATTTGGGAGTTGGCTGCGATTACTGTGGGGTAAGCCTTTTATCTCTCTCTCTCTCTCTCTCTCTCTCTCTCTATCTCTCTCTCTCTTAATGCAAAATGCAAAATGTTCTCTTTTATATTTACTGAATGGAAAGAAAAATTTGGATTATCTTGAACTTCAATTGATAGCAAGCAATTTTCTTATATTAGCTAAAGATATGGATGTAGGCACCGAAATTTTACCATTGTTGGAACTTTTTTTTTTTTTTGGCCCAGATGTATAAGTGGGGATCTATTCCAAGATTATACTTGCTTTGTTTTGGTATTTGAGGCTTTGTAACCGTAGTTTAATTATATAATCATTGTTCTTAGCAGCATACAGAACTAGTGAAATAAACTTTTAAATTACGTTAAATGTGGAACTCTCATATGGTAATTGCCAAAGTATAATCAAATGATAAATTTATAGTTCTCCTTAGCAATCTGCATATTTTGAATTAGCGGCATTGTACTTTTGGTCCCTCCTAGTCTTTTCTTTTGAATATGTCGCTGCGGATGGTGTAAACGAATTTCTGGCCTCGGTGTGACCAACCAATTTTTTATTTTAACTAATGGAAGTGAGATGTAAGTATTATTAAGTTAATTAAGTTGGATTATGTATAGTAATATTCTTGGGTCTTGATATGTAGATGTATCCAATAATCGGGGATAGATACCAGTGTCAGGATTGTGTCGAGAAGATTGGCTTTGATCTCTGTGGAGATTGCTACAATTCCGGTTGCAAGCTCCCTGGCCGGTTCAACCAACAACATCGACCAGAGCACAAGTTCAAACTCAAAAAGCCAAATAACTTGCGGAACTATATGTTGAGGTTGGTGACGGGGCGGCCGGACTATGGCTCCACTGCTCTCATCTTCTCTAATGAGGGTTTGGAAGATGGAGTCTCATTGATTGCTCCCACTTCACTGAGTCAGGAAGATGCCGCACTGAGTCAGGAAGATGCCGAGAACAGTCTGTCGATTAATTTTCTTTTTGAAGATGATGCGGATTCGGAACATCAGAATAATTCCCAGTCTAATTCTAACTGAAGCCCATCTTGGAAGCAGTTTTCCCAATCAACCGACAGTGCTTGAGGATGGACATCGCACTTGAGTTGAGCAAACTGAGTTTGTGATGATGACAACAGCGGCGGCGGCGGCAGCTTGTGCTTCCCTTGGGCTCTTTTGACCTGCGGCACGGCAAGTGCCAGAGGCAAAAGTCATTGCGAGAGGGCTTTTAGTAGAATGCAGATGGGGCGCCTTTTCATAGCCAAAAAGTCTTATGGAAGTGTGGAATTTCATAATGTATGGAGCGGATTATATATTCCGTGTGTCTGTATGTAAATGTCGAGGTGCTATGTTGTTATGTAACGATGACAGAAATCACAATGTTGTACATTGTACATTAACGATGAGTATTTCCACGATGATCTCGCCAGTTCTGTTTTCTGCAGCTAGAATTGTGGTCTCTCTTCAGCTTCCATTGCATGGTCCGATGGACTAATGAGCATCTGGATTGTTGATCATGTGCGTCCACCATAACTCTCATGTGATCGACGATCTAAATAAATTTGGCAAAATAAAAAAATGGTCTGACCTGTACACGTGAAAATTATGTGGCTTTTTTTTCGAATTTTTTAATTTTTAGAAAAATAATTTAATAAAAAAAAAAAAGTTGCAGTAGCGGTGAGGGAGCCCTCGCCGCTGCTGCCGCCAACCCACCACCGCCGGGAAGGGCTAGAGGTGGTGGGCGTAGTGGTCGGCGAGGGCCGGATCCGGCGAGGCGAGACCTCGCCGTCGCGACCCAGGCGACGGCCCTTCCCAGCGGTGGTGGAGTTGATGCGCAAGGCCGAGGACTCCTCGCCGCCGCCGCTGCAGCTTTTTTTATTTATTTATTTATTTATTTTTTTGAAAAAGTACACGCCAATGGCTAAACGGCGTCGTTTTTGGTTTTTAATGCTTGATCGGACCTCTCCGCGAGCCTCTGTGGACCTCTCCTATCTAGCCGTGCTGCTGCCACATCGGATTTCCGATGAGCCACATCGATATTGCACTAAAATGATCGTTTTTCAAAAGTTAGCACCAAAGCCGATCCGAAAAAAAGTTACAAGACCAAAGCCGATGGCCGTACATAAGTTATGGCACTTCTAGTGTACTTTGCCAAATAAATTTGGTCCTTGTGATTGAAAGATCTTAGGATCTTTTGTATTCTTCAATAACTAACTATTATTATTCACATTTTGGCTTGTTATGCCCGGCTCTGCTGGCTTCTCTCAAAGTTTGTAATTTGTATTGACATCTTTTTACGTTTAATGGCCAGAAAGATCAGTAGAAGTATGCGAGTCATGGGAATGTGGGCTAACTTTAGGACCATTTCACCTTTTGCGAGCTTAGTTTTGCAAAATCACATCAATTTTCAGCTTATCCCTAATTTTGCTCAAAAAAATAAGAGTCGAGAGTAGAATTATATCACCCGCCCCAGGAATATTCTAGAGAACACTAGAGAGGCTCGTCCGATCTTCACAAATGGTTCACAATCCTTCAAGCCTAAAAAACCTAAGGATCGTGACAAATGACGATGTCGTATAACTTGTATACAATAGTTGTCGCGACCCTCCCAATGCCCATGTCGGGAAAATAACGGTTTAGAGGTATTGTCGAGTTGGGGACCAACAATCCTCAATCAAGGTGGGTTCTTTCAAATCCTTACATCGCATGACATTGGGATTTTCATTTTAATTTGATTAGCTCTATGAGAATTACATGTAAGGAGTCGCTACTAGCCAATTGAATCAGTTAGAAACCAAGTGAGGCACGGGAGAATACTTCACTTCTGACCAGAGATCTAAGGTTAACGACTTTATAGACTCCTAACCATTAAATGATAAAGCAAAGCGAAATGCACCATAGTGCAAATGAGTAGGGCATCTCAGCGGTCTTTTTACCAAATTATGAATCCTAAGATTCTCATCCGCTAAGTGTTCATGCGATGTTTTTGTATTCATTATGGTCCTAAAATGTAATCTAACCATTCGACTAAGAAAATAAATCTCAACACAAAAACGGTATAAAAGCATTCACAACAAACAAACAAATCAAGAATAGTACTGAAAAGTGAATAAAATGGTGAAGTGTGGTAAAGTAACTCAATATGAGTCAGGTAAAGAAAACACGGTCTCACAATAATCCCAGTGAGGTTAGTTCAAATCAAATTCAGTTTTTTAAAGAAACTGATTTTTCCATATCTAAACTTGAGAAAATCACAGGTTATCCTAAATCATGCGTACTTTATAAATGAAACTATACTAATATAATAATAAAATCGAACAACCTAAGCAAGGCCTATCCTCTGACCAATTTTTTCAAGTTTTTGTTTTCGATTTTTTTTTATTGTTTTCTGGAAATAGAGACTGGGGCCTAGTCGGAATCTGGACCCAACTTGGACCTCGCAGGTCCAGGTCACTGAAAACATGAAAGGCTTTATAAACGAAATGGGCTTATTTGTTCAAGTCCAATTCAATTTTGACCAGAGTCAAGCCCGAATTTTCTAAAGCCGAAGCAAATCCAAATTTATCAAACCTATTCAAGCCCAAAGATATATAACACCCATCGTCTTCCTCCTACTGTACTGAGAGCACACCAGTTTTGGTTTTAATCTTGAGGGACCTCTCCGTAGCCGTGTCGGCGCCACATCGGATTTCCGGTGAGCCACATCGATATTGGCACTAAAATGATCGTTTTTCAAAAAGTTGGCACCAAAGTGATCAGAAAAAGTTATGGCCCAAAGTGATGGCCGATACGTAAGTTTATGGCGAGCTTACAGTGTCTTTTTTAACAAAATAAATTTGGTCCTTGTGATTGAAAGATCTTAGGATCTTTTGTATTCTTCAATAACTAACTATTATTATTCACATTTTGGCTTGTTATGCCCGGCTCTGCTGGCTTCTCTCAAAGTTTGTAATTTGTATTGACATCTTTTTACGTTTAATGGCCAGAAAGATCAGTAGAAGTATGCGAGTCATGGGAATGTGGGCTAACTTTAGGACCATTTCACCTTTTGCGAGCTTAGTTTTGCAAAATCACATCAATTTTCAGCTTATCCCTAATTTTGCTCAAAAAAATAAGAGTCGAGAGTAGAATTTCTCCGGTAGTTGTATTATTTGTGGGATGGATACAAATGAGGGGAGGAGATTACAAGTATAAGCCTAATCACGTCCATAGATCTCTCTTCAATCTTACGACGGAGATTGCATTTCCACACTTACCAACTACTCGCATTTATTACAAGAAGATTGTAGAATATGGTACAGTTATAATATCACCCGCCCCAGGAATATTCTAGAGAACACTAGAGAGGCTCGTCCGATCTTCACAAATGGTTCACAATCCTTCAAGCCTAAAAAACCTAAGGATCGTGACAAATGACGATGTCGTATAACTTGTATACAATAGTTGTCGCGACCCTCCCAATGCCCATGTCGGGAAAATAACGGTTTAGAGGTATTGTCGAGTTGGGGACCAACAATCCTCAATCAAGGTGGGTTCTTTCAAATCCTTACATCGCATGACATTGGGATTTTCATTTTAATTTGATTAGCTCTATGAGAATTACATGTAAGGAGTCGCTACTAGCCAATTGAATCAGTTAGAAACCAAGTGAGGCACGGGAGAATACTTCACTTCGACCCGAGAGATCTAAGGTTAACGACTTTATAGACTCCTAACCATTAAATGATAAAGCAAGCGAAATGCACCATAGTGCAAATGAGTAGGAGCATCTCAGCGGTCTTTTTACCAAATTATGAATCCTAAGATTCTCATCCGCTAAGTGTTCATGCGATGTTTTTGTATTCATTATGGTCCTAAAATGTAATCTAACCATTCGACTAAGAAAATAAATCTCAACACAAAAACGGTATAAAAGCATTCACAACAAACAAACAAATCAAGAATAGTACTGAAAAGTGAATAAAATGGTGAAGTGTGGTAAAGTAACTCAATATGAGTCAGGTAAAGAAAACACGGTCTCACAATAATCCCAGTGAGGTTAGTTCAAATCAAATTCAGTTTTTTAAAGAAACTGATTTTTCCATATCTAAACTTGAGAAAATCACAGGTTATCCTAAATCATGCGTACTTTATAAATGAAACTATACTAATATAATAATAAAATCGAACAACCTAAGCAAGGCCTATCCTCTGACCAATTTTTTCAAGTTTTTGTTTTCGATTTTTTTTTTGTTTTCTGGAAATAGAGACTGGGGCCTAGTCGGAATCTGGACCCAACTTGGACCTCGCAGGTCCAGGTCACTGAAAACATGAAAGGCTTTATAAACGAAATGGGCTTATTTGTTCAAGTCCAATTCAATTTTGACCAGAGTCAAGCCCGAATTTTCTAAAGCCGAAGCAAATCCAAATTTATCAAACCTATTCAAGCCCAAAGATATATAACACCCATCGTCTTCCTCCTACTGTACTGAGAGCACACCAGATAATGTTCACTACCCCATGAACTTCCAGACTTACAATATAACATCAACACAGCAAAAATCTCAAGCCATGAATATGTATTCTTCACTGTTAACCACCTTATATTAATTGCCGGATAATCACAGTCGGCCATCAACAAACCTCAACCTTAAAGCGCCGGTTGTTAAACTATGTCTCGAGTTTGAGCCCGTGAATCTATAAGTGCACGTGGATATCCGACTGGAAATTTTTTTGATATATTCCGATGTGGCATAAATTTGCAAAGTCTGAATTTGGTCTTTAATCGTTGTTAACTTGGATGTTTCTTGAAGTTTGACTTTGGGTCAGAAAACAAGAAAAGGAAAGTCTGTGTTAGAGAAAGAGCAAGAAATATTCTTTCTTAAATCCTGTGGAAGTCACGGTCAAGATCGGAAAGTCTAATATGGACTTAAGACCATATTCAGACACAAGTGGATTTCACATATGTGTGTACATGCATTTACATGTATATATATATATATATATATATATTTGTCTATATGTAGGTGTGTGTGTGTGTGTGTGTTTCCTACCATTGGGATTGACGTCTTGAACTGCCGCTTAGTGAGTGCTTGTTAAGCTGTTGTTGATGATTACGTGCAGAGGTTGAAGTACCGTTTGACGAGTGCTTGTCAGTGGGTTTACGTGCAATTACACCAGGAGCTTTTATTGTTGAAGTCGATTAATTTTGTGATAAGATTTATGTATAATTTTTTCGTGAAATTAAGATATTATTTTGTGAGGAATTGTAAGGTAAAATACCGTGTGAATTATTAGGCGTGATGGGAGCTCGGAAATATTGAGAGTGTTTGAGTGATTCGAGTGCGATTAAAATTTCTATTGTATCGCTTAATCTATAGTAGAATTTGTTATTGCCCTTCCTGTCAAATTAGGTCACCACGATCGAATCACGTAAATCTAATGTTAGATTTCATTTTATTATTCGATAGCTTGTTTCAACAATATTATCTGTATCTATTATCGAGATTTATTATAATTCGAATATAAGAGCCCCGTGCATGCACGAAATAGCTTCCTGATATCCTGTAAAATGGATCGGGTCGAGATTGAGTCGTGATCGGATGAGCTCTTTGATGCCCGAGCTCGTTTAAAAGTGACGAGGGACGGTGGGACGTGGATGTTTATCCTGTGTAACCAAAATGATTAGCGACGAGGGCTTTGATTAGCATCGGTACGTGAGTAATAATCATGTTTCATCGGACGAGTGGGGGCTTCAGGAGATTCCCCTAGGAGTTTGCAAAAGGTTACTACTCCCACACAAAAGATTTAAAGGCCATTGATTGGCGTGCCCCGTGATTAATCATCAATCTCACTCTCGCTTGCAGATCCTTCAGATCTGGCTCATGATTTAGTCTTGAATGCTGTCTTGATCATGAGATAGAGAATGAGAAATTGTTAAGAAAAAGTGAAATTTGACAAGAACGAGGGTGACTGATTTTTGATCGACGCAAAGTCCCGTTGGACCATGGAATAGATCTTTTTCTCTCGAAGGTGAAATTTGTGTGTATTCTTGATTTGATAGTTTAGGAGAATGATTATAGGGGGAGAATTTCGATTGGTCCAGTAAATTTGGATCATTAAACATGCTTATTCCACATCCACATTTAGCCAAAATTTCGACGGTGTTATTTTGTCCAATAATAAAGAAATCACGTAGCGATTTAAAATAATAAATTAAACCCCAAAGATAGGGAGGGAGACTGAGTGGTGGCAGTAGAGGCACCCTTTAGAATCAATGAGGATCCGACGCCTCTCGCGCTGCAGTAGCATCCGCCACTTTAGATAGAGAAAAAGCATAACAAGCAATGCCAAAGTCTCCAAGATTCCGGAGTGTGCAATGCTACAAGATCACTCCTCATAAGAAACACGATGTGAGATTTTTTCTTAAAAGAATGCTTATTAAGAATGTTGCCAATTTATGAGAAAACTAAGGGTGCGTTTGTTTCAAGAAAAATGCACTCTAAATAAATGAGATCCAAGCATCAGAAATGTTTTCAATCAAGTATCACTAAACAAAGAAAAACTAACTATTTTTTTAGAAAATGATTTTCCGGAAAACATTTTTAAAAAACGTTACATTTTTCGTGAAACAAACACATTCTAAATGATGGAGATCCCAAGCTCGTGATGTTTGATTTAGTGGTTTTGTCATCCGTGGGAATTTTGTTGTGCTCTCTTTTTCGAGCCTAGACCTGTTAAAAATCATAAACTCATTTTTAACCCATATTTGATAGGCTAAATTGTTATATGGGTTAGTTATATTTAGAAGATGGGTTATAAATGGGTTTAGAATGGTAAAACTTAAAATAATATGAATATTAAATGGGTTCACAACTTACTTATACCCAATCCACCTCTATAACTCTCTCTCATCCTCATTCGATCTCAACTCGCTCACTTTGCGTTCTCACCTCAGTTTGAGTATGATTTTTCCTAGATTTGATTAAATATGGAAGTGTTTTGGCCATATTGATCAATATAAGTCACTAGATCTATATTGCATGGAAATGAGTCAAAATAGGTTGAACGGCTCAATTTGGATAAGACCATTTTCGACTTAACTCAAACCCGACCCACCCATTTGAAGGGTCTACTCATACCTAAAGCAATAGCCTCGATGACAACATGTACGCTAGAGCCCGACAAGAGACATCGAAAACCCTTGTTGATTCCTACTAGAGAGCTTGAGCAATATTTTAGGCCCCATTCATGGGCCCAGTCTAACTCGAATTCGCCTATTAATCATCTCTAATTCAAACTTAGCATTCATAGGCGGGAATGAAGTAGCACCACTATCCATGAACAACCCACGGGGCTAGTCGGAGAAACCCGGCCACTGGGTACAGAGTAGGAATGGAGATTGGTAGCGTGAAATTATATATATGTATATTTATATTTCGATTGAATCAAATTTTAAAAAATGACGTGTAATTCAGGTAGACGAGTAAATTGAAGATGATAATTTGTTGCAAAGAGGGATTTATTAATTTATTACTTGGAGTTGGGATCGGTGAGGCGTGAGGGGGGGGGGGGAAGCGAATTGGCGGGAAATCGAACTTTGGATGGGGCGGAAAAGATTCCTCGAAAACCGGTCGTCGTACGAGAATTAATTGAGGTTAGTGTCGATAACATCGGTATTTGGGAATCGACGTAATGGTTTTCGTTGGGATTAAACAGAAAGAAAGACAAAAAAAAAAAAAGGCACTAATTTTTGGTTGCCAAGTTGATTTTTTTTATGTTACCCTTTTAGACGACATGATTGTCTTTGTCTTGGCAAATGAGCCCCCAATCAATCTTTTTCCCCTACCTTTTCTTTTTATCTTTTCCCTTTTAAAAATAAAAAGATAAAATATTTATATATATATGTATGTATATCTATAAGAGTCTTGTTAATAATTGCTCTCGGAGTGTTGACTATTCATGTTCAATAAGAAATATATTTGTATTTTCAATGCATGGATTAGATAAGATGCGAAAAACACAACATACCCAAAATGACAAATTTTCTTTATTCAAGTGTTCAGCCATAGGTGTCATAGATTTCTATCTCGCTCGTCTCCTCCATCCATCTCCTCAAACAAACGCTCGTGTTCTTCCTCATCGATAATCGCCCGACTTCACATGCGAGTGTAGCACATGTCCCGACACTAGCATATATTAGGAATTTCGTAAGCAGCTTTCGAAGAAAGAAAATTTATCGTTTCAAAAATACCTTCATTCTTGTGTTATGCACAATTAATATGATAAACATAAGCAAAGCTATCATTGTTAACGTGCACGGTGTGAACAAAACTAATGTGACGTAATTGTTTCCAAAGGACAATCGTCGCTTGTAGTAAAAGTCTTTCAATATCAGTAGTCTAATCAGTTAATGTTGACCGTAATATTGCAAATTTTGTCGTCGGTACAAAGTGTATGTGCATTATTTGAGTTTTCTGCAGCCCAAAAAAATTATGTTGTTATGCTTAGATTTAATTAATTTAACCATCTACTTTATGATAGGAAAATATATTCACACGGAAAAATGTAGATAAGATTTCCCTGAATAGAATTGTTCAGGTGTACGTTTGACACGTTATATCCCATATTAACTAGTTCATAGGAGAGACTTTGGTGAATGATATATAAGTAAGAGCCACCCGGTGGAATTGCACTAATAGGCTCGCTTAGGAAAGCGGTCCGTGCTTTGTTGACACCTTTAATCGCATATTAAGA
This sequence comes from Syzygium oleosum, assembly GCF_021117445.2. NCBI lineage: Eukaryota > Viridiplantae > Streptophyta > Magnoliopsida > Myrtales > Myrtaceae > Syzygium > Syzygium oleosum. The sequence goes on along the minus strand of NW_026607493.1, from coordinate 2,815,823 downwards.
AGCGAGTGAGGTCGGTAGAGGGGAAAATTTCTCTTGAGTAAACTTGAAATTGACATATTATTTAGATTGAACAACGAATGAATCCTATCGGTTTTTGGGACTCTAATGCACTATTTATTTACATTTTTTAAGAGGTACTAAAAGTACTGAATAATAATCATGCTTTCTCATAAAAAAAACCATGATCTCATTATGTCCATCTCATGCGCTATAATGACATGAAAAAAGAGCTGATTGCCACAATCTTGTTTGCCAATATCGACAGTATTATATTGATCTCCATTTGAAAAGTTGAAATACTTAATTAAATATAAAAAAAAATTAGGTGCCCCTAGGAAAATGGATAAAAGTTAATTTCCTTGCGGTATCATTATACCTAAGGGTGAGCAAGATGGACTGCCCAAATCGGGACCGAACCTGACGGACCGATTTGGTCCGGTTCTCGGAAATATCAGTTCGGTTCCCGGTTCCTAAAAGTGAAACCAGTTTTCGAGCGGTTGCATTATAATTTAATAGAAAAAATCTTATATCCTAGTTGAAACTTTTTGGTGACCACACGAAATGACAAGAATAACAACAAGGACAGATTGGCACGACACAAAATTGTCATGATACATCAGTTTTATGCCTTTCAGATCTCACTCTAATCAAGTCAAATCCCTTGGATTAATTGGCTAAATTAAGCGGTGTCTTCTTGATCAATAAACAAGAGTTTCCATCAACACTAATGGCTTATTCATGTCCGTTTGAAGTCAGCCGAATGGTGCTTTGACCGTCGCGATTGAACGTAAAGAAATTTAAAAAGTATCCTCGCAGTACTAATTAAACAATCAAATAATGAAATATTGCAATTTCGATACATTAATTACGCTCGTGATACGCAGAAATAGTTCTACACCGCTTCATTTTTCCCCAAGCTTTGTTGACGTAAAAAATGTTTCTAACCCGGATGCCCCGCGTCGTCTATTTATTCATCAAGGATGAAGATCAATATCTTAAAAAAATAGAACATTGTCCCATCAATTACATTTAATAAATATTTTGCTAATTAACAAGACCCGGACGAAATAAATCATAGAATACGATCAATTTTGACTTCGAAGAAAGCATGAGACTTGCATAAATAATTGGTAGGATAACGAGGGCAGGTGACTCTCGGGTGTGATGAAATTAACTTAGTGACGTTTGGTGAAATGCATGCAACATGTTGTCGATTTTAATGCTCCAACGGATAACTTCGAATTAATCATCAATGTCAGTTTGACTTTTGCTCCGTCCTCGGATTTTCTCATTTGATTGATCGTCTGCATAAGAGATTATTTACACATTCATCCTTAGATGGTCGACATCGACATATGAAAAGATTCAATTATAAAACTAACTTCAAAAATATATGTTTTCAACAACGAACATTTGAGAATAATGATGCATAGCTATTCATTTAGGTGGGTTGTACTCGGCACGATGTTTGTGCTTGACCTTGATCGGCCGACATAAACGGACTCGATTATGACACAATCCCGTTTAATTACGCATGACGTCATATTGTGCAAATGGACAATATCGAAAATTGCTAGCACGGCTTCCCCATGCGAAGAGATTGAGTTTCTTATTTTCCTGGATAAAATTCATTCGAGACAGTTAAAAATCGCAACAACGAAAATAATTTAATCGAGAAATCTTTAGAGGGAAAAAGTAGGGTCATACCAATTTCTCTTTCTTTAATTTGGTATAAATATTAATTTCACTTCAACTCGATCAATAGCTCCCGCACCTTTTGTCACATAAGTGGCGATGATTGATGACCTTTTTTCCTTTGATATTTCATTCGGTCGCAGACTATTTTCATTTATCAATGACGTACTTTGACAAATTATCTTAGGTTGTGTTTGTTTTGGTGAAAGTATTTTTCCGGAAAGTGTTTTTTGGACTTTCATTCGTTTGGTTCTCCGAAAATGATTTGATCAACGAAAAATACTTTTTGGTCAACACAAATATCATGTTTTATTTTAGGAAAGTGAATTCTCTTATCTAAGAAGATGAAAATACTTTTCGAAAGAGTTGCGCTTTTTTCACTCCTTATTTGATTTAGACACTCTTTTTTTTTTTTGTGTATTTTGACCATACCATCCCTTGTATGACTACCACTTCTCTTATAACTCTACAAAATTGTCCCTTTTATTTTGTTTCTTCTTTTTTTTTCTTTGCGGGTCCCACTTTCCTTCCTTTTATTTCTTATCAAGCCTAAACCGTCTTTCTGTTTTCTCTCTCATTCTCTTCTTTCTACGCGTCCCTACTCAAATATCTATCATGCTAACCCGTCATCCTCCACACTTTCGCTAGCACCAACATTGTTCTCAACCCAACGAGCCTCTTTTCTCCACCACACACAGCCTGAATAATTCCGCACTTGTGAGGGGGTTTCTAAGGTTTTGTTGTCCGACGGATTGCTGCTCGAATAATTCCATATTTGCTTCGATTTGTTTCATGAGCATGTTAGGGAGATCTTTGCTCTAATTATCAATTTAGAAGCACAACCTAGAAGGAAAACACATTGTTGTCCATGGACTCTGGCTTTTTGTCTCACGATGAATTGGAGAGAGAGATCTATGGCTCGATCATCCATGGAGGACCACCCGATTTCAATCTCCCTTTGTCATCAAGGCCTAGCCCACCTTCTCTGCTTTGGAATGACCCTTGTGATATTTTAAATGTTGTTTGGGACCCCAACTTTACCAAATAGAGATGAATGTTAATATCCTAAAAGTGGGGCATAAGAGTAACAAGCCCCTTGATAGTGAGTGGAGCGCCTGGTTTTTCTTTAGTTTCTACTTTAGGCCTATTTTGAATGAAAAATCAAAGTCCAAAATAGTTCAGGACCGTAATGGTGTGTCTGGCTTTGAGAAATCAGACTTGCCGCTCAATGCTTTTTTGGTTTAGCACGACATGGAAAACATTTACATGTGGTTTTCAAGGAAAGGCCTAAAAATGCTCTCGGCAAAATGCAGCTGAGAAGTTACATGAACGGGCATAGTCGGCAAGGGGAGCGTCCATTTCCCTTTAGTGTGGATAGGGTTTTTGTGCGTTCTCACAATATGCAGAGGAAGCACTACCGTGGCCTCTCCAATCCGCATTGCGTTCATGGGATTGAAATTGTATGGTGAGCCCAGTGTTGGTGCCAGGAAAAGTGTGGAGGACAATGGGGTTGGCATCACATGGAGGTGTAGAAAGAAGAGAATGGCAGAGAAAACGCAAAGACGATTTAGGCGTGAAAAAGAAGAAGAAGAAGAAAAGTGAGGCCCGCAAGAAAAAAAAAAGAAGAAACAAAATAAAAAGGAATCAGTTTTCTAGAGTTATAAGAGAAGTGGTGGCCATACAAGGGACAATATGGTCAAAACACAAAGAAAATGAGTATCTAAGCCAAATGAGGAATGGAAAAGCGTGGTCCTTTTCGAAATTGCTCATCTTGAATTTGTTAATATTTTTATTTTATTTTATTTTTTTTTGTTTTCTTTTTGTTTTCTTTCTAAGAAGGAAAACATTTATGTATTTTCTTTTCTTAATAAAAATAATTTAAAAATAACAAATAATTTGAAATAATTTAAAAAATACAAAATTTTTTGATAATATTCGCCATCAGATTTTCCTCACCAAACAACTGAAAATAATTTCCAAGTCTTTTTGAGGCTTTAGCCAAATACCGAAAAATGAACTCATTTTCCTGACCAAACACCAAAAAATGAACTCATTTTCCCGGAAAATGATTTCTCATAAAACATTTTTCAGAAACGGTATGTTTTTCGAGAAGCAAATGCACCCTTAAATACAATCTTCATTCCGAGATATTACCGTGAAATCAATTGAAGAACCCTATTTTGTTAGGCTACAGAAGTGGAAAGGTTATCATTAGAAGGTATCGACACATTTTCTTTACTAAAAAAAGAAAGAAGGATCATAAAACACTAAAATGGCATTATATAAATTTTCTCATAATTTGGACTTCTGCATAATTATTTTAAAAATAGATTATGCAATGTTCTTGTGTAGTAGATGTGATATAAAAAGCAAAAAAAAAAACAGGAGAAAATCTATCCAAAAGCTTTCAAAGAGCGTTTGTATATATAAACACAACACCATGTCAACATGTTCCCTCCATCCCCAGCCCTACCTCTTCCTTCCCCAAGCTCTTTCTCTCTCCTCTCTCTCTCTCTCCTTCTCTCTCTTCTTCTCTGCGCATGCAAGCTCCTCGAGAGGGGAAACCAGCGGCGGTCGTCGTCAAGATGGGCAAGTACATGAAGAAATCGAAGACGATCACGCGCGACGTCTTGCTCCCGGAGGTCTCCCCGCGCTCCTCGGCCGCCGGCGTCCGGACCAGGGCCAAAACCCTAGCCTCGCGGCGCCCCCGGAGAGCATCCCGGCCGCCGCCTCCCGCCGCCGCCGCGGCCGCCGCGCCGAGCTCGGACGCCTCCCCTTGTCCCTTCTCCTACCTCCAGCTGCGGAGCCGGAGGCTCCGGAAACCCTGCCTCGCGCCCTCGGAAGCGAGAAGGGACGAAGTGCCGGTGGGGAGGAGGCGGGCGGAGAGCGGTTCCGGGGGAAGCTGTGACGCTTCGTGCTCGGCGGGAACGGCGTCGTTGGGCGGTGGAGTGGAGGGGGATGGAGGGTGCGTCGGTCGGAGTGGCGGAGGAAATGGGGAGGAGTGCGCCTGCGATGCGGGGGTCGACGCGTCTTTTGGGGAGAACGATTTGGAGATTGAAGACACAGACAGGTGAATAAATTTCGAATTTTGATGCTTAATTTTCCTTTCAATTGCAAACTTGCAAAGATGCTCTGTTTTTTCCCATTCCTTTTTCTATTTCCGTGGACTTGTTCTTCATGTGATTTTCCTCCTGTCTTTGGTTGTGTCTTCATGCCGACATTTCTTTTTCTGGGTTAAATTTTTGACTTCTTTGTACTTAGTTCTCAACAAATTCGGAAAAAAAGGTTGTTTTCTGAGGGTTTTGTCAAGTTAGCTTTTAGGTTTCTTTCTGTCTTCATCCTTGTGCGCTTGCCCATTAAAAGTGCTTCTTTTGGCTCCTCCTATCACAGTCATCTGGTTTGCTTCGCTCAAAAAGAGTACTAAAGGAGAGACCTTTTTTCTCCAAGAGATGATCTTTTAGTTTTGGCCCACACGTTTGAGATACTTTAATAAACGGGCATGAATTTGGGCTCTTTTCGTTTTATTACCCACATATTTGAGATACTTTAAAATATGGGCACAGTTTCTTTTTCCACAAATTTGATCATGACAACGACACTCATTGGAAATTAAAAAAGCATAAAGGTACCAACCCCTTGGAGAAATGTTTTCCCCATTGCCAGAGGTCCGGAGTCCCTCCTTTTACCTTGTTTCATTTGTTTCAAGATTGAAACTTCGTTGAGCCTGTTGATTTTGGTGGGGTACTTTGAAACTCTTTAGTATTCCTTTTCATGAATTTCTTCATGTTTAACCAGTTACCTTGTTTTGTTGTTAGCAGGAAATTGGAAAAGAATAGGGAACTATCGTATTATGCTGATAAAAATGATTCATGTTGCAACTTCTACTGCATGCCCTGTAGAGAAATCCAATTTTAAGTTCAGGGATCCTTCAGCTTATTGACCATGTGCATTCTAGCTGTCCTGAACTGAGATTTTCTATTGATTTAGGCTCGTCCAAATCACATTTCCCATCCTGAGGTCTTTAAATAGAATGTAGCAGACTAATGATAAGTTTTAGGATACTCTTTAAACACAACAATGGTTTTTACTGAGTCAAGAGTTATAAAGTGCTTTATGGTGACAAGCTTTTAACAATGGATGTGGATTTTATGCAGGGGCACAAGGGAAACCACGCCATGTAGCTTGATAAGGGACTTGAACGCAAACACACCACCGGGGTCAACCACAAGACAGCAGAGCTCATGCACTGCTCACAGAACTCAAATGAGCATACTTAGAAGTATCCCGGCCTCAGATGAGATGGAGGAGTTCTTTGCATATGCCGAGCGACGACAACAAAGATCATTCATTGAGAAGTATATAATCTTGTCCCATCTTTGCTCATTATTGTCTCACCTTGGCTTCTTATGTAAAGAAGTTGAAATCATTACTATTGCGTTTTAGAGTAAATTGTCCGTGATCAACTTTAAGCAAAACAACACAGATTTGCTGATTATATTATGGTCATTTTATTTACTTTCCTTGATTGTCTTCTCAGGTACAACTTTGATATCGTCAAGGATCTTCCCCTCCCAGGTCGTTTTGAATGGGTGCAAGTAATTCCATGAGGTACGCATTGACGCCGGACGACAGTGTGCATCGCATATGGAGTCAATGTACAGGAGTAGCAAGAAAGCCTAATCTGTTACATAACAGAGGAGGAGCACGCTAACCGGATAATAAATTCAAATCCCTTGATAGTGTCTTAGGAGCCGTGATCTATGAGTAGATTAGAAATCACCTTTTGAGCTTACACCATTGTAGTCTGTTGAGAAAGGAGAATATAGCACTGGTACATAACTTGTTTCTTCAGTATATTACCTATTCTCTCCTTGTCTATATATTAAAAGTACTATGCTTTGTTGTTATACGTATTTTCTCTTTTTTTTGGTCCTCTCTGGACTTATGCTTAAACTATTTCAACGGATATGGCCAAGGAGGAAATCCAACCTCTTTCTCTAGTAAATCCGGATGTGATGTTTCTGAGTATGTGCATTCAATGGAGGTCAATTTCTATCACATGCCGTATAAAAGGCTCTTGCTTGTTCGTGGCAAAGTCGTTTTTCTCAACTCGATATCGTACTTGTGGGGACTCCCTAATGCCCTACCATTTCAAAGGCTCCTTCTTGTAAATTTCAAGTTTAGAAAGTAAAAATCTCAGTGGAAATTGGTGAGGAAGCAGAGGCTTTTGAATCAGAAGGGCTCTTGGCACGTCTTTGCTCAGTCGAACGGGTGAAAGTCATCATGACTGCATTTTACAGATACTCATTGCATGATATTGAGGCCATGAAGGGACATCGCATCGCAGAAGGAGTAAAATGAAGCTGACTCCAACAACCAGTCTCGCCAAATATTCAGAGATATGCATTAAAGATGTATCAGACCATGTCTTTCAACGAGCAAATTCCAAGGGGCATGTGCAGCGCACCACAATCTCAGTGGTGGCCAGCATTTTTTCGTTTTTTCTTTGGTTACACGAAGTGCTCCCTAGTGTACCAACGTCTCAATAAATGTCCTGTTGAATCTTGATCGTATTCTTTCGCTTGTTGCCTCTCATTCGTTCACCATTCACGGGCCATTCTCAGGAAATCCCCCTGAAGAAATATTATTGCGATCAGGAAAACCTGTAGGGTGTCAGATAAAGAGATACGAGGCCATAAAGCGGGATTCTACGGAAGCAGAACAATCCAAAAAGCTCCCGATTGCCAAACCCCACCGCTGCACGATCCACGTTTTCCATTTCAGACTATCTGAAGCAATTTCTCAGGTGCCTTTGCGTCACTTCCAGATTCAAGTGACGCTTATGAAGTCACACTGGAAAAGTTCAAATACGGAAGCAGAACTGATCAATCTTCCGTATATTGGAACATGCATCACTGAATTGCTAAAATCTTTTGTATAAATGGGACAAACCTTTTTCAGAACCTTTGTTTAAGAGGATCGAAAGGAGGGTCACGTAATTGGGTGATTCTGGCTTAAGCAATGGAAAAATAAAAGATGAGTAATCGACCCACCGGATGAATGGCTACATTAGGCAATACATTTTCCAGAGAGTTTGCTGTAAAACTCGCATGGAAAACTATGAGAACAAGAGGGGTGTTGTATAAGGAAAGGAAGAGCCCAGCGGTGGATCTTCCCCTCAGAAAATGTGTTTCATTACATTCATACATGAAGTTGAATAAGCACCGATGTCTAGTGGCAGGAAAAATGCTGCAGTGAATCTGCATTTAGCATATACTTCGGCATCATGTAGCTTCTGAGCGCTAATCAACAAGCAAAGCCATGTATTGGACAATTTTGTAACATTATCATATAAGAAATTGAGAACATGCGAAATAGAAGAGCTTAGCAAGCAATTACAGCTTAACAAGAGGTGAGCAAGCCAGTTTTCACAGATAGATTTATACTTCAAGCTAGCTCTAATATTAACTACTCGTTTTGGTTTTCATATGACAAAATGTAGTCAAAATTTATGCAGCAGGACTACAGAGAAGCACTTGTCAGTACATATCAGCATCAAATATAACTCACTTTTGATTGAGTTCTCTAAAAATGTTTTCAGTCTCTGTAAGTTGATTCTGACAAGATGGGTGTTGATTTTTTCTGGTGCATCTGTTATCTCCAAAGTTCATCCTGTCGGCAGGATCTTTTCCAGCTGAGAGATTAAAACGAAGTGAGGTCAATGTTGCACATTAACATCAACCGTGAAGGAACTACTTAAAGGGTCATGAAACGCAACGGAACAGTTGAATATCTGTTCATTCTTACCTGCTCGGTTTCACTTTCATTTAGAAACTAATTAGTGGGATTAAGGACTTGCAGGTGGTGAACTTGAGGCCACCTTTGATTCGGCCATTTCAACTTCATATGAACTGCCGTTGGAAGATTTGTCAACCCCCATCTTCATTTCCTTCAGTTTTGCTAGTTGTATTGCCCGCTGCTCATAACTGGTCATGGACAAGACAAGTGATGGTAGAATTTCATAAGTATTTCAAAACAAGGTCAGACGTCATTTAGACTGGACAAGCTTTCTGTTTTGTATAAATACTAATATGGCTTGGTAACTTACTCAGCTATATGGCTCTTGACAAGCACAAAATATATTTGCCAAAATTGCCGCTCCTTCATGTGTCGGGGACATAGCATATATCGCAGTTGGGACATTTCCTGAAATGAGCTTGATATGGTCATGAAGCAGATTAATATGGGTAAGTAATTTATCTTGGCCTTAAAGCTTGACTTTTACATTGGACAAGTAAGACATGTACAACCAGTCATCTAGATACACATGGCACATGTTCGACTTTACGTCATTACATGTTCTAAAGAATATTTGCTTCAGCAGTCCGTCCAAAATATATAACTTGCAGTTAGTGAAGCAAGCTCAATAGTGGGGCCTCTAAATATTGATGAAGAAACAAATTTGGTGGATACAAACACCACAGTAAAAAGCGCAGGCCAGTGAACTAAACAACCACCATCGAGTAAACTTCAAAGTCAAAGAGGGAGAAGCATCACAATAAGAAGAATGCAGCTCAAACTATTTTATCTGATTTTATTGATAACACAAGCACAAGTAGGTCGTATTTAAAGATTATAGAGGAACATAATTTACATCATCATTGATCAATTAAAATTCTTTTCAAAACACAGCATGAAAACCTAATGCAGCCTTATAGAGAGTCAATCGTATGGTTTACGGTCCAGTCATCTCAGATTTATTAGCTTTCTAGGTAGTACAATCTTAATGACTTGTTATCCCAAAAATTAGAGCTCTCTACTTCATCAGATAACACATCCATTTCTATAGGATACTTTTAGTCCTCTTGAGCAATCCAGATATATCACAGGCTGGGTCATTCTATAAAAAGCTGCCACAACAATTAGAGCTCTCTACTTCATCAAACCTCATTCCTTCGGACAGTTTCTAGGTATCCTTTTATGTCAGGTTCCCAAACTTTATTTGAATGAAGCTCACTATATCTAAAAGTAGGTTCGCCAAATTCTGAACCTCAATTCCTCTTCTAATCCTAAATCTCCTAAGAGAACCAGAATCACACATCAGAACATGGCACTGACCACTGGTTTGGTTACAGAACATCCGGCATCTCGTATTTGCGAAATCCACCTCAATCGAATAGAAGAAGTGCGCATTGAAAGGCGTCAAAAAGCAAACTCGCAATGCAGTCATTGCATTACTCGGAAAGAGGCAACCAAGTACATAAGTAAGTTAACATCTTCAGAATGCAAAATTTCCCACATCAATTACGCGAGAATTCTCTAAAGTCCACACGCAGATCACAATTCACAAACCTTAACACTAGTAAGCACAAGGTAAGCATGTCTCTCCTGCCACTCAGAGAGATCCTTCCTCACACTGCATGCTGAAGTAGCACTCGCGGTGCCAGAATCAGCACCAGCCACGCCGTCATCTGCAACACGCCCAATCGATTCAATTTCCACCCAAAAAACGAGAAACGAAAGAAACCCAAATCGAGAATCTGGAATAGCTCTATCATCCAGCCACTCCCAGAACCCAAGATTCCAAATTTCATCCAAAACACTGACAAAAAAATCGCACCTTGAAGATGGAAGTTCTTGAAAGTGTCCACTGTGAAGGTCTTGACCAAGTCGACCAATTGCTGCGTTATTCCATATTGCTCTAAATCTTCTTCAGCTTGGTGTCGCTTCTTCGTCGAGGATGGTTTAGGTGGATCTGAGATTTTGGGGTTGTTCGCATCTTTCAGAAGAGTTCGCCGGAACCAGGATGACCAGTCCATGGCCGTCGTATAATTTAGAGATCGTGTGCGTTTTGGTAGAATTTGATCCCGGGTCCTTGTCAACACTAGAGAGAATTCTCGAAATAAAGATTAGAGTTAATATCACAAAAATTCTTGGAATATATAAATTTAGGAAAAAATCCTATCATTAATTTTTTTGTGGCAAAAATTCGACTTTCTTTTGTGCAATTTGTGTATTTAGTCAGGGCATTTTCGTCTTTTTTTCTTTTTTTTTCCTTCGTGAGTGCCATCGCCGGATCGGAGCCCCCTCGCGGATGACCCTCGCCCGTCGGAGGCGGCCTCGCCGGCTCGGGCGAGGTTCGCCTCGCCGTCTGAGTGGTCGACCCTCGCCGGCGTCGGGCGAGGTCGCCCTCGCCGTCCGGCAGGGCCGCCTCGCCGGCGGCGAGCGGACCTCGCCGCGCCGCGAGTCGCCCTCGCTGGCGAAGGCGGCCCTCGCCCGGCTCGAGCGAGTCGACCCTCGCCGCCGCGGTCGACCTCGCTCGCCCGACGGACCTCGCCGGCGCGGCGAGGCCGCCTCGCCGGATCGGCGAGGCCGCCCTCGCTCGGCGCCCGAGGGCCCCCTCGCGGATCCGAGCACCCCATGGAAAGGAAAAAAAAGAAAAAAAAAAAAAAGCAAAAAGACGAAAATGCCCATGGACTAAATACATTGGGTAAATGTGTCAACAAGTTGGTTTGGTGTCAAAAATTCGGGTAAATTCGAATGCAAAGTTGGTTTCCATAAATTTACTCAAAATTACTTTTTAACCACGAAACCTTAAATTGGTACACTTGTGACAATTTTACTCCGAACTAATTTTTTGACCACCAAAAATCTTAAACTGGTACACTTATGACAATTTTACCTCAAACTAATTTTTTGACCACCAAAAATCCCAAACTGGTACACTTGTGATAAATTTACCCTCCGTTAGTTTCTGTTAAATTTTACTGTCAAATTGCTAAGTTTGATGACACGTGGTAGTTGACGGGTCTACCAGTTTGGGGTTTTACCCCTCTGTTTGTTATAAGTTTACCAATTTGTGATTTTTTGTAATATTAATCCAATTTAACGGACATTAACAGAGAGTAAATTTGTTATAAATTTACAAATTTGAGATTTTTAGTGGTCAAAAAATTAGTTTGGGGTAAAATTGTTACAAATATACCAGTTTGGGGTTTTTGGTAGTCAAAATATTAGTTTAGGGTAAAATTGTCACAAGTGTACCAGTGTTGGGTTTTTGGTGATAAAAAAAAATAGTTCGGGGTAAATTTGTCACAGGTGTACTAGTTTGGGGTTTTTCATGGTCAAAAAATTAGTTCGAGGTAAAATTGTCACAGGTGTACCAATTTGGGGTTTTTCGTAGCATTAACTCTAAAGATTATTCTGTTTAAGTACGTAGCAATGGATCGTCGCATAAGTTTTAGGGCTTAATATCCTAAAAAAAGATCCAATTTTAGGATTAAGTCTCAATTCTATCATAATTTTTTTTTGTCCCATTAAAAATCTCCAACTTTTAGTTATGTCCCAATTCAACCATTCAGTCCCAATTTTACCTTAAAATTTTTTCAGTCTCATAAGAGACCACCAACTTTTACTTGAGTCACAAATTTGCCCTCATTAACCCTTGATTCAATATTTTTTGTTGACAACTGAGAGATGGAAAACTCCAAAGCATGTTCCGAGCGTAAGTTCTTCGATCGCGAGAGATGGAACACTCTTGAGAATGAGAGATTGAAGATCGAGCGCAAAATCGTAGATCCCCGAACAAGATGGAAGGAAAACTCTCTTTAGTGTAAGAGCGATTGAAGAAAACAAACTCTAATTGCTCTAGTTTTTACCCAAATTTCAGATCCAAGAAGCCGTTGCGTTAGGCTGACGTGGAAATTCATCTTCAAAAGACGTCTTCTTGGATTTGAAATTTGGGGAAAAACTAGAATAATGACGTGGAAATGCCATGTAAGATTCCTAAGAGCAATTTTGGATGGAGGGTTAATGGGGGCAAATTTGGGATTCAAGTAAAAATTAGGATAAAATTGGAACTTGACCTAAAGTTGAGATTTATTTATGAGGCAAAAAAAGGTGTTACAGTAGAATTTGAACTGGACCTAAAGTTGATGGTTTTTTAGAAGACAAAAATAATTCAAGGTAAAATTGGGATTGGACCTAAAGTTGGGGTTTTTTTTTAGATAAAATTTTTTTAAAGTAGAATTGGAATTAAAGCTAAAGTTGGGGGTTTTTTTTTAGATTAGGGTTAATACCACAAAAAACCCCAAACTGGTACACCTGTGACAATTTACCCCGAACTATTTTTTTGACCACAAAAAATCCCAAATTGGTACATCTGTGATAATTTTATCTTGAACTATTTTTTTGACCACCAAAAACCCCACACTGGTACATTTGTAACAATTTTATCTAGAACTAATTTTTTGACCATTAAAAACCCCAAACTGGTACATCTGTGACAATTTTATCTCAAACTAATTTTTTGACCACTAAAAACCTAAATTGATATATTTGTAACAAATTTACCCTTTGTTAGTGTTCGTTAAATTGGATTAATATCACGAAAAATCGCAAATTAGTAAACTTGTGACAAACAGAGGGGTAAAACCCAAAACTGGCACACCCATCAACTATCACTTGACATCAACCTTAGTAATCTGACAGTAAAATTTAACGGAAACTAACGGAGGGTAAATTTGTTACAGTTATACTAATTTGAGATTTTTAGTGGTCAAAAAATTAGTTCAGGGTAAAATTGTCACATGTGTACCAGTTTGGGGTTTTTGGTAATCCAAAAAATAGTTAAGAGTAAAATTGTTACATGTGTATCAGTTTGGGATTTTTTATGGTTAAAAAAATAGTTCGGGGTAAAATTGTCACAAGTGTATCAGTTTAGAGTTTTTCATGGTATTAACCCTTTAGATTATTAGGAAGCATATTGCACAAATAATATCATTGGTTATAGTATGCTAATGGCATTACTAATACTCAAATGGAGGGAAAATTCTCAAGATTAGTGATGTGATTTTTATCGTTAAATTGAATATTGCTTGCTTGTTTTCATATTCGCTTACAATTTAAGGACGAAAGTCTTTAGACTTGTAGTCAAAAGGTAGTTCCGTCCTAAAAATTTTCAGAAATACAATCGAACTGTTAAATTTATCTTAAAATAACATAATGTGTAGAGTTTTGAGTGATTTGAGTGACGGAAAAATTAAACCTAATGATTCTTTTCTTCAACGACATAGAGCATTGATACGAGGGTGTCCATGCTTGGCCATCAGCGAGGGTCGTCAACCCTCGTCGGCAAAATCGGGAGTACATTGCCCCCACTCCGCACTTTATGTCTCTCCCTTTTTTTCCTCTGAACTTTCGGTCTTTTATTTGATGCGGCGCCGGTCGGCACCTATTTGGCAATGCATCAAGGCTCGAGTGTTGTTGAAAATTATTCAATAAGGTCACTTCTATTTTAAAAGTAAATGGTGATATTTAGAATCAACTTCTTCCTCAACAAGTTTACAAAAGTCTCTTATAAGCTAGAGGGTACATGAATAATATAGGTACATTGTATATATGTGTTTATGTATACTATTAATGGTGGAGGTGATCATGTACATTGAAAAAGGGAATGTATAAAACTATTCATGGAATGGTGAAAAGTGATACATCCACATCATACAATGTATTTATAACAACTTCGAATTTCATCACTTAAAAATGATAGAGTTAATGGAAGTACTTGATTGCATTTTTAGATAGATTTAAGGGTTTGACTGCATTAGAGGTGATTAATGGCCGGTTTCAAGTTAGGCTAGGTCCATAGGTTAGGCCTCATTTGTCGCCCAAATCCCTCAATTAGAAAAAGAACTTACGTGCGGAATTTCAGAGGAGGACTAAGCTGAGTCGGACTTCATAACTATAGCATTGTTGAAGCCTTCTCAAAAGTGCCCTTGGGGCATATGTGGCCTGGGTCGGCCGTGAATCGTCAAGTCCAAGATCAGGTTTAAATTGCACTATTTGAATGCTTTAGATGTTTAGTTGTCCTTTCCTTATGAGCTTTAGATTCTTTGGTACGGTGCCCCTATGCTTATAATTTTTTTTATTGATATACAATAATTATGTACCTTACAGCACCTTTCTTTGCTAATCTCCTAATCAATAGATATATATTGCCTTGATTAGACTTGCGATTCGGGACATTCAATTCCTTCTGAATAATTTTTAAGACAACAAAAGCAAAGATCAAGTAATCATGGGTTATCCATATTTCATTAGAAGGATAATAGCAAAAATGATACAATGTCGTTTCTGAACTTTTAATTTATACAATATGATTTAAATTTGATCCAATGTATAATGTTGTCGTTAAATTTTTAATTTGTTCAATGCATATAAAAATTCAGGGACCACATCGAATTTTGAACCAAAATTTATGGATCAAGTTCAGGGATAACATTGCACGTTTGACCAAAGTTTAAGAGCCATTTATGTCATTTTCCCTTCATTCTAGCTTCGATATTTATCCAGTTTGGCGAAAATTTAATGAAATGGAGGTGGACAAATTGAAAATCCACTCGATAAGAACAGCTCTTGATGTCACTTTTGAACTCAAAAAATAAAAAAAAAAACTCAAATGCTTCCCAAAATGTCTTAGGTCCCTCGTCTTGACTAAGATCGATCTCTCTCTCTCTCTCCCCGATGCCATTAGTTTGGATTTACGTGGTACTCTTCTGAATATGTGACTACATAAATCGAATAACCAAAAGGGTCATTAAATTGCTTAACAAAAGCAACATCTTTATTTCATCATCCTTCATCCCGATTACCAAGCTATGTTTGGCGGAGAAAGGCTGTTTTTAGAGTACATTATTGTCAAAGTTTGGACCCACATTGATCAATCCCGATCGCGAACCCCTAACAGTAGAGATTACGACCAGGTGCAACCCCAAATTGCCTACAATAATTAGTGTAATACGTGACCCGGGCTTGGACAGCTTTTGGCTTCTTCCTGCCGCACTCTCCGCCATTAATGGCTCGGATTGTCGCACCGAACCCTTGGCCCGAGAGCTTGGACTGGAGGTTGCTGGTCCTCCAGAACCACAAGGCCGTCTTGAAGGCCATGACGGGGTTGTCCTCGACGGTCTCTGGTGAGTTTAGCCCATAGAACCCGATGCTCTTGCCGGCCGGACCGTAGTTGTAGTTCCACGTGATCTGGAGGGGCCCTCAGCCGAAGTACTTCTTGCCTGGCTTGCACGGGTATTGTGTCACACTGCGGTCGCAGTAGGTCTTCTTGGGGTCAGTATGCCCATTTATCTCTTCGATATAACAAAAGTCTACAAGAAGAAATGTACAAGTATTGTATTGAAATTTATTAGTCTTGTGGTATTTAAACTTTTAAGAAATGATCATTGTGTCCACGATCAATGTAAAAGCCTTTTTACACATTTCTGGTTGGATGAATGACATGTGAATTTGAAAATAATTGTGTGACAATAAATGTGTAAAAAGTTCTTTATACCGAACGTGGGGGGATAATAAAAGTTTAATTTTAAAAATGTTCTTGCACACAATTTTCGCATGGCTACATGACTTCTTTTCTCCTTATAATTACGTTTATTTTGAGTGAAATATTTTTCCGATGGTACTTATTGTTGCCTCAAAGAGAGGACCTAGAGGACTTTTTAAACGGTAAATTATTCATTTACATATCCAAAACTAAGCGTGCGTGGTGCATAAAAACGAGAACGTGCGTGAAAAGAAGAGAGCTTACGTCCAGTCTCATACGTGGCATGAGCGAAGAAAGCGGCGATCTCGCGCTTTGAGTCGTCGACCGACCCGACCCGACCCGACCGAAACTCGGGAAGTTATCGAGGGCATCGAGGAACGCTTGCCTCGAGTAGAACCTGTGGCATCCTCAAATTCATGGCCAAAGGATTAAAAGACTAATAGATTAAGGTGCTCGTCGACGGAAATTAGGAATTGAAAATTGGGTGTCGCATCAATGTCGTAATTATCGTTTTTGAAATCGTGAGTTTGAATTCTTGGATCAATGACCATCGAGCCGACTAACCCAACGTCACGTCGTCCGCGCGGCCCAACTCCGTGCCAAACCCATCACCATCATTTTTCCCCATCTTTTCCCTTGCTCACCGCCGGAACACCACCTCACTGCCGCCCGCCTTCTCTTCTTCTTTCTTTCTTTTCTCCCCTTTTTATTTCTTTTCTTTCCCCCTCACCGCCGGGGATCACCACCACCAGCAGCCACCCCTTCCCCATCTCTTCTTTGTCTTCTTTCCCCCTCTACCATTTGGCAAAGAAGAGATGCCAAGTGGTTCTCATGCATGCCCATGCACGCAAGGGAGCCGAAGGGACGTCCGATAATCATTGTGCCCCCTCAGCTCACTCTTCCCAGCCCTCAGCTCTTTACGTGACATTCCGAATTTCGACCTATTTTTGAGATTTATAAAATGTGTATTTCGTCAGTGCGCTTATAATAAAATCTGAGCCGGAACTGATCACTTTTGGATTATTTTTTAAATTAGAGATTTCGCTAGAATTGCACTCGATCGAATTTGGCCATTATTTAGAGCCCGAACTTTGATGTCGAATTTCTCGAAATTTCGTG